>NC_137892.1:102538884-103738884 GCF_963455335.1 Martes martes
AAGGCCACTCTTTCAGGACTAAGGAGGTAGTTCTTTTGACTAATACATAGAAACCAACACCGAGAGGCAAGCAAAATGAGGAAACAGAGGAATATGTTCCAAATAAAAGAACAAGACAAAATCTCAGAAAAAGATCTTAATGAAACAGAAATAGTAATCTATTCAAGAGTTCATGGAGATTCTCACTCATTTTAGGAGAAGCACGGATGAACACTGTGAGAACTTCAACAAAGAAACAGAAAATGTAAGAAGGTACCAAACAGAAGTCACAGAGCTGAAGAATACAATAATGGAACTGAAAAATACATGAGAGGGGCCCAACAGCAGATCAGATGAAGCAGTCGAATGGACCAATGACCTGGAAGACAGGGCAGTAGAACTCACCCAGAGCAGCAAAAAGAAAAAAGAATTTTAAAAAGTGAAGATAGCTTAAGGGACTTAGGGAAGAACATCAAACAGAATAACATTTGCTTTATAGGGGTCCCAGAAGGAAAAGAAAGAAAGGGGCAAAAATACTTATTTGAAGAAATAATGGCTGAAAACTTCTCTATCCTGGGGACAGAAGCAAACATCCAGTCCAGGAAGCCCAGAGAGTTCTTCTTCTTCTTTTTTTTTTTAATAAAAATTTTATTTTAAAATAAATTATTTTATATTTATCAGAGAGAGAGAGAGAAAGAGTACAAGCAGGTGGAGTGGCAGGCAGAGAGAGAGTGAGAAGCAGCCTCCCTGATGAGCGGTGAGCCCAATGTGGGTCTCAATCCCAGAACCCTGGGATCATGACCTGAGCCGAAAAGGCAGATGCTTAACTGACTGAGCCACCCAGACGCCCCTGTCCAGAGAGTTCTAAATAATATGAAACCAAAGAGAATCACATTAAGACACATTATAATTGGGGCACCTGGGTGGCTCAGTAGGTTAAGCCTCTGCCGGTTGAGCCTCTGCCTTCGGCTCAGGTCATGATCTCGGGGTCCTGGGATCGAGCCCCGCATCGGGTTCTCTGCTCAGCAGGGAGCCTGCTTCCCTCCTCTCTCTGCCTGCCTCTCTGCCTACTTGTGATCTCTATCAAATAAATAAATAAAATCTTAAAAAAAAAAGACACATTATAATTAAAATGTCAAAAGTCAAACAGAGAATTTTAAAGGCAGTAAGAGGAAAAAAAAAAAACAACTTCTTGCATACAGGGGGACCCCTCTAAGACCATAAGCTGACTTTTCAGCAGAAACTTTGCACGCCAGAAGAGAGTGGCATCATATATTCAAAGTGTTGAAAGGAAAAATACTTCTGACAAAGAATACTCTACTCAGCAAGGTTCTCATTTGGAATTGCAAGAGAGATAAAGAGTTTTCCAGACAAGCAAAATCTAAAGGAATTCATCACCACTAAAGTGGCCTTACATGAAATGTTAAAGGGATTTCTTCAAGCTGAAAAGAAAAGGCACTAACTAATAACAAGAAAACATATGAGAATAAAAATTTCACCAGTAAACGTATTAGATTAACCACTTATAAAGCTAGTATAAAGGTTAAAAGATAAAAGCAATAAAATTAACTAAAACTCTTAATGATTAGCTAAGGGATACCAAAATAAAAGAATGTAAATATAACATGAAAATCATAAAACATGGAGGGAATATAGTTTTTACACTGCATTCAAATTTAAGTCGTTATTAACTTAAATAAGATATATATATCTATACACACACACACACACACACACTGCTCTACATGAACCTCGTGGTAACCACAAAGCAAAAACCTTATAATAGATACACAAAACATAATGAGAAAGGAATCTAAAATTAACCCTAAATAAAGCCATCAAACCACGAAGGAAGAGAGCAAGGAGAAAAAAAAACAAACAAAACAAAACATAGAGGAGCTATGTTCCAGAAAACATCTGACAAAATGGCAGTAAGTACATACTTAACAGTAATTAAGAGTAAGTGGACTAAATTTTCCAATCAAAAAACACAGAGTGGCTGAAAGGATAAAAATAAGACAACTATATACACTGTCTACAAGAGACTCACTTCAGATATAAGGACACGCACAGATGGAAAGTGAAGGAATGAACAAAGATATTCCATGGGAATGGAAAGAAATCTGGTTTAGCTGTATCAAACAAAATAGATTTTATTTTATTTTATTTTTATTTTGGAGAGAGAGAGCACATATGCATGAGTGGGTAGTATGAAGGGGCAAATGGAGAGAGAGAAAATCTTAAGCAGGTCACAGAGCCAGCATGGAGCCTGATATGGGGCTTGATCTCAAGACTCTGGGATCATGACCCGAGCCAACAACAAGAGTTGGACACTTAACCTACTGAGCCAGCCAGGTGCCCCAGACAAAACAGACTTTAAAGCAAAGATGATAAGAGAAGACAAAGAAGAGTATTACATCATGATAAAAGGGTCAACCCAAAAAGATGATAATATTTGTAAATATTTGTGTGCCAACACAGGAGCACCTAAATATATAAAGCAAATACTAACAGACCCCCAGAGAGAAATTGACAGTAATGCAGTAATAGCAGGGGACATTAATACCCCACTTTCTTCAATGGATAGAACGTCCAGACACAAAACCATTAAGGAAACATTGGCCTTAAATGACACATTAGACTGGATGGATTTAAAAGATATATATGGAATATTCTATCCTCAAACAGCAGAACACACATACTCTTCAAGTACGTAGGGAACATTCTCCAGATTAGATTACATGTTAAGCCACAAAATAAGTCTCAATAAATGTAAGGAGATTGAAATCACTTTTAATGATAGAGAATAAACTGAAGATTGGATGGGAGGTGTGCAGGGGTATGGACTAAATGAGTGATGGGTATTAAGGAGGGTGCTTGTGGTGATGAGCACTGGGTGCTGCATTTAAGTGACAAATCACTAAATTCTACTCCTGACAATATTACACCATACGTTAACTAACTAGAATTTAAACAAAAATTTGAAGTGGGGGGGGTAAAAGAGAAAGATCAAAATCACATCAAGCATCTTTTCTGACCACAGTGGTGTGAAATTAGAAATTAATTACAAAGAAAAAAACTGGAAAAATCACAAATATGTGAAGATTAAACAAAACAGCCAGTGGGTCAATGAAATCAAAGGGGAAATTAAAAAAAAATACCTTGAGACAAATGAAAATGGAAACACAATAATCCAAAATCTAGGGGATGCAGCAAAAACAGTTCTATGAGGGAAATTAATAGGGATATAGGCCTACCCCAAGAAACAAGAAAAATCCCAAATAAATGATCTAAACTTACACTTAAGAAACTAGAAAAAGAACAAAAGAAGCCCAAAGTTAGTAGGAGGAAGGAAATATAAAGATCAGAACAGAAATAAATGAAATAGACTTTTTAAAAAAGTAGAAAAGATAGATGAAAATAAGAGCTGGTTCTTTGAAAAGATAAACAGAATGGACAAGCCTTTGCTAGACTAATTAAGAGAAAAAGGGAAAAGGCTCAAGTAAGTGAAATCAAAAATGGAAGAAGAGAAGTTACAACTGATAGCGTAGAAATACAAAGGATTATAAGAGATTGCCAAGAACAATTATATACCAACAAATTGGACAAACTGGAAGAAATGGATAAATTCCTAGGAACATACAATCTTCCAAAACTGAATCATGGGGGCGCCTGGGTGTCTCAGTTAGTTAAGCATCTGCCTTTAGCTTAGGTCATGATCCTGGGGTCTCAGGATTGAGCCCCTCATCGGGCTCCCCTCCTCAGCGAGGAGCCTGCTTCCCCCTCTCCCTCTGCCTGCTGCTCCCCCAATGTGTGCTCCCTCTTTCTGTCAAATAAGTAAACAAAATAAAATAAAACCCCCAAAGAAACAGAAAATCTGAATAGACCAATTACATTACCAATTATTAAAGAGATTGAATCAATAATCAAAAAACTACCCCCTTCCCCCCAAAAACCTCCCAACAAACAAAAGTCCAAAACCACACAGCTTCACTGGTGAATTCTACCAAACATTCAAAGATTTAATACTTATCCCTCTCAAATGCTTCCAAAAAAGTGAAAAGATAGGAATGCTTCCAGACCCATGTTAAGCCCAACATTACCCTGATCCAAAACCAGACCAGGACACTGAAAGTGCGCACACACACACACACACACACACACACACAATTACAGGCCAATATCTTCGATAAACATAGATGCAAAAATAGTCAACAAAATATTAGCAAATCCAATTCAATAATACATTAAAAGAACCGTACACTATGATCAAGTGGGATTTATTCATTCCAGGGAAGAAGCATGATTCATCATCATCATGAGGATACATCACTTTAACAGGAAAAGGTAGAAAAATCATATGATCATCTCAATAGATGCAGAAAAAGCATGTGACAAAATTCAATATCCATTTACTATTTTAAAAAACCCAAAAAACCTCTCAACAAAGTGGGAATATGAAGAAAGTACCTCAACATATTAAAGGCCATATATGACAAACCCACAGCTTACATCCTACCCAACAATAAAAAGCTGAAAGCTGTTCCTTTAAGATAGGGAACAAGACAAGGATGCCTACTCTTGCTATTTTTATTCAACATCATATTGGAAGTCCTAGCTGAGGAGTTGGCAAGAATAGAAGAAATTAAAGGCATACAAATTGGAAGGGAAGAGTAAAACTGTCACTTCTTGCAGAGGACATGATACGCTATATAGAAAACTTTTAAGACTCCACCAAAAACCTGATATAAATGAATTCAGTAAAGTCACAGGATAGAAAATAAATATACAAAAATCTGTCACATCTCTATTCAGTAATAATAAAGTAGCAGAAAGAAAAATTAAGACAACAGTCTCTTTAGGGGCGCCTGGGTGGCTCAGTCAGTTAAGTGTCCGACTCTTGGTTTCAGCTCAGGTCATGATCTCGTGGGTGGTGAGATGGAGCCTCGAGCTGGGCTCCGTGCTCAGTATGGTGTCTGCTTGGGATTCTCTGCCTCTCCCTCTTCCCCTCCCCGCACTTGCATGCACTCTCTCTCTTCTCTCTCTTAAATAAATAAATAAAATCTTCTAAAAAAAGTAAACAAAACAATCTAACAACTGTCTCAAAAAGAATAAAATACCTAGGAATAAATTTAAGCAAGACGATGAATGATCTGCACCCTGAAAACTATAAAACATTGACAAAAGAAAGTAAAGAAAACACAAATAAATGGAAAGAGAGTCCATGCTCATGGATAGATAGAATTAATATTGTTAAAATGTCCATACTACCCTAGGCAAGGTACAGATGCAATGCAATCTGTAATAGAATTTCAATGGCTTTTTTCACAGAACTAGAAAAAAGAATCCTCAAATTTGTATGGAACCACAAAAGACTTTCTCTGACCAAAGTCATCTTGAAGAAGAAAACAAGGCTGGAGGTATGACACTCCCTGATTTCAAACTACACTACTAAGCTATAGTAATCACGATAGTATGGCATTGGCATAAAAATAGATACATAGATCAATGGATCCAGAATACAGAGCCCAGAAATAAACCCACACCAACCCCTAAGCAGTGGTGGGGCAGGACTCATACTGGGGCTCCCTAGTTCCACCCCAAAAACAGGAGAGCACCCCAAGAGCCTTGTACTGTGAGGGTACAAGGCATAAAGGGTAGAGGTGACAAAGCAGCCAGTGAGATTCCAGAGTAGAGTGGGGCTGCCAAGACCCTTTGTTGGATGTGAGCTGCTCCAGCCACCTTTGCAAAGAGCACCATGAAGGCTATTAAGAGAGGCTGGAACCGGTGTGGCAAAAGGTTAGACTACTTTAGAACCCGGATGACACAGGAGAGCAAATCTGGGCTCTTAGCAGGGTAAGCTATGGGGAACTTCCTGCCTGAGCAGCACTCCTTCTTAGGAAATGTGTGTGCTGGGCTCCGGGGCTCATCTGCAAAGCCTGGGCTTGGAGCAGCCAATGACATCAGCCCCACACTCCCCTGTGCCCCCAACCTCTGGCCAGACCAACTGTGGAGCTCTAAAGGCCAGCATCAGGTTGTCAGAACTGTGGACCCCCACCCCACTCAGAAGCTCAATTTCTGTGTCCTTGCCCAAGTCACCTCCCCGGTCTGGGCTGGTGGTTGACACAGCCAGGGGAAGGGGCTGCACTCCTGTTCGGGGAAGGGGCCTCTTCCCTCTCCTAGACGGATTCAGAGCCTGCGGTTGGATTCTGTCGTGAGCCCTGCCCTGACACCACTATCTGGAGGGAGGCCCACTATGACGTCTGAATTAGAAAAGGGAACCAGGGATTTCTGAGCTCCTGCTAGTTGCTGGAACTTCCCTCACTGGGTTTTGGTTTCCTGATCTCTGAAGTAGAGGCAGTATTATTTACTTCTTAATAAAGTAAATCTAGTTTTGGGGAACTAAAACTAGATATTCACTTATGCATTCATTCAGCAGTGTTAGTATGCCTATCCTGTTAACAGCACAGGCACGGGCCTGCCCTTGGGGAGCGTACCCCCTGGGGGAGGGTGCAGACCTGAAACACAGAGAATGCATCAAGGGGAATTAGACAGTCTGGGCTCAGGCAAGGGGGCCTCCTGACCTCCTGGGAGGTCAGGATTAGAACTTGGTGTTTTACTCCGAGGGCATCAGGAGGGACAGCGCATGGTCCCACTTCCATGTGGAAACCCGCTCTCGAGCTGCAGAAGGCAGGAGAGCAGATAGGAGGGGTCGGGTGGACCCTTGCCCTGGGACCTCTGAGGGGAATGCTGGCTGGAGGGGTGGGGGCACCTTGCCTCTTCTCCCAGGGTCTTTCCAGAACTCTGGCTCCAGCCTCCACACGCTCTGCAGGAATGAGGAAGTGCCACGCCCACGAGAGGCTGCTGATACTTCAGGCACTTATGAATATTATCTCTCTGTCCTGGGAGATTACCCGGAGCAAGCCAGCGGGTGGAAAAAGGACCCAAGAGCCCTGGGCATGGGTCCAAGTACTGGGTCTATCTCCGGCCCCTCCTGAGCTTATGCTGGGCCTCGGATAGATCACCTGCTTCCCAGTGATCTTAGTTCCCTCACCTGGTATCAATGGGACTACCATTGAGTCTGGACTCCATTTAAGTCCAGACAGGGGAGTCCAGACTGTGTTTTACTGTGGAAAGACCCCAAGCTTTAGGGTCAGACAGGCTTGGGCTGGAATCCTTGCTTTGCCACGTTTGAGGCTATGTGGTCCGAGGCTGGCCAAACTTTGCTTCTGGAAGCCTGCGGCTGACTTGGGGCCCACACTTTGGGAACCACTGCCCTGGACTATCATCCCTCAGGGAGGAGAGCCTCTGATCTGCTCACCGCTACGCCCCCAGCAGGGCTGGCCATACAGCAAATCCCTACTGAGTGCTTGGGGATCCTGGGCTCTGGGTGGTCTGTTTTGGCTGCGACAGAAGTGGGTGGAGGGTGGGTGTGGGATGGGGGATGTTGGCAAGAAACAGATCAGGAGGAGGGTAGGGTTTCTAATGACAAAAGGCGCTGGGACTTGGGGTTGCTGAACACAGTCCCCACAGATGTCCCCATCCTCATTGCTGGAACCTGAGCACATTTTCTTCTTCAGCAAAAAAAGGAGTCGGTAGATCTGGTTATGTTCAGGAAAGTGGGATGGGGAGGCAATCCTGGATTATCCTGGTGGTCTCTAAATACAGTGACAAGAGCCCTTCTAAGAGAGTGGACGGAGATTTGACTACAGATGGGAGAAGGAGTTGTGACAAAGGAAATTAGACGGGCAAGATGTGAGAGAGCACTCACGAACGAGCCAAGGGGAGCAGGCGACCCCGGGGAGCTGGGAAAGGCACGGAAATGGAGTCTCCCCTGGGACCCCAGCAGCGACCTGCGCTGCCAGCACCTTGATCTCAGACTACTGACCTCCCAGACTGTGAGAGAATCTGTCTGCTTTGTTTTCGGCCACCAAGGATTACAGCAGCCCTAGGAAATGAGCGCAGACCGATATCCAGCAGGAGCAGTGGAGGTCACTGAGTGGGGCCGGGGCGTGTGCACAACCGGAAACGTGCCAAGGGCCACACTCTCTCCTGGAGTCTCCCCTTGGCTGGCGCCACCATGCCCCTGACTGGGCCCCACCCTGCCCCAAGGGCAGGCCCAGTTAGGCCCTTCAGACTTCTGTACTCAGAGCACACCTCCACCATCCCCTGCCCCCGTCCTCCCCGAACCCCAGCAATGATAAGGGCCTGCGGTCAGGTCAAGGCTGAGTTTTGTCCCCAGCCAGAAAGCAGAAAGAACACTGCTATCGGTCATCAGGGAAGGTGGGAGACAACCTTACAGAGGGCCACTTGATGCCCTGGCAGTCTCAGTGTGAAAATCAATCTCTGGCTTTCGTGGCCTCCTTTAGCCCTCCCAGGCCCCCACCCGTCCAACTGATTCACCACCCTGGTCTGCCCAACCCCTCTGCTCACTGTCTCCGGGGCCTGGAGGGCAGAGCACGGCCACGGCCATGGCCACCCAGAGCATGTGTGTCCTGGTTCTGTGGCTGCTGTGTGTGACCCAGGTGGGCATAGCCTCTCGGCTGTCCTCAGCCTCACAGCCCCCTCCCAGGGTGGCCGTGAAGACCGGAAGAAGAGGTGTTCATTCCTTTCCACAGAGTGCCCGGCACCCAGGGGACAGCCAGTTGTGGGGAGGGACTGCTCTGTCTATTGTTGCTCAGAACAGGGCTTCAACCGACTCCCTAGCTTGCGTCACTTGGGCAATTTACTTATCTTTTCTGAGCCTCAGTTTCCCCATCTGTGAAGTGGAGATTAAACAAGCATAGGGTTGTGGGGAAAGGGAAATGAGGTCCCAAGTCCAAAGGGTCCAGAGCCACCCTGGATGACAAAGGTCTTTCCCGTCTCCCTTTAAGGCTCAGCTGGGAGGTCTGCTCCCAGGGCTGGGCTCCCTGGGTCCCACACAGCCTCCTCTGGGCGCCCAGCACACCGGGCTTCAATCCTTGGGATGTGCTGCACCGAGCCGCAGCTAGGTGGCGAGACTGATGCGTGGGGTGGGTGGGGGGAGCTTGCTTTGCTTCCCTTTGCACCCTTAGCACCCAGCACAAGGGTGGGGATGGGAGGCCTCCAGAGGGACTGTACATGGAAACAATGGCAAACGTGTACAGCGGGCCCCTAGTGGGTGTCCGAGGAGCGCTGGCTGGTATTGGTAAGTGCTTATTGAATATAGTTCCCTACAGATTAGGGGTGAAGGCAGCCTCTCCACCAGGGGGTCACACAGGTGAGAGCAGTGGGGAAGCGCCACACATGACTAGGCTGAATCGTGTCAACGGGGTCTACTCCTTGTGCTTTGCTCTTTGTTTGCTTTGTGACCTAACTTAGCTTCGTGCTCGAGGCTGCTTCCTGAATGAGGGAGGGAATGGGGAACGACATGGTCAGAGGGGGCCTTACCCATCAGGGCCGGATGTGGAAGGCTCCAGATCTCCATTTTGGAGAGACATTGCTGGGTGGTTTGGAGGATGGATTTGAGAGGGAGAGTCTCAAGGTTAGGAGGCTGGAGGCAGGAGCAATGAGGCTTGTTCCAGAAGGCTGGCAGTGGAGGGGTGGAGGGCCCGGGACCCAAGTCTATGGCAGGACACTCCACACCTGGCTGCTGCAAGGACCAGAGGGGACATGAGGCCCAGGGGTCTGGCTGGACAGTTTTGCTCCCACAATGCTCCACAGGGACCAGAACCCAGAGGGTGTGGGGCTGCGGCATCGGTCCAAGCTTTTCTCACAGCTGATGCTCAGTTGCTGAGAGGAGACAAGTGTCCCACCGGGGCTGTAGAGCCTGGGCAACAGGCAACCCTGGGAGGCGAGCAGGGCAGGCTGATGAGGACAGACCCCACACTCTATGAGATGAGGAAACAGAAGCCCCATGGATAGGCGGGGACTGGCTCACACCACGGAGGGTGGGAGAACTGAGAGCTGAGAGTGGGGTTATGCAGCTGACTTTCCACGCCTGTGCATCAGAACAAATCACCCAAAATGTCATTTCTGCATCCCCGGGGCTCAGCACAGTTCCCAGCATGTGGTGGGAAGTTGAGAAATGTTTGCAAATGAATGGATGGACTGATGGACGGGACAGACGGATGGATGGATGGATGGGTGGGTGGATGGGGTCACACTACCTGCATTTGGGGAGGCAGAGTCATGGTCTGTGGGAAGAGTAAGGAAAGCAACATTTGCTGAGCACTTCTGCATGCCAGGCATTCCACCGGCACCCTTTCGCTCAGCCATCGCTGCAGCTAGAGTGCCCGCAGACCGGGCAGTGTCCTCTCCAGGCTGTGGGTGACCTTCCTCGGAGCCACTCAGGTCTCTGGTGGGCTTTCCCTTAATGCCCGGTGTTGGCTTTGCCACCAATGCATGCATCTACATCTCATTCTCAACCTGTTTCTCTTTTCAGCCTGGATACCTCTTGGGGGTAGAATCCTAGGGCTTCCTCTCTCTTGCATCTCCTGTACGCCAAACATCCAATGATCGCCAAGCCTATTTTTCTTAACAGTCTCCTAGATTTTGCTCTAGTCCCTTCTCTCTCTCACGGGTCAGGGAACATTCCCCTTCACCGATGGCTCTGTCTCCTCCTTCTGGTCCCACAGGGGAATCAGAGCCCTTTTTCCAAAGCACAGAGCTGCCTGGCTTACCCCCGACCCTCACTTCTAATCCTTCCATCTTCCCCTAAGACCAACGGTACAAGGTCCAAGGCCCTAGCCTCACCTGCAAGGCTCTGCTTTCCCAGTCTGGCCAGCCCCCTTTCTCCTCTGACCTGAGCAGCTCTGGCGGAAGAGTGGGTGCCTCATAGGTGCTCAGCGAATGTGGACCAGGCTGGGTTTGTGGTCACTCCCCAGGCGGTGACATTAGTGCCTCGCCATTTCAGGGCTGTCCCTGAGAGCTTGGGTGAACACCTCAGCCAACTAACCAAGTGGCAGAGCTGGGCCTCGAACTCAGGACTCCCGACTGTAAAGACAACGTCTCTAGGAATAAAGGGCCCACAAGTTCTGGAGTCAGGGTTCTCTATCCAGGTCCCTACTGTGTGGCCCTGGCCACATGCTCTGAGATTTAATGTGGTCCCTTAAAAAACAGCAGTCAAAGCTTCTACCTCGGGATGGGGAGGCCATTGGGAGGATGGAACAACATGAGGTTTGCAGGGTGCTCACAAAGACTTCCCAGCACAGAATGTTCGACCAGCATCTGAGGACCAACCACCACCTTCACGGTCACCATCGCTGGGGACCCCCGCCCCGGGCACTTGTCCCGCACACACACACCCTCAGGGCAGTTACCTGTCTGTGGCTCCCCGCGGGGCTGTGACCTCTGTCCCACTCCACACCTGGAGCCTCAGGGGCTTCTCTTCCTGCCTCACGACTTCTTGGCTTTGACTCCTGGCCAGCTGAGAGCTGCCAAACCTCCGGCTGGTCTCCGGGACCCCGTGGCCTGCAGGCCTGCAGCGGAACAGCTGCTGGTATGCCGTGCGGAAGTCTCTGTTCAGCGTGGCATACAGGATAGGGTTCAGCGCCGAGTTGGCATAGCCCAGCCACAGAACAACGGCTTCAATGGCCTCGTTGATGGCATCATCCCCTATTAGCCCCCGGTAAACAAACACGGTAAAGTAGGGGAACCAGCAGATGATGAAGGCTCCCATCACGGCAGCCAGTGTCACTGTGGCTTTGTGCTCCCCGACGGTGGCCACCTTCCAGGAGCCCATGTGATGGATCCGCTTGGCCTGATCCCGGGCAATCTTGAAGATGCGGTAGTAGGTGACGCACATGACCAGCAGCGGCAGGTAGAAGGTGACCAGCCCATCCACCAAGCCGTACACCAAGTTGACCTGCACTTTGCACTTGGGGATGGTGTGATTGAAACTGCTGTTCTTATTCTCACTGTTCCACCCCAGATGGATGGACAGAAAGGACAGGGTGATGGAGATGACCCAAATTAAGACAAGAGAGACAGCAACCCGGACGGGGGTGACCAGCACGGGGTAGCGCAGGGGGTCCGTGACTGCGCAGTACCGGTCGAGGCTGATCATGAAGAGGTTGAGGATGGAGGCCGTGCAGAGCATCACGTCCAAGCTGGTGTAGATATTGCAGAAGACCTTGCCGAAGCTCCACTGGCAGGAGAGCTGGTAGAAGGCCGAGAAGGGCAGCACCAGGAGGCCGAGGAGCAGATCGGTGATAGCCAAAGACACAATGAAGCAGTTGGTCAGACTGCGGAGCCGGCGGGTCAGGCCCACAGCCAGGCAGACCACCACGTTGCCGGCAATGGTGATGAGGATGAGGACGGTGAGGACCACGCTGACAGTGATCCTGCACGGGGGAGAGTCCAGACAAAAGGAGGAGGCTGTGCCGTTAGGTACCATCCTGGGACCCTCTGGCTCCGTCCTCCGCCCACAGCCCCTGGCCACTTCTGGCCCAGCTTCCCAGTGTGTCGATTACATCAACCGCTGGGCTCTAGGCTCCCAATGGAGCCCAAAGAAAATGTCCAGACGTGGGGAGGTGACAATGACTGCCCCAATACTGTTCTTCTAGAAATAAATAAAGCAGTCTCCTGGGAGGTATTGGGCATGAGTATGGACGAAGAAGAGCAAAAGGATAAAGTTTCTGGTTCAAATTCCAGTCCTCAAATCACTGCCTGCAGACCCAGCTTCCTCCAGGGACTGGAGCAGGTCTCTACTCTCCAGGTTCTGCATAGAGACAGAGGCACTGGAGCCTGTGTCTGGAGGTGGCTTTGGTTTTATGCGGGAGGGATCAGGTTGAGGTGTGGCCGCATTCTTCTCCATAGCTGGTGGACGTTCCCGCCCAAGTGCCGGGGGTTAAGGGGAGCTGCATCTGCCTCTTAGGACCACTGGTGAACAGGAGCTGAAAATGCAAGCATCAAGCGTTGAACACTTTGAAACCAGACCAACAGCATGACCGATTTGAGAGGAATCCTTCTAGACCCTGACCTCCCTATGAAACACCAGGAGGCACAGGGCCAATCTGGATACCTCTCCTTGGAGGGATTGAGGCAACCAGGATGCACAGAGGGAGGAGAGAGGGAGCCAGGATGCAAGGGGCTGGACCACTGTGTCACCCTGCGAGATACTGTTGGAGGGGTGGGACTATTTATACGTGAGAAGAAAGAACTAGACACAGATTCTAAACACAAGAATAGGGGCTGCGTCTGCTTGTTCACTGCTCGTTCCCAGTGCCTGACCCCACAGGCAGGCATTAAGCATCTGATGGATAAAGGATCAAAAGAGTGAATAAATAAGCAAATACGATGAATTTGCTCTGATAAGGCACTGAGAACAGTGTCTGATGCTGTTGGTTTTCACAAAAACGTCATCATACCGTAAAGCAGGAGCTGGCCAACTTTCCCAGGAGAGAGCCAGGTAGCAAATGTTTTCGGCTTTGCATCCCCCAAGGTATCGGCTGGAATTACTCAGCTCTGTCATCATCGCCCAAAAGCACCTACCATGGAGAGATAACGTGCCAATGAATGAGTGTGTCTGTGCTCCCATGAGACTTTACTATGGACCCTGAAATTTGAATTTCACATAGTTTTCACGTGTCGCAAAATAGGATTCGTCTTTTGATTTTTTCCAACTCTTTAAAACCATTTGCAAACTCTTTAAAAATGTAAAAGCCATTCTTAGCTCATGAGCTGCCTAAAACCAGGCAGAGGGCCAGATTTAGTCTGCTGTCATAGTTTGCCAACGGCACCCCCTGCCCACACCTGCTCCAAACATCGCTCTCAATCTTCCTTTTCTTATTTAGCAGCGCATGTGGCTGGTCAGCCCGCGCAGAACTGACTTGATCTCTCCAGTGGCTGCTGGCAGCCCACGGGGTGGCTGGCCACCGTTGATCCCATTTTGCCTCTATCACAAGTATTTTGGTGTTTTCTGGCTCCTTCCTCCCTTCTCCCCTCCTTCCCATCCTCTCAGCCCTCCCTGCTTTCCTTCCACCTGTCCCAGTGCAAACCTCACTTCAACACAAAGGCCGCACATACAATACTTCTTGTCAAGTCCCAGAAGATCCCCTGCTCCTGGTGAAATTCTGTGATTCCAAGGGACGAAAAACAGAGGCCCTGCTGGTTCCCTTTCATGCAAGCTGATCCTGGTTTTCCAGAGAGCAGCTCGCAGGCCATCTACTGGGATCTGGGAGCCTGCAGAAATCAGGATGACAGTGGAATCCCTCTCAGAAGCAAGCTAATCGCCATGTGACATGAATTAAACCTCTCTCAGGCTCTGGCCTGGAGCGGTTTTGCAACCTGAATACGAGAAGCATCATTTAATCATAACCACTGTGTTGGGGCAAGGATCACGGCTCCTGGTCACCTTCTGCCGCTCCAGCTGGTTCAGCCACCAGGCTTTGCGAGCCGGGCCTCTGGGTATTATTTTTAGAAGATCTTTTCATTACATAAATAACGCAAGCAGCATGGCTCTCCCTGGTACATTTAATTAACTGTGGAGGAGATAGCAGCGAGGCTATCTTTTTTGAGAATCCCTATTTCTGATAACAAATTTTTTCCCGAGTTTTTTAACAGCCAGGTGTAGGTATTTGGGCCCTGGACCAATATTTTAGTTAATGTTTGGGATTTTTAAATCTGAAGGAAGCAGCCTCTCGCATAATTCAAAATCCATCCTCCCCTCCCTTCTTTCTTTCTCTTCCTTTCCTCTGTTCTTTTTGGCCAGTGTCTCTTTCAGAACTTAACACATGGCAAATGTTGTTCTAGGTGCTGGGGGCACAGGGATGAACAGAGCAGCGGCGGTCCCTTTCTCATGGAATCTCAAAGAATCACTTCTGTTGTGTTTCTATTTTATAGCCCAGGTCCTGGAGTTTCCGGTGACCTTTCGTGAAGGCAGGAATTTTCGAATGGAGCTTCATTCCACCCTGTACCTTGTGGGAAGAGTGACCGCCCCAGAGGCCACAACCCTACAAGATCATGGTCACTGTTTTCATCATCACAGATAATACAAAAACACTTTCTCGAACTTTCCTTTCAAAATTCCAGAGCCATGACACGCTTATTGCAGTAAACCCAGTATCCTGAGGGATATGGGAAAGGCCGACTGTTTGGCCTGTCACACACGCCCAGAAGGTGACTGTTGCTGATGGTTTCATGTGATGGAGGCCTTCCCTTCTTGCTCTGGGCTTCTCTGTGTACACAGGCACACATGCTCTCCACATTACCGAGCAACTCTGTTTCCCTAATTCCTTTATTGTATAAAGACACCCCTCTAGGTCACTTAGACCTCACTCCTTCTTTTGAGAACCTGTGCTGTGGCCATACAGCCTCTACCGGGCTAAATGTATGAAGGACATCTGTGACAGCAGGCGTGCAAGCAGCAAAAAGCAAGAACCCACCAGAGTGTCCAGCAGCAGGGGATGGCTTGAGAGATCATGGTGCATCCTTACTGTGGGATCACCCTGGGCCTGGTGAGATCACATATTAAAAGAAATACCATTTTATCCTCACAATAACCCATGAGTGAGAGAAATCATTGCCCCATTTAAGTCTGAAAGAGTGAAGCTCAGAGGGGCCAAGTGATGTCACAGGACTAGTAAACGGCCAGAAAGCCTGGATTCAAATTCAGCTCACATCCCGTCAGCCTGCCTTAATGCCTGTGCTCAATCAGACATCACCCTATCCTTCCAGCTGGATCTCATCAAACATCCCTGTACTTGTCCCCTAACTTTGCCATTCAGTTAACCCAGCCTTTCCCCAAACCTATCACACCTTCTCACTCTTGCTTTTGCTGTCTCCCTCACCTGCAGCCCTGCTCTTCCCTGTGTTCACGTCAACTACTCTCCTTTCAAGGCCCTGCTCAAGCACCTCGATCTCCCTAGAGCCTTCCTGAATGCCTGGAGGCAGAAGCATTCTCCCCTATGCTTTGTACCAAGTTATGCTTTGGCACCTGCTGCCTTGCAGTGTTAATATGGCTCCCAGGGTTAATTTGCCTACCTGCAAAGCCTGGATCTTGCCCACCTCTCTCCACTCCCCCATCCACCCATCTACACATCCACCCACCCATCCATCTGTCCATCCACCCACCCATCCATCTGTCCATCCATCCATCCATCCACCCATCCATCTGTGCATCCGTCCATCCGTCCATCCACCCGTCCATCCATCCATCCATCCACCCACCCATCCAACCATCCATCCATCCATCTACCCATCCATCCACCCACCCACCCATCCACCCACCCACCCATCCATCCATCCATCCATCCACCCATCCATCTGTCCATCCACCCATCTACCCACCCACCCATCTGTCCATCCACCCACCCATCCATCCATCCAACCACACACCCATCCATCAATCCATCCATCTATCTACCCAGCCAACATTTTCTGTTGTCTATATAACACAGAGAAATACAGAGTACGTGGAGTGCGAGTGCGTGTGTGTGTGTGTGTCTGTGTCTGTGTTTGTGCGTGTGTGGTTTCCCCACCTTGGAAATATGTGGGTACTCACCTTGGGATTCAAAGGGTCTGGTTAGTATCTGAATGGATACATGAAAATGGGCCTATTTCCCCCAGCATCTTATGGTGAACATTTTCACACACAAAAAGTTGAAAAAACAACACAATATACAATAGATCTTATCCAACCGTCCATGAAGATTAGATAATTGACTGTTCACCTCTCATTCTGTGTGAAAAATCACATGAGATTCATTAAGACAGTCTTCAGCCCCTTCCTCCCCCATCTCGTAGGCTGATGGTGTGTCTCACAGCTGCCCATGTCCCACTGTTTCCTCTTCTCATCTCTGTCTTAAGAGCCTTTCAAAATGCACCTTCTGGAGAATTGGCTCAGGGCTGCAGTACTCCCCGCTGCCCCCTGGGGAGGCTTCTGACCTTTACCTGCCATCAGCCCCTCGCAGATGCAGCCAGAACAAAGAGTGGGGCCCAGTTCAGAGTCTGCCTCATAGGGAGGCCATGCTGGCCAATTAGCCCTCAGGAGCAGCCCCAGCCCAGCGTGATAAGTGCACTCACTGCACTCTCTGATGTGCTTGAAACCCGCCATGCTGGGCTCTGTGCGGGGGAGGGCTGATCTGCTTTCCGTTACCAGCTTCGGTTGGCCTCTAAGTTTAGATCCTTGATGTGGCGTTCAAGGTTCTTCGTGACCCGGTTCTGTCTCCTCTCTTTCGTCTCAGCTCCTGCCTACCACGTGCACTTCCGTGTCCTGGGACAACACTTTGGGAAACACGGCACTGGGGACATTTCATTCCTTTGGTTTTGAAAGTGCCAGGCCCATTCTGACTCTGTGCCTTTGCCTATGCTGTTCCGCCTGCCTGGAATGCCCCTCTTCCCTTCTCCTCTGCTATCTCAGCTGGGAAAGCTCCTAGAGGTGCTCGCGCCATCCTCTCTGCCCCCCACTTGCACCCACTTCTAGCCCAGGCTTGGGCTTTCTAGGGTGCGCTGGGTAGAACCCTGGGTGTTTAGTGCCCCGAGAAAACTCTCCTCCTGAGGGGGTGGGGGTCCTTGGTGATTCGTCATCAGAATATGTCTCCCCAGGAACTGAGTTGTAGTGGCTGGTGTCCAGAATATCATTTCCCTCCTTACTCCTCCCACGCAGCACAAAGAACACGGGGGCTTGGAGGATTGAGGGTAGCCCCACCAGCACTGGTGCAGCCCAGAGGCAAACCCAGGCCTGCCTCGTGCCTCTACTTCCCTCTCACTGTTCCTCGCAGACAAAATCCCAGAGGAAATGCCACTGGTGGTAGATTCTGTTTGCTAACTAGAAGGGTGAGGCCTGCTAGAAAAGCCACTGGTCTAGGGGCTTGGGGATCTTCGCTTTCAAATTTTATCAAACGGAGTCCAGCACTTTCTTTTCCCTTTCCCCTGGGAAGCGAAATGAAGTTCCCCTTTCGATGTTTAAGTATCTAAGCTCCAGACACAGGGGGCTGGCGTTGTGCAGGCCGGGATCAGTTAAGCCTTATCTGATGGGGTTCCTCTCAGGGCCTGACTGATGAGTTGGGTCTTCCAAGCAATAATTTACACTAGGAAAAGAAAACAGGATTCATCAGACAACCCATCTGCCAGATCCCTCTTGGGTGATCCAGGCAGGCAACCCTGCGGAGGGGGAGACTGGATCCTTATTCTGCAAACATAGGCATGATAAGCGAAGGGGAGCCCCAGGGGCCGAAGGCAAGGACTCTGGACAGATCTGGGTTCTAAGTCCAGTGCTGCCATTTCGTAGCTTCGTGAGGCTGGGCACTTTCCTGCCACCTTCCTGAGCCTCAATGTCCTCATTTGTAAAATCTCTAAGATAATATGCTCTCCCTCACTTGGTGGGTGGGAAAATGCAGAACCTATCACCCGGCACGTGGCAGGTTCTCCCCAGATGTTATCTGTATTATTGTCTAAAGCTGTACAGCCAGGAATTAAGTATTCCATGAGCACTCCGTGTATTTACTGAGTGCCTTCCAGGTGCAGACAATATGCTGGGCTCTTGGAACACAGCAGTGAGCATGACAAACACATCTAGAAGCTTCTAGTACAGTGGGGGAGATGAACATTAGTAACTCACTGTAGAACTGTTCATTTAATTACAGTTGCATTAAGAGTTCTGTATATAAATGGGAAGTATAGGGAGATAAAAGATTATATAATGGGGGTGGGGGCTGACCTGGTCCAGGGGTTACTGAAGGCTTCTCAAGGAAGGGATATGTGAGTTGAGACACCAGAACAGATAGAAACTCGAAGAAAATGGGGGACAAACAGACAGAGGGAAGAGCTCACACAAAAGCTCCAGGAGGGAGATGGTGTATTTTAACCCCAGAGCCATGGGAAGCCTCAGAGGTAGAGGGGGAGTGTGCAAGAAAGGCCATGTGATGGGAGGCAGGAAGGGGCGCCCTTCCCTGCTGTCCTGCTGTCTATACTAGGAGGTGAGCTGTGGCAGTGGAGGTGGGTCTGAGCTGGGCCCTGCTGTCCACCCCCCTGTAATCCCCACAGGTTATGAGACAGAAGTCACTGGGTCCTGGAAAGGCAGTTCCTCGCCTTTATGAGCCCTAATTTCTTCAAACTTCCCCCCTATAATTGGCCATTCCAAATGTCCTAGGTGCCTGGTGTTGAGGGCTTTAGAAAGTAGTCCCAGCAGCAGACCCTCCAGAACTCTGTCCCTGTCAGGAGTCCCAAAGGGGCCTGAGAAGCATGATTTCTGTCAGCGGGGCAACTTCCACTCCTTAAGGAGGGAAGACAAGCCTTTCAATCTCCAGAGTGGCCATACCCACATACACCACACGGGGTGCAGAGCAAACGGGACTGAGGCCCAGCTGGTCCATCAGCACTGAAATGACCCCGGTCTTCCCTGGGGATCTTTTCTTCCCACTTACAGATGCCGGCCAAGGTGCAGCTCCATTTAAGAATGGCTGATGCCTGGGGCGCCTGGGTGGCTCAGTGGGTTAAAGCCTCTGCCTTCGGCTCAGGTCATGGTCCCAGGGTCCTGGGATCGAGCCCCACATCAGGCTCTCTGCTCGGCGGGGAGCCTGCTTCCTCCTCTCTCTCTGCCTGCCTCTCTGCCTACTTGTGATCTCTGTCTGTCAAATAAATAAATATTAAAAAAAAAAAAAAATGGCTGACGCCTGTTACACTCCAGGAGCTCTGGATCTCCTTGTTACCATCCCCCAAGGGCCTGGTGCAAGCTGTGAAGCCGGGGTAGGAGATCTCCCCCCGCCCCCCCGGGACATGGCAGGTCCCAGGCCCGCACTTCAGACACAGCCCAGGCATGGCTAACAGGGGCTGTGGTGGGGAAACAAGAGACTGTGGGAACTCGGAGGAATGAAGTTGGACTCTGTGGCTGGTGGCAGGTGACAGCTGTGTGTGTGCACATGACACTTTACCGAGCCTGGAAACCCCCGTTCATGTTAAGAACACTCAGACTCCTGACCCAGCCATTGTGTTTCTAGGAACTCGTCCGGTGACTCCCCACAGCACTGACTGGGTTAGCCAAAGCTGGAAATGGCGTGAAAGTGCAGAGGACACAAAGCAGTGAAGCCATCAAAAGACTGAGTAGGCTGTCTGGGCCCACGTCGGATGGTCTCCAAACACGTGCCGAGTAGGATGGGAAAGGGGGAATGTGTGTGTACCCACGCATTCCGCGTGACTGCTCAGGAAGGGTACTGGGACTTGCCAAAAGGGAGCTGTTTCCTCTGGGGACCTGGGGGTTGAGCCATGGGTGGGAGAAAGTTTTTTTTTTTTTTTTTAAGATTTATTTATTTATTCAGAGAGAAAGCGAGAGCGTGAGCACGAGCAGGAGGGGGAGAGACTGAGAGAGAGAGAGAGAGAGAGAAAGAATCTCATGCAGATTCCACGCTGGGCACAGAGCCCAACGTGGGGCTTGATTTCCGGACCCCGAGATCATGACCTGAGCTGAAACCAAGAGTGGGACGCTCAAGCAACGGAGCCACCCAGGCACCCCATGAAACTTCTATCACTATATGCCCTTTGGGACCTTTGAATCTTCTTACCTCGTGTTTGTATGACCGATTCGAAACCTAGCAGCTGCACAGCTTGACAGGTGGAGAAGGGAAGGGGCAGGGGATGCCTGGCAGAGGGAACAGCACACAGAGGGTTGGAAGCTGGGTGGTCAGACCACACTGAGGAGCAGGACTAGCCGTGTGGCTGGTCAAGGGCTCCAGGCCAGGGCTGGCACTCGGTCCGCTCAGTCCAGGAGCCCCCTTGCAGGAAATCCTCCACTTGAAGCTCATTGCGCTCAGGGACCGTCCTCTCCCCACAATCGTGGCCGGGTTTGGGAGTCAGACTGGTCATGCCGTGCCCCTCCAATGCTTCCCTGCTCTTCGCAGAAAGAGGACCATGCCCGTCACACCCTGTAGGGTCTGGCCTCCGCCGGCCTCTCTGGCTGATTCTCCAGGGGAAGTTGGAGCTGGGGATGGAGCTCTAAAGAGTTTGGATGGAGCAGTCAGAGAAAGACAAATACCGTATGATTTCGCTATGCGTGGAACTTAAGAGACATAACATGGGAACATAGGGGAAGGGAGGGAAAGATAAAATAGGATGAAAACAGAGAAGGAGGCAAACCATAAGACACTCTTAACTCTAGGGAACAAAGTGAGGGCTGCTGGCAGGGAGGTGGGGTGGGGAGAGAGTCACTGGGTGATGGGCATTAAGGAGGGCACGTGCTGTAATGAGCACTGGATGTTTCACGCAAAATATAAATCATTGAGTTCCACCTCCGAAACCAATAATGCAGTATATGTTAGTTAAATTGAATTTACATTAAAAAACTAAAAAAAAAAGGGGGCGACTGGGTGGCTCAGTGGGTTAGAGCCTCTGCGTTCGGCTCGGGTCATAATCTCGGGGTCCTGGGATCGAGCCCCATATTGGGCTCTCTGCTTGGTGGGAAGCCTGCTTCCCCCTCTTTCTCTGCCTGCCTCTCTGCCTACTTGTGATCTCTCTCTGTGTGTCAAATGAATAAAAATCTTAAAAAAAAAAAACTAAAAAAAAAAAAGTTTGGACTTAGTTCTGAAGGCAATGGACAGCCACTGAAGCTTTAATCATCAGGTCCAAGACTACCCAGGAAACTGGTAGCCCATCTGGAAACAGGCTCTTCTGACCTGAGTCAGTGAACCATCAGTGAGGACGCGCTCCTTCCTTGTTAGCATGGACACAGCTCCTACTTCGCAACAGGCCTGGGGCTCTCTCTCTATAAGCGTCAGGTCCTTTACACTTCACCACAACATCTTGAGGCAAAAAATCTCTTCTGCATTTTACAAATGCAGGAACCAAGGCTCAGACAAGTTCAGGAACTGGCCCAAAGTCTCAACACTGTTCAGTGGAAAAGTCAGGATTTGAATCCGGGTCTGTGGGACTCCGGAGTCCCTGTACTGGGCCACTGCCTGTTTATCTTCTCCTGTGCAGAAAGAAATGACCATTTGGGCTTTTCAAAGAGAAGGTATGATAGCCTGAGCATCTACAACATGAGACACTCACTTCCTTCTTTGCAATAACATTAATGTTATTCTTTCATCTTTGTGGTCGCAGACTTCTAACCCCTTCCCGGCAGTGGGCAGGACGTTCAGTCAAAGCCCTGTAGGCAGGAAAAGGCTTCTGGGCTTCTGGTCGAGACTGTTCTTTAGAGAGAAAGGTCCTGGATACCAGTCATCTGGGCTTTGGTCCCACCTTCCATTCCTCCAGGGGCCCAAAGCCAGGGATCGTGTTCCTTCTTCCTCAGGTATGTCTTATTTCAAACTTCGCACCCTTCTTAGCACCCCTCTGTATTGGCTGAGAGATGAACAGATCTGAAGGTTGTCTGGAATCTGGGGCTGCTTGGCACAGGTTGGGGAGAGCCCCACCCGCTCCCAGCCTGAAAGTAAGGCGGTGGGATCAAAGTGGACATTCTAATTAGGAAGATTGCTATCACCTTGGCATGGCACTGAGGGGGACACGAGGTCCACACACAGGACCACAAGCTGGGACACTGGTCACTTCCATTTTCTGAGCACCTACAGAGAGTTTACTCTCTCTGTGAGGCCAATATGATTATTATTCATGTTTGACAGATGGTGAAACTCAAGTGCAGGAGGCTAAGGTCACTTGTCAAGTTCACACAGCTAGTAAAGAGGCAGGCAGGGCTTAGAAGCAGGCCTGGTCCCATAGTCTCCGCGTGTCCAAGACATGCACCTGGTCCAGCTCATTCTCTGACTATTTGTGCGAACAGTCCCCATCGAGGTGTTTTCTGATCGGTGAGAGAGCCCACGCTGTTTGCCTGGCCTCTGCTAATGGTTGATGTTGGAACCCGAAGCCACATCTGGTGACAACAAAGTCCCTTAGTTATGGTTTGTCTGGGAAAGTCTTTTTTTTTTTTAATTTTTCTTTTTATAAACATGTAATGTATTATTAGCCCCAGGGGTACAGGTCTGTGCATCGCCAGGTTTACACACTTCACAGCACTCACCATAGCACATACCCTCCCCAATGTCCATAACCCCGTGTCCGGGAAAGTCTTTATTTCGCCTTCATTTTTTGCTTCAATTTAGGTGAAGTTCACATAACAGAGAAGTAACCGTTTCCAAGTGTATAATTCAGCAGCATTCAGTACATTCACAGTGTTGTGTTTCCAAAACTTGTTCATCGCTCCAAAAAGAAACTCCACGCTCATTAAGCAGTCACTCACCTTCCCCTCTTTTCCTGGTCCCTTCCAACTACCCACCTGCTTTCTGGCTCTTTGGATTTGCCTATTCTGGATGTCGTGGCCTCAGAGTATGTGTAAAATTGGGAAGCGCAGGGCTGGGAGAGACCGCTGATTCTCTTTTCCTGCCCCTGCCTCCCTCTCATCCACGTAGTGCTCAGCTAAATCCTTAGGCATCACCCTGGCATTTTTCTTGCCTCCTCTACTTGCTCACCACGTCTCTCTCCCCACTGGAACGTGGGTGCCATGAGGGCCAGGATCCACTCTGTCTTGCTCCCTGACAGGCAGCTAATGAGGGCTCCATTAATACTGGCTGGACTGACTAAATGCATGTTGAAAACGACCATCCTAACAATATAACATCCCATTTACTGGCACTTCGAAGGTGTCAAGCGATGTTCCGAGCACCTCATATACTTTATCCCATTCAATCTCGGCAATAACTCTATTATGTGGATTCCATTATTCACTTCCATCTTCTAGATAAGAAAATTGAGGTTTATGGTATTTTTGTGACTTGGCCAAAGTCCATGGCCAGCAGAGACTTGACAAGTGTGGGAAAGGCCTGGGGAAGGGCTTTTTAGGGCAGACGTTGGACTTGGTCAAATGAAAATTCTGCCTGGTTCTTCTGAGGGAGGTTAGACCCAGATTGCCAGTGTTTGCAGGGGGTCCCAAATCTCTGCCATCCAGGGGGCAGGGGTAAGGTGGAGAGGGCACTGGGTTGGGAATTTGGACCCTGAGTTTGAGTCCCCGGTATGACTCTGACTGTCTGTGTCACCTCAAACAAGTTCCATACCCTCAGGTTCCTCAGCAGACAAGTGTGGAGATGGGCTTAGAATATCTCAAAGATTTCTTCCAATGACTTTATGTATGTGTGTTATGTGTAGAGGGAGTGGAAAAGAGGCAATCATGAGCTCCCTAAATAACAACATAGGAGTGTTCTGGATAGAAACACATTCAGTGGTCACCCTGGGGTCAAGAACCCTTCTATGGCATCCCTGAAAGGTAGTCATCCCCAATTGCCTTGCATACCTCCAATGACGGGGGACTCACTATCTCAGAAATTATTTGCCAACGAGTTACAGCCATTTAAAGATATTATAGAGCCCTACAGACTCTTTGTTTTGGAGGCATAGCCCACTGCATAATAAACACATTGCAATAAATGCGTATTCCAAAGGAAAGAGAATGTGTACTTAGCTATTAAGTATAATGAGCTGCCACTGACCAGCTGTCATAGTGGCACAATTGTAGATAGCCAATTAAACATTTATTACTTGCAATTTTGCGGTTTTCTTTTTGTATTTTAGATCTGGGGTGTGTGTGTGTGTGTGCATGCGTGCACGCACACGCGTGCCTGTATGAGTTTGCAGACATTTTTGTAGGTTGCTTAAAGTTCTGAAGCCCTATAGAACAAAGTCCCCACTTCCAGGCAGCTCGACAGAGCTCCTCGTTCTCCTGAGTTTTTGCTTCTTTATGATCAAACAGCCCTCAGGCCCTCCAACTGGACTCCTCGCCATCAGTACTGCCATCGCGGCTGGCATCACTACCACCACTGCCCTGCCCATCACTGCCACCACTGCCCTGCCCGTCACGACTGCCGTCAGCGTCCTTGCATCCTCATCTCCATCGCCAAATCGCCTCCCCTCTACCTTCAGCCCCCACCGTCACAGGAGCTGGGCCACAGAAGCTGCCCACGCCAACCTGGGATCTCCCTCCCTCTCTGTTCTTCTCTCCCCCAGCCTCACTCCAGGTTTTGCCCTTCTGACAAGGTGCAGCTTGCTCCTACAGTCCTGCAGCTGGCAGGGTCACCTTAACGATGGTGGCAGCAAACAGCCAGCACTGGCCACGAATGTTCACATACATGGGCTGTCTTACATAATGCTCTCTGTCCTCTCCCACTTTTCATGGACCCTCCATGTGCCCATGGCCTCCTTTTGGGTCCTGTAGGATTACACTGTGGAGCAGGTGGGGCAGTCACTATTACCCCGTTTTGCGAATGTGGCACAGAGAGGCCAGCTGCCTAGGCAAGGTCACTCAGCTGGTCAGAGGCAGGAAGAGCTTTCTGTTGCTCATTCCCCACAGCTTACCCTGCCCCACACCTCCTGTGTTTCTTTTTCTTTCTTTCTTTCTTTTTTAACATATTTATTTGACAGAGAGGGAGAGAGAGATAGTGAGAGAGCACACAAGCGGGAAAGAGAGAGAGAAGCAGGTTCCCCACTAAGCAGGAAGCCTGATGCGGGGCTCGATCCCAGGACCCTGGGATCATGACCTGAGCCGAAGGCAGATGCTTAACTGACTGACCCACCCAGGCACCCTACCTCCTGTGTTTCTCAAACCTCATTCGCTCACGCACCACCTCCAGGATCCTTGCCAAACCCACAAAATACCAGTCCTGTTTTTTTATGCAATATTTTTCTTCGAAGTGATTGAATTGATTGCAAACGGGGTTGTTTCATCATTGCAATCACCAGCAGGATCACTTTCCTTCAAATAGGTCAACCTGAAACTTAACGTGGCAATTAACAAACGTTACACTCCACGTGGCCACTGCTGCGCCAAGAGCCAGCCTCTAGGCAGAATGGCCTGGCCAGAGAGGTGTTTAAGTCCGACCTCCACCAAACTGATACTTTCCCTTGGACGCAGACAGAAAGGCTTGGAGGACTGAAAAGGGAACTCTCCCTCCACTGGTCAGGCGGCATGCTGACATCCGTGTGGCTGACCACCCCTGTCCATGCCCGGACCCCAGGGCTGCCTGCCCCACCCTCGAGGAAACATCTGGCTCATGCAGGAAGCCCCCATTGTGCCATGGAAAGGAGCCAGGGACCTCTGTGAGGCTCGGTTTTGTCTGGACACGGGCATGGTACTGCAGCGTGCAGTGCTGGGAAGAGGAGCTGTGACATAAAGACAAGCCTGGAAGTGAGGTTGTAGCCTTAGCAAGCATCCCTCCCTTCCCCACGACCGTTCTCTGTTCTTCTCTCAGAAACCCTGGTCGTGGAGTCCTGCCTTTCTGGGAGAGAAGGCACCCCAGCTGGCCAGATGGGGAGAAGGAATGAGCATTGTGGGTCTCCACGGGGACAGTCTGGGTGCCGGGCAGCTCCCGGTGAGCTCAGGACAGCCTGCCAGGCCAGGGGAGATGCTGTGTCAGTTAGCAGCCTTCTCCCCCTGGCCCGGCCCTCAGCATCCCTTCCTCTTGGCCTCCCCGCCCCAGTGAAACTGGTCCTCCCCAGCAGGTGTAGTGCGTTCTAATTCCAGCTCCGCTACTTATCAGTGAGGCAATTCTGGCCAGGAGACCTGGCTCGCAGCCCCGATTTCCCTTCCCATGAAATGGGGACAACCGCACAAGTGTGCCAAGAGGCTTGCAGGCTTCAGAGCCAGGCACTTCTAGAACCTTCCCCACGGCTTCTCTCCATGGCCAAGGCAAGCAGTGGTGTGGTGTCTCCCTGCCTCAGATGCCTCAAGGGGCAGAATGGAAATGACAAGAGTTTCTACATTGTCTGACTGTCGTCAGGAAGAAACGGGCAAAAGTGTGCAAAGTCCCGATAGTTGGGGTTCAGTGGGTGTGAGCCCTCTACATGCTTACACACAGCACAGTGCTTGACCCAGAGACTGTCTCCCTCTAGCTCCCCAATGGGCTCTGGCCTCCCCTGTCCCTTCTCCTTCCGTGACCTCAGCATGTCCCCTTTCTTAGCTATGTCCCCTGGCAGCACCCCGAGCTCCTAGCCTCTGCCCTGGGGGACCAAGCCCTGGGGGGCCAAGCCATGACTCTTCAGTATCTGACGTCCCAGGCATCCCGGAGATGCCCAATCCAGTAATAGAACAAACTGCAGGTTTCACTGTGTTCTTTATGACAGCTGAATACTGGAAATGACCTTGATGTGTTTAAAACTAGAAGACTGGTGGAGAAATTTTGTCGTAATGGAATCCTGATAACTATTACTATCATACTTCGGAAACTATGAAATAGTAAAAAAAAAAGTTTATCTTTAAGTAATAAAATAGCAAGATTGAAATTGTATCTAAGAGACGATTATAACTAAGAACCCCTACGCTGTCAAACTACAGGGGAGAAAAACAGCCAACATTTATGTCTAGAAGGGCAGACTGGCTGGGAATAGTGGTTTCCTTTGGATGGTGGTATGACTTATTACATCTTCCTTCAAATTTCCTTATTCCAACTTTTCTACATTGAGAATTAATTCTATGGTGACTAAAAAGAACACAAAGATGCAGAATTGTGTATGCTGTACTTCACTTAAATAAAAAAAATATATATATACACACACATATATTATAGTGTGTATGTTTTTGCACAAAGAAAATTTGGAAGGATACATCATAGCAAACAAAAGTGACCGACATCTTCTTTTGAGAGGGGACTGGGCAGATGCAGACCAGGGTAGAGTTAGGAGCTCCCTGAAGACCTTTGTATATTGTACTTCTCACCGCATGGATGTTTTTTCTAACCAGAAAGTGAAAAGAAAAAGAAAACATAACTACCTAATAAACCTTTAGCAAAAGCAATATTTTCCCAAGTGGGCTCTGTGGACATTTGCTGAAGTTGCTACTTAAAACAAAAAACAAAAAGCAAAAAACAAAAAAATGAATTTGTGCCTGAAGTACAGGATCTTAATGGTGCCCTTGACGGAGCCCATCAGCAAGCGCTGGGACTGAGAGAGACTGGGGATTGGAGGGCTCTCAACAAGCCACATGAGGTCCCAGAGCTCACTCCCACCCTGCCCTCTTTTTCCCATGGAGCCTACCCAAAGAGTGATGCTCCCAAGACCAGTTTAGGGAGCGTATGTAAAGGGAAAGATAGGAGGATGGTCGTGTCTCCCTAGCCAGGCAGGTGTGTGTGAACAGTCTACACCCGCTGGGGGACTGTGAGGTATGGGCATGGTGACCCAGAAAGAGGATGCCTGCACTGGCCAGAGGGGTGGTCACTGTGGTCACTCTGGGCCTAGCACCACCAGATGGCCACATTCTTCAAGAGAACCTAGAAATCTGGATTTTAAATGAAATCTTCTGGCTATAAAATAAAATATCCAAGCTTTTCAATGCAATCTCTCTCTCTCTCTCTTTTTCTAGTATCTTATGGTTCCCTGCAAAAGTCCTCCACCAGCTGCGGGCTAGGAGCTCAGTGTGTCGTTGGTGTTCTCAGAAAGCCAGGTCAGCCCTGAGGATTTATTTCCTTTTCTAGCCACCCACCCTCTTTCATGATTGCTTTGAGAATTTTACCCCAAATCAGCATCAAACTCACTGGCCCACTGCTCAGGGGAGTTTGCTTTCCTCCTGCTTGAAAATCGGGCTGACATCCATCTGTCTCTGCCCCGGGAGTGTGGGAAAGAGCCTGGGAGAGGGTGACTAACCCTAGCAACCAGGCTTCTCGGGGGGAGTGAATGCTCTTCATCAGGAGGTGACAGCCTTTGACACCGTTGCTGGACTCCTGCAGCCCTCTGATGTCTCCATCCCTCCTGCCCTCTTCAGCCTTAGTTTCCCTCCCTCTCCTGCCATCACGCCCTCTGTGCACCAGCCTGCTAGAAAGTCTCATCCTTCAATTCTCCATATTCTTGCACCTCAGTGCCTTTGCACATCCCGATCCCTGGGTTGGGATCACCTTCTCCTGCTGCTGCTTCTACCGTCCAACCCTCAGGCAGCTGGACAGTGACATACCCAAATGGCAGCTCCTTGTGCCCTCTCTGTTGTAGCCAGCACCCCAGGAGGCTGGCATCCACTGTTCCTGCGTTGGTCATTATTTAGTCTCCCATTTCTCCTGCGACCCACGCCCTTCTCACATGCTTTCACCTTCCAAACAGCTTTTAAATCTGTCCCCTTCTCTCCTGCTGCAGTGTTCCAGCTTCTGTCCCAGCCGGGCTGTCCTGACTGTTCCAGATCTCGGCTCTCCTGTCAGCCCCACCTGCCTCCACATTATCTGGGGAAAGGACGTTTTAGAAAACACGACCTGGTCGCCTCTACCTTCTGCTTGAAATCCTTGTGTCGCTCCCCAGCCTATAGGACAGAGTTCAGACTCCTCAGTTTGGCATTGTGGGGTCTAGCCCTGTCGACTCCTCTGTTACCTCCTCCCGATGCCCCTTGCACCTCCGGCAAAACCTAGCTGTCCTGTGTGCTCTGAGCACATCTGGAGATTTTGCAGCTCTGTGTCTTTGTACACCTCTTTCTCCACCTGGAATACTCATTGTCTACCTGCAACCCTCCCCATTCACCTCTGCCTCCAGCTCTGTGAATCCTGTCCTGATTCCCCCAGGGCAGCAGGTTTGGAAGTTAGATTATTCTCGCAGCAAAGGTGGGTGATTTCCAAGCTGAAAGTGGCTGGGGTGTCCAGTCCCGGCTGGAGCTGTTGACAATCCTACCTGCTGCTCCTGTAGGTTGGGCGCCAGGTCAAGGCGGCCACATGTTCCTGGAGACTGTCCCCACGGGGCTGGCGATAATCAGCCAAGCCGCCTGCTCCAATCTGTGACCAACTTGGCTCCAGCCACCCTTTCCTCACTGCCCCGGCGCCAGGCCCGCGCCCTCCTGGCAGTGCTGTCACACGGAAGCTGGCATCAAAGACGGACAGAGTCAGAAAGGCTCTACAAGATCAGCCAGTGTGCCCCTGCCTGATTTCAGATGGAGAAGCTGGGGCCCAGAGAGGGGACAGTGGCTTGCCCAGGGTCACAAAGTGATGAAAGGTGTAGTCAGTCATGCCTGGAGCCCCGCTCTTCCAGATCGTATCAGACAGTTTAAAACAAAACAAAAAACCAAAAAAAGTACCAAAGGAAACCTCCAGATGTGCTAGCAAGGGCCTGGCAGGAGTGCCTTGAAATTGACCAGACAGGGCAGGCCTCCCTGAGGCTGACCCCAGGGGGTGAGGCAGAGGAAAACAACCCCTGGTGAGGACTTTAGTGGGGACCAGTTTGCCATTTTGGTCTGAGCAAGGTGAGTGAGCAGAGATGCAGTCAAAGGCAGAGCCTGCTCATGATCACGTGGGGCCGCGTAGAACCCGGGAGGGTTTGCATTTTAGTCCACGTAAGGGGACAACACAATGGAGTTTGGGCTCTGATCTGAGCAGACAGTTATGCAAACATATACAGATGGCCAACACGCACCTGAAAAGATGTTCAAATTCATCAGCCATCGGGGGAATGCAAATCAAAATCATAGCGATACCATGTCGTACTCACAGAATCCAAAAGTTGGGTACTTAGGGTTGGTGAGGATGAGAAAAAACTTGAATCCTCATACACTGCCGGTGGGGATGTCAAAGGTTTAGCTGCTGGGGCGTGCCCTCGGTTAAGCGTCCCACTCTTGATCGGCTCAGATTGTGATCTCAGGGTCATGAGATCGAGCCCTGCACGGGGCTCCAAGCTCAGCACACAGTCTGTGTAAGACTCTCCTTCTCCCTCTGCCCCTCTACCCCTCTACCCACTCATGAGTGCACTCTTTCTCTCTCTCTCTCTCTCAAATAAATAGATAAGTCTTTTTTTTTTAAATTTCAGCTGCTTTCGGACTGCCTGGGTGGCTCGGTCATTAAGCGTCTGCCTTCAGCTCGGTCATGATCCCAGGGTCTGGGGATCGAGCCCCACATTGGGCTGCCTGTTTCTCCCTCTCCCTCTGCCTGCTGCTCTCCCTGTTGTGCTCTCTCTCTCTCTCTGTGTGTTAAATAAATAAATAAAATCTTAAAAAAAAAAGTGTCAGCTGCTTTGGAAGACACTCTAGTAGTTCCTCAAAAGGTTAAACATTGTATTCTTACATGGTTTAGTAATTCTACTCCTAGGTTCATCCCCAGGAGAAATGAAAAGATATGTCCTCAAAATCAATACATAAATGTTCATAGCAGTATTATTTATGATAGCCAAAAAAGTGGAAACAAGCCAAATGCCCATCAACAGAATGTGGTGTATCCATAAATGGAATATTATTTTGGCCACATCAGGGAATGACATATTGATACATGTTACATGCAACATGGATGAAATTTGAAAACATGCTCAGTGAAATAAGCCAGACACAAAAGGCCATCTATTATTCCATGTAATCACACATTACATGATTCCATTGATAGGAAATGTCCAGAAGAGGTACATCTCTAGACACAGAAAATAGATTAGCGGCTCCCAACCTTGGGTAGGAGTGGGGATGGATTGGGGAATGACAGTTAATGGGTACAAAGTTTCTTTTGGGGGTGATGAAAATGAGATCTGAAATTAGATCGTGGTGATGGTTGCACAGCATACTGAAAAACAGTGACCCATAGACTTTAAACGGGCAAGTTTTAGGTCACGTGAATTAAGTCTCTATGAAGCCTTAATTCCGATTTGAAAGGCCACTCTAGTTGCTGTTGGGGGCAGAGTAGCAGCAAGGAGGCCAGGCACCAACAATGCGATCATAGGCTCAGAGTGTCCAGTGCAGAGGAGGGACACAGTGACTGTGTGCATGCCTCGCACAGGCTGATCCCTGTTCAGGAAAGTCCTTCTCTTCTTATCCAGGCTTTTTAAACCCTGCACTGTTGACATTTTGCACAGGATCATTCTTCTGTACGGAGGTACCGTGGGATGGGAATCACAGGATGAACAGCCGCACCCCTGCCTCCACTCGCCAGCAGTCAGCACATCCCCCCACCACAGCTGCAACAATCAAAAGTACCTCCCAGAGGACTAAACTGACCCTAATGGAGAACCGCTGCTCTAACCTCTTTTGCTTAGCTGCTGAATTCTTGAGTACCCTTGCAGGATTATTTCCCTTATCGTCTCTTCTGGGGAGTCTTCATCCTTCATTCTCCAAAGTCGCCCAGTTTCTTAAACAAAGCCCCATCACAGCTCTGATCGCACCGTACACACTCCACTCTCCCCCACAGCTGCGTAGACATGGTACCTTACGCACTTCGGGTCCCCAGCATCAAGTACAAAACCTCGCCCTTTGGAGGTTGCTATGGACCCATTGCCTCACCTGCCAAGTGCAGAGAGGTACACTGCCTGCCTCCCCCAGGGTTTCCGTGATTAGTGCTCAAATGTGGGCTAACTGATCTGTCCACCTCTCCTGACTCTGGGTAGGAGGGTAGGTTCCAGATCCAGATGGCCTGGGTGGCCTGGGTTTGCTGTGGGACGCTGGGCAACTGACTGAGTTTTCTGACTCTTGGTTTCTTCTCTGTAAAATGGGGGTACTGATAATGCCCATCCTGTAGGGTTGTCATAAACACATAGCAAGAACACAACAAATATCAGATACTTTTGGTGATAATAATTTACTATTCTTTCTTTTTTCTGAGGGGCCTTCCAGGATTCAACACAGAGGTGGCCTCGTCACTGGTAGGTGTCGCTGTCTGATCCCTGTCCTGGATGCTGGCCAAGAGGAGGTAGGGGTGGGTCCACTAGGAGAATATTACAAAAAATATGGAAAGTTCAGAAATTATAAAGAGTCAGGGAACAAATCTCCCATAATCCTGCCACCCACAGGCATATACAATCAACACTCTTTGGTCTATTTCCTTGTAGTCTTTTTTCTAAGTGCTTGCCATGAATCTGTGACCATACCCTATATATGCATATGCATACGCATATCCTCATTCATTAAAAACTCTCCATGTTCTGTAGTCACATGGCTGTCCCATAATTTACTTAACTGATTCCCTACTGGACATTTAGGCACTCTCTGATTGTTGATGAATACCTTGCATTTGAAAGAACTTCGTTCATACTCCCATCATTTCATTTGGATGTCCTCCTTGCTTTTAAAACATTTTTGGCAAGAAGACCTCTCTAGCCTGCCGGGACATCCATTTTCCCATAACTAGGCATCCATTTTCTCATCATCAGGGATCTCCTCCCCCAGGCTGAGCTAAGTCCTTGGGATTGTGACTTAATCCTGTTTCCCCTTCTGTGGACATTGGTGGAGATGGACCACAGCTGGCCTTGTCTTCTCCTTGGATGCATCAGCTGGGAGGGTCAGTTTATTTAGTCAACAGTGGATGGAGAAGGAAAAGGAGAAGCAGCCTAGGCCAAGGTTAATGGGGACGAGGTTAACTGGGACAAGGTGGTAGAAGAAGAGAAGTTGGCTGGCTGGGGTTGGCCAACCTCATATCAGCTTCCTATATGCTGTTGACTAGTGACCTTCCTTCCTTCCAGATCCCTAAAGAAATCACCAGGCAAAGGTACCCCAACCCCGTTGCCAGACTCAGACCCACTTTCTCCTGTGTATATAAACAGCAGCTCTTCCTAGTACACGTAGAACAAGAAACCAGTGCTGCCTGGGCCCCAGCCAGGTGCCAGGTCGCATGCTAGACACCTTCCAGACTCCTACTTCGGAGCCGGTGTGGTACCATCCGAGGTGCTTGGAAGCAGACAGATCTGGAACCAATCCCAGCATAGGCACGTCCTATCAGTGGGACTGTGTGGAAGCAATTTGTCCCTGTGAGACTCGGTTTCCTTGTCTGTAATTTGGGGTTTAACGGCACCACCTTCCCAGGATCCTTGTGGAGACTAGAGCCCATACTGTACGCACAGCACCCCAAGTACCAGGCCTGCACAGAGCAAGAGCAGGAGAAATGTTATTTTCTCATTCCATTCAACTCTCATCATATCTCTCTGTCAAAGACGTCAATAAATGTACTCTGTCTCATTGCCTTTTATAACCTCCAGCGACGGGGCACTCATTAGTATGAATTTGTAACTTCCCATAATAAGATATCGAGGCTCAGAGAGATTTCACCAGGAGGTTTTCAGGGCAGAAACTGTTATCTCACAGATTTCATGTCTCAGAGAACCATCAGGATGGTGTCTGGAGTGGAAGGGGGGTGTCCCCCACCCCAATTCCCTGGGCCTTGTTTTATGCCCAGCTGGGCCACTGGCTACCTCTGGCAGAGGAGACAGAGAGGACCTGCCCAGCACAAATGAGTTCCCAGGAGGCAACGAGAACCAGGACTCTGGCCATTGAAGTTAGGGTATGACAGCTGCCATTGGGGGACACCACAACCTGTACTTTACTGACCCACCTTCCAATCCTTAGAGCCTTCTCAAAGGGCCATTAGCGTCCCCACCCCAATTCACGGGATGGGAAACTGAGGTTCATATGGTCAAGGTCAACTGCAATTACTTAAGCAAGCGAGGCCACTTGCCCAGCTCATCCCAGCTCATCCCAGAGGCAAACCCTGCCCGTCCTTGCTACGGGGACATAGGGCGGCAGCTATGTGGAGGCTCCCTGAGGAACTCCGCGTCCCCTTCCCGCCCACCCCCAACCTTCTACTGGCCATCCTAAAGCAGAATGTCGCTCCATGCTCCCGCAGACACAACGCCTCTAGAAATGCCACCGCTCAGAGCCGGGGTCAAAACAGCGACTGTTTCGGTGCAAGTGGACTTTCCAAATCCACCCCCACGCGGGCAGAGGGGACAACACGCCGGACCCCACGCCCGGAGCCCGGAGCACAGCTTCGGAACCGGGGCTGCATCCCGTCCTTGCAACGCCCCCTTGGCGCGCGCACGACCCCCGCGGGTCACAGAGAAGGAAACTGAGGCTCGCAGGCGGAGAGAATCGTTCAAGGTCAGGCGTAGTCTGCAAGCCGCGGGGGTGCCGGAGCTCGCACTCGGGGTCAGGGTCACGACGGCGGCGGCGACCCCACCCGAGCCGAGGCCCCGCGGGGAGGCGGCGGCCGCGTTACCTTGAGCTGCTGCGCGGTGGGGCTCCGGCTTCGGCTCTGGGCTCGCCGGCGTCCTGCACTCGCGCCCGCTCGGCTCCGGGCAGGGATGGAGCGGGTGCCCCGCCCGCGCCCCGTGCCCCGCGCCTCGCGCCCACTTCCTCGTCCCCGCCCCCAACTCGCTCCTCCTCGCTCTCCGCCCCTCCCGCCCTCCCCCCCTTTCCCTCTCCCGGGCTCTCCTGCTCCCCTCTCTTTCTCTCCCTCTCTCCTCCCGCCTCCGTGCACAGCACACTCTCTCTTCCTTCGCTCTGCTCCCTCCCCACAGTCCCTCTCCCCCGCGCTCCCCCACTTTCCCCTAGACCTTCTTTCCTTCTCTCCCTGGCTCTGACGCGGCCCCTTCCTCTTTCTTTCTGTCACACTACCGTCTTTCTCTCCTTTCCCCGCCTCACTTCCACCCACTCCTCTCCACCCCCAGCCCTGTCTGGGACCCAGCCTCCAGTAGTGAGGTCAGAGTAGAAGGAGACTCCCAGCTGTGGCCCCTCAGGGTCTGGTGGCACCCCTGCCCAGCACCCTGCTACCTGGAATCAGCCTACAGGAGAAAAAGGACTCGTGGCCTGGGAAAAGTCTGGATAATTCTGTGATCTGTGGAACTTCAGAAAACCCCAGGGAGGGTTTGTTCTAGTTGGAGGAAGAGATGGAGAAAGAGAAGATGTAGAGAGGAGGGTCTTGGGAAAGGGGCATTTGGGGATGGAAAATGGAGGCTTAGATGGGGAAAACTATCTCTTAAATATCAAGATGGCAAGGCCGCTGGTGCAGACGTGGGTGGAGGGAGCCTGGGTGGGCAGGATGGCCAAGGGCATTGTGCCAGGCCTGGGGTAGACAGCCCAGGGTAGGAGAAGCAAGTGGTCAGAGTCTGTCCCTCGTTGCTTGCGGAGCCTGACACGAGGAAGGGAGTTTGTGCAGGAGCTTGGCAAAGGAGAGCAGAAGGATGCCAACTCAGGGGAGAAGACATTTCAGAGGCGTGCTCATGGTGATTGACACGCCACCCTAAGCCATTCTGGGACTATGGGCCTGGCCCTGTGCCTATGGGCTGAGATGCAGACTAGGGCCACAGTCTCCTGGAGCTCCGAGGTCACAGTTTCTGGAGGAGGATGTGGAAGGCCGTGCATCCAGGTCACCAGTATCTTGGAATGATCGCAGGAGCCTCCAGGAGGGTCTGGGGCACTCCGTGCTTGCTCGCCTACAATCTACAAAGCCTCATAGGTCATCTCTAAAAAAGTGTAAATCAGATCACGCCTCTCTGTACTCCCTGCTTGAAACCCTCCCATGACTTCCTGTTGTAGTTAGGATAAAATCCAAGTACTCTATCACTGCCAACGTGATCTGATCTTGTGTATCACCACGTTCTGCCTCATTCCGTGTGCCTCAGCCACAGCCGCTTCCTACTTGTGCCGGGAATGGGCCACGCTGGACCATACCACAGACCATTTGCACTGGCAGTTCCTTCTTCTGAGATTGCTCTTCCCCCACATCTTCCTGGGTGCTCAGATGAGGCTGCATGGTCTAGTCGTCTCACCCACAGCAGTCACCTCCTCGCCACAGTGCTTTTCACATCATGAAGACACTCACCAGTGTCTAGAACTTTTCATTTTAATGCTTATTGTCTGTTTTACCACTCCACAATGTAACCAGTGTTCATATCCTCCCCTGGGCCTCCCGGGAGCCTGGAGCCCGTTACTGTAGCTGGACATACCACTAAGTGTCCAACAGAAGCTGGTTGAATAAGTGAATGAATAAACACTATAATGAATGTATTTGGAAAAAAAGAAAAGGTGTTACTGACCCTGCCAGGGGAAAAAAGATTGTCTTGAGATAGGAGTGGAGAAGTGGGGAGGGCCGCAGGCCAGGAGGAAACAGCATGAAGACAGGTGCAGGGTATTAGCTAACCTGGAGCATTTGGGGAGTGCTGCCTGGTGGGTCACCCAGCAGAAAGCCCTGGTGGGGCTTTAAGGACACCTCAGGGATGCCAGTTAGGACTTGATCTTGTGAGCAATGGAAGCTGTGGCAGGTTTTGGGGGGCTGCGAAGTCTGGGGTGTATATTCTGGAGAAGAGAAGACTCCAGCAACCTCTGTCTCTAGAAAGGGCTCTCAGAGGGAGCAGATGAGACTCTAGCACTTGGACCAATGGTAGAAATAGAATGAGACAGATTTGGACTCTGTAAAGAATTTTTTTAAGGATCTGTAAAGGGAAATGTGCTCTATGTGGGTGAGATTATGGTCCTCTCCTATTAGGTGCTCCTCTCAGAGAAAGGATGCCATGTCTGTGACCTCTTTAGCCACTGAACTGGGAGAAATGATGCATCTTTGTTGTTGTAAGTCAGTAAATGTTGGGATGGTTTGTAACAAAGCAATGAATTGGATAAGGGGCCTTGGGGAGTATCAGTTCCTATCTCTGAGCCCATTTCCTTGACCATTAAATAAGAATAACAACAATATCCGCCTCAAAGAGTTTTGATGAGGCTCAGATGAAAAAAGAAATGGATAGTGAATTCATTCATTCATTCATTCATTCAACACATGTCGACCAGACCTACTATGTTTCAGGCCCTGGGTTAACCTTGGGATACTGCAATGAACCAGATAGGCGAGGGTCGGAAATGTAAGGAGGAAAAAGACAATGAACAAGGCAGATAATTTCAGCTAAAGATAATTGTTGCCAGGAAAGCAAAGCAGGGTAATGTAATTGAGAGTGACTGGGGGCAGTGTTTTGTTCACGATGGTTGGGGAAGGATTTTCTTAGCCCGTGAAGTTTGAACCCAGGCGTACATGATGATATCGGGGAGCAGTGTTCCATGTAGGGGAAGCAGTAAGTGCAAATGCCGAAAGGTAGGGAGAAGTTCATGGTGGCTGTGAGTGCATGAGGGAGAGGGAAGATGTTTGGAGATGGTGTTGGTGCAAGGCCACGGTGAGGTGAGTGGATTTAATCCTAAATGAAATGGAGCCAAGGAAGGATTTCAACAGGGAAGCGATACCCTTATACACTATCAAGCAAATTAGTACCGGAGTTATTGCTTGAGTCCATTCCTGGTTGGTTCCCCCACAGGCTGGGATAACATTTGCAACCCTTTCCAGCTCTCAGAGTTTCCAGTTCTGTATTAGTTCAGAAAAACCTTTGGAAACTACTAAACATGATCATATAAGGAGTCATCATTATAACTAAGAGGCTCCCCACCTTGCAAAAGCATTTGGGATCTGATAGCCTAAATGTTCTCCTTGCTCTGAATACTTAATAAAAACTATCTTTCAAAGGGAATGGAAGAAGCTTCTTATTCTGAGGAAACCCAAACCACTATTTGACCAAAATAGAAAAAAAAAAAAAAAAGTGCCTTCTTTGGATGAGTAATCTCTGCCGAGTCTGACAGTTTAAAATTGAAAAAAAAAAAAATTGCAACAATTAAGATAACAAGTGACAAGGCATAGCAATGATAACATTTACTTGAGTGGTCTGCGGAAAATTCCGGTGAAACCCACTGGGTTTTGTCATAAGTTATTTCTCATCTCTGTCCTGGGCTCTGGGGTGGCTCTGGGTTTGCGGTAGGGCACCCGAGACCGCGACTGGGATGTGTGGGGTGTAGAGTTTCTTGGCCATTGTGTGCTCTGAGTCTTGAGAGAGGCTTTGGAAAGTTTGCTGGGCTGGGAGTCCCCGGATGGATGAGGTTGGTTCCTGCCTTACCACGGCTACTCCAAAGAGCCCAGACTTGGCTATTTCCCTAGTGTCTCCAACATTACAGATGCCCCAGTTCTGGCATATGAGCTAGGAAGGAACACAATTTGTTGAATGCTCACCATCTTCTGTATACTGTGCTGGGGTTTTTGCATACGTCATCTCAAGTAATTCTCGTCACAGCCCTGTTGAGGTAGATGCTGGGATTACCTGCCACCATCACCCCATTATAGATGAGGATGCCGAAGCTGAGGAAGTCAGAGTTTTTCTCCAAGATCCCACAGCTAGCTGGGAATTCACTTGACCGGTTCCAAAGCCCCAACTTTGAATCAGTCTGCTCTCTTGGTGCACTGCACTAGCAAGAAGGAGGATGTTCTGTGGGAACCCAGAGTTGGAAAGGATGCCTTCAGCCTGGGTCTCCAGCCAGCCAGCCCACCCTGAGGATTCTGGACTTACCAGCCTCCATAATGGTTATGAGCCAGTTCCTTAAACTATATCTTTCTATATCCACAGAACCCTGACTAGTGCATAGAATAGGAGCTATTAGCCATTTCCTAAAGGAAGGATTTCCTAAGAGCAGCTGGAGGATGTGTTGGCTGATATAGGCAGCCCAGAACTGGGACTCAAGTAAGAGCACAAAGGCCCAGAATGACGGAAAAGCTAGATTTTGGACTCAAGTGTGGCTGACGCCCTGAGAGCCTGGCCACATCATTAATCAGAGTCCTGGGAGGCAAGGAGTTTGGATGTGAAGGTAAGAAGGTGAGCTAGAAGTCCAGCCAAAGATGACTTGGGAAGCTCATTTCTGATTCATGGGGGTGAGGGGTGGAGGGTGGAGGGCAGCAGGCACTGCTGTTGTCTACAATAGTGATTTCCACCCTGCTGTCCCAGCCTCCATTACAGAGGGAGATTTTCATGTGACCTGGTTCAGCCAATGAGAAGAAGGAAATTTGGGAAAGGCGGAGAATTTCCCTCCTATAATGGGAGAGACAGGCACACATTCCCCTACTTATTCAGCTACTTCCTTCTTTTGATCCTGCCGCAGAGACAGCCATGTTGTGACCATGAGGGCAAAACGAGGGGAACTGCAAAGAAATGGACTCAAAACCTAATGTTATAGGGCTCCTGGGGCAACTTTTTCACTTGGGAGAGAATAAGCCCCCTCCACCTTAAGCCAAGGTTTCTATGATTTACGGCTGAACACATTCTGATTCAAGGAGGAAGTACAGAACATACAGTTATAGGACCCCATCCCTAATTTGTTGCCCTTTGAGAGTATGGTGGGGCAATTTTCTTCTGCTGGGACATTTTCCCTCTCTATTCTCCACTAGCTCCTACACAGGGCTTAGGTATTAGCTTCTGCACAAGTTCAACCTTAAGTTCCCAGGCTGGGTCCGATGCCCCTCTTCAGAGACTTCTTAGCCCCCAGCACCTTCACAAGATGGTGAACACGAGATGGGTATTGGTGGGGGCAGGAGGAATGAGGAGAGGGAGGGGGTCAGTGATTCTTGTCTCCCTCAGCAGGCTTCCACTTTTGTCCATTCACCCCAGCCTACCACATGGCCACCCCTAGCCATAAGGGAAGCTTACAACGTGCCCGTGTCGCCCTTCTAGCCTCCACAGTGGGAAGCAGGCAAGCAGAAGAGGTCTGGGGGTGAAGAGCTGGGTTGGTCATGAGGCAGCATCTACCACAAATGACAAAATATTTCATTAAGTTTTTGACGTTTGAACCGTATACTATTTATCTTTTTTTTTCTAAATGGAAGTGCTTGTATTATTACTATTTTTTTACCCATTCCAAAAGTAACAAAGCTTATAGTAAAATTTCAAACCATATGGGTTAAGTGAGTTTCCTGAAATCTTATTCCTCCAGAGATAAGCCTATGAATAATTTGATCTATAACACATTCCAGACTTTTATCTATGCATAAGAATTTTTTTTTAGTCATAGATTTGTAAAGAAAAAAAAAGGAAGAGTTCCCCCCCCGCCCCCCGTAAGAACACAAAGCAACTTCAGAAAGAGATCACCACCTTCCCGGATGAAAAGTGACGCCCTCCGTCCCCACCCTCTGGTCACTTCTTTCACTGTTCACTCCCTGGGGACCCAGGAGGGGATGCTGCTTCTCTCTGCCCACCCGCTCCTCTCTCTTCTCCTTCTTTACTTCTCAGCTCCTCCCCTTAGGGAAGAAAGCCTCCTCATGGCTTTCTTCGAGTTTCCAAAAGAAAACCTATCTATGACCAGAATGTGAATTAATGGGACTGGGGAGGAAGTCACGTTCATACTGCCTTCTCCACTCCGATCCCTTCTCTCGGAGACTTGGCCAGGAACTGTATGATGTCCATCCTTCCGGTTTCCTTGCTCTGCGGAGGATGATGACGGTGAAGCTATTGGTTATTGAGCACTTGGTATGTTCCCACCGTGGTTCTACAATAAGGTTTTCATCCTCATTAAAACAACCATTTGAAGCTGATATGGTTATTTCTCACTTTAGAAATGAGGAAATTGAGGTTAAGTAATTTGCTCTAAGCCATATGGCTAAGATGGCAGAGCCAGGATTCAAACCCAGGAGATTTGAATCTGACACACAGAGACACACAATACTAGAAAAATAAATTTTAAAATAGAAGTTTTTTTTATAAAATAAAAACCAGTAATTTTGGGCATCTTTTTCCGTATATAAAGATTTACCTGACTCTTTCAAATTCCTAAATGATACTCCATTATATGGATGAACTAGACCTTTATTTTAGCCCATCTCTTACTGATGGGCATTAAGCTGTTCCCAAGTCGTCCCTTTGCCACCTTCCTCACGAGGATGTCTGACTTGAGGCTTCAGCTCTTGAGGATGGGGATGGTGTCTAGATCTTTAGCACCTGGTGTACAGCAGGTGCTCAATGAATATCCACAGAAAGAATGGGTTAGTAGTGTGAGCTCCTCTCCTTATTCCATTTTTTTCGAGCATTTTCTTGGCTGCTCTTGAGCATTTGTTCTTGCAAATTAATTTACATTAATTTGCCAAGATCTTCTCCCAGGCACAAATGGGATTTTTATTGACTTTACAACAAATGAATGGGCCAACGTGAGGAGCGTCAACCTTACAATCCCAGGAAGGTGATCGCAGTCCCTTCCCCCAGCCCTCCTGCTTTGTTGGGCCGTGCAGAGCTGCATCGTGCCTCGCTATAGGCCTTGCTTGCTTGTCCAAGGTTTATTCCTGGGTATTTTCCTTTCATTCTCGCTCTTTGGAAAAGGTGCCTTTGTCTATTAGAGTGACTGAACACTTAGAATCTTGAGTTGGATTTCCTCTTGCTGGCTTCTGTGGTTCGGAGCACTGGCTTTGGAGCCTAGCAGATATGGATGCTAAACCACTTAGTAAGCCTGTGACCTTGACAAATCATCCAACCACCATGAGTCTCAGTTTCCTGGTCTTTGACAGAGAAGAAGTAGTGTCTGTTCCACGGGGATACTGTAAGCAATGTCCTGCCATGCTGGGTGATTTATTATTGGTATATACAAAAAAATATTTCTAACTCCCTCTAACTCACCTCATCTCTTTGGCAGCTGGGGGACGTTTCTGTTCACTAAGTACAAGTACCAAGGACTTTTCAGATTCTTGAAGGTGATATTGATGTTGGCTGTGGAGATGCTGGAGGAGAATGAAATTGCCCTAAGACCCTGCGGAGACTGGAAACGGGAGATAAGAAATCTTGGGTGGGATGAGGAGGGTATGGAGGAAAGGTTCTGGGGAGAGAGAGAGAGAGAAGGGAAGAGAATAGAATGAGCATGAGATATACCAAGTGATGGGAAAGGAGGGCAGAACCAGTATGTCTAATGTCATGAGGACTTGGGCAGGAAATTCCACCCCTTCCTAGCTCCTTCATCCCTACACACTCTCATGGTTACCAACCATGTGTTTTTTTTTCCAATGCCACCAAGCTGGGTGTCCTCAGTTAAACTCAGTTCTGACACTATGTTCTAGAAATAGCACCAGATACCACAAGTTAAGGGCTCAGTCCCAAATGACTGCCCCTACTCACTTCAGATGCCAATCATGAGCCCCAATCGCCACCCGTGCTTCTGAACTGACCAGCTGTAGACCAGAGGTTCCCACCCCTCCCTCCTCGGGTTTGTTAACCTGCCAGAACTCATCAAATTCAGAGAAATATTTTACTTACGAGATGCCCTGGGTTTTTTTTTTTTTTTTTTTTTTTTTTTTTTAATCAAAGGATGTAACTCAGGAACAGCCAGATGGAAGAGATGCATAAAGGCGAGCTATGCGGGAAGAGCTCAGAGCTTCCATGCCCTCTCCAAGTGCGCCGCTCACCCCAAGTGTCTGTGTGTTCACCAATCCAGAAGCTCCCCAAGTCTTGTCCTTTTGGACTTTTACAGAGGCTTCATTACATAAGCATGACGGAATCGATCATTGGCCGCTGGGGATTGATTCTACCTCCAGCCTCCCTCCTCTCCCCATAAGTGGGGGAGGAAAGGGTGAGAGGGTTGGACGAAAAGTTCCAACCCTCCAATCACACGGACACCGACCCAACCCCACTCTTCCCTGCCCTCCAGCAGCACTGGACACAATGAAAAGTCAGAGGCAAGGGAGATCGTTGATACAGTAGGTCTTTGAGGGTGAAGGGAGGGCTATCTGCCACAGCGGGGGAGCCGCAGTCAGTCTCCAAGAGAGTAATGGCAGGGCACCATTTGTCCTAACTTATTTGATCCCCACCATAACCCTCTGAAGTAGATACTTCCTTTCTCCTGAGTGAAGAGGCTTAAAGAAAATAACAGACTTCCAAATGTATTCCCAACTGCTTCTCTTAATAAATTCCTATTAAATTTTCTCAAAATCTGAACCTGGTGCCCAGATTTCTCAAAATCTTTTTTTCCCATCTTGCCTGATGTCTTGCCAGGTAACGCATGAGCACTCCTATCTCATTCTACTCCAGTCCGACCCCCAGCAGAATTCTCCAGTACAAAGAAACACCTCTCCCCAGAGGGCCTGTAGATTCAGCTAGAGTCCTCAGAAAGACTAGATGGGAGACATCCTATTTTAAACATTTATTACATACCCAACATTAAGGTAAGTATATATACCTATATAATAAGTTCGTTTCACTCTCATAGTTACATAGGTACTCACCCCTGATTTACAGGTGGGGAAATTGGGGCTTGGAAGGAGAAGGTCCTGGCTTAGAGTTACATATAAGACAACCTTATACGGCTGCTCAGGCTGTGCACTGCACAACTCCAGGCCATGACATTCATAAACTATGTGAACTGGCTGGTAAGAGCTAGTAAAAGATTTGAACTTGTTATTTCTGGCTACACAGTGCATGCTCTCAATCACTGTGCTATGTGCCTTTTTTTTTTTTTTTTTTTAGATTTTATTTATTTATTTGCCACAGAGAGAGAGATCACAAGTAGGCAGAGAGGCAGGCAGAGAGAGAGGGAAGCAGGCTCCCCGCTGAGCAGAGAGGCCGATGCGGGGCTGGATCCCAGGACCCTGAGATCATGACCTGAGCCGAAGGCAGAGGCTTTAACCCACTGAGCCACCCAGGCGCCCCAAAGGAGGTTTTTTTGTTTTTTTTTTTAATTATTTTTTTTAAAAGATTTTTTATTTATTTATTTGACAGAGATAACAAGTAGGCAGAAAGAGGAAGGGAAGCAGGCTCTCTGCTGAGCAGAGAGCCCGATGCGGTATGCTATGTGCCTTTTTAGAGAAGAAAAGCTGTGGGACTTTAGAGACCACCTTGCCCGTAGGTTGCAAACCCAGGAGCCAAGAGTCGTGTCCAGCCTGTTTTATTTGTCTGGCTCATTGAAGTCGATGTTCACAAATTAGAAGATTTCACCTAAAAATCCAGACTTTTGCCTTCTCCTCAGACATCAGACACTGGTCTAATTCTCAGAAGTCAGCATCAGACCGGAACTGAGGAGTATCTCTTGTGACAGGGTGTGAGCTCTCTACCTCACCCCAGTCCCCACACTTCCTGTGGTCTTAGACATTTGTCTACCACACACATGTGCATCACCTCCCAGACCCACAGTCACCGGGCTCCAGTACTTTGGCTACAAATGTCCAGTATACATACCGGAAACTTCTAGGTGCTCACCGAACAAAACATGCCTCCCTGCTGTGGCTCATGTGGCTTCCTCCCCAGGGATACCCTATCCCTTTCTCCCAGGAGAAACTCCTACTCATTCCTTGAGCTTTGGCTTGATGAGCCTCTGATTGCCCCTCAAGTATTACAGTGAACTATTTACTCGTCCCCTCCCCAGGTGGATGGGCTTCCTGAGACCCCAGAAGGTGTCTTCCGTCTCTGCGTTCCCTGTGCCCAGCATGATGTCTGGCCCAGAGTCACAGGACACTAATCTACGCTTCTTCCTTATTCCATCTGCTCGCCTTTCCCCTCTTCTCTCTACAGGCCCAAAACTGAGGATCAGAAAGGACAAGTAGCTTGTCCCAGAGCACACAACACAGACTGTTTGTAGAGTAGAAAGAGCCCTTGCTGGTCATGTATTTCCACCCTTGTTTTCTAGAACAGCAGGCAGAAAGGCTCAAGGCCCCTCTTCTGGTCTTCTCCCTTTCCTCACAGCCTCTTTTCCACATTCAAATTCCAGCTAGAGTCTTGCCCACAATAGAAGCATGAGCCCTCTTGTCTGATTCTACCCCATCCCAGCTCTGAAGAGTGGGGTCTTCTCTTCCAAACTCAGCAAAAGGGACACCTCTTCCCAGAAGGTCCTCAGATTCAACTCCATGGGTGGGGGGACAAAACCTGGCTAAGCTGTTGGTGACATTCTCCTTTTGAGTTTTATTTTCTAGCAGAGTCTGAGAGTGTCTCTGGATTTCTGGAATGTCTAACGCCATAGCTGGATTAGGCAAGAATGGAAGGTGGGGAGCCCAGTATTTCTCAATTCCCTTCCATCCCTGAGCTCCAAGAAGGAACGCCTACTTGATTTATTTTAGCGTTGCTGACGGTAGTATGGAGGAAAAGCTCAGTCCCAGGGCTGGGGGTCGCCCCCTGGCCCAACCTCATGACTGTCCTTATTAGTCTTTCCCTGCTTCTGGTCCCAGGACGTCAAACACAGCTGGACGCCCTCAATTGAAGGCTATTCATAGATCCCAAGAAGTCCCGGGTCGCAGGCAGCCAGCTAAGTCCTGCAGGGTTCATTTCCCTCTTGCAGGGGTGCAACGTCTTTCCAGAGTCAGCATCATTGATTTCCCAGTGATGGGGAAGTGCTCCAAATTATAACTTGCACTGTTGCTCTTGTTCAATTTCCTTTGGTAATCAACAGCCTTCTGGTCGCCTTCCGATTCTGTCTGCCTTTCACTGAGCTCTTATCAGAATAATGCGAATAAACACAACAAAGCCAATTAGTTGCAGAGTGTGATGAGATACCACAATAAAAGAGTAGATGACGTTTCATATTGGAAAAAAGGACTTAACGGATTTTACTGGCCAAACCACGCACCATCCTGCGTCCATTACCGAGGGTGTGGATACCTCGAGGGACTGAGGATAGAAGCGTGCTCTAGATAGTCTGTTGTCAAAAGCCACCCACCAAAGACCGCCAGGAACACACCTGTAGCCAAAAGGTAGCTTTCCTTGGCTTGCTGCAACAAGGGGAAACGCACCCCAGGGGGAACCCCAAGGGTAGGTTTGGGTTGGGAGAGTTTCTCCGAGAATTGGGGCTTGATCAGGGTGAACCTCCAGGGGTATTAAGGAAGTGGGTTCTGGTTCGGATGGCAGTTCGATCGCTGGATATCTTAATGCCTTCTATTTTGGAGGCAATACAAAACTGTCAGTCATTCACAGTAGTCAAAGGAGGGGGTATTTCATAACTTTTGTGGCCTCTGAATGGCTTTGTCTCTGTCTTATTTGAAACACAGATGCAACACGGCCCTGTCTGAGCCCCACACCCACCGAGGGTCTGTTTGTATTCTGTGAGCACTGATCATCATTTGTGTTCAGATGAGAACATCATGGGCTGGCAGAGGGCAGAGCAAATTTTTATTTCTCGTTGATAATAGAAAAAAAAAACTGGTTTCAAAGGTTAGGCAAAGGGGCGCGCCCAGGTGGCGCAGCCGGTTAAGCATCAGACTCCTGGTTTGGGCTCAGGTCATGATCTTGGGGTCATGAGATTAAGCCCCGTGTGGAGCCCCGGGTTGGGCTTGGCACTTCACATAGAGTCAACTTGGGGATCTCTCCCTTTCCCTCTGCTCCTCTCTCCACTCTCTCCCTCTAAAATAAATAAATCAATCTTTAGGAAAAAAAAAAAAAACACCAAAAACACCAAACACAAAAAAAATACAAACACATAATATGTAAGTGTTTGTATGGCAGAAATTAAATAAATGATTTATTAATAGTGTTTTGTTTTGCTTTGTTATGTATTTGACAGGTTTTAACCCTGGTGGTGTTTTTAAGACCTGGAAATTTCACATGAAAATAAGAATTTATGACTTTTACTGATACATAATGGGAAAATTTGGCAACATTAGGCTTGAACACTTTACTAAAGTGAAATGTGTCAGGGTACTTTGGAAAGAAAGGTGTTGAAACTCCCAACCCCTGCGCTCTGAAATTTCAAGTTAAGAAATCACAGTGGGATGGGGATGCCTAGCTGACTCAGTGGGTAGAGTGTAGGGCTTTTGATCTCGGGTTGCAATTTCGAGCCCCATGTTGGGTGTAGAGATAACTTAAAAAAAAAAAGAAAGAAATCTCAATGGGGGTGCCCCTGACCCAGCCCTGCTGGTAACATCCAAAGTAAAATTAGTTCATCAGTAGGGGAAGGGAAATCTGTGTTTATGGGAAAAGCTGAGCTCATGGGGCTAAAGGTCACTCTGGATCCAGCCATCCTGGCTTGGGCTGGTGCTTCAGAATGAAGAGCTGACCATGTAGTATGTGACCCTAGAGGGCTGAAATTTGGTGCTACACGTGGGACACTACTGTGGTGTCAACTGGGAGGGTCAGACCAGCGGGGGCAAATTGCTACAGTAGACAGGTGTCCACAGGACTGTGCAAGACTGGTGTTCAACAGGGACACCCCCGTAAAGTAACAGAAGCAGCAGACTAATGAATGATAAATACCACTTCTCTCTCCCCTCGGTGTTTAGAAGCAGGACTCCTGTCCCGTCTCATAGCATTTGACCTCTTCCTCTCCCTGCTCCAGCCACACTGGTCTTGCTGTTTCATGAATGTGCTAAGCTCATTCCTACCTCAGGGACTTTGCACTTGCTGCTTTCTTGGCCTGAAATATTCTTCCCTGTGGTCTTCATAATGCTGGATGCTTCTCAGCATTTAGCCCCTCCCTGACGGCTCTATCTAAATGAGCAGCCCCTCTCCCTTCCAGTCACTCTCTCCCATTACCCTGCTTTCTTTTCTTCATAGTGTATACTCTTCTCTGACATGTTCCTATTTACTTATTTGTTCGCCCATTGGCATAACACAGCCACTGACCCTCCATTTATTTCTTATCTCTTTTCCCTGGAATCCAAGCTCCTCGTTTGTCTGGTTTGCTCATTGCCCAGCTGCCAGTGTATAGAATCATGCCTGGCACATAGTAGGCACTCTGTAACTACTTGTTGAATAAAAGGTAATTACTTTAACCCTTTCACTGAAGGCCAGCTCACAGCTTGACCTGGGGTGGGAGGGTCGGTAGCTGTGTTATGCTGACGGAGCCCTGAACTTGCAGTTAATTCTCTCTACCATTTTTCATCTGAGTGTTTCAAGCCTTGGTTTTCTCTTCTTTAAAAGATGTGTAATGAGTTAACCAAACAAGATATTGACCCCCTCTCTTAGGGGGAGGGTAAGTGTGTGTTTATAAAATCTGGAGGTGGTGGGTTACATAAGTTAGTAGCTTCCAGGAGCAGACAGACAGAAAGCCAAAAGGCATATATATTTTTTCTAAACCTTCATGGGGACAGAACTAAGAGGTATCTTTGTCCTGGCACCCGCTTTCCTGGAAGCCTATGCAGGCTTGATGCCAGTGGACACCTTGGGGAATGGTGGGAGGACCCAGCATTAATGGTGCCATCAGCAGAAGTGGGGAAGGAGCCAGTGTGACGAGAGCCAGGAAGCCGAGCCAGACTGTGAGCTGGCAGTAAGAGCTCCCAAGGGCAAGATACCCTGGAGGGTGAGAGGGAGGCTTCGGATGCTCAGAAGACTTAGACCTTGCTGGTTTCCCCAGCTTCAGTTCTTACTCTGTTCTGGAAAGCCTGGCTTAACTCCTCTGGGCTGAATTAGCAGCTCCTTCTTGCTGCTCCCATTAAATTTTGCTCACACATCTGCGAATGCCCTGATCGGGCTTTATGGACATTATGTATTTATGGGTTTACCTCTGTTCTAAAGCCTAAACTCTCGGCATGGAGGAGCCACAAGTTTTCAACTTATGTCCCCAGGCAGCATGAGGCAGGACTCCTTCTCCAGTGCTCCCCCGAATATGGCGCACACATCCGTGATGGCAAAGATCAGGTCGGTTGGAATGATTTATTCACACGAGTCCTTCTCTGCTGAACTAGAGGGCAAGGGTCATATAATTCCATCTTTGTGTCCCCAGACTTAACCCCTAGAATAGACATTCAACAATAGTTTGCCAAATGAAATAAGAAGCATAAGGATTGCCTGGGGAATGGCCAACCCCACGTGTCCCCATGGATGGTCACAGTTATTGCTCCGTGCACGACATGGCCCTGTATAACCTTAGGTTAGAAGGACTCACGGGACTCGCAGCCAGGAAGGGAGGGGGTGCAGTGGTCTCTCTGGAAGAACTTGCCTCCTTTCCTTCGGGCAGTAAGAGTCAACAGAAGGATGATACGGAAGACTGTCACCTGCCAGGCTCTTCCAGCTACTCCCTGGGTAGTAGCTCACGCAACCCCCATCACCGTCCTGTCTCTGATCCATAAAGGCAGCAACTCAAGCTCCTCAAGCTCCAAGTGGTGGGGGATTAATGATCAGAATCCAGGTCCAGGAGAGGCCAGAGCCAGACACTTTGGACTACCTTAGACCACCAGAGAGGCAATAACGAATCCCCTGTAATTCAGTGACAGCGGGCTCGAATGATCTGCCCTGCTCCCATGTGCGTGGGGAGAAAGCTGTCCCGAGCCCTCAGCGGGGTGTCTATTGGATCCAAGGTTCCCGATGGGGCAGTGGGGTGGTGTGTGGGCAGACCGCTGGGAAGGCAGTGGGTGCAGGCTCTTCTGACAGGGCCCAGGTTCTGGAGGCCCCTAATGGCCAGCTAATGGTTGACACCACTACCATGGACCCAGGCTAACAGGCAATAGGCCTCCCTGTGACCTTGCCCGCTGACCTCATCTGCCTATAGCAGGATGTCAGCCGCACAGTGGCATTCCCTCCTTGACTCCCGGAAAATGCAGTGTTGGGGGCCCAGTACAGCCAGAAGAAACCCCGGACTTTGATGAGCAAGCACCCCATCATTTCCCAGCAGTGTCCCAGACCCAGCATCTCTGACTGCCGCATGTCTTCAACACCCTCCCCACAAGGCTTCCTGGTCTCCCCAGCAGACTTTCATCTCGCCCCTGGAGATGTTCCCAAAGCTCAGATCCAACCTGGTATATTCCCCAAGGCTTTCAGCCTTTTGACAGGCTCTTTTTCCTGGCTCCGCCTCCTTTCTCTCTTCCCCCAGCCTGCCGGGCGAAGCTTTTGGCAATGGCATGGGCTGAGTTCCCCGTCATTGCAGATATTCAAGTGAAGGCTGGTGGCGGTGGGGGGGGGGGTTCTTCGTGACTCTGGGGCCTGCAAATCTAGGAGTCCCCTTATTTCTGACAAGCCCTGCAGAGGGAACCGTGTGGGTCCTCAAATGGGCCCTCCTTTCTTTAGAAGCCATGTGATCATGGGTAAGCCGTTCCTTGATCTTCCTGGGCCTCCATCTTCTCATCTGTACAGTGGGGATGGTTGTGCAGAGGAAATGAGGAGGTCTGCGAGTCACCTGGCACAGTGCCGGGCACACGCATGGCACTTGTTCCTCTGCCATTTGGGCCACAGGTAGGCCCGCTGCCTTGTGCCAGAGCCGGCCATGAGATCTGAACTGAACTACCTGGGATGGGGGGCAGGAAACCCCTTGGCCCCCTGGGAGGGCTCCCCTCTCTCCCTTTTCTATTCCTTCGGTGGGGATTTCTCCTTCCCCAAACAGTTCCCACATCCTAGCCTTGGCTTATGCTGTTCTTCCCACCCGGACATCCTCCTCTCCCTATTTATTCTCATGTCCGTTCAACAGTTACGTACTGATTTTCTGACCCTAATTCTGTGTCAGGCACTGTTCTAGGCCCTGAGGACATAACTGTGAACAAAACAGCCCAGGCCTTTGTTTCATGCGGCTTGCGTTTTAGTTGGGAGAGAAGGGAAGACCTCCAAACACGTAACTGTAACCACACTGTCTGATACAGTAATTCGATGATGTGTTTGGGGGAGTGGGGTCAGGGCTGGCTGCCATGGGAAGGGAGGGGAGGGATGAGTGCACAGTGCAGAAACCAGCTCTGGCTAGGGAGTGCTCATCAGGACTGAGTGGGGCCCCGGGGCGCTGGATGGATTTATGTGCATTAGAGAGCAAGACTTGGTGAGGGGCAGGACCCAAGGGAGACCTCAGCCATTCCAGCTGTAGCACAGTCAGCCTAGGAAACCGCCTGGCACCACTGGGGATAATTTCTGGTTGTCCCATTGGAGGCTAGATCATGTGCTTGCTCCACAGTTCCCAGGGGGCAGCAGAGAGAGAGAGAGAGAGAGAGATAAAAGAGAGAGAGCGAGCATGTAGGCATCCACCCTTCTTTGACGTGAAGGCTGATCTGTTGCCTGGTAGCCAAAAAATGGTAAGCATCTGAAGAGGGGACTTCTGATTTGAGGTCTAAATGATAAAGAACCAGTCATGCAAAAATGGGGGGAATGGGCCTTCCCAGACAAAAGGAAGAGCAAGTGCAAAGGCTCTGGGGCAGGAGTGGGCTGGGTATGTTCAGGAATGAAAAGCAGACCCTGTGCAAGAGAGCAGCGAGTGAGGGAGAAACCAGCAGGACAGATGGGCAGGGGCGCCGCCCTGCTTTGCGAGCTGCCACTGCCCCAAAGTCCCTCCTCCCGGACCCCCTGTCTCCCCAAGTTCAGTAGAGACTGCTCAGCTCTGAATTTCCTCCACATCTGAGTGGCATTATCTCACGAACACATACTTTCCATCTGATCTGGCCGTAATTTACAGGCATGCCTGACTCTGAGAGCCCCCAGAGGGCTATAGAACAGTGTTATATTTTCATTTCTGGGTCTCAGGACCCAGAGACAGCTTGGCACAGGAACGGTCTTAGGATTGCGGAATGACTGAATCAGCCGCCACCGAGGCAGAGCGTGTGAGTACTGTGGGAACCTATGTCAAGAAGCACCAACGTTTCTCAGTCTTATGTAAATCTTGTACCAAGCGATCTGAGTATCATGTCAGGCTACGTGTATCAGGCTTCCAAGAAAGTTCCTAGTATTACTCTGGTGTATCTGAGTTTGGTGGTCAGATGCCCCAGTTCTTGCCATGTGGTAGATGTTGGGAGTTGCCTGTCCCACAATCATTGCCCCCTTCCTAGCTACCAAAGGCCCAGCTTTACCCAGCTGGCAACATGCCTAACCTTGGGGGCTGAAGCAAGTCTGGTGCAAGTCAATCACGTGAACTGGTCATCAACCACTGCCTCACAAATTACCTCAAAACGCAGAAACAATGACCACCACCTTATTATCTTCCACGGTTTTAAGTTTGACTGAAATTCACAGGGACTTGCCCCTCGGGGAGAAGAGTGACAAGAATATGCAGATAGGCTTGGAAATGGCTGGCATCATGTCATCCCCACTCCCTTGCCATTGGTTGGTCTAGGGTTGGTCATGTGATCCATTTCTGGCCAATGAGAGTTAAAGTTTACTGGAGGTTTCTGGGGAAATTGTTGACGTCTGTTTTTGAGAGAAAGAAAACAAGGGTCAGGAAGACTTGCCAGAGTTCACTTGGCGGGTCAGGGGCAGAGCCAGAGTTTCCAGGTCTGACGGAGTCAGAGTCTGGCAAAGACGCCTCCACTCAGGTGTTCTATAATGACTCCTACTCAGCCCTTGTTTCCATAGAGACCGTGGGCAGCAAGGCACCGTGGACTCGTGGTCAGAGGGATGGCGCTGGACTCAATCCAAGTTCATAGCCCCATTTGCTTCATCTGTGGGCCTTTCACAGTTTCTTTCTGCCTTGTTTGCCCAGTCTGCAAAGAGGTGGTGGTAAGAGCGCCCTCCTCCCTGGGTTGCTATGAAAGTTAAATGAAACAATTCCATGTGATATTATTAGAGCAAAGCCTGGGCATCAGGCTATACCTGACCTCCTACCCGACATGGAGGGTCTCCTGATAAGTGCTTGATCAGAATGTGCAGGCTGAGAGCAAATGGATAATCTCCCTTGCCCCCCATCATAGCCCTTTGAGGTGGGAAGGTGGGATGATTGTTCTTGTTCTGCCGGGAAGGAAACTGAGGCCCAGAGCCGGGGACCACCCTGCCCGGGGCTCACAGCAAGTCAGGAGCAGTTGGAGATGTTGTTCTCAAGGCTCTTGGCTCCCAGTCAGATCTCTGACCACCACACATACAGAGGATGAGGACCTGGGGAAACCCAGTGCGGTCCTCCGCCGGTCAGCAGTAGAGTGCAAGGGATTTGAGCTATCTCCTCCTGTGGGGTCAAGGCTAGAGGTCTAACCCTTATCAAGATGTCCTCCCCGGGCATAAAGCCAGCTGAGTGATTAGAAGGCATCTGGCCCAACTGCAGATGTCCTTGGGGACAGAGAGGCGTGGAGGGGGAGGGGTGCAGGCCCCAGACTGGGGAGCACACCACACTCATACCCAGATCCCCAGCATTTTCTGAGCACCCACCGGGGGCCTGGCCCTATTCTCAGAGTGCCTACCCGGGCTGTGGCACTGAAGTCCCCTTCAACATGGGGTGAGCTTCTAAAGAGAGATCTAACCTCATGTCTCCTCTGACCAAAGCTCTTCCGGGGCTCTCTACCACCCCAGATTCCTGGGCCTGGCATTTGAGTTTTGCTCTGAAGCTCTGTCTTTATGTGTCTACTCATGTCTTGCCCATCTCCTTGCTCCACACTTAAAGCTCTGAGGTTTGTCGGCTTTTATAACCAGAGCCTAGCACAGTGCCTGGAGTCTTCTGCTGCTCAATGGATGAATGAACAGTCTGGCGCCAGCCACCTCTCGAGCCACATCTCCTAATGGTGTCCCCACCCTGTCCCCATCTTGGATTTTATCTTCCAACTATCCCAAGTCCCTCCAAGTTCCCAAAAAAGTCTTTCCGTGCCTCTGTGCCTTTGCACATAACTGTTTTCCAACCAGAACACCCTCCTTTCTTTTCCTGACTGTCCTGTTCATCCACCAGATCTCAGCTCTTTCCTGCTCTTGCCTCCTCACTGCGTCTTCACCCACCAGGTGCCTCCCCTCTGTTCTTCCATAGCCTCTTTCCTACTGCTTTGGGAATCAATGACACCCTGGATCGTGAGCTCCTTAAGGAGGCCATGTCTGATTCATTTCTTGAACACTAGAACCTAGTCAGCCTTGGAGAGAGCAGACATTTAGTAAATGCTTGCTGAAAGGTGGATTGACTTATGTGCACACACCCGAGTTAGAGATCCTTTGTGTTTGGAGATGTGCTTTCTGACGGTGAGCAGCAGAGATGCTGCTCAATCCCAGGCATGGGATAGGTGCTCCAGCTCTTAGTCTTAGGCTGCGGAGTCTGACTGACCTGAGTGTGGGAATCTTGGCCTTGCTACGTGCCCACAAGGACAGGTCTCCCAATACTCTGTGCTTCAATTTTTCCACTCGTAAATGGGGATCATAATAGGATCTTCACAGGGAGGCTGAAAGAGTTCAACAGGACAATCCTCATAAAACACTGGGCAGAAAGCCTGGCATACAGTAAGTGCTCAGTAAATGTCCACTGAGGTTACTATTGTTGTCATTACTTTGATTCCATGTCCTGTGCTCCATTCCATCCCACTAACTCAGTTACAGCTGCCCGGAGTAAACTCTGGCAGAAAAATAGAAAGTGAAAGCACTAAGTCAGATTGGTTTTGCTCTTGGCTACAAAGGTAAAGGTCAGAGACATAAGCTCTGTCTGTGCCTTTGGTTTGAGGGCTAGGAAGTCAGGATCTCCAGCCTAGGGCGGTGGGGTAGGGGTAGCTGGGAGCGATCTGGAGACTCCATCTCTGCGACTCTGATCTTGGCCCAGTCTGAACCACCCCAGAGGCCAGATCACTTGATCTGTCTAACTGTGGTAGCCGTTCAGCCAAGAGGCCTCACTATGAAACAGTGCAAACGGGACCCACCTCTCTTATCAAGACCAAAGGGCTCACAAAGCAAAACAAAGTCCCTTTGTGAAATCAGAAAACTAATTAGCCGTCAACTGCTCTGTGGCTGGAGTTTTACCATGCACAAGCGTTCTTGATGTTCCCAACTTCCCAGTAAACCATAGAACCTGTGGAGAAGACTGTTGGCACTTGCCAAATAACACACAGATGTACCCCAGCAATCCTTGCAAATATGAGGTAGCTGTGTGATGACTACGGTCCAGCAGCTTGTGAGTGGAGGTGAGGGGGTCACTTCTAGGCCAAGGCAACTGACAACCAGTATACTGGCTCCCTTTCTTCTAGTCCATCTCTTCTAGTCCCACTGCCCTAGTGACCATGGTGACCATGTGCTCTAGATGACATAGTTATAGGACTGAGCAGTGCTGTGAGTGAGGGTGTGAGCAAGAACGAACCTCTATCATGTTGGGAGGTATTTGTTACTGCAGCAAAGCTTAGCTGAATCCTGACTAATGCAGGATATGTTTCTGTTTTCCAGATGAGAAAACATAACCTCTCGACTTGAGGTGACATGCTCAAGGCCATCCAACTAGGAAATGGCGGGGCTGGAAATGTGCCATTGGCCATTGGACTTACGTCTTTTTAGGACTCTGTTCAAGCCAGATTCTATGCTTGGCAGGCTCAGGATCTGAAGTTGGGATGAGCCAAGAAAGCATGGTAAGAGGTCTTGGGCAGTGACTGCGTGAGACGGGGACTCTGGGCAGACCCAGGAGATGACGTTAGCAAGTGAGGAACCTCAGCCTTAGCCTAGGAAGTGGAGTTTGGGTCTGAAGCTCAGGATCTAGGTCAGAAGGGGATTTAGGGAAGGTCTGTGAGTACCTCAAGGTGAAAAGAATGAATTCACGTATAGCTGAATGATGAGCTCAGCCCCTGGAGAGGTCATTTTCAGGGACAAGATGTCTCCTCAGTTGAAAACAACAAATTCAGAGCCTGGAAAATTCAATCAAGGAGTTGGGGAGGAAAGAGGAGAGAGGCTTACTCAGGGCAATGTGTTAAATAAAGAATATGTCTGGTTTTTGTCCTGGCACAGAGCTCCAAAAACTTTTAGAATTTCCTGAGTGAAGGGAGTGTCCTTGTCATGCTAATGAGGTGACTCTAGGTGGGCCCCTAGCTATCTTCCCTATGGGGGCTAGTCACCAGAAAGTCCACCTTTGTGATTAGAAAATTGCCTGACAAGGGCGCCTGGGTGGCTCAGTGGGTTAAAGCCTCTGCCTTCGGCTCAGGTCTTGATCCCAGGGTCCTGGGATCAAGCCACGCTTTGGGCTCTCTGCTCAGCAGGGAGCCTGCTTCCCTTCCTATCTCTCTGCTGCCTCTCTGCCTACTTGTGATCTCTGTCTGTCAAATAAATAAATAAATACAATCTAAAAAAAAAAAAAAGAAAATTGCCTGACATCTAGGGGTGGGGGGTGGGAGGGATCGGAGATTGACCCCAATTATGTGACCAGTGATTTCTTTAATCCTGCTTACATAATGCAACCCGAATAAAAGCACTGACATCATGGTATGGTGGAGCTTCCTGGTTGAACACACTGATGTGCTGGTGAGGTGATGAGTCTGGATTCCACAAACAGAAAGCACAGAAGCTCTGTGTCTCCCTCTTCAGACCTTGCTTGTCCTGTTTCTCTTCATCTGGGTGCTGCTGATTGGTATCCTTTATAGTAAAACCGTAATCACAAGCCTAGCACTTTCAGTGAGTTCTGTAGTTGTTCTAGAGAATTATCACACCTGAGGGAATCACGGGAACCTGTATATTTATAGTCAGCTGGTCAGATGTGTGGTGGTTCCTAAGATTTGTGGTTGGCGACTGAAGTGGGGGCAGGCTTATGGAGGACAGAGCTGTAAACCTGTAGAAATTTATGCTAACTCCAGGACACCTGGTTGATACTAGAGCCCTGGAGATAAATGTGGCCACAACGGTTAGTCTACTGGAGGAAGACTGTGAACAAAAGGGTGCAGGGATCCTAGATAGAGAAAGTGTTTCAGTGTGTCAGTGTCTGCCCCCAGAGATGTCAGTATCCACTGCTTTTGGTGGGTTGTCTTTACATTGATAATGGAAAGGACTTATGCTCAGGTGAAGGATTCTAGCCATTGGAACCATCCAGTCACTCTCTGTACTTTTCTTATAAAATCATCTTCACCACCATCATCATCACTATCAACATCATTATAATCATCACCACCACCACCATCATTACCATCATCATCATCACTACCACCACCATCACTATCATCACCATCAGCAGCACCATCACCATTATCACCATCACTGTCATCATCATTTCACCATCACCACCATCACCACCACCATCATCACCATCATATCTACCATCACTAACACCATCATCACCATCATCATCATCACTACCACCACCATCACCACCATCAGCAGCACCATCACAACCTTAACCATCTCTATCACCACCATCACCACTGTATTTACCACCATCATCACCATCATCACCATCACCATCACCACAATAGCAGTACCATCATCCTCACCATCATCACCATCATTATCACCATCATCACCATCATTATCACCATCATCACCATTACTAACATTGCTCTAGTGCTCAGCCTAGGCCAGATCTTCTGCTGAATGCTTGTTACACATCCCATGGCAGCCCAGTGATGTAGAAACTATAATTACCCCAGTTTACAGTAGAGGAACCTAGGAGCAGGAAAAGTGAAGGGACTTCTCTGCTAAATTTGAGGGAGGGTCTAGCAGGACCTCAAGCCCAGGCAGCCTCACCGCATAGCCTGAGTTCATAGGCACCATCCTGGAAGCAGCCATGTAGAAGTCTCCATAACTGTGAAAATACAGACTTTCTGTGATTTAAGTCACTTTGTCTCTGGTATTGTGTTATGGCAGCCTGAGCCAATTAAGACACAGGTCTACCCGGCAGAGGAGGGGGTGAAGAGAGGAGTCCCATTTAGTGAGAGCCTTGCTGGGTGCCGATGCTGACCCATCCCTCAGGTACATACACACAGCTTCTGGAGCCCACGGTACTTTTAGGGTCTCATGAACATAATTTCTTTTAAAATCATAAGATTTAAAAAATGAAAAATTTTCTTCATATAAAAAAAGAAGAAATTTCTAGGGCCACAAAATTCTATGATTCTGAAAGGGACCTACAAAGGCAAGAGTTCCTGGGTCCCACGAAAGTCTACCCAGCGCTGCATGACTGGCTCTGGCTAGGTACCTCAAGTCAGGCTGGGGTCAGCCAACCATGGCCCATGGACCAAATCAACCTGCTGTGTGTTTTCATAAATACAGATGGTCTCTGGTTACATGAGCTATGAAAGCAGTTCAGATGATGCGACAGAGACCATACGGCTCATGAAGCTCAGAAGATTTATTAACTGGCCCTGTGCGTAAACAGTTGGCCAACTCCCACTTTATGACCATCAGTTGAGTTAATCCAACTATTTTCTAGATAAGGAAACTGAGGCTGAGTGCCGCTTAGCGACTTGCCGGAGATCCCATAGATTTCCAACGAGCATCCCGTGACTTCACAGAGAGCCCACATTCTGTTACAACCACCGCCAGCTGGGATGTTCGATCTGCTTCCTTCCTGCAATTTCCCTCTGTTCCCCCTACACTTACCAAATGAATCTGCAACATTAGAGCAAAACTTGTTACCACAATTAGGTTCAATTCAACCAGGGTTTGCTGTGCCAAGCCTTCCCCATGCTCGGTGCCAGCGGCGTAAAGATGTGCCTGACTCATTCTTTGAAGGAAACCATCAGGACAGTGACTCCAGCGGGAGTGGGGGTGAGCTGCAGCAACCCTGACCAAGCAAGGCCCCTCTCTGAGCCTCAGGGCAGTAGTATAGTTAAGAGTGTGGCTCTGTGGGCAGATGGTCTGAGTTTGAATCTTGTCCAGTAGCTAAACGTATTGTCCTGTGTCCTTGGCTATGACCTTGGGCATCTAATGGTTCCTACCTCATAGGGCTGTTGTGAGAAGCAAAGTTAAACATGTAAATAAACGCCTTAGCGATGCCTGGATAGCTCAGTCAGTTAAGTGTCTGCCTTTGGCTCAGGTCATGATCCCAGGGTCATGGGATCAAGTCCTGCATCAGGCTCCCTGCTCCGTGGGGAGTCTGCTTCTCCCTTTCCCTCTATTCCTCCCCGCGGCTCATGCTCGCTCTCTCTGTCTCATGTTTTCTCTTTCAAATAAATACATAAAATCTTTTTTAAAAATGCCTCAGGACAGGGCCTGGCACCCAGGAAAAGCTTCATGGTTATTAGCTGCCATTGTAGTTGTGCCCCAGGGCGTGATGACAGAACCTCATTCAGGTCTGACCCAGACTGTTTCCGACTTCCCGTTTGACCTGAGACCAGCCACTTTCTCTCTCTGGCCCTGGTTTTCCCCAGGTTATCTCCAGGGTCCCACCTGGCATTAATTTCCCCTTTTTCTGGAACTTTTTCACTGCTTCTTCCCTTCTAGCTCTTGATTCTGCCAGGGCCTGCCCAGGGTGGTGCCCATGGCACCACTGCCAAGTGGCGGATGTCGCCTTTGCCTGCCGGCCAGTGATTCAGATAGGGAGGTCCTGGGAAAGGTCAGAATCCAGGGATGGAGCCTACCAGGGCCTGGAAAGATAAACAGGAAAGGAAATGAGAAGAACAATTTGTTGCTTACTTAGCTCTAAGGTGTGTCCATTTGCTGAGAGTATGGAGACAGGCCCCAACAGAGACAACTGTGGATTACATCTTCCCTTGGTCCCAGGAAAAGCAAGTGTGTCACCTCTCATATGTCTTACGAAGCACGTTCACAGTCAGGAAGCTTCCTCCTTCTTGTCATTGCCTCCAAAAACACTCCTTAATTGGAGAAAAACCCGAACTCTGCTCCCCTGCTTCTAGGCCTCCCACTTGCCCTCTGCCTGGCTTCCCGACAGGTGTCCCACTTGACCATGCCTTGTTCATCACCCTTTAGCCCCACTGGCTTCCTGTCCGTTTTTCTGAGAAGCCAGGTTTATTCCCATCACTTTTGCTGTTATTTCTGCCTGGAATGTTCTCTGCTGCTCTTTTAATGGCTGGCTCCTTTTCATGCTTTCTTCTTGGAGGCCTACCTTAGTTGTCCCTTAAGGCAGTCTTCCCCAGGTACCCCTGATCTGTCCTTCGGGTCACTTTACTTTGGGAGTCTCCTGTTTCCCTGTTCATTGTCTATGAGATCCGGGAAGCCCGAAACAGTGGGCCTTGTCGGTCAGATCACTGCTGCACTGACAGGCCCCAGGCAGTGCCTTGGGGGTAGGACGTTGTCAGGAATACCAGCTATGGGACCGAATGAGTGACATCCACACACATCATCACTTTCTGGGAGAGGAAAGTGAAGGCCCAGGGGGAGAAATGATGAGAGGGCCTTTCTGAGGAAGCCGGCAGCCTTGCTTGGGCTCTACACCAAAAGCCATCAAATTGTACACCTGAAAGATGAATTATATGATATGTGACTCATATCTCTAATAAAGCTGTTTAACAAAACCCTTTCACATATCAAAAATGCAGTTGGTGGGGGGGTGCGCCTAGGTGCCTCAGTCTGTTGAGCGGCTGCCTTCAGCTCGGGTCAGGATCTCAGTGTCCTGGGATCGAGCCCCGCACTGGGTTCCCTGATCAGCAGGGAGCCTGCTTCTCCCTCTGCCTTTCACCCTGCTCGTCCTCTCTCTCTCTGTCAAATAAATAAATAAAATCCTTAAAAAAAATGCAGTTGGGGTCCAAAAGGTAAATTTGCCGACCTAGGGCCACAGGCTAGAAGGGCGAAGCAGGACTGGAAGACGAGGCTGTGTGACCCCAGGGCTGTCGTGTTCATCTGCACTCAGCCACCTCCTGGGGGATAGGCTGAGAGGGGGAGGTGGAGCCTTTACCTGGCTAAAAATTAAGTCTCTACCTAAACGGGTCTTAGCTATATTTTAACAGGGTTGCCTGTGGGTGATCAAATTTTCTATCTTCCTTCTCTCTGGTACTGAACCAGTATCTATCTATCTATCTTTCTTTCTTTCTTCTTTCTCTCTTTCTTTCTTGAGGCATAATGGACATACGACATTATATTAGATTTAGATGTACAACATAATGATTTGTTATTTGCATATATTATAAAACGATTACTGCAGTAAGTCTAGTTTAACACTGTCACCATACAGAGTTAGAGAATTTTTTTTCTTGGGATGAGAGCTTTTAAGAACTATCCTCTTAGCAACTTTCAACACTGTGATACAGCATTGTTAATTATAATCACCAGGCTGTCCATTATACCCCCAGGACTTATTTATCGTATAACTGGAAGTTATGTGAGTATTTTAATATAAAAAAATATTAAATCTCTTTTTGGAAGAAAACATTATTCAAGAAACGTGGGTGTAGTTCGTTTAATAGGGATCACAAGTAAACAACTGCTCTTGTAAGGGTTCAGATAAGACGGGGTGCTTTGCGCATGCGGGGAGCTGTGCGCAGTGCATGCTGGGTAGGACTGCTTCTCGGCGTCACACCGGCTCTGTGAGGCGGAGGCAATGATGGCCCTCCTGTGTGGAGGAGTGAATTGGGGTTCTGAGAAAAGAAGTGGTACGTCCAAGATGACACGGCAGGTGGTGGCAGGGCTGGCGTTTCTCCTCAGGTCTGTCCAGCTCCACAGTCTACTTCTAACCAGGGTTTCTCAGGGAGACATACTGTCTAGACCAACAGAGACAAGAGTCTGGCCATGGGTCACACTGATCGGCTGTGACCGCCACTTGGAGACTCGGCCCTGTTGGAGGACAGTAGGCAAGGAGAGTCCACGGAGAGGCGAAGACACAGGGGACCATGTTGTGTAGGAGTGGGGGGGGGGGGGTAGTGTCACAACACCATGCCACCTCAGTGTCAGGCAGGGGTGTGTGGGTGGTCTTACTCTGTGAGTCCGGGAAAGAGGGACCCGAGGAGCTGGGACCAATGACCAAACTCAGGTAGGGGGTAAGTTGGATCTAACTATTTCAGTCTTAGCAGGTTGTGACCTCCTATCACTGGAAGTACGCAAGCGGAGGCTTCATTTTAAATGGGCAGAAATGGTGAGAAGTGGCTTTACGCATTGGGCGGAGGTTGTCCTCCATGACTTTATTAGTCCCTGTGTGTTGGATAACAAATAACTCCCCCAAACTCCCTGGCTTACAATAACAAATGGTTACTTCTCATTTACTGGTCTGCGGGTCAGCTGTGGCTCAGCCAGGCTTGGGTTCTGCTCTGTTCCGTATATCTTCAATTCTTGTAATTCCTGAAGCGAGCTCTTCTCATGGCCTACATTGAGCATAAAAGCAGGAACAGAAACAGGGGATGCATCTTAAATTCTTTGCTCAGTATGGCCACACTGTCAGTTCTACTCAGCTTCTGTTGGTCAAAGCATGTCATGCGGCCAAGTCCAAGCCCTAGGGTGTGGGATGCGTAGTCCGTGCACGGAGTAGGGAGAGCAAATATTTACTGAGGACTGAGGCAGTCTACCACAACGACCTTTCAGATGATCCACTTCATACCAAAGAAATCGATATGCGGTTTTTTGGATCCTTCCAGGAATGCGTGGTAATGAGTAAACATGTGGTTAACCCCAACTCCAAAGTATCTCCTTGCTCCCTCCGGCCTTCCTCTTGGTTTGTGGACTATGTTGTTCATGCTTTGTGTACTATGTACATACTCTAGTACTATGTACTATGTTTGTGTACTGTTGTCATCCATCCACCACTTCTTCAGTCTTTCTATCTCCCTTCCCTAGTTCGAGGCAGAAATGGGATTGGTGAGATGAGTCAAACAAGTTCTGACCTTGACTTCCTTACAGCCCCTAATCAGAAGAGCATAGAAAGAAAAACAACACACAATCCCTGGGACTTCCTTTGTTCCTAGGGAGGGATTCCTGACCTAAAATTTGGTCCCATGAAGGGAAATGGTAATATCAATGCCTCACACCATCGAGGATGGTGCCCAGGAATGGAGAAAGTCTCTTAATGGAGAAGGAATTTAGAATGGTAGGACAGGGAACTGAAAGGGGCTGGAGAGGCTGTCATGGAAGGGAAAAATCAGGACAAGGGGTCAACAAGCTAGCATCTAAGGGGAATATGGCCAGCCAGAAATTCTTCCTGGCAGGATTTTAGGATTATACTGGATTTTGGGATAATATTCAAGTTGAGGCTGTTGTCTGCCCTGTGTGAGGTGTGATAACCACCCGTCATCACTCCAAACTTTCCGTCAGAGTCTTTTACATACAGAACCTTTTGTGCAGGATGATCTGGGGCAGAGAAATCATCAGGCTGGTGTCCAGTGTGGGATTGGGTCAGTGGGTGGCTGTGGTAGGTAAGAGGTGTGGGGGACTCGTGGGGAGCAAAGGTAGCTGGAGGGGGAGCCCTCAGAGAAAGTCAAAGAACAAAGGCTGGCTAGGAGAAATGTATATATCTAGATCGGAGGGCTAACTATTTTTACTTAAATATCAAAGAGCAGGCTTGTCTCAGTAGGCTAGAGGGCCTATAAGGTCTTCAGGGGGCTGCCATCTGACTTACATCTGGGGGCTTATTTAGGATAATTCTGGCCTGTTTGAAAGACACTTTGCAGCTTGGGCTAACTAACCACTAACCTTGTGTTGACCCAGAATGGTGTCTGCACAGCGCTGGGGAGAACAGTCCCAGGCTGGGAAGACCCTCAGAACAGAGTCAGAAGGAAATTATGCAAACAAATCTGGGGTGTGGAGTCCCTAAGTTTGAGACTGGGGGTTGCAGCATGTCAAGGCACCTGCAGCATTGAGAGAACTTTCTAGAGCCTTTCAGTCAGACAAATCCCCTGAGACATATGGCCTGGAGACAGGACAACCTCAGGTGGCTCACTTCCGGAGTATGCTAGAATAGTGTGACAGCATGCAAAGGATATAGATGGTGGGGGGTGGGGGTGGGGGAGAAAAGCCATCAGTTCTGCCCCGGATGTCTCTGGGAAAGCTCTGTGGAAGACATGGCCTTCCAGCTGGGCCTTGAGCATGAAGAAGAGTTCATCAGAAGATGATGAGGATGGGCTTCTTGGCAGAAGGAAGTATGGGAGGTAGAATCTGAAGAAGGACGATGATACACAATTTCACTAGTTAACATGAGCTTTTTAAGCTTTTTTTCATGTATTTCTATTTTCTGTTAAAAATGAGAAATTTATTCAGATTTATGCTAATTGCACGCCCTGCACCCAGAATAGAAAAAGTCGTAGGCAGAGGCTGCAGAATCATCACTCCTGTGGGAGCTTCTTGCTGTGAGAGATGAGTCTGTGGCTTCTGTGGAAATACCCAGCCCCTGGTGCCTTATGCCACTTGTTGGACAGCCACACACTGTGGATACGTCACAGACCCTGTGGTCACACTCACTGGAGTTCGGTGCCTGAGACTGGTGCTCTGGACTAGGGGCTGTGTGACCTTGGGCAAGTCATCTCGCCTCTCTCAGTTTTAAGTCTCCAAAATCTAAAATAGGGATGCAGACCTGTCCTCCTGTTGCTTTGTCTTCTTCAGGCTTGAGTACCAAGGCTTTCACCTTGGGAGTTAGCCAACTGGACTCCCAAGGCACCTTCTTACTTGATCTAGAAACTCTCTGACTGCCTGGGCCAAAACACAAGATTGCTTTGATCCCTCTCTCACTCCGTTGCTCAAATATCCTTAGAATAAATGAGAATAAGCAAGCATACCCACCTTCCCTCCCCTATGCTCAAGTCAGCTTCCTTGTAACTTCTCACCCCAAATCAATAACACCAGTTCCATTGATGAGGCTGGATTCCTGTGCCTCTGTCTTCACGGTGATCCCCAGAGGGGACATGTCTTCTTTTCAGTCCATGCTGAGCAAGGTGAAGCCATCCCTTCTCTGGCAGGTTCTGGAATGTTTGGAACCTGAGCTGGAACCTGTGATGCCTTGGATAAGTCTGCAATCCTCTCTGAGTGACCTTTTCCTAATCATTTAGATGGGAATGACAGCAGTGACCTCACAGAATTATGATCAGGAGGACATAAAATGAGATAGCATAGCAAAATGGCAGATTATGACAACTGTATATTTGAGTTTTGTCTCCAGTTCTTGGCACAGAGCTCCTAAAACCCTTGATATATGCAGGATTAATGAGTGTCTTAGTATGCTAAGGAGAGGACTTGTGGGTGGGGGCTCCCAGATAGCTTCAGGATGGGAACTGGTTGCTAGAAAGGTCAATCGATGATTAGAAGGTTGGAACTTTCAGCCCAATGCCCACCCTCTGGGGAGAGCTGAGGGTCTAGAGGTTGACTCAGTCACCAATGGCCAGTGACTTGCTCAATCATGCCTATGCAATGGAACTCCCATAACACCCCGGAAGATGACAGTTCAGAGAGCTTCTAGGCTGGTGAACACATATCGAGGTGCTGGGAAGATCATCCATCAGGAGAGGGTGCAGGAGTCCCCAACTCCGCCCCCATACCTTGCCCTAGGCATTTCTCCCATCTGGCTGATCCTGAGTTGTAGCCTTTATGATAAACTATAGCAGTAAGTAAAGCACTTTCTTGAATTCTGCGAACCATTCTAGCAAATGATCAAGCCTGAAGAGGAGGTTGTGTGAACCCCTTGAGTTTATATCTAGTTGGTCAGAAGCATAGGCAGCGACTCAGGACTTATGACTGGTGTCTCTAGCAGGGAGTGTGTGGGACAGAGCCCTCTACCAGTGGGGTCTGCACGAATTCCAGGCAGTCTGTGTCCGGACCAAGGTGAACCACTTGGTGTCCAGAGAGCTGGGATCAGAACTGGTCACTGGTGTTGGAAAAGCAGCTCACAGATGCGGCGAGTCATCAGTGAGCAGTGCTATGCACCACAGACTGTGCAAGAACCTTCTGCAATGCTCATCTACTGGGAATGCGGACTGGGTTTCAAACACGGCTTTGTGGTTTATCAACAACATTCACCCACAACACCCCTGTTCTGCTGGCTTGGGCTTTTCTGGCAGAGCAGGACATGGAGGCTTAAAGAGATGAAGTGCAGAGCTGGGGCCCCAGCCCTTCTTCTGATTCCAAATTTGGGGCTTTCTCCCACTCTATTGCTCCAGTGGGCAGCCCTCCTCAAGGGCCCTTCCGGGCTCAGGGAAGGATGTTCTGGAGGGACTGAGCATGCCAGGGCAGCCAGGGAGGCAACAGGGGTGCATCATCTGAGGATTTAACTGCAAAAACAAGAACTAAAATGTCAATTTGCTTTTTGACTATCACCGTATGCCGATGCTTTTAAGCAATGTTAGAGAATCTTCCTCCCTGAAAAAACTTTGTGTTGGTATAAGTTCTTAAAGATTGCTGCGCTTATCGTTGGGAGTTTTAATAATATATGTCAGCCTCAGATTAGCACATTTTTGTTACTTATTCTTTAAAAAAATATTTGTCTACATGGAAATGAATTCCGAAACCTCTGTGCTACACAGTCGATGGTGACACTCTCAGACTCAGCTGTGAGCTGGAGCTTCAGAGGAGGGTGTAACAGTGTGGACTCGTTCAAGTTTGCTTGGGGAGAGGTTTCTGATACTGTCGGCTCCTGTGTGTGAATAACCGATTTAAGAGAAATGAAAGCACAGTGATTGCAAAGATGAAAAAACTGAACTTGCATTTCTTCAATCCTGTCATCCTACGTGACTACATGGAGCTCGTATTTGCGTTTGAAATTTAAAACAGTGGGGGCGCCTGGGTGACTCAGTCAGCTGAGCGTCTGCCTTTGGCTCAGGTCATGATCCCTGGATCCCAGGATCGAGTACCACGTCAGGCTCCCTGCCCAGGGAAGAGTCTCTTTCTCCCTCTTCCTCTGATCCTCACCCCTGCTCGTGCTCTAGCTCTCTCTCTCACTCTACTCTCTCTCTAAGTAAAATCTTAAAAAAAAAAAAAAAAAAATTTAAAACGGTGGAACAAATGACAAACTGTGAGGTGTGGCATTTTTTGTTTGCTACTGCAAATTTTCATTTGTGCACGAAATAGATCCATTTCACTTTTGATTATTATTTTACGTCAGATAATTATAGGTAATTACCCCCCTTCAGAGAGGAGAGGATGCTAATGAAATGATCTACTCTGGGTGTCCAATATGATAGGCCAACCCCTACTAGGGAACCAACCAGATTAAGGCCAGGTCCTTGGGTAGCTGAAGGGACCTCTGCTATTCCCCCCACCAAATCAAGACTGTCCGAGAATCGGGGGGAGTGAGCCTATGCGCTGTGGTCATATGAAGGAGGCAGCAGGAGTTAGTATGACAGAAAACACACAGGCTCTGGAGTCAGGGAAAGCAGATAAAGATTCCCAATAGCTGTGTGGCCTGGAATAAGTCACCCCACCTCTCTGAGCTTCAGTGTTGTCATCTGCAAAAGAGAAATAATGATAAGATCTACCTCCTGGTTTGATAAGGAGGTTCAGGGAGATGATGTGGCCAAACTGCATGGCTCACCGTTGGTGGGCAAGGATGGGTGACCACGGTTAACAATATGATTTCCATAATTATATTGGGCTAGTAGGGAAGGAAAAGACAGAAGGCAGAAGAGAATGTGAGTGTGGGCATTTCTGGTATGACCTGGGGTGACTGTGGTGACCCGAAGAGCAAAGGCACCTTATGGGGGTTCCTGTCCAAGTTTGGTGAGTCTGATTTTGCAAGAGAAGCTGGAACTAGGGAGTTTTAAGTATAATTGCTTAAATGTTGAAATTATTGAAAATGTTGGCTCAACTAGTTTTAAAACACTGTGAGGATTGAACAAAACAACTGTGGGCTGAGTTTGATCCACGGGCCACAGTCTAAGAAAAGATGGACCCCCAAACACAACAGGGGGGGGAGTCTATTGCTTGGAGAAACATCAACGAAATCTCTCTTTCCTTTTATCTCTGGCTCTCGGTCTCTCCCATACTCTATTTTATCTGCAAATATGTCAGTATTTATCTCTGGGAGGTAAGTGCTTTTTAAAAATGTAATCAAAATACCATTATCATACTGAAAAAAATTAACAATTTATCAGCTACTCAGTAAAGAGTTAACATTTCCCCTGCTGCTTCATATTTTACAATTTGAGTGTTCTGAGTGTTTTCAAAAGTTTTTCCAGTATGACCCTCTAAGGAGCTACTTAAAACATTTTCCCCCAATCACACCCCTCCTTGCTCTGCTCTGTGAAATTTTCATACTGCATAAATATGCTGTATATTTCCTTATGTACTGGGGCTCTTTGGAGGGCTACAAGCCATTGAAACAACCAAGTTTTTCCACCCCTCAAGAAACCATTTTTGCTCCCCTAGGGTGACTTCCCCTTGAAAATGGATGTTGTAATGGGATCCAAATATGGCATGGCTCGATCTATAAAAATGGCTCATACCTTAACGATGGGTTGGTGTGTTCTCCTAGACCCCTTATAAGGGTCTCCCTCTATCTCTCTCTCTCTCAATTTTTAAAAGCAATTTTGTTGTTGAAGAAATGTGCTCATATGTCTGATTACATCTCTCCTCGTCCGCTTTTGCTGACTGCAGCCTCCAGGTGTGCTTTACATGTTCCTCCGTCCCCTGTACTTCATGGTCCTTGCTGACTGGATTCACTGGAGCCTGAATCAGTATGAGGATGGGCCCCTACTACTACTACTTCTTCTTCTTCTTCTTCTTCTTCTTCTTCTTCTTCTTTTTTTTTTGGAAGACTGTGACTCCTTTTTAAATGGGAGAATGCACGGAATATCAGAGACTGGATTCATTAATTTATTAGGAGTCTCTCTCCCTTTTGAGAAAATGATTCTAGAAGGGAGGACAATTTTTTATTTCTTCCCTTTTAGGTACTTTGGCTGGTCTAATAATTGATGTGAGACACATCAATGAGAAAAAAACAATGTGATTTTGTACTGTGGGAGCACTTAAAAATATGTACTCTCCAAAGTGACAAAAGCAGGTAGCTTTTAGATCTTTCAGACAAAGAGAGACTATCATTTGTAAAGAGTTGGCCAAGGGATTTGGGTTTGTGCTAGCAAAGGAATGAAGAAGTAACAGTTTGTTTTTCCAGCTTTCTCAGTCCTGAATTCCCTATCTCTGCTGGTAAGAATGCCTTCTAACCTCTATCAGGGAGAGTAGACTGCACATATTTCCTCCTTTCAGGGAGACAAAGGCAGGCAGAGTATCCTTCTGATACCAGATGTTTCTTAAGAAACTTTAATTCAAAATAATCAACATGCAAAAGTGGCATATTTTAGGGCAGCCTACGCTAAGCACCATCAGTTTCCAAGAGTTAATTCTTCAAAGGGTTGAAAATTGTAGCATTTCTTAAGGGTTTATCCAGTGTGCTTTCTGCGAAGAATATTTTAAACCTGCTTAATCTAAAACACAAAGGCTCTAGTTAAAAGTTTAGTTCTGGAAGCTTCTGTAAGGCAGTTAGATAACATAGGTGAAATTCACACATTTCATAGCCCTCTACAAATGTGAGGGAAAAGGATGACCAGCCCCCCCAACACCTGTCTTTCTGCCTTCTTCCTCTCCTTTCTTCCATTAACAAGTACTTTTGAAGCACCTCTGTGTGTGTTTGACCCCATCTGAGGCATTGGGGTGAGTGGGACAGAGTGTGAGGGGGTTGCCTTTTTTCTTGCCCTGATTTTTTGGTGCCTTGAGCAATGACGACAAACGCATACCCTTGACTTGGCCAGGGACCCAGAGGAACACTTAGGGAAAAGTCCAAGCCAGGAACTCTGGAAGAAGATAGGGTTCTCCTCTGCTGCCAGAGACAAGCTCCACCCTTGCTTATTCTGTAGGGACTGGTCCATGGACATCAGCTCACTGTCCCCTCTCCTGCCCCCACCACGACTGAGGCAAGTAGGAATTAGTGACAGTGGTTTATTGTGAGGAGGACTGGCAGTCCTTGGCTTATCGGCTCACATGTAACCGTCCTCCCAGGGATATTTGCATCACTTCTAACTTCTGTTCCTTCCTACTTGCAGATGCTGGGAGTCAGGTGGGAGGGGGTGGGGTCAAAACTCCATGCTCAGCTCCAAACAAGGATAGCTTTTTTTTTTTTTTTTTAAGATTTATGTATTTATCTGAGAGAGAAAGAGAATGAGCAGGAGGGGCAGAGGGAGAGAAAGACAGACCCTCTAGCAGACTCCGTGTGGAGCACAGAGCCTGACACGGGGCTCCATCTCACGACCCTGAGATCGTGACCTGAACCAGAAACCCAAGAGTCGGATGCTCAACTGACTGCGCCATCCAGGTGCCCCGAGGATAACTTTGATCAGCTTTCACCCTGGTCCTGGTATCTCCAGCTACCACGCTCTGTTTTTGCCTGTTTTCTTCTCCTTAAAATAGAACCCCAGCTCCCACCTGTCCCTGTGAAGGGAGGAGGCTGAATGAGGATCTGCTAAGTCAACCCTTGAGGGACAGGCATGCAGTATCTCTAGGGTATTTTCAGAGTAGAAGAGGAAAAGCTCCTTTAAGAGCCAAATGCAAGCTTGGAAGGGAAATAAGCCCAGCCAAGCTGGTTCAAGTATGACCTTTAACATAAAGCCAGATTGTGCAGGGCAGGGCTTCGCCAAAGACTTGCTTCAAATGCTAATTAGGCAGTATCTTGGAAGAGCAGAGGGAAGAAATGTGAGACTCTGAGTGGGGCCAAGAACGGGGTCTGCCTTCCTCCCCTCAGCTGATGTCTCTGGGTATCTAGTCGGTGCTCAAAACCCACTCTTTAAATACATGAAAATCAAATGAGATTAGGCATATAGAAGTGCTTTTGCAAACTGTAAAGTGCTATAGTTGAGTGAAGGATTATCTTTATTAAGGGGAATTTTTATCTTGACCTTGGAAAATGAGGGCGGGGTGAAAGATATGGGGAAGGATGGGAATATTATACGCCTAGTACTTTCAAAACATGGATCTTGTTTAATTCCTCTATTTCTTATATGAAGTAGGAATTCTTATTCCATGATTTGTCAGACTCCGGAAGTTCCTTTTTGATTTTATATATTCCAGAAACATACTGGATTGGGTGCTAGAATGAAGAAAGCCTTCCAGACAATTCTCCTAGTCAGTTCATTTCCTATTCATTCATTTCATAAATATGTATAGAGTGCTTGCCTCCCAGCCATTTTACAAATGAGGATACTGGAGTCACAGAGCCAACAGCTCACCAGCTGGTTGACCTTGGACAAGTCGCTTCACCACTCTGGACTTTCATTCCTTTATAAGGAAAGCGAGGATAATAGAATGGCTTTCTGGTCTGCTGTGAGGATTGGCTGAGAACCTTGCATGGAGCAGGGATTCAATAAAGCAACAGGTCAGGACAACCCAACCTGAGTTTCCCTTTACTGTGTTGATCCAGGATGCTTAGCGGACTGATACCTCTCTCTCTGGAAATGGGAGGCAGTGTTTTTGTTGTCACAAGGACTGTGGTGGCTAGTGGCTTTTGGGGGAGGGGACAAGGATGCTTGAATCCTGCCATGGGCATGGCTTACACAGCAAGACACAAGGAAGCCTTGTCTGCATCCTTTGAAAGTTCCCGCCAGGCAACTCAGTACCAATAAAATCAATAATACATCAATATTTCCATAAGGAAAAGCTTTTACAAGACATTATGTGACATCCCAGTAATTCAGAGGATGAGGAGAGAGGTATCGATGGAAGAAAAATCCTGTCTTGAAATTATTGACTAATTTCTTTTGGTCTAATTTATCTCACTCATCATCTACCATAGTGTTTCCAACCTCAGTTAGTTGAAAAGGACTTCCAGCCACCCACACAGTTACTGCAAGAGCCATTTATTGTAGCAGACTTAGAACCAAATTGCCTTAAATCGGTAGAGATACACAAAATGCAGAAATCTAAGTTTCCTAAATGTTTTTCAAAAATACTCAAAATCATTGCTCTTCAATATAATTTTATATTTTCACATAACCTGACTATAAGAGATCTCTGTTCTGGAATTATACATTAAAATCATTTTTTGGGAATTGCTTGTTATTTTTCAGTTTTCCTCTGATAGGGTTTCCGGTCAATGACACAACTTTTCAAAGACATCTTGTGTTATTTATTATTATCTGTTTCCGTGCCATACCTTCATGTCCTGCGTCCTCTCCAAGGACATAGATTCCCAAGACCTTGAGATTGGCGACATGCCTCGGTATGTTTTCTGGGATTCTTCCTCACTGCTTTGTCTCCTGTCAACACAGAGTATTATCTGGACATTCTACTGCAGAAGGCTCAGCTTCTTCTCGAGACTGTCATGTCCTTATTTAAGGACGTTGTTTGGGCATGTAAACCAATCTTCAATTAAGGTTATTGCCTCTCCTCTTATCACCTATGAATATGCCTCATCTAATCCTAACACTGGTTTTTTTGTTTTTTGTTTTAAATTTTTAAAAAGATTTTATTTATTTATTTGACAGCACAAGTAGGCCGAGAGGCAGGCAGAGAGAGAGGAGGAACCAGGCTCCCTGCTGAGCAGAGAGCCTGATGTGGGGCTCGAGCCCAGGACCCTGGAATCATGACCTGAGCCAAAGGCTGAGGCTTTAACCCACTGAGCCACCCAGCTGTCCCCTAACACTGGTTTTTAATAGAAGGTCCACTCTGCCTCGGTCCCTTCATTTCCCAGCCCTTCTTACGCCCCCTGGAGGTCATCTGAGTATCTTGCTCTTCTTTACTCCAAATTCATCTATTTTAAATAGGAACCAGTGTCTGATCTCAGGTGGGAGCTGGTGGGGTTACTGGATTATTTGGATTACTGGATTATTTCACTGTGTCTTCTAATATAGTCTTGTCAGAGTACATTACTGTATTGTTTTGTAAGATGAATTATTTTCTTTTATACTATGGGTGGGAGATTTCATATATCTGTATTAAGCATGTATGTACATATACTGTATTATCTAAAATTTCAGGATAGTAAAGAATAGTTTTAAAAAATAAACAAATTTCACTTCACCTCAATAAATATTTCTTTGTAACAGCACAGATTGGATATGGCAATTATACATTTTTTCTGATTCACTCTGAAATATTTATTATGAAAAAGGGGGCATATGTGTGGAAGGATTGGGAACCACGGGTACAGAGGAGCCCTAATTACGTCAGTCTTCGTATGACGAAAAACTCCTTGTGGCCAGGGCGTGTCCCCAAGGACACATGTCCTCACTGCTGCACCTGTCGCTGACCTCTCCTGCTTCACTCCATCCACCCTCCCTGCTCCCTGCTCCCCGCCCTGCTTACCACCCTTCAAGGAGAGTCATTCAAGATAGACCACACTGTCTATCACAGTGTCAAGATAGACACTCCCTATTTTGAGAAGACAGATCTGGGCACCAGTTCTCTCCTATGTCCTGTTGGAAGACTCAAGGGTGGGAAGGATCCAGAAACTTTGTACGCCCTGCCTCCTGCAGTGGAGCTTTGAACCATCTTAGAATGGCTGAGACCCAAGGGCTGGCTGGCTCCGTGTTTTCCCAGCCTCATTGTTTGGAGGACCAGCGTCCTGTCCACATCACGAGGAAGCTGTTGAGAGCACAGACTCTAGATCCAGAATGCCCAGGCTCACATCCTCCCTCTGTCACCCACTGTGCGACTATGGAAAAATTACTTCACAATGCTGTACCTCTCTTTCTTTGTCTGCAAAATGGGTATGATAGTGGCACCTGCCTAATAGGATTATTATGAGGTGCTAATGAATTAATCCATAAACAGCAAGTAAGTATTATACACTTGCTGGATACATGCTGTTTAGTGAATATTTTCTTGAGATCCACTCGCTTTATTTATTTATTTAAAGACTTTATTTACTTATTTGAGAGAGAGCGGAGAAGGAGAGTGAGAGGGAGAAGCAGGCTCCATGATGAGCAGAGAGGCCCAGGCACGGTTTGATCCCAGGACTCTGAGCTCATGACCTGAGCCGAAGGCAGACACTTAACCAGCTGAGCCACTGAGGCTCCCCCAAATCCACTCACTTTGAAAAGACTAAAGATTAGCTCCTTTCTACAAAATAATTCCTCAGGACAGCATGGATTTGATATCTTAGTTATACATTTTTCTCATTCATTTTTGATGAATGCACGACTGTTAAAATGCAGGCTGTCAGCGTACACTGCACACCTTGGGCAGAGGTAGAAGCCTGGCCCTCCCATCCCAGCGGGGAAGGTTCCTCTCAGTCCCCAGCATCCAGGGCCTGGGGCCAAGCTCATGCTGTTGGATAATTCTCCAGTAACTGATTTGACCATTGAGGAAAGTGAATGGTGTGGGGGGAGTTTGTCCAAGGACCCTGCCAACAGCCCCCTGCACTGCTTGCAGCCCGCCTATCCAAGGGACAGGGACGTCCCTGGATTCACCACCGTAGCTCCCAGCCCCAAGGCGTTGCCGAGGAGACTGTGATTCCTTTTTTTTTTTTTTTTTTTTTGCTGACATCATACCTTTTGGAGCTATTTGGCTCGCCTCCTATCCTCCCCTAGTGGGGGTGGCTGTGGAAATCACGCTCTGGCAGATAATTAAAATTGCAAGTGCGTGAGGAGTCAGGAGGCCCGCATGTCCTGCCGAGGAGATGTGCTAATCAGCTGGAAGAGAGGGCGGCAGATGGGCTGTGGGGAAGAGGGCCCAAGGGGACACAGAGATGCCCCTGGCCTGCTTGTGAGCCTGCTGCCCTCTGCTCCAGTCCCCAGACCGCAGCCTGGTCTCACCCCTGCCGGGGTTCCTCATCTGCTGTCCAGCCTGCCGGCAGCCCCTTCCAAAGGAAAGAGAACTCTGCCCCTCCCGATGAAAGCCCATCAGCCGTGCCCCCCTGCCCACCCCGTGGCTTCTCCGAGTAGGGTGTCCAGCCCAGCGCTGGTGGCAGCTGGGAACCTGTCAGCAAAGCAGATCCTTGGCCCCCTTCCAGCAGTACTGACTCAGAGTCTCGGGGGTGGTACCCAGAAATTTGTGTTCCACAGCCTCCCAGGTGGTCCTGATGCTCACTGGAGGGTGAGAACCAGGGTCCCTGGTGACGTTCAGCCTTATCAGCGGGGCATTGGGACCAAGGTGGTGACATTCCCAACCTGGACTTCACCCAGACTCAGGTCCAGTGCTGCCCTGGCGCTCGCTCTGTGTCCTTGTGCAGTCCCTCTGCCCCGACGCTGCCCCGCCTTTGTGCCTGTGCCATCACTCATGGAAGTGTTGAGACTGTAAAGGAAACGGCTGTGTAAGGTGGCCTGCGGTGTGTGGAACAATTCTAAGATGACTGTCTGTCGAGCAGCTACGACGCAGCAGGCACTGTTACAGGCATTTGGGATAAATCTATGAACAAAACAGATAAAAATAAAAATCACCACAAGGTGCTAATATCCTACTTTGGGAACACAGACCACAAACCAAAAAACCCCACAATGAATCAGTACATGATCCAGGATTGTAGAAGACGATTAAGCAGAGGGGGTAAGAGCACAGAAAGAGAAGGGTGGGCTGATCAGGAGGGGGAGCGGCAAGCGTAGCTGTGGGGATCTGCCCATAAACAGGTAGTCGAGAAGAGACATTCTAGCAGGGACGCGAAGGTGAGGCATTAGCCAGGAGATATCAAGGATGGGTGTCAGGGACAAAAGAGATGGCACCAGAGCGAGGCCCTCCCCTGAGGGGCTCCTGGCTTGTTGGAGCAACGGCCAGTGGTCCAGGGGGCTGGAGTCAAGTGGGTGAGGGGACTGTGGCACAGAAGAGGACAGAAGGGCAGTGGGCTGGACCTTGAAGGCCTGGTTGACTCTAACCTTGAGCCAAGGCTATCCTAGGAGTACAATGGAAACCCCTGGGAATTTTTAAGCAGAAAAATGACATGGATCAGACTTACACTTGGGAGGGCTTGCCGTGGGGGCTACGTTGGGAAAAGCTGTGCAGGAATAAGGGCGGTAGTAGCCTGGGGGCCTCTGAGGGGCGGCTGTAGATCCAAGTTTGAAAAGCTGGCGGCCAGAAGCAAGGGCGGCAAGTCCTGGGCTCTTGGATAAATTCAGTAGAGGCAATGGGATTGTCTGTGGATGGAATGTGGAATGTGAAAGGCTTGGGAAAGCCCGGAATGACTCCAAGATTCTGGTTGAGCTGATGGAAGGAGGACTCAGCAGCAGGGAGCCTGGAAGGCTGGGGGTGGGACTGTTTTGAGGGAAGATCCGAGTTAGGTTCAGACAGACTGAGTGTCTCTCGTAGATGATCAAGCAGAGACGTTGAGTAGGGATTAGACATGCTACGATGGAGTTCAGGACTGTGCTCTGAAGAGGTGAACTGGAGAGTTAAAAGACGTAGATGACATTTGAAGCTGTGGGTCCAGCTGAGACCAGTTCCGTGGTCCAGGGAGTGTCGATAAGCAAAGAAGCAGACCAAAGACAGACCTCGCATTCTCCTGGCGTTGTTGTATGATCTTCCTTCTTCCCTCTTTATTAATGAGCTAAATCATATCTTTGACATTTGCTCATTTTATGTTTGTATAACAGTCATGATTTTGCTTTTTTAAAAAAAATATCCTTTAACAGTTGTTTAATTTGAAGACGATGGCTAGTGTAGTTTGTGATGAGTAAAGGAGGGGTGGAGATGGAGAGAAAAAAAACAGATTATGTTTGATTTTGAAAGGGATAAAATCCCACCATCCAAACTAGTGCAGTTAAAGAGAGGTTTGCTAGAAAGATCCACAGTCCTCTTATGAAACCCAAGGGTAGAGAGAAAGGCCAGGTCTCATCGAAACCAGCAAGTGGATGGGGCACCTGGGTGGCTTAGTCCGTTAAGAGTTGATTCTTGGTTTTCGCTCAGGTCATGACCTCAGCATAATTTCAGGGTCATGAGATCAGGCCCACGCTCGCCGGGCCCTGCACTTATGGCCCCACACTCAACATGGAGTCTGCTTGAGATTCTTTACCCCACCCTCTCCCTCTCCTTCTGCTCCGCCCACCACTCATACTCTAAAAATAAAGAAATAAATAAAATCTTTCTTGAAAAAACTAGCAGGTAGGTGGGAGATTAAGTTTGGCTGCATGTAACAAAATTAAGAAGTTTGTCTTCTATAAAAGAAGTAAGGAAGTCAAAAGCTCAGGGCTACTGTGGCAGTGTTTCAATGTCATAAAGGATTCAAACTCCTACTATTTTAATACCGTATCACCTTTAGCATGCTTCCAACCTCAAAGCCACCTCAGTGTCTAATATGATTGCTGAAGCTCCAGCTATCACTTCCTTATTCCAAGCATCAGGAAGGGGGAGGGAAAGAAAGACTTCTTCCCCTTTAAGAGAACTTCCAGTTAGTCCCACACAACACTCCTGCTGACCACACAATACTTCAGTTGGCCAGAACTTAATCACATGGCCATACCCAAATGCAGAGGAGGCTGGGAAATGACGATGATGATAGCAACATCGGACACTCAGACTGCGATCAGAATCCAGCCTGCAGATATATTCTGGTTGGTCTCGACAATTTTGAATTTTTTAAAAACATGGTCCATAGTTTAAGTGTTGTAAGATTTGACATTAAAAAAATTCAGATTTCTGGATTCTCGAAAATCCTCAGAAGGTCTGACAACCCCGGGCTCACGTTTCGCAGGGGGACCTCTGAAAGGTTTTCCTTGCTCTCCTCTTTGCCCCACCTTTTCAGGTTGTTTCGCAGGCTCGTGCTTTGAACTGCAGCCTTTTTAAGGAAGTGATGAGCCCGGATCCCCTGCTTACCAGAGAGCTGCCCTTGGAATTCTACCCAGCGCTGGCCACTGGTGGAGGCAGTGGGGGGCCGTGGGAGCAGATCTCCAGATTGAACTGTGGTGCAGGCCTGTACCCCCAAACCTGCTTATTACAGATGATAATTACTCTGCATTGGCACCCTGGGGCTTCCTGCAAGATAGGGCTGGCTGTCAGGGCCCTGAGCTGCCTCGTACTGAGCACCTACTGAATGCTGCATTTATTAGACTGCAAACCCCATTTTCCCAGAGTTTCTCCAAAGGGGACACAGAGACCTCCTGCATCAGTATCACCTGGGGAGTCTGTTTAAACTGTTGAGTCCTCTGGCCTATTCCAGAACTCTCCAGGGAGGGGCCAGGACTCTCCAACCTTACAGGTAGGAGCATGGGCTAGGGATCTGCCCCCAGAGGTGTCAGGGGCGGGGGGGCGGGAATCAACAGAGGCTCCTTCATGAGGAGGCCACTGGCCCCTGCAGAGCTCTGCCCTGAGAGGGAGCTGGAGCAACAGGGAGCATCTCCTGTCTGCAAGGCTAACCCCGGGGCTGCAGTGGGCAGGTTCTCTTGATTTCTATTTCAGATTTAGGTTGGGGGTTGGGGGTGTGGAGAGGAAGACAGCACGCACTCACTGGAGAGAACGAGTCACACTAGGTTCCACTCCTCACTCCGCCCTGGGCACGCGGCTTCCTCCCTAAAAAGGGGGCAGGCATTAGTAGAGGGGATAGCTAGTTTTATGTTATCTAAATGTTATCAGCTTTGACGTTATCTGTTTCCGCCCCTGCTAGCTCTGCTTCCCCTTTCCCGGGGGGACCTCTCCCCACGTGTAGTGCTTGGCGAGCAGGTGAGCCATCCTCCCAGCCCTGCACCAGGATGGGTATCAGAGCCGCTGAGTGAGAGGAGGCCGGTGGGGACAAAACCAGGATTTGGGTTGAACCCACAGGGGAGGACATTCTTCTCCTTGGCTGGAAGCTGTGAGGACAGAGGCTGGTGGCCAGCTTCTTACTCACAAAAGGTAATTCTGCCTGGGAAGGACAGCAACATGGGACGGAGCAAGGTAGAGAGAAAAGAAGCCACAAAAATATCAGATGATGTCCCAGAAGCCCCTGGATCCAGGACAGCCTCGAAAGTCAGGTGCACTCAGGGTTAATTTGCCAGTGGGTTTCCTTTTTTTTTTTTTTTTTTTTTGAAGATTTTTTAATGTATTTATTTGACAGAGAGAGAGAGAGAGACAGCAAGAGAGGGAATACAAGCAGGGGGAGTGGGAGAGGGAGAAGCAGGTTCCCTGCTGAGCAGGGAGCCCAATACAAGGCTCGATCCCAGGACCCTGGGATCATCATTTGAGCCAAAGGCAGGTGCTTAATGACTAAGCCACCCAGGCGTCCATGGGTTTCCTTTCTTTGCTACGATTCACTTGGGTTGGCCTTCTCTCACTGAGTGAGTGATAGAGGGCATAATATAACCGGCACCCTGATCAAATGTCCCCTACCCCCCCGCCCCTTGGGCAGAGAGGGTCAATTCCTCCACTTCGGCCAATGTTGTATTCTGTTGCTCCAAGTGTGAGTTGCTTGAAAGGCAGGTCCAGGTCTGATTGAGCTGGGCACCTGGGACTTGGCACAGAGCAAGTGCTCAGACAAGGTTTGTTGAATAAATTAGTCAATCATCCCCTTTCAGGGCCATGAAGTTGTGGAGATATTGAGGGAAAGGCCAACATCCCAGGGAATTTAATGCTTTCAATATTTCTCCTCCTTCCTTTTCCTCCTTCCCTCCCTTCTCTCATCCCCCGTGGAATTTCCAAGCTGAAAAGCCCATGAGATGTAAGATCCTCATTACTGCCTTTGGAGGTGAAACTCCTGAGTCATGCTACTGGCCTGGGCTGGCTGGGCTCCAGGGGGTGGGGAGGCACCGGGGCTCCTGATCGGCCCTTACCTCCGAAGGCTGAGCGGCCAGGGGCTCTCCAAAGAGGCAATCAGAGGCACTGTTTACACGCTAGAGCCTGTTTTTCTCTGAACTTCTTGCAAATTGGACGGAATGTGCTAAATACATAATGAATCTGCTAAACTCTTTAATGCACTTGAAGTACTTATTGATTTCCTTGTTGATTACATATAATTTGCTGAACTGATTTGGCTGTGTGACTTGAAAGGCATTTGGGAGAGATCTCTGTAATTTGTCACTCAACTCATCCTGGACTTTAGAATGAATACAGAATGATACATTAAAAAAAATTTTCAGGGTCGTGATCCAGATTATCTTCAATGGATGAGACCACATTCAAGGCAACAAATTTTGGACTGAATTCCAATTATGTGCCAGGCCCTGTGTGAGCTATTCATCATCACTGATGAATAGGAGTGCGTTTCTGACCTTAGTGGGATCACAGTCTGTTGCAGAGGTGGGTAGACAGGCCTACAGAGTTTATAATTGAGTGAGTGGAAGCATGGAGGAGGAGCATATAAATTCATTTTCGAAGGTCACAGGAATTTTCAGAGAGGATTTGACCTTCGAGCTGGGTGGTAAAAAAATGTGCCGGAGGTTCCAGGCAGGGTAGGTACAGCAGGTGTCTGATGCTCTTGTCTGCCCAGCTTCCTCTTCCCTTCTTTGAGAATCGTACCCAGGTTTTCTTTGAGAGCTCCCCTCCCCCATACTGCATGTCATGAGGTCCTGGTGGAAGCAGGTGTGCCCCCAGCCACACCCCATGACCAAGATGTGGGTCCTTCAGACTTTGCTCCCAGGACACTCCCCTTGCGGTGGCCTATTACAGGGACAGAAGGCAGCTGGGGCTGAATGATCCCAAGATGGTTCTTGGGTTTCTGTTGCTGAGATTCAGGCCCTACCTGGGCTCTTTCCTTCTCAACTCTCAGTCTATGAGCTGTTCAGCAACCAGTGGTGGTTTCTGTCACTTGTGATCAAGTCGCCAAATGACCCATAAATATGGAGACCCTTTCTCTCCACTCCCCCAATGGAAGAAATTGATCCTTCCTCCTTAGCAAGACCACAGTCCCAGGGCCATGCCTCTGCCAGGGCCCTGTGGCCACAACGCGCCATTTACATCTCCACCTTTGAGTTCTCCATTGAGCTCAGAACTTGTACATCCAACTGCCTCACTAATACAGCCACTTGGATGGCTAATACACTTCCAAAACATGTACCGGTCCCCATTGCCCTGTCTCCCTCCCAGTAAATGACATTATCACCCACCCCCGAACTCAAGCTAGTTGTCATCTAACTGGGCTCTCTCTCCGCCTGCCCTATCCCAATCCCATTCATCTGCCAGTCCTGTTAGTTCTGCCCCCGACTTCCATTTTGTACCCATTTTCTTTCTACACTGACTCCACCAACCTAGATCTGGGCGTCCTATAATACAGAGTCTTATATCCAATCTCAGATTTCACAACCCTGTATACGCCTCTGCTTAAAATCCTTCCATGGGGGGAGGCGTCTGGGTGGCTCAGTGGGTTAAGCCTCTGCCTTCGGCTTGGGTCATGATGAGCCCCACAACGGGCTCTCTGCTCAGCGGGGAGCCTGCTTCCCCTACCCTCTCTGCCTGCCTCTCTGCCTACTTGTGATCTCTGTCTGTCAAATAAATAAATAAAATCTTAAAAAAAAGATTTTAAAAAAATCCTTCCATGGCACCCCATTGCACTTGAGATGAAATTCAGATTTCTAGAATCTGGTACATTCTGCTCCAATAGGCCCCTTTCCTCTCCCTGTCTTCACTTACCTTCTTCCCTCAGGCAACTGGCCTTCCGGTTCCTGGAACCCGTGGTGTACCTCATGGGATTTGTTCTGGCCATGCCTTTGCCTAGGATTTGCTTCTCCTCTATTGCTTCCTGGTGGCTCCTTCTCAGCATTCTGGATCAGAGTCTCAGCTCAAAGGTCATCTAGTCAGTAAAGCCCCCCTTGATCACACTGGGCCCCTTTCTCCCCCATACCCAGCACCTCTCTCACATGATCTAGTTTTATTTTTCTCCTTTCACATATTACTGTCAGATCTGGCCGGGTCCATTCATTCGTCTTCCCCAATGAGGGCTCTTGCAGAGCAGGGTCTTGTCCATTTGTCCACTGCTGTTATCCCCATCGCCCTGTGCAGGCTATGCTCAAACATTTCTATTGTGCAAGCAAACAGGTGAGTGAATGAACGAATGATTCAAGAGCATATATCCTGCATTTGTCAGATTATATTATGGAACCATCTCTCCCAGTAGACCGACCTCCTCAAGGACAGGGACTGGCTCTGTTTTTAATCTCAGTATCTCCAAGACCCAGCAGATAGTTGGCACATGATAGATGTTCCTCAAATGTGTGTTAAAGAATACAGAAGTGGACGCCTGGGTGGCTCAGTCGGTTAAGCATCTGCCTTCGGCTCAGGTCACGATCCCTGGGTCCTGGGATAGAGCCCTGCATCGTTGGGAATCTCTGCTCAGTGGGGAGTCTGCTTCTTCTTCCACCCCTCCCCCCGTTCATGATCTCTCAAATAAATAAATAAAATCTTACCAAAAAATGATACCGAAGCAAACGGCATTTGGGGTAGAGGGAAGGGCAGAGGGGAAAGCGTGGAGGGTGGATTCGCATTACACAGGTTTACACTCTTCTTGGAGAAACACTCAACACTGAACATAACTAGGAGTGTGTGCATGCCCACACACAGTTGCCGGGGAGAGATGAGGCAACAAAGTTCCCTCTGATAAAATCTTTACAGTGAAGCCTTCCTTCCCATGCCACGCTGTGAAATGATTTCCAAGGATCAGGGTCCAGAGGGGGAAATGATGAAAGTCAGGAATTCCCATAAGAGGAGAAGTGGTGGGAGGGGAAGTTGAGACTTTGACAAATGCCCAGACTTTATAAGACCGCAGCGTTAAAAGGGACTTAACATTTCTCTAGGCCAGAAGTTGTCAAATGCTAGCAGACATTAGAATCACTTCGAGATTTTGATGAAGGGGCAGATTCGTGGGGTCCATTCCCAGAGATTCTGATTCTATAGGTCTGGGCTGAAGTTTCCTTCCATCTGTGAGTCTATATTTTTGCAATTACCCCCTGGTTCTGACACAAGCGGTATTGACTCCGCAGGCCAGAGAAAGCCTGAGCTGAACCAAACGTTATTCGATGCCTTGAATTTTATCTGTAATTCTTTCATCCTACCTGCAGTCCTCATAGTGAAGGAAGCTGCCTGTCTTTGGACATCTAAGATTATTAGGAGGTTTTACTGCTAGGGGGCAGGGTGGGGGAGAGGAGTGCCTGTTGAGGCAGAATGCACAGGATTTATAAAACCTGCTAAGAAGAAAAAATGCTGGTTTGTTGCGAAAGTTCGAGTGACGGAAGACAGCTGGAGCACTGGATTACAGGAAGATATGCAGAGTCTGAAAGTGGAAACTGCAGATTGAAGCCAGATCAGGGAGTCCTCGGATGCCAAATGGTGAAATTTGGTCAAATTACCAGACACTGGGGACTTGTTGAAGAGTTTTCTGGAAGGAATATCTTACTTAAACCTGCCCAGCTGGGGCATGATTTCTATTTGTCATGGATTGATCCAAAAAGACCCAGTGTCTTTCTCTCCCCTTCCCTGACTCTGCTACCTCAGTATTGACTCTATTACCAGACCTCATGTCATAAGATGGCTGCAGCAGTTCCAGCCATTCTAATTCCTCTCTAGGTGAAGAGAGCCACTGTGTATTTCTGAAATTTACAGAAAGTATTGAGGGCATCTCATTGGCTGTGACTGGGTTCAGGTGTCCATCTCTGAACCAATCACCATGACACAGGGAATACAATAATCAGGTTGGCCAGGCTTGAGGCACACACCTATGGAAAGGTTAGAGTTAACTCTGCTGGAAACAAAGGGACTGCTTGTGAAGGATGGGTGGTCCCCCAGAAGGAGATTTGATGAGTCATTGTAGAATGATTTATTCAATATCTGCAGAGAACTGGGGCCAGGGAATGGGAGAGTGTGAGATGGAGACCGTGGAGTGGCACAGGCTGAATGTTTTGGAGGAGACAAACTAGATTGCCCAATGCTTCGCGGGTCGAGGTCTGGCTTGGCCTTTTACTTCCTGGATGGCCTTGGGAATGTCACTCATTCCTCTGAGCCTTATTCTTCATCTCTAAAGCAGTACATGAACTGTGTCTTCTAGAGAGTTGCTGTCAGGACCTGATGAACTAGGTAGTTCCCAGCACATCGTAACTACTCCATAAAAAAGCAGCAATTACAACATTTCCTTGATCGTATGACAGCATTGATTATAGATGAATCATTGGTTTAGTAAGAGAGAGAGAAAAAAGCTGCTCTGTGAATTGTAGTTCAGAAATGTTATAATGTGAGAAAAAGTGTCTTTGGGTTGAGGAAATGGACAGTGATGATGACGCTGGTGGTGGTGGGGACTGAGGCAGTTGATCAGTGGGTAAAAGGTAAGAGCACAAACTTGGAGTTGACACAGTTGCACATAAATCCTGGTTTGGACACCCCCGGCTGCCTGAGGTTAAGATGTATGAACCATAAAAAAAAAAGGATCATTGCATAGCTCCCTCTCCTTGCCCCCTCTGTACCTCAGTTTCCCTTTTCATTCTCCTGTCTCATGCCACCAAACATCACAATTTTTGCCTTCCTTATGTGTATTTGTATTCACTTACTTTCCTACAATTGTTTTAAAAATAACCCAATTGTTTTGATAATTTAGGAAAATTCCTTCTGGAAAATTAAAAGGTAGAAAGCCTCCTATGTGATTCCCACCCCCTGAAGATAACTCTTTACTACTGGATTGGATTTCTCTCTCTGGTATTTTTTTCTGTGTAGAAGGTTTTGTTGTTGTCACAGTAGAAATCATCTATAATTCCAATTTTGTATCCTTCTCCCTCCCGGTTATTACCAGCTCTCCCCAAATAGAATTTTAATGACCGTAATATAGTTCATCATGTGTCTAGAAGTGGTTCACTTAATCATGTTCTATTTTTGAACACTCACTAGTTTCCAAGTTTTTACTGGAGTTGAGAACAGAGGGATGAACAATTTTCTGTAGAATCCGATTTCGTATTTCAGATAACATCATGAGGAAGCAATCTTGGATGTAGAAATATTGGGACAAGAGTTGGGACATGTTTTCAGTTCCTGTTGCCAGTGTGTCTTTTTTTTTCTTTTTTTTACAAAAAAAATTTTTTTCCTATTTTATTTATTTACTTGTCAGAGTTAGAGCACAAGCAAGGGGAGCAACAGGCAGAGGGAACAGTAGGCTCCCCATCGAGCAAGGAGCCTGATGTGAGACCCGATCCCAGGAGCCTGGGATCATGACCTGAGTCGAAGGCAGACGCTTAACCGACTGAGCCACCCAGATGTCCCACCAGTGTGTCTTTCAAGATAGTTTTAACACCATGTGATCTTACAGATACCTGTCAGGCCTGTTTCAAATGCTTGGCATGTACGTAGCTGTGTGTGCAGAAGTGCACACGTGTGTTTAGCATCTGTCATGAGTCACCCCCGGGGCTGAAAAGAGTGGGTCTCTGTAACCAGGGAAACAGCCCTTCAAAAGCCTGCCACCCCCAGCTCAGTGTTAAAATAACCCAAAGAGGCTCCCGTAGGAGCAGATTGGAGTGTAGGTGCCATTTATCTTCCCAGTTCTGGCTCAGGTGCTCGATTTTGGCTTTAATCCGGGCCTTCTCCCTTGACGGAGATGTGGTCTCAGACATGAACTTCTCACTCGTCCCCCCACCCCCCTGCACAGCGCAGAGTCCCCTGGGCAATTTCCTCAGGGCTTCAGCGACCATTTCCCCCCTGTGCTTTCTTGTCCAGCGAGCTCTCCTCTGTGCTCTAGACAGGTCCCCACGGAGATCTGTCCCTGGAACAGTCTGCAAGAAAATACCCTAGGATATGAGAATCCACATCAGAACTTTTCATATTTTCAAAAACGTTCTCTTCCATGTGACAAATAATCCATGTTCAGAAACATACATGCCATCCAGTTGTGTGGCTTCGGCGGCAGACGCATGATGATTCATTGACTCGTTTGACACGTGCTGTTGAGATCCCACCATGTGCCTGACCCCACGTTGGTTCCCTGCTCTCAGGGAACTCTCATCTCGAGGAGAGGGACACAGGACCAGCAATCACACAAGTGAACAAGGTTTGTAGGCTGAGGAAGTGCCAGGAAGGAGGTGGACAGAGGCAGAGAAGGCCGCTTCGGACAGCCTGCTCAGGATGACTTCCTGGAGGAGGTGAGTTGGGAGCAGAAGCCTGAATGAAGAGGGGCTGCCCATGCAGAGGGAACAGCAATCTTGGCAGAGGGAACAGCAAGGAAAAGACCCCAACGTGGGAATAAGCGTAGGTGTTCAAGGAACAGAGACACCAAAATGATTCTAATCTGATTGAATCTGGGTAATCTGGACCAAAATGATGAGGGTCAAGCGGAATGAGGGTGAGGGCAAGGCAGGCAGAACAATATCACACAAGGGTCCTGTTGGCTACAGGAAGGTCGGATTTGATTCCACAGGCCATGAGAAGCTGCTGGAGGGCTTCACCTAGCGGAGGGGTGTGATATGTTTTCTAGTTTTAAAGGGCGCACTCTGGGTGACATGGGGCAAGAGAGGGAACAGCCAGGCTAGTCCGATGGCCATGGCCTCACTTCAGGAGTGACAGCTGGGACTGGGATAGGACAGTGGAGGTACAGACAGGCCAGGGAGACAGAGCCCCTGAATCTCCCAGGGTTTTGTTTTGTTTTTAATTGAGATGTAACTCACATCCCATAAAATTTACCATTTCCAAGTACACAATTCAGTGATTTTTAGTATATCCACAACGTTGTGTAACCATGACCACTATCTAATTCCAGAACCTTTCTGCCATCCCTCAAAGAAACCCCATACCCAATTAAGGGTCACTCCCCATCTCACCCTTCTCCTATTCCTTGTCATCACTAATTTCTAGGGATTGGACTGTTTGGGACATTTCATACAGATGCAATCAGGCAATATATGTTCTTCTGTGTCTGCTTTCTTTCACTGAGCGTGTTTGCAATTCATCTGTGTTATCCTATGAATCGGAATTTCATTTCTTTTTATTGCCAAATAATATACATCACACGGACCTATCGCCTTTTGTTTACCCATTCGCCAGTCGATGGGCATTTGGGTTGTTTCCACATCTTGACTCTTACAAATAATATTGCTATAAATATTCCCATTCAGGTTTTCATGTGGACATGTGTTTTTAGTTCTCCTTGAGTATATTTCTAGGAGCAGAATTGCTGGGTCACATGGTGACTTTATATTTAACTTTGCAGGAACTGCGGGCCTGTTTTCCAAAGCTGAACCATTTTGCTTTTTCTCCAGCAATGGATAAGAGTTCCAAGCTTCCATCCACATCCTCCCGAGCCAGCACTCATAGGCTATCCTTTTCAGTACAGCCATTCTAGTCAGTGGGAAGTCGTATCTCACCGTGGTTTTGATTTGAGTCTCTCTGATGGCTAATGATGTTGGGCATCCTTTCATGGGCTTTTCTTCGTTGGAGAAATGTCTATTCAAAACCTTCGTCCACTTTTTAATTGGGTGCCCTGAACGATAAGACTACAGCACCCACGTCCTTGCTATGTCTTTAATTCCTTCTCTTCCTACCCTCCTCTCACTCATTGGGTTCCAAACTTTCTGGCTTACCTTCTATTCTTGGAATCAGCCTCAGGGCCTCAGGGCCTTTTCATATTCCCTTCCTTTGCCTGGAAATCTCCTCCCCAGATAATCTGCAAGGCTCACTCCCTCACTTCATCCAGATCTCTGCTCCAATGTCTCATCCTCAGAGTGACTCTGTTGCCTTGCCCTGCTCTATCATGAACTTGTCTGTATATTTTCAGCCTTATCAGAGCAAAGCCTTTGCCGTATGCCTGCGTCCCCAGCGCCCAGAGAGTGCCTGGCACAGAGTGGGCAGCCAATGAATACTTGTTAAGTGAGTAAATGGAAGAACGCAGACCCAAGTTTGAGATCATACAGCTATGAGATATCCCAACTTAAAACTGCTGAGCATGGTAGCTCTGTTTACAGTGACTTCAACAGAGGGGGATGGCAGGGTGAAAAGATAATGTTCCTGGTGGGCGCGCTGTGGAATTAAGATGTCTTTAAGGCATCTTGGAGAATCGGCAGGAGGGCAGGCTGGAGCGGGTACTTAGAGTCATGGGCACAGTGATGGTAACGAATCATAGGAGCCTCTCCCCCGGGGGGTGGGGTGTGTGGGAAGAAATGGGGGTCTGTCCTTTGGGAAAAGAGGGGAAAGAACACCAAGATGGGTCATGGGGAGGGAGTGGGGGTGTAGTGAGAGTTAAATGTCACAGAGACATTGAGGAAGAGGAGACCTGGACGACAGCCGTGCTTTCAGGCACAGCGAGAAAATGAGACCTGGAAATACATTTCTCGAATCAATTGTTGCTTTAGTCATCCTTAGCAAAATAAACTGGCATTTCAAAAATAACCACAAAGTTTAAAGCTAAAAGCAGACGAGTTATTCCCAGTACAGAAAGGACTGTTTTTAATCAAAGCAATGGAGTTTGGCATTTTCTCCTAAGGTCCCAGACTGGGAGCTCACCAGTTCCATTGAGTCCACCATGGGGCCAAGCAGATCTTTAAAAAATACAGAACTTGCTACTCACACTGAAAAACTGGGAGATTTTGCATAAAAACCTAATTTCAAGCTTCTTTGAACAATTGGAGTATTTGGGCATGCTAGCCCCTAATTCCAAAGAGCCACTTTCTTTATTTTAGGTTTAGTTTAGGATATTTCGGATAAGCAAAGAATGTTAGAGAACCTTTTGGACATGAGAAATTTCAAACAGACTGAGAAGTAGAGATAAGGAGAGAGACAAAGACATTTTAAAAAATCATAACCGCAATACTATTATCATATGCAACACAATTACTGATAATTCCTTAATACCATCTGATATCCAAACTCTGTTCAATAGGACCCCCCACACTACTTTTGGTTGCCGGGTCTCTTAAATTTGTTTTAATCTATAATTAGTTCCTTCCCCGCTCCTCTTTCCCCCCTTTCTTTGTTGAGGAAAGTGGGTCATTTACTCTGTAGAACTTCACATATTCTGGGTTTAACTGCTTGTTTCCTCCCGCTGGATTGTATTTTACATGCTTGTCTCTCCTCCTAAACCCATGGGAGATTAGATCCAAATCATCGCCTTTTTTTTTTTTTTTAAGTATTACTTGGTGCTGCTGAAGGCTTATAATTTTTTTATTTTTAAAAAATTTTTAAAGATTTATTTTTTTATTTTAGAGAAAGAGACAGAGAGTGAGCATGGTAGGGAGGTGTAGAGGGAGAGGGAGACTTATTTTTCTTTAAGATTTTATTTATTTATTTGACAGAGAGAGACACAGCGAGAGAGGGAACACAAGCAGGAGAAATGGGAGAGGGAGAAGCAGGCTTCCTGCCGAGCAGGGAGCCCAAAGCGGTGCTCATGACCTGAGCTGAAGGCAGACTCTTAATGACTGAGTCACCCAGGCACATGGGAGAGGGAGTCTTAAGCAGACTTGTGCTGAGTGTGGAGCCTGAGATGGGGCCTGATCTCAGGACCCTGAGAGCATGACCTGAGCCAAAGCCAAGAGCCAGAAGCTTAACTGACTGAGCCACCCAGGTGCCCATCTCGTTCCACATTTTAAAGAATGATGAGCAGTTCTCGCCATGATAACATTCATCTTCAGAGCATGCGTGACCATTGTTCTGGTTCACACATTCCCAACCTGGGTGATAATGCCTCCAAAGAGACCAAAGTTATTTTGGGGGGGGGGGGGTGGGTAGGAAAAAAATCTTATTCTTCTAATGTAGAAAGCAAAGATGTACATACAGTACATAAATGGAAAGACAGTGTATCTGTGGCATTAAAATTTCATGGGAGGGGGTGTGATTAGGAAGAAAAAATGTCTCAAAGGGCTCCTTAGGGGAATGATAATGAAAAGGAGGCTGAGGAATACTGGCATGGATGTATTATTTCATTAGGGATTGCAAATCGGTAATTTCCCAATGCTATCAGTCCTTGGCTATGATTCTTTTATAAAGAAGAACTTCTCCTTATCAATGATTTGGTTTTTTTCTGAAATCTAATTCATACAGGAAAGGCAAGATAAATGCTTACCCTTTGCTTATCAGTTTTCAGCATAATGAGTTGGTGCCTAGCAACTTGCAAAGGAACCAATGAGATTTCTTGGTATCATTTTGAACTTACAGATTTCATATGTTGGGTGTGATTTTTCAATCCATTTTAGTGAATACTTTTCTCGATGCTCAAATTAATCTTGCTTCGACCAATAGAACCCCTTCAGATAGGTGCCTGTGTCCATCGATGTGTTCCCAAGTCTGTATTCTTGCTTTCAGTCATGACAAGATATCCCGGATTGATCTTGGACATATCTTCTCCGGATCTTCAAATACCCGTTTCTCTAAGGAGCACTGGTTCCTTTCAGAGGGGAAGGGAGTGGTGTGCAGAGAGTGCAGTGTGAGTGCTAAAGGTGTTTCTAGCTAGAGTAGACAGAAGTAATAAGTATTTTTAGGAAGGGGAAAAATAGTAAGTTCAGAGAACTATTTCCAATTCAAACGAAAGATCAGCGTTTGTACTGAATTGTTTTGATATATTTTTATTCCTTAAATTATGTTCATTATCCTGGTTTCTAATGAAGTTAATATAATTATTTGCTTTATCTGGCTGTATATACATATATAAGATATAGATATGTGTGTATATATATATAAAAATACATACACAGGCTTAACATAACAGCACTAATTGTTTACTAAATATTTGACAGCTGAAAGCAGTTTAAAATATCTTCTTATTTTTTTGGTGACTTTTAAAAAGTAACTTGAAATAATTCTTCTGTGAATAGTTGTGCCACTATCTTCCTATGCAGCTGGGTTTTATTTTTTCTTTATTGCTTTGTTTTGTTTTTTTTTTTTTAAATATGTCTGGCTCTTGGAAGCTTGACTACCAAGTCTGTCCTCTTAACTGAGCACGCAGCCTCAGGAGGGAAGCCCACCGGGCCGTGAGGGAGGAAGGAGCCACCTGCATAGCCAGCCAGTGGGGTGGCAGATATTATAACCAGATTGACCTCACATCCTCTTTTTGCTTTGATTTTTAAAAATTATGTAAAACATGGATGTCCTTCGGAAATAAAAGCTATAACACATGTACATTCTGAGAGGCCAAACTTTGGTCCCTGCCTTTCTTTTGGTGCAATAGCCCCCCTCATCCACAGGGAACATGTTCCAAGACCCCCGGTGGGTGTCTACAATCACAATTAGAACTGGACACCATATATACTGCTTTTCCCTGTACATGCACACCTATGATAAAGCTTAATTTATAAATTAGGCACATAAGAGAGCAACAACACTAATAATAAAACAGAACAATTATAATGCTGTAAGGCACGGAAGTTATCTGAATGCGGTCTTTCTCTCTCTCTCAAAATATCTTATTGCCCTGTGCTCAGCCTTCTTGTGAGACTATGAGATGATACAATGTGTAGGGGATGAAAGAAAGTGAAGTGGATGACACAGGTGTTGTGACGGGATGTGTTGTGACGGTTACTACTGATGACCGGACGATAAAGCAGAAGGAGGGTCATCTGCCTTTGGGTCGTGGTTGACCACAGGCAACTGAAACCACCAAAGCAAAACTGTGGGAATGGGGGTGCGGGAAAGGGACTATGGTACGACATTTTTACTTTTGTTCTAATGGCTACCTTTATAGCAATAGCTCTGTGTGATATTTGTAGCCCTTTCTTTATCAGTTTGTCTATTGGTTTCCGACCATGAGAAATACTGAAATTAACGAAGACCTTTTCGTATCCTCCCCTCCTTCCTCAGCACCTATTTTAAAGTAACATCTTTTTACTTCCAGTGAATACCAACAAAACCATCAATGAGGTTATTGGACATTTCATACACTCTCTTCTCTCCCCATGTGTTGAAACTTGGCTCAGATTTGGTGGTCAGAACACAGAATGGTTACATACTAGTCTGTCACTCCTGTCCCCATCACCCAGGGTTTCTTCTCTCGTTAGACATACTCAGGGCTCCCCCAAGCCCTTGCACAGAGTCTTTTTTGTTTTTCATCTGAAGCTTGCTCGTTAGTTAAGTTTCTCAGAAAATGATCAGGGGAACAATATTCTCCACGTTCTTTGAAGCTTGTAGCAGTTTGTGCTGTGCCTTTTTAACTTGATCTCTTTGACTGGAGATGAAACCCTTGACTCTTATTTCCTTTCCTTGAACTTCTTAAATATGTCACTCTTTAGAGTTCTGACATAAAGTGTTTCTGATGGCTAGTTTGATATCTGACAAAACTGATTCTCTTTTCCGCTCAAATAACTTGTTCATTTTATGTAGGTATCCAATGTCCTGTTTTCTTTTAAGGTTCAAATTTCTACTAAAGTATGTCTTGGGGTTGGCCATTTGGGGTTGCTTTTCTCAGATTGTATAATTCAAGTGATTCTTTTTTCTAGAAAATTTCTCAGGTTATAGATTTTGCTATTTACTTCCTTATGTTGCATTTTCCCTTCCTTGGGAACGATTATATACACATTGGATAGTTTACTCTACCTTTTGTGTCTATCATTCTCTGCAAAATCTTTCCTTAGGGGCGTCTTCATTTCTGTGGCACTTCTTTTCCCTTTTTGGCCCTGTCATTCTCTCACAGTGATTTTTCTATGGTGTTTATTAATTTTATCTCTAATTTGTTCCCGAGCTTTTCTGATTCTGTTTTATGCTATTCTTTCTTAACTGCTAGCCACAATCTTTTTATCCTTTTTTTCTTCTAGCTCATTTTGAAATAATAGGTTACAGTTTTTCTTTGCTTGGAGTGATAGGTTTTTAATGTCTTTTTATCCTTCACAGATCTATTACTATGATAATTATCCTGTTTTTAAAAAAATTCTTTGATCGGGGCGCCTGGGTAGCTCAGTGGGTTGGGCATCTGCCTTCGGCTCAGGTCATGATCTCAGGGTCCTGGGATCAAGCCCTGCATCGGGCTCTCTGCTCAGCAGGGAGCCTGCTTCCCCTTCTCTCTCTGCCTGCCTCTCCGTCTACTTGTGATCTCTATCTGTCAAATAAATAAAATCTTAAAAAAAAAATTCTTTCATCACTATCTTTCTATGTTTAGTTATATTTAAGCTCAGTGGGTTTCCCCTAACTTTCTGGAGGAAATACCTGCGGCTAAGAGATAATTTTCGGAAATAGGTAAGATCACAGGTCTCATACAGAAACAAATACGAACACACGTTAAAAACTGTATTCTGGTTGTTAATCAACAGGGGAACCAGGCAGATGTTATAACGAGCTCCGAGAAAAAGCCAGAAAAGTACACATTTATATGGAGTAAAGGAGTGTCCAAATAATTGTGAAGGCAAACTGTGTGGGCAGGGAGGGGGCAAGACAGGACAGAACTTAAGGTCTGTTAGTTACATGCTAGTTACAAGTTACATGTCTGTCAGTTACATACTAGTTACAACCTGCATTATCTGCCAGTTACATGCTAGTTATGCAGCTGGAAAAGAGCCCCCACAGACTTAGAGTCTAATAAGGCAATGCAGTTTTCCAGGGAAGGACAGGATGGTGGCTTTGTTAGGTCCCCCCAAAAACGGGTCCGTGATTAAAGGAGCAAAACTGATATAAAGTGAAGGTCAAGCAAAGCTTTATTCCGTGCCAAGCATCAAGAATCAGACCAAACGTTCAGGGATGCACCTCTTACAAGCGAGGGCGACCCTTCTGTTTCACAGACTAGCTTTTATAGAGCAAAGGCCAGGTGGTTGGGCCTGGCCACACACAGGTGGCCAATGAAATTGTAACACACAGAGAAAGCTGCACAGTCATGCTAGGTGACCAACTGAATTACAATTTACCCTAGTAGACATTTGAACCAGCCTATCACCTTGGTCAGAATTGGCGCCCAAAAGGTGCCCAAAGGGCGGGGCCCATACTCCTTGGTAACTAGGGAGACAGTATGCGCCCCCCCACTGATTGAATACCTCCACCTGGTCTGACCCACCCTTGTATTGGACTTTGTTACCTGGGGCTGGTTTTCGGGACTTGTTTTTAAGTAAGTTCCCCTGGAGGGGGGGTGGGCAGAGTCAATTTAAGTTTTGCAACAAAATGGCAGTTCAACCAGGGTGGGGCTGCTCTGGCTAAATAGGCCCTTACAGCTTCCCTGGGCAGAAGGTTGCGGGGGCGGGGGTAGGGGATGGGGGGTGGGGGGGCAGTGCTCCAAGCTGCTGCAGCGAATGGAGGACTCCAGCCTGGCACAGAGGACTTGCCCTCACTGTGCTAAGAGAATTGACCCAGCTGTCGCCAGGCGTCCACCTACATTAGGCCAGGTCTCTGAACGTGACCCCAGGATCTGGGCTGAGTCTGGGCTCAAGAAAACACAATATGGCCAAACCACAAAATGTCCGTTGCCCCCACCCACAGGGCCCACACTGCCAAACCATTGTCATTCTCTCTTTACCACCTTCCTCCCATTTCCTCCCGGCCCCTTTTAATTTCCCCTTTGTTCTCCCTTTAGGATCCTAAGTCATCTTGGTTCCCCATCAAAGCTGGGCTCATTTCTGTCCAAGACGACCTGCCCTACGGCCCTGGTCTCAGTTAACTCTGTCTCGCTGCCTCCGACATGGGTCCAGTGCTGTTCCAGGGCTCTCTTTTGCTGTCCCCACAAAGCACTGAAAACGGTAATCTCTCAGTATGGCCAGCGCCCTGTAGAGCCCTAGCTCCTCGGGCCCCTCCCCCACAAGCAGCTAGACCTTTTACCACCTTTGCCCACAGCCTTCCTGTGTGATGGTTAGGTCTTTCTACATGCTGTTCTCAGCAGGTTTCCCCACTGCAGCTCTGTCTATTCCCCATCCCCCCACACACCCCTGTATTCTGGAGAACCCCAAGGGCCCAGGCCCCCTCTGTTCCCTTGTACTCACTCTCCAATCACAGCCCGTCTAGGCCCCCGCCAGTCCTGCATTCGTATTTACTCCCGGGTCCTCCAGACCACCTTCTCCAGGTGACTGACGATAGGCAATCTCTGCAGTTGCAGCTCTTGGGACTTCTAGAAGTCCAGTCTTCCTCCGCCCGCTCCCACACAGCTGGGACCCAGGCGCCTCCGTCACCATCAGTGGCTTGGCTCTAGCCTCCCATATCCTGGGGTATTTGGTCACCAGGGTGTATGAAAGTGTCCTCTGCATCTTCTTTCCTTTTGCTCCCCTACTGATTCTGTCCATGGTTGTAGGAGGACATGGGGATGCTAAGAAATGACACTGTCACTGTCTCGACCACCGGCTGTGGTTGCACCTTCTAGACAGGACAGGTGCTGTCCCCAGCGCCAGGGAGGGTCCCCAGCAGGTGACTTTGATGAAGTTCTAGAACCTAGGTGAGGTTCGGTGGGCTGAGGTCTGGAGCCGATGACCAAGAAAGAATTCTTGAAACATCTTTGGTGCAAAATGGTGGTTTATTAAAGCACGGGGACAGGACCCGTGGGCAGAAAGAGCTGCTGCCCCGGGTTGTGAGGGATGGCAGGTTATGTACCCCGCGGTTGGGGGAAGGTGAGGGAAACGGGAGGTTTCAACGGAGCTTTCATATGCTAAAGAGGGCCTACAAGGTGCCAGGATACCAGAGGTCTTGTGGCTTGATCAATGTTGTCGTTTGGCAAGCCATTAACATCAAGATCGTTGGCAGATTCCTGGTAGGATGTCACAATCCTGCTATAAAGCCTCTTTGTTAGTGAGATTTAGGTTCAGAAGAGTTTTAACTTTATTTACATTTCCTTCTACCTCAGCTTCCTTCAGTTTTGTTTATGGAGGGGAGGGTGTCATTAGGGCTTGAGGAACTGAGTTATTTGCCTCTGGAAATTGTGCTATTGATAAGGTAACTTCTTAGTTTGTAGATCTCTAGGACATTTGTAAACTAAGGGAGACTCCTGTCCTGCAGGATTGTGATCTCTGCGAGTTAGCTATTTGTTTCTCGTTTACGGCAGTCAGGGGTGCCTGAGGAATGTCACACATATTACCGAGGGGAGGGGAGAGGGTGGAGAGGGGGTGCAAGGTGCCCGCTTTTGCTTTGTCCTCAGCCAGCCTCCTGCTCCCTCATCAGCTTCGCTTTCTTACTCAGGATATACAGCCCCAGCGTCGCCCCAGAGGTCTGTTTCCACAGAGTCTGTATCTGCTCTGGGCCTACTTACCATATCAAGCATCTGGCTCAGTGCATTGTCCCAGAACCTAGCTGCTTATACATTTTTTAAATATTTTACATTTTTTTCTTTATAATATCAAAGGAGTCGTTCTTTTCTCTGTGTCTTTTTTTCTTCTTAATTCCCTTCTTTTTTTTTCTTTCCTTCATCTCTTTTTGTCTTTCTCTACACTGTTTGCTTTGTATTAACAAGGATGAGATTCAGTCTCTCTCTCTCAGGCACTTTCCAGGCACTTTCTTGAACTCTCCAGAATCCGCTTCCTCATCTGTGAAATGGAAACAATATATGCACATCAGAGATCTTGAGGGGGGTAAGCCCGTGTGTTAAGTGGGTCCTTGTCGGCCCGTGTTCGTCTGCGTCTCAGGACAGAATGCAGCCGGTCAAGTACATTGCCAAGTGTCCTGCTTGCATGTATCAAATAGTTGTACAGTTTGTTTTGTTTTTAAAAACAGATGTGTATACAGAATGTTTTAAAATTCCTCTTTGAAGGAAGATCCCCGCTGGGAAGAAAAAAAAAAGAAAAAGAAAAAGAAGGGAACCAGGAATTCAGATCCTTTTTCTGCTGCCCTGTCAGTCAGTCGCTGCTCCCCCTCCGCCCGCCCCCTGTCAGGGTTGCTCACAGGAAAAGAAGAAAAAGGCTTTCTGCCCACAATTCAAATTAACCCTTCTTCGGACCATATTTTTTTCCTTCTGAATTGATATCTCCCCATGCCACATTTTTTTTTTTTTTAGCCTTTTAACAAACTGCCAGAAATGACTAGAAAGGAGAACAAAAGGACTGGGGACTCTGAAAGGTAAAGACTCTGCATTTGAATTCAATCACCTCTTTTATGATGCAAATACGCCCCCCTTTGATGCTGCCTTCGGTGTGGGATTCAGTGGAGACTCTCAGGATAAATGGGGCCCAGATGCAGAAATGAAGGTTCCCCATTTCTCAAGTCCCCTTCCGAGAAGGAGTCTCCTCCCACAGTCCCAGCTGGGGCCCCTGTTCCCGGTGGGGGCATAAATGTTGAATTATTGTTCCTGGCTCAGAGCTAACCACAAGCCCCCAACCCCCATCCTCCCGTGGCCCAGAGCTGCCTCTACCATCCAGGTGCAGATCTGGGTGGTGCTTCCTGCCTGACAGAGGACATCAGGGCTTACATTTCTACCGAGCGCTTTCTGAGCACCAGGCAAGGTGCCAAGCACTTTCTCCATCCCCTGTCTCCGTTCACGCCCCACAGCTGCGTGAGGTGGGCACTTCCTCTGATGAGCTCATGTTGGGCACACACAGACAGCCCAAGACTTAGTCAGGTGGAGTCACCCCGGGATTGAAGTTCAGAGACTTGATATCGCTACACAACAGGCACAGGGACGGGAGCCCCAGCTTGGGTTTTGGTGTCATTCTGGACCCTGAGTTGGCAGAAACAGAACCAAACAGGAGGACTGGCATCATGTGGTCAAAAGGAAGGGGAAGAATGGAGGAGTGGATGAATGAGCACATGAATGGGGACCCATCTGAGAACCGTGCAGGCGCAGGGCAGGAGAGCGGAAAGAACAGGGGCTTTGGAACCCCGCCTCTGGGTGCCAGTCCCAGCCATGCCAGAGGCTTGCCCTGGGATTTTGTACAGTTATCTAGTCTCCCTGGGTCTCAATCTGCTCACCCGTCAAATGGGGCCAGAAACAGCTCTATCTCGAGGTTGTGGGGAGGATCAAATTTAAAAATCCACAGGGAAGCGCCTTGTTACTAATAGCAGTTTTAGAGGGAGACGTAAAATTTAATATTCAAACCAGGTGTTGTGTATTGGCTGGCTGTGATTTCAGTTCTGCTTGTTTACGGCTTCATTGGAGCTGTTTGGTTCTGAGGGTGGGACTTGTGTGTTACACTGGGGAAGCTGTGGCAGGACGATGTCACCAAAACCGTTGTGCTACTGAGTGCTCAACCATGTGAAAGTACGGAGGAACTACTAGGACATCACAGACATTTAAACCTTAAATACCGACAATTCGTGAGGATGTGCCGAGAGTGTTCAGTCTGCTGATCTAAATAGCTCTCCGAAGACCTTGGGACGTTAGATCCCTCCACAGCAAGGATACTCTCCTGGCAGTGGTGAAGACTACTCAGTGGCCCCATGAAGGAGATCACCATGCCTGCCAACACCTGAGCCTTGGTTTCTCGAAAGCATCGTGCTCTAGCCACAAGGGGCTCCCAATTTGTGTTGGTATCTGGACATCAGCTCTTGGCTGACTAAGCCTGCTTGTCCAAGAACTACCTCTTAGAAAGTAAGAGCTCAACTTGGACTTTATTTCTTTCATCTCCTTTTGCCTGGAACAATAGTGTAATTAATCTACTGTGGAGGTGTATTATTTCCCCCTGGTTTATTAAGAGATGTTATCCCACGTGCTACTGGTTGTGAAATGTTATTGTGATAAACTATAATTCCCACAATGAACTTGTGTTAAATAAAATATTGGCAAAGACAATCTCAGTCTCTGAGCACGTTTTGAACAAAACACCTGGGATTCTGGGAACCAGAGAGGGTGTTATGAAAAATGACATCCAGTCCATATGAACCCAGAGCCATTTTCCTTTTAAATGTGCAAATTGTGACTTTGGCTTCCCTAAGAAGAGCCATGTCTCAGGAGGAGGAGCTTTGGGAAGTGTTCAGTGAGGTCATTAACTTAGCCTTCTTGGCACCTGACTTTGAGTACCTGGCTCTGTCCTAGTCACTCACCAGGCTCAAGGCCACTTCATAGAATCGTGCTGTTGCAGGTTTTTAGTTTTTTGGGTTTTTTTTTATGCTGTTTCAATTTAATTCGGCAGAAGTCTAGATGATTGATGCTAGGTCTTATTTTGTGTATCAGAGCCCCATTTCTGCCTCTTACAGGCTGTATGATCTTGGATAAGTTACGAAATCTCTCTTTGCCTCCGTTTTGTTCCCTACAAAATGGGGACATTAATCTCCAAGCTTTTGAGTCCTGCGAGGATTGGGTGCTGAGCTCAGCCCCTAGCACACAGAAGCCCTTGATAGCTGTGATGAGGGAGCAGGAGGCTGGCTGAGGACAAAGCAAAAGCTGGCACCTTGCACCCCCTCTCCACCCGCTCCCCTCTCCTCGGTACTATAGGTGACATTCCTCAGGCACCCCTGACTGCCATAAATGAGAAACAAATCGTTAACTTGCAGAGATCACAATCCTGCAAGGCAGGAGTCTCCCTTGGTTTACAAATGTCCTTGAGATTTACAACAAAGAAGTTACCTCATCAATAGCACAATTTCCAGAGGCAAATAACTCAGTTCCTCAAGCCCTAAATAAAGTTAAATTTCTTCTAAACCCAAATCTCACTAACAAGGACACTTGATAGGAGAAATGTGAAACCTTATCTCTAGATCTCAAGATAGTGTCGAATCATTCCCAAGCATATGGCCCACTGATATACATCTAAAGGGTCTCACAAGAAGATTTTTACTACTAGTAATAAATAACCTTTCTCCCAACAATAGCTAGCCCCTCAAGGTCCTGGAGACCTTGCTTCCAAAATTCCTTAGAGACTAACATCATCCCCTTTGTCCTCACCTACCTAACTCCTGTGTATATAACCAGCCACTCCTCACATCCCCGGGGCAGCAGCAGCAGCAGCATCTCTGCCTGCCCACGGGTCCTGTCCCCGTGCTTTAATAAACCACCATTTTGCACCAAAGATGTCTCAAGAATTCTTTCTTGGTCATCGGCTCCGGACCGCAGCCCACCGAACCTCACCCAGGTTCTAGAACTTCATCATATGGCGCCCAACGTGGGGCTGTGAGTCTTTACATTTGGACTCTGAGCTTCGGTGCAAAATTGGTGAGTACTTTCTCTTTTCTTCCTTTACTCTCATTTCAGGGGCTTTTCAAGGAGTATGGTCTTATTGGAACACTTGCATGTCAGTTGCTCAGGCTGTAATCCTCCAGCCCGTGGCTGCTCTACGGGGAGGAGAGCGTCTGCCTTTTGGCTGCAAGTTAGTACCCCGGCCGGAATGGCAATAAGACCCAGAAACTTGATGCCCTCTCTTTATTCCTGTTCTTATATAAAGTTGTCTCTCTTGGGCACGGGACAGCCACCTAAGTCACCAGGACGGCTGCCAATCTTAAGACTCCCGTGTGAGGTTTCCTCCTGATTGATCTAATGTGATCCCCTCCACATCCCTGGTCTAGCCACTTCTGGCCGAGAGACCTCCACTGGGAGCCGGCCGAAACCAGTACCCGATTGAATTAAAATGCAACCGGGGACCGTTTCCTGGGGAAGTTGGCTGCAAGGACCACATGTGTTGGAATGTCGCATAGACCATGATGGATTTCAGTCTTTACTGTTTCTTGTCAGTGTCTTCTGCTAACTACTTAAAGCTACGGAATTGGGTAATTTCCCCTTTGCCAAACTTTTCTAGCAATTCCATGGGTTAAAATGGCAAAACAGTATGCAGTTTTCAGTACAGACAATGGCATGACATGGCACAGTATTTTGGTTCACTCACCAGGCACCCATCAGCAGCCTAGGATGCGATGGGGAAGGGGAGGGACGCCGGCAACCCCTCCAGGGCCTTTAAGGGCAGGAATGCCTTCCCAGGGAAGGCAGGATGGTGATCAATAGCGATATCTTGAGGGACGCCTCTGGTCGCTTTTGACACACGAGAACCTCTGACATACCCTGCGTGGGATGCCACCCAGGAGTCAGGGGGATTTGGTAATGGACCTTCTTTACTTTTCTGGGAGCATGGCCTCAGTAGGCTTCTTCAGTTCCCAAGGACTCTACCTTGGGGTGCCTTTTAACCCACTGGAAATAATTTGGATTGCAAAACTTAGAAAAGGACTGAGCTCCTGTAACACTGCATGGCCTCAGTGGAAACTATCAGATCTCCTCTGCAGGAGGAGATGGACCTAGGATACCTTCATTGCTCATACCTAGGCCTTCATTGCTCTGCACCAGGACCCCAAACTAAGGGGCTTTTGCGGAATGTGTTTGCCCGAATGAGTCAGCTAGTAAACTTCCTCCTGACATATTGGATGATAATTACGTTAATAAGCCTCCTTCTAGTAAACCCAGGTTGCTGGGTCATCCCTAGCAAAGGGGACTCTGTTTTTCTCTATGTTTCTCCTAATAGATGTGGGGGCTTCTCCCTCACTCATTTCCCGTGTTAATGGCTATAACTGGAGCCAACTGGGGTTAGTCTTAACTCGAGACAGAGACCTTAAGGAATATTCCCAAGCAGCTGCCGAAACTCTCTTTGTTTCGGGGAAATTCCCTGTTTTCTCTGGCCTGACTTGGACTGCTTAACCCCTCCCCCCTGCTGGTGGGAAAACATGGCGTCTGCTCCTCTGTTGGGGCTGATGAGCTCTAAAACCGGGAATCCTTTCTCTGCCTCCTGGCAGCACTTTGTTTCTTCTGTACCCCCTTCTCGTGTTTCTGCACCAGTGTGCGTGCAGCCTGCATGACTAGCCTCTAGATCATGCACCACAGCTCCTTCTCTCCTCACTGTCAAGGAGCAAGAAGAGCACCCCCTGGACCTAACACCCCCCACTCCAGATCTTCCCACCCCGTGTCTCAGGTAAACATTCAAAGTGGAGTGGGCCCCGGTGGAACGTAAATCAGTATTGGAACTAAGTTAAGTTTGTTGGTTTAATTAAGATAGACATGTCTTTTAAGTTATCAGCAGTAAATGTGAAACTTCGAAGTTTACTGAAGATCAAATGAGCTTGTGTTATTTGTTTAAATTTGTTAGCAAAGAAATGACTAAACTGATGGTTAATCGTCTGTCTCAAAGTTTTAATGGGTAATTGCTGATGTAGCTTTCAAAGTCTTTGGTAACCTGAAACTTTAAAGTTTTGGTTGGATGACAAATGGAATTAAATTATGGACATCTAGGTCTTAACCAAACAGGATAAAATGCTAAGTCATTAATTACTGGATGTAGGTTTGTGCTTTTGACTTCTTACTGCAAAGAAACTAAGAGTACTTAAATCTGTTGGTAACTGATTAAGATGTTTTGAAGAGTACAAATGCTAAGTGTAACTAAGACTGATGGAAAATAAGGAAACAACTCTGTGGAAAAGTAGATGATACGTAAGAAAGATTTAAGGAATGGAAATGCATTTTATTAAAGGTAAAAGGTAAACTTGTCCTAAATAAGATGGTTGTTTGGAAGGAAATGACTTGGGACAAAACCTGAATGCAAAGGAAAGTTGTAGGTTTGTGAAGGGAAATCTTCAGAAAAGGAATTTTAGCTATGGTCAGGACAGACTAAGATTGAAATGAATGTGTTTTATTAAAGGTACATTGGTGTAAGACTGAAATTATCTCTGTTCAAAAGGATAAAGTTTTCTTAGATTAATTGATCTGCTGTTAAGAAAATGTAAATGGTTTTCTCTTTGCCTGCCCAGAAAACCCAGTTTCTATGTTTTGTCTTATCAGGTGTTTAACATCCCTAATTATATTTAGGCATGTGCTTTAAAACTTTATAAGATTTTAGCAAATGTTGACAAGATTTAAGTTGTAAATCTCTTTAACTCAGGCTTTTCCTTAGTATGCTAAGTTACTCATGAAGTACTGCTAAACCAATGATAAACCTTGGGTCACATTGGGAAAGTGCTATAACTATCCTAGAGATTCTATGCATTTCCTAAAGTTTTAATGTTTTGAGAGATCATCACTTGATATTGTAATTATGGAAATGTTATGTGTCACAGAAATAACCTGATTTCCTTGCCAGCTAAAGTGTAAACTCTCGTCTCATCAGCTCTAACCATATCCATTCTGAGTTTTTGTCATTTATAATTGTTTTATTTCTCTTGTAAAATGAGTTTTATCTTAAAGGAGTTTCATATAAAGGACTTTCAGGACAAATACAGATATTTGATATATTTGAAAATCCTAAAACTAAAATGGGTAAGGTTTTCCAAAACTAACTAAAGCTGCATTCACCAGATTTAGTAACATGGGACTAAATGAACTAAAAGATTATAGTGTTGTGTCTCTTAATGTTTTGTCTTGTTTTAGACATTGCTGGTTCTCTAATGTTTGCTCTTCCAGACTAAAGATTAAACTTTTTTTCTTAAGTTATCTGTAACTTACAGAGCTGTAAAAGTACTCATCTGTAAAGGAATCAAAGCATTCAGCTTTTCTCTCTATCTGAACCCTCTGAAACCAAAAAGTCTCAGTAAGTATTCTTTCTTCCACGGCAATCAGTCATTTGCATAAGTTCAATAAGAATCTGTTCTCCTTGTAACAGGACAGCATTGGAAACTGGTTATTTTACCAAGGCTTTGACTGGAATGTCATATTTGAAAAGACTCAGATATGACCAGACAGTTTAAAGGAACTAAGGTTGACTTTGTGAAACCTGGAGCCATAAAGCCCCTTGGAACTGTTGGCCTGATACCTTGCTTACAGAGTTCCCAGCAGCCTCACCAGGTGAGTAAAGAATGTCACTCCCTGGTAGGATACTTTGGGGAGCTCAGAAGAGGCATTTGCCCAAATCAACAGGTATTGCAGGCATGTCTGATGGCAAGTACGTGGCTTGGCTTCTGGCCCAGAGAAGCTACTCAAAGTTCAACCTAGAGATTCCTTATAAGAAGTTCCAGCAAAGCAGATTCTAAAAGATCTATATGATCACACTCACTGTTCTTGCTGAGCTTATGTAAATAATAGGCCAAGTTTGTTAAAACTGGACTTGTTTTTCAAATGACTGTCCTGATTTGGCTATCCCTGGAGATGAGGGTTATTTTAGAGAGAAAAATTATGTTTTAATAACACACCTTTATGGATGTCAAATTCTAGATGTAATTGTCCTTAAATGTTTGTTTACCTAAGTTAGACAATTAAAGGTAAACTTCAGAGAAGTTGCACAATAGCTCATTTAGACTATCTTCTTGTTTTTTTTATTCTGTGGGGATAATAACAAGACCCCATGGCACGTGATTAAACAACTAGAAAATGGGATTGATTCCCTAACAATTGTATAACTTAACTATCACCCTGTGTGTGGCTGGAATAATGAAATTGCCTAAAAGCCATCATACTGCACTCCATAGGATTAACTATGGACTTGTGGAGATAATGGATGAACCCACTTTCTTTATGATTAAATTGGAAGTTTTCTCCCACTTGCCAGTGACCCTTTGTAATTAGGATATTGTTAAGGCTGGACCACTCAAAGGGCTTCTTAATGGTTTCATCCCTTAGTCATATTTATCCTAGAAGCCACCTCTGTTGAGGTACAATTGCAAGCAAATGTTTTAGCCAAGCATAGAACAACCCTCCTCATAAAAGAGCCTCAAAGCTCACTATGGGACAGTCCCTGACTGTAATGACTTCACATCAGGTCCAGATTTGTCTTAGAAACCAAAGGCCACCAATGGATGATGGAGGACGACTTATTAAATACTGGGCTATACTTACAGATATGCCAAAAATAAAACGTGTCAAACTTTAAACCTAGTTACCTGTATGCCTGAACCTGACCATTGTACTTCTCTATAGAGCCCAGATTTAAGATGCTCCTGTTAAAAATACAAATGACAACAGTTGGTTTACTGATGACAATACTTTTCATAGAAAGAATAAGAAAAGCTAGGTATGTCATGGTGCTCACTAGCACTTTGCAATTGCCAAAGCCTAAAAATAAACAACACTGACTCCAAATATGCCTTCCTGGTACTACATACCCATGGAGCTATTTGGAAGGAAAGGGGATTGCTGTCAAGCCATAACTCCCCAATCAAATATGGGCCCAAGTTACAAAACCCTCCTTTTTGCTATACTAAGGATGGTATATATCAAATCTGGGATATGTATTTATGACTCACACCCACTATTGGACAGCTCAGTCAAAAGGCAGTTTAATGCTGGGAACAAAGAAATCATACATGATACTTGGGCAAATAACACAAGGCATCTAGGATGGCTATCATTAGAAATGTGTTCCCAAATAATAGTACTCCAGGCTACTGACTGGTTTGCTACTGATTGGGCAAGGCAACCTGGCATTAGATGGTCAGCTCCAAACGGAACCCACTGGACATGTGGAACTAACCTGTGGCCCTGGCTTCCTCCAGGGTGGATAGGTCGCTGTACTTTAGGATTTGCCTGGATTCATGGGCGCATTACTAAAACCATCACCACTCTAGCTAATCTCCTCAATTTAAAGCAAAGATCCACACGATCTGTTTTTAAATGGTATGATCACTTAGCATCCATTTTTGTTCCATCTGTGGAACTAGAGGATGTCATGTACCATGTAGACGCCCTTAATAAATATACTACAAAGGCACTCAACGATTCACTACATAGCATCTCCCTACTTAATACTGAAGTCTCACAGATACGCAAGGCAGTCCTACAAAATAGGATGGCCTTAGATGTCCTGACAGCAGCACAGGGTGGCACTTGTGCAATTATCAAAACAGAATGTTGCGTATACATCCCAGACTACCACAAAAATGTCTCAGGACTAATAAAAGATATGAATGCCCAGATTAAGGCTCTACAAGATCCCTCTCTCTCTCTTGGTGATTGGTTAGCTTCCTGGTTTGAGGGAGGGCTATGGCCAACATTTAAAAATCTCCTTTTTGGGCTTCTCATTCTTATCGCCTTATTAATCTTAATGTGTTGCTTTGTTCAGTGTTTCTCTACTTGGTGCCGAGACTCCATTACTGCAATAACTTCACCACGACAGATGATCCTTACCACGCATAAAGACACCTCTTCACTGTCAGCGCTGGATTCAGCTGCCTCCACCTTTTGTAACTCCCTTATACGTTCCTCCACAGATCAATGTTGACCCGAGTAGGTAGGGACAGCTCTACGCCCCTATTCAGCAGGAAGAAGTTACAGAAGATGAGACCTTCCACCTTCAACCACCTTAAAGATTTAAGGGTCAAAATTGTTCAGGGGGGAATGATGAGGGAGCAGGAGGCTGGCTGAGGACAAAGCAAAAGCTGGCACCTTGCACCCCCTCTCCACCCGCTCCCCTCTCCTCGGTACTATAGGTGACATTCCTCAGGCACCCCTGACTGCCATAAATGAGAAACAAATCGTTAACTTGCAGAGATCACAATCCTGCAAGGCAGGAGTCTCCCTTGGTTTACAAATGTCCTTGAGATTTACAACAAAGAAGTTACCTCATCAATAGCACAATTTCCAGAAGCAAATAACTCAGTTCCTCAAGCCCTAAATAAAGTTAAATTTCTTCTAAACCCAAATCTCACTAACAAGGACACTTGATAGGAGAAATGTGAAACCTTATCTCTAGATCTCAAGATAGTGTCGAATCATTCCCAAGCATATGGCCCACTGATATACATCTAAAGGGTCTCACAAGAAGATTTTTACTACTAGTAATAAATAACCTTTCTCCCAACAATAGCTAGCCCCTCAAGGTCCTGGAGACCTTGCTTCCAAAATTCCTTAGAGACTAACATCATCCCCTTTGTCCTCACCTACCTAACTCCTGTGTATATAACCAGCCACTCCTCACATCCCCGGGGCAGCAGCAGCAGCAGCATCTCTGCCTGCCCACGGGTCCTGTCCCCGTGCTTTAATAAACCACCATTTTGCACCAAAGATGTCTCAAGAATTCTTTCTTGGTCATCGGCTCCGGACCGCAGCCCACCGAACCTCACCCAGGTTCTAGAACTTCATCAGCTGGAGTTTCCGTTCTTCCCTTTGAGTGAACCATGGGGCCAGTTTGAGTATTGAAATTTGAGCAGCGTAGAGAACAGTGAAATTAGATTGCATGGTCGTGTGAAAACACATAACCAGAGCAGACACGAGGCATGGTCCGCTCCGCAGCCCGGTGGCCCTCCAGAGTCGGCCCTTGGGCTCACCTCTTCCTCCTTAAGCACCCACCTCTCTCTTCTCTGCTGAGGCGCCTCTCCTTGGGCAGATGTGCTCAGACGTACAGGGGGGCTGGTCACTGCCTCCCAGGACAACCCTTAGAGGGCCAGGGAGGAGAGTCTGTATAAAGGCCCAGCCTCCCAGCCTCTGGGGGAAAGATCCTGATGTTTCTAACTGTTTCTCAGAGGGTCCCCTGAGGGCCTCATCTCCAGGTGCTAACAGTAGGAGCCCACTCAGGCAATACCTTGTACTGGCCTTTCTCCCTTCATTCTCCCAGTTCTCCACTGTACTTCCTGTCACGTATAAATAAACCAGGAACCCAAGTTTTATTCTTTGAAGAACCGGAAGTGAGAGGGTAACTGGTGACTGTTAGTCTGTGTGTTTGTGTGCCCCCCCCAGATTCACATGCTGAAACCCTAACTCCCAAGGTGATGGTGGTAGGAGGGGAGGCCTTTTGGGATGCAGATCCTGTCCTGAGGGCTTAGCCCTCTTGATTGGGATAATCTCCCTTATAAAGGAGACTTCCGAAAGCCCCTGTGAGGATGACCACCAGTGCTGAAACATGCTCTCTCCAGACACCAAAGCTACGGGTACCTTGATCCTAGCCTCCAGAGCTATAAGAAATCAATTTCTGTTGTTTACAAGCCACGCAGTCTATAGTATCGTTAGAGCGGCCCCAACAGACTAAGTCAGTAACTGACATGTAAGTGTTGGCTGTGTGCCCGGTGCTGTGCCAAGCACTGTACAAGCACCACTTTGTGCAAAATAAATCCTCATCAAAATGTTAGGAGATGGGTATTATTATTATGCTCCTTATACAGATGAGAAAACCGAGGCTCAAAGAGGTAAGTGATTTCCCCAGGTTCACACAGTGGCTTAGGAATTTTCCAAGACACAGTACCTGGGCCAGAAGCCAAGTCAGCACTGGTTGATTTATAGGGGTGGAAAAATTTCCCCCTCTTCCCTTCTAGGTTCTTTAGCTGATCTAATAATTAAATTGACATAGACAGATTAACAGGAGAAAAACAAATTTAATTTGTACATACGGGAGCCCGCCTCATAGAAATAGGAGACCCAAAGGCAATCAGGCAACTGAGGCTTAGAGGCCACTTTTTTTTGTTGTTGTTGGTTTTTATGTTTTGTTTTGTTTTGTAACCAGGCATGACCAATTTACTCACAGCAGAGGGAGGACAAAGAGGTCGATAGAAGTGGGAACAGTGGTACCAAGGGCAGAAGAGAGGGCATTCCTGCAGCTCGGGTGTCCCTGCCCACCTTGGGGTGTTTCTGCTGCGGGTGTTTATCCTGGGCGGGCCACGGGCCCAAGGACAAACAGCAATGGGGCCCTTCAAAGCAGGCGCTGACGGGCTCCAGTCCATGCAGGCGGTAGTGGGGGTCGAGCTCGCTGCTCTGGGCACAGGTGTAGGAGCAGAGCTCGCAGGTGTAAGGCCGCTGGCCGGCCATCTGGTCGCTGCTGCTGGTGAAGTGCTTCCTACAGAACTCACAGATGCCCCCAGGCCCACGGCTCTTGCCCACAGGCTCTGGCATCTTCTTGGTAGACATCTGGCTCTTTGCAGGTTCATTTCTCTGTTGCTGGAGCCCTGCACTCTCTGTGGCAGCAGCTCCAGCACCCGCCCACGGCTGCATGGGAGGGAGGCTGCTGATGGGGGCAGCAACCTGGGCGGCTGGTTCCAGAGAGTCAGAGTCGGTGGCAGGGCCTTTGCTGGCTTTGGCCCTGCAGGGGCTCCAAGGGTGCAGCTGCTGGTGGGTCTTCCTGTGGCCCTCCTTGCTGCTCCGGGTCCAGGTTTAAGGACGCTGGTCGCTGGCAGAGGGCTGCCGTCCTGGATGCTGGCCCATGTGCACTTGGAGATTACTGAAGGAACCGAGGGTTTTCTACGGACTGGGCATGGGTGCTCTGCTTCCGGCCGATGCTCACCCAGGGGCCCTTGGCCTCAGCTTCCAACCCCACCACTGCTGACAGCAGCAGCCACCTCTGCCAGTGGGTCCGCCGGGGCCTCAGGTTCTGTCTGGGAGATGGGCAGTTCACGGTCCCACTGGGCACTGGCACATCGGTTTCCAGGCCCCTGCAGACCGTCTCCATCCAGGGAGGCAGCTCAAGGCCTTGGGGTTTTTGCATTCTGCTCCCAGGCAGGAGCTGGGACTTCTGGAAAGCTGGCAGTCCAACTTCTGGTGGTCCACGAAAGCAGTGGTGGCCTCCAATGGAAAGGCCAGCAGGCAGCAGCCATGGGTCCACAGATCTGGGTATTTGTCTGTCCAGGGCGGGCAGTCTTGAGGGTCAAGGGTCAGTGGCATCCACAGTACACGCTGGTTCTTCGGGCAGAGGGCATGGAGGGATGGAGGGGGACCCCAATGGGCACGGGGCAGGGAGTGGCTGGGATCTCACTCCGACGGCCCCCGTGCAGGCACTTCCTTCCGGAAGAAGGGTCCTAGCTCTGGGTGGGGCCTTAGAATCCACATCTTTGGCTGGGGCTTCACTTCCACAGCAAGGTCTGGCATCTACAGCTCCATATCCGTGTCGGCTGTGGGTGCGGGGTCTCGTGGCGGGACATAGGTCGAGGGCTGGGTGGGCTGGCAAGTGGAGGTGGCGCGGGCCGAGGGCACTCAGGTGAGTTAGGGGACTGGGGCTTCAGAGGGGAGAAGAGCAATTCACAGGCAGGTGAGAAGAGCGGGTGTGTGGGGTCAGATGTTCGCCCTCCACGCAGAGAAGTCTTTCAGCTAAATGTTCCTCTGGCACCTGCTTTCTTTTTGGTGTAGGATCCCTGTCTATATTCTTGCAGGCATTTAAGGGAGAAGTGAAGGTTTCTCCGAGTCTGCTGGGTCTTGATTGTCTTCAGCTCAAAAGTCATCCACATGTCCAAGTGGCACCTTGGAGGGATGGCACAGTCTGCTCCCTTTTAATCCTGTTCTGATACGTCTATTTCATTCATTTGATGTGGGAAATCTCTGGGGGATTTTGGAGACTGACTCCTTGGGCGTGGTAGTGGGTTGGCGGCTATCTAGATCAGAGAGATGGATGGGAAAGGAGTTACAGAGGAAATTAGGGTTCTGACACATAGAAGAGTCAGGAGGGGCCTCGGGGGGAGGGGGCCAATGTGCTGTGATGCTATTCCTGGAGACATAAAGGCTCCGTCTCTAACAGAGCCATTCTCATGGCAACAGGGGCCCTCCCCCAGGAGAGAGGGGCAGGTCACCCTGTGTCTCTGTGGTGAGGCAGGTACGATGGGGAAATGGTCATTCATGGGTCAGGGACACATTTCTAGGGCGAGGGGTCCCAAGCCCTCCTCTTCCTCACTGCTATAGCATCCACCAAACTCAGGTCTTTGGCCTCTGAGGACCTACTGAGCTTGGGGAAGTGGAGCCCTTCCCATGCTCCCCGTGCTCCCTGGGCCCGGAGTGCTTACTTTCTGATCAGACCCAAGTCTCCGCCGTGGCACTTCTGAGGCAAGGGGCCTGGGGAGAAGCTTTTAATTTTAGCTCTTGCTAACAAACGTGTGACTAGATTACCAGGAAACTTCATTCCAAAATTAGACAAATTCCAAGAAGAAAAGTGTAGGGTTTTTTTGTTTGTTTGTTTGTTTGTTTGTTTGTTTTTTTTAATATGGAAGGAATGAAAGTCTGGAAAACCTCCCGGTGAGAGGCCAGAGAAGGGAGCATGAAGATTCACTGCCTCATGAACCTGCCCTCCAGAGAGCCAGACCCAAAGTCCGAGTCCCAGTCGGGCTCCGCCTCTTGCTGGTGGATAGCGAGCATCCAAGCCAGCCATAGCTCTCTGCTCCTGCCTTGTGAATTGCAATGCACACAGATCACTTAGCACAGTGTCTGAGGCATGGGAAATGCTCCAATAATTGTAGCAGAGCCAAGGGCCCCTGGGGTATAGCACCCATGAAAAATGGAGAAAGGGGAGGAGTCAGGAAAGCCTCACCCTCTGGTATGGACCTGACATGTGGCCAGAGCAGTGGGGAGTTGTAGAGCCAAGATCGTTTTTAGAAGATTCCCGCTGGACAGAAACGGCCCGAGTGCCCTGCCATGTGCCGTGCCTGGCAGGGACTTCCCAGGAAGAGTGCGGCCTCAGATGGAGCTGGGTCCCTAGGGATGTTGCGGCAAGACACCAGCGGCAGGACGCACTCCTTGTGACTGAAAGGCAAGTTTTTGGAGGGAACGCCGGGAGCACACATGTCTGTAGCTGCCACTGGCGATCTCCTCCCAAGCACCCCCCGGGCCCTCACGGCGCTCTGGTCTGCAGCTTCTTGAGGGTGGTGGTTGGTCATTCTCCTGGTCTCTCTCCAGCTTCTGGAGCAGGCGTGGGTATCATCCAGATCCGCTCTGTTTGACATCCCCCAGCTATGTGAATTCTCTAACCTCACGGGTCCAGCAGCCAGGTGAGGATCTAGTTCTGTCCTGCTCCTGTCAAGGGACAGGTACTAAGCCTTCTCACAGCTGACCCTGGTCTTGGCCAGGTGACTTGCTTTGGCCAGTGGGACACCAAGCAGACACGGTGTAAAGAGAGGCTTCATGAGTGCTTGTGCCCTGGGGCTTTTCTCTCCGGGAACACCATTTGGAGGCCGTGCAAGGAAGCCAGTCTAGCCTGCTGGAAGATGAGAGGCCATACATAAGGTGTCCCGGTCAACGGCCAGCATGAACTACCAGGCAGGGACAGAGGCCATCTCACTCGGACCTTCCGGCAACCAACGCGGCTACGTGAGTGAGGCCAGGTGAACACGCAGAAAAATCACCTGCCGAGCCACAGAATCAGGCAAAGTCATGAATCCTCATTGTTTAAAGACACTGCTCAGAGTGGTTTACTATGCAGCAATAAAGAGCTGATACCCACGGACCCGTACAAACACCTCCCAAGGAGAAAAGCGAATTCTCTGGAACCTTAACATTCCTCCCAAGGAGAACCAGATAGGGTTGAGCTGCTGCGTAGTTTGTAAGTCTGCCCCTCACACCAGCGGTTCCATCAGGGGTCCCACCAGGGATCGGAGCAGTCAGAATTTCAGCCACAGCGCAGAGCGGAGTTGATGACTCTCTTCTGACTCTTTGCTCTCAAACTGTGCCTCCCACACTTGGGAGCGGGACATTGGCCCATTGCTGAGCCACATGTGTGACGTCTGCTCTCGCCACCAGCCGCGCCTCCAAGGAGCCCTGAAAGGATCACATGTCAGGGTTGGCTGCAGGTCAGGCGCACCCCTGCTCTCTGTGGGAGGGGAGATGAGGGAGGAGTTTTGGATGCCTGAGGAGCTGACACTTTCGAAGTCAGCCAAGGTGTATGTGCCTCACTTTGTTGCTTCATTAATGCACTGAGTAACCACTTCCTGGGGTTCAACTATATGATAGCCACGCTGGAAGTTTTCTCAGAGGAAAAGGACACCGACTTTGACCCACATATAACGAGAGTCAAGGCCAAAATTCCTCTCTTCATCTCAGGGAATAATTTAGAATGATTTGGGTCTGGGCCCCCAAACACTACTTTATTAAGCATAGACTAAGACATTTCAACTGTGAAATATTCAAAAATTAAAATTGTTTTTCTAATTATGAAAGTAGTAGTTACTCATTGCAAAGCATTTAGAAAACAGAGTATAAGACAGAAAGAAATATCACTTGCTGTCTCCACTGTCATTATTAACATTTTGGTATTTTTTTTCTTGGTTTCGTCTGGTTTTAAGAGAGGGTCATTTTTTTACTGGGCTTTGAAGGATGAATAGGAGTTTTCCAGGCATATCAAAGATGGAATAAGCCTTCCAGAAAGAGGGAATGGCTCATACACAGACCCAGAGATGTGGCAGTATGTGGACATGGGATAGGAACAGGAGGGCCAGAGAAGGAATATTGATGTGAACAGGCTGATGGGGTCTCAACTGTCAGATTGAGGAATCAGAACTTCATCAGGGGGCTCTGGGAGAAGGTATGCCTGTTTCAATAGGGTGAAGGATGAACTGGAAGGGGGAAGCTTGGCATCAGGAGCCAGTGAAGTGGAGGACACAATGGCCTGAAACAGGGTGGTACCAGTGAAGGCGTGAGAAGCAAGCCCAGGGAAGGATCTCTTGATCCATCGATCGTTAGTTCTTATAAAGACCATTATATCCTTTATTGGGGAAGAGTCAAGGAAATGGGCGCCGTTGCTACAGTGGAAACTGGCACTCCCTTTTTGGAGGACAGTCTGGTTACTAGCTGTATAATTTGGGGCAAGGGAGTCAATCTCTGTGGGCTGCAAAGTCATTGCATGAAAAATGAGGATAAGATAGAATTTATCTTATAGAATTGATGAAAGGCTTAAATGAAATAGTAAAATGTGTTTATAATGCCTTATAATCAATGTTAAATATAGTCAGCTTTCATTATCACATCATCACCATCGTTATCAAAATTTGAAAAGGTCACATCTGATGATCTAGCTAATCTCACTTCTAGGAACTTCTTTTAAAGAAACAGTGTTAAGAGGATAGAAAGCCACACACATGAATATTCCCAACAGCTTTTTTTTTTTCTTTTTGGTAATAGCAAAACCGTGGAAATAATGGAAATGTCCACTGATAGAGGAATGATAGGAATTAATGTTTTGAAATTCTGTACAGCTCTGAACAAGAATGAGGAAGAGCTATGTTGCCTTGAAAAATATCCACAGTAGAGGTATCTGCCTGGCTCAGTCGGGTGAGCCTGTGACTCTTGATCTCGGGGTTGTGAGTTAGAAACCCACATTGGCTGTGGAGATTAGTTAAATAAATACTAACTGAAACTAAAGGGAGATAAATATCCATAGTTGATTTTTTGAGGGGAAAAAATGAGGTTACAGACAAAACCAAGCCATATCCATTTACAGGAGAACATGGGTGTTCGCATAAACACTTAGAAGGTCTGGATAAATGCAGACCAAATTATTCCACAGTTGTCCCCGGGAGGTGCTGGTGTTGGGGCTGGGATTAGGAAACAAGAAGGGAGCTATCACTTTACTGGCTTCTCTGTTCTCTTGGTTTCTTCTTCTAAGCATGTAGAATTTTTGTAGTAGAAGTAAAGAGCTTGTTAAGCCAGAGAGGCTTGAAAGAAAGCAGGGTGAGGAGGGGAGAGCAAGTTGGAGGCAGGGTAGTGCCGGGAGGGAATGAACAGAGAAACAGGTCCATGCCCAGAACTGGGCACTGGGAGGTGCCCAACACCTCCCAGTTTATGCGAACCTCCATGTTCCCCGGTAAATGGATATGGCTGGGCTTTGTCTGTAACCTCATTCTTTCCCCTCAAAAAAATCGACCATGGGTATTTATCTCCCTTTAGTTTCAGTTAAGCTTCCATTTCTGCTGGAGTCTATGCAGAGCCTTGCTCTCTAGAACCGGTAAGCTGTGGTCTTGGGACCATCTACTGTTGGCATTCAGGTTCGGTGCTGTCCAGGTTCAGCGCTGTCCCAGGTTCCTGCGGCCAGGCTTCCCGCAGGGAGTCTTGGCAGTGGTGTTGGGGGTGGGGGTCCGGGGGGGGGGCAGAGGCTGAGGGGAGGGTGGGCCTGGGCAGGACATGAGGGGCAGCTGGTGTACCAGCCAGGAGGGGCTAGAGCCAGATGCCGGAACTCAGTCTGTCCCCGCCTTGCGTCTTGGCTGGCTGCTCCTTCCGGCCGGTGCCTGAAATGTCACAGTTTTATCCGGGAAGTGGTTACTCCATCGGGTGTTATGAGATTGAAGTGGTGAAAGGCAAAATACCTGCTCAATGAATGGTAGCCATCTCCGAAAATGGGAGCTGGCTTTCAGTTAAGAGGATGCCGATGACAACACATTCCATAGTGTGAGCTCAGTGCGGGGCATTCATACCCTGTAGTGCACTGAGAACCCCACCCAGCACCCCCAGAGTCACTGAGTTATATGAAAGTACTCATCGATCTTCAGAACAGTAGTTCTCAATCCTGGCTGCACCTCGCAATGACAGGGGGAGCTTAAAATGACAGTCCCCGGGCCACCCCAAGGTACTGATGTAATTGGTTTGGATGATGCCCGAGGGATAGGAATTGGGAAATGCTCCTCAGCTGATTCTGGAGTGAAACCCGGCGTGAGAAACCCAGATCAAGTGGGATGCCCTCTTAATACCCAGCGGACTTGTAAGGATGCATTTCCCCCTAGCGACCCCTCTCTGTGTCCTGTGTCCCAAACCTTCTCTCCCCTACTCTCCACTCTCGGACTTAGAGCTGCCGTCCATATTTTTCTGTCCTCTGCCTCCTCTTCCTCCCACCACTTTTTATTGTCAGGCTCTACCTAGCAGCTTGTGACACCTTTGTTTTTTTTTCCTCCACTGTCCAGATTTTGCCCTCGCAAAGCTGAAAATTCCCCGGGGGGGGAAGTGGGACTCGGTTCCAGCTTCTCTTTCTCCTTTTCGGGGCGTCATCACTGGACTTTCCGATGGGATTCCTTCTTCTGGTGAGGACCCCTGGCTAGAAGACGTGGTCCGCTGGGCTCCTGTGTTTCTTGCACCTGTCCAAGCCCGCATCTGCCCTGGAAAGTTCACCTGACAGCCTCTAGCTCTGCAGGGAGGGGGTGGGGGGTGGGCACCCCCATCCTGCCCCTGCATTATGAACCAGCATTATTATTCAGTCTGTGCCAGGAGGTGGCGGCCTTTAGCATTTCAATAGAGTGGATGGTTTTATCTCTATTTTTAGCTTTTTATTATGTTAAAAAAGAAAACTTCCCTGTGTTACCCTCTTTCCTGGAGATTGCAGATGATTAAAATACATTCTCATTATAAACAGGAATAAGAGGGCAGAACGGGTTCTTGATTGCAATCACACATGATGAAATGATTTCCTGCCCCTGGAAGCTAGCAGGGATGACTCCTCCGGACTACTAATGTTTGCGAAGCTGACACCCTGAGCAATCTAGAAACGGCCTGCTTGTCTGGCTTTTCCATTTGGACGCTACTGCAGAAATAGCAGTCAAATAAAAAGACAATGGAAGGAAAGTCGTGACTTAGGCTTCTCCACTTACCCCTTTTAAGCTTCACAAGACCCCAAAGTGAGCGTTACTGTCTCCATTTTACCGAGGAGAAAACTGAGGCTCAGAGAGGGGAACTGGCTTTTCCCAGATCCTGAAAATAATAAGTGGCAGAGCTAGGATTTGACTACCCTTCCTCCTTGCATAAAACTCTTGCTTCTTCTCTGAGCACTGAAATGCTCTTGCTACCTGCACCCCCCACCCCCTCCCGGAGTTGGCGACATCTTCCTGAAAGCTCCTTCCCTTGCACACTCAATACTTAGTCACACTTTCTCTGGTCTCCAGATCTTCCCATGGACTGTTTTTCTAACCAGAAGCCCTGACGATCTTCGGGGCCCCTCTCTCCGCCCTTTCAGTCATTCCTACTCATCTTGCTGATATACCACTCCCAAAGCCCTCCCTGATTCCCAGCTCCCCTTTCCGAGCCGGGTTCGGGGTTCATCTCCCTGGTGTCACTGCCCTGGATCACAGCACCCAGGAGCCTGAGGGTGCGGACTGCTTCGGTCTTCCCTTGTTCCGTGTCCGCTCCACCCCCGCCCGCCCGGATCAGGGGCTTCCCTGGCTAAATCCATTACTGCCTGTCGCATGCCAAACTCGGCCATCGCTTCGTCTTTCCCCTAGCTTCCTCTACCCTCTGCCTGGGGGTGGCCTCGGAAATTCAGAGATCCACTCCGGTTGTGGTCGGTTGCCTCGGGACACCTGCGGTCAGCCGGGGGTGGGATGGGTGGGGGGGGGGGGTGCAAGGGGCTCAGCCTCGCTACCTTGCAGGCAAGGCTGCACCCTAGTGGCGTCCCTTCAGCGCTGCAGCTCCCTCCCCAAAGCGAGCTGGGAAACCGGGGAGCCTGCTTGGAGCTGGAGAGGATCCCGGGAGGCATCAAGCCATGGCATTACTCTTCAGCCTGAACTTGACGTTTATCCGATGATAAAATGAATACAGATGCGTTCCAGAAAATCTGAAACACAGGAAACCGTAAAGAAAATACAGATTACCTGTAAACCCAGAGACAACGGTTAACCATTTTGGTCTATACCCTTCTGTCTTTTACACGTATCAGTGCATTTATTAGACAATTGGGATTGTCATACACAGAAGCTTTAAAAATACTTTTATTATGTCCTGAATTCTGAAGCAGAAGAAAGTCAGAAAAATCAGTAAAACCTAAAAGAATTAAAAAATCACTTATAATCCCACCACCCAGAAAATAGTAAGATAGCCTTTCTTCTCGACTTAGTTTGTTTATATTTGTGACAATCAGCTCTTACTAATCCATTTATCTATCTATCTTGGAAGAATCCAAATCAGAAACATTTTTAAAAGTTCCCAAGGGAAAATGTGTTCTTGTATTTTCGATTACCCCACAGTTGAGCATCCTTTTTTTTCTGCCTAGCAATTTCTCTGGAAACACCCTCCAACCTCCCCCTACCTCCAACTTCTGCCTGACACATTGCATCCATATGGCTCCCATGCGAGTAGCCAGGCCTTCCATGAACCCGACTGTGTTCATCTGTGGGATTAATTCTTAGCAGTGGAATTGCTTAAAAGAGGGCATGTGCTTTTGTAAGTTTTGATAGATACTGCCAAACTGTCTTGCAGAGAAATCCTAGCAACTCACACACCCACCCCGCAGTCATGAGAGTGCCTGTTTCCTAGCAAGATCACCACCAGAGTGTTGCCAAACTTTCAGCCCCAGGGATCACACATTTGAATTTTAGTTACAATGTGCTGGGCGAGTGTGCACTGTGCCAGGCACCAGCCTGGCTGCTGCCTATTTATTAATACTTCCTGAATCCTCGCAAGTACCCACTGAGGGAAGGAGGGTTATTTCCATTCTACAGATGGGGAAGTTGAGATTGCTGCCTCAGTGCATGGAGCTGAGCGAAATTCAGCTGCAGCGAGCATCCAAGCATCCACCTAGCGGCCCAACCTTGGATGGATCAGAATCACTCAGAGAGGGCTTGCTAAATGTTGGCCGGGCCCCTCCCCCCGCCACCAACTTCAGAGCTTCAGATTCAGTACTTATGGCAAGGGCCTGAGAACATGCATTTCTAGTTTCCATGCTGCTGCTGGTCCAGGGACCACATTTTGAGAACCACGGCTCCTCACTCTTACTTTAATTTGGGGCTCTACCTGGAAATGATCTTGCTGACCTATAGTTTCCACACACCTTGTGTATACGTGGGTGTGTATGTGGGAATGTGAGTCATCTTCCGTAGTCCTTTGAATGAACCAAGTTAGGTTTGTGGCAAGTGGTGCCACTTCTTCAAGTCTGTTTCCTGACTTTTGAATGGAGAGAAAACTCTTGGGGGAATTATAAGGAGTGACGTATGGAAGAAGAAGGAGGAGGAGGAAGGAAGGAGGAGGGAAGGAGGAAGAAGGAGGAAGGAGGAGAAGAAGGCCACTTTGGATCCATGAAACGCAGTTGGAAATAGTTGAGTCTGACAGGCCGGGACTGACATGGTGGTTGGGCCGCTGTGCAGCACGAGACACGTTAGTGCACTTCCCTGAGCTTCAAATTCCTTCTATCTTCAGAGATGGGGATACAACAGGGTTCTTGAGGATTAAACGTGTATCATCCCAAATGCCCTTTCTGCTCCAGAGGCTTTAGGGGCAGTGGCACCCCCAGGGATGGAGGGGTGTCCCCATAACGATGGTTGCAGCTTGCTTGCTGCCATTTCCCCTCTCACTTTCCAGGGACAATGTTTGTTTCGGGCTCTGTTCCCAGAAAAGCTCACCTTCCCTGTTCTTTCCACATCCTGGTGATGACCTCCTCTTCGTGACGCAAAATGAATTCTTTTCTGCAAGGAAACGAGAGGATGCTTTTTCAGACTCCTGGAAAGGGTCCAGTGTGAACCCCGTTATCATGTGGACCCATAGCTGGCACCAACTGCTCTAGGTGCTGGAGATAGGTCAGTGGACAAAACAGACGTCCCTGCCCTCGTAAGCTTATTGATACTGTGTCCCTAAGTGTGTCAACATTGAGCCTTGATACTTTCTTAGAATCTGGTGAGGGGCAAAATATGCAAATTCCTAGAAAATTGTAAGTGGATCTTGAAATGAGCTCAATGATGCTCACATCTCTGGGAACACCCGAGATGTGGCTACAGCCAGAACTTCTTACACTGTGACGGCAACAGGGCTCCCGGGGTTCCTGCGGGTTCTGGTTCAGTAGAGGTCTGGGGGTGGGGTCCCAGAACTTGCGTTCTAACACACTTGGCTGTTCCGGTCTACAGACCACACTTGGGAGTATCTATGTTTGAAGGGGCACTGTATAGTCATCACTACCAAACATAAGCTTATTCTCCAGCTTTCAGTGAAATCCTGCATACATGAAGGAAGAATTAATTCTATTTGAGTATTCCAGTCGCTTACATTTTTGGAGAGGGCTGAAGGTCTGGGGGTTAGATGTTGGCTCCCACTGTAGTTCTCAAGCGCCCGGGAGCGGTCTTGAGCTCGCACTTCACCACTGGAAGTCCCGGTTTGCTCATCTGCGAGCAGAGACTTTTCCTACCTTTGTTGCGTCTGGGCAAAACCCTAGTTGTTGGACTTTTTAACAGGATGGATTCAAGTGTCTCCATTTCGCCATTTTAACCTGGTATATTTCTATTGAGGTTGTGGGTTAACTCTGGGGAAGCTGCTGGGGTTCTGAAATCTTACCAAGAACACCGATAAGCTGGTATGCTGAATGGACAAGCAGTGTCTCTAGAAAAATAAATTCGCGCGGGGCAAGCATTCGTTGAGTTCACTATGTGCCAGGCAACATGCTAACTGCTGTACAGGGGCGCTCTCGTTCATTCACAACGACTCTCTCAGGTACATTCAGTGATTTTTCTCCAAAACCAGAGCAAATGAACAAAACTGAAGGTCACGGAGAATGTCAGTTGCCCAAACAATGTATTTGAAGAGCGGGTACAACCAAGATTACACCAACTCTGACCTCTAGACCCAAGCTCTTGCATATAGTAAACTCAATGAAGCGACGAACAGAGTTACGGTAGCAAAACAGATGCAGAGACAGGAACAAGGTTAAAACGCTCAATCCTTTATTAATCTGGTCATAAAGCACTCACTCCCCAGTTGGATTCATGGAGATTTTTCTCTGTGAACTATGTCCAAGGCTAGTTCCACGTGAGAATCTGACAAACAACCCGAGAGCGAATTTACTTCCCCACTGGGTGCAGTGGTGTTTGTTATCAGGACCTACACCAGAATCACACGTCCCCCCTGTGCTCATAATAGCAAACACTCCTGGAATTACACTGTGTGGGGCTGGGAGGGGGCGTGTGCTCGGCGCATACAGTGTTCCGGAAGGTGGAAGGCTGGGAGCCAAAGACAGGAAAGTATTTCCTGCTGAACACGTAATACAAAATCTTATTCGTCAGGAGTTACTGCTGGTACCCAGATGTTAAGTCTGAACGAAAGGGACCATCAGCTGCCCCATAAAACTGTATTACCCTTTACATACAAATAAAAGAGAGAATTTATTTTCGTTCTGAGTTTATTTAACGTTTCATCCAGTTGAACTGAAACAATACATTGATTCCGACACTGGCGAGACGCTGTGCTAATACTGAAATAAAAACTAGCAGTCAGTAAATACGCACGATCGTAATTCCTCATGACGTTGATAGAAATACGGGTATCTGTTTACCTTTATAAGCTCATTGCACTTCATGTGGACTTTTCTCCAGAAAAGGTATGTCTAAGAGATCAGCAAAATTGCCAATCTTGGTTCATTTGTTCCTTTTTATAAACCACGATTAAATGATACAGTTCATATTTCTATATAAAAGCATCAAGAGTTGGAAGCTTCGGTTAATAATGTTTAAAAAGACACGTCTCCGTGTTCATGATCCTTTCCTGGTGGGTATACAGTTTCAGTTAGTTCATCAACCTTCGAGCCAGCTGTTGATGAATTTCTCAGGGAAGATTAAGATACCGAGATGGAGCCAACAGTTAAGGGGGTTGGGGAGTAAGAATTCTGAGATTAACCGGGGCAGGTTGTTTGGGGAGGGGGGGCTTCGGTTTCTCCTTAAAAGCACCCTTTCAGCACCTCATGGAGATCTGCCTTGAATTTCAGGCTCTTTCTACTTTTTAAAGAGAAGCATCTACGGCAGCAAAACACATCCAAGGCTAGCATGGCATGGGGAAGCTAGTTTGCCTCAAATGGTTTCAGACAGAAAATCTAAAATGAGAAAATTCTGGTGGCATAAAGGAAGGCTCAGAATGGCCCCAAACTTCAGATCCTTTAATCCTTTCAGAGAAAAGAGAAACACAGACACAAGGCACACCGTTTTTTCTTTATGAGGAAATTCAGTCTGGTCACATTGTCTGAAAAAATCTGTCAAAACTAGTTTCTACATTTTTTTTCCCCCACTTACAAGTCTCTCAATTACAATCGAACTGAGTGGCCTCACTCCACACAGCCACCACCTGGCACAAGCCTTGAACATCTTTAGACTTGAAACATAATGTTACATTAAATATATATGAAGCTACTACAGATGATGTAAACAGTGGTCCATGGACTCCTTGTTGTCAAACAGGGTGGAATGTAACACACGATATTCAAGTACAAGTCATTCGTCACTGATTCACACACACATTATTTCTGTATCTTTCTGAGAGCCCAAGGGGTCTATGAGAAGAAAAGACATGTAGCTAGCTGGACCTGTGCTCTCACTGCTAAAAAGATCAAATAAACCAGATACAACCCAGTCATACAGCATTGGTATTTAACATACTTCCAAAATTAGACATTTGTACATTTCAGTTATTTGATTTGACGTAAATAATTGAATATAAAGTCAACAAGTGCAAAGTAAGATTAACTTCACAGGAATGTAAAACAGAATAAATTTCAGAGTCAACCAAAGAAATCCACCAGCAATATGAACGCATATAGCTGCTGACAGCCGGGATGGCTCATCACATTTGTCTGTTACTGTGACATTTGGGAAGTAGATGGAAGAGCTTTTACCCTATAAATCCAAAAGGCTCCACATCTACTTTGGGTTACGCACTGCCCAAAGCGGAAGCAAACGTCCTTAATATTTACGAGTCACTTTTTATAGCTTAGGCTCAGAGCTTTTGTGTTTTCTCCAATCACTGCTGAGTGATTTGAAACAAGAATGGGGTAAAAAATTCAGTATTTCAAACAGATTTCCTTTCCACTCACTGACAGTCAATACATATTTATTGAGCGTATGCTGAACATCTACTCTATGCCTAGCAGTGCTTTTTAAAACTCTGGGTGAGGGCTGGTATATCATCTTTGGAAAACAATTACTATAAAAGCTAGAGGGAGGGTATTTCTGTAAATTACATCGTGATTCAAATGTAAGGGAGCCAACAGGTTGTTGGGCGCCTGGCCCATACCAGGTACTGTGCTGAAAGTAGCAGCTTGACTCTAAAAGGCTAATGTGGGTCTTTAAAAGGTTTCTGTAACTGGGAGAACCCAGGTCGAACAGGCTTTTCCTCACCAGGTTTGCAGTAGGCGGGATAAGCTGTAGAGTTTCTTCCGCTACTTTACAACCCCTTATTAAAGTATACACGTCGTAATTCAGGATAGGTCTCTTGGATCTTGGCTTGCAACTCAGGCTCCAAGCTTGTCACAGACATGGAACTGGTAAGGGAGAAATGACAGGATTATTACAGGGGCAGATCAGGGAACGAGACTCTCGACACGGCGGAGAAGGGACACCCCCCCAAGCCGGTCCCCGAATCACGACTGGCATTGTAAGACAGTCCTGTTTGAAAAATGCTTCCCGTGCCTTGAACATGAATGCCTGATTCCTTCTGGAAAATTAATTGTTGCTAATAATCAAAGAAATGCAGCTTAAGAGCCCAGCAATTATTAAAAGCTTAAAAACTGTTCATGGCTGGGAGGAAGGCAAGCACGGAAGGATACTCTCAGCCCCTGCTGGCACTGGGAGGCAGTGCGTGATGATGCGGCTTCCCCAAAGAAAACAAAATAATGTTCACCATTGGTAGAAAAGTCAAATATACTTAGTGGAATTTTTAACACTAAAAATTCACTTGCATGAATATTCTTTTCTTTGTTGTATAATAATACATGCTTATTGCAAACCCTTTAGAAAATACTAAGCTGCACAAGAAAAAAACCATCATTCATTGTCACACACCACTGAGCGATGACCTCTGTCAGTCTTTGCTTTATGCATTTAAAAGTACTTGAATGCATTATATGTGTATATGTCTTAAAGCTTGCTTTTTTGGGTTATAAATGCATACTTATTATATAAAAGTATGAAGAAAAATTGTCCAGAATGCTTATTACCAGAAAACCTGGTAATATTTTGATATGTAATTTGTCTTTTTTTTTTGATACATAATTTGTCTTTTAAAAAGATTTGGTCTATAATATAGTTGAGATGTGGAAAAATATGAAATTAAAAAAAGACAGAATATAGATATATAAACAAATGTAAAAAAAATAAGAGAAATACTGTGAACATAGAGGGGAAAAGTACCATCATGGTTATGTTCCACACAGTGGATGTGGGATAGTCTTACAATGATGCTGCTGATGATCCGTCCATTTGTTGGACCAGATATTATGCATTTTCATCCTTATAAAACCCTGAAAGTCTGATATTATCCTAGTTTTACAGCTAAGGAAACTGGAGTGACACCTGAGATTCAAAGCCAGGTCTTTCTTGAACCCAAAGCCATGCTCCCAACCAACACGTTATACGGCCTCTTGGCTCTGTTTTTCCATCGATCTAGAATTCCTCATAATTACTATTACTATATTATAAAGGCAAACCTTGATTTTGGAATTAAAGTTATTCAAACCCTCCTGGATGGTGGGGAGACTCGTGCTTTAATAGTTGCAGTTTTCTTCATTCATATTATCTGTTCCTTTTGTCTGACTGACATCACAAGATGATTTTGCTACTATTTGTTACCATTTTGTTACTATTTTCAAAGAACCAACTTTTGACTTCCTGGACCCTCCTATTTCTTATCTCCTTCCTTTCTCTTTCCCCGCAGTTTATTCTTCTGTTCCTTTTTGACCTTAAGTTGGACATTTAGTGCTGGATTTTCAGCCATTCTTCCTTTCTAATAAATATATTTAAAGCTGTGATTTCCTCTCAAAGCAACACTTTCTCGCTGCTTCCCATAAATGCTGGTAAGGATTATTTCCACGTGTGCAGGAGAATGGAGGACTGCGGCATATTTATACAATGGACTATTTCACTGCAGTAAACCGTGAATGAACTTTGTTGACACGCAGGAATGTGGATCTTAGCTACATGATATTAAATAAAAAAGAACGAGCAGCAGAGGACTGTATGTGGCATGACACCCTTGCCTAAAAAGTTCCCAGAGAGGCAAAACAAAACATTAGGAAAATATATATAATGAAATTTTTTAAATGCAACTGTCTGATAAATATGAAATGCAGCACAATGGTTCAATCTGCAGGAGGGAGGAATATGGGCTGTGAAGAACCTACAAAAACACATAACTTCTTGGTCATATTTGTATTCATGAGTGGGCAGCGGACTCTTGGATATTCATGATGTCATTAAACAAAATAGGGTCATGTTTGGACCAATGAGGATAGTGCGTAACGAACCAAGGAATATGAGTAATCCCGTGCTATCCAACTGGGAAGTAAGAAACAAAAAGAAAAAGAAACAAACGTATAAGCAAAAACCAGGAATAAGCTTCATTTAAACCAAGGCCTATGTAGGAAACTCCTTAATGGATTTTCAAATCCTTCAATCTCTAAATTATAACAGCTACATATATTAAGGGCTTACCTTGTGTTGGGTGTTCTCAGCATTTCACATATACTATCTCTACGTCACTGAATACAAGTCCAACTGTCAGACGCTGGTATATATTAGAGAAACAAACTTTTCTTATGTTAAGTCCTGAGCATTTGGGGTTTGGAAAGTAAATAGGTGTAATTACCCCTCTTTGGATTTGAGGAAGTGCATCTGTAATGGGCTCAGAGGATAAATTCTGAAGGTCTGGCCCCCTCCCAGGGGGTATGGCTCTAGGCATCAAGGTGATTTTGAGGCTCCCTCTCCTTGACATTTAATGCCCTATTTAAGACCAGTAGGAGTTGAAGACAGAAGTGAGAGAGCAGATAAAAGGCAGAGTTCTTTATCAGGTGGAGCGGACCTGAGAAAGTTAGTTCCAGCACACCTCGTCGGCCTTGGAAAGCCTCGGGCATGAAAGGCTGTACCAGGTCTGGGGCCGCTGGGGGTATTACCAAGGCAGGAGCCTGGTAACCCTCAGACAAAAGCAAAACAACAAAATGCTGCTCTCTGTGCCTTCATGTCAGATCGGCAAGAGGCGGAAGACCTTGATGTATCCCGTGCTGATTTACCCATCCACCCAGTTCTTCCATCAAAAGCGGGATTTAAGGATAGCTTGTGATGAAAGAACACAGTAAGGATTTTAAGGCAAGAAACTAAGCAGGAAGAAGGGCAGCAAATAAACCAACCACGGAGGCTACGTGCATATAACCCCTGTCCCTGGGGTGGTCTTTAAGTTTGAACATGCCTGTGTTGTGGCTGCCCTGGCCAATGGACTGGATGATGAGAAGCCATATTTAAATTTTTTACAAACGCCAATTTGTACCAGAGTTAACCCGACTCTTACGAAAGAATAAAGCATTCCCAAATGTGATGGTGGAGCTGGATGAAGAGAGTTTGGAGATTCAACAGATGTGTCTGGACTTCTGCCTCTATCTCTTCCTTTTAGAGATCCGGCTTCATTCATCTTTTTGAATCTCAACTTCCCTTCAAGTGAAATAGGGTAACAGCATCTGCATCTTCAACTGGTTTCCAGGATTAAAACTCATGATGGTTCCAAGGAATAGCAAATACATGCCTTTCCTTTTTTTTTTTTTTTACATACCTTTTCTGAGGAAACAGAGCACAGCACAGAGGTGTAGCAAATACCAAACTTAAAAAAGAGACAAGAAAAAGACAAATGAGAGCATTTTCAAGTGGATGACTTCCAGATTCTTCCTCTCTTTTACTTTTATAACAATCCCCTTTCTTCTGAGCACCATATTTCCTTACAAAAAATACGTCTTGTTTGTCTCATTTTATTACCAAGGACTATCAAGATAATTTTAAAAAACATCAGAGACCTAGCAGAAGTTTAAAAGAGAATCATGCAAATAGTCCCAAACATTGTAGGTTTCTCTCTACTTCTAATTTTTGAGACCATAAGTTCCAGATGTTCTGGGATGGTCTCACTTTCAAAACTTGCATCCCATGTTATGAATCTGTCCCTTTACCTTTCACATGCTGTGTATCTACCTTTAAAAAAGAAATTAGTTCCACTTACCAAAAGCCAACTAATCCAACTTGAATAGGTGCGCTCATCCACGGGAACCTCTGTATTGAGAGAGAAATTACTTTGGACACTTTTCATACAGAGACAATTTCTTCTGCTGATTAACAGGGAGGAAATGCTCCACGTTCCAAGGCCTGGGTTAGTGAAATCTGGGGGTGACACTGCAACAAGCATGTTAGTCCTGACTTCCTGCAGCCTCCTTGATCGACATGCGAAGATCAAGTGGCCTCTCAGTTTTTTCTCTTGCACGTGTCATCTGAGAGATGCTCAGCCCTGAACAGGTAGAGGAATCGTCACCTCCTGCTGGGGAGGCGGTGCAGCCCGGTGCCCAGGCTGGCAGACAGACAGACCTATATGCAACCGTCTGCCCTGCTGCCTGGTTCCCGACTGTGGGGACAGGGCAGCCAGAGCCCGCCCTCTCCAAGCTTTGGTTTCCTTATCGGCAGAATGAGGATAGCAACAGTTGCCTCCAAGTGCGTGGGAGCTGCGCCAGGTTGACATTCATCAGGTAACCCGGGACGGAGCCCGGAGCATAGCAGGAACCCAGCAGACACTTCCCTCCTCCCCCACAGCTTCCCTGTCTTGCTTTTAGTTGCTGTCAATATGGTTAAAACTACTGCTGCCACAGAAAATTTTTGCCTGCAGCTTTTTTTTTTTTTTTTTAATGGAAATGAACGAATTGGTTGGTCTTTTGCAGAATAGGCACTGTTAGACTTTTAGTTTTCAAAAAGGAGTGGTACCAAAACATGCAAGATAGAGAACAATGGGATAGATGGTTCTAGAAACAAGGCCCCTGAAACAGTGGCAGCCGAGTCGTGCACTGGTTGTTATGAAATCAGCCAACTTAGCGCAGAGTCAACACAACTTGTTAAAAGATCATGATCCCCAAGAAGCTTGCATGAGAGGCGTACCCTGGTCCCCGAGAAGACTCCTCTGGCGCAAAAGTACGTCACGCAGGTTAACGTGAGGGGAGAGAGGCATGTACTAGAGAGGAAGGGAGAGATGTCATCAAGAGGGGACAGACCCACCCCTCAAAGGACAGCAAGAAAAGGACATATTGTATCTTGGGTAACTAGCTCTGTGCGACGATGACGGATCTTCATAAGGAGACGTACGTCCTCGCCCAGGCACTTGCCAGACGTGACATCCGTGCTGGGTGAGGGAAGGCAGACTAAGTGCTGAAGGAGATTGTGTGGAGGATGAACTTGAGCCCGAGAGTGGTCTTCTGATTTCAAGTGGGCTCCTGTCTGAAGCCAACGGGGCTAATGTGTTATCCCAGGGACCAGCTGTGAGCAGTCTCAAAGAAGGTGTATATGAGCAGAAGGCGGACTGTGGCTCATGCCGAAGGTTTCGATGGAAAGGCTCTGAGCAATGACAATGGTCCTGGACAATTCTGACTTAACCCAACCTGGATGTCATCCCCGAGTCTCCTGACTCCTCTCCAGCACCCTAACCACTTGACTCACCCCTACCTCTTAAACAGCACTTAGCTTGAGACTCCATGAGTGAACCGTGGAGGTCTGGTCTTCCCCTACATACTCATACACTTAGAATCGTGCAAACAGAGGATACTGTAAACGAAAGTTTCAGTGAATTAAAGAGTAATCATAAGTGTAAAAGACATATATTCAATGAGGAAAAAGCTCAAAAAGTTACTATGGCTCTAACAAAAAGTTACTACTAACTAACTAACTACTAGTTACTACTAACTAGCTAAAAAGTTACTACTAACAAAAAGTTACATACTAACAAAAAGTTAGTATGGCTCCCCGCCAGCGTCTTTTTTCTCATAGCTTTGCTGACATACAGTAAACCACACATATTTGCCGTGTACCACCTAAGTTTTTATACATGTACTCAGCTGTGAAGCCACTGCCACGATCAAAGTCGTGAATGTATCCGTCACCCCTAATGCTCTCCCTGTTCCTTGTGCCCTTGGCAGTTCCTTTCTCTTTCCTAAACCCTGCACCCCATTCCCTGACAACCTCTGATCTCCTTTTTGCCACTACATATGTTTATATTCTCTAGCATTTTAAGTATATCTATTCTTTTAGGAAATCATTTTGGGATTCATTTGGGAGGCTGCATGGATCACTAGTTCGTCACCCTTCCTCGCTGAGTGAGGAGTTCCACTGTATGGAAAAGGCACAATCTGATCATCTATTCTCCTGCTGACAAACATCTGGGTTGTTGCTGGTTTGGGGGCTATTGCAAATAAAGCTGTTGTGAAGCATTCATCTTTTATGGACACAGGCTTTCATTTCTCCTAGGTAAACAGCTAGGAGTGAAATGGCTGAAGCATCTATTTTGCTTTTTAAGAAACTACCAAACAGTTTTCCAAAGTGGCTGTACCATTCTTCATTCTCACCAGCAGGATATGGGAGTTCTAGTTCCTCCACGTCCTCACCAACACATGCTGTGGTCAGTCCTTTTGATTTTAGCCATTCCTGTAGGTGTTCGGTCACAGCTCATGTAGTTTGAATGTGGATTTCCCCAGTAAATAAAGATACTGAGTGTCTTTCATGTGCTTATTTGATATAGATACGTATTTGGTGAAACATCCATTCAAACCTGCTACCCATTTTTAAAACTGGGTTGTTTTCTTAAACAAGTACCGAGTGACTTATATCTTCTGGATAGAAATCCTTGACCAGATACAATCTTTGTATAGATTTTCTCCCAGTCTATTTCTCTTTTCATCTCTTACAGTTTTCACACAACAGAATGTTACCCTTCTGATGAAGCCCAATTTATCACTTTTTCTCTTATGAACTGCCTTTGCTGTTTTGTCTAAGAAAACTTGGCCAAACTCTCGATCTCAAAGGTGTGGCCTATTATATTTTTTGCTAGAAGTTTTACAGTTGTTGATTTTTACGTTTGGAGTATATGAACCATGGGGAATTAATTTTTATATATGGTACGGTCAACCCCCTATACAGGGCCCCAATGCCAGGCACCCCGGCGTCCACAAGTCTCCCAAGAAGCCATGCTGTGTCCTCTCTGTTAGCTGCGGCAAAGCATGGAGCCTTGAGCCATCCTCTTCTAGTCTCTGCCACCGCCTGTCGTTGAGGGAGTCACCTCCTCTATTCCCTGTGCTGTAACCAGCAAGGATCAGAACCCCTGCCGTGCGCCTCTTCCCGTCCCTGAGCTGTACGGTCCCCACGAGCAGAACTCTAGCCCTGTTTCTATGACTCAGCTCCTCGCATGTTGTGTGGCATGTAACGGGCACTCAGCAAAGCGTAACCGAGTAAATAAATGAGTGAGTGGATAAATAAATGCTACACCCACATTTAACTAACAGAAAGTCCTGAAAATCTCCGGAGTAGACAGAGCAGCCACCTTTTATTAAAGGAGATATGGAAGGAGTAGAACTTAAGGAATGAGGAACCACAATCTGACCCAAACCACATTAACTGGACTTACTCCCAGTGAAAGCGCCTCAAGGCAAAGGGATCACAGGAGTTATTCTTCAAGAACGCGGTTCTTCGAAGGGCCGGGGTGTTGGCAGTGAGCTTTCTGGTTTACCACAAAGATTTCTGTGAGTCTCCTGTCCGCTGCGGATGCTTTTTTCCAGCGCTCCACTTGGGAAAAGGTACAGTGTAGGGAGAGGGATGAGTCACACTGACTGCTCCCCAAGCTCACTGCTAAAAATGCCAAGAATGTGCCACTTGTTTCATGTTTGCAGGTAGGTTTCGCCATGGCGAGGTAGAAGCCCGGTTAAGCACCTCCCTGCAGAGGGGCACGCGCAGCCGCCGGGGCTCTGGGAACAGTCAGGGCACAAAGGGAGGCAGACACTGCCCACGTGGACGTAATGAGCCGTGGGACAAGTGGCCTCTGCACCCTCTGTAGAAGGGGCACGGTGAAGCCGGCCTCTCCCGAGGCACGGGCAAGTGCTCTGGAGGTGGAAATGCAGGGACAGTAAGACAAGCCACCCTGGCCTATATTTTAGCAAGAGCCAGACTCTCAGTTAAGTCCTCTGGGACTCCCTACATGGGCAAAATGCAGTATTTCAGGGTAAGGCCACGCTGCCCTTGGGGAGTGGTACGTGTGTATGAACAGCTCAACAACATTCCGCCATTCCCTTCCCAAAGCAATGTCCTCCTCGGAGGTCTGGGGCAGGACAGCCACAACCGGACCCCCTGTAGCCAGTGGGACGCTGGGACTGAGCGTCAGCTACTCTGACCACCGTTCCAGACCTTGCCACGGTGGTTCTGAGGCCGGTGGCCTCTCCCAGCTCCCGGTGGGGCCCTTCAGCACTGGAGAGTGGGGCAGAGAGAGGGCTGCTTTGTGAAGGACAGGCGAGGTGGCACAACTCCAAGTTATTAGGGGCGAATACGGTATCAAGCAAAGCTAAAAGGTGCACACTGAAGAGAGGGAGGAAAACAAAGTATACACTCATTTATTAATGTGAGAAAGCCCATAGCACAGTGGCAATGGGGAGCTAACTGCTTGTGCGTTTGCTGGCTCCTTCACACAGAAAATGCCATTAGGCTGTATCTGCATCAATTTCCAGACATCAGAGCAAGACAATGATGTGAGATGCCCAGCTGGGTCTCTGTCCGGTGTTTGTCACTCAGAGATCAGAGACACTCTGGCAACTTTTCCAATAATGCTGAGAACCCGGGAGCGCCAAGGCACGCCTGCACTTGGAGAAGAGTGTACCAACCTCGTGTCCTGTTTTCCCCAGTGCCCTAACTTCTCAGCATTGCTGGAGCTTCAAATGCAGACTTTCTCCCAGCATTTCTGGAATCCCCAGCCATGATCCGGACACAGGTTCCTGGCAGAGTGTGCCCAACGCCTGCAGGCGGGAGCCAAACTGCAGAAGAAAGCACCGCCGGCAGGTGCAGGGGCGAGGCTCGGAGACTCTACTCTGGAGGCAGGCTGCGCAGACCCTTCTGCTAGAGGCGGTGGGCGGCGTGAGAGAGGCAGGTCAGGCAGATCAGGTCGGCCTCAGCAGTGCGGGTGCTGCCACTGAGAGTAGCCTCCCACCTGCTTTCACGGCTGCCTGTAGATTCAGGACAATCTTAACCTCGCTGCGCTACTGGACAACGAGCCACACTTATTACTCCTCTCTTGCAAGAGCTGTCACTTTTACATCAAACTCACATCGGAGGACAATTTCCAAGACTTGTAACTGACCTAGACATCTGGTCTGGCTTTAAAACCCCGAGTCTTGCTTGCATTCGGTCGGGTGTGGGGGTTAGAGTTATTTCGATGCTCCACTGCTCCTCAAGGTGGCATGTCACTACCTCAGGCGCTAACAACCAGGTGAGTCTGAAAAGTTGCCTGGGTCCACACATGCCCTGGCTGAACGACTATAATCCTAATCCTAAAGCCTTCCCCGATCAAGAGCCAGGAGAGAAGAACGCCAGGGCATCAAGTCAATGTCTGCACAGTTATGGGTGTCCTGGAGGAGCCACTCACTACTAGTGTCCTGGAGGGATGCTGCAAACTCCACTTCAATTAATTTGATAGGTTTCTTCTTTCAAAGCCCAGATTACTTCCCATAAGTAAAGCAGGGATGGATAGAGAAAGGAGCACTAATTTTTTTCAGATTATTTGAAAATCACGGAGATGTCAAAGCTGATGAATTCCAAATGTGCATGTAATTTGGTAGTATCAGGATATAGTCGCTGTTCTAGTACATAAACTAATCCATTAGCAGCTTTTAAGGGTTCATCCTTTTCTGAGCTTTGCACCAGAAGGAGATATGGGCAAAACTTCATCATTAATTCTCAGAAGAAGAGCTCAGTGAAGTAGGTACAATGCCAGATGAGTCCACAAAGACATTTTGGTCTGTACCAACAGCTTCCCTGCTTCCATGTATGTAACTGTTTTGTTCTTTGGGACAGTCCCGTCGCTACAGAGCCATGACAACACACTGCACAATTCATACCGACGTGTAACATTGCTAGAGGAGGATACTCATGGAACAGAAACTTCTTCCATGTGCTCAAAGCACGCAAACAAGAATAGAAGGAAAGGTGCTGGAGAGAGGGTCCCCTGTCCCTAACGTGGGGTTGGGGCACTGACAGGTGACAACCTGGCCACGTGGGTCAAAGGAGGCACTCAACATTACTGTTTCCTCACAGCAGACTTTTGGGCTTACTTCTCTAAGAACGCCCCTATACTGAAAGCGTTTATGAAATGCTTACTTAGTGTTGACCGTAGCTTTCCTTCTGCGGCGCCCGGGAGGTATACGGGTCAGTGAACATACTCCTAATCAACGACGTCATTCAGGAAGTGTTTGGCTTGTGAACTATGTCCTCGTTTAAAGCTTTATATATCATCCCCCCGATGTTACGGTTCTGTTTCCCAGAGCCAAAACAATTCACCCCAGGAGAGCTGTGGTCTTCCCCCCCAACACACCTGCTCCTCCAGTGAGGAACCGGGCCCCTTTTTCTTGGCAGATCTACCAAGGCCACTTTCCAAACCGCATGAGCCAAGTGAGTCACCCTGTTCTACCGTATCCCACTTGTGAAAGAAAGGGAAAATGAGGGTGAAGCACGAACACTACTGCTTTAAACCGGGAAGATAAAAAAGCAGCGGGGAACCATTGAGAGTCCTTGCTCACAGTGTCATCCTGTAATATTTTCAGACCCCGAAGGGAGGTGGCTGACAGATTAATGAATTACTTACTAGATATGATCACCAAAGGAAAATACACTGGGCACTATATTCAGGGTCCTATAAAGCTACTGCTCCAAACTCTTTTTTCATTTCTGGTAGTATGTGTAGTGACTTACATACACGTCATCCCAAATTCACAGTGTCTCTTCATGATCACCTGGCTGGGCATCCGAGGGATGACCGAGATAAGCCGTAACTGAGTACTGCCTCTCAAGAGGAGTGGGTAGCCACCTTCAGTTATGAAAGCTTTTTCAAAGATCTGAGATCAGAAGTGAAATGTTCTTGGAAACATCTTTTTATTTACACAAGTGCCCAAGTGCCAGTGGCCTTCAAATTCTTTATGCACTGGGTAGGAAATATTCTGTATTGTTTGAAGTCTGAAAAGGAATCGGAAGGAATGAGACAGAGACTAGAACTGGGGCTTACCTTTAGGAAGGCTTTCTTCTCCAAAGTGTTCATGATAAATGGAGGGATGGCTGCAAGGAAAGACATCCATTTCAATCTTTCTTTAATATTTATTTTCAGCTCATGCCTTTTTCAACCATTTTACAAAAAGGTTTATGTCACTTTTAGGCTATTTTCATACTGGCAGAGCGAAATTATCTGCAGTAATTCTATAGAATGTTTTAGCATTTAAAAAAATTTAAAACAATGTAATAATGCTCTTTACCAGCCAGAAAATTTTATAATCTTGAAGAGAACTTTACATTTACCTTGAAACAGTACAAACCTCAGGAATTTTCCCCTTCTGTGCTAATTAAACAAATGCAACCTCCCCCAGGCATCCCTCCCACATGGAGTCCAGTATAAAGATTCTGCCTTAAGAAAAAGATTCCTGCCTTGAGGAAGAAAAGTCATCTAACTTCTCTGGGCCTCAGTGTTCTGTTTTCCTCATCAATAACATGGGGAGAATTCTATCAAACTGGATGTGATCGTTGGAGACAATAATGCATGTAACACCTTGGGTAGTGGTAGTACATTATTACTTATTATTGACATTTATTATTATAAATTATAGTACAATTTCTACCAGACTAAACTGTCACATCAACCACTTCCATATGGCAATTACCTCTATAGCTTCCACTGGGACAGAAAGGTTGTATTTCTTCTCTGGGGACTCATTAATGTTTAAAATAACCAAGCCACTAGAAATAGATCTGTTGGGCTGGCTGAGCTCCAAAGGGGAACCTCGTTTTTCAAAATGAGCAAGAACAAAATGCAAACCAAAAGCAAATGCAGGACAGAGAGGTTGGAGTTGCAAGCCTGATGGCGGGAGACAAGGAAATCTGGACACTGCTGGCGTGCTGGGACAGACGCAGCAGCCCCTCGCGGGTTAGTGACCGTGTGCTGGTCCCAGACTCTGGGGACCCTGGTCTGTTTCACGACTGCAGTTCCCACAGCGCACACACCCCCTGCAGCGAGCACCACTGTCTCCTGAGGATGCCAAGGGGTTCCTTCATTCAATCATTTAACAGTGGCTACATCAGATAACCCGAATGATCTGGGATTATAACTGATGCCATTATAATGTTCCCCAAAGTTTTCCTTCAGGCCCTTCAACTTTGGTTACCTATCCTACTCGTGGGCTGATGAGACTCACAATGACAAAAGGCACTTAGAGACAACAAAAGATACTAGCAGGACAAGCTGACAACAACTGATTAAGAGTGCTTCTTTTGACAGCTTGGTTAATAGCCAAGTGCTTTTTGCATTCAGATGAGATGATGAAATTAATCCCATTAATTTCTTTTTCTTTCTTTTTTTTTTTTTTTTCTGTAACGAGCACTAGACTTCCCAGGCCCTCTGTTTCCTGAGTGAGTCTGAGAATCTTCTCTTGGCCTTGGTCTGAGGGTGGCTCCAGGAAGTCCCAGGAGTGGGCGAAAGGGTCTCAGAGGAGCCACATACGATGCGGATTTTGGCTGTGGGTCATGTCAACTCCCAGCCCTAAGGACAAAACTGGGCAGAAGTTTGGCATACATCTTGTGATCTTGTAAACTTGGCATACACCAACCGACCCGACTTGGTTTGTATTCCAAGGGTTTCTCACTGATACAAGTAAATCTCCAGTAGAAATTATTCTGATTCAGGAACTTTTAGAAGTTTCTTTTCAAGGTACACGAAAATCAAAATCTTTGCCTTCAAGTTCTCATCGCCCGTACTGTCCCTGCCCTGGTCCAAACCAGCCCCGTCACTGGCCTGCCGTAGCGGGCCAGCCTCCTCGCCAGGCTCTGACCGTAACGGCTGGCCCCCTTCACGCTGCACACAGCATGGATGTCACACCCCTAAAGCCTCAGGATCACACCACTCCCGTGCCCATGCTGTGCCGTGGCTTCCCTCCCCGCAGGCTACAGCCAGGGCCCGTGGACAAAGAGCTACTAACCCATGCCCGGGGCTGCCATTAGAATCCTGGAGATGACGACTTGCGTGATGGCTTGTTTTGCAGCGTTGGCTGACTCACCCAAGCGGTTCCCATTCTCATCTGTGACGGGAATGCCAACTTTGAGCTCCCTGCCGAGCAAAACGCAGGCAAAGAAGTTCACAGAGGCCCTTGTGAGATAGCTGGAAACGGCGCTGTGCTACGGAACATCAAGTCCACACTGAATCCAAATGCCCACCTGAGTGTCATTTTTGGCACGAACAGGTCTATTTTTATTTTTTAAAGATTTTATTTCTATGAGAGAAAGAGAGAACGAGCAGTGGGGAGGGGCAGAGGGAGAGAAAGAAGCAGACTCCCTGCTGAGCATGGGGCTGAACGCAGGACTCGATCCCAGGACCCTCTCCCTTTGCCCCTCCCCCTGCTCACTGTCATTCTTGCTTTCTCTCATATAAATAAGTAAATAAAATCTTAAAAAAAGAAAAGTAAAACAACATTAGTAAACTCCATGGGAAAAAAGTGTTGCATTTTTAATAACAATGTAATTCAAAGGGTGAACATGCTAACTTAAAGGTAAGGCTAATTTCTATGCTCACATGCAAATCTCAGCAGCTTTCCAAATGAGAGACAATTATAAAGCACGGCATTAGTGAGTAGACTCACCACACTGACATGGGAATCACTAGTCTACGGCACCGCTGGATAGTTAACTTCGGCCACTAGCACTAAAATTTTAGCTCCTATTTTACCCTGTTCTTCATTATCCACTCCAAAATGCTTTTTCTTGTTCTTTCTTCCCTTTTAATTTCTGCCAGTTCTATAAAATACTTCCAAAAATACAGATTAATATTATTTTAAACCCATTAAGACAGTTCTGGGGTGGGGGGGCAGCCTATTTTAGAGAACAGACTTTCTGTGCATGCGCCTTCTTTGCCTAGCTCTAAAACAACCAAATGTTAGTTTGAAATATGTGTTTTAAACTTTTTATTACACAGAAGTAGAGAGAGTATTCTAACCCCCCACATACTCATTAGCCTACTTCAGTAATTAGCAACTCATGGCTAAGCTTGTTTCATTAACGGAGCCATCCTTGTGTCCACGACAGATTACTTGGAAACAAACCTGAGGTCCCATGTAATTCCATCCATAAATATTAAAACGAATTGTTAAAAGTTTCAACAAAACGAATTATTACCAGACTGTACTGTCAAGCACCAGTCCTTTCTAAGACTGCATATGAATCTTACCTTTGCCTCATTAATGGGATATTAATGCAATTAGCAGCAGCCACGGCAGCAAAGGGAACAAAACGTCCTATGAGTGGTGAGACATGCTGCGGAAAAAAAAAAATCCCAAACGCATTATCTTACTTTGCCCGTGTGACTGAATGCAAATACTTACTTCTCCTTGAAAGCTTGCTAAAAACACAGTCTTATTTGTGTGGCAACTCAGGCCAGGAGTACTTTCAAAACTCGTTTCCTGGGGGTGTTTGTGTATTCCCAGCACGGATGCACTGGGACAAGGCCTGCTTCCCAGACATTTGCCGGATCAGCCTGGTTGATGGACCGGGGGGCTTTGGAGTCACGGGGTCATGAGTTCAGGCGCTGGCATCTCCACCTTTCCAGAGGTGTGGGTGCGGGCACACTCCTCAGCACACAGCCTCTAGTGGGCAGTTAGGGTTGGGGGGCACTGGGCACGTAAGACGCAGTGCCAGGGATGGACCAGGGGCTTGGCAGAGGTGGCTGGTGACAGCCCTTCTGAGACCCCACTGAGATAGGCAGGCAAAGATAATGATGGTAACAAGAAAGTCCCAGGACTTGAACTATTTTGAGAAATAATGGAGAGACCTGGCGGCAGTCGCGTAAGAACAAAGGAAGAAGAAGCCTTACTGGGGTAATAAAAATCCGAGTACCTTGGTTAATGCATTAAGTCCTAGAGCTGTTGCCACAGCACCAGTTGTCGCGGAAACGTAAGCTGTTCCCAACTCACTGCAAAGAAAGGATAGGGCATGAAAAATGAGTGCACGTCAGGAAACTCGGGTTCAACACTTTCTGAGAAAACGAGGGGACAATGTGAAAGGGCACGATTTAGAAAGAAGAGCCCACAAACAATCCTCATTATCACTCTACAAACAGACAAACGCAGACCAGAAGCAAGCAGCCCCCGGAAGAGTGGCCTTTCATGTGGACAAGCCGACCAGCACCTTCAGCCCCGGATGTAGGGAGTTCGTACTGGGGGGCACTGAGGGGCTGCGAGTGTGCAGGGAACGGCATCTTGGCCGAAGTGCGGACAGCGTATCTGCCTAAATTAAAAGTACTTCTCAAAATATAAACACACATACTGGCATAAAACTGCCACACTGCTGTTCTTAAAACTGTAACTCACTGTATTGAAATCCTATAAGTCCCATCTGCAACAGGCAGTTAAGCACAGCTGTTTTCTCTTATTTTAAATACAGTTTTAGGGGAACCTGGGTGGCTCAGTCAGTTAAGCATCTGACTCTGGGTTTTAGCTCAGGTCGTGATCTCAGGGTCGTGAGATCGAGGCCCGCATTGGGTTCTGTGCTGGGCGTGGAGTCTGCTTAAGGTTCTGTATCCCTCTCCCTGTCTCTCCCCCCACCGCTGGTGTGCTCTCTCTCAAAAGATAAATAAATTATTACAAATAAATAAATAAGTGTTAATTCAAAAGGTTGGAAGAAATGAAGGTGTGCTAAACACTGTTGGTGACAGATTTCCACAGACTTTGTTCCATATGGTGACAAGAGAAGGCTATGGACTGTCAGAAGCCAACTAAAGTGACACAAAAGAAAACACTCTGAAGTGCTCTCCAAGTTGAGCTAAAAGTTTTGGCTCGCTAATCTCTTAAGCCTGCTTAAAACTTTTTTTTTTTTTTTTTTTTTTTTTACAGGAGGCAACATTTTAAACCTATTACCTTCTGTTTGGCTCTATAGATGGCTTATTTAAAGACAAATCCTAAATAAAAGTCCCCTTGGTTTCTGCAGAGATCACACTCTGGACGCCGCTACTTTCGATGGTGTTATCTGGCCACAGGCTCGGGGTAGACGGGGGTACAGCCTATCACCCGCCACAGGCTGGCCCTCGACTGCCCGCCCTGTGTCCTGCCTGAGGGTGTGCCCACCAGCATCCCTAACAGCACGAATGATGTCTGAGAAGGCAGGCTGGACAAGACGGTCATCCTGATGGGGAGGCAGGAGGAGAAAGCCTACTGGAAAATATGCCCCATGATATTCTGAACAATACCAACAGTCTACACACCACTGACCCCGATGCACACTGGGGTAGTACGGAGAACGATTAAGTCTCAGGGTCTTACTTTACAGTGAGGGGAGCGTCTCCACTTCTGTTGGTGTAATTGACCACGGCGTTGAAGGACTGGTTGATCCACTGCCAGAACAGCACCGCCGGCGTGGTCCTAAAACAGAGCGATCCATCACACACCGGCCATCGCCTGTGACCTAGCCGCTGGGCGGAACAGAAAATGTGAACACCAGTAACCACAGAGGAGATGGACTGCAGAAGGAGAATGCTAGGTCAGAGACCGTGCGTCCTGCGTCGAAGGCTTTGGACCTGAGTGGTGGGGCAGACGGGCGCCCTCTGATTCTCAGCCTCCTTCTTTGGCTCTGGGTAACCCCAAGCTCAATGGGCTACAGTAAGGATCAAGTCATCCTCCTTAAACCTGATCTTAAATCTGCAGACAGCCTGGCATACAGCAGACACTCAACGCCCCTTCTCTTGGGGAGAAAAGCCAGCTGTTTGTAGGTGAAGGAGCCCTGCTCCCTCCTCACAGCACGTGAGAGCCTGAATGTCTTCGTCTACGGCTACGGCTTTGACTATGTACGGCTACGGCTATGGCTACGGCTATCCATCTCATTTTCTCTCAGGTGTTAAGAGTTAGGGAAAAAAGGGGCGCCTGGGTGGCTCGGTGGATTAGGGCCTCTGCCTTCGGCTCGGGTCGTGATCCCGGGGTCCTGGGATCAGGCCCCGCGACGGGCTCTCTGCTCAGCTGGGGGCCTGCTCTCTCTGCCTGCCTCTCTCCTACTTGTGATCTCTGTCTGTCGAGTGAATAAATAAAATCTTAAAAAAAAAAAAAAAACAGTTAGGGAAAAAATTCAGTCTCCTTTTGAATGAGAGAGAGAATACTATTTATTTAGCACCGGGAAAAGTTAAGGCCACCCCCTCAAGCTATGACATTTACACAAAATGGAACTCAGCGTGGAATGACATTTATTTCAATAAAACTATTTACATACAAAAATGTACTTTAGCTTCTGAGTATAAAGTGAACGGTTGTTACATTTCCATAACTTACCTATAAAATGTCATCATACAACCTGTGATGGTCATGTTCATTGGAACCTGAGCTGACATTCTTCCTATCAAAATCATCTTTTCACCCGTGTCAGGATGAAAAGCTGAATCATAGATGTACTTGGCTCTCCATAATTCATTTTCTGTAAGACCTGGAGGAATAATTCCTTGCCTAGGGAAACAAGAAGTAACAAGAAGGACAGAAAATAATAAGAAGAATAAAAAAACTTGTTCATTTCCAATAGCTCACCAGTGCTCTAGAGACATGTCGCTAGAAAGTTTCTAAGTTTACCCTTACCTAAAACAACTGTGCCTGTGGTGAAATTTTAGTAACACAAAGGAAAGTAAACACAATGAACATTTCAAACCCATGTATCTCAAATGGTCTGTAATTTTTAAAAACAAAAACTTATTTTGTATCTTAAAGTATTCAACTCTGAAATATCCTTGTTTTAAATGACATATTTAAAAATGTATTTTGAACTTTGCAAATTCTATAATATTTTCAACCAATTAGAAAAAAGCTGTGGCAATCAAGAACATCAATTAATTTTTATACCTACAGTCTGAAACCCTAGATTAGAAGGGCTCATTGTTTTATCCTGTTATCAAAGAAACACACATTCATTGCTAAAAACTTAGAAAATACAGACATTCATTAGTGCAATTAAAACACTGAAGCCCTTGATTACTCATGTCCACTGATACTGTTTTGTGAAGACACAGCCACGGTCTTGCAGATCTGTCTATGCGCCCTCAGGATCTCTATGAACACCATACCTGTTGCTTTAGGACCACCTTTTTAAAATGAATAGTATTTTGTAAACGCTTTTCTGTATCTTTAGAGCTTCTTCTCTATCACCTGTACTGGGTTGAATAGTGTCCCCCCAAATTCATATTCACCCAGAACCTCAGAATGTGACCTTATTTGGAACCAGGGTCTTTGTGGATGTAATAGTTAAAATGAGGTCATGCTGATAAGGGAGGGCGGTAAATCCGATGACCAGTGCCCTTGAATGCCAGCCACATGCAGACAAAGAAGGTCCTGTGATTTCGGAGGCAGAGATTGGAATAATGTGGCTCCAAATCAAGGGACATCAAGGCATCCCTCGGGCCACCAGAAGCTGGAAGAGGGGAGGAGAGATTCTCCTGTAGAGCCTTCAGAGGGCAGTGACTCTCCCAACACCGTGGTTTCCGACTTTAGCCTCCAGAACTGCAACAGAATAAATTTCCGCTGTCTGAAGCCACTCTGTCGGTGGTAATTGGTTACAGCCGCATTAGAAAACTAACACATCGTCCTTTTAAATGCTCCAGTCTTCCGCCACAGGATTCTAATAGTGGATTATCCCAATCCCTACTGCGGGGCACTTTAATTGCTTCTAATCTTTTCCATTTGTAAAGGATGAGGAAGTCAATCTCCTTAATAAATCTCTCCTCTGCATCTAAGATTAATCAGAAACAAATGCTGAGCCCAAAGTTATGTAAAATTTTGAGGCGGTGAATACTTTTTTGTCCTTCTTCTTTACTTGAGTATGTCTGTTGATCCTGGGGGGCGGGGGCAGCACCCTCACTGCTAAAGAGGCTCTCGGCTCTCCTGTAAACTTGACCCAACTTGACCCGCTGTAGGCCAATCTTGTTAGCTGTGTTATCTGCTCCCCTGAACATTTTTATCTTGATGTAGTCAGGCAGGAACAAACGCAGTCTTTGCCTAGAAAGGGCTGACCTGCTTCAGGGTTATACAAATATTCACCTCTACGTCTTGTACTTTCGTAACAGGGTTTTTTGTTTCATTTTTTAAAAATTGTCACTGAGGTTTTTAATTTATTTGGAATTTATTTTAAGATATGAAAATGTTGAACTTGCTTAACTTGACTTTACCATTGGCTGCTCTGCCACCCTAACACCCAGATTGAAATGCTATAGTCATCATCAGTTGAGATCCTGTGAATGCTGGGCTTGGTGTTGGGGCTTTCTATAGAGTTCCCACTATCTTTACCCCATGGGGCCCATGCCTACCTTCCCACTGACAATATATTCTATGCCTAGTAGAACAGCAGTCTCTCCTTTCAAAAGTGCCTAAGTTATGCTCATTCTTGGGGCATCTGGGTGGCTCAGTTGGTTAAGCAACTGCCTTTGGCTCAGGTCATGATCTCAGGGTCCTGGGAATGAGCCCTTGTCAGGCTCCTTACTCAGCAGGGAGCCTGCTTCTCCCTCTCCCTCTGCCTGCTACTCTGCTTGCTTGTGCTCGCTCTCTCTCTGTCAAATAAATAAATAAAATTAAAAAAAAAAAAAGCTAACCTAAGTTATGCTCATTCTTTTTTCGGACAATGCTTGGAATTATTCTCTCAATTTTATAGGTGAGCACAATTGTATTTGGACTGAAACTGTACTGATTTGGAGAGAATTTGGAGAGAACTTTCCATCCAGACTTACTGCCTGTTTCTCCAGTTACCAAAAGCTTCTTTTAATGACCACCCCCAACTTGTTCTGGAACTGCTTCACACTTCTGGGCAAATGTATTCCCAGATATTTTATATATAGGTATATGTATATTTTTGGTCTTATGGATGGTATTAACATAATATTGTCTAATTGATTACTGCTGATATACAGGAAACTGTTGACTTTTTGTGTAGCCTACTTGTTGTATTCTCTTATTTGTTCCATTGGGTTTTTTTAGTTAATTGGTGAGAAAACCATCATTTGCCAAAAAAGAGACAAAGAAAGAATCGGCTCATGCTTTCAAGATTTGTACATCTTCTTTAGTCTGTCTTTGTTTTTTTTTTTTTAAGTTTATTTATTTAAGCAATGTCTACACTCAACATGCAGCTCAAATTCAGGATCCCATGCACCACTGATAAATCAGTCAGGCCCCCCTCTTACCTCTTTTTTAGGTCTTTCTGAATTGGTTAGAGCTCCCAGAACAATGTTATATAATAAAGATAAAGGTATCCCTGACTTGCTCCCGACTTTAAAGGGACTGCCTCGTAGAGCAAGATTTTTAGGGGAGTGTTATAAGGTGTTACGGGAAAGAAAAAAGGCCCATGTTCAAGTTTGGGAAAACAGACTAATGGCTTTATTTATTCTAATACTTCTTGGAATTTTTTGAAGTCATTGGGGTGTGACATCCTTAAGAATGAGATATAGGGGTGCCTGGCTGGTTCAGTCAGTGAGGCACGCAACTCTTGATCTCAGAGTTTTAAGTTTGAGCCCCATGTTGGCTGTGGAGATTATGTAAAAATAAAATCTTAAGAAAAAAAAGAGAATGGGCTGTAAACTTTTCCAAATTTGACTATGGAAGCCACTTTCTCTCCTTTCCTTCCTCCTTCCCCTCCTTTCCTCCCTCCCTCCCTTCCTTTCTATCTTTCTCTGTCTTTCTGCCTTTCTTTCTTTCTTTCTCTCCCTCTCTGGTGTTGGGGGGAAATATTCCACAGCACTGCTTTCCTGCAGAACTGTCTGGGACGTTCAGCTCTACTCTTCCATTATTTGGTGTGACGCTGGCTGCTAATGTGGGTGTGTATTCTTTACCATATTAAAGAAATACAGTACATTATTCCTAGCTGATCAATTATTTTCTGAGAAACACATGGATCATTTAACCTTCTTTCAGGCATCTATCAAGACGTGACTTTCTTGCTTCAAGGTGAGAAATTACACTGACAGATGTCCTAAAATGAATCAACTTTTTATTCCTGAAATAAATCCTACTTGTTCATACTTTCATGAAAGGCTGGATTTGATGTGCTCATATTTTATTTTGGATTTTTACATTATTAATTTGCAAGATGGGCCACTGTACTCTTTCAGTGTACTTCTGTCATTTATAGTATCAGTGTTTTGCAAATGAATTGGGAAGCATCTCCTTTTTCAAAAAATTAAATCGGCTTTACCGAGGTATAATTTAAATGCAGTAAAAGTCACCCATTTTAAGTGCATGACTTGGTAAGTTCTGGAAAAGGTAGAGTGGTGTAGCCACCTCCAGGGTCATGGTATGGAATATTTTCATCTCCCCAAAAGCAGGCTCCTCTGGAGGCTTTCCCCCCTTTCTTGGAAACCCCTAATCTCCTTCCACCTTCCCATCTATTATCGGGAACTGACAAACTATATAGCCCATGGCCTGTTTCTGAATGGCTTGTGTGCTAAGAATGGTTTTTACACTTTTAGGGGGTTGTAAAAACAAGCAAAAACAACAAGGATATGCACGAGAGAATATATGGCCTGCAAAACTGAGAACAGCGCCCCCTGGCCCTCTACGGGGAAAGCATGCCAACCTCTGCTCTCCCCCACTGGAGGAGTGTCTCGGGTTTACTCTCCACGTCTTTCTTGCTCCTTTTTCACGGAGCCAGCAGTGCCTCCCACTGCCCCTGTTTTGCTCTCACAGTGTTAGCTTCTTTGCAATGCTTTTACGTCTTCTTTTCAACTCCTCTGTCTTTTCTTCTGCACCTCTCTGCTTTATGGCTTTTGTTCCAGATTCACAGAACACCTCCTTTCCCGAATTCCTGACGTGTGCTTATGCTCTTCCTCTGTCCGTTGTTGGGTACTTTGGCATAAGGTTCCAAGATGTTCTGCCGCTCGGCTCTTTTCTCTTGATGCACTGGTACGGACTAAGATCTGGCCAGCCTCAGTGTCTGATGACGAACTCTGCAGACCGCCCTGCTTCCTTCCCTGACCACCCACGTGACCATCAAACACCCACTTGTGGGTGCCGCTCACAGCACGTCTGGGTGGCGTAGCGCCCGCTGCTCCAGATCTCAGCTTCTGGCTGACTCACCCTAGAGCAGGCGTCTGTAAATTGCTGTCTGTGGCCTGTCTGCCTCACCTGCTAAGAGTGGCTTTTAATTTTTTAAAAGATTGTATTTTTAAAAATATAAAATTTAAAAAAACGCCCAAAACAAAAATAAAAAACTGAGAAAACTATGGGGCAGAAACTCTCTGTGGCCCACAAAGCCTACCATATTTCTCATGTGGTCTTTTATGGAGACAGTTGTGACTGCTGCCTTGTTAGAGCACCGCTCTTCTCTGACGTCATGACTGGCTCTTTGAATCCATGAACCGCAGCTCAAACCTACAAACCCGCTACAGCATCTTTGCATCTGAGTCCCTCCCGGCAAGGTTCGTTCACTGAGGCTTAATTTCAGAAGCAACCAACCTACTCTAATTCTGACCACCTGCTTTCTGCATGGTGCTATCTCCATCTGGGGACAGAAGGATGCACGCGGAAGGGGTGGGCTATGGATACAGGGATGTACTAGAGAGTAGGAGGCAGAGTGCTGGGAAAGGGGACCTCACAGATCGGTACCTAGGAGTTGGAGGGATGGCTGTCTTATTTTCAGGTCACTGTGAACCCTGGATATCTGCACTAAGGCTCAGCCTCCGGGGACAAAACATGTCTTCCTATTTCCTCTTTTTTGGGGGGTGGTAAAGATGATTCCATTGCAAAAAAAAAAAAAAAGAAAAGTTGTAAAATCACTAAGTGAAGATTTAAAAGACAACAGGCTAACATGATGACCTATTACCGTATTAATCAAAAAAGCATAGTCATGAAGGTTACCTGTAATCATGCACTATTTTTCTTGCATTCTCTAGTTGTTCGTTGGTTAACAGAATATTCCTGGGATCTGTTACAGTGAAGAAATGATTGGCTCGTCCAACAAAGGTGCTTTGATCCCATCGAGGTTCCTTGATGTTAATGTTCGGTGGAAGTTCTCCAGACATCGTCCTGGACTCTAGAGGGTCAAAAAGACAAATCTACTTAAGACTTAACAGTGTTGCTACCCATTTTAGAAACTCTATAGTCACATTAATTTCCAGATAAAGACTTATGTACATTCCTCTTTATAAAAAATAACTTTGCTATAAGTGGCAGAAAGACAATCTAAATCCACAGCTTCCTTTGTCCATATATCCCAATGGATTGTAACCAAATTTCAATAATTTCCCACATACTTCTCCTGATAGATACATAGTATTTAATCATTCTTTAACTTTTGGGAGCCTAGAAATACTCTAGAAAAAGTAGAAATAGAAAAAGTTAAAAATAACATCAGTAGTAACAGGGTTTAAAGTTTGAAATCCCTTTTCTGGGCATAACAACCAATGCCAAGCTACTACTCCATTCTGCTCTACTAAATTTGTTACTTCTACTGGTAGAAGTGACTAATTATGCAAAAAGGGTTACATGCTAAAAATTCTACAATTAGAAAAAGACTCAGATTCAGTCGGCCTGTTCAGCATATAAACCACCAATCAAAAATGCAAAGTTATGTCCCTCAATCTAACAGGGAGAAGGTGGGAAAAACACATTCGGACAAGCCCATGAATACAAGTAACACTGTAGCCTATCATCTCCCTCATATAATGCCTATTTTACAGGTAGGAACCATCACTATTTTCCCAAAAGTAACTAATTTCTTTCTCTGAGTGATACACACTTATTTTTAGAACTGCACTGTATTATTGTAATGCATGTTTATTGTAATGCTCTGAATAATATGTTTATTGTAGAAAATATAGAATAAAGAAACAGAATCTTTGATAAGTTAGCCACACTGAGATAACCGTCCTTTATGTTTTGGTGATTCCTTGCAGACATTTTTTATACATAGCATCTAAATAAAAAAATAAAGTTGATATCATACTCTGTATTTTAATTTCCTGATTTTTTTTTTTTTTGGCGCTTACTTCATGTTCATGATCATTTCCCATGGCACTAAATATTCATTTTAGGTATATAACAACAACTTTAATGTATAAATTATTTTTAGTTTTTCACCATGATAAATAATGTATCCTTGTCTATGATCTTTTCCCTCAAAGCTGGTGATCTCCTCAGACCAGATCTCTCGGTGTGACATTAAGGAGACTGAAGGACCGAATCCCTATGAAGGCTTCACACCACTGCTTTTCTTTTGTTATTGCTGCTTCCCTTCCCTGCGTTTCTAACATCAGTTCAAATAGCAGCTGTCTTTTCCAGGTCATTTTCCACTAAGTTATTTTTTAGCGCTTCTCAAGTTCTTAGGCACCTTATGATGCCACGTGCAGATGCTAAGCACTTTGGTCATTTATACTTCATCAAAATCTCAAACTAATACGTCTCCTAGCCCACTGGGTCAAAATCGAGCATGTAAAGACAACAGGTGGGAGGAATCCAGTGCCCGTGAGACAGCTGGTGAGTGAGATTGAGAAAGTAAAAATCGGCCCTGCTACTTGCAAAGCCAGCTGGAACAATAAGCACAAAGTCAGGTGCAAGGTTACTGGGTAGTCGTACTTCTCCCAAGGTCACAGCTATGAAGTGTCCTAACACTGCCCTTCTTTGAATGACTACGGCTTTCTGATCTCACCGAGACATCGTTTCTTCTATAATCCCACACTGTTAGGAACTTTGCTACTTGAAATGGAAACAGAAAGAATGAAACATCCGACACTGGACAATGAAAAGGAGTCTGGATTTCCTGCGTAGGTGTGGAGTCTCAGATGAGGGAGTTTCTGGACGTGGCATTCCACATTTCTCTTAACTTTGTATTTTCCAAGGAAATAGGGCGGTGGGGCCACGTCAGCCTAGACCTTAACACCCAGCCCTGGTCTGAGCCAATCAGAATAGGACTTCACTAAACGTCGCTGAAAGTCCACCGCTCTCCAAGATGCTCCAAAAGCTCTAGCTCCTCCCTTGTTGGTGAGACACACTCCGTTCCTCTGGTGTCTGGTCTCTCTCGAAGTAGGAAGGCAGTGAGCGTGACTCTGTCGGCCTACAGGTTTGTTCCCGTTGGGCTCTGGCTGACTGAGCTGTGGTGACAGAAACATCTAAATCTCAAATTAGGACACATCCCCATCATGGGCAGGAAGCCCAGGGATGCAAGAAATATAATGGACTTCAGAGAGCTGTGCCATCGTATGAGAAATGTCTAAACTTTGTATTAATATATCACATGTGTTATTTATAAAACATGCAATAAAGCAAAACAAAAACTCCAGTTCACATCCAGGAGAGCAGCAGCAGTTTTCAGAGGTGTCTGCAGAGACCCGGCGCCTTGCTGAGATGCCTCAGTGCCCCCCAGGCATGGAGGGGATTCAGCGGGTGGGGTTACAGCAAAGGAGGCTGACAACGAGTGACCAGCGGGAGAAAAAGCAAGGAGAGCATGGTGTCCTGCAAGACTGTCTCCCCTAGTCCAACTGGCCCAAAGGAAGAACACCTTGGTAGGTGGCGACACCCTCTGGTGGGATGATGAGGAGAGGAGCATACAACCCTGAGGGGCCAGTCTACGGGCGGGGGACACTGCAGAGATGGTCGTCTTTGCAAGTTCTAAGAATTCTGAGCCATGAGGGCAGCAAGCAGGGAGAGACTGCACACACACATCAAACGTCCTCCCTGGGTAACTGTTCATCCCTGCAAAGATAGTTACTATCTCCCGCCTTGAGATTCGGATTCCGCAGGCCCAGCGTGAGGCCGGGCGTGGGACTGTGCTGGCGCTCTGGCCCGGCCCTCCAACAGTCTGGGCACCAGGCTGTGGCCATACATGCAGCTGGGGCGGCTTCCTTCCCGGCGTTTCTCGTTGCTGCCTATGCCGTCCCTCAGCCCTGAGCCATCGCCGCGTTCCCTGGAGGACATCTGATACAGACGGCTCTCATAAAACCGAAGGATAGGTACTCTTTCTCCCCTGCAAGTACAACCCTCCCCATTACTATTTGTCCTTTATGCCTAACATACATCATCTAACAAACCATAACAAACCATCTCCAATTTCTGAAATAGAAAGCAACATTTAGGTCAAGTTGCCACAAACGTCATCTGGGTTTAAAACCTGGTTACTTTATAAAATCAAAACATCCTAATTGCACAAGAGCTGGATAGGATCTTTAAAAAGACCCACGGTTTTTATCTGTACCATACAGATGAGAAAACGGAGGCCCGGGAGGAGGGGTGCAGGGAGGGGGAGATTACCTGCCCAGGTTGCGTGAGTGGTGCCAGTGGCATTAGAAGAACCGCGGGTCCAGAGCAGGACTGCACTACTGGGCACGGGTGTGCCCGCTCCCTCCTTCTCCTCTACCACTCTCTGTTAGCTATGTTCCCCTCCAAGTGTACCAATTAGTGCCTGCACAGAACCGGTCTCTTTGAGGCCCTCCTTTTTCCTCTAAAGGCAAGCATTCCTACTGATGCCGTGAAGTTCTGCACGACACGGAGCCTGGGGTGACTCGGGAGCACGTGAGCAAGAGGGCTGTGAAGGTCTCACGGGGTCTTTCTTTAACAGGCAAAAAAAAAGGGGGAGAGGTGGGGAAAGGGACTTCAGCATGTCTGGAGTTTGTGTTACAGGCGAGGAACTGGGCTAGATGTTTGTCTGAGAGTACAAGCCATTACTACGTGCCTGTGGCAGAACATTCCATCTCAGCTCTCAACGACAGTGGGCCCTATGAACACTATCCACATTTCATGGCAGAGGAAGGTCAGAATCCGAGATCTTGTTCCCAAGGAACCCTTACCTACCCAGCAAGAGAGGAAGGAGGCTGAACTTTGGACTCCAGGCCACGCCCACCCAAACCCCAACATTAAAAGCATGTAGCAATGGGCCTTGTATGCCCCTTCCCCAAGATGTGCGCATCCTAGCCCCACACACTGTGACTATGTTACCTTCTGTGGTAAAGGGACTTTGCTGGTGTTATTAAGTTACAGATCTTGAGACTGGGGAACTAGCTTGGCTTATTCAGGTGGGCCTGATGTGATCACAAGAGCCCTAGCCAGAGAAAGAGGAGGGCAAGAGAGGCAGAGTCGGAGGAACAGCAGTGAGACGAGCAGAGATTGGGGTGATGTAGGGCGGTAAGCCAAGGAATGTGGGCAGACTCTCGAAGCTGGAAAAGGCAAAGAGCCTCCAGAAGTCACGCAGACTCATTTTTGACTTCCGGCCTCCAGAACTGTAAGATGATGTGCTATTTTACAACCACTAACTTTGTGGTTATTTGTTATAGCAGCAATAGGAAACTAATACAGCACTATTTTCCCTACTTAGAAAGGATTTCACATAGCACTATATACTGGCATAAGAATACCAGCTAGCCTCGATAAACTGTCTCTGCCCCTACGAATTGCAAAAAACATAAAAAAGCCTAATTAGGGGATTCCATATTAACATTCTTACAAGGACAGCTGATCTCAACTCACATAAAATTTTAATTATTAACTGCAACTCCCATGTTTCAATTAGACAAACCTTTTCATGCATGAACCTTCAAGCACAATTCACTTTCTCAACTCTAAATAAATCAACCAGTTTCTGTAATCAAGAGTCGTCTTTTCATTTTTTTTTCCTTTTAAAGATCTGTGTCCTGGGGCGCCTGGGTGGCTCAGTGAGTTAAGGCCTTTGCTCTCAGCTCAGGTCATGATCCCCGGGTCCTGGGATCGAGCCCCGCATCAGGCTCTCTGCTTGGCAAGGAGCCTGCTTTCCTTCCTCTCTCTCTGCCTCTCTGCCTACTTGTGATCTCTGTCAAATAAATTAATAAAGTTAAAAAAAAAATCTGTGTCCTATTCCACATTAAACTGTGGGGCCAGGAGTGGTCCCCCCATGGCTCTGGGGCAGTCGTTTACCCCCTGGCTCCCCTGCCCCAGGCCTGGGCACTCTGAGGGCCAAGCAATAGCTCTTGGTGCATTGAGTCAGGGTGCTGGGGGAGGGGGCACTGAGGTGCTGCTGGGGACCCCTCTCATCAGCACCCCAGAAGTGCTGCATTTTGTACCTGGGCCTCTGATGCTGCAACCACCTCCAGGGGAAATGTGTCTGCATTGGGACTTTGCCACCACATGGCAGGGGGTCCCTTGAACATGCCCCCTTTCCATCCACTGGCTGGGCCAAGGGTGTCACTGCTTGGTCAAACCACCGTTTCCTGGGCGCCCACTGGCTGGTGGGCAGCACTGGTCCCCGCACACTGAGGGCAGCTGTTTGGGTCAGAGGGTGGGGGATGCCAAAGCCACCTCGGGCACCTCTGTGGGGAGGAAGCCAAGTCCCCTGGAGTGGGATAGAAAGGAACCAGTGTGGTTTCCTGGCAGTCTGGTTCAGCCGGGCACAGCCATTTGGAGGTTCAAGGTTCCTGGGCTTTGCTCCTTCGCCCTCCCTACCCAGGGTGAACCTGGTCAAAGATCAGACACCTTCGTGGGGAGTTGTTCTCAAACACAGCTGAGCACATGGTTCTGGCAGCTTTATAACAGGTACTCAGCAACTAGGAATTTCTGCAGAGAACACTGGATGAAGTCATTATGTTGTACAACTTTATGATGATATCGGGGACAGCAGGAATGAGCAAGAACCAGTATGGCTCAAAAGAAGGTTTCAGAGAGGGGTGCCTGGGTGGCTCAGTCGGTTAATTTCGGCTCATGTCATGATCTCAGGGTGGTGAGATGGAGCCCCTGTGTTGGGCTCTGTGCTGGGTGTGGAGTCTGCTTAAGATTCTCTCCCTCCCACTCCCTCTGCCCCTCCCGTCGCTCATGGTCTCTTCTCCCCCCTCCCCAAACAAACAAACAAAAAGTCTCAGAGAAGAACATATATACCTTTGGATTGCAGCAGTAGCCTGGGTAAGGAAAAACGCCATACCTTAAAGGGACAGACTGCACAGGACACCAAGGAACGTGCTCAAGAATGTGTGAGTTGACTGGCTTTATCACAGCAGAAGCAAGTGAAAGATGCCACATCGAGAATCAGAAGACACCAGTGGGGAGGCTGCTCCCTTTGTGTGTCTACCTGAGGCTTCGACCTTTGTGTGCAACTGCGGAATGGTCTTCAGGAATTCGGAGAGGCCACAAAGAGAGAGACAGGGGGGGCGGAATGTCACAGCCACCGGGAGGGGGGGCGGGGCACTCAGTGAAGAACTTGCCCAGCAGGAACTTACGAGCCAGTTACCAGCGGGTTTGATAACTGCAGACGGTCAACAGCCAAATGTGATGGTTTACACCACATCATCTTGGCACATGTCTGACGTTCAACAGATTCAGCTTTCACGACCCGAACGGGTGGAATAGGGGAGCTGAGGGAGACAGAGCCTGTTAAGAGTCCAGAACAGAGACCTGACGGGGAGATGGCTGCTAAAGGGGACCTCCTTGTATGGCTTACACGGCTGTAAGGAGCCTCCTGAAGTTTCACCAGCTGAGCTGTTAATTCGGACGTAAGAATCTTTTCCATGAGTAATTTTAAAGAAAAAATTGTATTTTAAAGGTATTAAAATATTCTTTGTAGGAGAAAAAAAAACAGGGAGCTTTTAAAAAGTTTTCTGTGGTTGACTGACATCACTTAGCTATCAGAAGACAGTCAAGACTTTATCACTTAAAGACAAAATCACTTACAATGAACTCAGGATGTGGTTATCTGGGACCATTAACCATTAGAGGATTAGACTGCATTTAAATGAGTCATTTCTAAAGAGATTATTTTACATATTATATATGTTGATTCACTAATTGACCCCAGAAAGGGGACAGAAATAATCTCTTAGGAGGAAAATAACTTAAAATTCAATCTCCTGGCTAAGGTTTTACAGAAATATAGTCTCAGGGAGCCTCATTAAAATAAATTTCTCCAGGTCTTTATATTCATTCATTCATTCACTGAGGGCATCTCTTGTACCCAGCACTGACTTGATCCTGGGTTTGTCAAGACCCCACACACAGTAAACCATAAGTTGAAAAAAAAAAAAACATTTTAATGAATGCAACCTAAATTTCCCCAGAAAAACTTGGAGACATGCTTCACACATAGAGCTTACTGGGTATGGCCATCACTTAACTCTGCTGATGAAGGCTTCAACTGAGTTACCAGATCACTAATCTTGCTGAATGACTCCTGTATCCAAATCTATACACTTTTCAAAATAACCATTATTTCAACGGAGTAAGCCTGCTCTGAAATCCGTTAATAGCCAAGTCACAGAGTTTATAAGCTATTTTCTTTTTTTTAAGGTTTTATTTTTAGGGGCATTTGGATGGTTCAGTTGGTTGAGCAACTGCTCTCAGCTCTGGTCATGATCCCGGGGTCCTGGGATTGAGCCCTGTGTCAGGCTCCCTGCTGAGCAGCATCTCCCTCTCCCCGCTGCTCCCCTCTGCTTGTTCGCTCTCTCTCTCTTTCAAATAAGTAAATAAAATCTTTTTTTTTTTTTTTAAAGATTTATTTTTAGAGAGAGAGAGAGAGACATAGCAGGCGTGTGGGGGGAGGGGCAAAGGGAGAGATACTCCCAAGCGACTCCACGCTGAGTGCAGAGCTGAACTTGGGGCAAATCTCGTGAGCCGGAGATCATGACCTGAGTTGAAACCATGAGTTGGCCTCTCAACCAACTGCACCACCATGTACTCCAAGTTTATAAACTTTTAAAGCCCAAATGAGTGCCATGACAAATACCTTCCACTTATAAGGCATGACCTATTATAGGCCAGCTGGCAATGTTAATGAACTCCATCATTCCCCAAGGCATTATTTAAACTACATCACAATCTTCATGAACAGTTCTGGGAGGGCATTTCTGCCTCCCTGGTAGGTTAGATGTCACACCGTCAGCACACAGCTCTGCAAGGGTGAAGACCACCTGCTCGTTCCTAGGCCCAGGCCCACCTCCCACTGCACATACGCCTCATGGCTGGTCAAGTCTGCACCAGCAAGGCAATGGTGATCCGTTTCGTTTCCAGATAAGTTCACTGAACGAGCTGGTGAGCTGAGCTTGTGTTCCTGGCTCCAAGCTGGACTATAACTGGGGATCCCTGGGCGGAGGGAAGGCGGGAAGCAGTGTGTACTGGTCAGGCGACTGTGTCTGTGGAGACAGCAGACCCGAGCTCACATCCCAGCTCCAGCGATGATGCCGTGGCCTCGCACACATGAGCCCACTGCTCCAAGTTTCTGGATCTTTATCATCAAAATCAGGATACTACTTCATAATAACCACTAATTTAATAACCATACGAGAGCTTTCCTTGTATTATCATCTCATCCAACCCTCACAACAGTTCAGTTTCCAGGGGTGGGTAGTGAACTTGCTCGAGTGAGGAAAGGCGCTAGTGTGTGAACCCAAGTTGTCTGGCTCCAGAACCCGGCTCGCTGGGGAAGCAGTTGTGGCCAGGGAAGTATTTCCCTGGAGAGTCTGATTCAGTAGAGCTGTGGTGAGGCTTAGGAGTTAGATTTTTAAGAAGTACACCGGCGGTATCCTCTGATTAGGTAAATTTGGGAAAATTATGCTGGAAAGAACATAAAAATAATACACAAAAAATGACCCAATGCCCGACCGGTTGAGGGAAGACCCTGAGCCTCTTGCAGGACTAGCGTGGACGTTTAGATGACTTCCTGGCTGGTGGCTTGGCCTGTTCTTTCTGGCAGATTCCTGCTGAGGCTCACTCCCTGCCCTGTGGCCTGGTCCTCTGAGCACCTTACCCCGACAACCTTTGGAATCAGAACTGGACTGGACCAAGCACAGTGTGGACTGGAGTCCTGATCTGTCACTTCCTTTTGAGCCATGTCACCGGGTGAGTCACTTCCCATCTCTGAGCCTCAGTATTTTTATCTACAAGATGGAGGAAAGAGTCGGCTCACAGAGTTGGTAGGATTAGTAAGCTGAGGTGTACCAGACGGCTTTTAAACCTTTATTAACTGTCAAATGCTAAACAAAGGCAGGGCACATGTCTAACAAGCCAGTCTCCCAGGAGTAGGAGCTCTGTCCTCACTGGCTGAAGTCCTGCCCATACATGCAGTCTCTGCTGGTGGGGGTGGTGGTGATGGGGTTGTGGGAGCAAAGGACTGGAGCTTGGCTACCTGAAGAAGATGATGAGAAATGTCTAACAAAAATCACTTTTCTCCAAGATAAACTATTTTCCGACCTTCAGCAACATGCCACGAAAATGCTTAAATTGGCAAAAAATTTTTCTTCCAAAATTCTGCAGGTAACAAGTTAGCAGAGAATGTGTTTTTCATCAGGGACTTACTAACAAAGACCTTTAAACCTGGCTAAAAATTAATAATGGAAATTACATTATTAAACTGGAAACTTGCTGGTGACTAACACAACTCTAAAAGAGGCTTGAAAGAGGTAAGAAAGCCGGGTCGCCCTGGTCTGCTTACTTAGGGCTGGGCAGGTGCAAAACAGCCCGCCAAAGTCACTGTCTGGGGGACAGGACTGAGCACCCATTATGTGCCAAACACTAGACTTTTCAGGCATTATGAGATGTGAAATCCTTATTTCAGTCCTCTAAGAAAATGCCCCTTATTTGTTGAGCTGCTCAGAAAAATCAAGCATCACCCCCAAGATAGCAGAGCCCAGAAGTGCTGCTTGTTTGTCTTTCTGTCACACTTCTGACCCGTGGGAGGCCAGGGGTGATGTGGCTGGCAAGGGTAATCACCCTAACCAGAGGAGCCTAAAAAGCCCATTTACTAATTTATTTGGCTTTGGGCTGGTTGTCCACACACCCCATTCCTTTCTCATGGGTGTGGCCACACAGGAGATCAAATTATAGACCAGAAGGCTGAATCCTGGGTAAAGAACAAGACTCCTTCAAAGTGAATTTCCACTCATCAGTGGCTTTCTGTTGCGCACTCTCCTCTATTCCAGGGGGCTTTTCTAGAATCAAGAAAACATGGAGAATTATTGCCTTCTACCTGTCTCCCTGCCAGCTTCCTCCTCACCCTGTCTCCCACCCCACAATGCAGATCCACTCTTGGATTAACTTGAGAGCATCCCGGGGACAGTGCAATCATCAGCCATATTCCAGGCCTTAAGATCAACTTTGGGCGTGGGTTTCTTAATCACTTACTTAGGATGGGTGAAGTTCTCATCCATTTTTAAAAAAATTCTACTGGGTTTTACTTGAGATGGTGGCATCAGCCTCTAAAAATGTTAAAATACTACCAAACTATAATATTTTGGATGCATTCAGTTGAGTATTTATTTTACTACCCACCTGAAAGAGTCAAATCAGGTTACATATAATGTCTCTGAAAGCATGGGACAAAGTAATAGCTAACTAAAAACTTGGTAACTTTGAACTTTGTATGTTTACGCATAGGTCTGAATCTTATTCTAACTTAACAACTTTTCACATGGTAGCTAAGTCAGCTTTTTTATGACTTATTGCTACTGATTTCTTACCTTTAACCTCATGACTATACTCCAATTAAATACATCTGACTATACTCCACCTATGACTATACTCCAATTAAATACATCTGACCACTGCTTGCACAGTAGGACAGATGTAGATGCCATATTTTATTCTAAGGTATTCTGGACAGCAAAAAGTTTGGATGATGGACAGCCTCTAAGCTTTCTCCCCAGGAAGTAAAGAAGGGGTGGGGGATGGATGCTTCCTCCCAGGTGGCACCCCTCTCTACCCATCCACATGAGATTTCATAAGACTTCTACAGAGTATTAAGAGCATTCTACATCTGACTGACCCTGAAGTTCAGCCAGCCTTTGCTATACGGGTTCCTCTCTGACAACTACAACCACAGATATGGCCCCTGTCCTGAAGGCCCATGGGCTTAAAACACCTTAAATGCATACTGGAGCAATGATAAATGATAAGGCCTAGGCTAGAGAGGAACAGATAGATCTTTCCTTCCAAATTCTTGTTTTGCAAGTTAGATACCTGCAGTCCTAAAGGGAGAAAGGACATACTTAGGTCACAGAACTTCTTTGTAGCCCCTCCATTCATCCTCCCCTTCTCTTCTTACACATCTTGTATGTCAAGTCTGGGTCCAGCACCGTAAGAGCCGCAAAGCCTCCTTATTTACTTACATACCCGGTTCCCACCTATTATATGCCTGGAAACTGAGGATGGACAATGGAAGAGAAAACCAAGAGGCACCCAAGTCAAACTCTAGAGGGCAAGGCAGAAGAAGGGATTATGAGTTTGAGAAAAGTACGAACAAAATGCAGTGGGGGTTCAGAAGGCAGTTGTCTATGAAGTGGTTAAGCGCCAGAGCTCTGAAGTCACTCAGAAGTAGGCATTTTCATTCAGGCACTCAACAAATATTCATTGAGGGTCTACCGGGTACAGGCAATTGCTGGATGCAGGGAGGGATAGGTGAGCAAGACAAAAATAGGCTCTGGTCACAAGATGAGAAAAAAAACAGCAAGGAAACACAGTTAATTTCAACTGATGACAGATGCTATTTAAGAAAAAAAACACAGGGGTAGCCTAACAAAAAACGCCTGCCTGAGGGCTCAGTTTTAGACAACACAGTCAAGGAAAAGCATCTTTGAGCAAGTAACTTTTAAGCTGAGACTTGGCCTTGCGTTACAGGCAGCCAACTGTGTGACCTTGTGCATGTTACTCAACCTCTCTGAGTACCACCAGCTTTTGTATTGAGATCATAAAAGCAAAACCCACAACCTCACAGGACTGGAAGAATGTAAAAGTCATGACCTAAGTCACCTGCATACACTTAGAGGAAGCCATGGTTGTCATTCTGGGAAGGTTAGAGACCTGTGACACGTGGGAAAGATCAAGAGAGCATGGAGAGATGCAAGGCCGGTCCAGGACCACTCTCACCTCTTTCCCGAAAGATTGCGGGTTCCAGGGCAGAGGCCAGGTGGTCTCCTCTCTGACCCCGGGGCCCAGCTGTGCGCCAGGAGGAGAAGCCAAGGGCTAGGAGTGTGGGGGCACGGGGGTCGGTAACACCCGGTCACCAGGCAACCCCTCGAGCCCGTAGCGCGGTGGCCTGTCCCCGCGGCAGCCATTTTGGGTGGCCTCACCGCGGGGTTTCGTCACGAGGCCGCCGGGCACAGCGTGGCAGGGCGCGTGCCGGCGTGGATGGGTGAGCCCCTTCCCATCCCGGGCGAGACGCACTCCATCACGTCGCTCAGGGGGACCTCAGGGGCAGGTCAGGCTGCTGCAGGCGGGGAAAGTACCAGGCAGCGGGAGGGCAGGGGTCCCTAAGGTGCAGGGACCACCCCCAACCCCCGGCCCCGGAATCGCCGGCACGGCGCAGGACCTCCCGCCTGGGGAAGTGGGGGGGGGGGTGTCTCCGCGCTGCAGGCCCGCGATCGCGCGCCCCCTCCCCGGCCCTCGCCCCTCCGCGGGGCTCCCTGCGCACTCGCCACCCAGCCCTGCCCGAGCCGCCGCCAGCCACTCACCGCTCCCCGCCGCCCGCGCTGCTTGCAGCACCCGAAAAGCGCCGCCTGCGCCGCCACCGGAAGCGCTTCTCCAGCCAGTGCGGCTCTGCGCGCCGCCGCCTCCCGGTGCGCGCCCTCAGAGCGCGTCCCCGTGCGCAGGGAGCGCGGCCGCGTGGAGCCCCGGACCCGCCCCGCGCCCAGCCGCGCTCTCCCCCGTGCCCGCGCTTTCGCTGCTGGCTCCTCCCCGCTTTCAGTCTACGCGGTCAGCTCCCAACTTCATCCTCGCAGCCTTGTCAGGCCCTCTCTGCTCAAGCCAGCGCCATTGCTTTCCGTTTGGGTTTCCCCGAGGGCACTGCGCCCTACTCGATCATTTCTTTATTGCCAGGATCTTGCAGAAAGTCCGCAGCCACCCATTCACTCACTCATTTGTTCATTTAAACCCGTGTTTCCCAGATTGTGGAGTGTGGCACCGCTGGTGCCACAAGGCAATTTTAGGCGCTTTAGCGTCACGAACTGACTTACATCTTTGAAAGAATGGCTCTGGGCGTCTCCTTCAGCTCCGGTCATGATCGCGGGATAATGGTTCTGGGATCAAGCCCCGCATTGGGCTCCCTGCTCAGTGGGAACTCCCCCTGCTTGTGTTCCCTCTCTCACTGTCTCTCTCTCTGTCAAATAAATAAAATCACAAAATAAATAAGAAAGAAAGAAAGAGAGGAAGGAAGAAAGAAAGAAAAAAAGAAAAGGAAAGAATGGCTCTGGGTACAGTATGGAAAGGTCATGAGGCAGAAAGAGGCCAGGAGGGAGGGTACCAGGTTGGCTTGGACCCGGCTGATACAGCTGAGGTGGTGAGAATTATTGGGTTCTTGGGTATATCTTGGGAGCAGATGAAATCTAATATATGGTGAATCACATCATGTTCATGGAGAAGATTCTATTTTTAAAGTCATAAATTCTTCTCAAATAAATTAGAAATACAGTGCAATTCCAAACAAAATTCTGATAAATCCAGTGTGTAAGAGTGTGTCCCTACAACTTGATAACTATAAAGCATATATGGAAAAATAGTGAGAAATAACCAAAACAATTTTGAAGAAAAAGTAAGGTGGAGGGGCGCCTGGGTGGCTCAGTGAGTTAAACCTCTGCCTTCGGCTCAGGTGATGGTCTCAGGGTCCTGGGATCGAGCCCCACATCGGGCTCTCTGCTCAGCAGGGAGCCTGCTTCCCCGCTCTCTCTGCCTACCTCTCTGTCTACCTGTGATCTCTCTTTCTGTGTCAAATAAATAAATAAAAATCTTATTTATTTATTTATTTATAAGATTTTATTTATTTACTTGACAGAGATCACAAGTAGGCAGAAAGGCAGGCAGAGAGAGAGAGAGGGAAGCAGACTCCCTGTGGAGCAGAGAGCCCGATGCGGGACTCGATCCCAGGAACCTGGGATCATGACCTGAGCCGAAGGCAGAGACTTTAACCCACTGAGCCACCCAGGCGCCCCAATAAAAGAAATCTTAAAAAAAAAAAAAAAAGTAAGGTGGAGTGACTCATCCTAAAAATATGGGGAGGTAGTGTGTTGGTGAGAGATCAACAAATAGCTTAGGACAGCCAGAGAGAGGTACCTGACACAGACCCTGCTCGTGCAGAAATGTGCTCTGAGCTGGCATCCCAAGTGAGGGGGCAAGGATAAATACTCAATAATACTGGGGCAATTGAATCTCTACCTTATACCATTCATGAAACTCAGCTCCTGATGCATTAAAGACTAGAGCATGAGAAACAAAACTCCCAAATTTTTAGCAGACAATATAGGATGCTATGTTTATGACCCTGGGATAAGGAGACATTCCTTTTTTTTTTTTTTTTTTAAGATTTTATTTATTTATTTGACAGACAGAGATCACAAGTAGGCAGAGAGGCAGGCAGAGAGAGAGAGGGGGAAGCAGACCCCCTGCTGAGCAGAGAGCCTGATGCGGGGCTCGATCCTAGAACCCTGGGATCATGACCTGAGCTGAAGGCAGAGGCTTAACCCACTGAGCCACCCAGGCGCCCCAAAGAGACGTTCTTAAATAAACACAAAAAGTACAAAATATAAAGGAAAGGTTGAAAAGTTAAACCTCAGGAAAATTCAGAAATTGAGTTTGATAGCTTGCCAATGAAAGCATAAGAGAAGTGAAAAGTTCACGGACCGGGAGGAGGTATTTTCAATGCGCGGATACGGTAAAGAATACCTACCCAGAAAATATTACCAAAAACCGTTTGTAAACTAGTAAGAAGAAATAACCCAATAGAAAGACAAAATCATGAATTTACAGTTTACAGAGAAGGAAAAACAAATGGCCACCACACATAAGTAAAGATACTCCAACTGGCTAGTGATTTGGGCACTCAGCAGAGGTTTCACAAATAGTTTTTTGGTGGCATTCCTTATCCTCAGAATTCCTATGAACCAGTTTCTGTTCTTCACCATAACCTGTGCCAAATGTTTGGTTCAAAAAGATTAAAAAAAAAAAAAAAAGGTCCTTCCTTCACAGGGTTTGTTGGCAAAGAGATAGACATGGAAACAAATAATTACAAGAAATGATTATAATTCAGTATAAAAATTGCAACAGTATAATTTGGGCTGTTTAAGGGTTGTGAGGGCTCAGAAGGGGGACTGCCTAGCTCGCCTGCAGAATGCTGTGCAAGAGACAGAGAACAGAGACAGAGTGTATCAGTTATCTTGTTGCTACAGTAATGTTACAGCAGAACCACAAAATCTCAGGAGTATACACAACAAGGAACATTTATTTTTGTTCCTGGGGCTATGTTGACTAGCAGTTGTATTGATGGGAGCTGGGCTCAGCAAGGCTTACTCATGTGTCTGGACAGCTGTGGGCTGTCAGTGGCTTTGTGGGTCTTAGCAGGGCTGTCTCACGTGTCTGGGCCCTCAGCTGGGACAAGTGGACCGACAACAACAGTGCAGCAGAGGGGGAGAGAGGGGGAGAGGGAGGGAGAGAGAGATAGAGGAAGGAAACTCAAGACTTCTTAGGGCCCAACCTTGGGACTGAAACGCCTTCACTTTCACTTCATCCCACACTTCAAACCAAATTACAAGCCCAGCCCAGATTCAGGGGAAAATAGATTTTATCTCCGGATGGGAGGAGCTGTAAAGTGACATCACAAATATGTGTAGATATACAGGCAGGGGGAGAATTGGGGATATCCTGTAATGCAAATTCTGTCATCATGTGCATTTCTTGGTCTTCCCAGCACCCCCACTTATTTTGGTGGAGCTCCCTCATCTCACTACATTTGATCCTGGTCAGATTGTCATTTATCTTTTCATGCCCACCATGGTCCTGGGTACAAGACCCAAGCTGGACCAAACAGAACCCTGTCCTGAATTTATAGGCGGTCTCATGCCCCTCCCCTGCTCCTATGGGGGTTACTGAGCTGGGAGAATGTAGATCAGGGGCTGTCTGTCGGGGCAGACCTTATGCCACTCTGCAGAAGAGAAACTAAGTTGAAAGATGAAAGAGGCAAAGTTCAGATGACATCATTTCAGGTCCTGCCTCAGCCAACCTGGGCTCCTGGGCCTCCAGTTATGGGAGCCAACAAAGCCACCCACATACATTTTTTTTTTTTTTTTAAAATCACAAAGCTCTTTCCAGTTAGATTTCTACTCCTGATTGACTTAGGGTGGGGTTCATAGAATGGGTGACATCTGATCCGCGTGCCACTCAATTTGAAAAAGTAGGAAAAGGAGACAGAGGGAAGAAGTGGAAATGAACTGAGGATGTGAGAATGAAAAGTAAGTGTCCACATGTGTTCCTACCATTGTTTCAAATAAACCGCCTTTGGAAACTCAGATAGTATGGAAGCTAAGATGGTGTTTTCCAGCTTTGTTGATGAGGGGACGGAGTGCTGGGGAATTCATGCTAGGCTTGCAACAGCAAAGGTTGCAAAACGCTTGTGTTTTAATGTGGACTTTGAACCGTTTGAGGCATGGCGAAAGGAAAACAATGCTTAAGTCAGCAAAGAAGGGGATACATTTCTGAGCATACTAAAAGTTCAGTGAGCTGAAGAAAGATCTTGCTGAGTATATCACAAGATGAATTTTTCCGCACAATAGAACGGGGAATTTGGCGAGAATCTTTTTTTTTTTTTTTTTAATATTAGCCTTCTAGTGAAAACTTTAAGTTCCAGATTATGTTAGACAGGCATTTATGATGATAGAATAAACACACAGTCACATGAATTTGAAAAGGTTGGAAAAGTTCATGCACACACTCCATGCTCTATTTTTAAGCTACGTTTTCTTCTAGCATTTTCTTTTCTTTTCTGACCCATCAAACTTCTGTTCATCCTGTGCTTGAGTTCCCACTTCCCATCCATATGATGGAAGCACACGGCCCAGGGCTAAGAACACAGGATCTGGAAGCAGACCAGCTTGGCTTCGGAGTGCATCTCTGCCCGGATTGGCTTTGAGACCCTAAACTGACGAGCTCCTTAACTCCTCTGTGCCTTAGCTTCTCTGTCTCTGAAGTTTCTACGGTGCTGTTGTGAAGATGACCAGAGAAGACGTATATGCAGACCTTATCAGGGTGCCTGGCCACAGAAGCTCAATGTTAGAGGCTCAATGTTTGAGAGCTGTTGTCGCCCGAGTCCCAGCTTCATGGCTCCGTGAGCACTTCATAAATTTCGTGTGGGGACTTACCTCATACTCTTCCGCTATGGTCTTAGAGACCTGTCTTCTCTCTAGATGAAAAACCCCTTTAAAATTAAAACAAAACAAAACAAAACAAAAGACAGCAACAACCCATGATCTCACTCCAAGTTCCATCTCAAGTGTCTAGCACAGTCCAGGGCACGTGGTGGATTTAGTACGTGTTGGCTGAACATGAGGTTAGATTGTGATGTGCCTATTTTATGATCTACGGTCTTCATTTAAAGTCAGAGTTCAGGGCAATCCGGTCCTCTCCCTCTTTGGGAGCTTTGTACCATTGCTCCATAAACTTTGCTTTACTATCATTCAATAAAAATAAAATAAAATAAAATTAGAGTTCATAAATATTTTTCTCAGATTGCATTATAATCTTTGTTGTTTGTTCATTCCTGCTTTTATTCAATCGATGCTTATTGAACACCAATTATTTATTTAGTAATTGTTCCAGGGGTTCAGGAGTCTACATTGAAAAGAATAAATTTAACCCCTGCCCTCAGGCCATTGACATTCTAGAAGGAGGAGACAGACAATAAACACAGTGAATGGGTACCAGTATAGAGTGGTAGGACGTGCTAGGGCTACATGAAGCAGGGAGAGGTGGCAGGGAGTGTCCTCAAGACAGACCTCTGGGGAAAGGGTCCTTAGTTATTGGAATGACTGTAGAACATTCCACGGCGCGGATGTGTATCATCATCCACTCAAGCCGGTGAGGAGACTCTCTTACACACTATCCACTCAGGTGCATTTGCTTTTGTGGGGTTTTGGCAGTAACAGCATTCGTGTGCCCACTTTGAGCGGAGTGCAGAGAAGTCCTTTTCACAATCCTCTTCTCTGGTCGGTACCGGAACCCTGAGGGGTGAACTGCTTGTGTCAGTCAGTTCCTGAGAGAATTAGAACCAATAGGATATATCTCTAGTTCTTCCTACCCACTTACGGAGATTTTTTTTTTTTTTTTTTTTTTAATTTGACAGAGACACAGCGAGAAAGGGAACACCAGCCAGGGCAGAGGGAGAGGGAGAAGCAGGCTTGCTGCTGAGCCGGAAGCCCAATGCAGGGCTCGATCCCAGAACCCCGGGATCATGACCTGAGCCAAAGGCAAACACTTAACAACTGAGCCACCCGGGCACCCTGTATGGAGAAATTTCTGATAAGAAATTAGCTCACGTGATGTGGGTTGGGTGGGACTGGCAGGTGTGACATTTGTGGAACAGGACAGCAGGCTAGAAGCCCAGACAGGAATTGATGCTGCGGTCTTGAGAGGTTGAACTTCTCTGGGAAAATTAGGTTTTGCTCGCAAGCCCTTCCAGTTGACTGGACGTGGCAGACCCTCACTTAGGAAGGCTACTTTTCTCTCTGTAAAGTCAGCGGATCGTAGGTGTGAGCCACATCTACAAAGTATCCTCGCCGCGGCACCCAGGTTGGTGTTTCATCGAGCAGCTGGGTCTGTAGCTTGGCCTGGTTGACACAGAAAACTAAACATCACACTCCTTTTTGCCCCATTTTCCATCTCCACTTCTACTCTTGCCTCTAATAATCCATTTCCTGATCTTTTGAAAAAGTGACTCAGATCGTGTTGTCTCTTGTTTTTAAATCCTCACTGCCTCCCGATTTTGCTGACAAGAAAATCTGTTTTGTGTGTTTTACTGACAATAAAACTCGTCACCGTGGCCTATGGCCCCTCCTTCTCTGTTTTGTCCTATTTCCCTAAACCTACCTTAATCCTACACTCCCACTCCAGATGTAACACTATCCTGATACTATTACCCACTCTCTTCTGATTTCTATCACTTGTTTCTAATTAGGGTTGTCTGTTCTGAAACTTCATCTAAATGGAACTGTACAGTATATGCTTGTGTGTGTGTGTCTGGCTTCTTTTACTCACTATTTTTTTTTTTTCTTTAAAGATTTGATTTATTTATTTGACAGAGAGGGAGAGAGCACAAGCAGGGGGAGCAGCAGGCCGAGGGAGAAGCTGGGATTTTTTTTTCCCTTGCGGGACTTGATCGTAGGACGCTGGGATGGTGACCTGAGCTGAAGGCAGATGCTTAATGGACTGAGCCACCCAGGCATCCCTTACTGGGTGTGTTTTTGAGATTTATCTGTGTTGTTGGATTTAGTTGTGGTTTGTTTTTTCTCATTGTGTAGAGCTCTGTTTTGTAAGAATTTATAAGGTTTCTAGTTTAGGGTTATGAATAAAGCTGCCCAAACATTCATATACAAACGTCTTGCAGATATGAGGGCAGATTTTGATATTTTTTTTTTCTGCATCTCGTTCTCAAAGTTTGGTGGATGTGCTTTGACCCATGAGCTCTGCCTCCAGAGTGATTTTTCCAAGATATGAAGCTCATGTTACTCTGCAACTGGAAGCCTGGTTTTGCCCTCCAGATAAAGTCCAACCTCCTTGGCATGGCATTCAAGGCTTTTCCATAGTGACTTCAAACTCGAATAAGTTTCACCTCCTGCCTTACACCTGCAGCAGGTACATCTACCGGTTCACTGTTTCCAGTATACGCCAGGCTGTTTTCTTCCTCCTGTTTCCACGCACACTTTGCCTGAAATGCCTTCCTCCCAGAGAGTCTTGATTCTTGGACAAACCGATACCCATCCTTCAGAGGCCAGCTCGAAAGACACCTCCTCCAGAAAGCTGCCTTCAATTTGCCAGGTGTTTTATTGTATTCTCCATTGGTGTGCATGGAAATAAATCATGCTTTGGTGTTAATATTGTTAAAGTGCTTATTTCATCACGTATCTTTTTGTGATCATCGTCTGTCTCCTCTTCTCATCGGTGAGCTGTTGGAAGGCAGAGAAGGGGCTCGGAGCTGTGAACTCATCTACCTAGGCTGCACGGCTTCTGTGACTCTGGGTTAGGTGCTGTTAACTTCACGGCGCACGGTGGAGGGCATGCCGATAACCATACACCAGGCTGATGGAGACCAGGGACTCAGGCTCCAAGGCCCTCCAGGGTTAGCTGGGTCACGGTCAGGAGAGCAGCCCAGTGCACAGAGCTGAGCCAAGCAAGCAGGGCACACCCACCAGATGGGGCAGAGTCTGCCCCTCCCAGCAGATTGTTGCCCTGGGAATAGGGGCTCTGCGGGGCCTGCTTTTCTGAGGAGACTACAATCTCTAAAATCTGTAGAATTTCCTAATTTCTGAATGTTGACGACTAAGCTATGATTTTAAACACCAGGTAAGATAATCAAAAGACATCTGTGGGCTGCATCAAGGCCCCTATTCACTAATTTGCTCCTTGCACACAAAGCTGTATTGCACTAGGTCTGCATCCTGATAATTCTAACCTTTAGAAGGTTAAAAATTAAACTGATAGATTACTGCTTGTGGTTCCAACACAGACTCACCTGTAAGCCAATCCAGACCTCCCCGTGCTCCCCCATGCCCCTTTTACTTAGTGGCTCACTCCCAGGCTCTCCGATGCTACCGTGTAGGGTTAGAGCTCAGGAGGGCACTCTGGGCACCGAGGTGAGTCAGACATGGTCTTGCCGGTGAGGCAAGGCTCAGGGTCCATTGAGGCAGCAAGCATGACACAGGCTGGGGCCGGGTGGTCTAAGCAGCAGACACGGAGTCCAGAGGGAGAAACAACCAGTCTGTTCTACGTGCGTGTCAGGAAATGGCTCCTGGCAAAGGTGATAGATGAACCAGGGCTCAAAGGACAAGTAAGAGAAAGGGAGCTGAAGAGGATTGAAAGGACGTTTTTTGCAGAAGACATAGTATGTGTCATAGGATAAAGGCCCATCCAGTTGGGTGTGGATGGGAGAGCTGTGGCTCATGCGGGGAATGTGGTGCATGGGGTCGGCCTGCTGGTAGATCGCGAAGGGCAGGGGTGAGTGAAGAAGGGGCAGGGGTAACTCTCTCCCACCCACATGGGGGCTGTGTAGCTGGATGACAGGCAGGAATTCTGCCTGGGACCCAGGGCTGATGTCAAAGCTGGAGGGAGCATCCTCATGAGATCCTTCACTGAAGAGGTTAGGGAGAAAATGGGGTCAGGTTCAGAGGTCAGGGACCAGGAAGGGCCGGCAAAGCAGAAAGACCCAAGTAGCAGAGTGAATGAAGGGGAAACGAAGGGTACTTATCCAGGAAGAGGACAGGCGGCAGCGAGATTTCAAGTCCTATGATCTTTTAAAACAATGACTCAACACTGGTACCGGCTTAGGAGCACCTGGGAGCTTTTGAAAATTCCCATTTTATTTTTCCTGTATTCCCCAGAAAAGTTAAATCAGAATCCTCAAAGGTGGGACATGAAATCTGGATTTTTAAAGCTTCAGTGTGTGGCCAGGGATGGAAACTGCCGCTGTAACAGGATGGAACAAACACCAAAGAAGCTACAAAATCATCTTCCAGTTGATTCCAAGGTGCCCGTCCGTGCTTGAGACACAGGGGGTTTGCCTCGGGATCGAAGCCCTAACTGCAGGGTTGACCAGCTGTCCGCCCTGTGTGGGGCTGGACTGCGGTCAGCAGGTGGACAGGCCTTAGACTTCTGTTCCTCAAATATGCAGACATAATCCTAAAAGCGTTCCTATTTGGGAGTGAAAGCCCAGTGTGTCTCACACACACTGCATCTGAAAAATACATCATGAATTGGCTCTTTGTTTAAAAATAAAACAACACTAAATATCACTTGGAAGCCAATTATGTCTTTAAATAGGTCCTGGAAGCTAAACACAATGTTGATTATTCTGAGAAAGCTGACTCACCCCATTATGAGTTTTAAGGAACTGGTTCATTAGTCAAATTAATCTTAACATAATAGGGCAGAAATGAGGGAGAAATAATACTTCACATTTCTTTTTGCTCTGGTTAAGTACTCGCTGTTCCGTCTTCTGAGAAGAATTCCATCTCCTGCTTGCTCTTTAGATCCAGTCCTTTCATTCACCCCCCACACATTTACTGAGCACCTACACTGTGCCCGCACTAGACAGGCACCGACGAGGTAGAGTCCCTCCCTTTGTGGAGCTTACGTTCCCATGGGGGAGATGATGTTGAACCAAAACATATGGGGTTTCAGGGAGTGAAAAGTGGAGTGAAGAAAGCTGGTTAAGAGGACGGAGCACGGACGGAGCAAGGAGAGGATGGGGGTGATAACTCAGAGCGGGTGTTCAAGGAAGGTCTGTCTTTGGCGGTGATGTTGGAGCAGAGATACCCAAATGAAGGGAGGGAAGGAGCCATGCAGCGATCAGGGGAAGAGCATGCCAGGCAGAGCGAAAGGACGAGTGGAATAGCTTCAGGACTAAACCGAAAGCAGAGGCTGCAAAGAAACCTTTGAGTCATCTGGGGATTTCTGAGAAGAATATTGATGAGACAGGGTTGGGACTCCAGCCGGCACACACATACGGTGTCTTTCTGGTCACCCTCTCTGGCAAGTGAGTTACAAAAAGCCACTCCTACCTGTGACTAAAGCCACCCCAGGTCATCTGGCTCCTAAGCAGACCCCGTGCTGGAGTCTAGCTCGTTCCCTTGGCTGGGGGAGTACTTGTGGTAACGTCAGTGTAATCAAACCCAACAACTTGTTGCCTGATGTTTTCAGCTTTTGAGGTCTTGATCTAGAAAGTCTCCCCAGATACTAAGTCATAAAGATATTCTTCACACTTAGTTCTTTAGTGTGTAGTTTTATGCTTCACCTTCAGGTCCTGAATCCATCCAGAATCTACTTTTGTATATGGCATGAGGTAAGGATTCAACTTTATTTTTCTCCAAAGAGTGAGCCAGTTTTTACTATACTATGTACTAAACTGTGGGTCAGAATATTTATGGAGTGTAGGGATTTACTTCTCCCCAAGACTGGGAATGATTTCCTCAGGCTGAAAGTGGAGGAAAGAAGAGGGAAAGCATTGAAAAATCCAGATATTAATATGTTCCAGGGAGAGGGAACCTTGTCTTCTGCTTCCCTGGTTGACTCTATAATGAATATAGCAAGACAGAATCTTAGCTTTGTAGAGGTTGTCAGGTTCTTAAGGCTGAGTGGTAGGAAGAGCTCTTGCAGACCTGAAGAGTCCTGGAAGATAGGAATAAGGGATATGTAAATGTTGACATTTGCTTTGGGGCATGTGAATATGTAAATAATGACTTTGAAATAATGAAATAACGTTATTTCTTTGAAATAACGAAGGCTCAACAGGTGCTTCCCCTCAATGGGCCCTGGAACTTAGAGGCAACCCCAAGAAAATGGGAAGGTAGGTAAAACTGTGATGAAGATAAACATTCAGCCACCTCACTGCAATGGGAGCTTGAAATAGAGATTTAATTCAATTATGGAAGTTGCTCACGTTCTTGGCTGAGTGAAGTTCAAACATATATCTTAATTACTTCTCTTTTATTTTATCATATCAACTTCTATTTCAGAACTAAACTTGTTCAATTATAATCATAATTTGGCTAAGAATACAAGAGTTTGGCAAAAATCAATGAAGCAATGAATCAATGAAAAATCATGAAATCAATGTAAAACTCAGTTGCCTCTACAAAACTTATAAAAATATTATGTAATTTATTATCATTTATAAATTTTGTTCTATACATCTTTTGTATCAGTATATTTACAATAAGCCTATCCATATAGGGATGCCTGGGTGGCTCAGTGGGTTAAGCCGCTGCCTTCTGCTCAGGTCATGATCCCAGGGTCCTGGGATTGAGTCCCACATCACGCTCCTTGCTCAGCAGGGAGCCTGCTTCTCTCTCTGCTTCTGCTTGCCACTCTGCCTACTTATGCACAAACTCTCTCTCTCTGACAAATAAATAAATAAAATCTTTAAAAGTAAAAAACCTATCCATATATATTATATTCCATTTATATTTATATTTATATTTATGTATAAATCTATATAAATCTATCTATATATAAATATTTATTATGTGTAAATATATAAAAATCTCTATATATATTTACTATATATATAAATATATATAAATCTATGAATGCTTGAATCTGATTATTTCATCCCCCCGCTTGGAATCCTTCAGTGGCTTCCTATCCTACATAGAATGAAATCCAGCCTTCAACTTAGCTCTCGAGTTCCCCATGCTCAAGCCCAGACAGCTCTCCAGCTTCATCTCTCACTACTCTTGTCTGCTCCAGACATCCAGATCTTGTTTCCTCAAATGTGCCAAGTTCTTTCTCATCTTAAGGTGTGTGCCCTGGCTGCTTCGTCCTTTCTGGGAAGTTCTCTCCTGCTCTTTACCTAGCAGGACCCTTCATTCAGGTCTCAGCTCCTATGTTACTTCCACAAACGATTCTTCACTGACCAGCCCTCAGTTAAGAAGATGCATAAGTCAGGATAGGTTGTGTTATGCTGCGTTAACAAATGACCACCAGATCTCGGTGGCTTACAGCAACAACTTGTCCATCAAAGGTCAGCCTGATTCAAAATTGCTTCACTCTAGGACAGGCTGATGGGCAGCCTCTACCTGGGACATTGTGGACTTACGGCAGAGAGAAGAGAGATGGTAAACTGTGAGCTGGTTTTAAGGTATCTGTCTGACAAAAATGCATATCACTTCCAGCTACATTCTGTTGGCCAAAATAAGTCACATGGACACTCCTGCAACAGAGTGTGGATGCTTAATGCATCCATTGGAGGGCACCATGAGTCCTATGGCCAAACCTGAAGTCAATGAGCTGGGGAAGTATAATATTTTCCCAAGGAAGGACAGCAAATATTTTGAATGATGATATAATCTACCAAAAATATCATCCCTAGGCTACATTATTTCCTCTTTTCTCTTTCTTTCATAACAAGTTATAGTTGTAAATTAAAAAAAAAGATTTTATTTATTTATTCGGCAGAGAGAGAAAGAGAGAGAGAGAGAGCAAGCACAAGCAGAGGGAGCAGCAGGCAAAGGGAGAGGGAGAAGCAGGCTCCCCATTGAGCAAGGGGAGCTCGATGTGGGACTCAAGGGTCCCAGGACCCTGGGATCATGACCTGAAACAAAGGCAGACGCTTAACCAACTGAGCCAACCATACACCATATGGTTGTAAATTAAAAATAAATCCACACTTATTTAAAAACTCTGTGTGTGTGTGTGTGTACACGTATGTGATGGAGGCCTGACCCAGGGTAGGTTTTTGATAAATCATTACAGAATGAATGAACACATAAATGTGAAGAAACTGCAAAGAGCCCAGTCTTTTCAATCAGATAGAATTAGGCATGAAGCTCAGACCTCTCTCTTATTAGTATGCGATGTCAGACAAATTGACAAATATTACTGAGCTTGTTTCTTCCTACTTAAAATAAGGACAGGGGCGCCTGGTTGGCTCAGTGGGTTAAGCCTCTGCCTTTGGCTCAGGTCATGATATCAGGGTCCTGGGATCAAACCCCATTATCGGGCTCTCTCCTCAGCGGGGAGCCTGCTTCCCCCTCTCTCTCTGCCTGCCTGTTTACTTGTGATCTCTCTCTCTCTCTCTCTCTCTCTCTGTCAAAATAAATAAATAAAATCTTTTAAAATAAAATAAAATAAGGACAATAAAACTTCCACCAGAGATGGCCCATAGATGGCGCTAAAGACATCAGTTTCCTTCCTACTTTGTTGCTTTAGTAGCTGTCATTCTTCTGATGTGTTTCATTTCAGCACACAGGAGCATCAACATAGCCCTTACTGTACCGCAGCAAATACAAGATAACATGTTTCCACTGCTTTGATTCAGAAACCTCACTGATTTGGCATTGGCTGTGCTTTGCAAAAATTTGAACCAAGTGGATCTTAGAGATCTAAGCTCTACCCCTGGGTCTCCTATTCTCTAGTTAACCTGCTAACTCTGCTTTAAAAAAAAATGACATCTGGCAAAGAAAAATGCAGTTTATAAACCTTCCAGGAATGATAGATGCCAATTTGAATAGTGTCCCCTTGGATGGCCAATCATTACGAAAGGCCTCGTATAACTAAAGACACATTACACTGGGAAGACCCAGAGCCCAGGCATCTCCAAAGAGCTTTTACAGATACTTGGGGTCCCTTGCATGGTTATTAAACAGAAAGCTGAGTTAGAATCTTGTAAATATTTCCCGCCTCTACCTATATTTAAACTTGTTTCCCCAAAGGCTGTCTTGTTTAGGGTTTTTTCCCCCTGAGTACAGCTGTGCCAGACTTTCAGTTGTTGTTCCTTTACCTTTAATTAGGAGGGATTCCTTTGCAAGGCTGCAGATAAAATTTCTTTTCTTAGAATTAAATCCAACAGGGTGATGTCTAAAGAAATAGAAGGCCTAATAAAAGAATTTGTAAGGAAGTAACAGATTTTTTTTCACAAAGGGACAAGTGGTGAAAAGTATTTGCTACAATATCTGGTAGCCTCAGGTAGCAGCGTGGAGGTGGGGGCAGGAATCAGTGAACGGATTTGCTCATCTCTGCTAATCCCACTACACGAGGTGTCTCTGATAATCAAGGCTACAGAACCCATGACTTAACATCTGTTAGGATGATGACTGAGAGGCTGGCTGGGATAACCGAGTAAGATAAGTTGAGATCAGATTAGAAGAGTAGTTGTAGAAGTAGAGGTAGGCTGGGAGAAGGGCCTCAGCTCATGAATTTGTTCTGAAGGATTCTCTGAGGCTCTCTACTCATATATGGTCTCATGGGCCCAATGGACAAATCAGCATCTTTTATTTTTGTACAGAGCATTAGTTTAAAGCCTCAAGAGCCTGCTGAGGCATTTTCTATACAAAGTATCTCCCCTGGGCTTTGGGTTTTCTGTAAATGGCCTAAAGAAGACTCTTTAAGGTGACTTAAATAGACTCTATATTTACTCAGTATAAACAATTTTCTTGAATTAGCCTGTCTTTCATCTTGGCTTAGTTTATGATTTTGCTAGTAGGAGCATTAATTTTTTTCTCAACAAAATTGAAACTCATAGCAAGTTGATATTGTGTTGTGTGAAATAGATCTATCATTTACCATAGAAATAACAAAGTCTGTGAGGCCAGGGATGTTTGTTTTGTTTGCTGCTGTCTTCCCAGAGTCTAGGAAAGTACTTGGCCAGTAATAGGCACTCAATAAATATTTACGGGATGCGTGATGGCGTTTGAAAGCGCTCTAACTTTTCTCAGAGTTGACTCTGTCCATAGCCCCAGAAGGCCATGCTGGGCCAGACTGATTCCATATACCTCTCAAGACTGAGGGGTTCAGGAGAAAGGAAGGGAAAATTCTGGAACCATACTAACAAGTGGGCCAGGGCTACATTTAGTGCTTATGGCAGCCCAGAACCGTGGGTCAGTAACAGTTTTGGGGTGCAGAAAACAAACAAAGAAACAAAGAAAAAAACAGAAGAAAATCAGTATTGTTTAACAAATCTCCTCCTCCAATCCCAATTTCCCTTGCCTGCTTACATTCTTTTGCTTTCTTAGATTTGAAATCTAAACTGTCAATACGTCTATTTCCACACAAGATGGAGTCACAGGGCCTGGAAGGATCCTCCCATCTGGAACAACCAGTAAAAGGGGCAGAAAACACAAAACAATGGTTTTCAAGATACCAGACATCAGGCAACGAAGGACAGTGATCCTGGAGAGATGGGACACAAATGAGGCGAGCCTTACGACCACCTTAGCTTGCTGACTCAAGAGGCTTTCCAGGCCATGGTGCAGGGAAGGGGAACACAGGTGGAATCCAGTGGACTCCTTGAGTTGAAGAGACAGAACTGTAAGTGTAAGGACACCACGGGTTGCCCAACAGACTACTGGAGAGGAGAGACTTACGGAGAGAGAGAGGGAGGGAACTCCAGATACCTTCAGAGTCCTTCTTCAGCCGAGAGCCAACTGGTGCATGATCTGAGGCAATGGGAGTGGGCGCATTATAGGGAACAGTATCCAGAACTCATGTGGGCCAGAAACAGTGCCTGTTGCCACCAGCCTGACTGGAAAATCTCAAAATTCACAAGATGTTTGGTAGAGGACGCAAAGGAATCTTGCCTCAGTCATAGAGATAATTAGCCATGGACTAAACTCTGCTTTGGTTCTACCTAACAAGCCTTGAAAGAAATACCTGAAAAGACCAAACTGGTTTTAAGTATAAATGTGTTTTAGAGCAAAGCTCAAGCATCTGGGTAGGAATATTTAAAGATCTAACTAGCACCCAACAAGATAAAATTCACAGTATGTGGTATCCAATCAAGAATTACCAAGCATGGGGCACCTGGGTGGCTCAGTCCTTAAGTGTCTGCCTTCAGCTCAGGTCATGATCCCAGGGTCCTGGGATCGAGCCCCACATCGGGCTCTCTGCTTGGCGGGAAGCCTGCTTCTCCCTCTCCCACTACCCCTGCTTGTGCTCTCTCTCCATATCTCTCTCTCTGTCAAATAAATAAATGAAATCTTAAAAAAAAATTACCAAGCATGAGAAGAATTAGAAAAATATGACCTATAATGAGGAAAAATAGCAATCAGTTGAACGGACATAGAAGTTAGAATTAGCAAAGAAGGATATGAAATAGTTGTAAGTACATTTCATAGAGTCTGATAGTGAAGCAGGAGAATAAGAGATGTAAAAAAAAAAGATGCAAAAGGAACTAATAGAAATGAAAACCACAAAACATGAGATGAAAAATACACTGGATGAGATTAATAACAGACCACACAGTGAAGAAAAAAAATAGTGAACTTAAAGATACAGCAATTGAAACTACCGAGATGAAAAAATGAGGAAAAAGAGTAAATAAAACAGAAGAGCATCGGTGAGGGATACGCCACCCTCTTAGCAGTCTAATATATATATGTAATTGGAGAACCTGAAAAAGAGAACGGGAAGACAGAAAAAAAATACTTGAAGGGATAATAGCACCCAAATTTCCAAATTAGACAAAAACTATAAACCCACAGAACTGAGAAACTCAACAAAATCTCCAGCACACCGAGAGTTTGAAGAAAACTACACAAAGGTACATCTTGATTAAACTGATCAAAACCAGTGCTAGAGGAAAAAAGAAGTCTGGAAAGCACCCAAGGGTAAAAAGATGAGTTAGGTAGAGAGGGACACAAGTAAAGGTAACAGCAGATTTCTCACTGGAAACAATACAAGCGAGAAGAGAGTGAGCCAACCTCTTAAAGCACTAAGAGGAAAGCTCTGTTGATCTAGAATTCTAACCTGAACAAAAATATCTGTCAAAAACAAAGAGAAAATAAAGACAGAGATACGAAAGTTGAATGAATCGATCACCAGCAGACCTGCACCGGAAAAGTCAGAGGTTGTCCTGCAAGCAGAAAGATGGTACCAGATGAAGGTAGGAATCTACACAAAAGAATGGAGAGCACCAGAAATGGTACAGGGATGGGACGCCTGGGTGGCTCAGTTGGTTAAGCGTCTGTGTTCGGCCCAGGTCATGATCCCAGGGTCCTGGGTCCAGGGTCCTGAGATCGAGCCCCGCATTGGGCTCCTTGCTCAGCGGGGAGCCTGCTTCTCCCTATCCCTCCACTATTCCCCTGCTTGTGCTTGTTCTCCCTCTCTCTGTCAAATAAATAAATAGTCTTAAGAAAAAAAGAAAGAAATGGTACAGGAGTAAGTAATATATTTTTTCTTATTTAAATCTATGAGATAATTAGCTGTTTAAAGAAAAATCACAACAGTGTATATGGTGTTTATATCACATATAGAAATAAAATATATGACAATAACAGCGTAAAGACTGGCAGGGGAGACATGGAAGAATGTTGTTGTAAGATTCTCAACCGTACATGAAATGATATACTATCACTTAAAGATAGGCTTTGGACAAGATATATGACATAAGATATGGATATTTATCCTGTACTGATACATAATACAGATTATATATACTCATATGTAAGGCATACATCTTATACAGATCTATAATTTATATCATATACATTATATCCTAAAAATCTTATAGAGGATGTAAACTTTAAGCAACCATGAAAATAACAAAGAATTCTAGAACAGAAGGCAATACCAGGAGATAAAATAAAAACTATTCAGTTAAGCTTAACGAACATAGAAAAAGAGGGAGAGGAAAAGGGAATGACAAACATGCAACACTAGAACACGGTATATGCTGAATAACATCTCACCTGCTACACAAAGTAACATTTGTTGATTTCAAAATTTTTAATCATGTCGGTTTTTGAATTGTATAGTAACTATAGGGAAAGAAAATATGACATGGAATCAGGTATTTCAGAGATGCTATATTTATGGTCTAAAACAAGCATTGTAGTTAAAAAGTCAAGGTCAGCCAAGCTTTATTCTTTTTTTTCACTGACATTATAAGCCATCATCTTTGGTATAAAATCAGCTTTAATAATCCCAAAGCCACCCAAATGTATCTTTGTTACACCTGACAGTTCAGTTGTTTTATTTATCCTTTTATGAGATTAAGATAGCCCTGTGGTAACACGCCTTTTGTATTGGTTTACTTTTACAAACTCTAAATAAAAATTTGTTGAAAAGCATCATTTTAACATCCTCCTTCCTGCAGTGCATAAATCACAGCGGGACTTAAAAGACATGCCAATTTGGGAAATAAAGGTGCTTTTGTGTTTGGGTTTACATTCCCAGCATGATCTAGTGCTAAAACCTGCTTGCATTTATATGTGTGTTCTTGATGTTTGTGGGGGAGATTTTTACAGAATAAAACGGAAACCTTTGTTTCACCTTGGCTTCAAGAGAGGAAAAAAAAAAAAAGGAAAAAAGCTGAAATCTCTAGCCAAATTGTAAGTTCCTCTGAAATTCACACTCTGCAAAGTGAAAAAAAAAAAAAACAAAAACAAAAAACAAACAACCCCCCCCCCCAAAAAAAACCCCACGGGATTTAACCTACGTTTGACTCTTTCCTGTTCCCTCGACAATCATGTTCAAAAAATCAGTGAACTAAGTCTGCTAGAACGAGATCTCAGGTGTTTGTCTTGGAATCATGAGAAACTGTTCAACTCTCCTGGTTTCCTGGTGGCAGGAAACAAAATCACCCTCTTGGGTATTCCCACGTTCCTCCCTCCTTCTCTAGCTGAGTTCTTGAGCCTTTTTTGTGTATTACGGGTAAGGAGGAGATTTGTATGTGCTGACATTGCAAATGGCAAACATTTACTTGTGGATGAAAAGTACTTCTCAACCCCCACAGAAGTGAGGTCTGTTGATTTGATCACCTAGACCTGTCAGGGGAATGAGTTGAGTGAAAACAACAAAGGTCAGCATGGACTAGTTTGGAAAGAATTTAGGAGATTTATCAAGCAAAGAAAGAGATCCCCCCCCCCCGCCCCCCGATGGAGCAGCTGCCTGGCTTGAGAAAAACGAGGATGGGAAAGAGTATGCTATGAAAGTCATTTCCAACAAGCTTTTGGGTAACAGTTAAATTACATATCAAGTATTTCTTGGCCAGTGGACTGGTATTTCATAATACGATGCCATCTGGAACCTGAACAGTCACCACTGGGCTTTATATAGAGGAGACTCCGGGAGCCTGGGTATTCTGGTTGTAGTTGTTATCCTTCCCCCCCCCCCCGCCCCAAAGATTTTATTTATTTATTTGACAGAGATAACAAGCAGGCAGAGAGGCAGGCAGGGGGTGGGGGGGGGGGGAAGCAGGCTTCCCGCTGAGCAGGAGCCTGATGTGGGTCTCAATCCCAGGACCCTGAGACCATGACCTAAATCCAAGACAGAGGCTCAACCCACTGAGCCACCCAGGTGCCCCACTGAGCCACCCACAAGCCCCACATCCTTGTTTTAATTTAAAGAACAGTGGGCATTGCTGAGGTTACTGGCTCTGGGAGGGAGGACTTCGGCATTGGGGGCACTTCCCAATTGACCTTATCCTGACCTGCACTCTCTCTTACCTCCATGTTGGTAACATGCTCTTTTGGGGTTTTCTTCCCATAGGGAAAATGCCAAGGAAGTCCTCCCTCCTCTAGTCCAATCCCATTTGCCCTTTATCCTGGAAAAGGGACCTCACTTTTTCCTGTTTTCCAGGGTTAATGCTGAATTTATCCTACATGTGTATTTCTGGGCGGAATGCCCTGGAAACATTCCAGGATGGGGTGGGTAGAATGTGGGGAGTTAAATGCTCATGTTCACATGACCATCTTGAATCAGAAGCATACCTTTAATTCGTACTGATTCGTAAAAGGGAAAGAAAGATGAAGTCGAAGTTTGGGGGGAATGCCTCTTTAAGGAAAATGATCTGGAATTATTATGTTAAGCAAGGCTTTCGGCTCTACAAGAATGTGGTTCTTTCTGCACGTATATGGCAAAATTGTGACTCACGACTCATGGTGTTGCTGTGTGTGATAACAAGGCTCAGGGTGGGAGCATAGAGCTGGGGGCAGAGGTCCGGGATGGTCTGTGTCAGGAATACAGTCCTTTCCTTGAAAAAAACCAAGGTGCAGATTGTACTGGTTAATCGAATGAAATTATTACTCAGGTTCTGGGTTTTTACAGAGAAAATTGTAGCTTCCAATGTGGTGTCAGGTTCTCATGGAGCTAAGGCTATTGGTTTTCAGATGAGCCCCCCAGGGATTTCTGCCCATGAGGGGGCTGCTGAGTACCTAGGCTCAGTGCCATGCCCTCTGTAAACATCATCTCATTTAATACTTAGAACAATCCTGCGATGCCATCACCATTTACAGAGGAAGAAACCAAGCTGGGGGGAGAGAGCCCCCCACAGCCAGCAGCAGCAGGGTAACGGCGGGAAGTCAGGCAGCCTGACACGGACGCCCCTTGCACAGGAAGGCATGGCGAAGGGCCACTTAACATACAAATTCTTTCAAAGTCTGACCTGTGAGGCATTGTCCAGGGCAGCTGGGAAGAAGCTGGGGAGATCGTTCTCCACCAGGCCCTCTTGCCTCAATTTTGCCCTGCGCTCTATTTTAGACCTGTGGGTAATTTCTTATTTAGTTTGTTGGCTACGACACTACAGCCGGAGCTCCGAGTGGGCAGCGACGCCTAAATGAAAAGAACACGCAGACGGGAGTCAGGCAGCCAGCCAGCCAGCACCTTCCTTAGCTCTGTTAACTCTGAACACCTTTTGGAACCTCGTTTCCCATTCGGGCAAGGTGGAGATGACCAGACCTATGAGAAAGGATTGTTTTAAGGGGCGAACAACGTAAGGTGTGAGCCCGGGACACGGAGGCTGCTCAGTAAATGCCTGTTCTGTCTCGTCTTTTTGAGAGTAAAGCTTGCATGTTGCTCAGCCTATCGCCCTTGCTCTTGGCACATAATGAGTGCTCAGGAAAATACATCGATTCAATGAATGCAGAGGCAGCAAAAGGAATTTTTCATTCTTGTCAATTTTTAGCAGAATGAGCCCTAAAATGAGGAATACTGAGCATTCCATTTTCCAGGTTCTGGCAGTCACGGTCGGAGAAGTGCCGGTCACAGCGGGGGTCCAGGGTAAATCCCGGAGCCTGGGCGGGTGAGGTTTGCACCTGCCAACGCCCAGCGGGGGCCCTGGGCAGCCGCCGCCGCCGCCGGCAGAGGGCGCCCCGGGCCTGCAGAGCTCGTGGTGCTGGGTTTGGGGCGCTCTCCGGATGCGGGGCACAGGCTGCAGTCCGGCGTTGACCCAGGCCCGCCAAGCGCCCGCTGCCCGGGCGGAGCTGGAAGTGAGCGCCCTCCGCGCGCAGCGCAGCGCACCTACCAGGCGCGCCGCCGCACCGAGCCGTTTCCGAGAGCGGTGAGTACCTGCGCCGGCGGGGCGCGCCTCACCCTAGTTGGGGGACACTTGGAGACAGCGCCGGTCGGAGCAGGTTGGACGCAGGCGGTTCCAGGCTTGCTGTGTGGGAGAGTGGGCAGGGTCCTGCTTGCTCCCGTCTTTGAGAAGGGCTAGGGGTCGACCGCAGTGACTGTCGGTCGGCCGAGCTTCGCTTTCAGGCGACTCGGGCTTCCTTGAGGTTCTAACGTCTGGCGGGCCCTGTCGCGTGCTGTCCGGGGGTCAGAGGGTCCGGGGGTTAGCCGGTAACCCAGGGCGTGAGACCGCTCACCTGGGCGCCCCTCCCTCCCCCGCACCCCCCCGTTTCGCCCGCGGCACCATCCAGGGAACCACGTGCGGCTGTCGCCCGAAACTCTGCCTGTCAAGCGAAGCCCGCCCCCAGGGCAGGGGAGGGGACGCGGGGGCGGGGTGGGCTGTGCCCCATGGGAACCCGGCTGGCCCGTGCGCCCTCCGGTGCCAGCTCGGCTCTCTCTGCCTGGCGTTCCCACGGGCTCCGGGGAGGTAGCGGACAGCGCCATAGAGAGGCGCAGAGCCCGGCCCCAAGGGGCCAGAGGCCACCCGAGGGGCCCCCGGCTGCTCGGTTCTGGCAAAAAGGCAGCGAAGGGAAGGAGCTCTCCAAGTGACTATTCCCGGAGGTGCCCTCTCTCAGGGAGGCGCTGAGCGTCCCGGAGCCCCTTTCCCAGGTGTCTTCTCCGGCTTTGAACGATCTTAGCCTTTGGAGGGAGTAGGGCAGCGCCGGTCCTATGGGACCTGGCCTGGGATCATTTCCCAAACCTGCCCTGCGATTTTTGCGCATCAGGAGCCAGACCCCGGGTGCGCGCGCCGGGCAGGACTCCGGCGCGCCTCCTGGGCGTTGTGGAGCCGCGGCGCCTGGCGAAGCCCGCTTTCCGAGCTCGGGGGGCTTTGCGAAAGACAACCTCAAGGCAAGGTAGGTGGCTTGGATGGAGTTGAAGTGGGTTTGGTACGCATAAAGCTGTGATCTGCTCAAGTTCTGGCGAGCAACCTTTGCTTTCTTTTTGCCTTTTTAAGGGCGTTTGGAGAGCGGCGGTGGAGCCAGGGGCTTGGAGGAGCAAGGCGTATATTTTCAGCTGCACCTTCAAAAGGGGAGAATTCCGTCACCACCAGAGAGGCAACAGCCCCCAAATATGACTACAATTGCCTAGATCCGCAGAGGCCTGGGAGTCTCTAGATGGATAGCTTAGAATATGCTGAAAAGCCAATGCTCTCCATGGAGGATTGAAGGGCCAGCTGGTCAACAGGACAGTGGCCTGGAGCAAGGGAGTCAGCAGACACTCACAGCCAGCAAGAGGGACCTTCCAAGGGGCTGACGTGCATTGCCAAGGGCAGGCTCCTGCCACGCAATTGTTGCAGACCTCTGATGGAATGCTGGTGAGGTCCTCCACCCAGGGGAGCCGGCGGGGCTGTGCCAGGGGCTGCCTGGTGAGTGAGAACTCGTGCAGGTCCGACCGACCCCTTATCCCTGCTTAGGAACTGGAGGGGGTCAGAGCCCCCTATGTGCTCTCCCTCAGCAAGATGAGGACTCTGAACACCTCTACCATGGATGGGGCTGGGCTGGTGGTAGAGAGAGACTTCTCCTTCCGCATCCTTACAGCCTGTTTCCTGTCTCTGCTCATCCTGTCCACACTCCTGGGGAACACACTGGTCTGTGCCGCTGTCATCAGGTTCCGACACCTGCGGTCCAAGGTGACCAACTTCTTTGTTATCTCCTTGGCAGTGTCGGATCTCTTGGTGGCTGTCTTGGTCATGCCCTGGAAAGCGGTGGCAGAGATCGCTGGCTTCTGGCCCTTTGGGTCCTTCTGTAACATCTGGGTGGCCTTTGACATTATGTGCTCCACGGCGTCCATCCTCAACCTCTGTGTGATCAGCGTGGACAGGTACTGGGCCATCTCCAGCCCCTTCCGGTACGAGAGGAAGATGACCCCCAAGGCAGCCTTCATTCTGATCAGCGTGGCATGGACCTTGTCTGTCCTCATCTCCTTCATCCCAGTGCAGCTCAGTTGGCACAAGGCGAAGCCCACGATCTCCTCTGACGGGAATGCCACTTCCCTGGATGACACCCTGGACAACTGTGATTCCAGCTTAAGCAGGACCTATGCCATTTCATCCTCCCTAATAAGCTTTTATATCCCTGTGGCCATCATGATTGTCACCTACACCAGGATCTATAGGATCGCCCAGAAACAGATACGGCGCATCTCAGCCTTGGAGAGGGCAGCAGTCCATGCCAAGAATTGCCAGACCACTACAGGTAATGGAAACCCTGTGGAGTGTTCTCAACCAGAAAGCTCCTTTAAGATGTCCTTCAAAAGAGAGACTAAAGTTCTCAAGACTCTGTCTGTGATCATGGGGGTCTTTGTGTGCTGCTGGCTTCCTTTCTTCGTCTTGAACTGTATGGTGCCCTTCTGTGGGTCTGGGGAGACCAAGCCCTTCTGCATTGATTCCATCACCTTTGACGTGTTCGTGTGGTTTGGGTGGGCTAATTCTTCCTTGAACCCCATCATTTATGCCTTTAATGCTGATTTCCGGAAGGCATTTTCAACTCTTTTAGGATGCTACAGACTTTGCCCTACCACGAATAATGCCATAGAGACAGTTAGCATCAATAACAATGGGGCTGTGGTGTTTTCCAGCCATCATGAGCCTCGAGGCTCCATTTCCAAGGACTGCAATCTGGTTTATCTGATCCCACATGCAGTGGGCTCCTCCGAGGACCTGAAGAAGGAGGAGGCAGGTGGAATGGCCAAACCCTTGGAGAAGCTGTCCCCGGCCCTATCTGTCATTTTGGACTATGACACTGATGTCTCTCTAGAGAAGATCCAGCCCATCACACAAAACGGACAGCATCCAACCTGAAGCCTGAGATGAATCTGGCCAGACAGGCTCAGCCCAAAAGCTGGAGGAGATTTTCAGTGGCTTGCAAGGTGTGGTGAGACTCAGATGTCAGGCGAGCCCTCCTCTGCTGCTTTTCCTTCAACACACAACTAACTCTATTTTAAACTACATTCCAGTGTGTTTTCTTTGTTGTTCATAGTGAATCCAAGAGGGACGTATGTGAAGTGAACGTTCACAGGGATGTGTCTTTGGCTCCAAAATTATTTTTAGAAACTGATTCTTATCTTAGGACTTGAAAAATAGGGCACAGAATCAACAATGAACAGCATCGCTTAAAAAGTAGATCCTCTCCCGGAAGGAGATGAGAAGGGTTGAGTTTGTTGTGTGCAAACAGGTGCTAACACTGGTCCAAGGAGAGTTTTCAGATTGTAAAGGTAGGTGCATGCCTTCATAAATTATTTCTAAAAAATAATTGAGCCTTACAGTAGGAGTGGGATTTTTTTTTTCGGACTTGAGAGATGCTTTGTTGATATTGGTTTTATTTATTTATTGTATTATATGGATATTTTTAATTTATTAAATAAATATATATTTATCAGATGTCATAGGATAAACTAATAAGTTACTGAGAACTTACAGTCACATTTCGTCCATGTAACTAGCACTTTATTGGCCAATGAAACAAACAGAGAAACTCTGAGATTCTAAATACTCATATATAACTTCCAGAGACACAGTCAAGGCTGTTAGGAAATGAAGTCGTGATAATTCCTTAAAATTCTTTGGCATAAATAAATACGAGGTGGGAACTGACAAATGCTGTGAATTTTTTTCTTCTAGAAAGATTTTGAAAAACAAAAAGGCATAGCTACTATTATGTTCACATTTTTTTTTGAATGACAGGACTTCCCCAGGAGAAAGATTTGCTGTTCTGTAAATATCTTAAATAAAAGCCAGCTTAAGAAAGATCTGACTTGAAATTTATGATCATAGGGGGTAATAAAAAGTATGTGCCACTTTGTATTTATGTAAAATACTTGGCCTTCTGCGTCTTTTCTCATTTCAGTGTCAGATAGCTTTTCTGAACCAAACACATGGCTGTCCTAGTTAGATATGTGTATGAAGACAGTAGGTATCTTTAATTCTTGCATTGCAACAATGTCACTGATGGACAGAGGTCAAATCCTGCATCTGTATCTTACCAGGCCAAATCACACCACTCAGTGGGGCGACTTTTTGTAGTGCTTTAATCTGAATTTAGAATTGATTTTTTTTAAGTCTAAATGTTAATAGTATACTAACTAATGAATAGTGCCTCATTATCATCCTCGAGTTAGACATTTCTCTTGGTGGAAAAAACAGGAGACCCCTTCTCTTTGGGTGTGTTAAGTGCCCCAAAGCCACCAGTATCTCATTTGACAAATGCTAGCTCCTTCTCTGTGCTTTGGAATCAAGTTCCTATCTCATCAGCTCAATTGTATAAAGTATCATGAGTCTCTCCTGCCAGATACTCACCATGTGGGGGCATTTCAAGAGAATTTCTTTGAAATGTTTACAGGGTATCCTTGTTGATAAGCAATTTACACAGCGGTTAGGTGACATGGGTACCAAGAAGGAAATCTACTGAAAAGTGTCTCCTGCATCAGGTCCGTGTTATTTATGCATTGTGAATGTTTCTTCATTTTATTGCCTGTATGCTTTCTTACATATAATAAAATTATTTTGTGAACTCAAATCAATCCTGAATGAGCTGTGTCCCATTTGTTAAGTGTGTTTTAAAATCAGGGCTATTTCAGTCCTATGAGTAAGAAAACATGGGCGTTTTTGAGGAGAACTGACTTTTGCTTTTCTTTTTAATGCAAATTTCTCCTGTTATGGATGCCACAGGTTGCCTTGGAGTATTTAAACAAGAAGTGTTTTTGATTTGGACTACACACTCCTTGGGTTTTTTTTTTTTTTTTTTTGGGGGGTCTAAAAAAAACACACACACATTTTTAAAAAAGAAACTCTCTTCACTTGAGGGATTACTCTACTTTTCATTTCACAGATTTGAAAGCTTTCCAAAAATCTCTGCTTTTTCTTTCAAAGAGCCCCGAGATATTAAGTCATAGAAAAATCACAGAAAGGACTGTGGCTTGCCTGCTGTGGGGTGTGTGGACCGTAAGCTACGGCAACCACTGTATTTATGGGTAGTGTTTGTTTTAAGAAGAAAATATAACAAGAATTTCTTTCTGGAGAAAATATATAGGTTGTAATGTTGGGCTTTTCCAAATATCTTACGGGGCATATCCATCAATCCTGCTAAACCTGCCTAGTTAATGTGCTAATCTTTTTCTTTCTTTCTTTCTTTCTTTCTTTCTTTCTTTCTTTCTTTCTTTCCTTCTTTCTTCTTTTTTTTTTTTTTTCATCCTGAATAAGGAGAACAACCGAACAGCAGGGGATATAGAAATTAAGGGTTAAGTTTATAATTTGGAACATCACACAACAGATGGTGTCTTTTTAAATTCCATATTTGCCTTCCCCAGGCTTTGGCATATAATGAACATATCTAGAATGAACACCCATAAAGCATGATGCCTGTTCTTTCTGCTTCCTGACTTTCTGGATATCTTTATTCTTTGCAGTTTAATTTTGTTCCTTAATTAGTAGTCCAGGAGCACCAGCTATGACACTCAGGGTTGTCATTGTCCAACCAAGGAAAAGCGGCACAAGAGCCTTCGCTATTTATTTCACTGGCAGAGTGAAAAATAAATGATATGTCTAGAAACTCTATTAAAAGAATTGTAAAATTCGGTACACCCCGGGTGAGACTGTACTTTGGGTTCCTGGCACATAGGTTTGATAAAAGTACCTTATGAAATGTTGATTTTACTGATAGAATCTTTCTGAGAATTTGATTTATAACCATAAATGCAAAATTACAGTATAATTTTTATCTCATTTTTAGCTATCGTGATAAGGCTTCATAATGCCAAATATATTGTGAAACACTTTAGCAAGGTAGAGAGAATTTACAAGAGGTATTCCTTTTCTCTTTCTATCTAAGAAGATGCCTTTCCTGGTGAAATAGACTCAGAGCTCCTCCAGATGATTGAACAACAGGCAGTCCTCTGGAAGGGAGACTGAGCATGAGGCTTCAGCCGGGAGGTTTGGGGTGTGCGTGGAAAAGTCACTGCTTTCTCTTGGGAGCTAAGCAGTGACAGCCTCCGAGTCTTACTTATCCAGACTGATTAAACGGGAGGAACAAAACCTCTGCATCCACTTTTTTGGTGGAGGGATCGCTCCAAAGAGCAAATCAACATGTGATCTAACTTCAGGGACTTTATGATTTCTCCACTCTCTGGGGCTCCATCCCGGCCCGATTCCCTCCCTGGACTGCACCAGTAGCATTTCATCTGGATCCTTCTACCCTAGGAGCCAGATCCCATGTGGGGGCCTGGTTGGCAGAAAACACAGGCTTTGTTTCAGACAGACATGGGTTCACCTTGCAGCTACCTCCTTCAGTCTGTGTGAGGGTGAACAGGTGTCTGTTCCTCTCTAAGCCTGCTCACCCGTTTGTGACATGGAAATCAACATGTAGGTTCTCGTGAGGGCTTAAATGAAACCAAAGTCTATAAGGGTAGGGAGAAGCGAAGTGTGGGGCTCACCGGTTCTCTACAGGATCTCTGCTTTAAAGGGGTCGATGACAATATTTATTGCATCTGTAATAATGAAGCTGCTTGTCATCTGTCATCTTGCATGTTGGCTTGAAGCAAACTGAAAGGATTTTTAGGATTCGTGGTTTGGGATTTTCCCAGACACTGTTCTATTTTGCCGTGGGTATCTGGTATTCCAGAAGCAAGTGGCGGTTAATATCTGCGTGCTTAAGATGATTGCCTTAATTTATCACTAGATACTGACTAAATTAACCTAGCCATGATGTTTGAGTCTATGAGATCTACTTATACCTTGCAAAATTTGTTTCAGAAATAATGAGCTGATGGCTGGTTGCCTCTGGGCTGTGAAAACTAGGACCTGGTGATCTGCACGATCTGGTTACTGTTGTTTTTTGAAGGAACTAATGCAGTAGATCATGAGATTGTAGTATTACATAGAGCAGATGCACCTCTGTGGATTTCTTTGTGATTTCCTGGATAGAAACATTCCATAATCGACCTATTTATTTTTATAGAGGATTGAGGGGATGGTGAGTATTACAGCACAGAAAACCCCTCTAAGGTTTTGTTACCAGGCCAATCGAGCCGTGTTGCCTTCTGTCATGTTAAGTAACTTCCATGTGATGGACAGAATTAAAAAAAAAAAAAAAGAGGAAAGCAGCATTTGGACTTTAGAGTGTTACATCATTCAAGATTTGGGAGTTGTAATTTAAATAGTATTAGGAGCTCAAGCATAATCTCTGGTTTAAAAAGGTTTAACTTTTTATCACTACACAACCATGTACAAAACCACTTAAATTCTTTTTCATGTTCATAGGATAGATATTCCTACCAGCTCTCAAATTGGTAACTGTTTCTAGCCACTGAAGAGGATCTTCCCTGAATTATATCCGCAGAAGGGAAACCACCTAGCAGAAATGCCAGCAAAGGGGCAGTGGGTAGTGGGACCTGGGAGGACTGAACTGAGGGACAGAGTTTTTAAATTTCATTTACAATTTAAAAAAAAAAAGTAGTTTGGATAAACTACTTTACATCCCTTGAAAATAGGTTTTCTTATCTCTGTGACAAGAGGGTTAGAAGAGATGATTTCTGAGTTATTATTTTGGCTTGATGACACTAGATGTGAGCTCCACCACAGGCAAAACATGAGTCTGGTAGGTTTCCCCTGACATGTTTCCCAAACCTTCACTCTCTTTCTTATTAGAATGCGAACAGAGTGATATTTCTAAAATGCAAATATGACTGTGCTATGCTTTTGCTTAAAATGCTTCAGTGACTCCCAGTTACTTTTAGGCACAAAAGGCCCCTTGCTTTAGGGCCCCTGGTGGTCTCTGGAGCCTTGTCCACTGGCATTACCCTGCCTTGCACTGTTCCTATGGACACTCTGAACTTCACACACTCTGGGTGATGTACAAAGTCCTTCTTTATCTTTTATGCCTTTGCACATGCTGTTCCTTCTGCTTGGAACACTGTTCCGTGCTGCTTTTGTTTGCCTGATGCCACCAATGTTTTAAGATTTAGAGGGGCATATTTGCAGAAGATCTTCCTTGGCACCTTCTTCCTGCCTCTACTTCTCTTATTTCTTTGTAAGGGCTCACCCTACCATAATGAAATAATCTCCTTACTTCCTTATCTTTCTCCCTAGATTATGAGCATTTTGAGAGCAAAAGTGGGTTTTTCCCCCCTTTCTCTAAATATTTCTAAGCACCCAGCTCACTGTCTAGCTTACAAGATTTGCCTGTTAAGTTTCTGTTGAATGAAAGAAGGAACAAATCACAACAGGGGATGTTGGAGCCACAATTTTTGTGAAATGTAATTCTGGGGGGCTTGGTACAGACGTGTAGGTCTGCTAGGCTCTCCCTAATGTCTTTGGTCTCTCTAATCTCCATGCTGTGTCCGAGGCCCGTAGCTCCCTGGGGTCTGATATGTTTCCTGTAGGGTCATCAGGTACACAAAAACACACACAGAGACCCACACAGACCTACACACAAGTGTGTTTTGTGTATGATTTGATGCTATTTGCAATCAATAACCTTTTTGGAGCACTTTCTATGATTCAGGTCATGGGCTGGATGCTAGAAATGAACCAGACCCTCTTCTGATCTTTGAGGAGTCTGAAGTAGAGACAGATAGGCAAATAAGCCATCGCCAAAGAATGTGGTAAAAGTAGAACATATGGAGAAAGAAAATGTTTTCTTCCAGGCAATGCCCCTCATTCTGTAGAGGACCAGTAACCATCTGCCCGCATCATGCCACACATTGTCCATTCAGGGTGTCATTCCGTCCTCTCAGCCTTCCTGGGATGTGGGCACCATTGTAATTATCCCCACTTTATGCATCAAAATAACAAATACTCAGAGGGGGCAGGTAGTGTGCCTAAGGTCACACAGTCAGTAAACGATGGGGCCGGGTTGAATCTAGGTCCCACAAGCTGTCAAATTAATTGCTTTGAGGTGGTCTTCACCCTCGGCGGGGGCCCCCTTCACTCCATCTGGAGAGTTAGCAATGTGGTCTGGGGATAATTGTTGGGCATGTGCACAAGCCCCTCCCTGCAGCCCTATGCACCTGTTTACTGCTCCAGAATAGACTTAGAGGGCACCCCTCGCTCCTCCTCCATTTGGGGCAGCCTTTCTCCTCTTGTCTTCATCTGTTTGAGACTCATCTCAGGTGTCAGCCTTACTGAGAATCCTTCTCCAGCCCTTCCCTCTCCAGGCTGGTGTCCTGCTGCAGGGCGTGCGTTCTGTCGTGTGCCGTCGTGTCTCCCGCGGCTCAGGGGAACTCCCGGAGGCAAGCACTGTGTCCTTTTCCACTCTCTATTCTCAGTGCCCAGCACAGCCTGACACAGGGACACACCGAAGTTAACATTCTTTTTAAATGAAGGAATTAATAACTTTATGGAAAGGGCTAGGTAGCTGCTTATACACATACCTTACTTTTCGCTTTAGGGTTGAGCCTGGGGCAGGTGTAAGGGCTGATCTCCTCTGCTAAGTGAGATTTCTCCATCCAGGACACAATCACAGAGAAATAATGGGAATGGTATTTAAATGGCAGACTAGGGCTCTCTCCCATATTGATGCGCGTGGATAGCGAGTGACCAAGCCTTTCACATGGGAGAGGAAATGTCAACCAAGTGTCACCAGTGTGTTCCGAGATTATCTAGCCACGTGCATGCTGTTTGCAGACTGAGTTTTTAGGTCAGATGTATTTAGCATTATAAACACGTTGACCATAATTTAGATAATGTCCAGTCCCATTTGTAAGATGCTGCGTTAACACGCACTGTTGTTGGCTGTTAGACTACGGGGGAAGGAGGGAGCTCCATGTTAATTCTGTCCAAACAGCTGTGGGTTTTTCCTTGTTTGATGGTGGGGTCACCATAAAATAGTGCTTCCGTTCCAGGGGAGAATTAAAGAGGATCTACTCTGAGAGGGGACCAGGGGCCATAAGGGGACAGTTTGTTTAAGAAGCTCGGTCCCAATACATTCAGAGCAAAAGCAAATTTTAATGTCATTTTCAGTAAGAATCCATTACACCCATATTGAAATTAAAGCTTATTTGTTTGCTCATGCAATTTAGAATGTTGCCCTCCGATGAGGCTCCATCAAGCAGAGAAGAAGAACCTCTGGGATGGGATGGCAAACAGCTGGTTTCCTGCTCTGCTCACAGGAATGTAAACTGATACGGCGAATTGGCGGGGAAAGCTGGTGGTAGCAGACTAGCAACATGCACGCAGTCCGATCTAACCATCCCACTTCTAGCAAACTGGCTTACATACATCCTTCCCTGTGTGCTCAGGGGTGTCTGTGTAAAGGAGACAGTCTTGCTTGTAAAGCCAGCTGAAGACAGCCTAAGTGTCTGGTAAGAGGGGAGTGCCTAACTAAGATGTAGAATGTCTATGGCATGTGGTGATTAAAAAGAAAGCAGACCCATATGCACTATTACAGAAGGCTTTTCCTGAAGTGAAAAAGCAAGTTACAAAATTATCTGGACAATATGATTCCTTTTATTTAAAACAATATAGGAATTATTTATCCCTTATGTAAATTCATAGACAAAGATGTAAGAAAATGCCTGCCTTCTTAAAAACAGTAGTATCTTGGGGTGCCTGGTTGGCTCAGTTGGTTAAGTGTCTGCCTTCAGCTCAGGTCACGATCTCAGGGTTGTAGGATGGAGCCCCAGTTTGGGCTCCCTGCCCAGTGGGGACTCTGCTTGTCCCTCTCCCTCTGCCCTTCCCCTTGCTTGTGCTCTCTCTTCCTCTCTCTCTGTGTCTCTTTCTCTCTCTCAAGTAAATAAATCAATCAAATCTTTAACAACCCCTCAAAAAAAAAAAAAACTTCTAGAGAGAAGAGTGAGCTTTGGGGAGACCCAAGCTGGGGTGGCGTTCACTTTTTACTTTGTGTATTTCTTGGTTTTTATAAGAAGCTTGTGTTTATGTGTATTGTCCATGTTATTAAACATTTTTTTAAAAAGAAACAGGCTGAACTGACATGAGGCAAGTAGAGTTCCATCTGTGGCTGCTGGGGGAGGAGGGGAGGCCTGGGCATGTCCTTGAGAGAATGAACAGTAATTGAACACCTTGGGTGCTCATGTGGGGACATTTCTTTTTTTCCTTTTTTTTTTTTTTTAAGATTTTATTTATTTGTTTGACAGACAGAGGTCACAAGTAGGCGGAGAAGCAGGCAGAGAGAGGGAAGCAGGCTCCCCGCTGAGCAGAGAGCCCGATGCGGGGCTCGATCCCAGGACCCTGAGATCATGACCTGAGCTGAAGGCAGAGGCTTTAACCCACTGAGCTACCCAGGCGCCCATGTGGGGACATTTCTCGATTGATCATCAGAGCCTGATCTGGCTGAGGCTGGGTGAGGTTCTGGACGGGCTCATGGAAGCTCAGGGGCCCGTGCAGAGTGGGAGATCTTGGCTTCCCAGCTTCCTTTCCCCTCAGACATGACCCTCGCCCACTACATGGGGGCGTCTTAGTTCTCCACACAAAATACCCTTTTTGGCTGAGCTTCCATGGAGCCGGTATTTGGAATAGTTTTGTTGATCAGATGCATCTTATTTAGAAAATAATAGGATGCGTGGCCTTTTGATAGGTCAAAACATTTTCTCTGTTCAGCTTTTGGGAAATGATGAAAAATAATCACAGCGGGGGCCTTGCAAACCCCCACTTGGGGATCACGAGTGAGAGCCCGTCTGAAGTCCTGGGAGCTAACAAAAAGCAACCCTTGTTAGGGGCCTGGACTGTTTCAAATCTTTGTAGACCCTACAATACTCTCTAATTTGAGTTATCCTTTGCACGTCCCATCAGACATCTAAAAATGCTCTCATATCTCTCTTAAATATAATTTTATTGCTGCAAAAAAGATGGATATTTAATGTTGTTCTGAAATTACTCAGAATGCTCATCTTGCCGTTATGTTGTCATATTCTGAACCGATACATTTTCCCCCTGCGGTTTCAAACATTTCTGGGTGCTTTTGGGAAGCTCGGGGCCCTAGGGACCTCTAGGTCCTTGGCCTGGAACAAACTACGGTGAGAACCGTCTCCCCGTTCTGAGAGCAGAAATGCCGTGGACTGTCGGGCACAGCAAGAGAGGTCCCTGAGCTTTTCCTACTGGAGTTTCTTCCTCGCCGGTTAGGTTGTCAGTTCACTAACGTTTAAGGGCCTCTTCTAAAATGCAGTCTCCGAGGATGACATAAACCCCTTCGGATTGTTTTGAAACTGAAAAACACCCTAGTGTTTGTTCTTAGGCTTAACCTTTTGGGAGGCTTTCAAATTCTATTTTTCTCATCATTGACAGAGATATTAAATGTTTTAGTGATATTTTTATGTTAAATGCTCCCACAGGCTCATTTTAGACGTTTCCAGAGAATAGATATCAAGGCTTCAGGTGGTAAATTCAAAGTTTGAGGATAAAAGCATTTAGGGCAGGATTGAAGGAAAAGACGGCTTCCTTATCTGATCTTTTCTTCTAAGAGTAGGGAGAAAACGAAGTGTGAAGACTCAGATTCTGTAATCTGTAAGAGACAAACAGCAAGTCAAACGCGCCAAGAAAGGTGAACCCAGATGCTGACCAGGGAGAGTGGCTCATCGTCAAATGTTAAATCGAGACACTAAGTTATTTCAGGCACAAGGTTTGTACGGGAGAGAGTCTTTGGGCACCTGGGCAGAGAAGCAGCTCCTATGAATGGCTGATTGCTTTGGGGAGACCGAGGTTACACAGCACAGGACTTCTGCTCCTGATCCCTCTGGCTTCACAGGAAGGATCAGTGAGGAGTCGGCGGTCAGTGTTGTTTCTCTTGTTTTTCTGCCCTGACAATGATGAAACTACAGCTGTACATTTGACAGAGATTCCAAATCCAAGAGAAGGAGGAAGGGGGTGGAGGGAGGGAGGGGTTGGAGGAGGAGGAGAAAGCCGGCTGGGGAGCAAATCTGTGGTTTGTCAAGAACTAAGTACTGGCATGGGACGCCTGGGTGGCTCGGTCGGTTAAAAGTCCCCCTTCGGCTCAGGTCATGATCCTGGGATCCTGGGATTGAGTCCCACATCAGGCTTCCCGTCCCTCTCCCACTCCCCCTGCTTGTGTTCCCTCTCTGTCAAATAAATAAACAAAATCTTAAAAAAAGAAAGAAAGAAAGAAAGAAATATATACAGACATCTCACTTTTCAAAAAGTAAAAATTGTATTTTAAAATATTTTTCCAGGGGCGCCTGGGTAGTTCAGTTGGTTGAGCGGTTGCCTTCAGCTCAGGTCATGATCCCTGCGTCCCTGGATCGAGTCCTGCATTGGGCTCCCAGCTCCATGGGGAGTCTGCTTCTCCCTCTGACCTCCCCTCTCATGCTCTCTCTCACTCTCAAATAAATAAATAAAAATCTTAAAAAATAATAGCTTTCCATTTATAGAGAAATTTCAAAGGTAGTACAGAGAATTTCTGTATACCCCATACCCTGTTTCCCTATTGTTAGTCTCACATGGGTATGGTTACAATTAATGAGCCAATATAGATATATTCTTATTTACTGAAGTCCATAGTACAGATTTCTTTCATTTTCACCTAATGTTCATTTTCCGGGATCCCATGTTACATGTAGTCACCACCTCTCCTTAGGTTCCTCTCGGCTGTGACAGCCTCTCACCCTTTCCCTGTGTTTGAAGACCCGACAGTTGTGAGCCACACGGGCTGGGTATTTTATAGTGTGTCGCCGGGTTGGGATCTGCCTCTTTTTCTCTCCTCATTTCCAAAGTTCCTTAGGTCAGCCCTTTTCTATCTCTACCCCCTCCCATGAGGTTATTTTATACATTTACACTATAGTTAAATTCTTTTTGCCACATTCCGCATTCTATCCTGGGATCCTCTGACCTCGCAAATGATTTTTTAAGACATTTCCTTACATTGGAGGTGCCTGGTTGGCTTAGTCAGATGGGCGTGTGACTCTTGATCTCGGGGTCATCATTTCTAGACCTGTGCTGGGCAAAGAAATTATTTTTTAAAATTCCATACATTAAGATATATTCTTTGTGCTGTGAAGTTCAACGGGATTTGAGAAATGCGTTCTGTCTCGTATCAGGCATTAGGTATCATATACCATAGTTTGAATGCCCTTAAAGCTATCTGCTATGCTTGTCCTAGTCAACCTTTTCCCTGCCAAGCTGTTGGTAACCACTAATCTGTTTACTTTCTCTCCAGTTTCCCCTTTTCCAGAATATCATATAAACGGAATCATACAGTACAGAGCCATTGCAGACTGGCTTCTTTCACTTACTGGAAGATTCTTGGTTCTTTCCATTTGGGGGTGATTATGAAAAAAAGGGGTTATAAGTGTTTGCATGAAAGTTTATGTGCAGGTAGAAGTTTTCAGATTGGTTAGATAAGTACCTAACTATGGAAGTGCTCATTAAATTCATAAAATGAGTTAGAAATGATTTCCTCCTCTTGTTTTCTGGAAGAGATGGTAGGGAATTGGCATTCTTTCTTCCTTAAATATTTGATGGAATAGAGTAGCGAACCCATCTGGGCCCAGTGCTTGCTTTCTTTTTTGGAAACTTACTAATCATTGATTTGATTTCTGTGATAGATAGAGGACTTTTCAGGTTGTGTGAGTTTGTGTCTTTCAAGAAATTGGTCCATTTCATCTAGGTCATGGGGCATAAAGTGGTTCATAGCATCCACTTATTATCCTTTTTGTGTGTATGGAATCAATCATGATGACCTCTCTTTCATTTCTGATATTGCAATTTGTGTCTTCTTTCCTTTTTTCTTGGTTTATCCATTTTTTATCCATCTTATTGATCCTTTCAAAGAAACACCTTTTGAGTTTATTGATTTTCTTTAAGGCTTTTCTGTTTTCAGTTTCATTGGCATTTTCTACTCTTTGTTTGTTATCATTTCTATCCTTTTGTTTTCTTTAAGCTCATGTTACCTGTGGTTCTCTAGTTTCCTGGGAGTGGAGGCGGAAGATATTGATTTAAGATCTTTCCTTTTTTTGTTTTTTTAAACTAGTATATATGCACTTAATGTTATAGGTTTCCCCTGAAGAACTGTGCTTGCTACATCCCACACATTTTGATAATTGCATTTTCATTTTCATCTAGTTCAAAATATTTTTTTAACTGCTTGAGACTTCTTCCTTGACCTGTGTGTTCTTTAGAAATGTGGCATTTAATTTACAAATATCTGGAAGCTATCTTTATGTTCTTGATTTCTAGTGTGATTGTATCAAGGTCCGAGAGCAAACCTTGAATATTTCTATTCTTTAACATTTTCAAGAAGTATTCTGGTCTATGGCTTAGGACATAGTCTACGCCTGTGAGTGTTCCATGTTAGCTTGAGAAGAATGTGTATTCTGCTCTTGTCTGATGGAGTATTCTGTACCTTCTACACATAAAAAGAAGCCAAGTGGCATAAACAGACTCAGAACCAGGTCTGTCTGCCCAGGTGCAGTAAGTTCACATTATGCTGCACCTAGAAGTCAAGTTCTGCCGGGGAGAGTCTTTTTGAGTTATTTGCAAGTTTCTCAACAACCTTATGAGTGATGGTACCACAGATGAGCAAACTGAGGTTCCTAAAAGTAAAATCATTTGAATGAGCTCTTTCTGCCCCGAAGAGCCATGTCCTAGTTACGACAGCAACATTTGCTGCTCTTCGTACCAAATACTGTCGTGCCAGTTGCTCAGGTTCTGGGATGATTGATTAATTGGGAGTTTTATGGAGGAAGAACTCGTCCTCTTTTTCAATCTAGCTGAATTAATCAGTGTAGGAGGCAGCAAGACTTATCCAGGTGAAAAGAAAAGTCATCTTTAACATGAACAAAAGGAACGTAGGAGGCACCAGGCAAGAATGGATTAGTAATAGGCTATGGGCTAAAGAATGTGACACTTGAAGTCAAGGACAATTAGGAAAGTTTTCGTTCCAAAGAGCATGAAGTAGTCTGTGGAAGAGGGAAGAGAGCTGAACTTTTTCGGGGTTTCTATGTGGTAGGCTGGGCATCTTGGCATCCGTATCCTCCTGTGATGATCAGAACAGACCTATGAAATGTTCCTATAGCCTGGAGGGTTTCCCTCCCACCTCTGGCCTGGTGCATAACACTGCTTTCCAGGGGAGAAGTGGTGGAAAATTTGGAAAAGAATGCAGGATGGTGACAGGATCCCAGGGGGGGGGGGGAAATGTGGCACTGTTGGTCTTTAGGAAACCATGCAACAAGAGAATGGACTGTCTGACTACCGTTTACCAGGGGACAGGATACAGAGGGGCCGAGGGACAGGGGAAGGGAAGGACTTCCTCAAGACCAGACAGGGGTGTGTATGGAGGCCAAGCCAGGATTCTGGTGATGGGATGAGCCCCTTGGCCTTGTGGGGCACCACTGGGACCAGTGTTCTGACCCACCTACTTCTTTGCATCGACTCCCCTAAGAATTTAGGGGAAGACTAGTTCTAGGCAGAGCACATAGCATGATACTTGAATTTTTTTCTAGCACACACTCCCTGGATCATGGATAATGCCTGGAAGTGTGCACATTTATCGCGTATATTAAGAGAATCGAATTTCTAAGGCAGTTAAAGCTAAATCGTACCACTGGGGAGGAGGGGATTCTTTACCCCCCATTCTCTCTTATCCTCCTTGTGCATCCAGAGAAAGAAGTAGAGGACCAGCAGTGGGGACCCCTGTCCCAGGTGGAGATGGACCTGATGTTAGGAACCCTGGATCAGATCCATACACTAGAGCAGCCCCATCAGCTACGAAACCTGGACAGCCACGCTAACCTTGGCCAATTGTTAAGTCAAGCAGGAAGTTTCGTTTCTCTGACCTTTCGATGATGGCTACCAGACCTGCCTCCTGAGACTGACTTGATCTCCTGCAGGTTCACCCTGGGAGGGAAGAATGATTTGTAGGATAGGAGCTTGGTGTCGTTTCACTTGAATATTAGGAAAAATACGTATCTCCAGCTGGCCAAGCTGGATGTGCCAGCTGTACCTATAACTTGTCGGTTTCCCTTGATGCGGATTGATAAATATCTCATGAGTAATCCTTTGCTGTTAGGGTGTGGTAGGCATAGAAATTACATAGCAAATGTATTCTGGACACTGAAAACAAAAGATATACATTTGTGCTAGGACCTGTCAGAAGCCTGTTATGTCCCTCTAGCACCTAGTACCTAGTACCTTCTGTACTAGTACAGAATTCGGTCTGAAATACTACCTGGTACTGTTATGGAGATTTTGGCAGCTTCACCAGGAAGAGGCAAAGAGAATGATCTCTGTAAATATTTGCTGACTGTTGGGTGGCTAGGCGGATCAATGGCTATAAGAATGGGGGGGGGTGTGAGTGGATGGGTGAATGAGTGGTTGGATTGGTTGATGGAGGGAGCAGTGTAATTAGCATGGCTGAGACGCCATGTAGATTGCAGAATTGAACGAGATCAAGCTCTTGTGTGTCTGGTTGTCAGCAGCCCTTCAGTACTGTCCCCTGGTGATGGCATTTCTGAATTTCTACTGGTGGAACATTATTGAACTGGAGCATGAATCGTGAAGGCCAACGTGTATGCAGAGCCTGTTGGCTAGAACATGAATTTGCCTCGGCGAAATTCAGCTTTCCAGGGGCTTCCCCAGCCGCAGTCACTTTATTGCTCTGAGCCCGTTTCCTCCTCCCCCCAAAGAGGACAAGAAACCCTAAATCATGGGATGGATGTGAGGATTTAATAAGGCAATAGTAGTAATTATGCTTGATACTTACAGAGAGACCCTTAGCTGTGTGTGAGCAACTGTTCTAAGTGCTCAACTTGAGGTAGCTACTATGCCGTCCTCATTTTAGGGAGAAGACGCTGAGGCACAGAGAGGTAAAGAGACTTGACCAAGCCCCCAGCTAGTAAGGCAGATCTGGGCTTCAAACCCAGGCAGGCCGGTTCCAGAATGTGTACATTCAGGCCTTTTGCTCTACATCACCCTCTCGAATGTATAAAGCGCTGAGCACAGCCCCGGGCATGTGGTGGGTCTCAGCAAAGGCCAAATTCCTTTCCTTTTGGTTCATTACCTGCCCTGAAAAGGCAGCGGTGGCCTGTCCCCCGGGGCCAGAACCCAGAGGAGACTGGAGAGGCAGGTGGGGAATCCTGTCTTGGCCAGCCATGCAAGAGCCCCTCAACTATGACTTTTCTTTTTTATGCTTTTAGCTTCATCCTTAAAAAGTGAAAGACCCATATTTCAAGATCCTTATGAATAAAATCAATGTTCCTTACCTCAGCCAGGCCCGGTTAAGAAACAAGAAACACACTTTCTTCCCAAAGGATTTTAAGACAGTTCTGTGAATCTCTTTGCAATTTTGGTGCGTGTGTGCTTTAGGACAAAGTAATAAAAAATTTCTTTTTTAAGCATGCCAAAGGCTATGTTCACTATTGGCACTATTAGTAGTAATATTCATGGTAATAGTATATGTTGTGTGTGTTTGGGAGAAATACACGGGGCATTGGTCAACTTTCCATTCTTTTCTGCTCTAAGTACACTGGATATTTTATAATGAGAAGATTACTTAGCTATTCAGAATCAGAAATTGAAGATGCACACGAATGCAGGCAGGAGCAAAGCTCCCAGGGATGAAGCAGGCAGGGTAGCTCCATCGTTAGGACCATCTCTAATGATCTGTCCATGCATGTGTGCACCCCACTCCCTAAAAAAGACCAATTTAAGACCTAGATGAAATAAACAATTTTCCAGAAAAGTGCAGATTTTCAAATCTTATCTTAGAAGAGATTAAAGTCTAAGTAAACCAAATATAAAGTTTTGAAAGAACTACCATCCCCCTCCATGAAAAAAAAAAGCCATAAAATTTCTAGAGGAATTTTGATCAAACTGTGAAAGAACAGATATTCCTCACAGAGAAGGATCTGGTAGACACCACATTCATCGAGTGATGGAAGTTACCAGGACTTGTAAGAGACAAACATTTATGTGTCTCCTCACACAATGAGCTGAAAAGGACATAACGGTACCTCGGTGGTATTTCTGACACAAATGGTGATTTGAATCTAGTCACAAGGAAACATCAGACAAACTCCGGTTGAGGGTATGACACAAAAGAAACAGGCTGCACACCTCAAAACGTCAAGATTCTTGAAGACAAAGACTGAGGAATTGCTCCAGATGAAGAGTCTGAAGAGCCTTGTCAACGAGATGCCTCTGTGATGCGAGGTTGGGAGCTAACCAGGAAACATTATTTACATGAAAGGCACCACTGAGAAAACTGGTAAAACTTGAATAAGGCCTGTGGATTAGATGTTCACAATGGATTAGTGGTAATTTCTTGGTTTTGACAATTGTATCCTGATTATCGTAAGGGTGTGTCCTTGTGTTTAGAAAACACAAACCAAATACTAGGGCTATGGGGATATATCTATAATTTACCCTCAAAAGGTTCAGAAAAACTGATAGCTACATTGAGGGAATCTGGGTACATGGTAAATTCATACTTTTTTTTAAAACAGCTTTTCTATAAACCTGTGATTCTTTAAAACAAAATGCTACATAGTGGATTATTTTGTTTTACTCAAACTAATAGAGACCAAAGAGAAAGCAACGTGAATACTCACAGAAAATTCTAAATAAAGTATTAGAAACCATACCGCAGCATCCAGTTAAAAGTGAAAGACTTAAAAAAAATACTCTCATAAATGAAATAAAACATAAACAATATGATAGGACCAAGGAGGGTTCATTTCAGGAATTCCAGGATGATTTCATCTCAGAAATGGATTAAATTAATGATTTAAAGAGAAAAATCATGTGATTGCCGATGTAGAAATACTGAGGTTTAGAGCTGATGGGCAAGAAAGGATTCTTGAGACATCTTCGGTGCAAAAACATGGGTTTACTAAAGCACAGGGACAGGATCCGTGGGCAGAAAGGGCTGCCCCGGGGTTGTGACAGGTGACTGGTTATATTCTTTGAAGTTAGGAGGGGGTTGGAGATAGCGTAAGTCTCTAAGGAATTTGGAGCAAGGTTTCCAGGACCTTAAGGGGGCTAGCTGTTGTGGGGGAAAAGTTCATTTATTATTGTCTAATAAAACCCGAGTCATGAGACCCTGCAGATGTATCTCGGTGGGCCGTATGCTTGGAGGATGATTGCTAACGTGTATCTTGGGGGGGTTAGAGACAAATGAAGTCTCCAAAGGAATTTTCACATGTGAAAGTAGACTTTCAGGATCCTGGGGGGATTGGGATCATGTTAAGTCAAGATTGCCTTTGCCCCCAGCAAAGTATCAACACTGAGGTAGCTGGGCTACCACAGCAAGGTCACTTTAGCTCTTTCAAGGACTTTTCAATGGGCTGTAAATAGTAAGGAAATGTCATTTTCTCTATTGCCTTTGTTTCCTACATCATTCAAGTCTATGACAGCTGAAAGGCATTTGCTGCAACTCAATGCCTACTAATAAAATAGGAATCAGACAATTCTTCCTTAACATGATAAAATATATTTAACATGATAAAACGTACTTAACTCAGCCCCAAAGCCAACCTGGTGCTGAACGGGGATCGCCTGGCAGCATTCCAATCAACCTAAGTGGAAGGGAAGTCTACTCATTCACTGAGGGCTGATTACACTCACGATGCCCTCCAGCAAGATTTAATTTGTCTCTATTTTATTAAATTTAATTCTGTTCTTTATCATTTCCTTTCTTCCACTTCATTTGGGTTTAATTTGCCCCCCCCCTTTTTTTCTAACTTCTTGTAATGGATTCTTTGGTGATTGTTTTTCAAACTTCCTTCTGTTTATATACATGCATTTAAAGGTACGTATTTCCTTCTGAGCACTGTCCTAGCTGTGGCCCACAACCAAGTTGTATTTTCATTACCTTCAAGCTCAAGATGATTTTTTATTTCAATATGTTATAAAGTTAAATAAAATGCCTAAGATTTATTTCTACAAGTTTGGATTTCTTGTTTTAAGTGAACAGCCACAGCCTACTGCTTTGAGGGAGGAAGGGAATGTGAACACTTTTTTTTTTTTTTTTAAGATTTTCTTTCTTTCTTTGTCAGAGAGAGAGACAGAGAGAGCGCGCACAAGCAGGCAGAGGCGGAGAGAGAAGCAGGCTCCCTGCCAAGCAAGGAGCCTGATGCAGGACTCGATCCCAGGACTCTGGGATCATGACCTGAGCTGAAGGCAGCGGCCTAACCGACTGAGCCACCCAGGTGTCCCAATGTGAGCACCTTTCTGCCCGTAACTGATAGAGTAAACAAAGCACTAATTAGGGCCGCCTGTAAAGTGTTATTGGAACACTGCCCCACTGTTTGTTTACCTATTGTCTCTGGCTACTTTTGGGTTATAATGGCTGGGATGACTAGTTGTGACAGAAGCCATGTGGCCTGCAAAGTCTAAAATATTTGCTATCTGGCCTTTTATTAAAACAGTTCATGGTCTCCTGCTATAGATCTTGAACTACTTAGGGCAAAGGTAGGGTCTCCTGGAGTTCAGTCCCCAGCCTAATGAGCAGTCATCAGTGAGTGCTGGGGGAAGAATAACTGAGTGGGTAAATAAACGAATGCAAGGCAAGGTCATTTGGTAGAAGGTGGGCCCACATGGTGGGAAAACCAGGAAGCCACTGACTTTCCTGCAACAGTGCAGGCTACAGCTCAAGTTCAAATTCAGCTGAGCTCCCTTCCCCTCCTGCACCTGCCCTCATTATTGCCAAGCCATATTTTAATTAAGATGTAACCTTTAGGGGCTCCTGGGTAGCTCAGTAGATTAAGCATCTGCCTTCAGCTCAGGTCATGGTCTCAGGATCCTGGGATCCAGTCCCATGTTGGGGTCCCTGCTCAACGGGGAGCTTGCTTCTCCCTCTCCCTCTGCCTGCTGCTCCCCCTGCTTGTGCGTGCGTTCTCTCTCTAATAAATAAATAAAATCTTAAAAAAAAAAAAGATGCAACATTTTCTCGTGTGGCTGAGATGATTAAAAATGAATTATCTAAGTACTGCTATCCTCTGGGAATCCCAAGTGGCACTGAAATAAAGAGAAAAGAAAGAAACCCCTGGCTTAATAGTGATTTTCAGAAAGTGGAAACATTTGCTCCATAATGAAAAATTCCAACGCTGTAGACACATCTGGGACCTGTCCTGCTGGCTTCGGTGACAATCTTGTGATGAAGAACTCATTACCGGACCTTCCTAGACCTATAAAACTTTACAACCCTGTGAAGCACAGTAGTAGTAGCTAAGAGGAGTTGAGCACTTGCTGTATTCTGGGTCTTGGCTAGTGGCTGATACGCACTGGAAAACTGTGAGGAAGTTCTGGTTCATTCCCATTTTACAGGGTAGAAAACTGAGGCTAAGAAGGAAGTGGCTTGGTCAAGTTCACAATGCTGCCATGTGGGAGAACAGGATTTGACAAGCTCTATTAGCTTGCAGACAAAGTTCTTTCTATTCAATCAGGAGATTAATAGTGGTAATGATAATAGAATTGGCTTGTTTGTTGGTAGCTAGATTCCATAGATCCGGTTCCTTTGGAATGAACAAAGAAAATAAGGAAGTTTCCCTAAACTAGGAAATGAGATTGCCTGGTTTTAATGAGGTTAAACGGAAATGGGTTGGCTTCTAGAGTAGAACCCAGGCACAAGAAGCACTCTGGGAGCACTGGTCTTCCCGCCCTGTGTCCAGTCCACACATCATGGCTCTCTGGCTCACCTCTCTCTCTGTTCCGTCCCCTTACCCAGCACAGCCTGATCACTACCCCTTCTCTCCCAGACTCCCTCCTGAATTACCTTTCCACTCTCTCCATTTCTTCTATTCTAGTGCTACTGCCTGAGCTCAGGGAACTAACCCTGGTGTTTCTACCATCTCAAGCACTTTGGAAGTTCTGTCCCACAGAAAGCCGTCAACTCCGCCCTCAGTCCTAACATCACAGTAACCACCCCTCTTCCGATGACAGCACTTGAATGTCCTTTCAGAGAGATGCACCTCTCCCACTCTTTCCCATGGTGTTCAGGGGGGCTTGGACACTGCCCCAAACTCTAGGAGTGAGCCATGGCCCATGCCTGGCTGGCCACCACCCTGCCAGCCACTATAGTGATTGGTTCAGAGATGGGCTCATAGCCCAAGACATACCAATGGGACTCAGTTCTGAGACTTCTGTTGCTGCTGTTGGAACACTGTGTTTTGTTTTTGTTTTTGTTTTTTGTTGTTGTTGTTGAATGAAGTTTCTAGAAGCATCAAGATGTAAATCTGAACCTGAATAAAGCCAACCTGGAGGAAAACAGAGCTGAGAAGTAGGAAAAGCCCCCAGATCCAGCTACTCCCAATGCTACTGTTCTCCCTGGACTTCCAAATGCCAAACCCAATAAATTCCCCGGATTCTGTCTGAATGGGGTTTCTGTTCGTTTACAAGTTGTGACTAGTAATTCAATCAAAAGAAATAATTTTCCGCCTCTCTGTTTCACCTTCTTCACCAAAAACAAAATGTTATGATTCTTGGTCCACTGACTTGAGATGCTGAAACTATAACATTAAAACCAAAACAATTTTGCAAAAATTACTTTATCAAAATTCATGTTGTATATACTGTATAGATGCATATAATGCCTATCCTTCTCTACAGTGACCCAGGCACATCCATATTTCTATAGTCACATATTTCTATATTTATGTATACGGTCAAGTATTTACATATTAATGTAGTCAGTTTCCTTCCTCATTTGCTCTTTTATTCCCTCCGGTGGGCACCAGCTCCGTGCCTAGTGCTGTGTTAGGCTTAGCGAGATGAGTGAGCGTGATTCTGTGCACAAGGAACCTTCCCCGGTATGGGAATATAGATCAGAAATCAGCAATTCCTGCAGGGTGGGTTGGAGACTGATGGAGCAGGGTGGAGGGCAGATGTCTGAACCCTGCTGGGGTGATGGTGGAGGACGGGAAGTCCAGGCTGTTTAGAGGAGAAGCTATTTTTTTTTTTTCTTAAGGTTAAGGAAGTCAAATCCAGTTAGTGGGAACAGCATGTGCTAAGGCAAGGCAGGACTGAAACAAAAGCAAATCACTCAAGGCAGCGGAAGCCAGCGCCTGGGTTCTACCCGTGACCCCCTGCCCACTTCCTGAGCCGCAAAGAGACCGTGGATTTGCTTTAACAGCTCACTGTTACCTACATGATGCTCCAATTGCAACATCAGATTCTGACAGTGTCCCCCCACAAAGGCATACATTCACCGAAACGTAGCCTCAGAATCTCTGCCCGATGTATAGAGGCTTCATAGATATTTGTTGATGATGAAACTTCTATGTTCGGAAAATTGTTCTAAAATTAAACTTCATTAAAATTCCTACCTTGCAGTTAATAACTCCTTTATAGTCATCCTGCCTTTCTTTTTCACGGGAAATGTACACATCTGTGAGATTTTAAAGGGGTCACGGAGAGTTATCCAGGTCTTAAACTCTTCTACTGAATATCTCATACTTACGACAGAGGAACGATGTTAGATAAAATAAGAAGGAAAAGGAAGAAATCTTATATGGACTTATCATTAGTGTGTGCCAATCTAGGGATGTTATCTTTTTTTTAAGATTTTACTTTTTTTTTTTTTAAAGATTTTATTTATTTATTTGATAGACAGAGATCACAAGCAGGCAGAGAAGCAGGCAGAGAGAGAGGAGGAAGCAGGCTACCCACCGAGCAGAGAGCCCGATGCGGGGCTCGATCCCAAGACCCTGAGATCATGACCTGAGCCAAAGGCAAAGGCTTTAACCCACTGAGCCACCCAGGCACCCCAAGATTTCACTTTTTTAAAAGTAATCTCTAGGGGTGCCGGGGTGGCTCAGTGGGTTAAGCCTCTGCCTTCGGCTCAGGTCATGATCTCAGGGTCCTGGGATGGAGCCCCACATCGGGCTCTCTGCTCGGTGGGTAGCCTGCTTCCCCCTCTCTCTCTGCCTGCCTCTATGCCTGCTTGTGATCTCTCCCTCTGTCAAATAAATAAATAAAATCTTAAAAAAAAAAAAGTAATCTCTATACCCAGTGAGGGGCTGGAACTCAACCCTGGGATGGAGAGGCACATGATCCACTGACGAGCCAGCCAGGCACCCCTGGGTATGTTATTAAATTAATAAATTAAATCAAATAATACACTAAAAATTAATTAAATAATGATTTCCTGGAAATGGAGAGAGGTTTTCCTGGATTTGCAGACAGGGAAACACATGGAGCTCAGGGACTCAGCTGAGAAGGGTCAGGGCTCACGTTTAAACTCTGATCTTCCTCCAGAACTCCTTTCTCTGAACCTTGGGAAGTAAAGTTTCACTCAAATCCTCCAAACAGGCACTCCAATAGGCTGAGCGTTTGGCTCTGATCACCGTTATTCACTGTTTGTTCTGTATTTATTCACTCCCCAAAGTTGACATGTACCTTGGGGTATAGACTTCAGCTTTTCCAGATGCCCTCTACTATTTCTTTCTTTCTCTCTTGGTTGACATGTCCCCTGTGGGACATCACCTCTTCTCTTGTGAATTTGGTTATGACATCGTGTCATAGGGTGTGGGAACGAGGGACCTGGCTTTCTGAGCCGCCAAAGAGCCAGATGATACGTTGGGAAGCATGTGGGGAAGGCTTCTAGGAACAGCATCAATTTTAAGAAGTGTGTAAGGTTTTCCTTAAGTTTTGTATACGATTTGCCCTGTCAGGTAGGTGCCTTGATCCCTGCAGACTGTGGGAGGTATGCCCCAAGTGGGAAACACATTCTCCAAGTTTCTGTGGCACTGTGAGGGCATCAGCCTTGTTGCAGGGGAAAGCTTTACCTCATCCAGAAAACATACACTAACAGGAACATACTGACAGTCCATACTGATGGGGTTTGGGAATATAAGCAAGGTTCAGTGGAGTGAGGTCCGGAGCCGACGGCCAAGAAAGAATTCTTGAGACGTCTGTGGTACAAAAAGACAGTTTATTAAAGCATGGGGATAGGACCAGTGGGCAGAAAGAGCTGTTGCCCCGGAGTTATGAGGGTGGCTGATTATATACTTGGGAGCTGGGGGAGGTAAGGAAGAGAAAGCTTTCAAAAGGATTTTCATTATGTTAAAGACTCTGAGGATATAGGAATCCGGGCCAATGACAACTTAAGGTTGTTTTTCTTCCTAGCAAGGCATTAACATGAAGATAGTTGGGGGCTTCCTGGAGGAACATTACACTCTGTCCACTTCAAGTATCTGTCAATGGACTGCAGGTTATGATTTTATGTATGTATGTATGTCTCTATCTATCTATCTAGATATCTATTTGACAGAGAGAGAGAGTGAGCACAAGCAGGGGGAGCGGCAGGCAGAGGGTGACGGACAAGCAGGCTCTCCTTGGAGAAAGGAGCCCTATGCGGGGCTCCATACGGGGCTCAATCCCAGGACCCTGTGATCATGACCTGAGCCAAAGGCAAGCGCTTAACTCGCTAAGCTACCCAGACATCCCTGAGCTGCAGGTTATACATTTAATTGTATCTACTTTTCCTTCTGGAAGCTAGGTGATGGATAGAAATGCTTTGTTCTTGTAAATCGCTAAGACATTTGTAAACTGAGGGAGACTCAGGTCTTGCAGGACTGTGATCTCTATCAGTTAATGATTTGTTTTTCCTTCCCTTAGGGCAGCCAGGAGTGCCTGAGGAGGGGGCTGTGGGGTGTCCGCTTCTGCTTTGTCCTCAACTTGCCTTCTGCTCCCTGATCACCTATAAGGCAGCAATGGAATGAAGTCTAGCTACGGGTGTTCAAAGGTCCAGCGGGAGGTCCTGAGGCCTCTGGAGACGAAACTAGTTTTTCCAGAATTATGGGCCTGACAGGTCAGACATTGCTGATAGACTGTTTTCGCAATTTTATAGCTAGCTCCCTCTCGATGACTATTCATAATTTGTGTCCTCTGAAATGCATTGTGGTTGGTGCAGGAATGCAAAAACTGAAAAATAAGATTTGTTGGGGAACCTGGAGGAACCAAGCAGCTGTCTTGGGATTCCCATTGCCCTAGCTGTTTGTTTCATTTATAAACATTGTTTACCCTGCTTAATTTCTCAGATTCAGGAACGGGCTCTTTTCATGTTAGGACATGCCTGGACAGCGGGATGGCGAAAGTCTGGCAAGGAGGGGACATTTTTTGCAGAAGCAGAAAGGACTTCATCTGCATGTACCATGATCTTTATGGATTTCGTTGTTGCTGCCTTTGTATAAAAGTCAGCTGCGACATTTTCTGAATTTTCAGGTTCAGTCCATTTAGTATGAGCCTCAGTTTTGATGACAGCAACTTCAGAAGGTGAGTGAGGAGGAATTGCAAGTGATGACTCTGTACGGGGACATATCAGATTTCTAGGAATTTCACATCATTTCTGGAACACTTCTACACCTATACAATTACAATGGAAAGAAAACACAGAACCTTTGTTCTCTAGACACATCCCTTAAAACATACAGAAACTTTCACCATCTGTTATCAGAAGTAGACCAGAAGTCCAAACAAGAAAATAAATAACTTTGTCCTTTTAACAGAGAGAAAGCCAAATTCTAATTTTGAGTTAGCTGACTTTTGATAGTAAAATGTGTTTATTCCAATCTTAGTCCTGAGCACGCATAAAATTCTTTTTCAAATATTCATTTTTCAGAAACTTTCTACAACTTTCTTTTTCCTCAAAAAAAAAAAAAAAATTGCATCCCCGGCCCTCCTACCTTCTTTTACGGGAAGCACGCATCCTACCTCTCTTGCATAAGAAAGCATTTCCCTCATTACTTTTAGTAGCTTTAACCACATACATTAATTACAGTTCTTAACCCTCAGATACTTTAATTTCTAGTGGAAACCAAGAAGTAAACAATTGTGACCTATTACAATGGCGTTCTCTAGGTTGGCAAGTGTATGAACACATTTCATAATTTCTAGAAACGGGCTTTTTGATAGCCTGGTCTTTCAGGAAAACACCCGCATGCATGAAATGTTTATCAGCAGATCCCAATTTGTCTTTAGTCTGTCCGTAATAAGGAAGCCAAAAATTAGATAAACCTATGTTCATCATTAATGCTTCATTATTTTATCTTATTTGGAAATGATCTAGATTATGAATGTAACAACACTTCACTTAACCTAACTCAGCAAAACTTTAAGGTTTTAGGTTATCAGAAAGATTTGGGAAACTATTTTAAAAGTCTACCTAAAACTTTTTTTTTTTTTTAATCTTATTTACATCTATTCAATTTACTTGTTCTTAACAACTAGGCTGAGATTACCCGTAAAAACTAAATGAGACATCAGACTAAGCTAGTCATTGTGCCAAGCTATTTTTATTTATTTTATTATTATTTTTTAAAAGATTTTATTTATGAGAGAGAGAGAGAGATCACGAGCAGGGGGTAGGGGCAGAGGGAGAAGCAGATTCCTCCTGGCTGAGCAGGGAGCCTTGGGGGTGGGGGACAGAAGGACAATTCCAGGACCCTAAGATCATTAACAGAGTGGAAGGCAGCTGCTTAGCCAACTAAGCCGGCCAGTCGGCCCCTGTGTTTACATTTCAAAACCACGATAAGATTCATCTCTTCAAGAGACAGAGAAAGATAATACGCTCCTCCTAGAAGGACTTTGGTTTTCTAAAACCATTAATTTGCAAGCCTTTTGAGATAAACAAGAGTCGTTTTGGGGATTGGTAAAGAAATAGGTGAACTTTGAATTGTCCCTGGAGGGCCTTTTGTTTCTGGTTGTAAAGGCAATGCAGACAGAAGACAACACTTAGATGAGTGTTCCAGGAAAGGAGGCAGTAAGAATTGCATAGAGTCCTAGCCTTTTGTATGAGGTATCTCTCATTTCTTTCTTTCTTTCTTTTTTTTTTTTTTTTAAGATTTTATTTATTTATTTGACAGACAGAGATCACAAGGAGGCAGAGAGAGAGGGGGAAGCAGGCTCCCTGCTGAGCAGAGAGCCCGATGCGGGTCTCGATCCCTGGACTCCGGGATCATGACCTGAGCTGAAGGCAGAGGCCCTAACCCACTGAGCCACCCAGGCGCCCCTCATTTCTTTTAAAACCGATCATCAGGTTTTTGGAATGAAACTTTCCATGAAGTTATAGTTGGAATTTTGAAGTCTTTGCTTTGAAGTGCTCTTCTTAAATGATCTGATCGAATTGATTCAGTCCTCCCAATGGCCCTTGTAATCCTAGATGGTGATGTCCTTGAGGCGGACCGCCGTTGGTCAGGATCCCAGCCAGAGCCGGAGTTTAACTCACACTTGTGTCCTGCCACATCTAGTCACAAACAGGAAGCAGCTCTTGCATTTCTGTCTGGTCTTATTTTGGGGTGCTCACCTTGATGGTTACCAAGCCAGGTTCTTATGGTCCCGAAACAAGCTTCTAGCTTTTCATGGCTTCTGGGACTGTAGTTCTGAGATATAAAATGAGCAGGTGTGCTGGAAGGTGGCAGACTTAGCTCTCCGATTTTAAAGATCCCAGTCCCTCCCTTATTATTTATGTATTCATTTATTGTTTTTCTCTCAGCTAAGCCTTTTCCTCATGTGCACGTTGACAGAAGCCAAGGGTAGCGAGGAAGTGCACGTGTGGATACCGAGGGTGAGGGGAGCCCTAGGGGCTGGGGCGGGCTGAAGCAGCAGGCCTTAGAGAACGGGGAGCGTGGGCTTATTCTGAGCAAGCAGAGATCAGAGACGGGCAGAAGCCCCCAGGCGTTCCCAGTATGGAGTCTGAGGACCGAGCCCAGGGCTGGGGTTCGGCATCTACTGTAGGCCGGTCAATGGAAGGCCTTGCTTGCCACTGCACTACTCAGAGTGGGCTAAACCAGTGGACTCCATTAAGGGAGACTGGGGACTAGAAATGGGGAAAGGACCCAACCAGCAAACCCCAGTAAATGGGGACTTCGACTGGAACTGGGGAGGGGACTCGGACATGGAACTGTGGCCTGAACCAAGGAAGGGCTAAGGTCACTAACGACTGGTGCTCCGTCAGAGCCTTTCGTCGGCCTGCCAGACCTATTCCCGCTGGCCTGGAAAGTCAATTAGATCCAGAGCCTGAAGGCAGAACAAGTGGGACTCCAGCCAAGAGGAATTCCCCGGCAGCTCTCCGACGCTCTAAGACCGTGAACTCGGAAGGATTTGGAGGGCCGCCATGCCTGTGTTTCTCATTGTCCCCAGATGCCATCAGAACTTTGCTCTGGGTCCCGATGCCATCACCGATCTGTGAAAAAACAAAATCCAACCATGTAAATTTGAAGATCTAATAGCTGGCTCTTTCTCTGTGGCTCCTTTGTGTACTTTTCAGATGTTCCCGTGGGCAACTCTCCCCTGTAGGTCCTCTGGCCCTTCTTTATTCTGAGCGATGACTCGCAAGTCCTTCCCTCCCTCTAGTTGTTCAGTCCAGCTGCCTGAGTGCCTGGTCCCTCCATGCTGCCTTATTTGACAGGAAGGGAGACAAATCCGTCTCCACTCTGTGACCTCACATAGTCATGAGGAAGCGTCGAGTCATCCATGACCCTGTCCGCCCCGCAGTGCAGGAATCAGACCCCAGATCCCCCGGGCTCCCCGACGCTTCAGTCACATCTGAATAGCCCTGTGGAAGGCACTCCCTTCCCAGGTGGGAGAGGAAATGCGAGTTTCCAGTACAGCTCTCTCCAAAATGAGCCAGTTCACAAAATTCTCCATCCTCTGTTTTCGACTCTTCCGTATCATCCGAGTGGGTGAGGGGTCCAGGAAATGGTTCTCAAGAATTGCCTTTGACATCTGCAGTTTTTCCTCACTTGGAAATGGCAGGTCTTACTGTGTCTTGGTGCCCGGTGAAAAGTCAATTGCAATACATTGTTACATGTATAAATAAAATTGTGCCCGGGGCACCTGGGTGGTTCAGTGGGTTAAAGCCTCTGCCTTCGGCTCAGGTCATGGTCTCAGGGTCCTGGGATCGAGTCCCACATCAGGCTCTCTGCTCAGCAGGGAGCCTGCTTCCCCTGCCCCGCCTGCCTCTCTGCCTACTTGTGATCTCTGTCTGTCAAATAAATAAATAAATAATCTAAAAAAAAAATGTGCTAGAGAGCAGTATTAGGCTGATTGACTCTTTTCTCTGTCACCTATCATCAGGGATTGAATTGCTACAAACTCCGGGCTTTGATTTGTTTCTCTGAAAACTGGGGGCAATATTATCGACCTCACAGTATTGCAAGGACTAGAGATGATGCGGAGGTCCAGCACGGGTACTCAAGAATTTGAGCTCAGTTATCCATCCCATGCCAGTAGACAGTTAGGAAGTGAGCCACTGGAGGACCCGTGCCCCATGACACAGATAGACAGTGACAAGAGGAAGGACCAATTTGAATCTGGTTTCTTTTTCCTATTTTAAACACCCCCCCCACAAAAAAGACAAAAGAAAACAAACAAACAAGAAAACCCCACACACATAAAAATGAGCTTTCCTCTTTTGAAAAGAAGACAACTTCATGAATAAAAATTTTTAAATGTGAGAAAAAAAGAACAAAAACCTTAATCCCATTGTCAGTAATGTTATTAAGTATCTCTACAGATACTTTTATGTAGTTGTAATCATAGTGCATATAAAATTTTATACCATGGCCTTTTTCACAGATATGGTATTATAGACATCTTTATTTTACTATATACTGTAATACTGATAATTTTTTTTTAAGATTTTTATTTATGTACTTGTCAGAGAGAGAGGGAGAGAGACAGAGAATGGGAAAGGTAATATCGGTAATTTTTTAACGACTGTGTAATATTTCTTTGAGTGGATAAACTATGCTTTTCGGTGCTGTTTTCTAATTCTTTGACATTTAGATGGTTTCTGTGGTTTTCTACCTTTATCAGTCAAGTCAGTTTGGGTTCTTCCTCAGCAAGTAACAGAAACTAATCCTGGAATGCTTAGATAGGAAAGAGATTTACTGGAGGGATGGAGTTGAGCTCATGGAATTCTCAGTGGGCTTGAAGAACCAGGTACATAAACAGTGCAGGAGTTGAGGAAGTTCCAGGGTTCTGGATGACAGGAGCTGCTTGACAGTCTGGTTACAGGTCTGCTGTCAGAGTGGTGAGATGTCCCTTGTGGTTTCCCTGTGTTATTCCACTACAGAGAGAGAATGTGATTGACTGACCTGGGTCACGTGCCCAGACCTCAGAGAGGCAGAGGCTGAATGCCCAGACCCACAGTGAGACCAACACTGTACGCAGTGGGGGTGGGCTCAGAGCCCCTCAAAGAAAGTAAGGGCATTGATACTAGGTGCCCGATAAACCAAGTTGCTGCTCCATCAATACTCCGTCTTTGTACATAGAGCTTTTTCTAGATTTCTAGTCTTTTTATTTCTTATTTTGGGATGAAATTTTGCAAAGTGGAATGATTGCATGAGAGGGTAGAACTTTTGAGGCGCTCCCTCACGTACATTGTCAGATACGTATAGGGGAGCACAGGAGGGAACTTTAGAAGTAAGTGCAGTGGTAGTTAATTGAAATGGGGATTCTGGGATTATACCAGCACATCTAAAGCATTTTTATCTGACCTTTGTCTGAGTCCAACTCTATTACACTGCTAACCTTTTGATGCAAGACCTTTGTGTGTGTCCTTGGATTGGATTTGTGTGCTGTCTTTCCTGCATGAGCATCACCCACAATGCATGGCCTGAAAGTTCTGGTTTAGGACTCTGTAAAAAGGAGCAAGAACTTGGAGATCTTTGTGAAACAATCGGAACGCAGCCTCCTTTTGGATTTTTCATCATTCCTACCCCCTCCAATTCTTTTACTCTTGGATCGCCCACACCTAGATTGACAGCCATAATTTTGTATTTTTTGAGCCTTTCCAAAGCCTTCAGTTTAGTTTTCATTGAAACAGCTGCTCTCTTCCATATCCCACTCATATTTAATTGGCTTTTATTATGTTTATTTTAATTAAGTCATTAGAAAAACAGTTGAAGTCGTCCCAACGGGCTTGAGAACAAATACAACTTATTCCTGGTAAACAGACAGCTCAACTGGTGGGAGCATTAGCACACAGGGTGTTGGAGAGGAGCCTGCAGTGGTGACTGGTGACCACCCAGTGGGCATCAGTCCGCATGCTTTATGGAGGGGGGGTACTGCATTGGCTAAGTGGAGTGTTTAGGACAAATTCTACAGTGCCAATTTCAATGAACCCTCTCCATATCTTACATAATAACACAATATCAACTCCATGAATTTGACAGTGGTACAATGCCTGTGTTTCTTTCTATGTCATTTGTGGATTTGTGTGACTGTATAGACCCAGAGCCAGTTCAGCCAAACCCACAGGTGTCTCCCTAGTGCTTCCCTTTCACAGTTACGCCCACCTCCTGCCCCTCCACTCTCCCTCCCATGTCGGCTGCCCCGTCCCTTCTAGAGCTCTACAATTTTCTCAGCTGGGGAATATAACTTAAATGCAATCATACAGTATTTGCCCTTTTGAGATGGACTTTTCCCACTCAGCATAATGCCCTTGGGAGCCATCCAAGCTGCTGTCCTTGTCAATAATTCGCTTCTCTTTATTACTGAGTAGTATCCCCTGGTATGGATGCACCAGTTTGTTTAACGATTCATCCCTCCGAGGACATTTTCATTGCTTGCAGTTTTGCGAAATTACAAATAAAGCTGTTATAGACAACTGTGTGTAGGCTTTTATATGGGCACATAGCTTTATTTTTCTGGGATAAGTGTCCAAGATACACTGCAATTCCTTGGGGTGGTTGTAAGTGTTTGCCAAACTACTTTCCTGAGTGGCTGTCCATGTTGTAGTTTTACCAGTAATAAGTGACAGATCTAATTTCTCCACATTCTAGCCAGATATTGTCAATATCTTTAATTTTAGCTTTTCTAATAGGTATATAGTGATATCTCATTATGGTCTTAATTTGCATTTCCCTAATGGCTAGTGATATAGAACATCTTTCCGTGTGTTTCTCTGTGTCAGGGGTTTGAGGGATCTGGGGTAGATCAAGGAAAAAGATATGACCATGAGGGGTTGTAATGCACAACAGACTTCATTGGGTGGTGGGAGCTTGGACCGGGTGGTGAGAGCAGTCCCTCACAGTGGGCGTCTGGAGGCTATGGTTGGAGGGCTTGCTACTCAGAAGGGGAGGAGGGCAAGAAAGAGGAGGATCAGAGAAGAGGCTTCTGTGTCCAAGTGATGTCCTTCAGCAGCCTGGCTGCCGGTTTGGAATCACAGACCTCCTAAGGGCCAGACTAGCCTGGGGGCTTACCACCCCAGGCTCTAGCTGTAGTTAACAGGTATGGGGTGAGGTTTTTCCGAGAATGCAAAGCGAGCAGGCTCTACCTGGCTAAAAATCTGCTTGTTTCGTCTATGTTGAGAGCAAATGGATAGATAAAAATTTGAATTTGGCGCCAGCAGGCTTTTAAGTTAATGAGTCTTGGTCTGCAAGGAAAAAATAAGCCACCCAGGGGCCAATACGTAGAGGCCGTGTTGGGCTTATTTATGTGACAATTTGCCATCTGTTTCTTCTCGTCTGTGGAATACCGCTTCATGTCTTTGCCCATTTTTAAACTATATTGATTTTTTTTTTTTAAATCTTGGGTTTTGGAAGTTCTTTATATGTTCTAGATAATGAGTTCATTGTCACATAAATGGTTTGCAAAAAATTTGTTCCAATTTGTAATTTACAATCTCCTTGTCTTATGGGGTTTTTCACAAAATGAAAGCTTTTCATTCTGACGATGTTTAATTTCTCTATTTTATTATTTTGAAGTAATCTCCACACCCAGCATGGAGCTCGAACTCACAACCCCAAGATCAAGAGTTGCATGCTCCACCGACCCAGCCAGCCAGGCGCCCCATAATGACTGATTTTTTTTTTTTTTTTAAGATTTTATTTACTTGACAGACAGAGAGAGAGAGATCACAAGTAGGTAGAGAGGCAAGCAGAGAGAAAGGAGGAAGCAGGCTCCCCCCTGAGCAGAGAGCCCGATGCAGGGCTTGATCCCAGGACCCTGAGATCATGACCTGAGCTGAAAGCAGAGGCTTTAACCCACTGAGCCACCCAGGCGCCCTGACTGATTTTTTTCTTTTATGGATATAGAGTATTGGAGTTTTGAGGCGCCTGGTGGCTCAGTCAGTTAAGCATCTGACTTTTGATTTAGGCTCAGGTCATGATCCGAGGGTCCTGGGATAGAGCCCCATGTCGGCTCTGTGCTCAGTGGGGAGTCTGCTTGAGAGTATCTCTCTCCCTCTGCCCCTGCCCTCCCCCTACACCCAACCCCTACTCATACTCTCTCTCTCTTTAAAATAAATGAATAAATAAAATCTTTTAAAAAAAGTGTTCAAAGTTTTATGTTCAACATTTCAACCTACTGCCAATTTTGAGTTGATTTTTGTGTAAGGGGTGAGACTTAGATTGAGGTTGATTTATTTTTGTCATGGATATCCAGCTGACCTGGTGCCATTTTTTTGGAAAACACTATGCTTTCTCCATTCAACTGCTTCTTGAGAACCTTTGTCAAAATCAGTTGTCTATACATGTGTGGGGCTGTATGGGGCTCTGTATTCTGTTCCATTGATGTTTGCTTTTACTTTATTCTGTTACATATTTTCGTTTTTTTTTTAAGATTTTATTTATTTTTTTGAGAAAGAGAGAGAGCACGAGTTGGTGGATGAGGGAGAGGGTGAGGCAGACTCCCCACTGAGCAGGGACCCCCTACACAGGGCTTGATTCCAGGATCCGGGGATCATAACCTGAGCCAAAGGCAGGCGCTTAACCAACTGAGCCACCCAGGCGTTCCTGTTAAATATTTTCTAATTTCACTCACAATTTCTTCTCTGACCCATGGATTATTCACATGTGTTTTGTTTAATTCCTAAATATTTAGGGTTTTCTCAGATATCTTTCTGTTATTGATTTATCATTTAATTCCATTGTGGTCAGAGACCATATCTATGTGACTACAATCCTTTTAAATACATTTATGACCTTTTATATTATATGTATAATATGATATGATATGATATGATATAATATAATGTAAATTAGATAAAATCTTTTTGTATGTATTAAGACTCATTCTGACCCAGCGTTTCACCTAACAGTGTTTTCCGCGTGCACTTGACCAGAATGTTTGTTCTGTAGTTGTTGGGATTGTTGGGTTCTCCACTGAATGCCCTCGGTTTTTAGTGACTTCTCTTCACTCTGGTTGATAGGAACGCGGGTGTCTCACAGCTATGTGTGAGCAGTGGGAATTGTTCAGCTGTTAGCTCCCGGAAGGTGTTCTTTGGACAGCCTTGCAGAATCTCACCCCATGCACATATATGTTAGTATTCACCCAATGACAGGAAAGCGTACTCCGCCCAGATTTTTGGAGGCTGTTTCTCTACTTAGTTCCCTCTCCTCTGGTCTTCTTCCTTAACATTCCTGTCATCTCTATCTTCTAGCGTACAACAAGATTTTCATCTCCACTTGGGCTTCTCCTCCATATTCTAAGTTCCAGAAACTAATCCCAGACAGAAAGCCAGTGCATCTGTGAAGCTTGTCTGATTTGCTACCTTACTCTTAGTAACTTTTCCACCAGAATCTTGGTACTTTTCCGCTTCTTGTCCAGTGTCTGAAAAGAGTTTCTTATGTTTTGTCCAGGTTTTTAGGTGTTTATGGTACAGATATTGAACATTTTTTACAAGTGAACTTCGGACAAAGATATTATTATTATTAATTATTATTATCAAGTAGGCTCCACACCCAACATGGGGCTTGAACTCATGACCCTGTGATTAAGAGCCCTGTATTCTACCAACTGAGCCAGCTGGGCGCCCCTGGACAAACATTTTGATGAAATGAGCAAGCAAGCCATGTAGATAAGGTATAGGAAAGAGCATACTAGGCAGAAGGAACAGTGGGTCAAAGTCTCTGAGGTGGAACCATGTGTGGCTTGGGGACCATTATCCCCAGTTCATAGTGAAGAGACTGAGGACCATAGAGGTTAGCCATTTACCTCAGACCCTACAGGATAAGGGCAGATTCAACCCACATTTGAAAACAGCGTCTGAACTCCTTCCCCTGGGTCTCACCACCTGCTTTGAAGGCTGCTGCTCTAGTGAAGAGGAGATTTATGGATTATGATTAACCAGTGGAACTTGTTATCTCAGGAGGTGTTACTAGCTGAAAATACAAATTGCACAAACACGTGTTTAGACAAATACAAGGTTGGAAGATTCGTAATGGCTTATGGACACCAAGGGGATTTCCAGTGAATGTTTGTTAGTTCAGGTAATGGCGTTCAGGAGGACATTTTCCTTCACAGTGCTTCTAGAATGTTCTCCTCGGTCAGGGAAGCATGCTGTCTTGTCTGACACAGCCAAGTCACCTCTCTGACTCAGTACAGATGATGAAGGAGGCACGGGTGGTAACAACAGTTACCATGGCTTGAGGTCCTAGTATACTTTCGGTGCTTTACATATATTATCTCGAGCCCACACAACACTATGAGATGGGTATTATTACACTGTTTTATCAAGCGAAAAAGGAGAATTCTCTGTTTGCAAGTGGTGGAGCCATAGTTTTATTTTTGCCTACTCTGCTTTTGCTATGCTTTGCTCTAGTGTTGGCTAAACTTTGGGGGAAAAGAAACTTCATTCATGAGACTTTTTCTTTTCTTCTTTTTCTTATTTTTTTATGGCTTCTATGAGTATGTTAAAGAACAGAAAAATAGATGGCAAAGTCAAGGAAAGGCTGGCCAAAGCATACCAAATGCTATCATGGAGAACAAAAAGGGAAAATGAAGCTAAGCCCTAGTGTTGCCTTCAGGGGCCAAGCTGGGCCTCTGCCCAAGACCCAGCTCGATACCTGTGGAGTCAACATGTTTCTGCACCTTAAAGCCGGAAGCCAAGACAGTGTGGATTTCCACTTCTTCATCTCAAAGACCCAAAAAAGGCCCATATCTCTATCCCTTACCATTTCTTTTTTTTTTTTTAATTTATTTATTTGACAGATAGAGATCACAAGTAAGGAGAGAGGCAGGCAGAGAGAGAGGAAGGGAAGCAGGTTCCCTGCTGAGCGGAGAGCCCCATGTGGGGCTTGATCCCAGGACCCCGAGATCATGACCTGAGCCGAAGGCAGAGGCTTTAACCCACTGAGCCACCCAGGCACCCCTATCCCTTACCATTTCTATGGGTGTCAAGCACCCTTTGTTCAGGAACTCAAGGATAATCCAACTTTTTTGCTTTTGACTTGTGTGGGTTGAGTCTGAAGGTGGAACTTATCTTATAATACATTTCTGTCCCTGACTTTCTTTGTTCTAAGAATTTCCTAGACAAATGGAATAATTTTAACAAAAACACGTTCAGTTAGTTTCTGATCATTTAGCATGACTGGTAGGCAGCTTCACATCCTTGACTCCTACTCAGACAAGTGCCACATACACTTGGCCCCAAAGGTGTCCCACGTCATGGCAGTTCTGGTCAAGACTACTGTTTCTCTGACTTTGATCACTAGAAGAATGCAATCCTATACATTGCTGAGGATTTAAAATAAGTTCTTGGGTTTCTGGATCATAAGGTCTACATTTGATTCTTCTCTCTTTGCAGAAGGGCCTCACATGGTTCTTGTTTCCTATCAATGCTCAGCAGAATTGGCTATTTCTAATGCCATAATATTTCTATTACGGTAAGGGCTCAACCAAGTTCATGCGCATTGTCAGTTCAGCTGTTCAATGTAGCTTGTCCAAATCAGACCAAATCAGACCTCCTGACTGTTGCTGTCAATGGGTTCCTCTCCAAATCTTCCCTATCCCCATTCATCCGACGGCTCAAGCACAACCCTAAGTCATCCTTGACCTTGACTTTGCTCTTTCCCTTTCCTCCACATCTGGTCCACCCCCAAATCCTGCTGGCTGCACTTCCAATATAGATCCTAAATTTTACCACTTTTCTTCCTAACAGCATCCTTTCTCAAGTAGACCATGGCAAAAGTCTCTGAACTGTTGTGTTAGTTGCTTAGGCTGCTGTCACAAAGGACCACAGACTGGGTGGCTGAAACTACAGAAATTTATTTTCTCATAATTCTGGAGGCAAGACATTCAAAATCAAGGTGTTGGCAGGGTTTCCTGAGATCTCTCTCCTTGGTACGTAGATGGCCGTTTTCACATGGTCTTCCCTCTATGTACATGTGTGTCTTAATCGCCTCTCCTTTTAAGGACATCAGCCTGTTGGATTACAGCCCACCGTAATGATTTCATTTTACCTTAATTACTTCTGTAAAGACCCTATATCCCAATACATTCTGAGGTACTGTGGGTTAGGGTTTCAATATACAAGTTCTGCAAGGACTCAATTCAGCCCATTATACTGGACTTCCTGCTTTCATTCTTCCCTCGTAAAGTCTGGTTTCCATATTTAATCAGAGTAATCTTTAAGTACAGTGAATCAGATCTTGCCATACCTTGCTTCTTAAAACTTTCTGAATGTTTCTTACTGCACTTACATTTACACTCGAGATTTCTACTTTGGCCTATGAGACCACCCCTGTACCTCTCCAACCTCATCTGTGAGGACCCCTGTTTGCTCAGCCTCATCAGCCTTCCCTTTACTCCCCAGTGCCAAAGTCATTCCCACCTCAGTGCCTTTGCACCTGCTGTTCCTTTTGAATGAAACACTACTTCCAGGTCTTCCCCAAGGCTGGTTTCTCCTCATAACTCAGGTTCTTCACTCCCCAGAGTTACTTTTACTTTCCTTGGTGCTCCCTTTTCCTTCCTACCGAGTCAATGTCACTTCCAGCAGCCAGGCCCTCCCTAGACGCTCCATCCTGTTCGATTTCTTTCATAGCATAATCACTCTCTGAATTTTCCCAATTTTTAGACTTGCTATTTGGACCGTTTATCTCCCCCACAATAGTGTAAAGTCTAATATAAATTCAGAGCCCAGTAAATAGTATTCGTTTCATTGCTGAAGGAAACACTTCCTTGAAATGTGAACGTAGGACACTTCAACACAGCTTTTTATTTGCCAATAAACTGATATCTTTGTACCTACACTGTTCACAACTGACATTGCTCGTTCATTCATTCAATAAATATTGATAAGAGGCAGGCTGGTAGGATAGGGAGACCATGAATTTTGCAGTAAGCAGACGGGAAATTAAATCCTGTCTCTACCACTTACTTGCCGTGTGGTCTTTTGCAAAATGTTTAAGCTCTCCGCAACTTTGTGAATCTATAAAATAGGGATTGAAAATATACTTGTCCTTCCTTTAAAATGCATCTAAAAAGAAGGTGGATTGATAGATGTACAGAGGGATGGACAGATGGAGAGAGATGGGATAATGCAAGTATCATACGAGTTAATCGCAGAATTGAAATTGTAGTGGGCAAATGAGTGTTTACTGTAAAATTCTTTCAATTTTTCTGCATGCTTAACATTTTTAACAATAAAACATTGGGGGTTGGGGAATGAAAAAACCCTTGCAAGTTTTGTTCTCAGAATGAAATAATGTGTTATTTGTAACATTCGGAGCAAAGGTGTTTGGTCGCTGCAGGGTTCAGTGAGTGCAAAGTGCTGTGGTCATTATAACATAAAAATATGCTAAGTATTGTAGGAGGATCCAAGAGGACTAAGACCCCACTTCCCCTCCTAGTGCGGGAAGCAGGTGCAGACACCCCTAACACAATAAGGAATTGCTCTGGTAAAGCCCCTGCCTAAGCAAGAGGGGCAGGATCACAGAGGACAGATAGGCCTCCTGGTGCACTTACGAGAGACAAGTTGCACTTGAGGAGGGATTGGGGCGGGGTGGGTGGGGCTCGTCAAAGGGGGTGGAAAGAGCCATTGGGCTTTGTTTGGTGGGCCTATTAAATAACATCCCTTTCTAGCCTGCAATGAATATGGCTGTCTTTTCTGATGTGGGAAACCAAGGCAGAAGAGAAATTATTATTATTTTTTTTTACATTTTTTTATTTTAATAAACATATAATGTATTTTTATCCCCAGGGGTACAGGTCTGTGAACAGCCAGGTTTACACATTTCACAGCACTCATCATAGCACATACCCTCCCCAATGTCCATATCCCCACCACCCTCTCCTGTCCCCCCTCCTCCCAGCAACCCTCAGTCTGTTTTTTGAGATTGAGTCTTTTATGGTTTGTCTCCCTCCCAATCCCATCTTTTCATTTTTTCTTTTCCTACCTCCCCCCAACTCCCCCACATTGCATCTCCACTTCCTCATATCAAAGAGATCATATGATAGTTGTCTTTCTCCGATTGACTTATTTCGCTAAGCATGATACCCTCTAGTTCCATCCACGTCGTCGCAAATGGCAAGATTTCATGTCTTTTGATGGCTGCATAGTATTCCATTGTGTATATATACCACTTCTTTATCCATTCATCTGTTGATGGACATCTAGGTTCTTTCCACAGTTTGGCTATTGTGGACATTGCTGCTATAAACATTCGGGTGCGTGTGTCCCTTCGGATCACTACATTTGTATCTTTAGGGTAAATACCCAGTAGTGCAATTGCTGGGTCATAAGGTCACTCTATTTTCAGCTTTTTGAGGAATCTCCATGCTGTTTTCCAGAGTGGTTGCACCAGCTTGCATTCCCACCAACAGTATAGGAGGGTTCCCCTTTCTCCGCATCCTCGCCAGCATCTGTCATTTCTTGACTTGTTAATTTTAGCCATTCTGACTGGTGTGAGGTGGTATCTCACTGTGGTTTTGACTCGTATTTCCCTGATGCCGAGTGATGTGGAGCATTTTTTCATGTGTCTGTTGGCCATCTGGATGTCTTCTTTGCAGAAATGTCTGTTCATGTCCTCTGCCCATTTCTTGACTGGATTATTTGTTCTTTGGGTGTTGAGTTTGCTAAGCTCTTTATAGATTTTGGATACTAGCCCTTTATCTGATATGTCGTTTGCAAATATCTTCTCCCATTCTGTCAGTTGTCTTTTGGTTTTGTTAACTGTTTCCTTTGCTGTGCAAAAGCTTTTGATCTTGATGAAATCCCAATAGTTCATTTTTGCCCTTGCTTCTGTTGCCTTTGGCGATGTTCCTAGGAAGAAGTTGCTGTGGTTGAGGTCAAAGAGGTTGCTGCCTGCGTTCTCCTCAAGGATTTTGATGGATTCCTTTCTCACATTGAGGTCCTTCATCCATTTTGAGTCTATTTTCGTGTGTGGTGTAAGGAAATAGTCCAATTTCATTTTTCTGCATGTGGCTGTCCAATTTTCCCAGCACCATTTGTTGAAGAGGCTGTCTTTTTTCCATTGGACATTCCTTCCTGCTTTGTCGAAGATTAGTTGACCATAGAGTTGAGGGTCTATTTCTGGGCTCTCTATTCTGTCCCATTGATCTATATGTCTGTTTTTGTGCCAGTACCATACTGTCTTGATGATGACAGCTTTGTAATAGAGCTTGAAGTCTGGAATTGTGATGCCACCGACTTTGGCTTTCTTTTTCAATATTCTTTTGGCTATTCAAGGTCTTTTCTGGTTCCATATAAATTTTAGGATTATTTGTTCTATTTCTTTAAAAAAAATGGATGGGGGGCGCCTGGGTGGCTCAGTGGGTTAAAGCCTCTGCCTTCAGCTCAGGTCGTGATCCCAGGGTCCTGGGATCGAGCCCCGCATCTGGCTCTCTGCTCAGTTTGGAGCCTGCTTCCTCCTCTCTCTCTGCCTGCCTCTCTGCCTACTTGTGATCTCTGTCTGTCAAATAAATAAATAAAATCTTTAAAAAAAATTAAAAAAAATTTAAAAAATGGATGGGATTTTGATAGGGATTGCATTAAATGTGTAGATTGCTTTAGGTAGCATAGACATTTTCACAATATTTGTTCCTCCAATCCATGAGCATGGAATATTTTTCCACTTCTTTGTGTCTTCCTCAATTTCTTTCATGAGGACTTTATAGTTTTCTGAGTATAGATTCTTTGCCTCTTTGGTTAGATTTATTCCTAGGTATCTTATGGTTTTGGGTGCGATTGTAAATGGGACTGACTCCTCAATTTCTCTTTCTTCTGTCTTGTTGTTAGTGTAAAGAAATGCAACTGATTTCTGTGCATTGATTTTATATCCTGACACTTTACTGAATTCCTGTACAAGTTCCAGCAGTTTTGGAGTGGAGTCTTTTGGGTTTTCCACATATAGTATCATATCATCTGCAAAGAGTGATAGAAGAGAAATTATTAAATTTCCTCATTACCTAAAGCCCATTGACAAGTCCTTGAAACAGGCAGAGTGACATTCCTCTAGGGACTCAACTGCCTTGATGTGGACACTTTGCTTCAGGCAAAAGGCAATCCTAGCCCTTATCCCTCCCAGCGCCAACCTGTAAGCTTACTTTATTTTATTTATGTATTTATTTTTTAAAAAGATTTTATTTATTGATTTGACAGACAGAGATCACAAGCAGGCAGAGAGGCAGGCAGAGAGAGAGGAAGGGAAGCAGGCTCCCCGCTGAGCAGAGAGCCTGATGCGATGCCGGGCTCGATCCCTGGACTCTGGGATCATGACCTGAGCTGAAGGCAGAGGCCTTAACCCGCTGAGCCACCCAGGCGCCCCTGTAAGCTTACTTTAACATATAAAAATAACTTTTTAGAAATTTCCTTTATCTCTAAACCCCTCAAGATACATGTCGGCAATTATCTCCCAAGCATATGATCCACCAATATACATCTGAAGGGTCTCATGATTAAGGTTTTATTAGATGGTAATAAATGATCTTTCCCTAAAAATATCTTGCCCCCTCAAAGTCCTGGAAAATTTGCTTCCAAAATTCCTTAAACACTTATGCTATCCCTAACCCCTTCCCAACCTGAAAGTATATAATGGGCCACTCCTCGTGATCCCAGTGCAGCTCTTTCTGCCCATGGGTCCTGGCCCTATGCTTTAATAAGGCCACTTTTTGCACCAAAGACATCTCAAGAATTCTTTCCTTGGCTGTTGTCTTCGAACCCTAACATCTTTCCTACATCACTTTCCACAAACATGTCCTTTTAGCTACATCTTCCCAACTTAGGTGTCAGACGTACCATTTTCATTTCCTCTTATAGTTGAACTTGGAGCCCCATCTGAAGATGGAACAAACTTCTTTAAGATTTTATTTATTTTATTTATTCATTTGACAGACAGAGATTACAAGTAGGCAGAGAGGCAGGCAGAGAGAGAGGAGGAAGCAGGCTCCCTGTTGAGCAGAGAGCCAGATGCGGGGCTCGATCCCAGGACTCCGGGATCATGACCTGAGCTGAAGGCAGAGGCTTTAACCCACTGAGCCACCCAGGTGCCCCAAACAAACTTCTTTAATCTTGCACTCGGCATGGAAATTCAAGGATTAGAGAATTTATCTTCATTCCTAAATTCCGTCTTGGAACAAAACTTGTTTTTTGTTGGGATTACATGGTGCCTTAGCTATAGTCTTGTAGGAAGATATGATGGATCAGACTTTCCAGAACCAGAACCAGAATCAGTGGGGTAGATTTTCTATGCCCTTTGTCCTCTGAATAGGAAGATATGATCTGATTGAGCCAACAGAATTTTCTGTTTATTGTGGATGAGTGTTTTTCTCCAAAAACACTTGGGACTTGCAAATAAATCAAATATATTCATTGCTTGCAACTGATGTTATTTCTTCCCAGAAAACCCAGGCAAAAGAAGCATCTAAATGCAGCTTAAAAATTCAAGGCAGCCAAATTGTCGGCCTATAACACAGAGAAGACGTGAATCGAAATCTTTCCAAGTCATGTAGTTGTAGCCATGTTCCAGCCGTCCCCTCCCTCCCTCAACAAACTTGCATGAGCTTCTGTTTTGTGCCAGGACTTGTGCCTTAAATTGGGGATGCAAAGATGACTTGGACACACTTCTGTCCCCCAGAAGCTCCCCAGCTATGGGGAGGCACTGAAATTCACTCCTGTGATCAGGACCAACAGAGATGGAGGAATAGGGGTCTGGGAGCCCAGAAGAAGGAGGGACAGAATGAAACAGTCTTGCACACAACAGAAAAGCTATAAGCTCCCTTCATGTGAGTCAAAATCAGAATGCCTTTGTTTTGTTCTTTTCCTTAGAAAATTGTGAACAGGGAAGGCTTTGGGCTTGCTTTTAAGCAAATAATGTCAAAATGCCAAACACAGCTATAAATCCCAAGGAACTTTAAAAGAGATTTCACTGAGGCTGTGTTGATAAAAGATGGGAAGGGAGAACCAAAGACTTTGGAGCAATTATCTCAGACCAACACTTACAGGAAGCATTTCATTTAATCTTCAAGCAGCTCTGAGGCACATCGCTGGGGAGGAAAATGAAGCTCCGGAAGCTGGTGTGCTTTGCTCAAGCCACAGGGAACAGAGTTGGGATGTGAGCCCTAATCTTACAGCCCTCAAAAGCCAGGCTCCTTCTGAAGACTCTTGCCTCCCATTTCAAACACGATCTATTTCACTTGGGGAGAGATGCTAGGGGCTTCTGTGAAGAAGGGCACGATCATCTTTCCAGGGAGCAAATCAATGTCTTATATGGCTGCTTGGTTGGTCAGGACTAAGGCTTTTGACCTTGACCATAAGCCGTGGTAGTCTCTGGAGCCCAAGGGGAGGAGGTGAAGGGACAGCCAAATGGCTATGTTTTTGGGTAGATGTGTCTCTGAGCTGCTCTGGGATTTTGAGCTCCAGCGCACCTGTTAATTTCTCTTTAGTATTTCTCTGCAGAGTTTCAGGTAAGTAGACAATTAAGGAACCACTGGTTCAGTTGGAAATGTAATCTTAGTCACCTTTTGGGGTGAGTAGACATGAAGGTAGGGGAATGTTGGTATTGTGAACAAGGATCTAAGAGCTCAGCCTCCTTCCCCTGAGAGGGTAGCTAAGTACCTAGCTCTCTTATCCCTAGCACAAGAGCAGAATGGGAATTAAAGGACCATGGTGTTGATATCTGGGCAAATATCCAAGTAGCTTTCTGATTTTACCAAACCAATTCCCTTCCTCAAACGGGAATGAGGGACCAGAATGCCCTTGTGGGACTGCAGAGGAAGAGGAAGATACCCAAGCCCTAGAGAAGTTCTGCTTCTCCACCTAATCCCACTGAGAAGAAGAGGGAGGAGGCTGGCTGACTTGCCCTGAAGAACTAGCCATGTCAGGAGACATGAGAGAGTGAAGAGAAAATCGTCAAGGTACAGTAACCCTACCCAGACCTCATCTCACGCTCTGGTGGACGGTTGGCTGATTTTCCTGTCTGTGGGGAAGAGGAGACGGCGAGGACTCCTCGGCAGGGTGAGAGTGATAAAAATTAACCTTCCACTGCACAGGTATCTTTTCCGGGCAGTGCACCCCAATCCATAAGGACTTGAATGTGATCCCTGGAAGTTACGTTGGTTCTCATGGGCCCATCTTTCTGGTCATGCTGGTGGGGATGCGTTGGCCAAGGTTCTTCTACAAACATGGAAGTTGCTTTGATGGACAGTTGGTCTTGCTCCATAGCTGGACTTCTAACATGTGAACTTTGAGACTCTAAGCGGCATCTTCTAAATAAATGCAAGGACCAAGTTGCAGAGAGAAGAAGTTTTTTCAGGAGAAAAAAATGAAGCAAATACACAGAGAGAAGCAGGTGTAAGACATGCAGGGAGCATTCTGATGGCTTCCTCCGGCTCTGTTCTAGATCTTTCTGAGGCTCCTGTTGCAGCTCTGTCCTGGGTTTCTATGAGATACATCTGCTTCTTGTTGATATATTTCTTTTTACGTAAGCTTAAGACTTCTGTTCCTTGTAACCAAAAGAATTATGTTTAACACAGTTAGTAAATAGCCTTAAAAAAGGACAAATTATTTCACGCTGTGCAACTGTTCCATGTTCCTTCTCTAACACTATTTTTATTTTCTTGAAAAACCTTGTATTCTGGACCCTAAAATATAACAGGACTGCATTCATCAGCAATTCTACTCCTAGTTAATTATCCTAGAGGAATGAAAACTTATATCGAAACCAAAACCTGTACACAGATGTGTATTGAAGCTGTCTTCATGACCGCCAGCCAGTGGAAACAAAACAGATCTTTCAACAAGTGAATGGATAAACAGTGGCGCCTTCGTGCAATGAAATACTACTCAGCAATGAAAAGGAATAAACCCACCACATTGGATGTAGAGCAAGGGTACTGTGCTGCAGGAAGGGACCCATCCTTGACATGGATGTATGAGTTCATTTAGGGGACATTCTCAAAAAGACAAAACTGCAGTGACAGGGAAAAATCATTGGTGGCCAGGATGTAGGTATGGGGACAAGGGAAGACTGTGATGGGGAGCAGGCAGGAGTTTTCCCTGGCTGATGGATGGGACTATTTTGTATCCTGATTGTGGTGCTTGTTACAAAACCGTAGGCATGTGTTAAAACTCAGGAATGTGTACTAAAGGAAAAAGGTCAATTTTACTGTCTGATAATTTTAAAATAATATTTAAAAAAAATAGAACAGGCTGCGCCCAATGGTGTTAATGTATTTTCTGTTTTCAGTTAGTGGCAGAAGTCATGAACATGCTGGGGAAAACCAAGTATAAGTAATGAGTCTTTGGCCTTGTGTTGATGTCATTCCTCTCTATATCAGCTGCACAGGAACCAAGTAGAATATGCTTCTCATGAAAGAACAGATGTAGTTGGTGGGAGCGGGTGAGACTTGGTGCCGAGGGGGCACCTGTCCCTCTCCAACATCCCTCCGCTGAGTTAGCCCCGCCCCTCTCCACACCTCCTTCTGCTCACTTGGCTTCCCTCCATCTCTGCCTCTGAGCACTGTCCTCAACTCTGTTTCTCCCAAGAAAGATCTGGTATCATCTCCCTTTAAATAAGGGATTTTCAGTCTTGATTGTAATCAGTGACCTGGGAAGCTTTTTTAAAATCCCAGACCAAAGAACTCAGCCTCTGGGGAAGGGCTCAGGTAGGAGTATTTCTAAATCTTCTGCAGCCAAGACAGAGAGGCACCACATGGGGCTCGGGACACACAGGGCCACCCAGGTCAGGAGCAGATATTGGCTCCTGCCAGTGTTGTTTCTGACTCCTTCTGGATGATTCTCAGAGGGCTTATTTGCTTCTTTGTCTCTGTCCTGGGAACTTTATGTTGCCACCATCCTCCCCCTCCGCTCAGCCCCTTGGGATGGATAAGCAGAGGGATGGTGGATCCAGGTTTTGGATTCCATGTCTCTTGAGGATGCTGCCACTTAGAAGCCAGCCTAGAGCTCCGGGCAGGAGGGGCCTGGGCTTGTAGGACTTGGGTCCCGTCTCAGAGTCCTGTGGGTCTGGAACCTTTGCAGACACGGGGTGGGGCTGGGGCAGGGTGGGGGGTGTGCTCTGCCTCTGAACTCCAGCCTCGCCTGTTCCCCTCCTCTGTGGCAACACTGACCACACCCCTGCCTTTGTCTGTCCCCTGCCTGATCGGTTTGGCTGGGGGACGGGAATTGCTCCCAAGCTTGAGGAGGACCATGTGATTTATCTTGTCGCTTCCAGTGTGGCAGAAGACTAGGGACAGCCACTGAGTTTTTTAGAACTAGAATCTCCACCGTGGGGCCCATTCTCAGCCAGTCCCTGTCCTGGGCCCTGGACCCCTTTCTCGAGACGCTGGCTACCAGCTCATGTGTGACCACCGTCGCCACAGGATGGTCCTGGGAGTTCTGGCTCCTTTGGTTCCTCCCGGCTTTGGAGGCCAGCTGTCAGGTGACAGTCCCTACTTCCTTCCCTGGAGTCCTTAGTTGCCATCCCTTCCCCACCTTCCCTCCTCCTCTTCTTCTCTCTCCAGCCCCCTGGGGCCCAGCAAGACGGACAGAGGAATCCATTTCTTGAGCGTGACTTAATGGACTCTAAGAACTCTGTCCTTCCCTTCCTTCTTCCCACATCCCCTCATCTCTACTGTGGCCTCCCGCAGGCGGCAGGGCGATTTTTTCCATTTATCTGCACCCTGCCGCCTGAGGGAGCCACACTGAGAGGCGTCGGTGGCCAGACAATTGCAATTTAGGCAGAAAGTTCCACTTAAGCCAAAATCGGGTAAACTTTCAGCAGGGTACATGTAAGCCAAGTGTAATTCACAGATCAGGCACATTAACTTCTGCTTCATCTTTGTCTTAACCCTACGATCTACGAACGAAGCTGTTCCTTGTCCTAAAAGGCAATGGTCACTGGCCTTGGAGTTGGCTTGACAGTTGTGCAGCCTTATAAGGGCAGCAGCCGCTGACTTTTATAATATAGTGGTTGTGACTGCAATGGCAGAGCTCGTGAACCCACAGCTCCCCTGGAGACAGAGGGTGAGTCTGAGATACGTGTATGGGGTTGAATGGACAGAGCCGGTGGATGAACAGCTGTGAGCGATAACGACAAAGAAGGGGCCCAGGTCTAGCCCCCGGCTTGCATAATAGAGTGGGGGAAGGGTGGGGCCGGTCATAGGATTGGGGAATCCCTGCTCCAGAGCACATTGATGGGAGGCTGGAGAGGGAGCTTGAAAACAGGCAGAACCCAGGGATCTCTGAATATTAGGAAGCAGGCCCCGTGACAGTTCCTTGCAGCAGGAATGTTCTGCGCTGGGATATGTTGCTGGGAGCTAAGGATGGTGGATTGGCATTCTTTTGTTGCAAAGAGTAGCGACGGTGTTATGCCTGCATTGGAAAGATAACAAATATTGATGTGACATACCAAGGGTGAGCTCGTTAAATTCAAAGGTTAGGACTAAGGGGATGTGTTAGCAGGCTCTCAAGGGCAGTTCCCCATTGACAGCAAGGTTGCAGGGAGAGTTGGCTCCTGGCCTGAGCTCTGTTCTCTTCTCTTTCACTCCTGGCTCCAATCAGTGTCTCAAGGGGCCTTGTACGCTCTCCTGTGAGTATGCCAGTCTGCTTGTCTAAGCTGTGTTTACGCTTCCCACAAATAGCCCCTGTTGGATACCCTGTTGGTACCGATGCCATCAGTACAGATGACCCGTGGAAGCATGGCACTAGGGAAGAGGTCCAGGCAGCCTTGCACGTGGACTTGGGCTATTTGGGCAGTAATTCCAGATCTTGATTTCACATCTCCAAGGTGATGTGTGGTTTCAACGTGGGGGTGTGGGCCCGGGGAAGTTGTGGATTTCTTATCCTATTGGGAGGGCCGTGGCCAGAGGAGAGCTGAATAGGGCCCATCAAGAGCAGGGTTCAGGGTAGAGGCCCCTCTTGCTTGAGTCTAAGAGAATACTACTTGGAACTGTGCTGACCAATATGGTATCCATTAGCCACATGTGGCTAAGTACATTTAAATTCATTAAAATTAAATACAATTTAAATTCACTTCCTCAGTTGCCTTAGCCACATCTCAAGAGCTCCATAGCCGCTAACCTGTGGCTCATGGCTTCCACACTGGACATCACAGATAGAGGACATTTCCATCATCACAGAAAGTTCTACTGGACAGCGCCACTCCTGGAGGCTCAGAGAAGTTGAGTGATTTGTCTAGGGTCATCTAGCTAGGTAAGTCTGGGGCTCAAATTTGGATTTAATCCTGTCTGATTCTAAATCCTCTGTTCATTGTCTTTCCCTGACCTTGAAAAAACTAGCTTTACCTCTCCCAGCCTGGTCCTTAATCTCTAAAACAAAAAATAAAACCCTCAAACAGCTATGATGGGGATGAAAAGAGATCAGACCTATACAATGCCCACACGGAGTAGATGGGTGCTGGTTCTTAGTAAGTCTGCTTTCCTTCTCCAGCTGGACGAAGAAGCAATGGAAGGATTAAGAAGCTCTCTCTACTTCAAATACTCACAACAAGAGAAAAAATGGCTTGAAAGTGGCTGAAAGACACTTGCTGGTAAACACTTCAATGATTATACATCCCCACTGGAAAGACAACTAACTTTGATGAGAGATATCAGGGATTAGCTAATTAAGCTCCAAAGCTAGCATTTTTGTTTGAAAGATAAAAATAATTTCACATGCAACTGGAATTTTTTTTTTAAAGGTGTGGGGAGAATATTCATTTTTCTGATTATTTATAACCGAGAGACAGGGAAGAATCCATTAGACATTAAAGCTCCACACTTAATAGTTGGGTCCCTTTTCTTACCAAGGGTACTTTCAAGATAAAAAAAGGCTTGCTTCTGAAAATGTGTTCTCTTATAGGATGAAGTTAAGTATCCTTGACCTTGAGGATGCTGGTCCGAGCCTTCATCCTCCTGTCCTGTGACCTTGAGAGGTCTCTCTTCTCTGGGCTCACTGCTTCCTCCAGGAAGAAAGTGTCAAATGAGGGGTTTTAGGGGCCTTTCGGCTCTGATGATACAGAATTTTATATAAATTCTAAACAATTATTCTAAAAATTGTTTTAAAAACTAGAAGAAGCTTACTTTTATTTTTCACACGTCCCCAGTGCTCAAGCACGCTTGAGAAATCTCCTGTTCGTAGGGGAAAGATTTTTGTGCCATTCATTTGTGTAAGTGGAAGATGGATTCCCCCCTCCTTTTTTTTTTTTATTACATCAGAAATGAAGAAAAATTAAACTGACCATGCAATAGAATTTGCTCTTCTAGATTAAAAGAGGATGGGTCCTTGGTTGAGGGAAGTTTTCTAAAACCCTTGATGGCAAATATCCTCATTCCTTCATTCATTCACTGATTCAAAAAGTATTTATCTCGCTCTGTTGATGTGTACCAGGCAGTGATAGGCACTAGGGATGCAATGATGAGCCATGAAGACAGAGCCCTTGCTCATGGAACTTACATTCTAGGCTGGGAAGACCGATCATCAACAAGCAAAGAAAGATACAGTGTGCCACGTGATGATAAATGCACTCACAAAACATGAATCAAAGGTGAGTAGATAAAGCATGATGTGATGGGAGAGAGGCTGGTATCTTAGATCAGGGGATCACGGAGGCTTCTTTGAGGAGATTACCTTTGAGCAGATTCCTGTAGGAAGTAAGAACGTGAGTCTAGTCCCAGAATGTTCCAGGCAAGGGGCCCAGCAAAAGCAAAACCCTGAGATGGAGAAAGACTTCACAGTTTTGAAGAACAGAGGGCTGTCCATGGGTAGAGCTGGGGCGGATAACTGAGCAGGCCAGAGTGGGAGAGGAGGAAGGGGTGAAGCCAAGAGCGGACCAGAGACTAGATCACAGAGCCGCAAACTATGGCCTACATGCCCAATACGGTCCGACGGCTGAATTTCTAAATAAAGTTTTATTGTCACCCAGTCACATCCACCGGTTTGCTCTTGTCTGTGGCTGATTTCACAGTGCCATGGGTGATACATAGTGAGAGAGCCTGAAGTGGGACTTGATCCCAGGGCCCCGGGATTACCACCTAAGCCAAAGGCAGATGCTCAACTGACTGAGTCACCTAGGCACCCCTGTTTATCTTTTTCTTGATAAGCATTCTTTTGTACTGATACTTTTTTTTTTTAAAGAAAGATTTCTATTTTTAAGTAATCTCTACACCCAACGTGGGGCTCAAACTCACAACCCCAAGATCAAGAGTCGCACACTCTACCAACTGAACCACCCAGGCACTCTGATAATTTTTTCCCCTCACTTTCAGGTTGTGGATTTATTTGTAAAAGACTGCACAAATAAAGTTGATGTTGTCTTGATAAGGTTCTGGATTAGAAATTTTATTTTCCACTGAGACAAAGCAAAATAATTGATTTCATGGTTAAGATTAGCCGCAGAATTTAACTCCTAATATGAGAGCTTGCTTTGTAAGTGAAGGGCTGTCTAAAAAGCAAACATGCAAGATAATACCAAACTTAAGTAAGAATATAAAAACTGAAGCCTTTAGTATCTACTAAATATCTGAAATTGGTATCAGAAGTTATAACCTCCACTTTAAAAAAATATTTTATTGTTTGTATTTTATTTTTTTACTTTTAAGAGAGAGAGTGAGAGCAGGGGGAGGGGCAGAGGGAGAGGGAGGCAGTCATAAGCAGACTCTGTGCTGAGAGCGGAGCCCCATGCAGGGCTCCATTTTACAACCCCAAGATTGTGACCTGAGCCAAAATCCAGAGTTGGACACTCAACGGACTGAGCCACCCAGGCGCCCCAATAACCTTCACTTTTTTTTTTTTAAATTTTTTTATTGTGTATGTGAAACATACAAACAGACTTACCATCTTAGCCATTTCTAGACATACAGTTCAGTGGGGTTAAACGCATTCATAACGGGCAACCGTCACCACCACCCATCTCCAGAACTCTTTCCAACTCGTAAAGCTGCATTTCTGTCCCCATTAAATGGTGACTCTCCATCCCCCTCTCCCACCCCTGGCAACCACCATCCTCCCTTCTGAGAATCAGCATTTTAAGATTCCCTTTTCCTGGGGCACCTTGGTGGCTCAGTTGGTTAAGCACCTGCCTTTGGCTCAGGTTGTGATCCCAGGATCTTGGGATCGAGTCCCGCATCGGGCGCTCTGCTCGGCAGGGAGTCTGCTTCTCCCTCTGCCCTTCCCCCTGCTCATGCTCACTCTGTCTCTCTCCAATAAATAAATAAATCTAAAATAAAATAAGAATGATTCCCTTTTTCCTTTCAAATCAAATGGGCATGAGATCTATATGTTGTAATGGGTTGACTAGGCAAACATTTTTCCTGGCTGAGTCATGTAATAAATCCAGCAAAAAGATTTCCCCTTGGAGTGAATTTCTTGTTGCTTGATTGGTTTTTTTTCAAATAGTTATCACCACGTCAAGCCCGAACTCCACTTCCTGCACCCTGTCTTCCTCTCTTGGCTTGTCACCTCCTTCGGAAACAGCACACTCTCCAGCTGCTTCCCGACAAAGGGTGCACGGGTGTGCTAGACCGTGCGTTTCTGAAAATATCCTTAATCTATACTCACACCTGATGAGCAATTCGGCCAGTTCTAGAATTCTCCCCTGGAATTTATGTATTTATGTTTGGAACTTTGAAGGCATTCACCGTTTTTTCTAGTGTGTGGTTGAAAAGTCCAAAGCAATTCTGATATCTGATCTTTCACATGTGACAATGTTCTTGCTGGCAGCTCGAGAGAGAGCGATCTTTCCTCGTGATGTTCTGAAATTGCACAATCATGAGCCTTGGCACTCATCTATTTTTGTCCACTGCATTGGGCCCTGGGTAGGTTCTCTCGGTTTGGACTCTCTTACTCACCTGGGAAATTTTCTTGCATTATTTTAGAGAAGACTTTCTCCGTTCTATTCTCACTCTCTTTTTTTCTTTCTGAAGTTCTTATTATTTGAACACTGGGCTTCCTGGACCTCTTTCTTTTTTTTAAATTCTCTACCTTCTTTGTTCTATTTTGGGGCAGGAGGGGGCAGATTTCCTCAACTCTGTCTTCCAACCCTTTCACTGAGTTTTTAATTTCTACTTTTTCCAAGATTTTTTGTTCTCTGTTTCTTTTTATAGTATCCAATTTCCGTATCTTTTCATGTGTTTCTGAAGATATTAATGGGAGCAAATGGCACAGCGATCTACAGCAGCAAGGCCATTCAGCCAACCTGGAAAACAAAATACCTGTTGTGGTGGGCGGGGTGTGAAGGGTGGGCAGGGAGAGGGGGAGCTTTTGTGGGGGAGGGGTGAGAAAAAAAGAAGGGAGAAGATGCAGTTGCCAGGAATGAGGGGTTTTGGAGACAGTGGTGGGTAAACCGATTTTAAAGGAAATCTTGCTTGGTTTTGCGCCCTGGAATTCCCTCTTTGCCTGCTCCTTGAGTGATCATGCAATGCAGACCTGCTTTAATTTTCAAGGCTTTTCTAGCTGTCCTTGTGTTTCTTTTGGATGTGACCCAGTGCCTGGGGCAGGCTGCCTTTAGGGCAACCCATTTTTATTTGGATTACACCGGATTCCCTGGGGCAATCTGATTTCACCTGGGACCTCATTTAGGAAGTTGCTCTTCTGAGCCAAGGGGGGTGGAGTACTATTTCCTGCGTCAGGCAGAGCAGTTTCCCAAGTTGGGCAGAGAACGACAGGTCTAGGAGGGCAGAGTAGCCGTTTTGAGACCATCATTAAACAGCACAGGACATTTTCCAGAGGCTCTCAGAGAAAGCAGGGCTTCGAGAGAAGAGACTTGGGAGGTTGTAGGGAAAGGAAACCAGGAAATCCAAGAGGAAAACAAGATGCTCACTGGACCCGAGCAGACTCCACCAGAAAGTCTTTTAGCTTCATAAGATACATGGTTATACCTATAAGATTATGCCTATAAGATTTTACCAAATGTTTAGTAAGACGAAAATGGAAATTAATATCAGAACTCTGTTATTCCTGGACATGATTTCTTTCTTGGAAGTCTTATGCAGGTGGCTAGCAGCTGGTCAAGAAGGGAGTCAGGAATATTCTAGATCTGGGGTCACTCATCGGGTTATACGGGGCACACGCTTACACTGCCAACACTCCCTTCAGAATACGGACACGATGCTTCTCACTAATTTGTTGTCTTTGCAAAGTCTCATACTAAATAGCTCACTGACAAAACAGTACATACAGAAGAGTCCTAATTTTGAAACTTTTTTCTATACGTACCCAGATGGATTTGCATATGAAAAAGATAGAAAGGAACAACGGAAACGATGCACAGTGTCATTTCGGAACCGTGAGGCTGTACACGGTGGGAAATATTTCTTTGAGCATGTCTGTGTTTTCTAAATGGTCTAATAAGAGGGGATTACTTTTATAAGAACATAACAAGTTAATATTTCAATAATAATAGTAACGGCTGTGATCACACGAGCAGGCATTTGGCAGACACTCGTCCTGTGCCTGGCACTGTATGAGGGACCTCACAGGCATTGTCCCATTTCCTTCTTAGGCCTCCAGGCATCCAGCAAAGCAGGGACCTTATGCTCTCTCTGCAGGGGAGAAAACCCAGATGTGGACTCGCCTTCCTCAGCTCATGCTGCTAGTGAGAGGCAGGATGGGAGTCTGGGGCTTCAAAGCTCACGTTTTAAAAATTTGTTGATTTATTTTTGCCCTCCTGAAATATTTCCTAAGGAAATTCTATGCAGGGAAAGCTGTTCAATGCAGACATTCCCCTCCTCCCGCACAAAGATGTATCTTCTAAAATGATAACTTTATAAGAAATATGTCTGCATGTGGCACAGGGCTGAAGGATTTTGCATGTTTATATAAATCATCAGTTTAGGCTGGGCAGGGTATAAAGTGAAAAATATGTGTATATATATGTATGTGTGTGTGTGTGTGTGTGTGTGTGTGTGTGTATATATATATATATATATATATATATATATATTTCTTTTCATTTTCCTTATACCCTTTGAAAATGTTTTAGTCCTAGAAGGAGAAATGCAATTTAAAAATTAAAAGATCTGTCTGCAAAGCCAGTGTCTCCTTGACATGTCAGCAGGGTGCAAAATCCCTACCATTTTAAAACCGAAATACAACAGACCGACCATCCTGGCAGCCTTTGGAGCCCAGAGCCATAATCTCAGGTTTTGGAAAAGTGAACAAGGAAAATGCTCTCCGGACCTTTCGGATCCCTGATGGGATTAGATTTCCTGTATCCCCAGGCCTCTGACAGGCGTGTGTTGTTATCAGGGCTCCCCAGAGCTGGCAAGGTCCCACCTTCCCCATCTCTGCAGCTGGCTAAGCCCCGCTTTGCTGTGGGATGGCTACTGTGGTTCCATTTCTGTCTGGATCGTGATCACTCGCGAGCCGCGAATCCAGGCTTCCGAAAAACAAAGTTGCCCTTGGTTAGGAATCATTTTCATAGACCATCTGAATTATTTCTCTGTGGGGGAGGTTATTCGGGGCTTTCTGACCAGGTCATAATTCCACCAAGAAGGGATGCACATGAACTTAAAAAAGGAAGACTTCTGTTCAACAATTAGGAGTCAGGAGAAATTGCGGCCACTCTCCTCACCCTTGTTGTCTTCAGAGCTTTAGCAATCCGTTCTCTACACACTCCAGAGTGAAAGAAACCCTCATCCGATCAACCCTGTGCTTGGCATCATTCATGCCTCCCCAGTTCTCCCAGGAGCAAATCCAGCCCTGTCTGCACGGCGTTCAAGGCTCCTCCGCTCCAGCCTTCTCGGCCAGCCTCACCTGTAGCAAATGCCCGTCCCCCTTCACCTGCATCCAGTCTTGGAAAACTGCTTGCTTCCCCTCCAATCGGCCACGTACCCCGAAGTTCTGTCTTTACTCATCCTGCTCCCTGAGTCTAGAATGCTAACCTGACTCCTTGCCCAACCGGAAGACTCACCAGGATTCGATGAAATTGAGCTCAAACGCAACTACCTCTAGGAAGCCTTTCCTGGTGGTCCCTGCTTCCTCCTACTTCTGTTTCTCATCTCCCCCTAACTGACTTCCTCTTGTCTCCTGGGCCTCACTATACCCTGTCCACCTCTCTGGTGTAGCACTTGGCACACTTGGCTTTGTGATGAGGAACGAGGGGTGGTTGCCAGCATGGAATTTGAAGTCAGATGCTCTTGGGTTAGGATTCCAGACTGCCCAATTGTTGACTGTGTGACTTTGGGCAGGTTATCACACCTCTCTCTGTGGGTTTCCTATCTGCGAATTGGGACGTCTTAGAACCTTCTTGCACGGATGTTAAAGTCAGATGAGATCCTGCATATAAGATTCAGGCACGGTGGCTGGAATCTGGAAACTTTCAGGGAGCAGTACCTGCTGTTTTTATTTCTTGCGGTGATGCGCTCTGTGTCCGTGATCATGAGCTCTTCAAAGGGAGAGCTGTGGTTGGTTCCTTTCTCTAACACAGATGCTCAGCATGAGCGTTGGCCCAGACAGGCGTTGTTCGGAGAACTTTCTGGATTGCTGAATGCAAAGCCCCTGTGGAGGGCTGCTATCTTGGAGTAATGGAAGATCAATATTCCAGTCCCCCTGTGAACTGATACAGGCAGGTAGTACCGTCCCAAAGAAGAGGCTGGCTTCGGATCCCCATGGGAGAGTGCATTTGCAAAGCTAACTCCACTTCTCTGAGGCTCTGTGGGCTCCTTTGCAAATTTTATGCCTCACAGCCTAGAGAAGAACTTGGGCTTTTCAGGCCCAATTCCCATTTTACTTTCAAATATTCCCTGATTCATCTAGTTCCTAAAACTTGTCATTATTCTCCCAGAATTCCCTCAGATTCACGAAGTAGGGAAGAAGCCAAAACATGGTTAGGAAAAAGCAAAAATCGTCTTCTAGTTTAGTTGCAGCCTTCTGGAAACAGTGTAATTCGGGGGACTTTGGGGAGAAGCTCTTCCAGGTATCGTGGAACCCGGGCACGGAGGCCAGCTTGGGACAGCCCAGCTCCGCCTTCATGGGCTGGAAGGTTCTGCTTCAGCACCTTATATTGCTTCTTGAGCCTTGTTCTGTGAAACCTGGGTGGAACCATGGCTCCCAGGGCCGAGCTGCCTGGCATAGAGCTGGGGTTGGACTACTGAGCCGTTAATGGTCATGTTTGATAGGATTATCCTGACGGGAACTCAGTGGGCGTCCCGTTCACCCTGTGGCTGCTCAGTGGAATGGTGGGACCACCCGATTGTAAAGCATTTGTCAAGAGGCCTGGCGGGCCGGTGAGGGGTGGGGCATGGTGCTTGGTGAAGAACTGACCCCAAGGGAGAGAGATAGCAGGGGTGGCCAGAGTGGTTGCCCAGTAATTGGGTCTTAGCCATCAGGGGGAAATGAAGCTGTTGAGTCCAGGACACTCTTCCCTGTGGCCCTGAATCAGCCGCCTGGAGGCACATTTGGATTCCACAGGAGAATGCCTGCGCTGTCGTGGAAGGAATGCCATTCTTCCACCCCACTTTGCTATGCATTCTTGTGGCCTCTGACACACAGTGGGTTTGGAGTATGTCTCCTGGGCAGCAGACTGCTTTGGTGAGGGAGGAGGGCCTCTGCCCCCCCAGCACAATGGGATACCCGGAAGAGTGGCAACGACGGAGCCAGAAGCTGGCTTGGGCCGGAGGTAGTGTCTAGAAGAGCGGAGGTGACACCCACTGTTTGTGCTGCGGTTAGTCTGGGGAGCTGCTTTCCCAGCGAGGCGGAAGGAGGGAGGACAATGACACCCAGAGGGCAGGCAGTGAGACGGAGCAGCCCTGCTTGGAACGGCTGGGTCCAACCAACAGCTTCTGTGGCTGGTACATGCTGGCGAACCAGGGAGCACCACGGGGCCAGCGATGGAGGGATTTGTGTGTCTGGGAGAGCGGCATGGAGACTGGCAGCCCATGGAATACATAGTACCTTGGAGACATGAACTTAAGACTTAACTGAGATAATTCCTTTGTGTGGAAGTGGGGAGCCGGGTAGAAGAGCAGGGGGCGTGGAGTGGCAGGAACAGAGCTGGAACGTGAACACCCAGGAGGTTCCTCTGGGGCCTTCTGGAATGACTCGGGGTGCAGCAGCCATGGTGGCCATGGGCCAGGACAAGTGGAGTCCTTACCCTTCTTGCTGATTCACTGACACTCACAAGCTGGTACAGCTTAAGGAGATCGGGGTTACAAATTGGGGTATTTGTAAACATCAGGCGTTGTCGGCAATGGTAGAAACAAGAAGGGGATTTACCCTCCACGACGTCTGGGGTGCCCTCTTGCATTTCAATGTGATCAATCTCAGAAGAGCTTCCCTCAGAATATTAGCAGAACTTTGTATTCAAAAACGTCTTCAATTTCCTTCATAATTAATTATAATTATAATTGTTCTCTCCCTCTTGTCATGCTCTACAAACCTGGGAGAGGATGAGATCAGATTACAATTTGCATATATTAGACTTGAACTACAACTTGCCTCCCCATTGTGCCTGCCTTCCTCCGGGCTTAGCAATAGGAGCTCCCCTCCCACCCAAACCTTGACCTCCTGACCCAGCTGGGTGGAACGTCAGCTCTGCTTCTCTTTTTTACCCACACTCTAAGGCCAATCTGCCAGCTTTGTAGCTAGCTGGGGCTTAGGAAAGCGTTTTGATTATCTGGTGGAGTCCGTCCTGAGGGGTGGGGCTGGAGAGGCAGGACCGTCCTTGGATCCATCACAGGGCAGGAGTCAGAGAGGCCAGTTCTGAGAGCCTCTCAGAGCCTCATGTCCTCATCTGCAAAGTGGGGCTAGTTATGCCCACGGACAGAGCTCCCTGGAGGTGACCAGCATCCTTTGCATTCGGCCAGTGCCTCCCGACAGAAAAGTGGGGAGATGGGAGAAACAGCCAGGCAGCACGTGCTGAAGCCGGCGTGTCAGACAGAAGACCGCCGTTCAGGGGGGACAAAGGCATCACCGCTCTTCTACCATCTGCTGTATCCGTACCATCTGCTTGGCTGGTGGGGCGGGGGGAGCCAAGATTCATCTGGAGCAGAGCTGACCTTTGGTTGGGGGGCATCCTGATGGACTTTCGGGGTTTGCCATTGGAATGAAGCTTCCCTTGGGATGAAGGAGCAGTGGTGGATATTATCTGGCTTGGAGAACAGATGGGAACTGAGGGCGGGCAGAAAGGAGCCAAGCAGCTTGGTGAAGGGGGAGCGGGAGAGAGGGCTCAGGTCTGAGTGCGAGAAGGCGTTGGGCTGGACCACGCGGCCGTGGCAGTGCTCTTGAACCGCTGGGCTTCAGGGCCCTCGTTTATTGTATTGAAACTTCAGTGTTCACTTTCTGGAGAAAAATATATCCTTGTAAATCCATAGACTAGTAAGGAACCAGAAGACATGGTTCCTTTTTGGGAACTGGAGCATGAGGAAGCTTCACTTGTTAACCACATACCGTTTTGTGTCCGTGTGCTCATAAAGTCATCTCAAACAGCAATTCTCTCGTGTTGCTCTGGAATTTGTCTGTAAGTAGCCTCAAGTGTTGAGTAGCCTCCGAAATGCCAATGGACTCAGCACTCAGCTCGGTGCTGCCCCCAGCATGTGGAAGGAAGGGCTGGTTTCTCCACGCCTGGGAGAAGGGGAGAAGCGGGAAGGTATAACTCTAGGTGAGAATAAGAGACAATAATCGAGCCCAGGGAGCCCTCAAGAATGTTTGGGAGGAGGCTGGCTTTCCTGCTGTCCAACAGGATGGGGACTTGGGTTACTTTGCTTGGCAGTTATGTTACAGGAAGGAAGACCTCAGAAGACTTGGAGGACATGGAAGCCCTCAGAGCAAAGCAGGTTGCTATGTGGGAGAAAGAAAAAGAAGCCAAGATCAGACACACCAGATCAGAGCTAGGTGTGGTCTCATGCTTAATCTTGCATAAGCCACATTTCACTTTATGAGCTGAGTGGTCTTATTCTATTTTATTGAATAGGATACTGAGGCTTAGAAAGGAAGTAACTTGCTTAAGGTTTAGACATCTGGGGGTGCCTGGGTGGCTCAGTTGGTTAAGCGACTGCCTTCAGCTCGGGTCATGATCTGGGGTCCTGGGATCGAGCCCCGCATCAGGGTCTCCCTCTTCCTGCCACGCCCCTTGCTTGTGCTCTCTCTCTCTCTCTCTGTCAAATAAATAAATAGAAATCCTTAAAAAAAAAAAAGGTTCAGTCATCCGTCTGACTCCAAGTTCAGTCAGCTTTCCAGCATCTGAAGGCAGCCCCTTGGTGGGAGAGGGTGGGAGAGCAGGGGCGGAAAGTGGAAGATGAGGTGGGGATCTGGAAGGCAAACAGGTGGGACTAGAAGATCCCTGAGAACTAGCTCGTTATCCTACTGGGTTTGAATAATTCAACGACACCGCCAAAGTCTCTGATCTAACTTCCAAATTAGAGTAGAGCACCTTTGAATAAAAAGTGCTTTGAAAGTTGGCAGGAAGTCTGTTTAGAAGTGCATGCCACTAGGGGAGGCTGGTTGGTGGAGCCGGTTGGGGACAGAGACATTTAGGGATGGGCTCATATATCTTTTGAATGTGAGCACCGTGGCCGTGTCGCTTTCTGGAATGACACCGACGGAGTCACATCCTGCTGTCCCGATCTGAACTGTTCATGTGGCAAAGAGTAGGAAATCCAAATGAAACAGGCTCAAAATATTTATTGATTTATTATATCTAATATATGTCAGTCCATTTTCCTTAAAATACAAATCACTGGGATGGCTCCCAGAACCCTCGGGAGTCACCATGGAAGTGCACAACTGTTTTCCAATAGCTTTGAAGACATGATGAAAATTGTATGTTTCCTTGCAACCTGGCAACCCGTCCCCGTGCTGCTCTGAGCTTGCTGACAGGGTAACAACCACACTCCGGCCACAAACTGAACATCTGTTGTATACCTGAGCCTCAGTTTCCCCATTGCTGAAGTGGGGACCACTGTTGCTGCCTTCCAGGATTACGTGAGATTCTCTGTGTAAAAAAGCCTGATAAACAGTAGATATTCAGCACAAGTTAGTCAAATAAATGACAAAATGTCACGAGGAGATAATCTCATCGTTTCTGAAAACGTTTGGATAATTGCAATGAATCTATTGCTCCCACATTCATCATCGGAGCAGAGGTTTCTGCAGAGGTAAGAACTGGACAAATTTACTCTCCTCGTAGCTTTGCCCACCTGCATCTAGGTGGACAACGCCCAGGACCCTCAAAATTCTTTTTGTCTCTCTACAGGTGTTGCCTCTGTTCCCACTGGCCCATCAAGAGACTCCTCTCTGCCCTCAACTTATCCCTGATAATGGTGATTTCAGATAAGCCTTGACATAAGCATCCTTTCCTTTTGGTGGCCCTCCTGACTCTGGCCTGGGCTGGGATCTCACAGCTGCCCTGACATGATACAACCTAGCAAGGACGGTGCTTGCCCAGGTCTTTGTCACCAGCCAGCCATGCCCTAGAAGCTCTGGGTGTGTGTGTGGGGTGGGGGGCGGCGGGCTTGTGTGATAGGCTGGAAGGGTGCTTCTCAAGCTTCAGTGTTTAGAAAACACACTTGAGGAGCGTTTGTGCACGTGTAGACACTGGCGCAGCAGTGCTAGCATGAGCCCCAGGCGTCAGCGTTTCCAACTAGCTAACTCCTCTCTGTCATCACTGGTGGAGGCTGAACGGCCTCGGGAGAGGGACTGGGTCTGCCTGGTGCCCACCACCTGGTCCCTATCCTTAGCTCAGTGTGTGTGTGACACAGACAGCCCACATGTGTCTGCGGATGACTGGGGAGAAACAGTGCAACCTTCCACCTTCACCAGTTGCTCAAGGCCACCTGCGCTGAAAGTGCCTCGGATGGGTTGGGGGTGGTTGTTAAAAATTCAGAAGCCTAGGATCCAGCCCTATGAAGTGAAAATTGTTGGAGGGCTGGGTTTATTTTTTTTTTTCCTCCTAAACAATCTCTCTGGCTGCTTTTTATGCACCCAAAAGCATTGTGGATCACAGTTGTTGGCTGGGAGGGACATTTGAGGTGCCTTGATGGGCAGTCGCTTGAGGCTAGGACCTGAGTTGAATTTTTCCCCTAAATCTTTTCGAGTCCTGGGCAAAAGGCAGGGATAAGCACCCTGCAAACACCCTCACTGAACATTCGAGAGGAAGATCTGCCCCCAGCAAGTCATTAGGGTCGGTCTGTTGTGGCTGATTCATAAAATGTATACGCTTAAAATGTCACAAATTCACTCTCACAGAATTTGCCTCAGTTGAGGAAGCAGGAAAAGCAAGTTGTGTTTATTGCACACCTAGGAGCAGGACACAAAGCACTGTGCATGTGTTGTGCTGTTCAGTCTGTCTCACAATCCAAGGGGGTGAGGATTGCCTCTCCATTTTACAGATGTCAAAACTGAGGTTCAGACCTGCTCGAAGCCTTGCAATGGATAGATGGTGAGCCGGGACCTGAACCCATGGCGATCTATCTCCCAAGTCTCTGCCCCTGTTTTCCCTTTGTCTGGGCCACACCACCTTTCCTCTGGAGACCCCTGTGCTGTAGAACTTGTTCACTTCAGAGATGGGGAAAGTGACGTTAGGTTCCCCCTCCAGGAGACGTTGGAGCCAGGACTTGAGCGTAAGATCCTCGGATGCCCAGCCGTACGTGTTTATCAGCCTGCACGGAGGTAGTGGTGTTGGCGTCAACCTGGGCTGGATTCCCAGGTCACCTGAGTGTGCGGCAGGAGTTCTCTTCCAGAGCCTGCCGTTCCGGGCTGACTGGCAGCACAGGTCCTTGGGGGAAGATGCAGCCCCATGTCTCTGGATTCCTACCTGCAGGGAAGATGCAGCCCCATGTCTCTGGATTCCTACCTGCAGGGAAGCTGCAAATTCAGGGCAGGATGCCATGCAGTAGGCACGGGGGCTTTGGTTGCGGAAACTGCAGGTAGCTTCAAGAACCAGATAAGTGTTTGAAGCCAGGGAATTCAGCCCTAGAGACGCAGAACACCACACCTAGAGCCTCAGCTGGTAGCAGAAGCCCAGATAACTAGTGCTGATCAGTGGGGCGCTTCTTTCATCACCTCTGTCCAAATCATAGTTGCTCCGATTCAAGCCATCCTTTTTGCAGCTGGGGAAAAATACTGAGCTACTGAGTCTCAAGGGTAACACAGCAAGCAAACAATACACATGAGGGAAATAATTCATCTAGTGGCCAAAGAAGTGCACAGTTAAACAAGAGGTCCTGTTTCTGATTTCCTAAATAAGTAAAATAATTGGGAAAATCATAACTCCCAGTGCTGGTCAGGATGTGGTCAAACTGGCACACTTGTGTCCTGAGACCAATGGTGTGAATGGACACAGCACATTCTGAAAAGTAGTAGCAGGATGTATAAAAAGCTTAAAAATGTTGCTTTTTAGATGCAATAATTTCACTCTCCAAAGAAATTAACTTGATGAAGGTGAAGAAAGGTGCACCAAGAGGTTCATTGCAAGAGTATCTAAAATGGACAAAAGAGGAAGAGAAGAAAGAAGGCCATGCATGCACCCCAAGTGAGTATGCATGCAGATAAGCCAGGGGTCTGCTAGAAGAACCTGGTGGCAAGGGTTGCTTGTGGTGGATGGGGGTGGCTGGCCCCTGGCTGTCAGGGTGACAACAGTTACAGTGATGGGAAGAGGTGGGCTGGGGAATGTTGGAGCCTGTGGGATAACAGAAGTGGATAACATTTATCCAACATTTACCATTTGTTGCCCTGTTTTAGACAATAGGGCACTCCCATTGGGGACTTCCATTGTCCTCATGAAGAAGGAGAAGCACAGAGAGGTTAAGTAACCCTTGTCCCTTTGGTTAGCAAGGCCACACCTTTAGAACACAGACCATTTCCTGCTAGGGATGCTGCCCCTTGGGGTCTAATCGCTGCCTCTTGCAAGCCCGTGATGAGCTAGCTCTGCTGGGGGCTTTGCCTGCCTTCCTGGGTTCCTTTGGACTCCACGAGAGCCCCATGGGGGAGGCTATTGCCGCCTAGATACTGGATACGCCCCTGGATAGCGGATTGCAAGGGACATTAGATATTTTACGGCTGAGAAGACAGGCTCTGGGAGGACTAAGTAATGTAATAATGAATTCTTTATTTATTAATAATGGTATTAATTAGTTTTCATACCAGCAAAATATTCATTAGAATATAATTAATAATGTGGTCTCCATGCCAGACATCGTCTCTCTAACCCCCCTCATTTTTATCAGGTGGGATTACTGTTTCTCTCATTCTGTTGATGAGTGAATTGATGTTATTAGAGTTAAAACAGTTTTACCAAGACCACATAGCTAGTGAAAAAATTGAACTGGAATTCCAAGCTGGGTGAGTCTGCCCAAAGGCAATAATCTGATCGCCTTCCTGCTTCTGTGGGATAGTGGGTAAGATATTGGGTCCCTAGCTGGTTGCAAAGATGCCCAGCTCTTTCCCAACAGGAGGTGTCGAGGAGGGGGTGTGGGGAGTATCTCTCAGCCATGCCCAGGTGTGAGCCCTTGGGGATGACCGAGCCCTAGAGGTTGGTGGCCCGGGATGCCAGCTGACTAGGCATGGCTGGGGGCTCAGCCAGGCAAGCTGGGCCAGGCTGGCCCCATTGTTCTGCTTTGCTCCCCTCCTGGGACCTGTGCAGGTGGCTGGAATTCATGGTGAAGAGCATAGTGCCTGGGGTTGCCGTGCTGGATTTGGAACAGATGCAACGTAACTCTTGGAGTTTGTAGCTCCCTTGCCATTTCCCACGCTCGCCTGGCAGGTTGGAGCTTGTGTGTGCACGTGAGCCAAGGGGCTGCAGGGATCCTTGCACTTGCTGGTGGTCACCAAAGCTGGGCAAATGCTGGGAAGAGGTGGCCAGCCATGCTTGCAACTGACAGTCCCACTGGCCAGCCGGGGTTCCCATCCCTCCTGTGGCCCTTATGAGGCTGGGGCAGCTGATTGATGCCGGTCTGGGGACTCTGATCTTGTGTCCTGCAGAGGAGGTGAGAACATGAGATTGGGAGTAGATCTCTGTTTGAATTTCAGCTGTGCCTCGGTTATGACCTTGGACAGTCAATTTCTCTGAACTTTGTTTTCCTTGTCTGTAGGATATTTTCCATAGATGATTGTGATTTCCACTTTGCAGGCGTTAAATTAGACCATGCATGCAAGGTTGGCCAATCCTGAGCACACTGTACTTTTTAGCTGTGATTAGCTCTTATCAGGGGTAATTGACCAGTTTGCCTGGGTCCTTCTCTGTGGCTCTTGATGTACTCAGTGACGTAAATCCCTCCAGAAGGAAGAAAGAAGGAACAAATACTAATCAGCCACCTCCACCTTGCGGCTTTAATTTCAGTGTTTGGGTTATTTTGTTCATTGTTATAGAAGTTCAGCTTCTGGGGGACTAGAGGGGCCTTTTGGTAAAAGAAAGCCCCCAATATGGCAATGTTTCCTCTGGGTGGAGAACACTCAGGAGGGAGAGCTCTCAGCACAAAGGACGTGACCGTTAACATCTCTGACTTGACCCCACTGACCCCCTCCAGTGCTGGAGTGTCCACACAGAGCAGACCTTGACCCAAAGTCCACTGAGCCTGCAGAGGTGGTCCAGGCACATTGCCCCAAGTCCATTGACAGACATCAGGGAAATAAACTAGAGAATCTGTTCTTATTCTAGAGGTCCTCCTGATGCGCTCAGTACCTGGTGGGGGGAGTGAGGAATGGTCTCTCCCTTCTGATGATAGGTTGGCTCAGCATGGAGAACTGCTCTGTCTTCAGTCCTGCAGAGTCTCCATGTGACCAAAGCTTTGCACTCATTTATCCATCTGATAAACGCACATAGTGATTGGAGACTGGGTTTCCATTGAAGCTGTGGTCCCCTCTTCCCTCTCACCATCCCATGATAGTGCAGGGGGTAGAGGGAGGTGAGAGGCCCCACCACAAGCGCTCCGGGGTCCCCCCTAGTGTGGAGCCGAGAGAAGTACATGGCTACAAGGCTATGAACTTCTCTCCTGTTCCAAGGTCTCATTATTTTAGCACCTTCATTATTGGTCTAGAACTTCTGGGAGCCCAGGAGGGGGAAAATATCAATAAAGCAATTTCTTATATTTCCAGGGTTACAGTAACAGGCCCTTCACGGGGGCCTCAGTTTCTCCATTTGTAAACTGGTTGACCTCGATGAGCTCTCAGTTGCTTTTAATCTCTGATAGAATTCTGTGATTTTCCTGCTTCCCTAGCACTCTTGACAGCCTCCATGGACAGGCAGAAATGAACCAGGAATGGATCCACTCCAGTGGCCTGCTGCACTTGACAGCTCTTGGCGTGGTCCCATCCTGGGCATCATGGACCCACCAACAAGATTGCAAGAGACAAACACATTTGTGGCCCATACAAGAGGTAAGGAGAGGCTTGATGAAGTGGATTAAGTTTCATTTCTAGTCCTGGAGGCTTAGGGGAGCCAATGTAAAATTTTGCTAAGGGCTTTTTGAAAAAAGAAAAAGGAAATAAACTAACTTATTTTCAGGTCCCCTTCCATGCCAGAGCTTAGTAGCCATGGTGTCTTTCTATCCCCTTCCTTTTCTAGCCAAGCTCTTGGGGGCTCAGCTCAGAGAAGTTAAATGAGATGCCCAAAGTCCCATGGGCAGTTCATGGAAGAAGCAGGCCTTAGGCTTCTCTTTATTTTCTGTGCCTCAGTTTCCCTATCTGTAAGGATAAACCCTATCAAATTGCAAGGATACAACCCAAAGGAAAATGCCTCCCACAAATTAAGTGTTAATAAACAGGAGCCTCCCTGAAGGCTAGTGGTGCCTGATGCCTAAAATTCCCCCCCAGGAAATACCAAAGCTCCTCGTCTATCACCGGACTCCCCCTAAATCACGTGACCATACAGGCCAAGATTGCCTGTTTTCAAAGGAATTTTGTGCCACAGTCCAAGCAAACTTACAAGGATCATTCTAGCTGCAGCTCCTGTGATTCCAACTTTGACATTTAGGTCAGACTTTACCTGCAGGGAATTTTGTCTTTGTCTGACCTCTTTTTGTCTAATGCCAACTCACATAGAGACAGAGGGCAAAGCTAAGCTCACCCACATGTGTGTGGGCACTGGTGGGTCCTCTGGGGAGTGTGAGGTTTCTTCCTTTATGGGAAGAGCCTCTGCTCATGACCCAGTATCACTGTTGGGAACACAGATGCCCATCTGGGTGCATTCATAAACTCCCAAAAGGTTCACAGTCACTCGTGAGGATGGTGGGCTTGTGGTTGTTTTTTTAATCTGCATATTTGAATTTCTCTTCAATGAACACATACCGCTTAAAAAAGTAAAACAGAATATAATGGCTGTTCTTTGCCAGCCCCTCTCGTTTTGTGGGCTGGACATTATACAGTCGGCTTTTTCTAGATGTTAGCGCTATATGAAGCTTCACAGTCATCCCACAAGGAAGAGTTTATTATTTCCACGTACTGAAGGAGGAAACTGAGACTTAGAAACGCTAGGGAATGAAGGTCCTTTGTTACCTGTCCCCAAAGTGGGCCCCCAGATCTTTTCAAATTCAGGGTCCTTCTATGATCTGCCACCAGGGGCCCGCTGATGACCTCTGGCCCTCTCCCATTCTTGTGAAGCTGTCTGTGTGGTGGAGAGCCCACCTCACTCTCACAGGCCCCTGGGAAGAAGTTTTGGGGGTCTTGGGGGCTCAGGGATTGTGTGCTGCTTTGCCAAAGGCCTGCTGGGCCTGGACATCATGACCTGACTGACACTGTTCTAGCAAAGGGAGGTGAGGCACAAACAAGCCTGTGAACTCAGATGCCTGGATATGCACGGATGTTGCCTGAGATTGGGGGTGGGTGGGTGTAGGCAGTGGGGAGCGGGGTGGGAGGAGCGGGCTGGGGCAACCCAGAGCTGGCCGGCCCTTGCCCCCATGAAACTCTAGATGCGGAGACTGAAGTCAGCTGGGGGTGGGAGCTGGCACCTTAGTTTGGGTTTCTAGGGCTGGTATCAAATGATATTTCAAAGCAGAAAGGGAGCAGAGATTGCATTTGATTTGGCCCAGTGGGGAAAGGAGGCTTTTGGGGTTATTTTGTATATTACCTAAATTGGACCCCACTGAGTACAGTGGTAAGCTGGGAACACTGGCCCACATTTCTCCGGGTCGATGTGAGAGTTACAGGAACGTGAAGGCATCAAGGGTCTGAGTTAGTGTCTGGGTAAATTAGAGGGGCTCAGTAAATGCGAGTAGAATCTGCTTCACGCTCACTGCCTAGCAGGGGTGCAGAGGCTCATAAATATTCAGATGCTTCCAGTGTGAAACACGCCATACAGAGGTGGATGCAGGGGCTGGGGAGCTTGGAGATGGGAGTCTGGGGTATGAGAATTTTTTTTTTTTTTTTTTTTTTTCTGGGAGGGGAGCATAGAGGCTTCTTAGAAATACAAAAATAAAGCTAGACCATATATAGGACTAGTCATCATCTGTGGAGCCTCTCCTAGTTCTAGACAATGTCCTGACCCTTATACATATCAGCTTGTTTCCCTTGTCACAAGCCCAGGGGTTGATACTCTTTTCAGAGGCCAAGGTCACAGTAGAAGCCAAAGGGCAGAGGAAGCCTACAGGGCAATCTTGAGTCATCCTCAGCTGCCTTCTCCTGTCTATTAATAATCCCTCCTTAGGTGCTGCAATCTGTGTCCAGGCTCTAGGCCGGAGGCACTCGGCCTTGGTACAGCTGGCGTTTTGGGGTGGGCTAATTCTTTGTTGTGGGGGCTGCTCTGGACATTGTAGGCAGGATGCTCAACAGGATCCTTGCCTCTCCCCACTAGAAACTGGTAGCATCCCCCCTCTTTCGGCCCCCAGATGTGACAGCCAAAAATGTCTCCAGACATTGACGATGTCATCTGGGGGCAAAATCTCCATGAAGACTGCTGCTCTAAGTTACGATCTATGAATGAATGATGTCAAATGGATGTCCAACCCCAATGGAGTTCTGGGTTCATATAACCAGCTGCTCACATTGTAGCTTTGCTCGGGGGCTTCCCAGCTCTCTTTCAGGCAACGTGCTCAAGGTGGAACTCTTGGTCTCCCTGAGGTCTGGGCTCCCTGCCTCAACTTTGACCAAGTCAAAGACATTTTCTTTTGCTCATTGGCTGGAATGAGAGACGTCAAATGTATCTTCCTTTTTCCTCACCTCACATCCCATAGATCAACAAGGTCCTTTCAATTTCCAGAGTATTTTCTGACTCCATGCACTTTTTTCCATGGCAGCCCTCTTCCTCGCCCAGCCTCTTCTGTCCTCCAACCCCTCCAGCACTGCTTTGACCGTTCCCACTGCTTGCCTCCTGCCAATCTCTTCTTCAAATAATAGCAAACATGGTCTTTTTCAAGTAGAAATCTGAATATGTCACTTCCCTGCCTAAAATCCAAACTCTTAACCGTGGCCTTGGAGGCCTTCGTTGTTCTGGGCCCAGCTACCCTTTCCAAATTAGGATTTTGCGATTTTCCCAGATAGTTCGTGTGTAAGTAAAAGTAAGTTCATTTATTTTCCCCATGGTCTTGCCACAGGGTCCCACCTTCAAAAGTGCTCAGTCTAGTGGGGACATAGAAAGGTAATATATAGAACTGTGAAATCAATGATAGTAGGGCATAAAGAGTCAGAGAGTCCTGAGAACCCTGGGTGCAACCAATTGGGCCTAAGAGATCATGGAGGACTTCATGGAGGAGGTGACGTTTCAAAAAGGTTGAAGAGAGAAATTCCGAAAGGCTGGGACAGCACACATAAAGGAAGGTACGACTATGTTGCAGGAAACGTGGTTCAGTGCTGCTGAAACATAAATTGTGAGAAAGGAAGTAGTGACAGGAGGAAAGACGGGTGCAGGGGCAGCTGAGGACTTAATATTAAAGGGCTGAGGTGCCCTTTCCTTGCATAGAATGTTCAACTCCAAGAAGTAGTCACGGTCATGCTGAAAGATGGGTAAACCATAGCTTAAGAAAGCCATGCCACTACCCAAAGTCAGAAACTAGGAAGTGGCAGAGAGGGGAATCACACTCAGGCTGCTCGAATCCAGGTCTACACACGTCCTTCCCTGTCACTGATAGGGAAGTTATATTGGCAGATGGATCAAGTAGGGAAATGGCTTTAGGGAAGCTGGATGAGGGCTATGTAGTGAAAGCCGATACCATTCATATATATAAGAAGGAGAATGATCAAAATACCTGATTTCAACTTATAATACAAACATAAATCTAGATCTTTTATAATAATGTAAGGATTGGAGTGCCTGGGTGGCTCAGTTGGTTAAGTGTCTGACTCTTGATTTTGGCTCAGATCACGGTCCCAGGGTCATGAGATGGAGCCCCTGGTTGAGCTCCACGCTCAGCAGGGAGTCTGCGAGACATTCTCTCTCCCTCTCCCCCCTCTTAACTCACTCTCTCTAAAATAAAAATAAATCTTTAAAAAAAAAAAGTGTAAGGAGTGACAATTAATTCAGACATTTCAGAAGCATGGTAGACCAATCCAAACAAGTTTGTGGCTTACCTTTAGCCCATGGCCACTGTTTTTGACTTTCGCAGACATTTCCCAGGATTATCTTCAAGATGGGTCTCTTACAAATTAATGGATAGATAGATAGAAAGATAAATAGATAGCTAGAAGGATAGATAGATAGGTAGTTAGATAGAGGACAGATGGAAATCATAGAGATAGTTATCACCCATTTTAAGGATGAGAAGCTGAGGCCCAGAGGTGAGACTGTTCATGCAGCTCGGACGGACGGAGCAGGGACTTTCCCCCACCTGTGTCCTTTTTACTGCATCTCCTTGCCTCTCCAAGAGGCAATCCACCTTTCCCCATAAAAATATGGTGGACAGAATCCACCTTTCCCTATAAAAATATGAAAATGCCAGGATCTTCTTCTAGGTTCGCTTGTACGGAAAGCTGGTTTTGTCCATCAAGGAGACCCACCCCAGATCTTGAATGACAAGCTAGAGACACAAAAAGTCAGGATTGTGCCAAAGCTGCTGTGGGGATGGGTGGTAGAAAGGGCGCCAGCTTCATCTAAGTTCTAATTCTATTGTCATTACCCCTGGGGCACCCGAGTGGCTTAGTGGGTTGAGGCCTCTGCCTTCAGCTCAGGTCGTGATCCCAGGGTCCTGGGATCGAGCCCCGCATCAGGCTCTCTGCTCAGCAGGGAGCCTGCTTCCTCCTCTCTCTCTGCCTTCCTCTCTGCCTGCTTGTGATCTCTGTCTGTCAAATAAAAATAAATAAAATTTAAAAAAAAAAGCCTATTTTCATTACCCCTGATATTGGCAGTGAAAGCCACAGGACCATCCCCAGCAATGGCAGCTCTGAATCGATGTCTCTGCTGGGTCGATAACGTACAGTGATTCGGGGAAATGGTGTTCAGGCAGAAATCTGTGTTCAGGTCTCGAGCCTTCTTCGAGGTGCAAGAAGTATCCAATATCCCTTTCTGTGTGTGGGGGAAGGGGCTTCAATGAATCAGAGCCAGTGACCGTCCCAGGTGTCTGATCTCAGAACCACAGAAAACATACAAGAGATTCCTGGGAGCTCTGCATGGTGATTTTTTCCTTCTTTCAATACTTCACTTGCCCATTTTCCATTTAGAAATTACTGACAACAGTTTTCTGATTGCCGGGGATAATGTATTCTGCCTATTTACAACTCCATCTGTGGGGAGAAAGAAAAAATCCTCCTGAATTCCTTGAGTGTTGGCCTTTGCATAATTTTGCTTTGCCCTCTTGTTCTTATGATTGCCGTTCCTCTAAATAGTCACCCAGGACGGATCGTCTTTCTTTTCAGATCACAGGAGCTGAGTCTCCTCTTTGAAGTCGCCTCATTTTCAGAGAATGTGGATGGTTGCATAGCTTCAGTCTGCTCTTTCCTTAGATATTTGTGTCTTTGTTTTCCAGAAAAATCCTTTGGGACCACTGTACCAGTCAAGACAGGCTAGATGATGTTATGGTAACTAGTGATCCTAAAATTCTGATGTCTTATGAGAACATAGGTTTATTACTCTCTATCCTGAGTCAGGCAGGTTCTCTCAGTCTTCATGCTGAGGTCCAGCTGATGGAAAACCTTTGGCTGGAACTGTGCCAGATGTACAGCAGGAAGAAAAAAGTTCTTGCAAATCGTGTGCTGATTCTTAAAGCTTTTCCCAGGAAAGGACTCCTAGCTTCCTTCCTACTGTCATAGGCCAGATAAATCACATGGTTTACTTCCAAGTTTGTAGTGGAGGTATACTGTCCTCTCCCAGGGAAGGACACACACACGGAAAGTCCATTCTTCCAGCCACTAGGTAGTGAGTTCCTTTATTCTACCTCAAGCGGAAACACTCAACTCTTCCTTAAGGGGGACAACTCAAGAGTTCCCCCAAAGTCCCACCCAGTCACTGCTTCAAATTCAAAGTTCAGAGTCTGTGTAGGTAGTTTCTGCCTGGTCTCCACTGGATGCGGAACTCCTGGATGCAGGGAGCAATAGTCATAGCTGAGTTTCTTTTGAATGGGACCATGGGACAAGAATTCATGATTTATCTGGGAAGTGACGAAAAAGGCTAGAGGATTGAGAGGTGAGACAAGGACCAGAAGACAGCCAACAAGAGCATGGAAAAATGGAGCTCAAGTGCATTGGAGACATTATGGGAGCTGGTGAAGGGACAAGCTTTAGGACTACCCACTTCAGGGACAAGGAACCTTGGCACTTATTCACTGACCCCACCAGTGATTGGTTGAGAGCTGCTTGTAGGGGAGCTTAATTCCTCAGTACATCTGGACTGCCAGCTGGGCAGAGAAAGCCCTCAGGCCAATAAATTCAGGCAATATAGCTGGGATTTGTGCTAAAGAGTTAGGCGTGAGGATATAGGAATGGGGCACTGAAAGCATCCCATATCAGCAAATCAAAAATACAAGTTATCTGTTTATTTCTACCCTAAATGCACTGTTAAAACAGGGACAGGATAATTCCAATAAATACTGTCATTTGGAAGGGAAAGAATGGGAGGTACACAGCAGTCCCCAGTCCGTAGCAATTCTGTAATCCTGTACGACAGGCGTGATCAGATTCTTAGCTGGGGATGGGAAAATCCTCGCCTCTTCCTTGACCTTCAAGGATTCCTTTTATATTCTCTTTCTTAGGTGCAGCTGAAGAGGGCTTTGGAGAATCTGTTCTCAGTGGGGCTGAACAGCTCTCTCCCCTGCTTCCTCCTGTAGAAGACTGAGGACCCACAGGTCATTTGAAGTCTGGCACTGTCACAATCTTTTTTTGGAGTGGGGGAGGTCTACAATGATGGTTCTTTAGACTTCAAACTCTCTCAGAAACTTAGCTGGTATCTTGCGGTCCACATCATGTGCTGGTAGCATCCACGTTAATTTTTAAGACGTGACTTTCTTTCAACTTTTAATTGTGGGTGTCTTGAGTTTGTCAGTTATCTGAGTGAGAGCCAACCACTGAGAGCCAACCACTTTGGATCTTTCCCCTGAGTCCTTTGGTGTAACTGAGAACGTTTATTAGATGCCCTGTTGGTTTTCTATTGGTGCTGAACAAATGACCAGACTCTTACTGGCTTGAAACAACACATGTCATCTCATAGGTCTTGAGATCCGAAGTCCATGTGTGCTGGGCCTGGGTTCTCTGCTTAGGGTCACACAAGGCGGACCTCAAAGCTTTCATAGGACCGTGTGCCTTTCTGGAGCTTGGGGTCCTCTTCCAGGCTGGGAAGGGGAAACCACACTGGTGTGGGATAGGTGCTCTTACCATGGGAAGCCTAGCCGATCATGGGAGGATGCTATACAGGTTCCTGGGGGTGGATGGGAAACCTCTGTCCATTTTGATGTTTGAACTGAGCCTCAAAAATTGAGGAAGAAGTTTGCCAGATGGAAGACGTTAGAGACAGGGAGGTGAGACTGGGAATTCCAGGCAGAGCACAGAAGTATGAAGACCTGAAAAGCAGTTTAGCCTCATGGCTAAGAGTGTAGATGTTAGAGTAGACTGGTTTGGGTTTGAACACCAGACCTGATGCTAACTAGCTGGGCAGCTTTGGACAAATCACTTCATTCCCCTGAGTCTTGTTCTCCTCCCATGGAAGATGGTGGTTTCTCCACCTCAAAGGAGAATTATGTAAATTAAAGTTGATAATGCCTACTATTTGTTCCACCAAAGCTCAAAATAAATGACCCAAGTCACGTTTAATAAAGGCATGTAAATAGAATGGAGGAAGGTGTTACTAGAAAAAGGGAGGAGATTTGTGTGTGGGGAGGATGACTGTTAAGTCACAATGCTCCAGGCTTGGAGGAAGCAGGTGACAGAAGATGAAACTAAACGTGTTAAGTTGTAAAGTCTCAAGTGTCTTTTGAGATAAGAGTTTTGGGTTTGATATAAGGACAAAAAAACAAAACAAAACAAAACAAAACCAAAAATGATGGAAGTAGCCAGCAAGAGACACAGCGCGATCAAATCTGGTTCTGGAAAGCTCATTCTGTAGCATTGCAGAGGATACACGGGAATCGGGGACCAGCGAGGAGCTGGCATCATGCGCAAGTGAGACATGGAGTGGCTTGATGTGGGGCCATGGCCAGGGGTATGCTGACACACATTCAGGGTAATATGTTGTGAAATCAAAGATCAATGAGAAGAAAACCCACCTGGGTCCTGTCAAGGGGCCTCACCAAGCTCAGCTTCCAAAAGCCACCATGGTGCCTTGAGGCTGCACTCAGCCTGTGGCCACAGGGATCACTTCCACAACATGGCAGCTTATTTCTGCAACGTCATGTAGGGAGAGTGTCTCCCACTCCAGTCTGCTAAAATGACGTCTTCTATAATCATGTGAGTGACGTCCCATCATTGCCATGTCCTGTTGATTAGGAGCAAGTCACAGGTCCTCCTGTACTTGAGGGGAGGGGACTCTACACAGGGGTGACTCAATAGGGTGGTTACTCAAGGTGTATCCTTCACACTCTGTCACAGCGATGGCACATAGTAGGTGCACAATAAATATTTGTTGAAGAAGGAGATGACAAAGAGTGAATCCGATAAAAGGAGGTCTAGGGAAACCCAACTGGATTTAGGTTTTCATACCTTTGCAGCATTTATTCACATGGGCGTAGGAGTTTGTTTAAAGGAGAGATAATAGAATGGACTCTTATATTCTTGGATCCTGATTCTCATCCTGTGTTTCTCCCTGGATATAGGATAATCATGCACAAAAGTGGGCAGGTAGGCCTTGGGCTGGGGATTGAGGCGTAGTTGGTCTTGCACGGTGAATGCCATTGCCCCACCCAGGTAAGTGTCAAGGGAATGGGGCAAGTCTCCTAACACCACCCACTTCTGTGTGCAGTCAGCGCCGTTGCTATAATGAAGACAATGATTAGAGTGGATTTCCACAATTACCACATCAGCTCTGCCTATTGAGATATGAAAGCCCAGATGCCCAGGGCAACCCAATTCCTTCTGTGGCTGATTTTCCCTCTTCTCTACCCAAATTAATTTTTCTTTTCGCAAGCCCTTCCTGGGAAAGTCAGTTATAATCTGAGGTGCCATCTGTCTTTCTGGCTTCAAGCCAAACAACTTCATTAAAAATTGGGAGAGGCTTTCCTGCTCTGTTTTCAGCTTGCACCGTAGCAGAGAGAGCGGAGTGGGCGGGGAGGAGTGTATTGGAAGGAGGGCCAGAGACAAGGATTTGAGTACACACGATTTTGGGGCAGTGACCCCAGGAAGCACCAGTAGGGGAGTGGGGAAGTGAGGCAGGGGAGGGGAAGAAGCTCTTACAGGGAGCTGGTTACCATGGGTAACAATGAAGAATTGTAAACATGCCTCAGAGTTTTCTCAGTCAAAGGACAGGAAAGCAGGGGAAATTATCACCAGTTCCTGTCCACGAACACTCGAGGGAAGCCTCCAAGGGTATGTTTTCCGTGGCTCTGCAGCCCACATGTAGGGCAAGCAGAAGGTTGCATTGTAGGTGCAGGTGCTGATAGTAAGAACGGTGTCCAACGGTGTGCACACGTAAAGTAAGTGCTTGTATGGTGGGGCTATGACAGGTCAGGAGCACGGCTGTTAAACCAGGGCTCAGGTGGTCCACACTGACAGTCATGCTGAATTTTTAGGCAGGAAGGAGACACAGATCTGTAAAAATGGATTTTATTTGTTGCTGGATTCCGTTTGCCAATATTTCATTAAGATTTTTTTGTGTCTGTGCTCATCAGAGATCGATCTGTGGTTGTCTTTGTCTTGCTTTGGTATTAAGGTAACACTAGCCTCATTAAGGTGAATTATGGAACTTTCCCATCTTGTCTATTTTCAGAAGGAGTTTGTGTAGTGTCTTCTACTTTAAGTGATTGCTAGAATTCAAAAAGAAGCTCTCTGGGCCTGGGCTTTTCCATGTGGGAAGATTTTTAATTGCTAATTGAATTTATTTGCTTAATATATATCTCTTCAGATTTTTGATTCCTTCTTGAGTGACTCTGGGTAATTTGTGTCTACCTAGGAACTTGTTCATTTCATCTAAGCCTCATTGGTTGGCATAAAATTGTTAACAAATGCCCCATTACAATCTTTTTCTTTTTTTGTAGGTTTGAAGTGATTTTCCTTTCTTCATGCCTGACTGGTAATTGGGTCTTTTTGATTTTTTTTTTTTTTTCCTTAGTTGTTCTGGCTCAATGTGCATCAATTTTGTTGATCTTTACAAAGAACTGATGCATGGTTTCACTGATTTCCTCCTTTTTCCCTAGGTTATTGACCATTTTCCTAGTTTATTGCTCTTATAGTTACTAATTCCTCTTTTTGTTTGTTCTTCCTTTTCCAGCTTCTTGAAGTAGGAACTTAGATATTGATTTTTGATGTATTTTTCTTTCTCTGTGTTTTTAGCTATACATGTCCATCGAAAGACTCCTTCAGCTGCATCCAACATAATTTGATTCATTCTATTTTTCTTTTCTTTTTTCAGTGGTTGTACCTTGTTTGGGCAATTTTAATTTTTCTGTCGGGCTTCTTCATTTGTTGAGCCACTGTCATCACACTTTCCTTTAAAATTTTTTTAAGATATTTTATTCATTTATTTGACAGAGAGAGACACCGTGAGAGAGGAAACACAGCAGGGGGAGTGGGAGTGGGAGAAGCAGGCTTCCCGTTGAGCAAGGAGCCTGATGTGGGACTTGATCCCAGGACCCTGGGATCATGACCTGAGCCACCCAGGTGTCCCCTGCCTTTAAATTTTTTTATACAGAGTTTCATTAAATTCTTTGCACTTTTTTTTCTTTATGATAGCCTTTCTGAAGTTTTGGTCTGGTAAATACACCTAATGTAAATTTCTACTTACCATTTATTCCCCCCGAATATGGGTCATTTTCTGCAGTTCTTCACATATCTCTGTATTTGGTGGAAACTAAATGCTTTAGATAAACTATTGGATGACTCTAGATTCTGTTTTATTTCCTGGAGAGTCGTTAAGTTTTAAAAAGTGATTTCCTGGGACCTAAGCCATGCAACCCATCTCTCCTGCAACGGGCAGCCACCATTGCTCTCTATTCTCGTTTTCAGGTATCAGTCTTGCTTTCCAGGGGCACACCTGGGTCCACAGAGCTGAGTAGTCGGTGATCTGGGTTCAGGTGTGTTCAAAACTCCTAAGCCGCAGAGCTCCCTGTCTACGCCGACTGACATGCGTGTGGGTTGGGAATGCGCTCAGAGTTACAGGCAGTTCTCAAGTTTCTCCTGGGTTTCACGTTCCGCTGTGCTTTTTTGGTGTCTCCTGAATGTATGTATAGTTTTTTCAGTCAGCCAGCGGTGTGTAGAGGGCTTATCTCAACCCTTCTACAGCCTTCCCCTGACCAAGACTGTTTCTGTTTTAGTCATTGCTACCTCCCCACTACCTAGCTGAATGCCTGGTATGTCAGAGGTGTTCAGAAAATATTAGCTTAACGAGCAGATCACAGCTTCAAAATTGGGTCCGGAAAGAAACTTGATTTTTCATTTGTGTGTCCCCAACTCAAAGCACAGAACGTGACCCAGAGGGGTCACGCACTCCTACATTAGTGATAGGAAATCTAACCCCCGATCCTGAGTAAGCAACGGTTCGGAAGGGTTCTATGGGTGAGCTGTGCCAAATATTCAACGAACAGACAGTCTCTGTGTGGTACAATAACTTCTGGAGTGCAGTGATATAGGGAGAGTAAATCAATGCATTTTATGAGCCTGGAATGACCTTGATGTCAAACGGGAAAAAGCAGTTTGAGAAAAGAAAACTGCAGGCTGACTGACCTCCCTTTATAAACACAGACGGAAATAGTCCCACACAAAATATTAGTGCGTGAATCCTGATTCTTAAAAATCCCATTTAAAAATCAGACATTTTGGAAACAGGTCCGGGATTGGCTCCTTGAGTTCTGCCACGTGTAGCTTGCGTGGCCTCAGTTAAAATATGGATGAATAAATCTATCTCATTTATCCATGCTTTCATTCATTCTGTGTCTGTTGGAGAAATTCTGTGCTGTCCGTTGGCTGCGGTACTGGGGACCGAAGTCAGCATGCCGCCCGCCTTGTGGCCTGTTAAGCCTGAGTCAGTGGAAAGGTCTTAACATGGCACTGTGCCTGGCACAGAGTAGATGCTTAGGAAGCATGGAATCCTTGTGCACCTTTAGTCTTCTAGCCAAGCTCAGTAGTATCGCTAGTTCATTTTCTTGCCATTCTCCTCTCGGAACGTCCCCTCCCCAGGGAGCCCATCCCTGCTCATCCCATCTACTCTCATGCTATCTAAATAGCAGACAGTCCCTTTGGATTATCATCCCGTTTGATTTTCTTCCTAGCACTTTCCAGTTTTGAAATTTACCTTCAAAATGTCTTCCCCCTTTAACTGTCCATGTCCCTGTCAGAAAACGCAAGCTTCACGAGAGCAAGGTTCTGTTTGCTTTATTCTCTGCTGTGTCCCCAGTGCCTGGAAGGGTGCCTGCCCCACAGAAGTGCTCCCCCAAGAAGGAGTCAAAGGACTGAGTGCCTGTGTCTTCTTCCCCCGTAGCTCGGAGCGAGGCCCTTGGCCAGAGACTGGCCAAGAAACGGGCCTCAGAAAGTGTGTGGAATGAAATTCTTGTGTGGCGGCCTCTGGGTCTCCCTCCTGAATGGTTGCCCCATAAACTGCTTCTCTACTAAGATCTGCAGCCTGGAGAGGTGTTGGGTGTGATGTTAGCATGCGTGTTGGCTCTGTTGTTGGGCCAACGCTCCATCCTTAAAGGCAGGTCTATACATAGCTAGGGGGACACAAGCCCTGCCTTGCTGGCATGATGCTTCTGGGGAAAACCTGTTGTCCTCTGCCACCTCTCGGGCCTTTCAGGGACATCAGTAAATACAGAAGAGCATGCGTCCCCATCATGACAGGTTCCAAACTTGGTCTGTCCTCTGGAATTCCATTGGCCACTCATGCCACTCCAGGGAGGGAGGAGACGTACCCATTTGCTGAGCAGAGGGCCCGGTGACTTATTCCTGGGACACAGCAAACTGGTGGTGAGGTGGACCTCGGACTCCGAATCCTACACTTTCCCACTTGAATTTCCATCTCTTGGTATGAGAGGGAACCGGTAACTCGCTTAAGCGCATGTCCAAGTTGGAAGGTAAGAGCGTGAAAAGGAAAGGAAAAATATAATGTTCATTTCAAAGGATTTATTAAAGAGTAAGAAGGAGAATGTATGTTGAAAGGGTGAAAACTGCCTCCAATTTACTCTTTTAGGTGGAAAAATACAATATGCTCTATATATTGTGTCAAGAACAGACATTCGGTAATGCTGTCTGTTGAGAAAGGAATTAAAAAACTTTCAGAAGGTAATCATGGAATGTGTTCACTTGCCTTTTTAAGATAGACAGTAGAAACTTTGAAGGGGATGAAAACTATCCCAACAGATCCGACAATGTTGGAAAAAAAAAAAAAAAGCTGAGATTGAAAAAAATTTCAGCACATTTTTGAATAGAACACAGTCAACAGGCAATTATGTGTTCTAGCATGTTGCTTCCCAAACTCATTCAGCGGGTGCAATAACCTTGCAGAGTAGGGATCCTTCTCTCCATTTCTCCCTGAGTCGCGCTCAGAGAGATGAAGTGATTTGTTTGAGGACACACAGCTAATACGTAGCAGGGCCTGAGTTTGAGATGCTCTTTCACTAGACTGGGTCAGAAGCATAGTGGGCCACACGGGATAGACCCAGCCCTTAACTCTGGGTTCACAGCCTGGATTTGGCGGTTGCATCATGTGGGACGTGGACCAGAGGGGATACAGAAACGACTCAGAGGATGTGCGAACTAGGCAAAGGAGAGGGGTCAGAGCGAGAGCTTTGGCAGCAGCCCGGGTTCTCCTGAATTATGTGCTCTGCTCTAGCAACCTGCCATTGGAAAGGGTTCAGTTCTACCAAAGCACCATTTGTAATCTGAGGAGTGTCTGCAGCACACACATGCCCATGAACGGATACACAGGATGCCAAGCATGCGCACACGTGCACACATACACACGCATGATGGACATTTGTCATCAAACTGCTCAATACATTTTTCCCCCCATAGGTGCTTTCCATTCTCGTTAGTTAATTTTTTTTAAGGGGAAGCAGCCTAACTCAGGGCAGTGATATTTAAATTTTCAACAATCTTTTAAAGAAAATGGGAACTCACGTCGAAAAAATGTCTCACAGAAAGCACACAGGTTGTACTTCGGTAGCTCAAATTTATGTTACAATTTCAAATGATGACAATTGCTTATGCTGGAGTCAGTCAATAGGACAGCAAGGCAGTTTCAGGGAATTCACAACTTGAAATTGAGGCTTATGAATGGCTATCCTATAGTAGCCTGAGTGCCCGTCTAGTGCTGTATTTGGTTCTACCGTTTAGTTGTTCAGTGTTGAGCAAGTTTCAATTCATACGGAGAGGAAGCTACAAATGGCAGCCTTTTTTTTTTTTTTTTAAAGCTGTGATTTTTTTCTTCTTTCCTAGAGATGTGACCCATATGAGTTCATCAGTAATGTTCTACCCAACATTGTACTAAAATAAAGCACTAAAATAAAGCAAAGCCAGACAAATGGCCAGAAAGCTCTACAGCACCCCCAATCTTGCCGACCAGAGTAACACCACCTTGGCAGAGGAGGTTTTGAAAGAAGGGATTGAATTCTTTTTTTTTTTTTTTTTTTTTAATTTTTTTATTTTAATAAACATATAATGTATTTTTATCCCCAGGGGTACAGGTCTGTGAATCGTCTGGTTTACACATTTCACAGCACTCATCATAGCACATACCCTCCCCAATGTCCATTTCCCCACCACCCTCTCCCATCCCCCTTCCCCCCCGCAACCTTCAGTCTGTTTCTTGAGATTGAGTCTTTTATGGTTTGTCTCCCTCCCAATCCCATCTTTTCATTTTTTCTTTTCCTACCTCCCCCCAAACAATTCTTTTTTTTTTTTTTTTTTTAAGATTTAGGGGGAAGGGGCCAGGGGAGAGGGAGAGAGACAATGTCGAACAGACTCCCTACTGAGCGTGTGGCACCATGCAGTGTTCCATCTCATGACCCTGAGATCATGACCTCAGCCGAAATCAAAAGTTGGATGCTTAGCCCACTGAGCCACCCAGGCACCCCTCATGGGGTTTTTTTTTTTTTTTTAAGATTCTTTTTTATTTATTTGATAGAGAGAGATACAGCAAGAGAGGGAACACAAGCATGGGGAGTGAAGAAGGAGAAGCAGGCTTCCCAACAAGCCAGGAGCCCAATGTGGGACTTGATCCCAGGACCCTCGGATCATGACCTGAGCTGAAGGCAGATGCTTAATGACTGAGCCACCCAGGAGCCCCTTATGTTTGTTTGTTTGTTTTTAAACCAAACATACTCCCACCACAACAGAAAACCCAACAAACTCAGTTATGCAGAAAGAATCTTAAGCCAAGCTGCACAAACATACCTAACACGCAATAAGTCAGGGAGACCTTTTAGTCCATTTTCAGTGGCCCACACACACACACTGGGCCCAGAAAATAGGGGAACCAGTGCAGAAAACTGGTAGACAATACTTGGATCTTTAGGGGAGTAATCAAAGAAATTCCAAAGTTAGAGCCGCTAGGAGAACTTGACTATTCATCTACAAAACCATTTTTTTTCTTTTTGTTTAAAGTAATGCTTAATTAAAAAAATTTAAAAAAAATAAAGTAATGCTTAAGAGAGTCTTCTGGGCACAGGAGGCTACCTCAGGATGGGCAGGAGACACAGGAAGAGGAGTGCAGATACAGGCTGGGGTCCATTTTCCTGCGGGCCTGTCAGTGGAGGGCGTTTCTTTCGGCCAATTCCCACAGCTAAGCCAAGAGACCAGTGGGGCCAACACTAGCCGGGACAATAGGGGTTTCAGAATGTCATGGTGGTGGGGGGCAGTGGGACAACTGGTCTGAGTCACCCCACAGCATCACTCTCACTCTGTCCTCACCCAGTTGGGCCACTTGGGCCAAAGGACTGCACCTCTGACCCAAGGGGAAGGGTAGGGGTGCGGAGGTAATGTAAGCCATGCCTGCTTTGGTCTTTGGAACAAGGTGGGCTCATGACGATGAGTTCTTCCACATTTTTGACACACCGACATGTATGCTCCTAGAGGGGGCCCCCCAGGGGGGATGCGCAACATCAGCTTGCCCCTGAAGTCTGACTCAGAAGCAGCTGAGAAGGGCTTCTACTCTGGAGGGAGTACTGAATACAGGTGCTTCAAGGACAGGTCATTTTCTTCTATTCTCATCAGTAGTTAAATTAACACAGAGTGACAAACAGAGTCAGTCTTTCCATCATCAGTAATGGAAACCTCCTAGTGGGCTGTCCACCAGGGTACCATTGCCTGCAGGGGGGAGTTGGGGCCACAGATTTTTCTATGAAGCTGCCATGGGAGACAATTTGTATAACAAAGCCACCACCGAGCCACTGCTGATGTCTCGTCCCTGGCCTCCTCCTGTTCTATAGTCCGGAAGCATGTCTTTAAAAGCCTGGAACTCGGTAAATGGGAGCGGTGCATCGAGTGTGTCCCCAGCCACACCATCTTCATGGTGCCATCGGCTGCTGTGAGGGCCACCATGTCTGGGCAACCTCTCCAGATGCTCCTTTTCGGTCTGCTTGCTGACCAAAGAAATACAGCTGTTAAAAGGAGACAGGGAAGTGAGTTGATTCCCTTCTTGTTCTCAAGGTCCGGGTAGTACTCACCCCTGAAATGCCTCTGCAGCATCTGGAACTTGTCACCCATCAGGACACTGAATACCCAGCTACATGCAGCTTCACATTCTGCTTCGGAGGTGACAGAGATGGGCGACATGAATCCGTGGCCTCTTACTGCACCTGCAGAGCCCTCAGCCACCTGGAGGCCCCGGCCGCAGGGGGAAAAGGGGGTTAGGCTGCAGGTAGGCCCCCTCGCCCAAGGCAGCAGTGGCCTCCTTGGGATCCAGCCGGTCTGCGCTGGCTCAGGAGGCTCTGGCCCCAGCTCCTCAGGCAGCGTCCCCTACCTGCACGGGTTTGTTTTGAACAGTTCACTGACTCAATTTGTCAAGTTAAGCCGATCAAGCATCTTGAAAGCCCAATACTGCACCATTTCTGTTTCAACATTAAATCCTCGACAGCATATTGGCATTTCTGAATTGCAAACGTACAGTGCGAAGGAAGTCAATGTGCGGATACTTGGGTCAACATAGACTCCCCACTGTTCAGTATTTTAGAGCATGATTTCATTGCTAAAATAATGACCATCCTATGAGGGTCAAAGTGGCCCAGCTTCTTGTGTTTGGGGTGCAGTTTCATTGTGGACACTTTATGTGCAGTGGGAAGCATGGTCACCCCGTGAACTTAATTACAAGGGGAGGGGAGGCCCCCAAATTGCTGCAAACACCCATAGTCACCCTAGCAGGGCATGGATGTATGGTGTCATGTGGACTTTTTTTTTTTTTTTAAGATTTTATTTATTTGACAGAGATCACAAGCAGGCAGAGAGGCAGGCAGAGAGAGAGAGAAGGGGAAGCAGGCTCCCTGCCGAGCAGAGAGCCCGATGTGGGGCTCAGTCCCAGGACCCTGAGATCATGACCTGAACCGAAGGCAGAGGCTTTAACCCACTGAGCCACCCAGGCACCCCTCATGTGGACTTTCATATGGGGTTGCACACCTGGCTTGGTGCCTTGATGATGGTGGTGACACCTGGACGAGACACGTTCATGACATTTGCACCAAGCAGATCTACTCAACATTTACCCAATGATGCACGTATTTTGCCCTGATATATTCACTTGGACATTTTATGTGAGTGTAAATATGTCCATGCCAAACCTGATTTTTTTTTGAAGAGGAGGACTTTTAATCATTCTACTCATTCTAATCGGTGCACTCGTTTTCCAGATGTTCAATGGTAAATACGCAGGTGACAGAAGGAGCCTTCCTTAGGGGTCTGCATTGACGGGAGTCAGTGGGCAAGGGCGCAGCAAAGCACTAGAAGTCTCCCGAGTGCTATGGTTCGGTGTAAGGGACAATTGAGTGCATGCTTTTTTCCTGTCATGGCTTTGAAAATTACAAATGTGCATTTAAGAATGATATCTGGGTCAGACTTGGGCCACACCTGCACCATCACCATCGACCTAAAGGAAAAGGGACTCTTGAACTGCATCCTGATTGCTGTTTGTGAGCTGCTGGAACATGGTTCCCCTGCTTTAACCACCAGTTTTCTCACATACAAACAGGGACGGCCATTCCCTGGGGTTAATGCAGTGTGTTAATGAAAGCGATGTATGTAGTGTATGTTCCATCCTCTTACAGAGAGAGGGCTCCCAGCAAATGCTAACCCATATCTCCCTGACTTTATAAAATCCCCATCTCATAGAATGGAGCTATTACTCAGGATGTGAGAACCTCAACAGAAAAAAACCCATGCCACACATGCCACACCAGCTGTCAGCCTCCTGGGGTCTCCCAGGACCAGGCAAAGGCTGTGTTCAAGTGTGGTGGCTGTCAGCCCTGCTTGTGCATGCATCACACGGGGAGTTCTGAGAAAAATGCTGATGCCTGGACCCTACCACCAGGGGTTCTGATCTAGGCAGTCTGGGATACTGCCTCAGCACTGGCATTTTAAAAAGTCCTCCAGGTAATTTTGATGTACAGTTGGGGTTGAGAACCACTGCTTTAGACGGAGGGCTCTCGATCCTTCGCCTTCTACCATGGTTCTTGGCACAACACTCCGGGCTCATCTTTTATCCTCCCTGGTCCTCTGTAGGAGTATAATTTGTCTCCAAGTTATTCCCATGGCCAGTTCCCTTGGCAATGTGCCAGTGCCACCATATGCCACACCATGTGCCTCCTCTTCTCCATTCTGTTGCTGCCTTTAGATCTCCTCCCGGAGCTCCTAAAGCAAGATGCTTGGCACATTTGCTGAATGCCTTGAGGAAAATTCCAAGTGCCTTCTTTAGGCTAAAGCCAAATCTGGCATCCCACGGTGCCGTGGGAACATGCTTAGCACGTTTCTGCTCACTCTGTAGGGAGTGTGACATAATTGAGAATGGAAGGGAAAGGATGCACAGCCCGAGGGTCCTTAACATAGCAAAAGATGGCAGACAAGTCATGTCCGGCCATAGACTCCACCCCCACCCCCGGTCATTCATGGAATGTCTTCTGAACTGAGCTCAAAGGAGAGGGCATTTACCTGTGCCTCCAGGAGACAGAAGAGCCTTCATGGAAGAGGTGACCCTTGATCTGGGTTTGAAGGAGCTATTGGGGGTTGGTTGGATGTTGGAGGACCTGTGGATAAAGACCAAGAGGGATCAGCATGAGAAGGATGGAGCTGAACAGTCCCACAGTTTGTATAGAAATCCTATCTTGTGGAAATGTGACTGGGAGGCCAGTAGTACATGCATAATAATGGGTCAGGCTATGTTGCAGTTACAGATAGCTTTCAAATCTCAGTGGTCAAACACAATGCATGGCTATTTCTTCTTACCTGTGCTAAAGATCCATTAGGGGTCAATGGTGGGGGAAGGTCTTCTCTATGTTGTCCTGAAGGTGATGGACCCTCTACCCCCCGGGGCCATCATCATTCCTGGCAAGGGGACAAGAAAGTGATGAATAGACTGAATTTTGTAGGTTTCTATGACACTTCCATGGCCAAAGCCAGCCACATGGCCGTGATTAACTTGAAGACAGTGAGATAGTACAATAGGCCCAAAAGGAGAGGAACTGGAGACATTGGTGAATAAATTTAATGGCCACCACAGGGAGGAAGGACCTCAAATATCTCACAAGGGCACTTGGATTTGATCTTGAATAGGGGAACCAGCCAAGGTTTGTAAATGGGAGAACCGTGTTTGGAACTGTGGTTTCATGGAACCAGGCTGGAGAAGTACATCTCTTCCCTTGCCTTGGACAGCATTTTTCTCTTTCTGCTTTGTAGATCTGTCTGCTTGCATCAAAGTCACAATATTGATCTGTTCTCTGCTTTTTCACAAGCTTAGCCCAAAAGATTCCCTCTCATCCTTTGCCCTACAGTTTTGAAGGTCCATGCAATTCAGGGGATTCTTGTCATCCTGCTTGTCCCCAGGTCAAAGCCATGTCTTCCAGCCTAACATTTACCAAAGAGAACAAAGCTGGTGTGTTAATTACCATCTGACTTTTGAACCTCTTTCTCAATTCATGGATTCCTAACTTAGTGAGAGATGAAAGAGGCTTCCTCAAACCCCAAGATGGATGGGAAGGAGAGAGAGAGAAAAGAGAAAAGCAGACCAGTAAGAAGGTGCGGACAGAAGCTGGAGAGGGGAAATAAAAAAACAAAACAAAACAAAAAACACAAACCATCGGGGAGAAAAGGAAGAATTTAAGACAGAGATTTTTGACTGAGTGGAATGTGGGAGAGATAAGGAGGAGCCCGAGAGCCAGGCTGCCCTAGGCTTCTATCCCAAAAGGGTAAAGCATAAGACCCTGGACAAGTTACTTACCTTCCTCTGCTTCGTTGACCAACTCTGAAATGAGAGCAAGTTGAATAGAACCCAGATTATAGCCTTGTCTTGAGAAACCAGTGAGTAAATCTAGGGCACATGTTCAGCACAGTCTCTGACATATGAAGTCCTCGATAAACAGTTTTGACAATTATAGTTTTGCATACAGAAGTTACAGCTGATTTGGGTTCAACATGTATGAAGATAATTCGGACTTCTTAAAATTAAAAGGCTATGTCCTGACTTCAACTTGTCTCCTTATTTTTTGCCTCTTGTCCTTAAAATTAAATTCCTGTTGATAAAGAGATTTGGTGACTTAGTCGGGGGATGAACAGATCTAATATATTTCTTCATATCTTTCTACCTCCTGTCCCTTCTGTGGTTCAAATTCTATTTGTCCTCAGAACGTTAATAAACTTCTTCTAATTTTCATTCTCACTAGACTGATTTTCATTATCGTTATAAATTCTAGTTCCTTCCACCTTCTCAGGTTGGCCTGGATCGCAGTTTTTCCATGGATCTGCAGTTGATTATTATGACATTTGCTCATGGTGGTGGTTTGGGGGGGATAAATTCTGATGGATGGCAAGGTTACTTCATGCCCTACGCTGGAACATAGTGTGTATTGTCTAATATGCTCTTAATGCAGGTGGGGCTGGAGTTATTTTTCACATCGGAGTCTTCATTTTAAAAATTGTATGGAAATTTACCTAAGTGGAGGGAATTTTCACTTTAAATCGTGTATGAATTGGCTTTATTTTATTGTTCAGGGTTCCTGCATTGATGTGAACCCAAGACTCTGGCTAAAAGACAACTTTCCAGTTGTAGAGTTGGAAATAATTTTGTGGGGTATCTTTTAAGTTGAGGTCCCTGGAGGAGGACTCTGGGATGGATGTTTGTGTGCAGGAGTTATACTGGATAATGTTCTAGGAGAAAATTTGCAAGCAAACAAGGGAGGCTGGCTTGGGCTTAAAGGGGTGATGTGGTGAAATGCAGTTAGGATAGTGGCTTCGGGTGACCCCACAGAGAGTTTGGGAGCTGGGATGACCCCTACAGAGATGTCCTCAACTGAGGCAAAGGGTCGTTGGATCTCCACATCAACCAGCAGTTGACTATGGCCAGCATTAAGGAAGAAGACAAGATGTCGGGTGAAGTGGCTCTTGTCCGCTAAGAACAATTCCTGGAGAGGGACACGTTTCTGAGCCCTCAGTGTCCATCATTCCCAGGTGGGGGGCAATGAGTGCCGTGGTCCCAAAGGGAGGACCTGGATGGAGCACCCCAGAACACACCATGTGGGGCCTTTCTTAATAACGATAACATCATGGGAACTGCTGGGCAATGTTGGCTGAGTTCTTTTTCTCTGTGTGATTATATTCATTTCTTAGGGCTCCTGAAACAACGAACCACAAACTTGGCAGATTAACACAACAAATTTATTGTCTCACAGTTCTGGAAGTGACAAGTCCAAAATCAAGGTGTTGGCAAGGCCATGCTCTCTCTAAAGGCTCCAGGAGATGATTTTTCCTTTCCTCTCTCCTAGCTTCTGGTGGTTGATGGCAGTCCTTGGTGTTCCTTGGCTTGTAGCTGCTTCAGTCCAATCTCTGCCTGTGTCATCACATGGCATTTCCCCTGTGTGTCTCTGGGTCTACATTTCCTTCTTTGTGCCAGGACACCAGTCATTGGATTAGGTTGCACCCTGATCTAGTATGGCCTTATTTTAATTGATTACTTTTGCAAAGACTCAACTTCCAAATAAGGTAATATTCTATAGGTTCCTGGGGTTAGAACTTCAACATATTTTTTTGGAGGTGGGAGGACACAATTCAATCCATAGCAGCCGCTCTTTGAGTAGATATCTAAATTCATCTACTGAACCATCATCCAGACCACATCACCGCACCTTGCTCATGGAGATATCATTAAAGATACCTCCACTTCCACCATCCTTGATCAGGCCTAACCATCTCTCTCCTGGATTACTGTAATAGCCTCTCTGCGGTTCTCCCTCCTGTCCCTTTGTCTCCGTCTACCTCCTCATTACCCCAGGGGACCCTTTTAAGACCCAGTTTTGATCATGTAACTCTGCTGCTCACAACCCAGCAGTGAGTGGTTTTCAGTTACCTACATCATGAAGTCCACACTCTTCAGTTTCATCTTCAAGGTACCATGTTACCTGATCTTGTTGACCTGTACAGTCTCTTCTCTGATTCATGTTGGCTTTGAACCTCACACTGAAAAAATAGTAAGTTGCTTCTGTGTGCAGAGCACCTCGTAGGCACTCAATAAATGGCAGTTCTCTTTCTTCCCACACTTTACAAAAAGACGTTTCTCCTCCAAGGATCTAATGGAATTGACACATTCACCTGGCGATGCTGGTGTGTCCACAGGGAATGGATGTCGTGGAGGAGGATGCTGAAAGTCAGAGAGTAGAAAGAACTACCCAGCTGATGGGGAAGCCAGGAGTCAGACTCAGATTTGTGACTTCCAGTGTGGAGACCTTTCTGGTGTCTATGCAGTTCATACTGACAAACTCGACCTTCCGTATATTTAAACTGGTTGCCTGTTGCTCTTACCAACGTTTGTGCAGCCTGTGAAGTTTGAATGAGGGGAAAGCTCTCTCCTTTGTTACATAATAATAATTGTGGAGGAAGAAATAGATTTTCACAAGTTGGGATACAGAGAACATTTAAAATAAAAACGCATCTGAACTCAGGGAGACTACATTGCTCTCAGAATTTCTCCCTTGTGGAAAGATAAATGCATGTCAGAAACTGTCCCCTCACTGCATATCAGGAAAGCACCATCGGCTCCAGGGATTAAATAAAAGCATCAATGTGTATCTATGTTTCTTTAAGATACAGCTGTGTGAGTCAGAGGGGCTCTGCCAGGTGTTACAGAGGTTTCCATGGCAACTTCGTCTTTATTTTCCTTCCTGAATAACACTGTTAAACACTGACTTTGAGTCAACACCCATTTGAGATTCTCCAATTTAAAAGTTCCTTTCCATTGTAAGCTGCATTTACACATCTCCAGGTAGAGAGGGGAATTGAACAATTTCTTGAGGAATTGGAAATATGTAGACCTTTCATCTGATACGGAGTATTTACCTTGTCCTATTGTTACTGTTATTACCGATATGATCCTGGGCTCACTTTACTGTCAACTTGGTTTTTCCTCTGTAGAAGCAGCTGAAGACACTTTGGACCCTCATTCTCATGAAGGAGACATTTCTAGATATTATTTCCAGAAAAACCAGATCAGGATCATCAGGCAACTGAAGTAGAAAATATTGCAATATTTGGGCAGTCAAGAGGGAATATCTACAAAACTGGAGTGGGAGTAGCAGTGAGTGTAGTCATGTTTCATATTTCATAGCCCACAGGAAGTGTTGGAATGGACTAAATGACAACTGGTCCATCTTGGATGTGCTGAACTGTTCGTTCTTTGTGAGAATACCATACGAGAAGAACTTGGCAATGGACTTCCCGTTGACAAAGATCTTGCACAAAGAATATTTTTGTAGACAACTGCATGCTGTTCTTCTTGGTCAATATTTTCTTCTAAGACTGGCCCTTCAGTTAATCAATGTCTTATAAGTCAATTGCAGCTATTGGACTCCAGCTGAGACAAGTGCAGTGGGCAGGGATGCGGATGAGGAACCAGGAGACCTGATTCTTGTTACAACTCAGTCACTCATTAGCTGTGTGGCTTGGTAAGCCACTCAACTTGGTAAGTCACTCAACTTTGTTTATAAAATTGAATTAATATTATTTCTGGACTTTGGCCTTTTAAAGTAGCATTAAGAGATTTTTATCTAAGGATATCCTATTTGCATTTATCCTGTACGTGGACAAAAACTATCAGAGGCATTCATTCATTCATTCATTCATTCATTCACCAAGAGCAGTGGAATGGTGGTTAATGCTTGCATTCAAGACTGGTGGATCTGGGTTTGACTTTACCTCTTTAAGTCTGTTTCTTCATTTTTATTTTTTAATTAAAATTAAAAAATTATTTTTAAAGATTTTATTTGAGAGATAGAGAGAGAGAGAGAGAGAGAGAGACAGTGCATGAGCAGGGAGGAGAGTGAGAGGGGGAGAGAGAAGCCAACTCTTGCTGAGCAGGGACCCTCACATGGGGCTCGATCGCAGGACCTTGAGATCATGATCTAAGCCAAAGACAGACACTTAAACCACTGAGCCACCCAGGTGCTCCCTGTTTCTTTCCTTTTAAACTGGAGTAAAAAATGTAACTTCCAGAAGGGTATGGGGAAGATTAAATAAGGCAATGCACAAAAAACAAGAAGCAGAGTGCCTGGGTCATCACAGGTACCCCAGTAAATCTTTCTTGAGTGCATGAGCAGGAATATTTATGGGGCAGCTACTTCATTCAAGGCTCTTTTTGAGCTACTGATGATAGAGGGGACTCAGGTATGATCCAGGCCTCAGTGAGTGAAGCAAACACAACCCACTCGTAGTAGGTCTAGTCCCTGACCACGGCCCGCAGCATTTACATTAGGTATTTGCAAATGTTATTAATATGAACAGTGAATATCTTTGAGTTCCTCTCAGATTATAGGTCTTCAAGATTCCTGGCAGTGGAACTGGTGGGTGAAAGGGTGTGATTCACACCGCACCAGAGGCAAGCCTAGGGGTCACGAGAGCCCTGAAAGGGGCAAATGGCACTTGACCTGAGCTGGTGGAAAAGGGCAGTGAGTGAAGGCTGCTTGTTAAGCGTGAAAGGATGAGGAGATAAAACCAAGCGTGGTGGGAGATAGGCGCCACTGTTACTGCCATTTTGCAGATGAGGAAACAGACAGCAGGGGCCCAGCAATCCGTGCCACACGTCCCATAGTGAGCATGGGGTGGACCTGGGGGCCTGACTGCTAGTGGGATGGGGGGGGGGCGGGCTAATGGGGAGTTCATGGGGAAAGCAGGAAACAGGAGAGGGAATTCCAAATATGGGGAACAGCATGTGCAAAGAGAAGAGGGTCTCAAAAACCAGTTCTAGAGACATAAGAGACGGTTACTGTGAGTAGTAGGACTCGCGCCACCCGGAACCCCTCTGGAGAACGGCTGACTGGTTCCAAAATGCATAAGATTCAGTTCTGAAAATCCTAGCAAACCCCGCTTCATTCCTTTGTTGTCCAGATACATTGAGACTGGTACTCTGAAAAATGCGAAGTTCTCCAAAAGAATGAGTATTTATTACCGTTGGGGACAAACTGGAAGAGATTCAATTTATACTCAGTTTAATTAATTTACTTTGACTTGCCCATATGGTTCTCACGCTAGCTGCTAGCATGCTCCTGGCCGGTGAATAATTATTCTGTAGATGGGGTATCTGCTGACTGCTAGGCTCAGAGCTCTATGCAGCGTTTCTCATCCTTTTAACTATGTTCCAAGGTAGACGTTTCCCGCCCCATTCCTCAGGTAAGCAAATTGAGCTCAAGCATGGCTGCCGGGTGGGGCGTGGTGGCCGCCGCTGTTGGAGCCCACCTCAGCCTGCCCTCGGAATCCACGGCGGGGTCATGTTGGGGACAAAGAAAATAGTCCAGATTGCCAGAGCAGGCCCGAGAAGGGACTGGGGGGCCCTCTAAGCTCTCCCAAGATTCTAGAGCTGCCTCCCTGCCCCTCACTTAACACCAGAAGACTAGAAATGGTCCCTTAACAGCTCTCCCAACCTTCATGTTTTCTATAGCTCACTTCCCCGCCCAGCACTTCCCATACACAATCCTCCCCGCTCAGGTCTCTCACCTGCCTGCCAACCCCACAGATGGCCGGTGGTAGAGCCGAGGTTTGGGCGCAAACGGGCCTAACCCAAGGGCGCTAGCCCGCCTCCAGTCCTTGGAGCATGCTGTTCCCACCAAGGAGCCGACCTCCTCTCCCTACTCTCTGTCAGAAATGCCACAGGGCAGAAGGAACCAGTCCTTTCCTGAACCTTTTTCGGTCCCCTTCTGAAGCCACTTTCCCCCTTGTTATTGTTGATTCTGGATGCTTCTTAAAGTGTCCACCTGTTTATTTCTTGAAGCAACAAATGTGTTCAGTACCCTTTGCCAAGCACACAGAAGGCAGCTTGTGTTAGATAAATATAAAATGCCACATTCTATCTTTGTGGCTGAGCTCAGTTACTTCTTGCTATGGGGGCCAAATTTGTCCCCGTAAGGTGGAAATACTGAGACTTGCCACATCCTTACAAAATGGATCCAGGCAGATTGGTCTTTTTTGACAATAAGGGACGACGGAAGCTTGGTGTGTTCCAAGCCCAGTGTTACATACCGGGGACTCAGCGATGAGTAATACAGTGTCTCTTCCCCCGAGGAGCTCAGGGTGAGAGGGTGGTGGGTGGGATGTGCTGAAAGAACTAGAAAATTGATGATCACTGTCCACTGTGACCTGCCACGTCATCCAACCTAGGGTGGGAGGTGTCAGAGAAAGATTCGCAGGGGGAGGTGGCCTTTAGCTGAATTAGGAAGGAGCAGAATGTGTTAGAGAGGTTCATGGGCGAGGAGGGTCCATGAACACTTGAAGCAGAGACAACAGCATATGATGAGGCTCTGGAGAGTAGGTGGCCCTGGGGCATTTGAAGTACTTGTAGCTAAATGCGGTCTTTGTTTCCCTAACAGTAATAGAGGCAGATCAGACAATGTCCAAAGAACCTTGAAAAACTTTGATCTGAGAGAGAGAGAGCATTTCATATGCCTCTCCTGTCAACAATAACTGAAATTTCAAGCACAAAATGGATCATGGAAAGAAATAGATGTTTAGTCTCCATCCAACAAATATCCTTGCAAAGGTTTCATGGGGCTTAGCTCCAGACACCTTCCTCAGATTTTGAGCTTGAAAATCTTGTTTTAAGGACTGGTCAGTTTAGTATCTTTCGAGATCTGGTCCAGTTAAACATTCTGAGGGAAGTAAAATACTTCTCATCAACATCCATGTTCTCATATCTCATCTCGTGTGTTTAGACCAGTTCTTTTTTTTTTTTTCTAAAAATGAGATTATCCATTTTTGCTCCAGGATTTCAGGGTAAGTAGAAGTGTTGAATGCTAATGCTTTCAAAATAACTCCAGAATCACACATGCTTTAAGACAGAAACCATTTCCTATTCAACTACATATTATGAAAGATGCTTTTGGTTTCTGCCACTGGGAATGCCTGGTTAAAGCTGCTTATTTCCAGGCCAGTGTGGTGAGCAAGAGCACTGAGCAAGCATCTGTTCCTTGCCAGTTCCCTTCAACACCTTGTGCTTTTTTTTTTTTTTCTTTTTAAGTAATCTCTACACCCAGCATGGGACTCGAACTTATAACCCCGAGATCAAGAGTTGCACACTCCACCGACAGAGCCAGCTGGACAGCCCAACACCTTGTGCTTTTCATCTTCACAATGGATTCAGGATTCAGAACGGCTTGTCTCCCCACCCCCACCTTCACTCCCACCCTCACCCCCACCTCCCACCCCTATCCCCCGGGGGAGCTCAGCAGGGTCATTTTGGAAATAGTAGATTTGGGACTTGAACTCGGATCTGTGCAACACCATGACCAGTACTCTTTCCAACACACCACTCTTGTAGTGGGCATTGTTTTGCTTACCCACAATATCCTTTTTCCTCTGATAGCAGAAACTTGATTTCCCTTTGGGGACACATCTCTCATTCCCAAGTCTGTTTGTTTCGATACAACTGATTCTAAAACTCAGCCCTGGGGGTGGGCATGTATCTTATGCCTGGTTAGTCAATGTCCCATATTTCCCACCGTCGAGGGAACTGGCTAAGGGATTGTCCCTGTGATCCGGACTAGGCCACTGAGACACGGTTCTGAGCTTTGATGAAACCATTGTGAAAGAGAAGTTCTTTCCCATTAGAATTGTTAGCTGCAGAGATACTTTAAGCCTCGAGAAGCCAGACCAGATAGAGGGTTTGCCTCGAGATGGCACTAGCGCAGAGGGAAATGGAACCAGGAGGTGGAGAGAGTAGGGTGCCCAGCCTGTCTCGGTCTGCCTGGGACTTCAGCACTGAGTCCCCCATCACGGGAAGCCCTCAGCCCCCAGCAGACTAAGACTGCTGGTCATCTTAGTGGAGAACGACATCAAGTTTTGGTATAACTTTTAGTCTTATGGATTGAGCCATGTCTGAGTACATCTGAGCACATGGGGATTTTTCTGCTGCATTTCAATGAATCCATCTCTTTTTCTGCTGAAGCAGGTTGAGTAGTAGGTTTCTGGCGCTTTAACTGAGAGGATCCTGATGAATACATGGGACCACATTCAAGGTTTGGAATCTTCTCACAGAATCCTATAGGGTTTTATCAGAAAACAAGGGAAGGCAAGACACAGAAGGTTAGACACAGAGAGGAGTTGAAGACTGTTGCTATAATGCAAGTGTTGTAGGAACTCCAAGACAAAAAATGTCAGAGAGAAGATTTTAATTGGTTTTAATTAATAGGTTTTAATTTAATAGGTTTTAACTGGATTTTTAAAAAATATTCTATTTATTTATTTGACAGAGAGAGACAGCAAGAGAGGGAACACAAGTGGGGGGTGGGGTGGTGTGGGAGAGGGAGAAGCAGGCTTCCCGCTAAGCAGGCTTCCCGCTAAGCAGGGAGCCTGATGCAGGGCTCCATCCCAGGATCCTGAGATCATGACCTGAGCTGAAGGCAGATGCTTCACAACTGAGCCCCCCAGGAGCCTGGTTTTAATTGGATTTTGAATAAAGTTCAAGATTGGAGTTGCATCAAGCAAGAAGGTGGGGGGGGAGAAAAAAGAGCTCACTGAACATCAAAAAATGTTCAATCAAAAATAATGCTTCTCCCTAAGCAGTAACATCAATATGAACTGTATAAATCAATCTTTCTTCGAGGTTCCTGAATCAGGAAGGAGCTTGGAAGGTAGTCAGCAGGGTCTGTGAGCTTTTTTTTTTTTTTTAAAGATTTTATTTATTTACTTGACTGAGAGAGAGATCACAAGTAGACAGAGAGTCAGGCAGAGAGAGAGGGGGAAGCAGGCTCTCTGCTCAGCAGGGATGCTGAGGCAGATGCGGGGCTCGATCCCAGGACCCTGAGATCATGACCTGAGCCGAAGGCAGCGGCTTAATCCACTGAGCCACCCAGGCGCCCCCTGTGAGCTGTTTTTAATGTTAAATGCATTGATTATCCATCCGAACAGGCTATCAGAAGTGCTGTGTGCCTCTGCTTTCCCATGGCACTCTAGCAGCCCTTTCCTTCCAGTGGACAGCACCATAGCCAGTCCTGGGATGAACAGCTGATGTTCAGAAGAACCAATTAATTGAATGGATGGATGGGGTCTTTTAAAGACATGGGGGGGGGGAGTGGTCTCAGAGGAGATCTTGGTGCAGAAAGGATTAAAGGATATTGAATCTCTTGTCTAGCCTGACTTAAAGTCATGAGATTTGGAATCAGATAGATTTGAACTCAAAATTACACACTAACTGATGATCTTGGATTACTTACTTGATTTTTCTAAGCTTAGTTTCTTTACTGGTCAAATAAATAAGGATGTGTACATCATATTTTCCTATGAGATTCTGCATGCAAGCCCTGTGACTGGCCATAGTGAGAGCTCATCCTGATACCCTCCCTAAGTTATCAGCTTACAAAACAGAGACATTGATTCCACCATCTCTTTAAGGAGATAGATTCTTCTTGTGTATCTCCAGGGATGGAGAGCTCACTGTCTTACAAAGCGACTCAATCTGGGACAGCTCAGATGGTTAGAAATTCTCTCCTTATTTTGAGCCAACAATTTGTCTCCTTGTAACTTCCCACTGATCCAAGTTATGATCTCTGTAGTTATTTTAGTAAGTTTAATTCTTGATTCCTTGTGACAGTCCTTCAATATTTGACAACAGCTTTCATGTCAACACCTTCTGGATGGATGTGGTGAGGACCATGTGTAGTAATGATAATGTAAAGAGCTCAGCACAGTGTCTGATGTGTGGTGAGACCTCAGGAGACGGAGTTCATCAGACTTTGGGTTAGAAAGTCCTGGGAGCAAACCCCAGGTCTACTTTCTAGATGTGAGACTGGGGGCAATTTACTTAGTTACTTTTCACCTCAGTTTACTTCTCTATAGAGTTGCTTTGAGTTACTTATATCTGAAAGGCATTGTTGTAATTAATAGAAGTGATATCCCATACGCACCTAAATTTTCTATAGGAATCAGGAGGGACGAGAATCTTCACACTTTTCTATAGGGCTCAGAACCAAAGGGAACAAACCCCAAATGGGGATGATGTGGGATGTAGAAAACGGTGGGTCCAACCCAGGGAAGAAATGATGGGAAGTCCCAGAATGTCTGGGCTAGAAAAGGACCAGTCTAGAGAGGAGCAAGAAGAGGAGTACTCTGGGGGCTGCCTGGATGGCTCAGTTGGTTAAGCACCTGCCTTTGGCTCAGGTCATGATCCTGGAGTCCCAGGATTGAGTCCCACATCAGGCTTGCAGCTCCATGGGGAGTCTGCTTCTCCCTCTAACCTTATTCTCTCTCTCTCAAATAGATAAATAAAATCTTAAAAAATAAAAAAGAGGAGTGCTCTGTAAGGGGGGGCTCCTTGAAAAAGGGGGGCTTATTAGAAAATCTAATGTTGTAAAGCTTTAAAAAATTGTACAACACATTGTAAGCAGTAAATAATGATCTTTAGAAACTATAGGGACAATGTAGACCTGTATGAGAAGAAAATTTAACCACCTTTTTAAGTACACAGTTTGAGAAGTTTTAACAAATATGTACACTTGTGTAACCACAATCAGGATGTAGAACATTTCTCTCATCCTCCAAAATATCCCTCAGGCCCCTTTGCACTAAATCCCCATGCTCACCCAGACCCCAGGCAGCCGCTGATTTGCTTCCTGTCCCTATAAAAGAGGTTTGCCTTTTTCAGAATGCCGTAGAAGTGAAATTATATAAGAGGTACTTTTATATGTCTGACTTATTTTGCTCAGCACAATGATTTTGAAGTTCAACTCAAATACATATTGATATGGTATGAATCAACAGTTTTTTTTTAATTGAGGAGGACCATCCCACCTTACGGATATCCACAATTGTAGCTTATGAATAAATCTTCTATGAGCTTTCACATGCAAATCATTGTCCAGATAGAGGTTTTCATTCCTCTTGGGAAAACATCCCAGGGATGGAAAGGCTGGATCAAATGACCTGTATATGGGTAACTTTTATTTAAAATAATTTTCTTTCTTCAAGTTTTTATGTAAATTCCAGTTAGTTAACATACAGTGTAATGTTAGTTTCAGGGATAGAATTTAGTGATTCAACACTTCCGTACTACAAGCACTCCTCACAGCAAGAGCGCTCCTTGATTCCTATCACCCATTTCCCCCATCTTCCACCGCCTTGGCTCTGATAAACATCAGTTTGTTCTCTATAGTTAAGAGTCTGTTTCTTGGAGCACCTGGGTGGCTCAGTGGGTTAAGCCTCTGCCTTCGGTTCAGGTCATGATCTCAGAGTCCTGGGATCGACCCCGAATCAAGCTCTCTGCTCAGCGGGAAGTCTGCTTCCCACCCCATCCCCCCCACCACCTTCTCTGCCTGCCTCTCTGCCTACTTGTGATCTCTCTCTGTCTCTGTCAAATAAATAAATAAAATCTTAAAAAAAAAAAAAGTCTGTTTCTTGGTTTGCCTCTCTTCCTCCCACATGTTTGTTTGTTTTGTTTCTTAAACTTATGGCTAACTTTATTATTTTTTTTTAGTTTCAGTTTTTAAATTTTTTAAAAAGAGTTTATTTATTTATTTGAGAGAGCCCACACAAGCAGGGAGGAGGGTCAGAGGGAGAGAGATAAGCAGGCTTTTCACTGAGCAGGGAGCCTGATGTGGGGCTCAATCCCAGGACCCAGGGATCATGACCTGAGCTGAAGGCAGATGCTTAACCAACTGAACCACCCAAGTGCCCAAATTTATAGCTAACTTTTAAAAACAATAAACCACCAAGCTATTTTCCAAAGTAATTGCCAGCACTTGCTAAGGTCAAGCTTTTTAATTTTAGCTTTTCTAGTGGGTATAGTAGTATCCTAATGCGATGTTAACTTGTTAACTATAATTTCCTTAGTGACTAAACACAGCGAACATCTTCACAGGTTTATTGTGCATTCATATATCTTCTTCTGTGATGTTTCTGCTTAAATATCTTATTCATTTTTATTAGAATGATTATTATATAGTTATGGAATAACAGAGGTACCTTCTAGAAGGCCTTCATCTATCTACCATCTATCTACCTACTCCCAGTCTGTGTATTACCATTTCATTTTCTCAGTAGTCTTGGAAGTATAGATGTTTAACAGTTTTACAAAGGCTAACTTTATGAAAATTTTTATTAACTTTTTATTTTATGGTTTGTTTCTGTATCCTAGCTAAGAAATTTCGGCTATCTGAATATCAGACAGATTTCTCCCATGCTTCCTCTCAGAAACTCTGTCATTTTGTAGTTTTAGCTCTTATATGCAGGTCTGTGATCCATTGCAAACGAATTTCAATGCATGGTGAGGTAAGGGTCAAGTTTTGTTCTCCACAAATGCACGTCCAGCTGTTCTAGGAGCATTTGTTGAAAGGGTTATTCTTTCCCTCATTCAATTAACTTTGCACTCGTGTCAAAAATCAATCACTGTATAGATGTCAGTCTATTTGTGGGCTCTTTTTTTGGCTCCATTGATCTCTGTATCCACCTTTAAACCATAAGCATATTATCATGTTCTCTGTAATGTTATATGAAAGCTAAAAATCAGGTGGTGTGATGCTGCCAGCTATGTCCTTTTTTTTTTTTTTTTTTCAAAATAGTTTTGGCTCATCATGGGGAGGAAGTATTAAATACATCTAGGGGTCATGGAGTCTCCCAGAAGAAAAGGATGGGAAATCCCCCTCCTTTGGGGGGCTTAATGCCACTAGAGTTCCATGAGTAGGAAAAGACAAGAGCCTAGAATGTCACTCACGAGGAAGGAAGGGAATTTCTAGGTGGGTGAGTAGCCTGAGTTCAGCTGAAAGGGTCTGAGGGCTGGGCTGCTTCTAGCACAGCTGATGGCTACCGTTGGAAAGCCCCATCCAGCCTCAGTTTCCCTGGCCCAGTGAAAACAGGGCCACAAGACAGAGATACTCAACTACTGGCTCATAGAGACATCAGGGGAACCATGGACAGGAACGTAGAAAGGTGTCTCTTAGAGCAGCAAGCTGGGGAAACCGGATGTAACTTGCTCAGTCTTTAGTCCTGCCTCATCAGACTTCAGAGCTGTTGACTTGCAAACCTGAAGTGAGGAACTGGGCATCTGCAACACCCCTGGGCAGAGAAAAATGTTAAAAACAGTGATAGTGACGATTGTATCAAAACAACCTTCCAGATGTCAACGGTTCCGTGGTAATGCTGTTTGAAGAATTGCTCATGAGAGAAATTTTGAGGCATTAGAATATGGGAAATGCTTTTGTATTAGAAAATCTGTCACACAGTAGACACTTTTGGGGAAGAATAAATGAATGAATGAATGCCTGCAGACAATGATGAGAAAGGAAGTTTTCCCAATATGGTTAGATTTCTATGGCCCATGTTTTGAATATCTAGCAAAATGTAATAGAGGGGATAATGATTTGCAATTTAGTTGTAATCATTTCAGTGAAAACTGCTGGGCTTCTTAAAACAAGCTTTGGAATGCAAAGCGCTCATCTCAGGATTAAGTGGCAATAAGACTCACTTACTCAAGATGTCTAGAGAAAGACATTTAGCCCCAACCCTGCTCCCTGAGAAAGAACTGTGGTTATTAAGATAAGTATAACTTCAGGGGTGCCTGGGTGACTCAGCTGGGTAAGTATCCAACGACTCGATCCCAACGCTTGGGTCTTGATTCAGGGTCATGAGTTCAAGCCCTGCATTGGATTCCACACATGAAGCCTACCTAAAAAAAACACACACACACAACATAAAAACATATACACACACACACACATATGTATGTATGTGTGTATGTATATATATGTGTGTGTGTGTGTATACATATATATACACACAATATAAACAATATATAAACAATATACATATATATATATATTGTTTAGAACTTGTGGAGGCTTTGTGTGGTCTCAGGTCTCCAGTGCCAGGAGACCTCTGCTGACATCTGCATGATCTGAGGCTAGGACTCTGGTGTTAACTCTGAGGTAAAAAAAAAAAAAAAAAATTAAAACTTCAATGTGGGGTCAACAGAATTAGCTTCTCTGGTTTTAGGTTCTTTCTAAGAAAATCTGTCTTGAAATAGGGCGTGGAACCCATTTCCCAGGTGGGTGATCCAAAGAACGGTGCCTGGTGAGGCTTTGTAAGGGAATGTTTGTCTTTTGTCCTTTATTTTTTTCTGAAACAAGGAGTCTCAAACACTTGTGATGCTTGGAAGGATGCACATAGTGTTCACATTTATCTTTGAATATTTTAGATGCAAGTCACAGAAAGCCCAGTCCAAACAAACTTTTGTTCTTAGGAGGCTGAGGTCGCTGGAGAGTCATCTTAGAGGCCGCTTACAAGGGCCAGGAGCTATATGGAAGAGAGAACGCCCAAGTTCCGTGCCACAACAACCAACTTGCTTTTGCCTCAGAAACAGCCCAAATATGGACACCAGGAGGTGGGGAAGATTGGCTGTCACTCCAGAGTTTGTCCGCACAGCATCTTTCTCAGTCTAAAAGAAACAGAAGGAAACAAACAAATAAGACATGAAATAAAAAAATTCAAGTATCTGCTCCCTCAGGGAAACCTCCTCAGGCTCTGCTTTCCTCCTCTAAGCAGATGGCTTGGCTCTCTTTCTGGGGACCCACAGCCCTTGTACTTGTCATAACCGCAGTGGAGATGGAACGAGTGTCTCCCTGTGTTATACGGGTCTGCTGGGATGTGTCTCTGCCATCAGACTGTAACTCCCAGATGGTGAGCACTGTGCCAGGCACAGGACATAGTCGTGAATCAGAGACAGACAAGGTCTCATGCCACATGAAATATCACTCTGATGGGAGAGGAAGTCATTAATGTAATGATGACATAAAAATTGACTATTTACAATTGAGATGAGTGCCATGAACCCCAAGTTTAAGGGCAATAAAACAGAACACTCTAATCTTACAATGCTTAGTAAATGCTAATTAAGTACAGAAATGAAATAAAGACAGAATCACTAAAAAAAAAACAAAAAAAAAACAAAGAACTTTGTTTAGTCTTCTTGATTAGAATATATGTTCTTTGAATATGGAGGTTGTTGCCTAACTCAATATAGTCAGTATAATTTGAGCTCAGTAAACAGGTTGAGAATTTGACTTGATGTATTACTGATTTTCAATTATTATGACTGTTATTTTCAATATATTATTCAGGATAATTTTCTTATTGCTGTCAGTGGCAGAATTCCCGGTCAGACAAGTGTCAGCATAAAAGGGAACTTACTGCCTCTTCTCACTGATGGTTGGTAAGTCCAGGGCTGGCACTGGTTTTACTCATGGGGTCCTCATGTCATCAGAACTTGACAGCGCTCCATCTCTCAAATCTGCTTTCTATGAAGGCTCATATACCCTGTCTTCTAGGTGATGACAAAGGTGACCGCTCGCAGGTGTAAGCTTAGTAAGTGTAGCACACAGACACACTTTCCTGAAGCCTCCAGCAAAATCCCGGTCTTGACTCCCATTGGTCTGGCTTGGCTGTCTGTCTGCTCTCACCTAAATCAGCCACTTGAGCCAAGAGGATACAGGATCACCTTGGTTAGACCTGGGTCAAATGACTACACTGAGTGCCAGGGATGGACCAGCCAAAACCCCCCTCCAACTTGCACCCCAACTTACAGACAGAGGGTGGGTCAAAGGTGGTTTTGCATGGAGATACCAAACTGTCAAAAATCTACATCTGTATTTACTCACATTCAAGGAGATGCAGAAGAGTATGATTCCTTGGATTTCCAAATCAAGGGCTCAAATAAACTTTTGCATAACCAGACAAAGAAAAGCCTTTCTACTATGATTGCAGTGTAGAGTCTCATGTTCTATAAAAGATCTAAAAATGAAGACTGAGTTGGATTGCTACATTTTATAACCTGCCATTTCCAGACAATGGATAAGTAGTAATTATTTCTCCCACAATCCCTTAAAAGGCAAATAGCGTTATTCAAATAAATCTCTCACAGATTTGAAAACAGAGAGGTTGTGACATTTACAGAAGAGAACAAGACTGGCATTAATGGTTTTAAAAGTTCCGGAGTCATAAAACCTGGGTTGAAACTTTTGTTCTATCTCTAACAGGCTGTATGGCATGGTTAAGTCATTTCATCTTTTTGGGCAATAATGATAGAACCCTCAGAGGCCTCTCATGAGGGCTTAAACCTATTCATAACTCGTGAAACTGACATTTCATTTCATTTCTTCAGCCAGCCACTCGGTATTTATTTGCCCTGAGCTGGACACCAGAGATAGGAGTCCTTGAGATACCGAACCCAAACCAGCCACGGAAATAAAAGCTCGTGTGGTTCCTGCTGTCCACGCGTGTCCCGCGGACTCTGAGGATGCAAGACCAGATTCTCCTAGTGGGTGTGGAGGGTGGTTCATGGAGCCATAGAAGTCGCTCAGAAGTGGTGTGGGCGTTCTCCAGGTGAAAGGTGGGCAGGCAGGGGACACAAAGACCGAGGCAGGCACCTGCTCAGTGAAGTTTACAGCCCTCTGCAGCCATGTTTCACAGCATGCACCCCTGTCTATGCGTGGCCACAGCCGATTGGGCCAAGGCGGACAGCTGACCCAGGAGACGCAGTCCACTGGCTGAGTAGAGCCAATCAGACCGTCTCCTGGGAGCTTGGAATTAGGAGATCGGGTCAGAGGGGAGCTAGTGCTGGACCCTTTGGGTCTTGGCGACTTGGGGGTCAGACTGCTGCACGGAGGTGGCCCTTTGGAACCTTGTGCAAAGATGGGCAAACAGAGATGGCAGGTTTGTGGAGAAATCTGGAGGAAGAGAGTGGAGAGAAAAGCAGAATGAGAGACCCTGGGGCTCCTATGAGACACAGGAAGGGAGTGTCCGTCTTACAATAAATCACGTTGAACTAATGCTTGGGCTTTTTTCGTTTCTTTTTTTGTTCCTTTTACTTCGTTTGCTCGAAACAAGCAATCCCTGACCCAAACAACATGCCAGTTACAGGACCAGCACAAGCGAAATTCTGGAAATGCTCTCACTTAATTTATGCTACTTTTCACCCTCCTTTTATTATGTTCCTTCAGTTCTGTCCTCCTTGCCTCTCTCAGAGCCAATCTTTTCTGATCTTCTTTAACACCTTTTGGGGTGCCTGCCTTACCATTGTCACCATTGTCAGGAATAAAAAATAAAAAATAAATAAAATAAATAAATAAATAAATATATAATAAATAAATAATAAAATAAATAAATAAATAAATAAAAGTCTCATTTTTAAATTTTCTTTAAGCTAAACTCAGGCTGATGTGGAACCACCATCTACCTGTTTGGTGGGAAGTTTAAACGCAGTCACTCCTGGGTCACAGATCTGTCCAGGCTGTTATCCCTGTGTGAGGTCCTGCCCTGTCCTGGGGTGCTGCCCATCACCACTTGCTCAGTCTGCAAGGGACCCTGCCCCACCTTAGAGGCATTGCCTTCTCTCTCCTCCCCTTGCATAATCTCCTCAGTGAGGGCCTGTTCTGGAAAAGGAAGACTCAGAAGGCAGTTCCAGAAGGAGAAATAGAGGAACAAAAAAGAACAACTGTATAAATTAAAATTAGCATGCCACCCAGATAACTTTGCTTGATTAGTTAGTTGAGCACTTAGCCCAATCCAAACAGTGTACTAAGAGGTCTTTTTCCCTTTTGAACAAAATTGAACACAATTTTGAACAAAATTGTGGTGATACACACACACACACATATACAATTTCACATGCCTCACTTAATTTAACTTGGATATTTCATCAACCTGGATGACAACCCTGGATAATTTATGTTTAATATGCTGGGTATACTGTAATATTATCTCCATTGTAGATGAGATTGTTAACTCTTAGGGAGGTTAGTTAGCATTTCCAAAGTGACCCATGAGGACGTGGCAGTGCAGACACCCACATGGGGTCAGTCTGACCCAGGTATCTTCATCCTTGCCCCCTCCCCTAGTTAACCCAGCTGAAGCACATCATAGGAGGGGGCTGTCATGTCTGAAGACAAAAGCTATGTGAGTTCTCTGAGTCAGATGCTCCCCAAAAGCTCTGTTTCCTGGATTCTATTGTTACCATTTCTGGGGCTTTTCAGAGAAATTTGAAATTAGAAAAGATGAAAGCTTTAGACCTCGAAAGGCCACTGTGTTTAACTTGAGGCAGTGCTTGCCTGTCTGGAGGGTGATAGCAGAGGATGTGTGGTCAGTGTTCCTTTAAGAAAGGTCATGGTCCCAAAGTGAGGTCTAGAGAAAGCATCCAAATGTGAAGCTTGACATGGGCCTGGGGTCAAGGTTCTGAGAAGACTGGCCAGGCTGGTAGGCTTGTCATAAACCAATGGTAAAAGGTGATGATGTCTATTTTCTCCAGTGAGATATGGTAGATGAGATGAAGGGGTCCTATAGTGTGGCTGGAGGTGGCATTTCCAATCAGAAGTCATACCAGGATCTCAAATGTGGGCCACAGGTGGGAGAGTCTACAGGGCAAGAACACCATTATGGATTGAAAGTTTGCATTCCCCCCACAGATTCCTACATCGAAGCTCTAATCTCCAATGTGATGATATCTGAAGGAGGGTTGTTTGGGAGGTAAATTGGTCATGAGAGTAAAGTCTTCATGAATTCAATCAGTGCCCTTAAAAGACCTGGGAGAGGCACTCTCTCTGTAAGAGCACAGCCAAGAAGTAAGCCTTCACTTGGAACTGAATCCGCCAGCCACTTGATCTTGGCCTTCCCAGCCTTCAGGACTCTGATGAATAGATTCCTGATGTTTAACACCACCTCGTCTATGTTGTTACAGCAGCATGAGCTGATTAAGACAGATGTGTTGGAGTTGAACCTGACACAGATCACTGACCAGGAGCCTCCACAGAGCCCAGAGCGAGGGGTTCGCTGGTGGTGTTGGGCAGATTGTAGCACTAGACCGACTCTTTCTCTTTCGGTTTTAATTCAAAATACTCTGAGATCCTACTGATAAAAGATGACTGGTGCCTAGTCCCTGCTGTTACGGATTTTTAGGGGCTTGGGGCAGGATTGGGCCTGGGAGGCTCCTCTTGTCCATGTGTCCATGTGAAATTCCTGTGTTGATTCAACCCGGCCTTGCCCACCCAGTCCCAGCAAGGCAGGGCTACGGTGCTGGTCCTGACTCACCAACACATGAGGGCAGCCATCAGTCCGGCTGCCTAGAGCTGTGGACTTAGTTTCCAGTTGAGGTCTTGGCCTTGTAGCTTCCAGCCAAGCACTGAGTAGGGGCCCAGGATTTTTTTTTTTTTTTTACATTGAAATGAGAAGGAAAGGGGACAGACAAATTCTCCAGCAATGGCTTCTTCGTAGCACTATCTTTGCCAAATTCAATAGGTGGGTCTGTGAGGATAAACCCCGAATGCAAATTCATTAAAAAAAAAAAATGCTGACAAAATCTCCACTTCTTTTTATGTTTACAGGAGGCCAAATAAATTTGATTTTTTTAAAAAGATTTTTAAAAAATTTATTTGTCAGAGAGAGAGAGAGCACACAAGAGAGTGAGTGGCAGGCAGAGGGAGAAGCAGGCTCCCTGCTGAGCAAGGAGCCCGATATGGGACTCGATCCCGGGAACTCAGGATCATGACCTGAGCTGAAGGCAGACGCTTAACTGAGCCACCCAGGCATCCCACTACTACTATTCCTAAGAAGACCTGGAAAAAAGAGGGGGGGCACAAAAGATGGGGCTAGGAAAGTCATAGGGAGAGGGAAAGCATGTTTGGGGCTTAGCTGAGCTAAGTAAGTGGATGAGGCACTCAGCGTCCTGGAGGGAAGGAGCATAATTCTTCATAAAAAAAGACTGAGTGCACAGGCCCTTTCCCTCGGGGGTGTCCACTCAGTGTGGACGGGGGTTCCAAGACCCTCCCTGGGTTCTGGAGGCTTTGCTTGTTTGTGGCTGCCGTGATGGCCATGCCTAGAGCCCCCCCACCAGAGGTGGACAGGCAGGTGACAGCAGGAACAAGAGAGAGGTAGAGGTGTGCATGGCATGACAACTGTGGCAGTGGGAACACGGGCATCCCTTGATGGAGTGATGCTAAGTAACGAGGAGAACACGTGCTCTTTGAGACACAAATAGGGCCCGTGACTGGAAGGATACTCAGAATCTCAAGAAGTGTGAAATTTGAATAAATAGAACTAACTGTGCTAGCAGCGACGCCAAGAAGGACTGAGCAGCTCATGACACAAAGAGGGTGGCACGAAGAGGGTGTCACCACCGTGGACAGCCCCAGGGGCACAGGAGGTCTGCTCTGCTCTGCTCCCAGCTGTGTCCCGAATGCCTAGGACCTGGAGAAGGCCGCCAAGAAACACCTGCCCGATGAATGCACCATGTAAGTGCTCAGGGAGAGTCTGAATATACAAACGACCAGTGGCCAGATCACAGATGATGATGGCACAGTGACCCACAGCGTCTGCAGGAGCCAGTCCAAGAAGCCAAACCAAACCACCTGTGCACATCTTCCCAGAAGGGTCAGCACTGGATCAGTGACTGCCGGCTCCCCTGTTTTCAGTCCCACACCCCCGACCCAGGACCAGTGAGAGAAAGCCAGATAGGCTCCCCAAACTGATCACACGAGGCCCCTGCTTCTAGCGAGCCTGCTTCCAGCTCCCACGGACAGCCTGTGATCAGAGGATGCCGGAAGCCTTCCCTTTTTCCCACGACAAACATTTCCCACTTCCTTGCCTGCCTTTGAGTCTCTGCCAAACTCAAGTGATGGTGGCCGAGTCCTGAATAAACAGCCCGTGTTTGTTCTCATTTGGGGGATCTGTGTTTATTTCACGGGGAATGGCATTTAAACATCACTCCGCCTCTCCCTCTGCTGGTTGCGCCTTTCTAAAGAGTTGTAACCCCAGCCTCACACAGAATTCACCCAGCAGTTCTCAAGGCGGATGGCATTACTTCCATTGGGGAAGTGACTTGCCAGGACTAAAATCCAGGGACCTATGACTCCAAAGCCCCGTGCGCTTTCCCTGGCTTGGTCTAAGATACCATACCATTTCCATACCATGTTGCTTTTTGCACAGACTTTCCAATAGTTGTCTCTCCGCTTTTCCCAGCTCCCTCTCATCTCCATGATGACAACATAGAAAGGCTTAAAATAACCCTAGCATTTTGTCCTTGCAGAGGTCTGACTAATGTCCCCAGATTGGGTGGATGCATCTGAGCCCTTTGTCTCCATGCGGAACCCTCTGTGAGGTGGGAGCCACCTCTGCGGTGTGAAATGGGTAGAGATATTTTAGGTGGCTGCGAGTTCCTTCCAGAAGCATTCTGGCCGGGCAAAGCTGTGTTGAATTGATTAATTCGATTCCTTCATTTGTTGCTTGCTGAGGACTGGCTGTGTGCCTGGCCCTGTCCTGGGTGTGAGATGCATGAGGTCTGCGAAGTGTGGCCAATAGGCATCCTGCAGCAGAATCCTGGGGCCCACCCGAGACTCCTTGAGTTGGTTTCTGCTGGAGAGGCCTGAGGATCTGGATTTCTCAAAAGCTCTCAAGGAATTGTTACTCTCGCTAAAGCTGGAGAGCCTTTGGCCTTGGGAACTGGCAGCCCATTTAAGAAGCCCACACTGAATTACTTACCCAAGCTCATCCAACTAGAAAATGGAGAAAGCTGACTTTGATTCAGTGAGGTTCGCCCAAGGCCCTCCTTACTCTACTAGACTCTGCCCAAGCACACCCAACTCTCCTCTTGCCTCTAGGCCTTCGCACATGAAGTTTCTGCCATCCAGGAAAGACTTTCTTCCGACCTCTACTTGGTAACTTCATAATATCCTTCAAAGGCCATCTTCAGCATCATCTTCTCCAGAAAACCATCCCTGATTCTACTACACTCCTCTCCCACCCCATCTCAGTAGCAAATTCTCATGGTATTTTCTGTAACTAGCTGTATTTATTATTATTATTTTTAAAGATTTTATTTATTTATTTGACAGAGACCACAAGTAGGCAGAGAGGCAAGCAGAGAAAGGAAGGGAAGCAGGCTCCCTGCCGAGCAGAGAGCCCGATGCAGGGCTCCATCCCAGGACCCTGGGATCCTGACCTGAGCTGAAGGCAGAGGCTTTAACCCACTGAGCCACCCAGGTGCCCCAGCTTTATTTATTATTATTTGTAATTTGCTTTAAAAATAGACATACTCTAGCTTCCTATTCGGCCAAAGCCTCAAGACAAGAGATGTCGTGTTTCAAAGGGAGATTCAAGACCCCTCTGCAGGACTTGCAAAAGAGGGGGTCAAAACCTGGTTCTGCCTCTACTAGTCCTTCCCTGCCATCAAAGGTAGAAGGCTTTCAGGAATTACCTAGGTTCTGGCTGGTGGGAGGGGTCTAAAGGCTGAGAGAATGTTCCAAGTGCCTGAGGTTGGGGAGCAGGGTCTATACCCCCATCGTCACCCCAACAGGCCAAAGGTGGGGAGTTGCCCCAGACTCTGCCCTAGAGGACCACCAGAGAGGGGAAGGTGAGCTCAGTCAAAGCTGGGGGTGGCCCACTGCCGGGCCATAAGGGCTATTAAAAAAAAAAAAATACGAGGGGATTCAAGACCCACATTGGGACCAGACCGATGAAAGTTTGTCGTTCCCACCACCTTCCTACTTCTCTCTTTGAGTTCCAGCCCCCGCCGGGGGTCAGTTTGGTTGAACTAAGAGGAGAATGCTTGCAGAGGAAGTCATGGTCACCGAGAACAACCACGTGCCAGTGACCACACTGTTTCTGGTTTCCCTTACTTCACAGAAGAGGAAACTGAGGCACGAGAGGGTAAAGTCATTTGTCCTGAGATTGAACTAACACATAGGTGACTGTCACAGCCGAGACTGCACATCCCAGGTTTGTGGTTTCGAGCCGGTGGTCAGTACAACTGCCCAAGCAAGAGGTCCCAGACCACATGCAAGCCACAGTGGGCCTTAGCGTCTGGGGGTGGGGGTGGGGGTTCATGACCCTTTTGGAGCATCCGATTCCAGCTACAAGGCTCTTCCCTGGAAAAACGCTCCCACGCACACACGTACACACATATGCGCGGAGAGCTGCCTGTAAAGAAGAGCCCCTGAGCTGGGATGCGCCAAACAGATGGGCTGCAGGGTTAGCCTCCCTTCCCTGAACAGGATTTGGTGTCACACCAACAGGTCCTGAGACTGAGCCCAACAGGTCCTGAGACTGAGCCCATCCCATTCCCTTCCATCATCCGCAGGGGTTTGATTCCCATGTTACAGATGTGGCAATGGAAGTTGAGAGGGATGAACCCCCGCCCTGGAGTTCACCCGATGACTCATTGGTGGAGCCTTGCTTGATACTGAGCCTTCTGTGTGATCCCAGAGACTGCTTCCAGGCCCTGGGAAGTGAGAACTGGTGATGTATGGCCCAGGGAGATCATGGTGGTGCCCCTGGGGGCGGGGGAGGGGATGCGGGAGGATGGGGCAGTGAGCTATTAGGATGGCTCCTCATTTTTTTTTTTTTTAGAGATTTTTTAAAATTTATTTGACAGAGAAAGAGATCACAAGTAGGCAGAGAGGCAGGCAGAGAGAGAGGAGGAAGCAGGCTCCCTGCTGAGCAGAGAGCCCGATGCGGGGCTCAATCCCAGGACCCTGGGATCATGATCTGAGCCGAAGGCAGAGGCTTAACCCACGGAGCCACCTCGGTGCCCCTGGTTTGTCATTTTTTTAAAAAAATATTTTTATTTATTTATTTGAGAGAGAGTGATAAAGAAGAGAGCATGAGAGGGGAGTGCTCAGAGGGAGAAGCAGACTCCCTGCTGAGCAGGGAGCCAATGTGGGACTTGATCCCGGGACTCCAGGATCACGACCTGAGCCGAAGGCAGCTGCTTAACCAACTGAGCCACTCAGGTGCCCCCTGGTTTGTCATTTTTATGGCCATGTGCACCAATGCCTAGTGCCTCTCGCAACTCCCGGAACACCTTTCTTCCTCACGAACACTTGCTATAGCAAGACTCACTTGGCAAATTACTGCCAAAGGATTTTGTTCCATTACTTTGTCAAAATCATCGAGCTTCTGAAAAAAGCCCTACCCCTGCTGGAAATGTCAGTGTGATGTCTCCCAGGGGCAAAGGGAGCATCAGAAAGTCAAATCCATTCACTAAAGGTGGGAGTCGGTTGGAGGAGGGAGGTGGGGAGGTCGAGGGGCCTCTTTCCTTCTGGAGCCTGCTACCATACCTCCTTGCTTGGAGTGGGGGCCGCTGAGCTCCCCTCTCTCTCTCTTCCCATCCTCCTCATCCTGCCCCACCTTTCTTTTCAATTCTTTGCCAAATTGTGACCACATACGTATTTATGGAGTGCCCACTATGTCTCAAACCCTGGCCTAACTCGTAATAACGATTGTAGCTATCAATGACCATTCCTGTGGGCCAGACACCATTCCAGGTGCTCCGTACCCATTATTTCCTTCAATTCCCAAACAACCCTGTGAAGCAGGAGTCTTGGTTACCCCCATTTTACAGACGAGGATGATAAGCACCACAGGGAGGGATCGCAACACCCTCCCCATTTTATAGATGGGCAAACAGGCCCAGAGAAGTGAGGAGACAAGTCCTACGTGGCAGACCTGGTAAGAGGCAGAGCCAGGAACAGAAAAACAGTGCTTTCAACCCCAAGTTCAAGTAGTTGCCTCTCTCATTTATGCCCTGTATTTCTTTTTAATTTCCTACATCATTCCTCCCTCTCATCTCAGTGTTTTAAGTAGATGGTGATGGGATTAGGATTGGGTTTTGTAATTGGGGCAGGACACTCTGGGCTCTGAGCACAAGCTCTTCAGTTGACGCAGAGACTTGTCTAGTGAGCCTCTGAGCTGACTACTGCACCACTGTGGGTGAGTCTGGGGCTAGCTGAGTCTCATTTCATTTCTCTGTAATGAGGGGCTTTGAAGTTCCCTCCACACAGGGTTGCGTGGGAACCAAAGGAACTGAGAGCGTGTGCAAAGTGGGTGGGGCATAGTGGTCTGTGTTTAATCCCTGACTTCCTCTCCTCTTCCTTCTTGCAACCCCTGGCCAGTGGACTTAATTCCTGCATTCCAGGGTTTTCTGGAAACTCTATAGAGCTATGGTGTTCAGACAATGGAGGCCCCAGACCTGACCCAGGTTCAGTGAGTGACAGAGCCCACCATGAAACAGAAGCAAAGTGGTAACACTGCCTTGGGCCCAGCCATCCAGTTTGGCTCCCAGTTGGTCATGGCAAACTCAGCATGCACCTTTTGGAGGTCTCCAGAGGAGAAAGCAACACCATGGCATTCCAGAAGATTCTGCACAGCAAGAAAACATGTCTGGCATTCCTTGAAATGTTTTTATTCTCATCTAGCATGAGTTGCTTATGGCAGAATTTACCTGTACACTTCCCAGGGACCTTTCCTTATGTATGTTTCCTCTGGTTCCCGAACACGCTAGGGCTCCACATGTTACAGGTTACTGTAGAAGCTCTGTGAGGGATGGAACAATGGCCACCGACGTCCCGGCAAGCCATAGATGCTCAGTGAGTGCGTGTCCAAGAAGCAGATGAGTAAATGAAGGCTTCGTTGGCTCAGATCTACCAAAACGCAGACAATTTCCAATCCCAAGCTCTTGCACTGGTGTTGATCTGGGTGGGGCTGTGGACTCAGGGCATAAAACCCTTGGATTTCTCCATTTTCTGCACAATAGTTAAGTCCCTTGAAGGGGGGATAATAATAACCCTACCTGGTAGGGTTGTTGTGATGAACCCATCAACACAATGTAATACCCAGTAATAGAGGGAGAGTGCTTGGTACTCAGTATGCCCAGTAATGGCTTAGCTGCTATGATTATTGTTATTATTATTTCCTGAACTTTTGTCAGCTTCCCCACAATGTCTCTGAGAGCTCTCTCTAAAGCACAAATGTAATTATGTCATCCCTTCATTCCCCTGTGCCCAGAAGTCTTCAGGATAGAGTCTAATAAAAATCGTATGTATTTTTCCCTGGATGCATAATGTGTAACAAGCATTTGTATTGACACATCTCATCTTATTTAATCCTCACATTGATCCTGAGAGGCAGGTAATGTTATTAATTCTATATTATCAAGGAGAGGACTGAGTTGAATGAGCTTAGATCAATCTCCCAGATAGATACAGCATGGGGGACCCCACCCGCTCATCCATCTTTTCCAAGAATGTTGATGTCTGTTGTCCTTCTCATCACCTCTAAGGCTGGTGTGCTCTGTCAAGTCTCCAGAGTTTTGCCCATTCTGTTCCCTGGACCTGGAATACACTCTCCTTTTTCTTTTTCTGGAAAACTCATACACATTATTGAAAACTCAACAGATGCACCATCTTGAAATACTTCTCTGTCTTCCTCTCCCCACTGTTACGTCCCCCTCTGGATTTCTACAACCCTTGGATGGTTCTTCTGGTCCTCTGATGGTGATACCAGATTCTAGCCTTGTGTTTCCTGACCTAAGAGGTCCTCTAGGAAAGGGACTATGTCCTCTTTTCGCTGGGTCCCCAGCACCAAGTGTAGGGACAGGCAGAAAACAAAACTAGCAAAAGGTTTGATGAATAAATGAATGAATTGATCCTCCCAACATCCAAGCGTGAGATGCAGAAAATTCCTATGATGATGAGACCATTGCTTAATACCTGAAATAAAAAGACAAAGCTTTAAAAGAATTGATTGCTTATGGTAGTAGTCAGGGACAGCCAGGCTGGTCAGGTAGAGTGGACCCCTGACTTTGTCCAGGCCTTTGGGAAAGCATTGCGTGCAAGGGCTTGGTGGATTCGTAGAATCCTAAGCAGGATGATACTGTTTATAGAGAAGTAGTCACCTGAGCTTGACTGTTGTTGGTTGGTTGTTCTCACAGATGTTGTTTTCTGCCATGAGTTTGTCCCTGTTGGGCTGAAGTAAGGAGTTGGTGCTGACTGGTCGCAGAAGCAGGTTCACCAAGCCAAGTGGTCATCAAGCGATTGAACAAACTTAAAATCTGCTCCTATGGCTACTTTTTACCATGACTATAGAAAAATCTCTCTTTTCTTATGTTTGTGGAAACTTCCCCCCCGCTCAGAGAGAAAGTATTTATAGTTCCATATATAATATTAATTATTTTATTTTTTATTTAAAATACTTTAAAGATTTTATTTACTTATTTGAGAGAAAGAGAGAGAAAGTGCACATGAACAGAGGGGGCAGTGCAGAAGGAGAGGAAGAGGGAGAAAGAATCTTGAGCAGTCTCGGGTGCTGAGTGCAGAGCCTGACATGGGGCTTGATCCTATGACCCTGAGATCATGACCTGAACCTAAATCAAGAGTCAGAAGTTTAGCTGACTGAGCCACCCAGGAGCCCTAATATTAATAATTTTAGTTAATGCAAATCAACTTTGATGGGCTCCAGATTTCCCAAACTCATTTAACCAACAGAAATAAACTCTGTTATAATCACAAAATCAAACTTTCATATCAGCATTTATAGACTCAGTGTTTCTAAGAAGTTCCATTCCTATGTTTCTCCAAGTTAATTAGTCCTTAGAATCGATCTCCAAGTGTTATTTATAGCTTCAAAAAATTGTTTGATGCTGTTGGCAGGTCACAAGTAGGAACAGAGTTCCTGGATTCTTTATTTTCAGGGTAGTACTCATAATAAAAAGTTGCTTTTTTAGGTAAATTACAGCATTTAAGAAAGCCTTTTGGAATTTCATATAAAATTCAACTTCAACAAGAAATAAGTAATTTTATTTTATTTAGAGTCAGTCTGCTTTTGCCCCACAGGCTGGGAAAATTCCAGAAAGTTCCCCAGGGCCAGGCTTGTGTGGGGAGAAATGATGACAGAAGGGCCCTGTGATGGATGGCAGCGCACATGACCACAGAGCACACGGGGCTTTTCCTGAGGCCACTTCTGTCTCCAGTGGTTCAGCAGGAAAAGAGCAGGATGCTCTGGGGTTGCATTCACAGCCTATGTTTGTGGGCTGTCCCATGTTCTCAAATGTTTTTTTTGAGGCATGATGGTGCAGCAGGGAGCACAGCTGTCCCAGTTACCACTGGCCTCCATGTTGTCCAAGGCAATGGGTGGTTACTCAGTCTCTTGAAGCATGGGAAGATCCTTGTCAGGCTTCTTGCCAGCTCCTTCCCTATCTTCCCAAACTCTCCAAGCTAGAGTGCCACGTGGCCCTGTTTGGAGCCCTTTTCTTCATGTACCTTCTTGCTCTCTGATCTCAATCAGCCACATGACAACAACCCCAATTTCAGATCTCTGGTCTCCACATACGCTTGAGCCTGATACTCAGATATCCCATTGCATCTCCAGAATCTCCACTTGGGTATCTAACAGGCATCTCCAGTGTAACATTGCTGAGCTAGACCCAATTCCTTCTCTAGTTCTCCTCATTCCACCTACACCCTCCACCTTTATCTCTTCAATCTTGCCCATTGGCTTGTGGCTTGGGTTAGAACTGGGAGTCCTTGCTGATTCCCCATGTCCCCTGAACCCCCACCTCCAGACCATCAACAAGCCCTGATGTCTTCCCTCCCAGACACAACCCACCCTGCCCATCTACCCTCTCTTCTTCTCTTCCACCATCAATCAGGCCACCTCTGTCTTCTGCCTGGACTATTGCAATAATAGCTGGGTTCCCTGCTTCCACTCTTGCTTCTTACAATTTGCCTCCATGGTGGGTTGTTATAGACATGTGAACCTTCCAGTGGGCACCACTTGCATCTGAGTCAAACCCAAGCCTCTTATTAAAAGTCTGCAAGGCCTGCTAGAATCTAGTCCCTACCTCTGTCCCCAACCTCTTCTCACATCATTGTCCCCATGCTCATTAAGGTCCCCACATGGACCTTCTTTTTGTTTTTCATGTATATCACACTCTTTGCTTTCCAAGGCCAGCTGTGCCTGCACCCTCTGCCTTAAACAATCTTTCTCCAGATCTTTGTACAGCTTGCTTCTTTTCATTCAGGTCTCAGTTCAAATATCACTACTTTTAGGGAGACCTTTCTAATTGCTTTGTCTAGAGCGGTTCGCTCTGTCACCTAGGTCTCTGTCACATTACTGTATTTTACTTTCCTCATAGCACTTATCATTATCTGACCTACTGGAAGGTCAGCTTCAGAGAGCAGGGACCCGTTATGCCTACAGTGCATAAGAATTGGACTCATGGAAGACAACTGATAGACTGTTGAGCTATAGAATAATGGATAACTTTGTTTTCTCCAAATTTTCTAAAATGAATTTTCATTATTTTATAAAAATAGAGGAAAATTTAGAATTAGTTGAGAGAGAGAGAGAGATTCATTGACCAAATTACTGTAGTCTAGAACAAGCTTACAACCTGAAATGCCATATTAGGTTAGGTGAAACACAAATATGGCAGCCCCTTAGCTGGGTGTGTTTAACTGAAACCATTCTGCCCAAAAGTAAGAGGCTCTGTGTTTCATCTTTTTGTGTGTCCTTAATTTCATTCAATCCCGACAACATTCTTAGAGAGTGTAACAATTTTGCACTCATTATGCATGCCCATCCCTGACACCCCCTCCCCACCACCATCTGATTCATGAGGACACCAAGGCGCAGAGAGGTAAGGTCATTTATCCAAACTTGTATGATTCATAAATGGCAGTACCTGGTGTCAGATTTAGATCTCTCTTAGATGGTTTTAACTATTAAACTTGGCATTCCAGTTCTTAATGGAGTATGTGAAACAATGAAGCCAACCTCAGTTTCCACTTACCACTACTTTTAAACCTCACAACATCGCTATGAGTTGGTATCATTAACTCTCATCGCTAAAGCCTGATCAATTCCAGCTAAGAAAATTGTTGGTCTGGGTTGTAAACACAGTTTCCCGAGGTCATCCAGTAGGTGACTGACAGAGCCAGGAGAGGATACAGTCTTGGTATTTTTTTCTGCTGCTTTGATGCTTCTGGCCAGACATACCTGTATCTCTGGGGAGCTGGCTTCTGGCTTCCCAAATGATGAAGCTAACCCCCGCAGCATTTCCCATATTGCTACATTACTTCTGATGGCCATGTCTCTTTGACTCCACATCCAAAGCATATCAAGGGGGACGGAGAAGAAGGTCTCATTTATTGAGTACCTACTGTGTGCCAGAGGCTTCTGCATAGCATTTTGAGAATGTTTAGCAACAGGCCTGAGAGTTCCCTTATAGGGAGAAAATTAGACACACTTCCCATAAATGCCAGTGTGGGATAGAAACAAGCTTAGACTAGATTCATGTAGAAAGAGATGAGAAAGTTGGAAGCAGGGAGGGGAAGTGGCACTGAGCCCTGGTAGGAAGATGTCCTGCAGAGAATTCTGCTGCCAGCATGAGTGAGAAAGACTTGCGGAGGACCAGAAACATGAAGTGGGGCAGTTTGTAGTCACCTACCATGCCGCGTGTGACGTCAGGCCTAGACTTACGTTCCTCTACGGGTTGCAGTAAGATGTATGCTGCTCATTGTTGCTCTGTGCACTGCAGGGGATGAGCTGACGTAGGCTTACATCTCTTGTCTCCTGTCCTCTTAACACATTTGCATAGGAGACATGATGACTCTCCAGATAAGGGGCAAGTGGAGCTCCTAGAGGGTTTAGAACTTCCCAAAGATCCCATGCTGGTGGGTGGTGGTAGGATTGAGCTCCCAGATCTGAAACTTGGCATTTCACTTTCCAAGCCATGTGATCGGGTAGCTTGAATTTTACCAGGTTTCATCAGCTATGGATATCGGAGATGCCAAAGAGACCCTGATGATTGGACTCCATGGGTGAACTTCCCCCATCCGCTGACAGTTTCTTTACTGAAAAATTGTCCCTCATCTCAAGAGGTTTCTTGGGGCTCCTGGGGGGATCTTTCAGAGGCTCACATACAAACCTGCTTCTGCTGACCCTACACACCTGCTTTGTGCCCCACGCTGCGTGCTGTGGTACACCCACGCCCACCAGGCATAGTGTTTCCTGGTAGTGGTCACCAAGGATGCATGGAGGCACAATGGGTATTTTAGGGCCATGGCCAAATTAGAAGAAACTTCTTCTCTGGGCTCCGTGTTCTTAAGAGATTCTTTCAATTGCAATGACATGAAAGTTTTCAAACTCTGTTTCTGGGACCATTCCTGATCAACTAATCCTGGTTTCCGCTCTCTGCTAAAGATGCTGTGGTTGCTAATTTTTATGTATCAACCTCCCTGGGCTAAGGAATGACCAGATAGCTGGTAGAATATTAGCTTTGGATGTGTCTGTCAAGGTGTTTCCAGAAGCAATTAGCATCTGATTCAGTAGATTAGTAAATGTGGGCACACGTCATCTAATCATCTAGTTTGTTGGGGGCTCGGATGGAACAAAAAGGCAGACGAAGGGCAAATGTTTTCTTCTTGAGCTGGGATATCCAACTACTCCTGTCCTTGGATGTCAGAGCTCCTGCTTCTTGGGCCTTTGAACTCTGGGAGTTAGACCAGTGGCCCCTTGGTTTCAGGCCTTTGGACTCGGACTGAATTATCCCACCAGTGCTCTTGGTTCTCCAGCTTTGACAGTAACTTGTGGGACTTCTTGGCCTCCAGAACCACATGAACCAGTTTCTGTAATAAATATCTTGTTATGTATCTCCTGTTCATTCTGTTTCTCTGGAGAACCCTAATATAGATGAATTAGAGCAAAAGCTTGGAGGTAGCAGAGATCACTTAGACAAAGGAATGCACATAAGAGTGTTTGCCCACGATCCGCAGACAATCTTGGTAGACATAAGTTGGCTGTTTGGAAAGAGGGAAGTCTTTTTTATTTACTTATTTATCTGAGAAAGAGAGAGACTTATTTATCTGAGAGAGTGAAAATTGAGGGGGGGCAGAAAAAGGAGAGGGAGAAAAAGAGACCTCAAGCAGACTCCTCACTGAGCGTGGAACCCCGTCGTGGGGCTCTGTATGTGGGGCTTGATCTCATGACCCTGGGATCATGATCTGAGCTGAAATCAAGAGTCAGATGCTTAACAGACTGAGTCCCAGAAGCCCCAAGAGGGAAGTCTTTTGTTGCCATTTCTTAGGTGTCTCCCTGCCCCACCCAAGCAAAAATGGAGGGTCAATGATGACATCCAAGCATTACTTTCTTACTTCTTTTGAGACACTAACAGACAGTTCCCTCTTCATTTCCTGAGAAAGCAAGCCACCCAGCCTAAAAGATTAAGGGAATCTGTGGCAATTACATTTTTCTTTCCTTCCATAGTATGGCTCATCTCCCGAGAGAGGGGGATACAGTTGTACTTGGAACAACCAAAGGCTGTCATGATTTGTCAGTATAATTTTTCACAATGGAGAACAAAATAATAAACTGTGAGTGGCTGATGCTAGAGGGACTTTAATGGAGGGTATCACGTCATGGGAGCTCTGCTGCCTGAGCTGGAGATGAATTTATTCATTCATTGATCATTCCACACATAGGCAGTGAGCATTTGTGATGGTAGTTTCTTCACTGTCCTCGAGAACATTCTCTTCACTGACAATGAGATTCGAGTTTCACCCTGGGTCAGCCCAAGATGAGTTTTCTTGAGGATGCTTCACGGTCTCCCGTAAATTGTTGGCCCATCTTTCTTGTGTGCCAGACACGACCAGGTGAATGCTCATTCCACCCAAGGCCACAGCTTGTGTTCCTTTGCAAGAGACTTCCCATCTCCTCTGCGATTAGGGCAATAACAGCCCCAGGATGACAGCATCTGTTTGCCAGGTCATCTTGTGTTCATCTGACTCACACTCAGGCGAAGACTTCTCTTTGCTGGGTTAAATGCAGGCAGACTTGAAGGAACTCAGTGTTTCTGCAGTTTAGCAAAGTGATGCCTGCCCGCTGTGCTCCTCCTCAGGGTTCTTCTGAGCTCATCACATGGGTGGTCACTGGACTTCCATCTCATATCAGGGCCAACACAGACTTGGATGAGAAACCAGCTACTGGGACATCCCCAAGGCTCCTTCCATTCATGGACACCATACCTGGCTTCCTCTCAGGATCCCTTGCTCACTGTAGCTCCTCTGCGACAGTCCTTCCTACATAAGTGAGATCTCCACAAAGTCCACACAAGAAGCAGTTGTTTCAGAAAAACTGAATCAACTTTCCCTTTGACGAGTCTAAGGCATTGGGCATTAAGCAGAGAAGTTCAACCTTTGTTCCCTCTCCCTCAGATGGTCCCCCACTTGCAGAACTGGAACGCCAGCCTCCAGGATGTTCCTGGGCCACTCAGGGCTTGGCGATGCCCTGTCTGTTGAATTTTAAAAATCAGGTGCATTCTCATTATGGGTTAATTAATAACCTAGTGCTAGAGAACACACATGGGATCTACCACTTGACAGTGGCTCATGTTTACTTTATTGGATGTAAATGATTATACTGCTTATAAATTTATTTCCTTATTTACAAAGTTTAGTCAACTGTGCACCTCTTTCACTGTATCTGCCATCCATATACTGGGTCATACCATGACTCTAAGTCATAGTTCTGTCCTGCCAATATTATCTACCCACTTGGTTGACTCACTTGGAAAAATAAGTGCATTTATTTAAAAAGGAAACTTTATATCATCACCTGAAATAAAAACAAAGCCCCACAGGCTATAGGTAGAAGATAGTTATAAAAATAAAGAGAGTGGAAATGAAGTAATGCCAATGGACTCCAGTCAAGAGTGGCCAAGAAGTCCTTACATATGAGATTCCATCTAGTAGGATTTGAAGAGTTAAGATACAGCTCTCAGGTCCTTCACTGTGTGACTTCCAGTGATGGGCATGGCGTACATGCCTGGGAGAAACCTGGACTAAATATAATGTGTGCAGAGTGGAGGAAAGCATGAGGGTGTCTCTGGGGCACCTGTGGGGTCAGTGTGGCCACTCTTTGCATACAGTTTCTTGTTGGTTCTGAGCCCAAAGCTCTTGTTCTTACTCTTGTGAAAACAGAACATTACAGGAGGTGTTAAACATATTAGCACCACATTAAGAACTTCTCCTTGAAATAATCAGAAAGTCTATTAATACCACACTTGATACCATCTAAAATCATCTGTCCTCCACAAGTGTTCCAGAGCCTGCATATTGGGAAATGTTGCATTATCCCTTTGTACCCAAGGACAATCCTGGCTGGCAGGTGCTACAATCCCATTTTACAGAGGAGAATGTTGAGGATGTTAGAGAGAAGGTGCTTCACCCAGCATTGCAGACTTTTTTTTTTAATATGACCTTGTGTTTTTCAGATGACAAGGTGTTTGAAAAGAGGCAATCCTGAGAGGTGTTGCTCTAGGAAACGAAGCAGTGAGGCTCCTTCGAGCCTCCGACTCCATCTCCATAGCACGTGTCTTTGGTCCTAAGAGTAGCAATATGGTGGCTCCAGGTAGCTTGTATGGGTCCCTCTTGGAACCACAGCTCCACAGAACAGAGGCAAAGCTTCCCTCTGTCAGAGTTTTCATTCTTGTTGGTTCCAGTAACTGTGGCTGCCACCTCCACCACCACCAGATTGCCTGGGGAGTCGTCCCTCTTTGGGTGGCTCCTTCTCAGAATCCTGTAGCGAACTCTGTTATGCGAGTAGAGGGGAAGAGGATCTTCTTCAGTCTCCCCCTCTCTGTGCCCTGCCGCCACACCCCACCTCCTGGAGAGCCCTCTGCCAGTACCCTTCTCCCACGCGCTGCTCACGGTTCAGAATTCACTCAGCCTGCCCTCCGTGGTTGACCAGAAGGCCTCCTCCCGGGCTCTTCTGTCCACTTTCCACTCTACCTTCAGGGAGCTCTGAGCTCTTTAAAGATGTCCTTGTCTCCAGGGTGGACAGAGTCATCTGTACTAGAGGGTGGGGTGGTACTTCATAGACAGAACTAGACTAGGCCAGGCAGTCGACTAACCTGCTAGCACAGAGCCCAGCACCACATAGCTATGAGATAACTGCATCTCAACACCACCAGCAGGCCACCATTGTCCAGACACCCCTCAACAAGCTTCACAGCCTACCCTTTCATAATATTATCTCTATGAGGAATAATCATGACAAGCTCTATTTGCCTATGCCAAACAGATCTGAAATCTCTAATTGCCATCTTCTTCCAACATCCGGCTGGAAATGGTGGTCATACGTGGCAGTTTGCCTTTTCCAGTAGATCTCTGATCGCTCCCAGCCATCAAGGCCCCCCTCATTTCTTGACTCCAATTCTCCTGTCTCACCACCTTTTCTCCTGGTGCCTTCCATGCACCTGCTTCCCTCCCATCTCTCTGCAGCTGGGATGCCCAGGACATCTCCTCTTTTCTTCTGGCTGAAACATTCAAAGACTCTGAGACCTGTTCTTCTCCATATGGTCTTTCCAGCGCCCATGGCGATCACTAAATTTCCCTCTTTCCTCTGCTCCTACATTTGTATGGACACCACCGATAATAACTCAGAATCTCCAGGACAGAGCACAAGACTTAGTAGACAGGAAGTGCTGCATGGAGGTACTCACATTTCCACACTTGAAATTCTTTATTGCGCCTGTTTGTGAGCAACCCTCACTCTCAAGTTTATGAACAACTGTAATTAAACGCACACAGCGTAATTTCATTTATTCTGATAGATTACAGTTGCAGGGCACTCTCATCATTTGCTGAATTATGTTGAATAAATAGTTGTTAAATTGAATTAATCGAGGTGGAAAGCCTTCACAGCTTGTGGACATTTAAAAATAGCTTTTAGTCATGTGATTTAATTAATTTCAAATCAGCGTATTTCCCAGACGTTCACCAAGCGCCTCTTCTATGCCAGACATTGTCCCAGGTGTGAAATACAAGATAAACACAGCTCTTCTGTCCTTAGGGAACTCATATGCAAGTGCAGGAGCCAGACATTCAAGGAAATAAATACAACAGAGTGTGAGATGGGCAACAATAGTGGTAGGTACAGGACAGAAAGATTGCACACACATGTCGGGGTGACCTCTAAGGCGTGAGGGGCAGGAAGGGCTTTCTGGAGACAGACTCCTGCCTTGGGCTTTGGAGAGGACCAGGAGTTTACCAGTCTTCCAGGACTTGAGTGAGGGGATGCTCTAGGCAGACAGAACAAGACAGGGTTATAACACTGGGTGAGCCTTTCTTATCCCCAAATTTATAGAGATTACTTTTTTATTCAAAGATATTTAATAAGTTCTTATAAAGTTCAAAACTCCATTCCAGGCAGTGACCAGTAAAAAAGGTAGGGTCCCGACATTCACAGAGTTTCCATTCTGGAGGAGGAGACCATCCACACATCCGCAAACAAAAGGGTGAAAAGAGGTACTTCCAATAATAAATGTGCTATAAAGAAAAAAAAAAGTTTGAGATGGAAAGTGAAGGGGGAAGGACAATGACACTCAACAGTGTTTAAGGAAGGCCCTGGGAATGTGACATTGGAGTTGACACCCAATGGCACGGCAGGAAGGACTTTGTCTTGGGAGACACAGCTGAAGAGCATTCCAGGACATGGTGGGAAATTTGAGTCTTATGAACATTAACAAGGTTTTCATCTTGCTAATCTTTCAGGTCCTAAGACAAGGTTGCTAGGTGGTCTGGGGAGGGGCTGTGGCTGAAGGGCTGGGCTGTTGCCTTCAGAGAGTAGAATAGAGCAAAGGTTTGGGGCTCTAACAGTCTTGACTTCAGATCCTGGCTTTGCCATTTACTAGCTGTGTGATCTGGGGCAATGTATGCCTCTGGGACTCAACGTTCATACCTGCAAAGTCCAGAGCAGTGCCTGGCACATAGTAGGCACTCAATAAATGCTATGCTCTTTTCTCTCTTCTCCTTTTTCCTTTCCCCATACTTACAAGAAAAAAAATACACTTCTCTATTCTACAATAGAAGCCACTTTGCAAACTGGCCTTATGGACTCTGAATACATATTTGCTTCCAGTAATAGAGCAGGTCTGTCCCTGTTACATTTGGTGAACTCAGGCGATGTTCAGGGGAAAAAGCGCTACTCCAAAGGAGTGGCCCGTTCATCTTGCCACAGGGCTTCTGGATGGCCTCGCATTGACAAGCATCACAGTTTCCAGTTATTGTGAATTTACCCCATGCTAGACATTTTACAAACACCATCTTATTTAACCCCTATAAATGTAAGAGGTAGACTATGGTCCCATTTTACAGTTGAGCCAGTTGGGGATCAGAGGAAGGGCGTGGCCTGCTGAGCACCAGAAAGCTGCGATTCAACCCGGATTTCTCACTCCCCACTATTCTTTTCACCTCCCCTTTAGAAGTCACCCATGAGGACACAGCCATGTGGCTCTCAAGGTAACCGCTGTCGTAGAGATCTCTCCCGGACATTCGAGACTCAGCAGCTAATCAAGGAACTGTATTGACTAATTAAGGAATCAACGTACTGCACCTGAAATCAACTTACAATATCAGTGCTAGATCCTCGATGATAGAACACTCAGGAACATGCTGGAGTTCTTTAAAAAAAAAACATTTTTTTTTAAACTTTTGCACAATTCTGTTCTGTTGTTTGGGTGGAAGGTGTGCTTACAAATCCACCCCCAGTGTTTTCTCCTGCACGGGTCCAGATATCTTTCAGGCAACACCAAGGCTGCTCCTAGAAGACAGTGCTGTGGAGGGTCATGCTCACGGTCACCCACCTCCTCTCACTGCCCTTTCCAGTCTCCTCCCCATATAGGCATTGGATGAATGGCATGGAATGTTTTGATTTTCCATCACTACGGTTCTGATTAAAGAAATCATGCAAAATATGAAGGATTTAAATGAGTCTGTTTATTTGGCCTCAAGCTGGCCAGAGTCCCAGAGGGGTCTGATCTGATAGGTTGACTTTTCTGTTCCTCACGTCAGTTGATTTCATTCTTCTGCCTCCCGATTTCCTTACCTTGAGAGGTGAGGTCAACAGCACGGCTGTTGGGAGAAATCACCGACTGACTGACAAGCAGTCCGTCATTGCAAATGACCACAGGGAAGTTGGGAATCAACTTGAGCCCTTGGACCCAACTTCATCCATGTTTCTTCAGATGTTAAAGGATATGAGTTCTCAGCACAATTTTTATTCAATCTTAATCCATGGGGCATTAATTAGCTTCAAAATCAATGTACAGTATCCTTTTGCCTTTCCTCCTGAAATTTTTGGCTTAGAAATTCAGAATTTAAGTTTTTTGAATATTTATTTATTCCCCTCAGTGTCTGGTTCTTTGTGCATTTTTTCTATCCTCTGGGCTTATCTTTATGGCAAAAAGCAAAGATTCTGTCAACCAAAAGAAGTTACCAGTACCAGAAGTTCTCTCTTACCCTGTGCTAATTATGTGCCAGACATATAATATTTCCAAAACTCTATAAGGCAGACACTGATGTTATTTTCATCCCTATGGGAGAGGGAGAGGAAGCATGAAGAAGTTCGTTAACTTGCCTGAATCCTCATAAGAAGTCATAGGACTGGGATTTGTGGCTAGGTCTATTTGATTCCACAGCTGTGCCCTGGCTGCTGCCTTCTTTATCATGACCAGAGAAAAGAAACCCTATTTTATAAAATAGGAAGCTGAAGCCAGGAGAAAGGAAATGCCTTGCCCAAGGTCACATAGATACCAAGTGGTGGAACTTATCTGGGAATTTCGAGAGAATTTCCAGGAATCGGGATGCAATGCCCAGTGTTAGTTTATTGCATTGCTTCTTTTGATGCTTAAGAAGTGCTTTTTTTTTTTTTTTAAACAGTTTTTCTTCCTTTTCCAGCACTTCTCACCAACTGTAAGATAAAATCTTAACTTCCAACCGGATGTGGTAGTTGGCCTTCAAGACAGCCCTCGATAATCTTGGCTTCATGATATGTACTTTCTAGTATGATCTCCTCTCCTGTTGAATCAGAGCTGGTCTGTGTGGCCAATAGAATATAGTAGAAATGATGGTGTGTGACAGCTGGGGCTAGGTCATAAAAAGCATTGTACCTTCCATCTTGTTCTCTTCACTCATTCATTCAGGAGGAGGCAAGCCCTCATGTTATGAGGACACTCAGGCAGCTCCATGAAGAAGTTTACATGGAGAACTGAGATGCCTGCCAAGAGCCAGCACCAACTCGCCAGCCCTGTGGGGGAGCCATCTTGAAAGCTGATCCTCCCATTCCTGTCAAGCCTTCAGGTAACTGCAGCCCTGGTTTACATCTGCTACAACTGTATGACAAACCTGGAGCCAGTATCACCTAAAAAAGCCATTCCCAAATTTTGGATCCACAGGAAATGCAAGAGAAAATAAGTGATACGTTATTTTAAGCCAGTAAGTTCTGGGATGCTTTATTACACAGCATTCGTTAACTGATACACCTTGCCTTTCAGGCCTTCATACTTGGCCTCAGGCCATCCTTCCACTCTCCTTTCTCTCCCTAACCCAACGTGCATAGTACGCTCCAGGTAGACAGAGCTTTTGGCAGGGTATTAAATAGACCCTCTTCTTGGCCTTCTTTTGGCCTTTCTATACTCTGTTTCCTTTGTCTGGAATGTACTTTTCTCTTTCTTCTTTGGGAAACTATCCATCAATTTTTGGATACCCAAATATTCTCACACAGGTAATGCCTTCTTTGATTTTTCTGTTCAGATACAAGTCCTCTTGTACTCTGCACAGAGTTCCATCACCTTCTACAGAGTCCCCAAATTATTTCTTGCCTTGTCTATCTTCTCTGTAAGACAGAGACCCCTGAGGACAGGACCTGAAATTGACTTATCTCTGAGTCTCCGGCGCCTAGCCCACCCAGAGCCTGGTAAGAGCATGCATTGGGTGGAAGCTTGTTAATTAGAGAATCAAAATAGGATGAATACACTAGTTTCTCTGAGGAATGCCAGTTGGATATAGGATAACTATGTGCTATTACAACCAGTTCATACATTTGCAGACACAAAAGCAGGTGGGCACCTGTCAAATATGGAAGCACTTCTCATTAGTGCAGACAGAAAAGATCTCCCACCAGGAGCACAGTGGTCATCAATAGGCAAGGGACCAATTAAGTCTTATGTGACATTATTGGTCCATGAACTTTCAGCCCCGAGGAGAGAAAGACTACTATGCTAGGATGAGAAAAACTCTCTTCAGCATCTGTATTTTTTCCCCTAAGTTTTCCCAGCTAACAGCAACTAAGAATGGGGAAGAAATCTCTTCCAAGTATAAGTGAGGGAATGGAGTTTCAAAAGATGGTGGGCTGGGAAATTGCTTTTCAGGGGAAAAAAAAAAAAGCCCTGATATGTAATGTGTACTGAATTACTGAATTCTGGGGTATAAACACTCTCCCATGATCTATTTCAGGCCACCAATGCTTTAACAATCAGGCAGTATGATTCCTGATATTTAACGACTGGCCATATAGATTGGTTGGTTCCAACACACCACTGAAGGTAAAAGAGTACAGCAGAGGGGTAGAAGTGTGAGTTCTGGTTCCCACTGTCTGGGTGTGTGTCCCAGCTTGACCGTGTAAAGACTCTCTGGCCTTGGCCATGTTCCTTTAGTTTCTCAGCATCTCAGTTTTCTTGTCTGTCAAACAGGAATAATTATAGAGCCCATCTCCGGATTCTCTTGAGCAGGAAAAGAAATACATGAAAAGTGTTCTGCACTATATCTGGCACCTGGGAGACACTCAACTAATGGTAGCTATTATAATCATAGAAGAGAAAGAGCAACTCATTTGGAGTAAAAAATCTTGGATTTCAAGATTTTTGGTTCTGACTCCGACTGGCGGTATGAGCTAATGTCATTGACTTCTTCTGTCTGGGAGTTAGGTTCCCCATCGGAGACAAGCACAGATAACTCGTATAGGTATCTTTACTATATGCCAGACCCCACAGCAAGTCCTCAATTGCCTTTACCATCTTTGCCACGTACCCAATGTAATAGATTCTTACATGACCCCCGTGTTATAACTGAGAAACAGAGACTCAGAAAACAACAATAATTAGGTCAAAGGCATACTTCTAATAAGTTCTAGAATTCAACCCAGATCTTTTGACTCCAGAGTTTGTGCCCCAATCCCCTCGACTGTAAGGCCCATTTCATTCATTAGCAGTAAGTATTAGATGAGATCCTGCAGCAAAGGCAGTTTGTAAACTGCCAAACAATAACAAACAATAGCTATTGAGGTTGCTGTTCAATGAGTATCAGAAACATACTTACGGAGGCTTGATTTTGTGCCAAGTGTGGGACACCTGGGGGACAGGGCAGACCCAGTTCCAGGCCTTCTAGAGCCTCCTGATGCAGGAAGGAGGCAGAAACGATGCAGAAACAATGCTACAAAGGAAATTGGGATTCTTATTTCCCAAATTGCTGCATATGAAAATCTAAAAGGATTCACATCTCCATCTGGCCCAGGGACCAGGCTCTAAGACATGGTTCTGTGCTGCGTGTTCCCAGAGAGTCAGATTCCTGGAAGAGGGAAGGGAAGAGACATCCACTAGGCACAGGGCCAGGCTCCAGCCACTGATCCTACTCTACCTTCACCACTGCCTTGTTCGATGTTCTGGTTGTCTCCGGCACGTCTGCCCATAATTAGGTGGAGAGCGAGGGTCAGAACTCAGGACTGTCCGTCCCTGGGGCTGGTTCTTGCCTCTCCTCACCAGGCCCGCCAAGCCTCCAACCCAGCTGTTTCCAGCACTGTGGATGGGCAAAGGGCGTGCAGCTCCCCATCAGCTTGGATGGGCTACTGTGAAGGGATTCCAGTAGAGGCAGCACACGATGCCTTGAACCTACTTTCTCCTTCACTCTCAGTCACCAGTCGCTGATGGCTGCTGGTGATCTGAGTCACAGAGACATGGCCCCATCCCTGCTCTGCTTCCATATCCTGCGTCATGGCTCAGAGCAACATGCCGAACACTCCCATCTTGTTTTAATACTCCTGTCCTTGTCACCTGCATGACAGGTGCTACTGTCTGGATTTGTTTTTTTTTAAAGGCAATTTGGTGTAATTGGCCTTTATTCCTCTTCTGTTATAAGTGGAAAACAAAACAAAACAAAACCAAAACCAAACCAAAAACCAGTCAGTGAGTCTTCCGAGGGATTCATCTTGAAGGAATCTCTCCATAGCTCAGCCAGCCATCTCAGTCACACATCCAGACACCTGCTGGTCTGCCAGATGTTTTCTGTTCACCTACTCTGTGCCAGGCCCCATGCTGAGGGCAGACAGGGCGAGAAAACATGCCATTGCCCTGTGGGGCTCACAGTCTGTGGCCCTGAGTCTCCGGGCCCAGAAGCAGAGGCTGAAGGGGGATCAGCGGAGAGGCCGCAGGCAGAGAGTAAGTGCAGAGGCCTTTCCCAGGTTGGCTGGGAGGGAAAGGAGAGCAGGCTGCGGGGAGGCAGGACAGGGTCACAGGGGAGTGGCTTCAGGGTGGGCACACCAGCACCTTTGCAAGCTGGAAGGAAAGGCAGGGCCTGGAGAACCAGCAGGAAGGAGTAGAGCTCAGGAGGAGTGGCAAGGAGCTGGGGTGCTCACTGGGGAACGGAGCTTCTTCTTGCCTTCATGGGGGCACATGCTGAGACCAAAGGATCAGCACTTTCTTGGTATTTATGTGGCACCTACTTGGGGCAAGCAGATTTGGATTTTTGATAATAGCCAGACTGGGGCTTGGATCCCAGAGGGAAGGGCCTTGGCTTTTATTGTCAGAATCCCCCATCACCCTCAGAGTTAGGATGATGCTCGTTTTCTGATCGGGGCAGAGTTAGTGTCCTTCAGCCTCGCGCCTTCACGTTTCCTCCACTCTGGCCTGTTGCTAGATCTCCCTGGCTGCCCTCCCGCGGGTGCCCCACTATCTCTATTATCCCTGCTAATCACGTTCTTTTTTTTTTTTTTTAATGTGCTCAGCAATCTTAGTCTCCCCTAGCACTTACCCTCTGTGCAGGCTGATTCAATGCGCATCATTCTACCAAAACAACATTCCTTGCGGATGACGCTTCTCTGCTAACGGTTCAGAGGCGGTACCCACAAGAAAGCAGGTAGATGTGAAGAAGAGTATATTCTACCACTGAAAAAAGGCAGATGGTTCCTTCTTTTGTCATATTGTTTTGGAAGAAAGGAAAGAAAAGAAAAAGGAAGGAAGGAAGGGAGGAAGGAAAGGATTACCATCCCATTCTTTCCTTTTACCTTAGAGAAACCAAAATGTAATGAGTTTTCAGGTCAAAGATTAATTTGAAAAGGAGACACAGAGTTCTGTGACACAGATGTTCTAAGGAATTAATTCTAAGCCTTTGGACCAAACCTGGAGGTTCAGGGTGGAATGATCACGGTTACACATCACATTTGTCTTTTGGGGGATCAAGGACCACTGGAGAGACAGGTGATTAGACGGGGGCAGTATTCTGCGACTTCAGACAATGCTGCCTCCCATCTTGTCCCCCTCCACTTCTTCCTACCTATTCCCGATATGAAGGAACACCTGCCCCTGTTCAGGGAGAACCACCCCGCATTCAGAAAGGGAACAATTCTAGCCAAGAAAAATTATTGGTGAAAGATTCGTAAGCAGGCTCTTAAAACACATAACGGTACATTTCTTAAAAACTGAGCTTATGATTATAAGAATCTGGAATTTAATGTCAGAAAATGCTTTAGAAATTTTTTTAGTTAATAAATTTGACTCCATAAATTAAAAGACTCTCTGCCCGGTGACTTGGTGTGAAGAGTGGATGTGTCCACACAGACTGAGGAAGAGTAGTTTCCTCCTCAGACCTGGTGAACATCCAGGAGGTCAGGTGAGGCAGAGAAGCAGGAGATGAGAGAAGAAAGTGAAACGTAGGTGAGTGTTTCTGAAGGATCCTCAAGGTAGACCCCCTAGCCTCGGTGCTGGGATGGGAACAACAGAAATCTCAGGTGATACGCAGACACCAAGGTCGGAAGGGTCCCATTCCCGACTTTGCATCTGAAACTGTGGGAAGTGACAGTCTGGCAAAGACTCCGCAAGGCTGGAGATGGAAGAGCAGTGATGGCGGGGCGGGGGTGGGGGGCAGCAAGCGTGGGGAGGGCAGAGGCCCTCTCGATGTCCTTTGGTCAGGGCAAGGGTGGTGAGGAGGGACTGGTATGGGACTGGTATGGCCCTGCCGTGGGGAAAGGAGGGACACAGGATGTCAGCTGGGCTCTTGAAGAGCAGAAACATCAGGAATAAATAAAGCCAACAAACCAAGTGTGTCGTTGAGCATGCTAAATGTCAACAGAAGCCCCAGCGGGACTGCCCTAAAGACGATGCCTTGGCTTGGATGCCGGGATGACCTGTAAGGTCCCCAGACTTAGATCTTCTTGGGAGAAGGCAAAGACAAGAAAGAGTGAGAAATCTACATGGACACAAATGAGGCTGTAAAAATTCCCAAGTCACTGAGTTTACCCTGAATTTGCAAGATTACGTTTCCTGCTACTCAGAGGAAACCAGGGCTTGAAACTCCATTAAGTTAAGTCATAGAGAAAAACATGGCATTCTTACCTTGCCTGCCTGGGTTTGAGGCTGAAATTCAAGTCATTAGAGTAGAAAGATGCTGACTGTTACAGCTTGGGGGAAAAAGCAGAAGCAGCAGCAGACACACTTTCTTTGGAGGAAAGGAGTACTCCTAGCCATTGCCCAATTCACCATGGTCCCCAACTACAAAAAATCAGAGTCAGGAGGCTGTTAGAAATGAGTTAATCCTGCTTTTTTTACAGCTGGGAAACTAGAGGTTCAATAGGAAAGGACGTGTCCAAGTTTGCAGAAGTCGGGATCCGGGGTCTGTGGGCAACTAGTATAGGGTTATTACACTTCACCAAGCTAACCACACCCCTTTTTGGGCTTCTTCTCATTCTTCCTTTGGTAACTTTGGAGATTGAGAGGATGGGGAGAAATTTCTCTTGATTTGGAGAGAAAATGGACAGTGGGGCAAGAATGAGCTTAGTAGAAACACAGGATCTCATTGGAATGTTAATCTGTGTTACGGTAGAAAAAGAAATGGATTCTGAAGTGTTTTGAGAGCCTCCCTAATACCAAAGCTCTACCAATATCCAAGCTCCATTGCTCTACCAAGGGCACCATCTGCCCTAAGAAACAGTATGTTCATTTCAAGTCTGAGAATGATACTTGATTGGGAAATCCCTGGGTTGGTGTTTTTTTTTTTTTTTTCAAGATTTTATTTATTTGACAGATCACAAGTAGGCAGAGAGGGGGGTGGGGAAGCAGGCTCCCTACTGAGCAGAGAACCCAGATGCGAGGCTCGATCCCAGGACCCTGAGATCATGACCTGAGCTGAAGGCAGAGGCCTAACCCACTGAGCCACCCAGGCGCCCCTCCCTGGGTTTTTTTCTTACTTCAGTGGGAAAGATGATCCCATGGCTGGTCATTGTCCATCTCTGGTATTTGCCAAACTTGCTAAGATGATGAGGTCAAGGTTACTTGTGGCTTTCAAATAAAGATATAATACCTTTTGTGACAGCTTTCCTTCTTTAACCTCATAGTACTGATAGCATCAGAAAAAAATGTTGATGATAGAGCCATTAGAACTTGTAGATGGACTGAATGTTGGAGGGTAAGCAAGAGAAGTCTCAGGTTTTTAAGCCAAGTGAGCTATTAGGTCAACTGTGGTGCCATTTATTGGTGAGGTACAACTATTATGTGGGTAGAGACTTATAATCTATCATGTATTCCTTATGGACAAGATGCTCTCTTGTACAATAAGAATCCATGTTTCTTTTTTTTTTTTTTTTAAGATTTATTTATTTATTTATTTATTTGACAGACATCACAAGTAGGCAGAAAGGCAGACAGAGAGAGATAGGAGGAAGCAGGCTCCCCACTGAGCAGAGAGCCCAATGTGGGGCTCGATTCCAGGACGCTGGGATCATGACCTGAGCTGAAAGCAGAGGCCTTATCCCACTGAGCCACCCAGGCGCCCCTAGAATCCATGTTTCATAGACAAGGAGTTTTAGGTTCAATTTTGGTAGTTTTCTGTTATTTCGTTACTATTTTAAATAATAAAATATTAATAACACGTTAACATAACAGTGACATTTGCAAAGCTCTTTCCTATCTATTATCTAAGTTGACTCTGACAATGTCCCTGAGATTGAAAGAGCCTGAACATGTGTCTTTTCACACACGTAGGTGTGAAAAGAGCCTGAATATCTATATCTAAAGGGAGTCCAGATGTTATTGCATTTTGAGGGTGGTGGGCCCCAGCCATGTGGAATGGCTGTGATGAAATGGATCAACTGAACTCTCGATTATCTGTGCCCTCATCATCTCTGCTCAGTCTTCCTTTTTCATGGAATTATTTACTGGAGTACATGGGTATTCCAAGCCCTAGGAAGAAAGTGCCATTATACTTGTTACTCTAGGTTGTTGGTTTGTCTCATCATCTGAATTCTATCGATGGGGAGACAGGCAGAAACTCCAGTCTGAAGTGGGCTGCAACATTCTCAAAAATCCTTCAAGGAAGTATTATTACTTTCCTTTTTATACAAGGGGAAACTGAGAATCAGGGAAGTGAAGTTACTGCTAAAATTCTGTACCTCTAGCCCAGAACATTATTTGTTTTGTCTTGTTTTTGCTTTCTAGGTCCGTGTGTTCTCCTATCTTTTGGACATGGCCATGATCCATTTATCCAGTGACACCCACAAACTCAACATTTCCAAAGCTGAACTCATTACCTTTATCTTCTAAAACTTTGCCCTCTTTCAGCTGGTGATCCATACATCTACCCATCTACCCATCACCCATCTCTCCACCATCCATTCATCTAGCCACCTGTCATCTACCCACCCATCTACCCATCCACTCATCCATCTATCATCCATCCATCCCTCCATCCACTTATTCACTCATCCATCCATCCATCCAACCATCCACCCATCCCCCATCTATCCATCCTCTAGTTATTCAGTTATTTAAATCACAAACTTGGGGTGAATACCAAGGGTGTTAATGATAGATTCGAGATTGAGTTTAAACTCTGCTCTGCCATTAATAAAACTTCTCTCACTTCTCTATGTATCCACCTTGCTTTCAATTACTTCATCTGTAAAATTAAGACCATGATACTGAGTCAGACGTCTGACACTGGATAATAGCCCTTATATTGCATCACATTTTTGATAGCATGGAAAAAATTATGTGTGTATATACTATGGCATGGTGTTTGGCGCTTTAACATTTAATGAATGGTTTATTGCCATTCTTACTTGTATTAATATTAACAGCACATGGTACTTGTGCATCTGTATGAACCTCAGAGCACTCTGTCTATGCAGATATTTGCATATATGTGTGTATATATAAATATATGCATTGTATGTCCAAACTCATATGTAAATGCACACACACACATATATGTGTGTATGTATAATAGATAAACCGGCAAGTTGATAAGTGAGATTGGCAAGGGAATATGTCATTCTCTCCCTGGGGGAATCTTGCAAGCCCACGTTTGTGTAAGAGAATTTTCAGTATTATTTAGAATGTTAGGTACACAGCACCAGGTCTTTGCAACATTCATAAACTTAATCAATATTAACATTACTGATTCTTTAATGTTGATTCTGTGCTGGCGCTGCGGTAAGTGATCTGTATATGTCAGTCCTGTAGTTTTTGCAATAAGGTTAAAGGGTAAGATTTGGATTTTTCATGTCACAGGGGAGGAGAGTGCCATTTAGTGAGGTTAAAGTCTGACTCCAGGTCCCACAGCCTGTCCCTGGCTGAGCTGACCAGAGCCTGGTTCTTGTTCCCATTCTGTGTCCTCACATCACCGAGAGCCAATTGTTATTTACAGACACTTCTGCCTCTAGGGTCGTTTTTAATCAGTAGCTTTTGGTGGTTTTCCAACGCTGTGTCCCCGAGGTCACAGCAGCACTCTCATGTCGCTTTCTGATCAGGGCCAGCTGTTGCTAAGTGATGGATTTTCCAGGTCTCTGACTTGGCTGTGGAGGTCAGACTTCACATCCAAAATGGGATTGAATAGCACTTGGCCTCCCGAAAGATCCCAAAGCCACTTACCAGGTTTGTGTCTATAGGGGCTGCCCCGACCACTGTCTGGCAGCTTGGCTGGACACTCCGTGCTCGGGGTCCCAGAGAGAGCTAAGATGGCAATGCTGCTCCCTGTATCCCAATATTACGGTGGGATGGAGAGAGTTCTGAAATGAATCAACTAGATCCCTAACCAAGATACCCAGTGTATGCACGGTATACCTGGCTCTTCGAGATGGGCAAAGGTGTGTTTATCAGAGCTACTGTCAGGACACAAACACTTTCAAGAGCATTCTGTTGACCCGGTGCCTGCAAATTTTCCCTCTAAGTTAGGGGTGTCGTTCATTTATTCATTTACTAAATGTATCTTACATGAAAAGCGCTGCTGTAAAGGGCTTACATAAACTATCCCATTGAATCTTTGCCACAACTCTATGGTAAGCACCATGATCTCCATTTTACAGATGAGGGAACAGGTGCAGAAAAGAGAAGTCGCTGGCTTAAGGCCCTATAGACAGAGGGTCATGGAGCTGGATATTGGAAATCCAAACTCTCGAGTCCCAAATCTGAAGTTCACCCACTCTGCAACAAGGCCTTTGACACCAGCATGATGAGAAAAGATGACTGCGCCAAGGGGTATCTTGATGGCTTGGGGTCAAGGGGAGATTAGGGAGTGTCACATCCAGTGGGCCTTCGTGAACGTGCAAATATTGTGTGGAGAGCAATGGGGTCTGCCCTGGGATGCCAGAAATCTTGGGATGAAAATGAAAGTAAAAATATCAGTATGTTTGGTGTATTGTTTTCTGGGGAAGCTGGTGAGCCCCTGAGTTCTGCAGGAATTGCTAGGGAGTGAGCCCACCTGGGAGAACTAGAGAGTCAGCAGCTATCTGGATAGCAGGAACGGTGCCAAATGAGGGGGGGTAGGGTGCCCTTCGATCCCATTGTACCGCCTAATGTGCCCTTATATCTCTTAATAACCAGGGTCTTGCGCATGGTTTGCTTACTTAGAGAAGTCTTCCCTAACTAGTTGAAGCTCAGTGGCAAGTTCATGACATTGGGGATTTGAATTCCATTTAAGTGTTGCCAAGGGGAAGGTAAAAAACACACACAAAGCTCGGAGCAGCCCTTCAACTCCTACAGCGTCAAAGCATTTTAAAAAGATCTCTAAAGAGACTCTGGGGGTTTTGCAAATTTCTCTTACAAAATAGCATTTTTGCAAGAAGTAAGAGTATCAGCAACGCATGCATTAAAATCCTCTTGAAATCCAGATGGATTTTAAGATTGAGGATGAGAAATTGCTTTCCTAAAAGCCAATGAAGTCGACCATGGAGGGATTTTCTTTTCTTTTGGGGGGGGGGTGGTGGACTGGAGAGGGTATTTCTATAGGAAGTCAAAGTATCCGTTGGAAAAATTTTTTAAAATTCATGATATAATAGGCTTTAGAAAGCCCTGCAAATCAGTTTAAGCTTTTTGTTTAAATTACTGTTTGTTTCCATGAAATTTTAGTAAGATGGTCTTGTACGTGATTCCAAAGTTCTGCCAAGATAGGTCTTGCAACTCTAAGTCAAAATCTGCTTTTTCTGGGGTGCCTGGGTGGTTTGGTCTGTTAACCGACTGCCTTCAGCTCAGGTTATGATCCCAGGGTCTTGGGATCGAGTCCCACATCAGCTTCCCTGCTCAGTGGAGAGCCTGCTTCTCCCTCTCCCTCTGCCTGCTTCTCTGCCTACTTGTGCTCTCTCTCTCTATAGCTCTCTGTCACATAAATAAATAAAAATCTTTTTTAAAAAAGATCTGCTCTTTCTAATCATTTTATAATAAAACTATGTTGGATAATGGGCTGTTGACATTGTGAACAGCCCCTTCTATTTGTGTATCAGGGCACGTCCTCACGCAATGGCCTGCCAGTCTCCTGGATGGAGATGCCACATAATTGGTGTTCTACATAGCTCTGAAATACCCAGATGTCACTTCCAAGATCAGTCTTGTTGACTCCTGACTCCGGGCTGAATAGATGGCGGGCAGGCCTCTGATGACGGAGACATCCCTGAGAGGGACTGTGGAAGGGTTGCCCCATGTGCTTGGGGGTAAAGTTGTTCCCCTCTCTCACAGCCCCACCTACCACCACCAACTCCACCTGCCAGAGGCTGCAGGGGCCCACACCTAGGATCCTGCTCAGTGATCGTGGCGGGGATGGGGGGGCGGGCAGGGAAGGCAGGAGTCCCGGGTGGGTTGGAGGGGTGGGTAGCGTGGCCTGCATTAGGCCATGACTCAGTCAATCCCTTCCGATTATGTCCACAGAGAGAGTATAGTTTGGGAAGTAGGCATTCAGTGAACATTTCACTCTTTCATTTAATCCTCTTACAAGCTCAGAGCAATGTGAGTTATTCCCAATGTAGAGTTGAGGAAATTAGGGTTCCAAGAGAATAACCCCTGTCTGAGACTCCTGGGACTTTAGACCCCAGGGCTCGATAATGTCTGGCTGCAAGGCTGCCTCTCAGGGTCAATGTTGGTGGGGACCATATAGATACTGTCCTTGAAGACAGACACACACAATCGCCAAAGAAAGCACTTACTAAGGGCTGTGTGCCAGGAAATGTCCCAAATGCTTCACATGTGATAACTCATGGAATCTTCAGAATAACCCAACGCTTCACGCCCATTTTATAGATGAGGAGACTCAAAGCACAGGGAGACTGGGCGACTTGTTTAAGGTAACAGAGCTGGGGTGGAGCTAGGATTCAAACCCAGGTACTAAGTTTCTGGATGCTTCCTCGCACGATTGTGTTAGGAAAAAACTTCACACGTACCGAAAATTTGAAAGACGTTTACCGTGAGCACCCGTGTGCCTACAATTGTTAGCATTTTCCTACATTTATTTGATCACAAATCTATCCATCTACCTATCCATCAATCCCACCTCATTTCTGATGCATTTCAAAGCAAGTTGAAGAAATCTGTACACTTTATCCCTAAACACTCCAGCATGGCTATCATTATCTGGGGTTCAAAATTTTTTATATTTTGTTGATAAAATTGACATAGAAAGAAATGCACAAATCTTAATTGTACCTTTCAGTGAAATTCAACAAACGTATACACCCATGTTATCCAAAGTTTATCGAGATTTAGAACATTTCCATCCCTCCAGAAATTTCCCTTGTGAGCCTTCCCAGGCAATACCCAACCTACTCGCCCCTGGGAAATCCCTGTTCTGACTTTTTCCCCTTATAGTTCTGTTTTCCCTTTTTCAGAGTTTTCTATCAATGAAATCGTACAGTCTATTTGTCTTTTGAGGCTGGCTTCTTTCCCTTGACATATTGTTTCCCAGATTTGTCCATATTGTTGCATGCAACAGTAGCCTGCTCCTTTCTATCGCTGAGGAGTATCCCACTGTGCGAATGTACCACTGTTTGTTGATTCATTCTCTTGTTTACGGACACCTGGGCTGTTCCACAAACCGCCCCCCCCTCTTTCTGCTGTTTTCAATCGGGACGCTATGAACATTGATGTGTTCGTCTTTCTGTGGACACAGGCTTTCCTTTCTTTGGGTTAACATTTAGGATGGGTCAAAGGGCAGATTTATGCTGAGTTTTATAAGAAGCTGCTAGACAGCCTTCCAAAGTGGCCCGGTACTTTACATTCCCACCAGCAGCCTGTGACCTGTTCCTGTTTGGATGCTAAACGGCTAAGCAATTTGCTCGGCCGCCCTCCCAAGGAGGAGGCCAAGAAATATTTGCAGTTGAAAGAATTCCTGAAGGTCAGAAACATTGGGTTTGGCAGCCGATGAGGTGGCACCTGCCGCGCCCAGGTCGGGGTGGGGAGAATCCGTTCGCAACTCTTCAACATTTCCTACCAAAATCCCTGGTTTGCACCGACAATGACGGCAAAGCCAGCATGTGCAGCACGCCTGCGAGACACCCGGCACTCTGGTAAGCCCTTAGGATATACAAAGATAGGACTGTTGCATGACCCTTCAGCCTCGGAGTTAGAAGCTATATTTATCCTATTTTTTAGGTCAGGAAATTGAGGCTCAGAGGGGTGAGTGATTCACCCTCTGGCACTCACAAGGGCCGAGCCAAGATTTGATTCTGTTTTAGGCTGACTTCAAATTTCGACTGCTTTTTAACATCTCCTGGCTGCAAAAGGGGACAGATTTGGAGAACCCAGTGGAGGCTTGGGGATGGGTCCCAATGGGCCCTGATTCCTGGGAAGTCTGCAACAAACAGGCACCTTAGGACCCGAGTGATGGGTCCAGAGCTCCTTGGTACATTTGCGGCTAAGGCTCTGTACATTTTTTGTTTTGTTTTGTTGGGGGGGAGGTGGGTTTTATTTATTTGACAGAGAGAGCAAGAGAGCACAAGCAGGGGGAACAGCAGAGGGAGAAGGAGAAGCAGGTTCCTCGCTGAGCAGGGAGCCCAGCTCCTCCTAGATTCCAGGACCCTGGGATCATGACCTGAGTTGAAGGCAGCTGCTTAACCAACTGAGCCACCCAGGGGCCCCTAAAGACTCCATCTTAAAGGGAATTTAGAGCACCCGTGGTTGGAGACACAGAAAATGTTGCGCAATTAGAAATTATTTCTGTGGTGTGCGACTGCCACTCTGATGTGAAGTGGCCATGATGCAACTGACAGGAGGGGGAAAAAATAAGAAAGAAACCCGGCATGGGGCATAAAGAAGAGCACAGTCGTGTCTTTAAAAGCGAAACCTAGAAACCAAAGCTCTCTTCAAGGGGCTGGTTAAAATAAAACGAAGGGGACTCCCTTTTCCTCAGCTGCCACTGAGGTACTTGGTGATGTAGGAAAGACATTCGGGTTTGAAGCCAACGGCCAAGGAAGAATTCTTGAGACGTCTTCGGTGCAAAAAGTTGGTTTTATTAAAGCACAGGGACAGGACCCGTGGGCAGAAAGGGCTGCCGTGGGGTTGTGACAGGTGACAGGTTATATACTTTGAAGTTGGGAGGGGGTTGGAGGTAGCCTAAGTCTCTAAGGAATTTGGAGTAAGGTTTCCAGGACCTTGAGGGGGCTAGCTATTGTGGGGGAAAAGTTCATTTATTACTGTCTAATAAAACCCGAATCATGAGACCCTGCAGATGTATCTCGGTGGGCCATATGCTTGGAGGATGATTGCTAACGTGTATCTTGGGTTGGGGGTGGGGGGTAGAGACAAAGGAAGACTCCAAAGGAATTTTCATATGTGAAAGTAGACTTACAGGATCCTGGGGGGATTGGGATCATGTTAAGCCAAGATTGCCTTTGCCCCCAGCAAAATGTCAGCATTGAGGTAGCTGGGCTACCACAGCAAGGTCACTTTAGCTCTTTCAAGGACTTCTCAATGGGTGGTGGGTAGTAAGGAGATTTAACAATTTTTCTTCTTCCTTTGTTACCCACTGCACTTAGTCCTTCTGATCTGGTCCTTCTGAGGAAGCTAAGGCTGAGTTGGGGTGACACCCTCACTTCTTCCAGAGCCTGGAGCCCTGTGAGGCAGCGCCCGCGCAGCCCTCGCCTGCACCATGGTCTCCGTCTCAGAGATCCCTTGCAGGGACTTGGTCTTCATCCTGCATGGAGGATAAGGTCAATGCCCTCCTTCCAGCGGCGGGTGTGAATGTTGAACCTTTGTGGCAGGGTTCGTTTGCAAAGGCCCTGGCCAGGGTTGACATCAGGAGCCTCATATGCAAGGTATAGGGCTGCTGGACCAGCCCCCTCAGCCGCTGGGGCTGCCCTCGCAGGAGGTCCAGCTCCCTCCACCACTGCTGCCCCAGCCAGGAGAAGAGAGTGGAAGCAAGGAAAGAAGAATGAGAGGAGTCAGATGAGAACTCACACTTTGATCTTTTTGACTCAGCGTCTTCTGTAACCTGGTCAATAAAAATCTGAACTCTTAAAAGAAAAGAAAATATAAAATAAAATTAAGCTGCCTCTATGTCCTGGAACTTTATGTAGCCATGAAAAAGAATGAGACCTATCTCCCTAAGCCCCTATGAGACACTACTGAGGATGTACTTTATTGTAATTTTTTTTTAAAGATTTTATTTATTTATTTGACAAAGACAGCAAAGAGGGAAAGCAGGGGGAGAGGGAGAGGGAGAAGCAGGCTTCCCGCCGAGCAGGAAGCCCGATGCGGGGCTTGATCCCAGGACTCCAGGATCACGACCTGAGCCCAAGGCAGACGCTTCACTGACTGAGCCATCCAGGATGGCCCCTGCCCCACTTTTGGTGCACAGGGGACTCGCTCAGGGACAGCCTCCTATCATGCCGTCTTCTGCCTCTCCAGAGGGATCTGCCTAAAAGGCAGAGCTAATCTCAGCACCCCCTCGAAGAACCTTCTAGGGCTCCCATTGCTTCCAGGAGGGCATGCTGTTTATTTGAGCATTTAAAAAATGCTCCTTCCTGGGCAGTGCTGAGATTTTAATCCGTTAGGGTGGGGCATGGGAACCAGATCTGCATTTCCGCAAGGGCTGCAAGTTGATTCTGAACTAAGCGCTCCTGAGACCACCTATAAGAACATGTTGACTCACAAGAAATGCCAGAACTTTTCAGCAGGGCATTCAGGCCTGAATGAACTCTAAGCCGCTTTTCTGTCCAGTCATCCCCATGCACCCTCCAGACTCCAGTCTCATGGATTCCCTTGCCTGTCTGCACATGGGCTGCTTCCTCCCCCCTCCTCCATCCCTGCCTTGGCACGGGATGGCTCTCCGTCCAGAATGCCCATCCCTGTGTGCTCTCCCTGGGAAGGGCCCTGTCCTCCCACAGCCCCCTGTGGAGCCTCCCTGCCTCTCTGGCCACACAGATTTCTCTACTTCCCACTGATCCCTGCAGTCCTTCTCCTGGGCCTGGAGCCCCCTGCCTCTGCAGATGTCCCCCTGGGCTGTGAGGGTCTCCGATGGAGGCAACATCTGCTATGTCTCTGCATCCCCGAGACTTGCCTCCGCCAAGGTGTGCAGAAGGAAGGCTGGAGGAGAGCTGGGAAAGGGAGGCAGGCTGGCAAGCTTCAGTTTCACGAGGACTTGAGCCCCCCAAGAGTAGAGGAAAGGGAGCGAGACAGAGGCAAAAAGCCGGAGACAAGTCAGGATCTGGAATTCCAGGGGCACAAAAGCAAACAGGTCCCTCCAGACTGTGGGCTTCTCTCCAGGCCTGGCTGCAGGTTCAGGGACCACAGCTGTGGCTTCAGAGAGGCTCCGAGGGGAGCTGGGCACGGGCTTTCTTTGGAACCCCAGACTGTCATCTCATAGCCTCCTCTCTCCTGACTCCCCTACCCCTCTTCTGCATCTCAGCCTTTGCCCCAGTTCAGGCTGTCCTCGACAGGAGCTCAGGCACCTGGGTTTGTAAAGAGACGTCTCTAAGTGGCAGCTGACAACACGCCCCAGGGAAGACGACAGACCTCCCACTTGCGGAGTTTTTACCAAACCTGTAAAGGTTGCAGCCTTCCCCCTGCAATCATCCCACAAAAGCTGTCAGGAGCATCACTGAAAATGAAAACCCGCCACCAGCAGAGTTCACGAAAAGGCTGCCAATCGGCGTTGTGTGTGGTGGGGGGACAGGCTCCCGAGGCTCCAGTTCCGTGACCAGCAAGTTGCCCCACGAGGCGGCCCCCTCCCCCTCCCTGCCCAGGCATGTAGTTCTCCCCCTGGCCCCCCAAGGGGTGCCCTGCACAATTGGAAAGATCTTGGGTGTTAGTGGGAGATGGCTTTGCTTCAAATTTCAGCTCTGCAATGAGCGACTCTTTCAAGTCCTGTCAATCTTCTGAACACCATTTCCTCGCGGGTAAACTGGAGATGTCACTAACCCCTCAGACTTGTGAGGGTTGTGCGTGGTGCCGAAGGTGAGGAGCCCACCACAGGGCCTGGTGCATATGAGACACTCAACAGATGATGGATCCCTTCTCACCTTTGCCTGACGTCCGTCTGTCCGTCCATCATCTCCTCAGTTAGGAAAAGCCTCCATAGCAGCGGGATTGGGAATGCACACTCCACAGCCAGAACAGCTACCTGGGTTCGAATCCCGCGTCTGCCACTTCTTAGCTGTGTTATCTTGGGCAAGTTCTTTGTCTTCTCTGTGCCTCTGTTTCGTCATCTGTAAAATGATAAAATAGTATCTCATGCTTTGGTATTATTGTGAGGCTTAAAGGGAATATGACAGAAAAGGTGCTTGAGAAAGAGCTTGGCACGTAGTAAACTCTCAAAAAATGTCAGCAATTACTCTAAGTTCTTATCCAGTCAACATGTAGTGAGTGCTTACAGGCTCATAGATAGTCTCGTCTGAAAAGACTGTTTTTCCAGTAATTTTGTTAGCCCACGCCAGCAAAACATGAGTGCATTCTAACATTGTTAACCTGCCCTAGCCCTAGTGGAATGCAGGATAGTTAAGTGGGAAAAGCAAGGCTTTGCCGACCGATAGACCCCCAGGTCGCATCCCAAGCTGTGTGACATTGGATGAGTGGCTTTACCTCTCTGAACCTTGGTTTCCTTCTCTGTAAATGGGGATATCGATGCCTACCTCTTAGGGCTTGTTGAGGACGTTACAGAAGAATGGCTGACACTATACCCATTAGCCTCCTTTCTCTTGTTTGCCAGGCTTTTTAAGAATTATTAAAAAGCAGATTGCCTAACCAGAGAGGGCTGGCTAGCTCAGGAGGGATGCTGTTTCAGAAAGTTGAGAAAAGCTCCTCCTGAGTCATGGCTGTGGAAACTTCTTGGCACAGCTCCCTAGCTTCCCTCTGTCCTTAAACTGCCGCACTGCCTTCTCAGTTCTGACTCACTAGCCGCTTCCGTGGCTTTCTCTTTCCCCACAGGAGTGGGTGGTTGTTTGGGCTCTAATTTCAGTATCTCATTATCCCGGGGCGCAGTCACTCAGTCACACGGCGTCAGGCCCAAATCCATCCAGACACTTCCCACCTTCACAAGCAGGACCCTTCACTTCACTGATTCATAGGCCCCTGCCCCCCGAAACAACCGTACCTCATCTGGGGCTGGAAGGGGCAGAGCGCAAACGGAGGACGAGGAGGAGTCTCGTCATGCCACCACATGCCGGAAACCACACGCCCACAGCCCCGATCAGTTCTTTTTTTCTTTTTTTAAGATTTTATTTATTTATTTGACAGACAAAGATTACAAGTAGGCAGAGAGGCAGGCAGAGAGAGAGGAGGAAGCAGGTTCCCCGCCGAGCAGAGAGCCCGACGTGGGGCTCGATCCCAGGACCCTGGGATCATGACCTGAGCCGAAGGCAGAGGCTTAACCCACTGAGCCACCCAGGCGCCCCAACCCCGATCAATTCTTAAGACGAGCCACCGATGTGGGCAATATCATCTCTCTTTGATAAGGTTTGGACCCCAGACCAGAAAGATGACAGCACTTATCCACGACAGGGATCTGAACCCAAGTCCTTTAAAGAAATTCATATTTTTTAACCATTGCACAATACAGCCTCTCGCTGTGCTGAGCTTGCTCTGAGGCCATGGTCCTGCTGGTGGGGGTCATCAGCCCATCACTGCCAGGACCACGTCATTGCCAGCCTGCCACTGGGAGTCAGGTTGAAAGCACAGTGTATGTGTGCACGCACATGTGTGCACGTGCACACACGCTGCCCCGTGCAGGGGTGAGGTTTCCAGTCCCAGGAAACCTCTTGTACCTGGAGCCTGGTTATGCCCAGCTGCTTCTCACCTGGAGCAGTCACACCGTGGGAAGGTGCAGAAGCGTGCAAGGGGAAAAAAGGTAGAAAGAAGCTGTTATAAAGGCACAAACCCAAACGAAGCATCTGGAACCTTCTGCTTCGGAGTCAGGCGGAAGGCCCCTCGTCCTCTGGTCGTCGGAGCCCAGACCGGAGTATCGAAGGTAGAAGGCAGGAAGGAGGGAAGGCGAGAAAGGGGACAAGGGAAATGAGAGTGACAACAGGGGAGTGGTTGTCCTTTGGGGTCCTGCTTACAGACACAGCCTCTCTTTCCCAATCTCTAGGTGGGCGCTGAGTCTAGGTCTGCCTCATGGCGAAACCGACCCTCTTCACATGACCAACTCCTAGCTGCCTCCTGAGAAAAGATGGAGCGCTGGGCACTTGGGAAGACGTTTGCCAACTGCCATTGTATGGATGAAAGAAGGAGGTTTGGTAGAATTAAATAATTGGACCAAAGACCCTCAAGGCTGGCCTATCCCCGAGCCTGGGATCCAGGCAGGATGACTTTTCAGTGCCTGTGACCCTTCCGTCAGCCCCAGGCCTGCTCTCTGGAGAAGAGTCACGAAGGCCTGTCTGCCGTCTAAGTCTGGGGCACCTTCACTCCCCACGCAAAGAAACACCCTGAATTGGGCATGGACTGTCCCAGAAGTTTTCTCCCGAGGGCGGCCCAACTTGCAGAGCAAGACAGTAAAAGGCCCAGGCTGCAGGCTACCACGGGAGTCTAGCTTGTTCCCTAAAATCTTGAACATCTCAAGAGAGGCACGGAACTACAGACTGATTTTGAAAGTTCCACTGTGGATAGGTTTTTTTCTCAGTCCAGTTTCCTCTGATTTTTTAGGCTCGGCTGTTTCTCCGCTAGCTGGGCTGAAAGGATTGAGAGTGGGACTTGTAGGGCTGTGTCCGCTCCAGGGCCTCGTCCCTGCCACGTTCCCTCTGCTCCGTGATGGTCACGCGGGGAGAAAACACGCTGCGTGGCCTGGTCTTTGTCCACAGTCCACTTTGTGTGCACGGTAAGGCTGTTTGTTCAAAGGCCTTGGAAATACAAAACTCCAATTCCCAACCAGATTTGTGGTGGAGAGAAGTATGGTACTAACAAGCCCCTTTCCTCTCCGTTTTTTAATGGGAAACAAGGGCAATGATACCAGCTCAATAATGAAAGTGCCCACCTCGTCTTCCTGTCCCTTGCTGGGTATTGCCAGTGCTTTTCTGGGGATACACAGTGGTTCTTACTTTTAAATGCCGCAAGCAAAGCTTGTAAATGTATATTTTTTTAGTTGTCTTATCTACATAGGATCTGAAGACTGGTTTTTCTTGCCAAAAGCTAGAAAAGGCATAGTTTTACTTTAAATCTGAGGGATGGGCTTTCTTCTCCTAAGTCACCCAAGCGGCATTTCGCCTCCACTGTCTCCGGTGTTACTGTAAGGCGGGTGTGCGTCTTTCCTCTCCTTGCCTCCCTGGAGAACGTTCAGGAAAATCTACCAGGCTCATCACTGGGTTATGGAGTTGGCTCTGTGTCTGGGGAGTGCCGAGTCCTCCTTCCAGGTAGGGTGATGTCAGAGCAGACGCTACCCATGGTGACCCACCCGCCTGTGGGCCACGTGGGTAAACGGTGTTCTCTGATGGGAATGTTTCCCACATTTGTTGCTGTTGCAGTCAGAGAATTTGGAGTTGTAGAGATCAGTGCTTTTGCATTTTGAGGGGCCTTCGAAATAAGCCGGCCCGCATACTCCATTTTACAGGTGAGAAGATCGAGGCTGACAGGTGAAACTGCCTTCACTTGGCCACCCAGTGAGTTAGCAACTGAGCCAAGACTCAGACCTTGACCTTGTCCTGACCACTTGCTTCCTTTTGCATAGCTCAGAGCTAACCCCTAGGTCAAAAGTCCTAGGATATAGTCAAAGTAGTCTTCTAGAACCCAAAATTTAAACGGAAAGGAAGGAATGAGGGAAGGAAAGGAGGGAGAAAGGGAGAAAGGAAGAAAGGAAGGAAGGAAAAGAGGAGGGTGGGAGGGAGGGAGAGAGAAAGGAGGGAAGGAAAAAAAATGCTCCCATGCACTCCACTGGCCTCTGGGGAGGCTCCAACTCCTTCCCATGTGGAAGAGACCCCTTTGCCACCTAGTCTTACTACATTCGCCCTGGTTCTCGCCCACATCTCCCTCTCAATTTTTTCCCCCTAACTGAATGCAGTTTCCTCCGTCCTGGTGCTGTTTCCAGCCTCCATACCTTCACAGGTGCTGCTTCCTTCCCCAGGAATCCCCTCCGGGAAGGCTTTCTGCCCCCACCCTGCTCCCCAGCTCTGAGCAGGGGCAATCATTCCCTCCCTCAAAGCTGCTCGGTTCTGAGCCCTCGATCCTTCTACCAGTCTTCGCTCGAGTGTAGGTGGTGGTGTCCATATCCATCCGCTCCAGGCTCTGAGCTCTTCCATGTCAAGAAGCAGGTTTCCCCACCCCAGTGGTCCCGGTGCCTGTCTGGCCAGTGCCAGGGCTGGCCGCAGGGCGGTTGCCAATGAGTGATACTTGAATACGTAAATGGTCGTCTAATGAGTGGATACCACCTGAATAACAGCCCTGTGTCTGATGACAAAATATTGGCAATTTGGATCAAATTAGTGGCACAAAGATTTAAAGCTGAGTGTGCAAACTCCAGTTTTATAGATCTCTCTCCCATCTGATTATATTTATTAAATTTACAAAATAAATACTGCGTACTAGCCCAGTGCAAAGGAACTCCTTCTTGAGCAGCAAACCTACCAGGCACGAGGAAATAAAGCAACATTTTTCCTGGTGATGAATAATCATCTATTTACATGCTAACTGCCCATTTTCTAAGGAGGCATCAGATTACTCATCTACTTTATTAAAGTATCTTCGGTTCTAACAGGAGCCCAGCTAAGTGATAATTATTGCTGGCATTCCCTAGCACCTCCAAGACTGGAGAACATTGCAGACATCCTTACTAAACACTATTTCTCAAAGCAATATTGAAAAAAAAAAATCAAACTGAACATGTTAATTGACTAGTACTTGGGTCTGAAAGGTAAAATCTCAACGTTGGGCTGAGCCTGTGACTCTACAGTTTAGAAAAAAAAAAAAATTGTCACGAGAACAGTGAATGTTTCTTGAGAGCTTACTGCTGGACTGCTCTTATCCCTTTTATGTAGTTGAGGGAACTGAGGCACCAAGACGGAAGTAGCTTGCTCATGTCTCACCCAGGCAGTGGGGCTCTAGAGGCTGGGATCTTGCCATTCTTCCTTTCCCAAAAAGGAACTAACGCTTATGGAATGCCTACCATATGGTACTTTATGGAACACCTGCCAGTTATTTTCCTATGTATCATATAGTTGTCTCACTATAATCCTATATTGTAGTGCTTAAGAAAATGATCCGATTTGTTTTGAAATAAGGTATAAATACAAAATGAAGTCTCTCAGGAAAAATCCTTTTGTCCCATCTTCCTTCCTACTTAGGTTGCTGGTGTGAGGACATGATGCCTAGAGCAGCAGCCATCTTGTGACCATGAGGCAGCAAGTCTAATAGACTGACATGATGAGCTAGAAAGAATAAAATGTGTGGCAGTCCCTAAGTTCTTGTATCAAACCTAGAGCCATCCATTTTCAGACTTTCTGTTAGGTGAGATAATTAAGTGACTTCATTTTTTAAACATGATTAGTAATTCTTTTAGCTACAGATGAAAGTATTCTTGTTGGATGTGAGATCTTTGAAAGGGTCCTGACACAGTCAGTGCTCAGTATTGTATCTGATTTCTACAGATGAGGAAATTTGACTCAGAGAGTTGAGGTCAATGTTACATAGCCAGCAAGATTTGAACTCGGGCATGCCTGCCACAATCCTTACTATGCTCCCTTACTTGGTCAACCTGGGGTTGACCTCTTGGGGTTTTTTATGCCAACTCCTAACCCAAAGTCCATTCTCTTAGTGTGATTCTGGGTCAACGTGTCAGATCAGACTCCCATGTTGAGTGGGTACAGGTGTGTGTGATTGTAGAAAGAGGGAACAAAGAAGGGAATTACCAGTTCAGGGCTCACACTGGGAGCACCTACCCAGGACACTGTCAGAGGAATCCTCTAGCACCTACCAGAGCAGCTGAGGGAAGAGCCTGTCTCACTAGCAATCTCACATGGAGAATTAACAATGTCTCCTCAAACAGGGTGCCCCAAATCCCAGACTTCCTTATCTGTGCCTGGCCCATGGGGCCTGCTGACACTCCCATGAGGCCTTCACTCTTCATTCTTCCTCCTGTCCCTTCCCTGCACCTGACCCATACTCTCCTTCCACGTGGCCCAACCTCTTCCAGAACATGAGAGCATCTGTCCATTCCGCCCAAGAGACGCATTGTCCCCAGCTTCTCTCCTGACCTCTCGGCCCCACCCCAGCTTACCTCCTCTCCCTGCTCTCCTGGTCCTCACCCCTGGACACCTGCGCTGATGACGTCACACATGCTGCTGGGCCCTGGCACCGGATTTTCCCTCTAGCCCACACTCTGACTGCCCTCTCCAATTTGACTCATGCTCAGTCCTGCATCACACGGTTTGGGGGCCACTCTGCAATCTCATCTTCAGTTCAAACCCTCATGTCCTTGGCATCGGGTGCTCACAGCTGGCTGGAATCCCACGTCCCCTGAGAGGACATCTCTCCTATTGTCTGGGGCTCATGGGTACTTGCCTGACTGCAGATAGGTTACAGAGCTTTTCTCTCTCATCTATCTCACTAGTTCTTTCCAAAGAAACCAACCAGCAGATTATGCAGCTGATAGGAGAATCCATCAGTCCCATGGTATGATGCTGGGTTGGAAATAATGCCTTCCCGGTGCCTCTGAATAGTTCCCACCTGTCACTGAAGTGCTCGACGCGATCCCATGTGAGCGTGGACCGAGGGCCTCATCACTCTCTTGCATGCAGTGAGTGAGGATGGATGGGGTCTCCTCCAGGGCTGTCACACTGTCCCTAGGACACGCAGGGGCACCTTTGCCCGGCAGTTCTGGATGGAACTTTCCAGGAGGTGTCAGATCACCCGGGTGGCTCCTGGGACCATGGGACCTGCGTGGTGCAAAGTTTACCTTAACTGCTGTCAACGGATTCCCCGGGTTCCCCACGCAGAGAAATCCCTAGGGAAAGAACTTTAGTGTTATAGTCCCTGATGTGGACAGCTTCACACACAGACACACACACATACACACACACACACACACACCCCTCTGGGAAGAACAGGGCTTAGGGCTGTTTAGGGAAAGGCCTGCTCTTTGGGGAAGATGCCTTCTACTTACTTTTTATCTCCAAACCTCCTCAGGATTTCAACTATTGGAGAGCATGTGTTTCACTGACATCAAAGGCAAAAGAAAATCTTTGGCCATCTGCGGCAACACAGCGGCAGCAGCAAGAGCCTGGCTTGTAAAAGCAGGACAAGATGAGACTGCAAAGTTGAAGCGTGGTCTCCGAGGAGGCCCGGTTCTAACGCCTTCCGTCTTGGGGAACGTTTTAAAAGACCAAACAACTTTCAGTTGACTAAATAAATTTCCGTGGCTCTGTTTTCTTCGACACTGGCAGTCTTGGTGGATTTAATAAGCCAGAGAGGAGTCCCAAAGATCTGCCTGTCCAGGCCACTCTTGTTCCGGTGACCTGGGGTCAGAGCAGTTATGTGACTTGTCTAAGGTCTCTCAGCTAGAAATGGCGAAGCCTAGAGCTACCGTGGAGTCTGTCTGATGCCAAGGTCCCTGCCTTCAACCAGCAAGCTTCCCTGCTCACCCACCCCTTCTTGAAGGAAGGAGGAGAGGGAAAGCGAAGGCAGCCATTAGTTTGTGGAAAAACCCTTCCTCCATTAAGATGTTTGATGGAAGTGTCCTAGATACCGATCAGGCAGCAAGGTCCTTGGGGGTCAGTGGAGGCGATGTGTGGACTTGGGGAGCTAGGGTGATTCCCTGCAGGTCAGTAGAAGCAGAGGGGAGTCCCTGTGGTGTCCAGCTGGTGCAGCCTGCTTACTGGACCGTGTATGGGGCACCCCATACGTGCGAGAGACTCTCATGGACTTACAGAGACACGTTGGCTCCCCAATGCTCATGTTCGCTCAGCGGTGAGCATAAATATCTTCATTTTTTAAAAAGATTTCACTTATTTATTTTTAATTTTATTTATTTATTTGTCAGAGAGAGAGAGAGATATTACAAGCAGGGGAGCAGCAGGCAGAGGGAGAAGCAGGCTCCCCGCTGAGCAGAGAGCCTGATTCGGACCCGATCCCAGGATTCTGGGATCATGATCTGAGCCAAAGGCAGACGCTTAACCGACTGAACCACCCAGGCGCCCCTCATTATCTTCATTTATGAAAGACAAAGAAACCAAGGCTCAGAGAGGTGGAGCACCTGCCTGCCGGGTTAATGCAGAGTAAAGAGAAAAGAGAGGATTCAGACAGTGGGGCTCCCAGATCCACACTATTTCCAGATTCCCCATGAGCAGGCCTCGAGTCTTTCCTGGCCTGTGATTACAGCAGACAGGGAATCTTGCCATCTGTATGAACTTGGTGGACAGAAGCATGGAGACTTGTGCCACCTGCTTTGGCTTTTGTTTGAAAGGCTGCACTCCGCAGTCCCATCCAACCCCCACCCCCCCACCCCCCCACCTTAAGGTCCAAGCTTAGCTCTGACCTGCTCTGGGACACTTTCAGCAACAGGCGACAAGTGTCATGGGCGCACCACGGCCGCCCCTCCCACCTCGCCCCTGTACCCGAGCCTCCCCACCCACCCCCACCCTGGCACGCTCTGCTTCTGAGCTGGTTCCTTCTGTAATGAATACTCCTCAGTCATATATATTTAACATTTTTTATGCTAATAAAAGTGTTCAATCTCTTTTGTGATCTTCTCGGTGACTGACATTGTTTCAAAGCAGATTTAGAAATAGTTTTGGTCTTGACATTTATGCAGCAAGTGGGTGTTGTTTATTGCTGAGCAATTAGAACATAGATTAACATAATATCACTCCTCAACTTCAAAATCTGGGAGAGCGCTCGGGGAGCAACTTCCCCAGAGCTCGCCCGGCCGCTTCCTTTTGTCTTTCTGCCTTTTGCCTCCTCCACACCCATCCACCCACCTGCCTTGAAATGCGCTATTTCAAATTTATAGTTCAAGAAAGTTTGTGTAATCCAAGTCATAAAAAAGAGATGTCTTTTTCTTCCACCGCAGAAGCAGCCCACAGCACCTGGATTCTTAACCGAAAAGGCAATTTCTAAAATTTTTTGTCCTTGAAAACTTTCTTTTGAAATCTCCCCTGCTCGCCGCCGTTAACTCTCAGAGGGGTCAAGGTCCGGAAGCAGGGGCAGGCTGGTCACACACCTGTTCTGGAGTCGTTTCCCACAGTCTTGGATGCACCGCCCTGTTCTGCCGAGGCCACTTCCGTCTCAGACATCCCATTCATCCTTTCTTGGGAGGAGAGTCACTTGTGGGCTGGTCTCTGCGAGTGGGAGCTGGAGGAGAGGAGGAGACCTTTGCCAGCTGCGTTTGCATCGCAGGTCACGGATGCTTCTGGAGGTTGTATGGGGCACCTGCCACGGGGCTCTCCGCTCTCAGGGATGGGTACCATGGAGCAAAGTGCTTGAGCAAGGACAGCCCTCCAGGGAGCAGGTCAAGTCCTCACGGGCACTGCTGATGACTTCCTCCACCTGCCCCGAGGTCCCGATGCTTCTCGCGCCAGGACCCCTCACTACCAGAACCACCCTGTGCTAAGCCATGGCTGTCTTTTGGCTGGATCATGGCCACAGCTCCCTCCATGGTCTCTTTGATTCTGCCCTTGTCCCCTTCAATAAGGCAGAGCAAGTACCTTCCTTAAAAATGTCAGGACAATCATTTCTGGGCCGGAGGTGCCTAAGTCCATCCACTAGGACTCCCAGGGCTCAGCGCATGGTTGTTGTGAAGGCTGCGATTTCTTACAGCGACAGGATATGAATCACAGGCAACAAAAGGAAAAGGCATGTGGGGCAAAGGCCAAGGGAAACTGGGCACAGGTGTCAAAATGGAGTGGCAAGGGACTTCCTGAATCCCCCAGCAGCAGGCTGTGACACGCGCTTGTGCAGCGCTGTCCACCAGGAATATCTGTTAGAGATGCGGTGCCTGGGGTTTTCCTGGGACCCAACCTGTAAGCCCTCCCCGGGCAGTACAAACCCAGACGCCGGGCTCCCGGAGGAATGTAGGTGTTCAGCCCAAGCCACATGTTTGTACAAATGGAATGGACAGGGAGGCCCCTCTTATCTGAGAATGGTGGGAACCTTCCTCAAACCCAGGCTCCTGGGGGCCACCTAAGGGCCCACTTTTTAAGCAAGCTTCTGGAGAGGCAGCAGACAGGTCTGCTGAACACTTTTCTGGAGAACTCCTTGGCTCAAAATCCTGCAGGACAGCTCATCACACGCAGAATAAAAGCCAAGGTCTTCAACATCGCGAAAAACCCCCTGCATGGTGGAGCCCCCTGCTTCCTCTCTAATCTCATCTCCTGCTACCCTCCCCGTCCTCTCTCTGCAGGACCACACTGACTTCCCTGCAGCTTGGTGACTACACCACGCATGCTCACACCTGAGAAATGTGCCTTCCTCTTTCCTCTTCCCAGAATGTGTTGACCCCGGCTATCTGTTTGGCTTTCTCGCTGTCCTCTTCCGTGAGAGCGTGCACCACCCCCTTCCTCTGTCCATCCCCTGCTACGGCGTGTTCTCTGTGCCCTTCCTCCTTTGTTCCCCCCTTGGCTTCTAGCATATGCTATCGGTTATTTTATTTATTGTCTAAATGCTCAACAAGAACGCGGTCATGAGGATAGTGGGGACCTATCAAAAGAAAGCTGGCTAATACAGAAATAAGTTTGCACCAGAACAAATACAAAATACATCTGAAGGCCTCCCACTGGCCTCTTGGGTTGGCTCAAACAGACTTAAGAGAACTTTTGTACTTCGAACTGGCGCTGAGAGGTTGCTGTCTGGATTTATCCTTTGTGCCATAAAAGGGGACATCTCCCTCCATCTGTCACTTGACATCATAGTTTGACATTAGAAGGGAAGATAAACAATGGAAGCAGGAGATGTTTGGGGACGTACATGCTGGCTCATCGCCAGAGAGCTGGCTCCCAGTGGACCACCCCAGAGACCTGAAGGTAACCTCCTTTCCCTCTGTCCTGACCCCATCTGCTTCCACCGACCGCAGCTCTCCTCTCCAGCTCTGAAAAGTGCTTCCTCCCCTCGACTCAGGGAAACTTCTACCCAAGCCGCCATCTTCCCTGAAATCTTCCGTTGCCCTGGCTTCATGGTCATTTTCTGGTCTAAGCTTTTGAACATGATCATATGGGGCAGCCCAGAGATATCTCAGGCTCTGGACACACAGCTGGGGCTGAGTCCTGATCCGTCACTCATTACTCATAGGATGCTGAGCGAGTCACTTAGACAATTTGAGTCTCAGTCGCCCTTTCTGTAAAGCAGATATAATAACATCTCTCTCCAACTTTGTTGGGAGATTTTAGGGAGATGATGTCTAAATACGCTTGCTAGAGCATGCGGTAGACACTCAGTAAATGGTGGGTATCACTGCAACCATTTCTCTTCACCTTTGTTGGCATTTTGTGCAATGTACTGTGTTTGCCACGTGCTTCACCCAAATGCGCAGCAAGTACACAAGGGCAGGCATGTTCGTGATGACTCCTTGAATCCCTTAGTGTTCCAGCAAGATCTCAAGACAGAGCGGCTCCTTAATAACATGCCTTGATGGAAAAAATACATGAAGAAAAGGATGTCTTGATGTGCAGGTGACCTGAAGGAAAAGAAATGGAGGAATGAGGTGATGTGCCATTTACATGGCTGTCTCTGATGGAGAACTTTTTCTGGACCAAACATTTGGGACAAAGGTGTTTGAAGACCTTGGTAGAGGTGAGAGGACAAAGAAGATAAAAAGAAAGTAAAAATAGAGCATTTCTGCTTCATTGCCAATAGAAATCTACTCCAGCCATCTTGAACAAAAGAGAGACCTATAAGATGGATGTTCAATATTTCATGAAGCAACAAAGCTTTGGGATGAGGAGGGAGGGAATGACTAAGGTGGCTCATGGTCACTTTGTCTAGAGTGCTACCATGAACACAGCTGGTTACCAAAGGACCCCCAGCCTCCCTCTCACGTCCTAGAAAAAAATGTTTCTGTTCCCAGGAAAGAGGTCATGCATTTACTTCTCAGTCACCTTCTCACATCAAATGTGGCTCCCTGGAGACCCGCCCATGTCAGGGTTTGGGGGGTGTTTCTAGGGGAAGGTAGGCAGATCCCAGAGAAGTGGTTTCTATGGTGTTAAGCCTAAGAAGAGCTTTGCGCAGAGTGTCCTTGATCAGGCTTAGGAAAAATGAGGGACAGCCTCCAAGAAGAGGGGGCCATTAAGTCTGGGGTCCTTGGAAATGAGTAGGCGGTTCATGGGATAATACAGATGAACTAGACCCTGAAGAAAGAGGGGCCCCATGGGGCTCAGGGCTTGATGCTCATGGAAGAGCCTGGTTGGCCAGCCAACTTTCCCCGCAAGGAACTAGTGAACCACAGTTGGAACCTTCCCCACAAAACTGTGCCTCGGGGCATCTGAGGGGTTTGGGAAGCCTGGGCTGGGGTGTCAGGAGCTCTTTCTACCTGAGCTACAGCTCTTCCATAAGGTCGAGGAGAGGCAGTGGTGGGGGAATCCAGACAGGGTAAAAAAATGCAGGTTCCAGCCCAACTCAATCATTTACCAGCTGCAGGATTATAAGGAGGTCTCTCCCATGAGACTCAGTTACCTCACCTGCCAAGTAGGGGAAATACTATTTCTCAGACTGGATGTGTAGTTTAGGGGAGGAGGGAGAAGGTGTGTTTTTGGAACCATCCAGCAAGAGTTGGCAAGACCAGAAAACCTACCCATGCCAATGCATTTCCTTTCTCCTTGTTGCTTTGGACACTGTATTCTGCTCCGGGTTTCAGTAATTATTTTAATGGATGAATTGTGGGAAAAGTCCATAACAGTAAGCAACATTCAGATGCCAGGAACTCAGTGATCCTGTGTATTTCAGTGACCCATCCCTAATCTTGGGAACTGGCTGGGAGGGAGGCTTCCATATATGCTCATAGCTGAGCAGACCTGCTTGTATTTATGGTTCTCACTCCTCGGAACTGCAGGGTTTTTTGCCTGCCTGGGCTCGTGGACCTTTTCTTTCTCGTTTTGCCCACTTCTTCTGGTTGTTTTTTACAGATGTTTCATCTCTGAAATTCCAGCAGAGAAACAGATATAAAGCCCTATCCTAGTCTCGGGAGGAAAGTCCTAGTCTAATGTTGTAATTCCCATGTTTCCTTTCCTTTTTTTTTTTTTTTTAAGATTTTATTTATTTGACAGACAGAGATCACAAGTAGGCAGAGAGGCAGGCAGAGAGAGGAGGGAGCAGGCCCCCTGCTGAGCAGAGAGCCCGATGTGGGGCTTGATCCCAGGACCCTGGGATCATGACCCGAGCTGAAGGCAGAGGCTTTAACCCACTGAGCCACCCAGGTGCCCCTTCTTTTCTTTTCTTTTCTTTTTTCTTTCTTTCCCCTTCTTTTCTCTTTCTTTCTTTCTTTCTCTCTCTCTCTTTTTAAAAGATTTTTAATTATTTATTTGATAGAGAGAGAGAGCATGAGTGGGGGAGAGGAGCAAGTGGAGAGGAGAATCAGGCTCCCCACTGCACAAGGAACCAGATGTGGGGCTTGATCCCAGGACTCTGGGATCATGACCTGAGCTAAAGGCAGCTGCTTAATCGACGGAGCCCCCAGGCACCCCGGTTCCCGTGTTTTTGCTTGATTCGTGGAACAGCAAGTGCCTTCCCCAAACCCTTATTACTCAGTAGACTCCAGCACAAGCTGAGGGCTGCTATTTTATTTGCTCCCTGGCTACCCGGCAGGCAGGTGGGCAGGAGGGGAAGTTATTTCAGAAAGGCACCTGGAGAATGGCAAGCATGTGAGCTTTGGAAGGTCCTAGGGCAAGCTCCCAGGGCTGGCTCTGTTGCCCATGAACCCTGGGGCCTGGAGAAAACTCCTTGACATTTCCAACCCGGTTTTTCTATATTGTGTGTGAAATGGCGCTAAGACCGTGGAGTGGCAGTAAAGCTCAGGTGAGGTACTTAGGAAAGTGCTTTCGTGCAGTGGCATCTCCCTTAGGGAAGTGGGTCACGAAGAGTCAGTTTCATTTACCTTCCTTTCAGTTAGAATACCCTGCGTCCTGGGTCCCTCTTCCCACCGGTGGTTGGCTGCTCTGTATAGCCAAGCTCTTTCTGTACTTCCTTGAGAGTCGTAGGCTCCTTTTGATGGTCAAGAATACAAAGGAAGGAAACTAGGGATTGGGAACAGAGAGGTGTGCGCACTTGTGGGCTTGTATTTTGCACATCTTTTCCAAATTCCCTCAAAATGCTTATACTACTTAGCACATCAGTCTTTCCATGTCCCCAGATACATTGGTAAGCTCTTTGTAGAGAAATGTCTGACTGGGGCTGGGAAAGTTCAAGAGCCTGAAACTGCCAGGTAGCTGGCGTAAGCAGATGGGAAGGGCCCCGCCAGGGAAGGAGTCACTGGCAGAAGGCATCCTCCCATTCACCACATCTCTGTGCAGCAAGCTGGTCCTAGGAAGGGTCTCTGAAATACGCAAATAGAGAAGTGGTTTTCGAAGTGATGGGGGAGAGAGGAGAGGTCCCTGGGACGTGAATTCCCCGGACAGCCCATGTGCGACGTTCATCCTCCAGTAGGGGCGCGGGTCTGCTCAAGTGAAGTAAGAGCCCACCCACACTAGACCACTTATTAAAAACAAGATGCTGTTCTTTTGGTGAGAACAGATTGGAGGAGGAGGAAGAAGAGAGGCATTTGAAAGTGCAGCAAATTTAAATGACCCAGACCTCATTTTACTGCTGTGGAATGTGATCATCTTTTAAAAATGAGAAGAGCTGAGCTGTTCTGGAAAGAGTTGCAGACAGGAAGAAGGAGGAGCCGGTACCAGGGGCAGTGTAAGCCCCTCAGCCCGCGGTTAAGACTGCCGATCTCAGAATCAGTTGGCCCGAGTTAGCATAGCCCGAAGCCTTGGCTCCTTCACCATCCGTGGGCGACCTCGAGCAGATCACTGACTTGGCCAGACTTCGGTTTGGGGGAAATCATTGTATAAGATGCATTGAAAACAGAATACTTAGAATAGTGCTTCTATCTCTGTATCTACTCTTTACACTAGATGTTTTGTTGTTGTCTTCTCTGGATATTTTGATCTTGTAGTAAGCAGCCCAGTTCTCTTTGGGAAATGACCTCCTCTCCAACTGTCATTTCTGGGTGGTTTAGGTGGAACTTCCCAACTTTCTGTTCCAGGATGGATCTTGTGACCCGTCCTGTCCCGATCAAGAATTCTGTATCACTGGCCAGAGTGATCGGAGTTGGGTTTGGAAAATGTGAAAGGATGCAGGAGGTAGCAGAATCTAGAAGACGGGGCTGGGTAGAGGGCCAGCATGAGACAACTGGTGGCCTTCTGTCCAGGAACACGGACAGATGGAGGAGAACCCTGTGCAGGAATGACCCAGGGGAATAAACACCTTGACCCTTGCTCTCCTCCGTCCTCCCGGTTTCCCTCCAGTGCTCACCAATGGCCAAATCCAAGCAGGAGCCATAGGCAAAGAAGCAGTGGTTATGGTATTTTCAGGACAGCCTCTCAGGTCCAAGAACAGAACACAGAAGCCGGGGAGGGGGTCTAGAGAGGCAAGTGGAAGACAAATGACACAGTTCATAATTAAAACAGTGTTATTGGCACCCGGATAGACAGAACAAACGTGAACAGACTAAAAAAGTCCAGAAATATGAACAAGTACATGTGGAAATTTGGTATAGGGAAGGGTGACATCTCAGATTCCAGTGGAAAAAATGGTTTTGTGACCAGTGATGTAAAGATAACTAGAGAGACACTTAGAAAAATGATAAAGCTGGGTCCATACCCCACGCCATTCATCAGGTTAAACTCCAGAAGTGTTAGAAATCTAAATGTGAGGGGTGCCTGGGTGGCTCAGTAGGTTAAGCATCTGTCTTAGGCTCAGGTCAAGATCCTGGGGTCCTGGGATCAAGGCCTGTTTTGGGAGCGGGGAAATCCCTGCTCAGCGGGGAGCCTGCTTCTCCCTCTCCTCCCCATTCATGCTATCTCTGTCTCTCTTTATCAAATAAATAAACTAAATCCTTAAAAAAAAGAAAGAAATCTAAATGTGAAAAACAAAAGCATACAAAAATTAAAACAGGCAAATCCCTCTAACCTTGGGAGTGGCAAGAACCTTTTTCCGGTGACTCACAATTCAGAAGTGTTAAAGGATTGATAAATTTAACTACTGAATTCTTTTAAAGTTTTGCATGACCAAAAACATCACAGGCAGTCAAAGTGAAATGAAAAACCAAGGGAAAATATTAGCAACTTACATCATAAAGGGCTAATCTCATTCATTTTAAAAAGCTCTTCAAAATTGAGATAAAATGGGCAAGAGGCATGGTTCATAGAAAAGGAAGGACGAAGGTCTTCAAACACAGGAAAAGATGCTCAACCTCACTCAGAATAAAGGAAATGCAAATTGAAACTCCACAGAAATGCCATCTCCCATCCCTTAGACTGGCTGAAATCCAAGAGCAATTTTTGTAAAGAAACCCCCAGTCTCATATATTGCTGGTAGACATGCCAAAAACCACCTCCAGGAAGGAGAATTTTACAACAAGTAATGGTATTGCATATGTATTTACCCTTTTACCCAGTAATCTTACCTGGAGGAATTTAGCCTGAAGATAGGCTTTCGTAAATAGGAAAATATTCTCTGTTTTATTTATTTCCACTGTATTATTTCCAAGAGCAAGAAGACTGGAAACAATTCAAGTGGGCATCATTCAGAGAACGGTTGACTAAACTAGGGTACGTTCACACAGTAGACTATTCTGTGGTCTGAAAAAAAAAATCAATAAGAAATATCTCTATGTATAGTTTTGGAGTGATTTCCTGTGGATTTTGTTAAGTAAAAAAAAAGGCAAGTTGTTGAGCACTGTGTGGGGTTTGCAACCTTTTGCATAACCCAAGGAGAAGTAAATACTGTATTTAGAAAAAGCACCAGTGAAGGTTAAACTGGAAACTCATACAGTGTTTAGCAGTACAGGTTAGGGGATTAGAGCCCAGGGACAGATATTTCTTGGAGTGCATTTTTTATGCATTTTACGTTTTAGCTATGTTAATGCTCACATAGTCAAAAATACAGAAAAAAAAAAAAGTCAAAAAGCAACCAAACATTGAAAATAAACTGAAACAAGCAACCCTATTAATATGTTAAATTTGTCACATGATCAGCCTGAGAAAAGATTCCAGATGACTTTTGGCCCCCGTACTCACATTGTTCTTAAGAAGAGCTGCAAAGAAATTTTGAACTTCATTCAGCAACTTCATTGTTCATAGACATACAATAATTTTAACATTGTAATCACTTAGTGCTTATTACAGCATAAAGCAAATCTGTATTATGTATGTATACATTATCAGGAGCAAAGGTTTTTGTTTTGAGATAAAAGGAGATAAAAATGTGAATTGAGGGCGCCTGGGTGGCTCAGTGGGTTAAAGCCTCGGCCTTCCGCTTAGGTAATGGTCCCAGGGTCCTGGGATAGAGCCCCGCCTGCTTCCCTTCCTCTTTCTCTCTCTGCCTGCCTCTCTGCCTACTTGTGATCTCTGTCAAATAAATAAATAAAATCTTTAAAAAAAAATGTGAATTGAGGTGTTCCAAATAGGCCTTGTAATATTAAATTTGAATTTTGATTATCAATACAGACTCATGATTTTATTAAATAAAACTATTTCTTAGTTCTGTGCATTGAAAAGACCTAGAAGAAATTATATTCTATGAGCTCACTTAGCACCCAGATCTTAGTTTCTGAACACAATTCTCTCCTAAAAGGAAACAGAGCTCCTTGAAGAAATGGGTGAAACTAAGTCTGCAGCAAAGTATAAAATGAGTATCATCGTGTGAGAAAGCAAGAATGTGGAAGCGTGTCAAAAAGACAAAGCCAGTTCATAAGTGCTCCTGCTGGTCAAATTTGGGACATTTTCAGCATCAAACAGGAAGATAACTTTGATTGCAAAAAGCAGAATGAATAAGTCGCTAGTCCATAAGTGATTCCAGACAGTATGAATGGATGGATAGATACACAGATATATACACAGATTACTCTGAAAATTGGTAACTAGAGGAAGTAATTATTTAATTTGCCTTTAAGAAGAAACTGTAGCCCCTCTAGTTGATACAGGGAAGCTTTTCTTTACTCAGTGATGTCTGCCAGTAACGGCAGAACGAATGATAGAATTAGAGAATCCCAAGTGCACAGCCCTGAGTGCGATCATTTCATTTCCCAGGGGTGCTGTCCCTACAGGTAACAGGGGTAGCTCTCTGCGTGGGCTTCAAGCACACAGAACGGTGCCGCGAGAGTGAGAGAGTTTGTGTTTTTAGCCCATCTGTCTTCTTCAGAATGTTCATCACAAACATATACTGCTTTTACAATGGGAAAAAAAATAGCTTAAGAATCTACCGCAACTTCCATTTTGTAACTTTTTACTTTTCCTCCAGGACCTCACTCAGCTGTTCTGACCTTTAAGCAAACTTCCCAGGCCACCCATCCCAAACGAGGGCGTCTCTTCCTTTTTTCCTAGCTTTTATGATTGTACTTACTGCATGTTGGACATGTAACTGATTGTCTGTTTACTCAGCTTCCACCAAATGATTAGGGTTTTGTTTTCTATTTTTTGTTTGTTTTGTTTTGTTTTTTCACTTCTTTGTGGCCCGGGCTTCTGTTACTTGTTTGGCACATGGCAGAGTTTAATACACGCTTGCTGAGTGTTTAACTAATGAACTTGGAGGAGGGCTTTGGGTGCTAGTCATGACAACCAGTTCATACCTGATACCTTTCCTCCTCTGCATCAAAATCCTCTGAGGAAAGAGGTTTAATTGTGTACAAGTCAACAAGTATTTATGGAGTAAATTATGTAATTTCCCTGGGCCTTCAGTTTTCTCATCTACAAAGGTACGTGGGTGTGGGGAGGAGGAACCCAGGCTGTTGGGAATAACTGAGAAAAGGAACGTGCTTAATAACAATCTGCTGGATGAGCAAATGAATGAATAAATCATAGAATTTATAAATAAATGGATAAATGGATAAATGAAAGAACACAGGGATGGAAGGAAGGAGAGAGAAAAGAACTGAGGAGGGTGAATGGATGGATGGTGGGAGGATGGATGGATGGATGGATGGTGGATGGATGGATGGATGGTAGATGGATGGATGGTTGGTGGATGGATGGATGGATGGTGGATGGATGGATGGATGGTAGATGGATGGGTAGATGGAGGGATGGTAGATGGCTGGATCGATAAGCAGTCAGGTCTGGCCTAATTTATTACTAAGATTAGGTGAACCACAGATGGACCAACAGTCAAAAGGAGATAATTTTCTGTTCCAACCATGAGTTTGTCCCCCTTTTCTTTGCTTTTGTGATTAAAAATGATTGGCTTTGATGGGATAACCAGATTGCAGATCCCAGGATTGTGATTCCTTCCGAAGTCTGGGCCTGAGTCCAACTGCACACAGAGTGACTCACCTCATTCAGCCTGGACCCACTCTGAGAAGATAGAGTCTTTGAGCCCCTAGAGCTGATGGGCAGCTACTATTTCCTTAAGTTGAAGAGGAAGTTGAAACTCCAGTCCCTAGTGATACAGCTCTGCAGGAAGGCAGCTGCTTTGAGGGCAGGCTTGGATGCTCACCCGTGAAATCTACAAAAAGAAAACTAAACTTTGCCAGTCCCCGTAAATGATGAGTTACTCTTGCCTTGCAGAGGAAAGGAGAAAAGAGAAGCAGGTCAAACACCACCACCAGGTGTTCTTAGACAGCTTAGTTGAAGACAGGGAAGCTGAATTCAAGTCCTAACCCTGCAGCTGACCAGCTAAGGACATTCTGACTTGCCTCTACCCCATTTTGAGCCTCAGTTTCCAAATCCGGAAAATAAGAGGGCAACTGTAACCGCATTTGCTTCCAGCACCAACATTTGCAAGACCACAGCCTAGAGATTGCTCTGGCCAAGGCTGACTTGCTTTGAGCTCCTCCTCACGTCTGAGTTTCCCATCCTTCATGATGATCGTAATTATGCTGCTCTGCCGGCTTTGCATGGTTGCGGGGAGGGTCGAATGAAATCACGGATATCAAAGTGCTTTAAAATGGCATGGCATATGCTGAGAATGCGAATGTTTGATAAGAACTCCAGGATAGTCCCTACAGTTTTGAAGTAGAGAAATCAAAGAGAGGAGTATCAGAGAGTGAAGCAGATCCTGAGAAAGTGCTGGATTCACGGCCATAGCCCCCTACGGTGCTCTCTGCCTCTGAGGATTGTGGTCTATGGCGTAATTCCTCCGGGTTCAGCTATCTTGGCAAAGGAACGGGGTAACCTTGGGCTGACTTCCTAGCCCGCCTGGACCCCCGCTCTCTGGGAATTGGGGGAAAGGGTGGGTTAATTCTCTCGTTACACCAGCTCCCAGCTCCTGCTCTCACCGAGGTCGGTGTGGGGATGAACTTCCTATCCTGCTCAGATTATCCGCATTCCACAGCTAGTCTCCCCAAAAGGAGAACCTGGCCCTTTTTCATAACTCTCACCAGAGAAAATGCACATGCGGGTGTTGGCTCGCACAGAATTCAGACCTACGGGGCATGCACACAGCGACATTCACAGACAAGTTCAAATTGTACCTGTATCCCTGATTCTAATAGGTCATCCTTAGTTACTTCTACAGCCCTGGTTCCAGCTTCTGGTAATGTTGATTCAAACTTCTTGCTTCTCCTACTTTCTTTTTTTTTTTTTTTTTAAAGATGTTATTTATTTATTTATTTGAGATAGAGGGAGAGCAGAGGGAGCGGCAGAGGAAGAAGGAGAGAATCCTCAAGCAGACTCCTTGCTGAGCAGGGAGCCCAACGCAGAACTTGATCCCCATCCCAGGACCCCGGGACCATGACCTGAGCCAAAGGCAGAAGCTAAACTGACTGAGTCACCCAGGTGCCCCTATCCCTTCTTCTCACCACCTTTCCAGCCCCTTTTCTGTTCACTTCTAATACTGGATTCCCTAATCCCTTCTTTGCTCCCTTCGTGCTGCTCACACATGTCTTTCCGGGATGGATTCCTCCTGAAGAGAAGCTTATGCTCCTGCCCAGGAATTCTGAGCATTTGTCTGATTGTCTCATGACCTTCCAGGTCATGGAAGGACAGATGCAAGCTGCCTGGCCGGGGCAGGTCTGGAATTAAGGGCTAAGTTGCAAAGAGCTCTCTACTCTGCTAGCGGCTGTTCTGATGGTGCAGCATAGGATGGACAGTCCCGAGCTACCCCAAGAGCAGAAGTGCCTTCTTTCTTACAGTCGTGTGCAGAATGTCCCTTCTGGAAACAACAATAAAATACCCATGGTTTGTCCTGGGGATGGAGAAGGCAATAAATCTCCTAAAATTCTGTTAGTCAAGCTTACTGTTCCCTTTAAGAAGGAAAACCAGAGAAACACCGAGAGCAGAAACTATTTTTTCTCTGCCAGGATTTATTAACAACAAAACTCAGCCCCTGGGGAGACAGATGGGTGTTCTACAATGTCTTCAGAAACTCGCTGGCTTCCAGCTCAGTTTAAAATCGAGTAATCATCAAGGTACGTAAATGGATCTTTTTTTTCTTCTTTTTTAAAACTTTTTTGTTTCAGTCCTTGTTCGTTTTCTGTCTGGAGGGCCACCTGCCCTGTGTATCCACACAGCCCGCAGCCCTTTGCACAGGCCCTCAGTATGTCTCACAGCCTGTTCGTTTACTCTGTGCACAGACCAATTTTCATTTCAGACTCAATGCCTCCAAAGACCACTTTCACCCTGACCTCCAAATCTTTGACCTTTGGGCAGTTTCTCATACTTAGCAGCTTGATGCCTCTATTGTTCCAGGTTGCTTTAAAAATATATATATATATATCATCTTGATTGCCTAACTCTTTCTGTAATTCAGTCTGTGTTCTTTCTTCACCTGTTCAAGTGTGACATACTCTTTTTGAATTTGTTCAAATTATACATTCAATTAGCAAAGCCCTGTATTAAATTGATGACATCTCACTGAACACAGAGCACTCTTGGATTCTGTCTCTTAGCAATTAATTGGTGTCTAATCCATTGACAGAGTTCTCGAAATGAATAAACTTCCCAACGCTTTTCCTGATCATTTTGAATCCGTGAAACGAATCTTGATCTCTTTTGCTCAGTTGCGGCTTGGAAATTTTTACACGTTGGTTTTACCAAGCTTTGAAATGGAGAACATCTTGATCTCCTGAACGTAATTGTTGGCCGCTCTGTGGCAGTTGGAGTCCATGAATAGTTTATGTTTATAAGGGATCTTGGATGTCAGGTGAGTTTCCAGTCGGATTCCTTGGAGACAGGTGTGTAAAGACGCACCACTGTGTCTATCCTCAGATCACATGCCATGTGTGCTGTCTACGGGAGTTTTCCCAGGCTTAGTCTTTTCTCTGTCTGCTGTGGGGGAGGCAGTAACAATTTGTCAAGTATTGTTTGTATGCTGTGTTGCCTCACATATTACTTCCTTTAAACCTAATCCCTTGAGGCGGGAACCCTATTTTGCTATCTTGCCCATTTTGCTAGACCTGTGCACAGCACATAGACACCATATCAAGCAAATACCTCCCAGCCTTCTTCCTTCTGCTGTCCCTTGCACACATCCGTGGGTATGTGAGAGAAGAGAGCAGTGTGGTACAGAGGTTACACCCATGCCTGAGTGTCTATCCTGGCTCTGTCTCTTACTGGGGAGACCAAGAGCAAGACACTTTGCCTTTCTAGGCCTCAGGGTCCCCATCTGGAAAACAGGGATAGAATAGTACGGTGGGTCCTCGTTACTCCTGAATTTTGTATTTGCAGATTCCGCAACTCACTACAATTATTTGTGACCCCTAAACACATATTTTCATCATCACTCATGGACACTTGTGGAGTGGGGAAACTGTGAGTCATCTGAAATGCACGTTCCCAGCTGTGGTCAAATGAGGTGACACACTGCTCCTTGTTTGAGCTCTCCTATTCGAAGCTCTCGTCCTTTTTGTGGTATGTTCAGGGTTTCTCATTCTGGGGCTGTTTGTTGGTGATCATGAGGTGTTGAAGTTCTGTCGCTGCTTCTGAGCACGAGAAGGCTGGAAGGTGCCTTATGGAGAAAAGATGTGTGTTAGCTAAGCTTTGTTCAGATGGGAGCTACAGTGCCCTTGGCCATGAGGTTAATGTTGATGAATCAACAATAGATTAAACAAAATGTCTTTAAACAGAAGTGGGTAAAACTGGGGCACCTGGGTGGCTCAGTTGTTGGGTGCCTGCCTTCGGCTCAGGTCATGATCCCAAGATCCTGGGATAGAGCCCTGCATCGCGCTCCCCACAATGGGGAGCCTGTTTCTCCCTCTCCCTCTGCCCCTGCTTGTGTTCCCTCTCTCACTGTGTCTTTCCCTGTCGAATAAATAAGTAAAATCTTTAAAAAAAAAAAAAAAAGGAAAGAAAGAAAGAAAGAAAAGAAAAGAAATGCATAAAACCAGGTTATGTCCTGATGGGTTGATGAAAATGTTGTGACCAGAGACTCACAGGACCCTAACTTTGTGTTTTGCTTGGGAGCAGTGGTTCAGAATTCATTCATGAATTCAGAGTGTTCAGGGAGAATTTATGGAACAAAATTAGCATGAATAATGAGAATCAATTGCACTGGCCTTGCAGGCTGATAAGATTTAAATAAATAGATGCATATATCAGGCTTGGAACCATGGCTGGCACACAGAATACATCAAGAAAATGTTAGTTTCAATATTAGTTACCTAAAAAGCCCATCTTCACCTCCCAGGTTCCTCCTTCTGGATTCTTACACCCATCACTACCCTGCAGAATCTCTGAGACCGAGGAGAAGTCCGGGATCTTCAGTGTGCCTATCCCATCTTGTATACAAATTTACTGCAGCAATTTCTGCTTTGAGCCCTCTCTGCCCCATGGTCTCATTTGACAGGTCACAGTATGGGTTAATGGAATTCTACTTCTAAAACTCCTAACAGAGTGTCTGGACTATATAAGGGCTCTGCCTGGCTCACTCTCATATCTCTACTTTGGAAAACAATCTGGTCTTCTGGAAGGTTCTCTTTCCCATTATATAGGAATGCTTACAAATCCTCGCTTGGTCCACGTCAGACTGTGGGGTGATGGCTCAGGGGTGGGAGTTGTGCAACGCAGGGACAATGCAGCGACAACGCAGCTTCAGGACAGAAGCCAAGAACTTCAAAGCAGAAGCAAGACCCTGAGCAGGAAGTACCTTGGTCCTGACCTAGCCTTTCCTCTGGTATCTTTTGAACTCCTTCCAGTAGCATGAATTTCTGCCATCCCCCAGAGCTCTATGGCTCCAGAGTTCTTGAACCCAGGTCCTGAACGCTGAGACCCCAGGGACCACTCAGAGTGAAGCTTGACTGTCTGACAATTACCACCCTCCTCTGGCTCTGACCACCACCCCTTCTCTTCCCATCATCCATCTGGACCAGTCAAGCCCTACACCACCACCCACCATCCAACACCCACCATCTGCTTTATTAAATGAGTGCAAAACGTCCTCCCTTCTCCACTTAATTTAGGTCCCTCTAATAGTAAGAGTCATTTTATTTTCTCTGAGAAGACTGAATGAGGCTGAGTCTCTGGAAGAATTCAGCCAAAGGGGGAAGTTGTCACTCATTCCATGTGATCATTCTGGCAATTGCGTCCCAACTTGGATACTGTGTACGTGAATTGTTTGCTCCCTAGAAGCATCTGCTTCCTAAAGGCAAACAAGGTCAGCATGCGTGCCTCTACCACATGGAGTCATGAAGACTGAGTGAGTAATCCAGGTAAAGCCCCAGAATGAGCACCCAGCACAGGGCTCAACAAACTTTCTCTACAAAGGGCCAGGTAGGAAACCTTTTAGGTTTTCCAGCACTGAAGCAGAAAAGATGATATGCAAAGGAGTGGGTGTGGCCATATTCCAATAACTTCATTTATGGACACTGAAATTTGAATTTCATATACTTTTAATGTTTATAAAATAGTATGGGTTTTTTTGGGGGGATTATTCCTAACCATTTAAAAGTGTAAAAAAAAATCATTCTTAATTCATCAGCCCTACAAAACCATGGCTCATGGACCATAGTTTGCCAAACCCTTAGCTGGGACATAGTCATTACTCAGTGAATGTCAGCCTTGGTGACAAGCAGGTTCTTCTTTTGTAAGTCCCTAGCTCCTGATTGAAATAAATTTGGTGGCAGCTTTCTCTGAAGACCTGCAACCCTTTCACTACTCTCAAAGAACAGTCTGGAATGCACACTTGGGAAGATTCCTGGTGGGAAAGCAAAGACATCTCATCCACAATGATCCAGGCCAGTGGTGCATCAAGAGAAGGTGGGCTAGTGGTGCAGATAATGGGTTTGGGGCTGCAGGAGTTTAAGGAGCTCATTCACTTCTCAGCCTCAGTTTCTCTCAGGAGGGAAATGGAGATAATACTATTCAAATAATAAAAATAGCTCACATTATTGAGCCACATGAGGTGATTTATTGATATAAATTCACTTAATTCTCATCATAACACTATGGGTGCCATGATTATTTATTTATTCCCATTTTGCAGACAAGAACATTGAGGCAGATATGTTAAATAATTGGCTCAAAGTCACAGAGCGAGGCAGAAACAGTCAGAAGTCAAACTTGGGTGATTTTAACCCCCTTTGTAATGTTTAGCCTGTCCTTTTAAACATCACACTCTACTGTAGAGGCTGCCCTTCTCCACTCCCCTCACTTGTTTGTATTTTCATACATCGGGTAACCCATCCATCCATCTGCTGGGTGGGTGGTGCTGACACACAACAGACAGGACACTGGTCTGGCTGTCCAGGGTCCCCAAAGGTAAAGAGGGAGGCAGAAAAATCAACCAACAGTATCCCATGCTTAACTGAAGTCTGAGTAGTGTCAGGAGGGAAACAGGACGGGGAGTTGTTGGTCCTAGATGTTGGTGGGGGGTATTTGTGAAGGGTGGAGAGAGAGATCAGGAAAAAGTCATAGAAAATACTGTTTTGGGGTTGGGTCTCTGAATTTCTTGGCTTGGCATTCAATGCTCTTCACGGGTTTGACCCAGTTTACCTTTCCAACATCTCCTCTTGCCTCTTTGCCTACCTGAAGCTTTGTTCCCATAGTATCAGACCATTCATGATACTTCCCAACAGTTGGTCCGCGGACAAGTACAGCAGGGACGAAACTTTCACTGTCACATAGCAAAAAGTGAAAGGGTCTGTGAGTGAGTCTTTCATCAGGCTCTATTTGTTCAATGGGAATAACATACCTTCTTTGGTGTGTTCTTCCTAATTTGTTGATGTAAAAATACTTTCTTTTTTAGAGATGAAGTGAGAATAGAATAGGTACTAGTTTTTTTTTTTCTGTTAATTATTTCACTTGCCCCCCCACCCCCACAATGGTTGCCAACACTTACCATTTTCCCAAGATAGTGGTCTGTGAAATTGCAAAGCCCGTGACCACTGTGTTTTTGCTCTAGCTCACAGAACTGTTAACCCGGTTTTAACCTTGGGATCCACTGGGTGTGACCCTCTCTTATACTGACCCCATCAGAAATTGCTTTGGGGGTCTCAGCGCTTCCCTAGCCCACCCTTTTCCTATGCGTGGCACATACTATTGGTCTGTCTTCCCCAAATCCAGTGCTTCCCTTTGCAGAGTTTGTTGCCTACCCCATGATCCAGCTGTCAGATGCTTGGTTTCTCCAGACTTCCTGTTGAGTCAGACCAATAAGCCCTTGACCTACTTCATACATCTGGCCTAACCTCTGACTGTTAGCAGGAGAAAGAGACCGGATCACTTCTTTAAAAATATACTTGCCTGGGTGGCTGAGTCAGTTAAGTGGCTGACTTTTGATTTTAGCTCAGGTCATGATTTCTGGGTCCTGGGATTGAGCCCGGGGTGGGGCTCTGCACTCAGCGGGAAGATGGCTTAAGTACTCTCCCTCTGCCCCTCCCCCTGCTCACCCTCGGCTCTCAATCTCTCTCTCTCTTTCTCTCTCTCTCTCAAATAAATCTGAATTTTAAAATAGGCTTTTTACAAAATATCTGTAACATTAATGGAAGTACAGAGATTAATGTAATGAATGCTTGTGCCCATGACACTTGGTTCGGCCAACTGAACATCGCTCCATTCCTTTCAGATCTCTTAATCCTTTGTTTCAAATAAAACATCACAGCACTAAAGTCCCTAAGTGCCCTTCCCGGCCTCATTTTGTGGAGGCCGAGAAAATTAAGGCCATCCCACCTCAGGTTTAGCGTTAGCACAAGTACAGCCGTCTTAGCTTTGGCAGCCTTCTCAGGCCCAAGGGCTGAACTTTCCCCTACTTTACTTTAGTTCCAGGGACCCCCACCCTGCTTTAGTTCCAAGAAAGTACCCCACCCTGCAACACCCGGGCAACAGCTAATCAGCTTACTGCAGAAAAGTCTGAAACTTATCCTCCTCCCCCCTCCCAGGCCTCTTGTAATGACCCATAAATACCCCCGCCTTAACTAGCCTCGGGGTCCAAGTCCCTACTCCGCTGCGTCGAGTATACTTGGGCCCAAGCTTAAGCTTGTCAAAAAAACCCTCGTGTGATTACATCGGTGTTGGCTCCTTGGCGGTCTCTCGGACATGAAAACTCGGGCATAACACATTTAACTTTCCTCCCCAGAGAAAACTTTTAAACCGAGTGAGCACATTCCTATATTGTTACTCCATGGGTAGGAGCCCAGGAATAACAACGATTTTAAAGAAATGGTAGCAAACTCCAGGAGTCATGGCGACCTTCCTTTATTGTAATTCAAGATTGTGTTTTCTGACATTTATCCACAAACCTTGACATCCTTCCTATAAACCTGCGTGAAGTATGGCAGAGCTCTGTATTCTTCTCTCCTGCTGGTGGACTTCTGGACTGTTTCCGATTTGGGGACATTGCCCTTGGGGCCGCTGCTAAGTCTTACCCCTATCTCCTTGAGCAAGTTGAACTCTCTTTTAATCATTTCTCTGATATGTCTGATGAGGCCTGAGCAAGACGAAAATGCAGGGCAGTGAAGAAAAAGTAAGGGCAGCAGCAACCCCTCCCACCCCCGCCCAGGGGCAAGGCTGAATCTTGACTGAGTAGAAAATGACACTTGGCCACTGGAGGGGCGCAGAGGTGGTCTCTTGTTCAGAAGTCAATTTCTGATTTATTTCCTCTGGACACTTTGCCCCAGGGCCTACCCGCCTGGGCTTTGCCAGCTCACTCAGCCTGGGGACTGGAGGCAGGCGTGATCTTCCCAGGATATCGCTGCCCTTGGAGACTTGCAAAGTCTTTTCCATGGATGCTGGTGATTTGCACAGAGTCCTCTGTGAGTTTCAGAAGTCAGTTTCGAAGCCAAATAATTGAGGCAGTTTAATTTTAGCTCTTCAGTTCTCCTTATAAAAGTGAGCTGTTTATGAGAAATCTAAAAATTTTCCTTCCCCCAGAAGAGTGATCTTTCAGGCCCGAAATAATCTCATGCGGCAGCAAACTCATGGGATAATACACGTGAGGTCGATCAAAGGGCTTGTCCCAAGTTTGTGGTCCCTAAAATTAGCCCTGTAACTTCAGTGTGAGTTCCAGGCTGGGCTTCTCTCAGCTTGCTCTGTTTCTGCCCCCGTGACTGGGGATTCGGGCCCCCCATCAGCCCCGCACTTCTGATCCTGCTTCCGTGGGAGGTAGTCGCCCTGGGCCAAAGAGCTACAGGTTGGCAGGAGCGGGCGGAGGAGACTTCTCCCTGACCTCCTACGCTTCTGACGAGGCTTAAAATGTTCTCTTGGGGCCGAACCTACTTAAGGACTTTTATAAGCCATCCTTTCATGTCTCTGCAGGGCATAGGACAGGAATTCTGAGCAATCTGTATGTAAATTAAAGCCATTTTTTGCTAAAGTGTAGCACTCACCATATGACACTTTTGTTTTAAAACTTACTAAAGGCTCTTGAGGCTGACTGTAAAACATTGGAGCTCTTTAGCTTGACATAGACTGCCCTCTGTCCCGACTTTCCTAGAGACAGTCTTATTACTTCTGTTCTCCTTCCACCGTCTAGTTTCTTGTCACACGGAACTACATACTTTGTCCCACTGCATATGCCCCTTTACACTCTCCTGTCTTCACACCGCTTTCCCCCCTGCACAGAATGGCTCTCCTTCTCTCCTCCATCCTCAAATTCCTATTCATCTTTCAAGACCCAGGTCAAATGCCCCATCTCTTGGCGACACCCATACCCATACTTAGCCCTCTCACCCATCTGTATCATAGTCTTTCCTAAGTTGGTGTGTCTATCTAACTTCTGTGGTGGTACGATCTGTGTTGTACTCATCTCCCAGGACAACACAGAGCCCCATGATTTGGGAGTTCTGGAATCCAACGGGCTTGGGCTCACGCCCTAGTTCTAGCAAATATCAACCATGTGACCTCGTACGGTTGCTTCATTGGCTTTAACTTCACACTTCGCATCCCTAAAATGAAGAGGTATCAACCTCATAAGGAGATCATAGGGATGTAAGAAAGGGCCTGACACATATAGTAAATGCTTGATCAACGTCAGCCACATTGATGGGGTTGTCATTGACTTTTGGCACCGAGCATGGCTCCAGGGACAGAGCGGGTGCTCAAGCAACATTAGCTCCGTAAACACTCCCTGCCTGAAGTGGTGAGGATTCTGAGGGGTACCTGAAACATCTAAGTATTTTGGATACTTTGACTCGTGTTCCAGCGCCGAGTCATGCCCTCTGATTTCCCTCTCCATCAGAAACTGCAAACTCTGCGGACCACTCTTCTTCCTCTTTTTTTTTTTTTAAGATTTTATCTATTTATTTGACAGAGAGAGATCACAAGTAGGCAGAGAGGCAGGCAGGCAGAGAGAGAGGGAGAAGCAGGTTCCCGGCTAAGCAGAGAGCCCCATGTGGGGCTCGATCCCAGGACCCTGGAATTATGACCTGAGCTGAAGGCAGAGGCTTTAACCCACTGAGCCACTCAGGCGCCCATGCGGACCACTCTTGACCGTGAGCACGAACCCTTCGCAGTTGTCCTTCTGGAACTCTGGCAGTCATGACTCTGGGGGCTCTGAGATCCCGTGCTTCCTCTTTCTTCATCTGACTTTAGATTTTTGTGACTTTTTCACTGGATCCTAGGGAATTTTAAATACAAATTATCACATCACTGAACATCCTGGTATGACAGCTGCTGCTTCGTGCAGCGTTCAGGAAAAAATGATGTGTGCACTTGGAGATACTGGCAATGTACTTGGGGATCTTTACCAAAGAGGTGCTCTTTGAGAATATGAATATACTTAAAAAACTAATAATACTAATTCTTAGAATTTGACCAATGCCCATGGGATGTGATCCTTCCCACGGATCAGATGTTAAGACGCATGCCCAAGGAATTTTCCGTTGCTGGCACGTTGATGACACAGCTTCAGGTTATGTCTTTCTTGAGCAGTAACTATTCATTTGGGAGTTAAGCCCTTATTTACTCAGATAAGATAAAATTCCTGCAATTTGGGTGGTGGTTTATGGTTTACCAATAAATCTAACTGCCATATGCATTGCTGGCAAGAGGTTGGATCCGCACACCCACTGGGAGTGCTAGGTGTAGAGCAGTGTGTTTCCAATTCCTGTCTCCCACCTCTTACAACATTGTTGTCACTCATTCCACTCATCCACATGCTATAATCGCCCAATACATCGTTACTGTTATTAAAGGGCCATTCTGGGCAGGGGGGAAAGCGGTGTGAAGACAGGAGAGTGTAAAGGGGCATATGCAGTGGGACAAAGTATGTAGTTCCGTGTGACAAGAAACTAGACGGTGGAAGGAGAACAAAAGTAGTAAGACTGTCTCTAAGAAAGTCAGGATGGACTTTTCCCAACTGCAGCTGACTGCAGTTAACTGTAATGGGGGAATAGGGGGTGCCTACAATAGTCCCCTTATTCTTGATTGATCTGAAAGATAACTTTAATGACAGTAACAGGTGGGAAGCAGATGAACGGATGATCCTCCTTCTGTTCCGTCATCAGAAGGTCAGTAGTAGCTTCAGGTGATGTCACAACACCCCGGTCGTCCACCTCACTTCATCTCATCATGGAGGCATGTCGTTATCTCGTGTCACCACAAGAAGTAGGATGAGTCCAGGACAATCGCCTGTTTTGAGAGAGAGGGAGAGAGAGAGACCACATTCACACTGACTGTGATCACAGTATATCGTTATCATTGTTCTATTTTAGTATTACTTGTTGTTGTTAATCCCTTTGAGATTTTCTCTATGAAAATCTCTAATTTCTCATAGAAACTTTATCATAGGTGTTGTATGCTAGGAAAAAACATAGTGCTTGTAAGGTTTTAAAAAAAAATTTATTTATTTATGACAGAGAGAGATAGCAAGAGAGGGAACACAAGCAGGGGGAGCGGGAGAGGGAGAAGCAGGCTCCCCGCTGAGTAGAGAGCCAGATGCAGGGCTCAATCCCAGGACCCTGGGATCATGACCTGAGCTGAAGGCAGATGCTTAACAACTGAGTCACCCAGGTGCCCCAGTGTTTTTAAGGTTTGGTACCTTTCTTGATTGCAGGCATCCATCGTGGGGTCTGGGAACAGATTTTATTTTATTATTTATAAAAGCCAGCATTCTTTTATTTGCTGTATTTTTTCCTTCCTCAATTCTCTTCCTTTCATCGTGTCGTCCTAAATTTCTGGCCTGTATTATTTCCCTTCTCCCTGAACTTCTCCTAAGAATGTTTCTTGCAGGGCAAGATGCTACTCCTGATTTCCTACTTTTTTTGTTTGAGAAAGTTTTCATTCCGTATTTACTCTGAAAGATAATTTCACTGGACATGGGTTTCTTGGTTAGTGGCTTTTTTCTTTCAACGTTTTGGACATTTCATCGCATTCTTTTTGCTCACACGGCTTCTGAAGCGATGCCTGCTTTAACTCTGACCTCTGCTGCTTGGTGCTCTGAGATTCCTGAACCTGTGGTTTGCTCTCTGTCATCAGTCTGAAAAATTCTCAGTCCTATGGCTGCTGCCTTTCTTGTCTTTCTCCCTGTATTCTCACGTGGTCAAGGAAGAGAGATCTGGTACCTTCATCCCCTTATAAGGGTACCAATCCCATTGCTATACAATGAAAATTTGGGTGCCCCTGCAAATGTATATGTTGAGACCCAGCCCCCCTTAAGGGTAGTATTTGGAGGTATAGGTTTTTGGGAGATAATTAGGTCATAAGGGTGGAATCCTCACTAATGAGCTTAGTGCTTTTATTTGAAAAGGCCCAGACAGGGGCACCTGGGTGTCTCAGCTGGTTAAGCACCGACTATGGATTTCAGCTAAGGTCATGATCTCAGAGTCCTGGGACTGAGCCCCGCTTTGGGCTCTGCGCTCAGCAGGGAGTCTGCTGGAGATTCCTGCCTCCTCTCCCTCTGCCTGTCCCTCCCCTCTCGGTCTCTCTCTCTCTCTCGGTCTTCCTTGCTAAAATAAATAAAATAATTAAAAAACCCGTCACCCATCCTGCTAACTGAGGTCAGAGAGGGAAGATGGTTATCTGTGAACCGGGAAGGATGGAGGCTGTACCAGACCTTGAATCTGTCCGCACCTTGAGCGTGGACTTCCCAGCTCCGGAACTGTGAAAAATAATTTCTGTTGCTTCTAAGTCGCCCAGTCTGTGGTATTCTGTTATCACAGCCCAAGAAGGCCAACGCACCGTCGTGGATGCCCCAGCCCCGTGACGTCATACAAACACAATTACCTCCCAAAGGCTCCACCTCCAAATACTACCACATTGGGGATCAGGGGTCCAATATATGAATTTTGGGGAGACACATTCAATCCAGAGCACCCACGGTCCGTGCACGCATCACGTGAGAGGTGTCTCCGTTCCCGGAACTCCCCATACGCTTTCATATCCCCAAGTCTCCTCCTTCCATGTAGAATTCCCTTCCCCACTTCCGAACCTTCCAACTCCATCTCAAATATCATGTCGATGGTGTAGCTTCCCTGAGCCTCTGGGGAGCACCAGTCACCCCCTGTCGGCACACGGATATCAGCTCAGAACTGGAATTCTCTCTCAGCAGCCCCTCCCGCCCTCAGGACTAACCAGGAGCCCTTTGGGAAACAGGGGCCGACTCCACTTTGTCTCCTTAGGAACAGTCAGTCAGATAAAAGTTGAATTCAGACCCCGAGGACCTCTGCACCATTTGTCATGGCTTCTTTCCTCTGCTACTCGCTGCTCCGAGGCAGGAAGACTGAACTAAAAAATTTTTCCTCTCTCCTTTCCTATTATCAAGTCATCCATCCCCGCATTGTTACTATTTTTCCTCAGACATTCGGGAGGAAGCCTACCTCTGCAGAGTTCCGTCCTGTCTGGGCTCCTGCATTCCTGCCTTGACATGTATTATTTAACCGTCTCTGAAAACATGTTCCTCTGCTTGTTTGGGCTCCCATCAACCAGACAACTGCATTTATGCTGAGGAACTAAATTTAGTTTCCTCTGTAGAAGTTTAAGTGCCATTTAGAGCAACTACACAACTAATTTGAGGTGGCAGTTTCAGCCTCATGTAGAATTTGCCATCACAGCAATGTGGAAGATGAGTGCGTCAGCTGACTGCTCCCTTACTCCCCCATTCAAGCTGCCACCATTGCTGGCAGGTTCGATCCTTCGTCTTGTGCAAAAGAAGCCAACCTCATTTTCTCTATGGGATTTCATGCCCAGTGAAAGCCCGAGTTGTAGGTAGAAACCTCAGTCCAAAAACTCAGAAAAGTAAGAAATAGAGCTTTATAATTTAATTTTTGATGCTAAGCTTCTCATCTTGGGAGAAAACTTCACTTTGACCTGTCTTTGTGGGTCCCAGCATGTGTGTAGCATTGGGCCATAGTTCTGGGATCTTATGCAGGGTCAAGGAGTGGTCTATACAGGTTAACATCAGGGGATCCCTAGTTTCTATCCTCAGGGTCTCTTGGGTCTGGTGACTCCTGCCTACTTTTGTTTCATGCTTACACTGGGGAATCTTCAGCAAGGCCCTCTGTTGGCTCTTCTGCCATTTCTTCAGGGTCTTGCTGCTTCCCTGCCATGGTGGTTCAAGTGGTACCAGGCCCTTGGCCATGACACAGAGATTTCTCTCCTTCCCTCATGCCCAGGGCATCTCTTTCTACTCTGAGGTGAGGGAAGCCTTGCTGTCAAATCTTCTTTGATCAAGAAGCTCTGTTTAAGTCCCAAGTCCCCTCCTGTTTAGGTCTTCTAGAAAACTCTCCTAGCTATTTTAAAGATCTACCTTTTGAACACAATAACTGAGAAGTCTTGTAGGCTACTTCTTCTCTTTGCCTAGAAACACACCATCCCTGAGGCAATGAGTCAGCGTACAGCTGACTACTTGCCCAAATAAGGGAAAGAAAAATAGGAAGAACATAACGCAGATTCGTGTTACAAAATCTTACCCAGCCGCAATCAGGTGGCAGGGGGTCTTAGTGGACACAGAGACATTTTCTCATCTCAGCCTCCATAACACCTGGATCAAAACTCCCCTGAGAGCAGACATGCTTTCTTTTCTGCTTATATATGTTCAGATATGATGCAAGTAATTTTGTTTCATGCTCATTGATTGTGACTAAATTCCTCGTATAAAACATAAACTTCTATCGTTCATGTTTCATATCATCCCAGAGTAGAAATGTGAGAGAGGGACTGCTGAGTCAAAGGCTATACATTTACTATGACAACACACTTGCTGGTTTTCTCTTTCAGGGCTTTCTCCAATGGTTACTTTGATCAGTTGTGCATGAGACACCCATCTCTCTCATTCTCTCGGGAGAGAGAATCAGTATCACGTCTGCAAGTGTGTTGGGCCAGGGAGACTTTGACAAGATGTTGGCTCCCAACATAAAAAAATACAAGGGTCATATAGTCTTTGGCTTTGGAGAAGCCAGGCAGATTCTCAGCTGAGAGCTAAAAGGAATGTTTAGATTTAATGGAAATTTGTTTATTTCAAACAGAAAGAGAGAAGTGTAACCATGGTAAGTGGATTTTTACAAAATCTTTACTTGGAATTTCAGCTAAACCTCAGAGTTTAGAGAAATGCCTGGTAAGGACCCTGCCTTCTAAAGAGAGGCACTGGGCAGAATCCCACAGTTGACCCACTCACCGATTAACTCATTTTTCAGCGACGAGAAATAAATAGAAATCCAATGGAGAAGACCCTTTGAATTTAAGTGAATAGGGCAATAAGGGGAGACTGAGAGATCTTTTCCAGAAGGGAGCTTCACACATCAAAGTTGGACTTTTGCTCAGTTGCAGAATATCCCAGGACCAGATGTTGCATAAGAAAGGGTTCAAGTGAAACTGACCAGCGTACCCTGAGATTGGCAGCCCGAGACCGTCACCTGGATGAGTCTCAAGGATTTTCCTCTCAAGGAGGAAGATGGGAGGGAACTAGAAGAGAAGGAGGTACAAGTCCACTGTCTGTTGGAGCAAAGGATTGTGAATTCTCACCGGTCAGGAGGAAACTTAAAATAGCCAGCTGAGTGCCATCTTGAAAAGACTCTTGTTGATAGAGTTGAATGTCATTGGGGGGACACCAGTAGAAAGACTGCATGTGAACCTCCGGGGCAGAAGACTATAGACACCTTGAACGGACCAGGAATCACTGTGTGTGTATGTGTGTCTGTGAGAGAGAGAGAGAGAAAGATTGAGAGATACAGAGAGAGAGGGAATGAAGCCACAGCAGAGGACATTGGCCACCATAGGAGCTCCAGAGGGCACCAGCGAGCCAAATAGAAATTTACCCCATCCCTATTGCCCCTTTTCTTCCCTAAGTAGCCCCCGGAGGGCCCCTGAGACACCACTACTGGGAGAGGGGTTTTGGAGCAGGCTTGAGAAGTGGAGAGAGTAGCTGTGGCCTAGAGGAAAGACTGAAGCTTGCTTGCAGCGTCTGGAGTGCTAGAATACCTGAAAATTCCACCAATACCCAAAATGAATGGGGGGAAAAACAAAATAGTTAAGAGGGCTGCCTGAGGTTTGGGTGGGAGGAAAAATAAAAGATATTTCCTGATTGTACTTTTCCAAATTCAGTCTATTTCAACATCCAGTCATGGCAGCTAATGGGGGAGAGGTGCAGCTAGAGTCATGGCTACTTAGAATGAATGCCCACTCTGCATAGGGTGCCATGATTATCACCCAAAGAAAGAGCATGTGACCCCAGGGCCCAGGGCCACTGGGAATGGCAGAATCATTGTGATATAATAAGAAATATATATATTTGGTTGCTGCCCCCGGTTCCTGACATGGAATCCTAAAATCTATAATTTCCAGAGTGATAAGGGTGATAGGAGCACCTTACACAGAGCCCCGAAATCCCTTGGAATTTCCTGGGTGTTGAGAGCATCTTTTGTTTTAATGTGGTGACTCTTGGTGGGCTCCTGGAAAACTTCAGGATGAGGGCTCTTCACCAGAAGGATTAGGCCATCATGAGAAATTTGGAACTTCAACCCCACGCCTTCACCTTCTCAAGAGATTGAGTTAATAATCAACTATGCCTGTGTGATGAAGCCACCACAAAATTCCCTCAACTCTGGTGTTCTGAGAGCTGTCAGGTTGATGACCACAATCCATGCCAGGAGGTTGGCACAATCCAACTGCACGGGAACGGAAGCTCCTTCGCTCGGGACCCTTCTGGACCTCACACTATCTACCTCTTTTTCTGGCTGTTGATTTGGATCCTTTATAATGTCCTTTCTAATAAGTTGGTCAGTGTTTAAGTAAGTATTTCCCTGAGTTTTGTGAGCCCTTCCAGCAAATTCTTGACCCTGTGGAGGATGGGTATGGGAAGACCCAACTTTGTAGCCAAGTCTGAAAAAAGTGTGGGTACCCTAAGGACCCATTGCTTGGATTGGCATCTGAAAGGAGAGCAGTCTGGTGGGAGTGAGCCCTTCACATGTGGAATCTGATGCCAATTCCAGGTAGTTAGTATCAGAATGGAATTAAATTCTAGGACATCCAGGGGTGCCTGGGTGGCTCCGTCGGTTAAGCATCTGCCTTGGGCTCAGGTCATGATCCCAGAGTCCTGAGATCTAGCCCCTGATGGGCTCTTTGCTCAGCAGGGAGCCTGCTTCTCTCTCTCCCTCTGCCTGCCTCTCCTCCTGCTTATGTACCCGCTCTCTCTCTCTCTCTCTCAAATTAATAAATAAATAAAACCCTTAAATTCTATGACAGCCAGTTGTTTTCTAGGGAACTGGAAAATTGATTGGTGCAGGAAAAAACTCCCATATTTGGTGTAAGAAGCGCTGGGAGTGGAGACACAGGTTTTCTTTTAGTTCTCTTCTCTTGTTACCAGGTTCCCACTCTACACCTACCAGCCAAATCCAGTCCCCAAGACCTACCAGGAGAACTTGGACATTAGGGCCATGTCTTCTGTTGTCAGTTTCCACAGCGGCCAGCCAGCCCTGATTTCATTCACTATTTTTCCCTCAGACTGTTACAATAGACTCTTCACTGGCTTCCCCAATCCAGCCTCTTCTCCCCAATAAAAAACATGGTATTCCAGATATTAAAAAGGAGGCAGAACCGCCCGAGAATAGTTGGGGATACATACATGTAAGTGACAGAAATCCCCCATCTAGGGATCTGTCTGAAGGAACGAACAGAGCACGAGCAACGAGATGTTAGTTTTAAAAAAGAAAAGAAAAAAAGAGATCATTTCAACATTATTTATGCTAGTGAAAGAGATCAGAAATAACCCATGTCCTGTAAGAGAATGATTAAACAGACTATTGGATAGCCACTAAAACAATGTTGCAGAAAAAAAGAATTAAGGATATGGAGATAAATGGGTAGGAATGGTAAAGGTAAAAAATCAGCTTAAAATTTTTGTGCGAAATGAATGACTTCCTGTTGCCCTGTGCATATGTGCACAGGTGTGTGAATATATGTCTGGAGAAGATGAGTGAAATGTACATGTCAAGTGTTAACTGATGCCCGTGGCAGGATTTAGGGAAGACTGGTCATTCCTATCCCTGTCTTTGTACTTTTCCATGTTTTGGGCTTCTTTCCAGGGGCCATCTGCTGTTGGGCAAAAAAAAACAAAACCACACTCGAATTATTTGTTATGTAAAAATTTCAACGGTGGGCACCCTCACACCTTTCTGGTGGTTTTATCCTAGGTGGGGTAAAAGCATTTTGCAGGCAAAGCCTTCATGGGATTTGATATTTACTAGGTAGGCTGAAAATAACACACTGGGGAGGCCAGGGAGCAGCTCTTAACCTCGTTTTAAGAACAAGTGTCCTGAGAGAGGCAGGAAGTCCGGAATCTGCCCGTGTTCAGCCAGTGGGAGGCCAGATCCGAGGCTACTTTGCTGCCAGCCTGCCTATCCAACATCGTGAGGAAAATTACCGGGAAGACAAGAGGTGGTTTTCAGGTTAATCGGTGCTCCCAGCAATTGGACACAAGAGGTCTAGGTTTCAATTCTCCCCTTTCTTCCCTGCCTATTGAAAGAACTGGATATCACATGGACCCATTTCATCCGTGCACATTCCGAAGGGAGCAAGGTGAATAAAGCATATTCTAGAGAAGTTTAAATATTTCCAGAGAAATTGAACACCTCGTTCAGAGAGGGAGGGGCATTTTTTCTCTCCCCTGCAAATACTCAATCTTTTTTTTTTTTTGGATGAAAATATCTATCTTTTATAAAATTTTTAAAATCATTAAGTATATCACATATTTCTGTGAGTGGAATTCTAGCATATGTGTTCTATGACTTGCTTCAGTGCTTTTTCCGTGTTGATGCAAGTAGCTAGAACATTCATTTTTCACAGCCATATACTATTCCAGTGTGCTTATAAACCATAATTTCTTTATCTATTTCATTTTTGTGGGAAAACAGGTTTTCACCCTTACACAAAATGCTGTTTTGGACTGGTACGCACATAAGAATTTATTGAGAGTACATACCTAGAAATAAAATAAAAATGGTTATAAGCGATACGGTTCTTCAAAATAATTAGGAAACCCTAAATCATTTTCATTTATCAGTTTACACTGCCAATTATCCTCTTACGATTGTTCCCACTTCTCTTTGGTCTTCTCCTTGTCAGCTTGGTAATTCCAGACTTTTCCTTTTTTCAGTTTTTGCTGACATAGAGGGGGTGCTTGTAACTTATACTTTCTTTATGATGGCGGGTTAAGCAACTTTCCTCATGTTTGTGACTCATTTGTGTTTACAGCTCTGGGCAATACTTGTCAACTCCTTTGCCTGTTTTTGCTGTCAGGTTGTTTGTCATTTTCTTACTGGTTTACAGGGAGCAGTTCTCCGTTTGGTTGAAGATGACAATGAGCAATGTATCTATCTTTATGCCACTCTAAACTGTCTGACTGTAGCTTAGAGATTTTACTGATGATGCTTCTGGTGATGCCCAACATAGAGACTATGGCAAGGCTGTAGCATGCTGGATTGTGGCCAAATAAATCTGTTCACCTTCGTTTAGCTGCATTTCAGCTTTGTGACCATGAGCCACAACTTGATTCCTATTATTTCTGATAGATTCTCTATGTATTATATATAACAATGATATTCAACTCATGAGGATGCTATGAAGAATAATGTATTGTAAAGGACACGAGAAATAGCAATTATTGAATATATGGCAAATAGTAATAATCGTAACCACAGCAACCACACCAGGGTGATCCTCCCCCTGCCATAATGAGGAGGGCGGACAGTCCTGCGCAGAGCCACTCTGGGAGTGGCTAAAGATGTCGACGTTTACTCCATTCTGTGTCTTTTCAGACCAGTTTCTTCCCAGTCCCACCGGTGAGACCAAAGCAGTTTCAGATACCTCCTTATGGGATGTATGTTCTTCCGGATCACATTAAATGATATGAACTGGAATGTTGGCTCATGAGGACACGAGCTACTTCATGGCCGCTGCTGTTTCCCCAGGAACTAGAACAGATCTGGACATAAAGTAAGTGTTTACCAAATGTTTCTTGAAAGAATGGATGGGAGAATAATTTAAAGCAGCGGTGCCCAAACTTTCTATCACCGAAAAACTCCCCTGGAGGATTTCCTCTGTGGAAATGCCCTGCTTTAGAACAGCATCCCTATCATCGAGCTTGAGTAAGAAAGAATGAAAAGAAAGAATTTTAATTTCCAATTTAGAAACAACACTGAACTCTGCCACTGGATATTCTGATAGGTGGAGATAGTCCATGTGATCGAATCTTAGCCTCAGGCAAAGCCCTGATGTCCTCACTGGCAAGCACATCCTGATTTCAGAGACTTCACGATTTCCGGTAGGTTTCTTGTAAACATAAAAATTGCCCGAGGATCCTCTTTGCATTCCCCAAACTCAGTGTGCTTTAGATAATGAAATCTTACGGACTTTCACCAACCAAATATTTTTATTGTTATTCATGATTCTCAGTTTAGAGCTGATAAAGAATATTTTCATGTCACCTGGAGGCAAGACCTCGGTCATTTTCAGTTCTGTCAGTCATGTGCAGCATTCCAGAGACTATCTGGTAAGAAACCAGAAAAGGTCATGAAAACACTGGTACATTCACAGGACAGGAAGGAGGGATGAGCCAGTACATGTAGAGCTTGGGGCAGTCAAACACTAGGGATGGTCCCCTCCATTCAGAGGATGGGGGAATCAAACATGCAGAGAGATGGTCAGTCCATTCAGAGGCAGGAGCTTGTGATACTGTGATTTATAGTAAATACATATTTGGTCTTCATCCTTCCTTCTGCATAGAATTCCTAAAACTCTTGGAATTTCCTAATTACTGAGAGCTACAAAGGTGTCTTCTGTTGTGTTAATGAAGCATCTTTTGGATCAAAGCTCAACATGGGGGCTGGTTGCCAGGAGAACCAACCTTGCTGTTAGTAGGTTGGATAAATTTAGTTCCTTTCCCCTGACCTCCTGGGAAGGGAGCGGGGCTGAAGGTTGAATCAGTTGCCAGTGACCAATGATTTAGTCAATGGTGTTGAAGGGGAACAGAATTTGTCACCCCCAAATAGGTCTCTTTGGCATTGAATTATTTTAGGCTAATTATTTTTAAGAAATATCGGGCATGAGAAGAGCTCTGAAAACTGGGAAGAAGTTGTACTTTTCTAAAAGACATTTACATTTATAAGGAAAATCTCCATTCATAGGATGTCTCCCTCTCTGTACCTGGAAGAGAAGGGTGACTAAATCTCTAGAAACTCTTATTAGTGAAGAAGGCCGGGGTTTAAATCTGAATAACAACCTTACCCTTATTTACTGTGCTTTTCCTGGTAACCTTCTGTAACTGGCTTCTCTTCTGCCCTCAAACATTTTCTTTTCTCTTTATCTGGAGATGTTATTGAAGGCAATGGCTTGGACCATTTCAGGGAGTGACTCAGCTTTCCTGGGTCTCTCCCCTGCATGTGGGAGGTTTACACATTGTTAAACTTCCATTTGTTTTTCTGCTAATCTGTCTTTTATTCTAAGGGGCTTTCAGCCAAGAACCTGAAAGGGTAGAGGGAAAATTATTTTTCCTCCTCCACAATGCCTATGTAGTGCAGCCTCTATAAAAACCCCAAAGGACGGAGTTTGGGGGAACTTCTGGGTTGGAGAGCACAGGGAGATGATGCCAGGAGGGTGACATATTAGAAGAGGGCATGGAAACTCCACACTCCTGCCCCATGACTTGTCCTATGCATTTCTTCCATCTAGCTCTTCCTTTTATATAGAGTAAAACTTTTATAATAAAACTGTAGTCTCGTAAGTAAAATGCCCTTCTGAGTTTTGCAAACTGCTCTAGCAAATCAAACCCAAGGAGGGATCTCTCATGTATAGCTGGTAAGAAGCACAGGTGACAACTTGAACTTGACCACTGAGTCTGAAGTGTGTATGGGGGGGTAGTAAGGGAGCAGTCTTGTGGGACTGAACCCTTCCTCTGTGGGATCTGATGCTCTCTCCAGGTAGATAGTGTCAGAATTGAGTTGAATTGTTAAGTGCCCAGCTGATGTTGGAGAACTGTTAGATGTGTGGATTGGGTACCAGGATATTTAGGGCTCAACTACTTTGAAGGCTGTACAATTTCCAGGAATTCCCCCAAGAGATAAACACAGACTTATTACTATTTTAGCAAAGTGTATCTTTCAAGAAATAATTTTGCTCTCTGACAGTGGAAAAGTATCACTTAATAGCGGTCCATTGCCTTAATCGACTTTTGTAGAACATCAAAAATATGATAACAAGCACATAGTGGCTACTTGAAAAAATGTGTATGATACAATATAAAACTAAAATGTCAGAGTGAAAATACCAAAATTAAGGCAGCTGGCTGTCCATTCCCAGAGACTAGCCTGACTCTGATCTCTGTCCATCCATGGCTGAGTGATCCAAGGGCCGAATCCCATGTTGAGCTGCTGGAACCAGAATGCTGGAATGAGGTCTTTGCAGATGGAAGAGGGGATGAAGCGGCCTCTGGTTCAGGCCCTTATGTAGAGCTCCCTGATTCTGATGAGGGGTAGTGAGGATCTCCGGATCTTTTCATAGAGCTGGGGCACTTCCCAGTAAATGAGGACCTCATGTCCAGTCCTTCCTATGGTCTGGTGAACGAGCTCTTCCTCTGCAACCCGAGACCTTCCTGATTCGCAGGGGCATGGAATGGGCCACTTACTGAGAGCCTACTTTTTGCAGGCAATTCACCTTCTTCATCCAACCAATCCTGGCCAAGCCCTCTGGGACCGGTGCTCTTATTCTCTCATCCAATGGCTGAGAAAATGGAAGTTCACAGACTAGAGAAAGCTACTCCAATGTCCCTCCACTAGCAAGTGAAGGGATTTAAACTCTGGTTTCTAATTCTGTGCTTTTCCTACTCACGCTTAGACCAGATACAAAATTGGAGGATTACAATGACGCAAACAAGGAAAGAAACACACACAGATGGGAGGGAAAAAGCCAGAAAGAAATAGACCAAAATGTTAGCGGTTCTCACATCGGGTGCTGGGACTGGGAACTTTTTCCTTCTTTTCTGAGTTTTCCTAATTTTATGTAATGTACAATTAGGATAAAAGGAGACCACAGTCGGCTCCTAGGAGTATCTGGGAACTGGGGGCAGGGGTGCCCTGGGGTCTGGTGTGGGTCCCTGAGCCTCTGCAGTTGTGCTGGAGACTTTTCCCTGCTCGTTTTCCATGATTCACCCCACTCCAGAGGCAAAGAGGCTTCTCCCTTCAAAAGGCACTGTGATTTAATCACGAATAATCCTGCTCAAAAAGATCGGCATTTTCCATCCCTCATATTCACTGTCTCTCAAATCAAACAGCTCAGTGAATCACTAAGTAAGACAGTATAATAGAAATTCTGTCGGTTTAAAAACCCACCTCTCTCCCACATGCTTCCCAAGTTAGTTCTGCCTGTGTTGATTGATCATGATGGAAATACTTCTCTCCCCCTATTATTATGCTATCGAGTGTGTTGATAAAGACCTGGGAGCTCAATTCCTCTCCCGGTTAGAAGCAAGGAAGAAACTAGCATTTATCCAGCACCTGTTCAACGCCCTGAGTTAAGAGCTTTCAATACGGTATTTCATTCATAACCAGGATGGGGGAGAGGCGTGGGCATTGCCATTCTCCAGGTAGGGAGACTGAGGCTGAGGGAGACGTTCAAGGGCGTGTGGCCCAATGGCCACACTCTCAGCCCTGGCATCAGCTAGACAGGGTCTTGACTGCCCGCTCTGCTTCTGTGACTCAGGCAGATGGCTCAGCTTCCCGCAGCCCCAGGTCCCTGTCGTTGAAGCAGGAAAGCATAGCAACTCATGATGATATTTCTTTAATGTCATTAGCAAAATGACATTTAAAGTGCTCTTTTCATAGGGCTGGGGCACTTCCCAATAGATTTACTTCGAGAGATTTGAGGCTTCCTTTGGTTTTGTGAATTGAATCCTTTTCTCTCCCCGTTGTGTTTTGAATTGGCTATCGATTGTCATATTTTTTTATGCTAACTCTGCCACGGGGACCTAAGCTCTAGGAGGGGAGACATTTTATTATGTTCATTGCTGTGTCCTAAATTCTTAGATAAGTGCGTGGCATATAGTAGGTACTCATTAAATATTTGTTAAGCGGGTGGATCTGGCAAACTTACTGAATTCTTTTTTTGATTCGTATGGGTTTTTAAGTTGATTCTCTTGAAATTTTAATAGCAAATTGTCTGCAACTTGTGATGTTTCCCTTTCCAATAGTAATACTTTTTATGTAAAACAGTATGGGTCAGGGCAGACCCCTCTGCTGCATTAAGTAGGCATGCTTTTTAATATTTTAGTACCAAGTATGATGCTTTTGGGGTTTCTGATAGGTGCCTTTTATCAGATTGTGGAAGTCTCTTTCTATTCCAACTCTCCCCAGGTTCGTTTTTTTAATTTAATTTAATTTTTAAAAATCAGGAATGAGTGTTGGATTCAGTTTTTCATGTTTCTGGCATCTATTAAGATGATCATCTGGTTTTTTTTCCCTTTTAATTTTTTGATGCCATCTCATTAGCTATTGAAAGTGGCAAGTATATAGACTAGATTAGATACATGGGGACGTGCAGATGGAAAGCTGTTTTCTTAAAATGCCCATGAAATAGTACGCACATGGCTGGCAGCCTTGGAAACAGATTACTCTTCCTCTAGGAGAGGGAACCAGCTCTCCATCTGCCTGTCTCCATTGCCACACCTTCCCGGGCCCTCTCCCTGAGTGGGGACTGTTGCTAATCTGCTTAGTTATACTTCAAGACATCTCCTGGGTCATGCTAACTAGGGAGCAGAGTGACGGTGCATGAAGGGTCCCTCCAGACCTTGCTCCCTCTCGGGGGCCCCGAGCTCTGCTCCATGGGGTGGGGGCAGGGAGGGCAGCCGACCGTCTCTTGATTGTCTGGTGTCTTGCTCTTCCATTTGTTTCTTCTAGGAGACTGAAGTGTCCTGGAGCTGGAGCTGGCCCCCGGCACAGCAGTCACCTTCTGTCCTCGACAGCGTCCTTCATGTGGCTTTAGGGGATGGTAAGAGCCAAGGTCAGACGTCTCTTAGCAACCCCGCTTGCTCGGAGGGCCCTTCTCCACTGGTGGGAAGCCTGCACTCTGTGATCTGTTTGATTTCTGTCCCTTTGTGCCTGCGTCTCCCTCAGAGACTGTTAGGGAAAAGTGGCTGAAAGACAGGATGCGGGCTCCCTTGGGCTCCTAATGACAATATCAGGGACCTGAAGAGATGTTGAAGTGAAGGACTCTAGGGACTAAAATAGCATCCTCCAAAAAGATAGGTTTCAGTTCTCAACCCCCCGCCCCGTACCCACCTCCACCCGTACCTGTGACTGGGACCTTATTCGTTAATAGGATCTTATAAATGGAATTACTTAAGGATCTTGAGATGAGTCATTATAGATGGTGGGTCCTAAATCCAGGAACTGGTGTCCTTATAGGAAGAGAAGAGGCAGGGTAAAGCCCATGTGATGGGGGAGGTCAGAGGCTGGAGCGATGGATCTTCTAGTCAAGGACCAGTGGGATTCTCGGCAGTCCCTGGAAACTGGGAGAGGCAAGAAGAAATTCTGTCCTAGAGCCTTCACGGGGAGCTTGGCCCGGCTGACATCTTGATCTCAGATTGCCAGCATCCAGAAATGGAAGCCAGCACATTTCTGTTGTTCAAGCCACCTGGTTTATAGCACTTTGTTACAACAGCCCTAGGAAATGAATACAGGTGTATGAGGTTGAATGTTTAGTTTGTAGCACATTCCTTGCTACCAAGACATAAATAACCACATTTAAAAACTTAAATGCAAAACAGCAACAGACACACAAAAAAACCCCACCAGGTCGTTATTTAATAGGAGGGAATTTCTAGAAACTGTTTTTCAATGTCTAGCGATTGGGATCTGGTTCCCAAGTTATGATACGTCAGCTTATTGAAATCTATTCTACCACTGTTACAGACGATAATTATTCAAACTGATATTATGAAAAATAAAATATTTATTACAATGTTAAAGGACTAGTAAGTAAGATTCTATTTGAGATATGTATAATCAGGTTTGTATATGTACAAAGATTGGGAGAAGATACAGAGAAATCAAGACAATTCAGATGATAGTACGACAGAATTGTATGTGATTTAAAAATTCTAAGATTTAAACATTCTTTCTTTCTAAGATTTAATTTCTTACAAAATATTTTCATAATAATTTCAATTAAAATTCTATGAATCTTTGCTAAGGAGTGTGAAATAATTATGGAACAATTGTGCCATAAAACAAAATATGTCCAGAAACCTGCAAAGAGTTGAATGTCACAGATGATCGGAGGGAAAATGATTTTCTGAGGCAAAATTTGACTCACAGATCAGTATTCCCCTAGGCTGGTTTGATTTAAAAAGCACACATGAGAAATGTAGTCTCCTGCTCCTTTCTGCTTGGAGCTGGTATGCAGCACCTTGCCATCCCCTGGTCCACGCACCCAGGCCAGGAAATGCCTCCCTTCCTGGTCTACCTCTGCTTGGGAAATGCCCATGATCACAGAGCCATTCTGCTGATTGAAAGCAGCACATCTCTATGTTGGAATCAGGTGAGTACCAGATTTATGTGTTTATTGTCATATTCTCCTACTGAGTGATGAGCAAAGCACTTCTTTTCAGGAAATGAGTAAGAAATGGTCCTCACCTCCTGGGTCTTCAGGAAGGGTTGGTGAATAACAAGTTGTCTCATAGGGAAGCTGAGATTAGGCGCTAAAGGGATGTTGGAGGGGGGATTTTTCTGGACCACAAAGTGTGGCTGACTTGGCTCCTTCTAATGGGAAGGAAACACAAAAGAGGAGTTGGGGAAGGCTTAAGAGAAAAAGCCCACTTAACAATTTTACCCGAAAGCTCTGAAATCCAAGGTTAGTCTATAAACATGTACTTTAATATACTTTCAACATCTAAAACTAAAAGATAATTGTTCTCTTAAAATAGTTTCAAACTTAGTCTTTTATATACACGCACATCCCTACATAAGTCATTTATACTCACTCCTCCACACCCTTCAACTACTTCAAATCAAAAAGGTTTTGCTGTACTTTTAATTCTATGATATCTCTCTAATGCATGTTCTCAATAAAAGGACATAAAATTGGGGGTTTTTATTCTTTTTTTCTGGCTTGTTAGACATTTATTTAAAAATTCTAGTTGAATTTGAATTGTTCTCCTTACAGACTTCATTGAACACCTATGATGCACAAGAAATAAATCTTGGACATGGGTGAAATTTGAGTGGAGGGAGCAATGGGTATGACATAGACACTCATCTTGGCAAATTCAGAAGGCGGAGATGAGGCCTTGGGTGGGACCGAGGAGGATGGCAGGAGTCTGTGGAGACGGCCACGGGTCCTGCAATGCATCGATCTTAACAGAAGATGTCAGGAAGGCTACCTTACCCAGGGGAAAAGGCAGAGAAAGGCATCCTAGGCAGAGAGAACAGCTTGAACAAAGACACCAGAGTTTTGGAGTGCCTGGTTGGAACCAGCAAGGGTGGGCACAGTTTTCCTCATCTCCGTGTCTCAGACCCTCGCGGCATAGCTGTCACAGGACAGGAGTTCTCCAGGGCAGAAACCATGTTTTGTACCCCTAGGGCTAGTCAGCCTGACATCAGATGCCTCTGCACTGTTCTTTCGCAGTTAGTACTGAGTCAGGGCGTCAACATCCATTGTCAACAGAGCCAAAAGATAGTGAAAACAAGTGAAGCCAGTGATAGCATAGGACATTAAAGAATGGGGGCGCCCAGGTGGCTCAGTTGTTAAGCGCCTGCCTTTGGCTCAGGCCATGATCCCAGGTTCCTGGGTTCAAGCCCCGCATGGGGCTCCCTGCTCAGTGGGAAGTCTGCTTCTCCCACTCCCCCTCTCACTATGTCTCTCTCTGTCAAAATAAATAAAATCTTTTTTTTTAAAAAAAAGACATTAAAGAACGACGGGACTGGGGCCCACCAAAGAATGGCACCATGTTGGACCATGGGCTCAATGTTGCTGGGTCTTCCAGCTTCTCAAGAGAAGCCAAAACCCCTCTAGATTTGTGTATGACATGTTCAGATGTTCGAAATGTCCACGGACCAAAAAGAACATGCCCAAGGACCAGATTAAATTCATAGCCCACGCAGTGTGCAACCTGGGAGCAGAGCGTATAGTTGGAATTGTTAGGAGGTAAGACTGGACCAGGGACCTGGGGCTACCTTTGAAAGTGCCTGGAATGTCTCCCTGTGGAGTTCTGGTTCGATGGGAGCTTGGGAGCTTCTCAGCGTTTCTTCAACAGGGAAGTGGCAGATGCGGATTTGTCAGGGGAATGGAAGCAATGGATGGCGGAAGGGACGAAACCAGAGGCTGGGGCGGGGGGCGGGGGGGGGCTGGAGGCTGCCGAAGCATCCAGGTGGGAGATGACAGTGTCGCTGCTGGCCAGGGATGGGGTGGTGGCATGAGTAGGAGACATGTGGAGGAGGTAGAAGGGAGAGGACTCATGAGCAATGGAGGGAGGGAGGGGGCAGTAAGGTTGACCTTGGCCTTGTAGCCTGGGTAATAGGGTGAATGGGAATACCGTTTACAAGAAAAAAGGGTGTTGAGCTCCATAGCCCCATAGCTACCTTTCGCCACCGCGTCTCCAACATGCCCTTTGCCCTCCGACAGCCGTTCCACACTGTCTGTCCGGTAGAAGAGCTGCCCGCCTCCTCCTAACTTCTCCCCCCTTCACTTCCTCGGAGAGCGGCGCTATTTTTAATGCCTCCCCCTCCACCACTCCCAAAGCTCCTCCCTTTTCTTTCTCTCTCTCCTCCTTTCAGGGCTCCATTTCTTTTACCACGTTGTCACTTCAACCGGCTCCTCTCCTCCGGGTGCCCCTCCTCCGGGCAGCCCACCCACCTACACTTCTGCTGAAAATGAGGCTTTTAAAGCTAATTACTTAGCGTTGTTGTTGTTTTTTTTTTTTTTTTTTTCCTTTCGATCCAGCACAGAAGCCGTGCACTTCAAGAAGTGAGACCAGGTGACTTTGGCCTATTTTTAGTGGCTGTAATTTGTAGGCTGTGGCTTCTCTTGTCACAGCAGTACCCCAAGACTGGAGCTCAAATCCAGTGCCCTGGGGCCCGAGGATTTGTAAAAATCTGCAGTTAGTTAGTTAATGGTGGGGTTGGTCAGTTGATAGTCACACCCTGTGGTGTATTGGGAGGTTGTCCTTCTCGCCCTCCCTGGTAAGTTTAAGAACTAGTTAGGAACAGGAGTGCACACAGGCAGGGGGCAGAAAGGGAGAGAAGGAAGACATGCTGTGAGTTAATCAGCACACAGCTCATTGTGATCCCTGGACACCCGAAAAACCGGGCTGTCGTGTCCTTGCGGCTCACCCCAGGCCCCATCCTCTGCTCTCCAGAGGAACACCTGGGGTGCCCCCTCCCCCCCTGCTCTTACAAGAAGTCAGGGAACGAAAGAAGAGAGAAAGTGATTTCTTGAGCCTCTTGTAGATTTCTCCTCTCAAACCAGGTTCCTGTTCAGATCTTAAGGGATCCAATCCCTGAAACCAAGGGACTTGTAGGTCAGTGGAGGTTTTTGCCACTCCTGAAGGTGGGCTGGAGGCCTGTCCACACCACAGACACACTGCTCAGCAGTAAGAACAAGATCTTGATACATGGACTAGTACGCAAGACTTGGATGCCTTCCGTCACGTCACAGCTGCCGACCTCAGTAGGTGCCACACTGTAGGATTCCATTTAGAGGACATTCTGGACAATGCCAGCTCATGGGGGGAAAAGAAAATCAGGCCAGTGGTTAAGTGAGGAGCAGGGCATGAGGGAATTTTCTGGAGTGATGCAGATAGGCTTGGCCGGGGCGGTGGTCACAGCTTCCCTAGAAGAGAAGCTCCTTCAGATCAGGGCGCATGTGTCGCCTTCATCCCCCGGGCTAACTGGGTTGCACTTTCTCTCTTTCTCCTTGACTTGAGGTTGCCATAGCAGGGGTGAGGAGCGACGGTGGGCAGTGCCAGATGGCAGTCGTAAGGTCACTGTGAAGCCACCAAATCTTCCGCAGGGACTTGCTCAGGGAGGGGTGGGTGGCGGGAGCTCTCTGCTTTGGACACAGGTGACAGAAAGCAGAGGCATCTGCAGGGAATTTAAAAGCAACAAAATGGACTCTGGTCTGGGCTCTGCTGACCCTGAGGTGGAGGGAAACACTCAGAGTGGAAAAAGAACCAGGACAGGAGAGCACATGATTTCCAAGGTACTCTTCTTCAGACTATAGAACACATCCTTGTCCTCAGAGCACGGTTTGTCGAGCCCCGGAACTGGCAACTGGACCCTTGTCGGTGGGAAACCGGAGGAGCCGCAGGCGTGAGGGCTGGCTTGGACACCTGCAGAGGGCGTGCTCACACTCAACGTGAGCCGGGCCACCGGGATGGGACCTGCTGTAACTTCTTCCTTTGTTCTAAGTCAGCACCACTCCTTTACCTCCTTTCGCGTTCATAACCGTGTTTTTGTCGATGCTTCCACGTGACTGGGAAGAAGGCCCCACAAGCTTGCCTCTGCCCTTGCTGCGCGTGTTTGACCAATAAATTCTGTTCCATTTTTTGTTTTGATCTTGGGACGTTGTTAGTGCTTTCTTGGGACAAAAACAGCTCTTCATTATTCAATTAGTCTCATGATAACGGTCATTCGCTGCGCCCCGACAGTGTGCCCAGCACATGTGATACTTCCTGTGTTGTATTCTGTGGCAGAATTCCTGGCAGCTCAGAGATGCGGGAGGAGTGGTTGTCATCCCATTGGACAGCAGAAACGACTGAGGCTTGCAGCGGCTGAGTCTGTTGCCTACGGCCTCACCAGTGGGGAGTAGTCCTGGAATCCACAGTCTAGCTGCAGTCTGCACACCTTCAGTGCCAGAGAAGGGAAGATAGTTCAAATGCCTCCAGTGCCCTGGCCTCTCACACACACCCTCACTGAATCCTAGCCCAGGGAGTTTGGTGTTTGTCCCTTTTCACAAAGGAAGCCCAGAGAGGTGAAGTGACCCACCCCAGGCCCACAGCATCAGATGGTGCACCAAACAGTGTCCGTTTGGGCAGCCATGTCCCTTGGCTTCCAGGTGACATCGGGAGCTCCGAGGCCCTTCCCCACCCCATGCCAGGGCCCAGTCACTCTGCCCTGGGACTGCTCCCGAGCCCACATCTCCTTTAGAAAAGCAAAGCACCAAGATCCCAGGCCCCAGCAGACATCCTACACACCCCATCTGTCAGTCACAAGATGCCACAACAAATCTGTTAGGAATCCTAGGACACCTGTCTCTTTCGCTTCTGGCCTTCAGAAACTGGGGACTACTTGTGGTCTTACTGCGGGAGTTGGTTTTGGCTGTTTAATCTGTTTCCCCTAAAAGCAAAACACCAAAGCTGTTCCCATTCAGCTCATTTCCCCCACCCTCTTCCCCAAGGAGGTTGGCAATGATGAGAGAGCTGTTTTGGGGGGGCTGGGGTGGGGGTCGCTCCATTCTCAGTTTGGACAGACTCCTCAGGGCTGGATTTCAGAATTCAGAGGTGGGAAAGCAAACATTGCCTCATTAAAACTGGGGTGCCTCTTTGATTCATTAATCATCTTGCCCTAATACTCCCTGATAAGTCTGTTCATCATTATAAACCACCGGGCTTGTGGGAGGGAGCTGCCGGCTGTCACCGCATTCCTCTTAACCCCTTGTCTACCCACATCCAGAGCCTGTGATAGAATGTGGGGCGTGGGTGGCGGTGGGGGGGTTGTGGTGTGACGGTTTGCGAGATGATGCTGCCTGCTTTGTCCTGTGAGCCTCAGATGCTGAGAGGTCTGTCTTGGAAAAGGTCGTGGGCCTTCTCACCCTCACAACAATGTGACAGTGACTTATCACTGGAGAGTTCCCGGGCTAATTTCATAGAGCTCCCCCATTTTACAGATGAAGAAATTGAGGCTCAGAATTAGCTTGCCCAAAGCCATCTGTGTGGTAAGGGCTGAGCGAGGACTGGAGGAGTCATGGGTGTTGTCCTAATAGCTCAAAGTAGCACCCTGTACCCTCTGGGGACCTTCTTACTGTCTGTCAGTAGGTTGTTGGGTGGACTGGGCAGAGAGTGGGTTTTAGAGTCAGACAGACTTGAATGACAATCCCAGCTCTGCCAGAAGCCTTTCTGGTGACCTCCTAGGCTCAGTTCGATTATTTACAGAAAGGGGACAATATGTTTCTTATACGGCTACGAGGATTAAATCAGAAGCCATAGAGAGTGGATTGCACAGTGTAAGTGGCAAATAAATACTGCACAAATGACAGTTTTCTTCAAACACCCCCTCCCCCTTGGGTGGGATGGGCACTTCCCTTTTAAGAGAGTGGATCTGACAAATTTGTTCAGACTAAGTGACTGAACTCTAATGCCCAGTCACTCCCCTCAACTCCCTTCCTGGAGCAAAGTTCCTACAGCATGTTCATGTGCACATCAATCCCCAGTGCCTTTGCACAGACTGTGCCCTCTGTCCTGAATGCTCAACTCCCGCCTCGAGTCCACCATTACCTGGCAGACTTCAATTCATTCTCCAGACCTAAATCAACTCTTCCCTCTGCTGGGAAGTCCTTTCTAATCTCACTCATCAGAATTAGTTTTCTCTTAGAGTCACAGAAAAAGTAAACTGATCGATACAAAACTAGCCAGTGAGTGGGCCGGCACATCTCCCGCTCTCTCAGAGACTTCTCTAATTAATTGCCCTGCAGGAATGTGTCTGAATTATCCTGGATCAATGGGAACTAATGAGGTGTCAGAGAGCGGGGCTTCAAAAAGGAGGCATTTGAAAGTTTCTTCTTTTTTTCCTCCAAGATCAAATTTTCCCCGGACTTTGAAAACCCTCAACTCTTCTGTTTTAATTACTTAGTAAGGCTTGTAGACTTTGCAGCACGAATTTGTTCTGGGATTTGGGTTTGAAAAGACCCAGAGTCCAAATGTTAAAAAACAAAAACAAAAACAAAAACCTCCCATTTATTAATGAATTTACTTACAGATTCATTTGTTCATTCGACAGATAAATAATAATCACCCTGTCTGTGCCAGCACCATCTATGTGCAGGTGGCTTCTGTCCCCAGAGCTGGGCCAGTGACAGCCTACAGAGCCCCTTTACCTGCTCACCTGCTGTGTGCTTTGAAGGGAGGCCCTGGGAGGGAGTCACCAAATGCCCCGTTTGTCTGATAGTTTCTCATGATCAGATTCATGATCCCATGATGTGACGGTGGTTGGGACAACTGCCACAGAAGTGACATTAGTCTTTTTAAGTCACTTGGAACGGTTCCCCTCTCAGCGATTATGCCGCCAACAGGACACGCTGTTCAGGCTGATTTGTCTCATTTGACTCTGGGGTTTAGGAATTTATTTTAAATGTAATGTTGTCACTTTCATTATATAAAACATGTACATGTTTCCTAAGCCTACAAAAAAAGATACACACAAAGAATTTTAGTTTCTATCCCTGTCCCTCTACTTGGTGCACTCTCTTCTCCCACAGGGAAACATTTTAAAATTACGGTTTACCTTTCCATGATTTTTCTAAATATAAACATGCACACATAATATATATGCATATACACATATACCTCTATATGGATGTACATGTGTGCATACATATGTATGGGTATATATATAGCTTTATTTTCATTTGCATTTATTTTGTATCTTTTTTCCTTACCTTTCTGTGTGTGTGTGTGTGTGTGTGTGTGTGTGTGTGTGTGTGTGTGTGTTTGTATCCTTTGTTTCTTACATCATTGGTGGCATAGGATTCCCACTTTGTCTACCTTACACTTTTCACCAAACAGTGCATCCTGGAGGGTCTCCCTGGGTATGAATAGAGGGCTGGTCATTGCACTGGGCCCCACTGGTGGCTGTCCCCTGGTTTCTCTAGGCAGCCTCCACCTGTTGGGCATTTGAGGTATTTCTAGTTCTTTGCTTTATTTTTATAGCCCCTTGCTTGATTTTTGTTTGCATTTGTGTTTTTCTTCTTTTCTTTACATTTTATTTTATTGATTTTGTTTAGATTCATCTCTTGTAAACAGTATGGTATTAGATTTGACTTTATTAACAAACCTATGGAAAATCTTTTCCTTTGAATGAATGAGTTGAGCTCACTTGTATTTATTGATGTGACTGATATCTTTTTTCTAGTTTTGTCACATTACTTTATAATTTATAAAGTCACATGCATGTGTGTGTTATTTATATATATTTCCTTTTGGTTTATTTTATTTGTCTCCCTAGCATTCTCTTTCTCTCTCAAGTATACATCTTGGTATTTAGGAAACTGTGTTTCGAATTTTTGTTACAATAGTTACCTTTATACATTTATGTAATTCCCTGGTTCCTTCTTTCTTTCTTTCTCTTTCCTTCCTTCCTTTTTTCTTTCTTTCTTTCCTCCCTCCTCTGCAATGTCTCTCTTTTGGTCTTCTGCTCCTGGATCCCTCCTATGAACTGAACTGAAATTTACTAGTAACCTCCTCTTCCCCTCTGTTCTCTCCCTGACGTAACCTTTTATTTTCAGTTAATATTTACAAGACAATAATAGATTACCCTGCTATTCCCGTATCTTCTCCCATTCTTCCTCCATTTATTCATTCTTCTCCCCACTAATATTTTAAAGATTTATTTGTTTTATTTTAGAGATATATAAATAACAGAGTGAGTGCATACACACACAAGCAGGGGGAGGGGCAGAGGGAGAGGATCTTCAAGCAGGCTCCCTGCCGAGGGTGGAGCCCAACCTGGGGCTTGATCCCTGAACCCTGAGATCAGGACCTGAGCTGAAATCAAGAGTCAGGTGCTCAACTGACTGAGCCATCCAGGCAACCCATCACCACTATTTTAGTCTTAGTTCCATGGACCATGTAGGAGTGTAGGTCTAAGTTTTACCGCTAGCAAAAAATGCATGCATCTAATCACAGTGGAACTGGCATTTATATTCCCCTTAATTATGCCTCCATGTTTATTCAAAGGATTGAAGAAATTGAGCCTTGCCTTAATTACAATCCTTGGCTGACGGAATGGGCAGTGATCTCTAAGCAATCTCTAAGATTGCTTGGGGTCTCTAAGGAACATGGGGACTTCATAGGCTGTTTTTTTGCAACTTGCTCACGCCCTAAGGACACCCTTTGGAGGTAGAGCAATGACATTGAGAAATGTATTCCCTGACCAGCCAGTGACCCTCCTCCCAGAGGCCATGAGAGCTAAAAGGAGGCCCTGAGAGATTATTCCATCAGACCCTAGTGCACATGAGGCACCCCTGGAAAAGTTTGCTAAAACGCAGGTCCCAGAGTCCCACAAGAGTAATTTAATGAGTGGAAGGTGGGGTTTAGGTATACACATTCCTAACAAGTACCCCAGGAATTGCTCATACTGATGGTCTCTGGACCACTTTGAGAACTACTGACTGGTGCAATTGTCTTACTTTGTAACTGAGGGAAATTGTTCAAGGCTGATAGTGAGCTTGTGCTGGGAGTTGGATTCCCATTTGACAAGCTCCTCGAGTCTCAATCAGGGTTTTACCAGGCGAGCACAGGACTCTGGAGAACAGAGAGTCTCAGGCTCTGTGGCTTGGGGGAATTGGTAGATGCAAAGACGAGAGATAAGATCAGGCAAAGAAGCAGACAAGTCATGTTCTTTGTTTTAGAAGTGCAAGCTGAGGCATTACTAGGAACACTGAGGGGGCCCGAATCTTCCTGGGGACCGGTGCTGCTCCATTTTCTCCTCCCAATGGCCCTAAGAGATAGTAACTCTCATCCAGTTATACAAAAAGAAAAATGAGATCCACAGAAAGAAGTGACTTGCCCAAGACCAAGTAAGTAGAAGAGTTAGAAAAACGACAATGATAATGATGATAAAGTGATGATGGTGGTGGTGGTGACACTGAAGATGACAGTGGGGGTGATGTTGATAATGACAATGTTGATAATGATGGTGATGGTGATGGGGTTGACAGGTATGATAAAGATGATGAAGATCACGGTGACAATGATGTTCGCAAACAAAGGTGATAACTATCACTTCTGAGCTTAACCCCTGAGCCAGCCTCTATGTTAGAACATTGCATCCATAACTTCACTTACTCCCCATCTAACTCTAAAGGGTAGACATTAAGCACCAGGCTTTCCCTCTCCAAATCCAGGAGTTTTAATTATATTAAAACTATACTGTCCTCTTGCCACTGCGAAGAAATCAGGATGTCATCATTCTCTTGCTCTTCTTCTTCTTCTTCTTTTTTTTTAAGATCTTATTTATTTATTTATTTGAGAGAGAGCACAAGCGGGCAGAAAGGCAGAGGGGGAGAGGCCGACTCCCCGCTGAGCAGGGACCCCCTGATGCAGGGCTCAATCCCAGGACCCCGAGATCATGACCTGAGCCCAAGGCAGACGCTTCGCCAACTGAGCCACCCAGGTTCCCCTTCCCTTGCTCTTCTTTAAAACTTCGGGAAGAAGAAACTATTGGGAAGATGAAAACTTGAAGTTCTGACAGTCTTAAAGACACCCAAGTGAATGGAGGAGTTGCTACTGCTCAAGTGGCTTGCCGGGACTATATAAATAGCAACTCGTACCTACACCGCGCCTCATCTGCACACATCAAAAAGCACATTAGAGGAACATTAAAATGTCAAGCGGGTTAAATCTGAAATGTGACCTACCTTATTATCTTGTGAGGGGGATAGAGCTGTCAAGAACTCAAATCTTCCCGGCTGCTTTGACGATGTGGGGGGCTGCAAGGCTCTTGAGGAGACCTGTTCAGGGCCACTCCGAAGGAAGCCAGAGTGGACTAGGGTGTTGTCCGCTTCTACAGAACTCCGGCCTGAAAGCTTGGGGGAATTACTGTGGGGATCCTCCTCTGGGTGTCTTTTCCAGGAAACCCCATGTTGTTTCCAGCAGTTTCTCTTCCAGTGCAGCCCTGTGGGGGGAGCCCAGCTCCCCAGCTGTATCTCCCACTGCTTCCTGAACACAAGCCTCTAGTCTTATTTCTGATCAGAGTTGCCCCACCAGTGCGACTTTGGGGAATTATTCCTGGGGCTCAAAAGTTACTAGCTAGAGGCACGGACAAGTCCAAACATCCCAAGCAATGCATAGTTAGCCTTCCTGCGGGCTGGCGGCTACCAAAATTACAGAATTAACTGGGTAGAGTGGATGGATTCTGCAGAGTCAAAAAGTCTGATGATTCGGGATGGTTTATAAGCTGGAGAGATCATCCTAAGATGACACCGTGCACATAGCAGAAGTAGATCTCAAGTTCACTGTGTATTTCACCGAGGGTCTATCAACCAGCTGCCACTCCTGGGTTCAAGGAGAGGGGCAGGGCATCTGAAGACATGCCGGGCTGGACATTTGCTGTTTTCCTCCTGCAGGGACGGTGGGAGTGAGACGGGCTTCTGGTGAGGTGGGGGAGTGGTATGAAAGGCAAAGACCCTGGGGTGGCCACCCCAGACACAGCACTCCTCCTCTGGCTGCCACAAATGGAAGCCACAGATGGGCTCAGCTCTCCAGTCCTATCCCAAGGAGAATCCAGAGAACCTTGTATCTGCTGCTGCCCACTTCCATCCAGCGTCTGCTTCAGACGATCGGGCTGAGTAAACCGCGGTACAAACTCAGTCTGGTGATGTATCAGGGTACCTGCATGGCTCAGTCAGTGAGAAAAGTGTCTGCTTTGGCTCAGGTCACAATCTCAGTGTCCTGGGATCGAGTCCCACATCAGGCTCCTTGCTCAGCAGAGAGTCAGCTTCTCCTTCTCCCTCTGTCTACCTCTCTGCCTCCCTGTGCTCTCTGTCAAATAAATAAATAAAATCTTAAAAAAAAAAAAAAAAAAGAATGGGATGTGTTGGCTCCAGTGACTGAAAAAATCAAGACACAGGGAGAACTCCCCATGAGGCTTGACCCAGGGGCTTAGGAGCTCCCAGCGGCAGGGATGAATAGTAGCTAACATTTACTATTTGCCTCTTTGCCGGACATTTTTCTAAAACTTTTCATGTAACCCGTTTAATTCTCGGGAAAGCACTGTGTAGGAAGTGATTATCACATCCCTCTTTACAGATGAAGGAATAAAGGCACAGGGAAGTTAAGTAACATGCCTGAGTTCACACAGCTTGAAAACAGAGAAGGTGGACCTCAGACATGACCGTCTCGCACCAGAATGCAGGCTTTTTAACTGCCGTGCTGTGTCATCTCTGCGTTGGACTGAGTTAGAATTGTTTCTTCCTTTAAATAACTCAGGTTTCAGCAGGGAAGGCAGAGGAAGGAGAGAATCACAAAGCGATGTGTGACCATGGGCTGCCATAGAAAGGAATCCTGGGACGCACACGGCCCCACGAGTCTATCTGACAGCTCCAGACTCACAGCAAACCGAATCCAAATCGCCCTACACGAACAGCCCTCCAACCGTCCGAAGGAACCCTGGGGGGAATGGCTTTAGAAGGGCTCCCCCCCCACCCGCCATGACTCTCTATTTAGACTTTTCTAGAAAGGCTGCATTGCTCACAAAGACTTGTGTCTCCTTCAAGAGAGGAAAATCCCTCGTCCACTGGGAGGTTTTGCTTTTACCCTCAGAGGGATTTAGCAGCCTCCCCTTGACAGAGTAGGGAACTGGGGCATCAGCCACGGCTGCCCAAGGCCTCAAGGCTGAAGCAATGTGCGCATGGCCTGATGGGAGCAGGGGAGGCTGGCTGGGCCAGGGCCAGAGTCACACCACCATGGAGTCACACCCCCGCTGGGCCCTTACCAACACTTGAGCAGGTCATGTCTCCTGCCCGAGCCTCCTGTTCTCACTTGTAAAATGGAGACATAGTAACTACCTTTTAATACTTCAGGATTCAATGCCATAGTAGGTACTGATTCTTTCCTTTAAATACACAGAGTCTTTTTGTGCACTACGTGGTGTGAATTAACGATTCAATAAAGGCTAGCTATTGCCGAGATGTTGATTTACCGTTGCACGGTTTAGAAACCCTGAGACTCTCTGCTTTCTTGGACGTGACACTTGGGATCACTTAGCGTGAACATCAGCCCCACAGTGCAGCAGTTGAAAATTTTTTTTTTTTTTTTTTTTTAAGCCGTTGAAATCTTAACCTGGTTTCCTGTTTGCTACACGCTTTTGTGAAGGTAGTACTTCCTCTTTAGGGCCTGGGAGGTCAATTCAAATCAGGCATTTTATTGAGATTATAGGTTTTGCTTGCCCTCATAAATCTATAAGAAAGTTTTCATGGGGGGACCTGGGTGGCTCAGTCTTTAAGCCTCTGCCTTTGGCTCAGGTCATGATCCCAGGACCCTGGGATCGAGCCCCGCATCGGGCTCTCTGCTCAGCGGGGAGCCTGCTTCCTCCCCTCTCTCTGCCTGTCTCTCTGCCTAATTGTGATTTCTGTCCGTCAAATGAATTAAAAAAAAAAAAATCTTTAAAAAAGTTTTCATGGTTTACCCTGCATGGATGTCAGGTGCCTGAATTGCCAACTAATTAAGCATAATACAGAAATGGCCTTATTTGGTTGCTTTAATTTGATAATTTGTTAATTCACATAGGGAATATTTACTGAGCATCTACTCTCTGCCAGGCACAATTCTTACCGCTGGAGAAACAGTAGGAAACCAAACAAGAAGAGTCCTGCTTCTCCCCACACTCAAGTTCTCATAGATTTTCCCTGTTTTCCAGAGCAGAGTGGAAGGCAGGTTGGGCCGGCACAGCAGGAGGGAGACCAGGTAAAGGGCTGTTTTGCAGAACACGGGTATTTCAGGTAAGGGAAGGTGTGGTTGGAGGTTAGGACAATGGGACTGGAGGGGTAGGATGCGGATGGTGGGGTGAAGGGGGGGTCAACAAGGAGAATAGGGACCTTTAACCAGTGACTTTGAGATTGTATCAGGTGGAGTGAAATGGAGTGGGGAGCCTCCCACTGACCTGTAGTTATGCCCAACCCTGGAATGTGTGGTATTTTTGGAGGAATTAGCTGCACAATGATACCCCCAGGAAAATCCTGAAGCTAAAATTCTATTTCATTCAGGGCACCTGGGTGGCTCAGTGGGTTAAAGTCTCTGCCTTCGGCTCGGGTCATGATCTCAGGGTCCTGGGATCGAGCCCCGCATCAGGCTCTCTGCTCAGCGGGGAGCCTGCCGCCTCCTCTCTCTGCCTGCCTCTCTGCCTACTTGTGATCTCTGTCTGTCAAATAAATAAAATCTTTTTTTGAAAAAATTATATTTCATTCAAAACAGAAAAAAAAAAAGAAAGAAAGAAAGAAAGAAAAGGAAAAGAAAAAGAAAAAGGAAAGCCCCACGCGTGGTTCTTACACATGGCCGCGGTGAAGACGTACACTAATTTCAGCTTCATGCTTAAATTCCCTGATCTCTTCCCCTACTGTCTCTCTGCCTTTTGACAGCCAGAGACATCTTTCTAAACCATACGCTTAACTGTACTTGTCTCTGTGTTTTGTTTTTATCTTTCAAAGTGTCTTCAGGAAAACATCGAACCCCTTTGACAAAGCTCACAAGGGTTGCTGTTTTCTGCCTCTGCCTGTCCCCAGTCCCCTGTCCCCCACCTGCCCTGCACCCAGCCACCCAGGTCATTCATCATACCCTTTGTTTAAAAGGCCCTGTCTCACCAAGGCCCCCAGGTAAACTTTTACCCACCCCTCAAGACCCAGTTCAAAGAGCTCTCCCTGCCAAATGTTCTCAGACTTTTGCAAGTGGAGCAGAACATTCCCGGCTTTGTATTACCCTGGGGGCTTTGTACGTTCCTCAGTAGACACCCGCCCTGATGTTCTGCCCTCACTGGGTGGCAGCAGATGGGTTTCAGGGTGCCCCAGCTCTCATGTGTGTGTGTGTGGGAGAGGGTGGGGGTGCTCTCAGGACTAAGTCACCTCTGGCAGTGAGCTGACGAATGGCAGGGTCCGGGTGGGCCATGGTGGACGAAAAGGGCTCAGGGCTGGGTAAGAGATCGCAGCATCAATCAGCCCAGAGGAGCGGTGTGAGATCAGCAGTGTGTTCCTACACTAAGCCTGGTCCTCTAGGACCCGGGGCACGTCTCCATGGAGCACTGGGGCTGCACATGTTTGCTAAGCCAATAAATGGCCCTGTTGCCCTGAGATGCAGCTCCACCCCCACAAAAAAATCTTTAACCTGCACATTTTCCACGGACCACATACCCCTTGTCTCAAACAATGGCAGCGTTTGCTCAAGAATCAGGTGGTTCTTCCCGTGTTCGGGGTTGTGGGCCACTGAAGGACGAGGCTTCCAGTCCTTTCCCTCCAGGAAGGTCCCATCTGCTTGGAAGAAGTGAAGCGAACAGGCGAGTTCGGCGGTCAGTACTCCCGGGAGTGACATGTTCCTGTAATGGACAGCCCCACGGTGTCACCGGGGCGGAGGGCCCTTCTATCCCCTCTGGGGCACAGAGTCCCAGATTTTGTCGTTTGGCTCCTTAGGGTTTTACCTGACTTAATGGCAGAGCTTTCCTTTGTCATCCCTGAAACTTGCTGCCTCACGCACACATATGCGTGCCTGCATGGGTTCGTGCACCCTTGTGCAAACACACAGACATTCAATTGAACAAATTAGTGAATTAAAACAACATTAAAAATCATCCAACCTTCTCTGAGATAAGTGCAGATGCCCCAGAGGGTCACAGAACCAAGGAGGCATCAAGGCAGTGGACCCCAGTGGCTGGTGACAACGGAGCAGGGAAGCACCTGTCAAAGCTTTCTTTCTGTCCCCACCTCCTGCCCTCCAGAAGCTGCAGAACCAGAGGCTTGGGCTTGGTGTAGGACAGGCCTCCGTTCAAAACACAGCTCTGCCTTTTCTTTGTTGTGAAACTGTGGGCAAACCTAGTCCCCTTTGGTGCCTCAGTCTCCTCATCTGAGCAATGGGAATGGTGCCAAGTCGCTTCTCTGTGCATAGGAGGATTAACTAGCACAGAGAAGGGAGTAGCATGGCAGGAGGCAGGAGGCAAGAGCACAAGGGTAGCTCTTCGTGACACAACTCTTGCAAGAATCTCAGACATGTGTTTTACACATGACCTCTTGCATGGCGTGAAGGCGATCTCATGTTCGAGATTGGTCTACTAGGGCTGCTGCAGCGAAGTACCTGCCATTCACTGGGAGCTTAACAGAATTTTATTTGCTCATAGCTCTGGAGTCTGAAAGTCTGAGATCAAGGTCTCATCAGGATTCATTCCTTCTGAAGGCTCCTCCTTTGGCTTGTAGATAACCATCTTCTCCCTGTGTTTTTATGGTCTTCCTTGCGTGTCTGTGTTCTAATGTCCTCTTACAAGGACACAACTTCAGATTGGATTAAAGCCCAACCTAAGGACCTCATTTTAACTTAGTTACCTCTTTAAGGGTCCAATCTCTAAATACAGTCCCATTCTGAGGTGGGGTTGGGACTTCGTTTGAATTCAGGGGGGACACAATTCAGTCCTAACATCATTTTGTTAGCAAGGGGGCTACAGGGTTCTATGACAGGCTGAGGTCCTCAGGCAGGCAGTGAGTTCTGGAAGGAGATCCGTGGACAGTGCCTAGAGCCATTGTCCCTAATAGGGTCCCAGCCCAGCAGGGGACAGGCGGCCAGCCCTCTGCTGTCACACTTGGCCACCTTGTAGTCATTTCCCATGGAGATCTGAGTGGCTGCAAATTCTGCCCAATTCAAAAGAGATGTCTTTCTGTCATGCCCTCAAAGAGCTCACTGAGCAGATGTTTGCTGCTGCGATGAATGATCAATCAGAGTCTATAATGGAAGAGGCCGGGCATCCTTGGCTCTCTCTGTACGCGCAGGCGTTCAGTCCTCAGAGGGCTGAAAGGAGCCAAATCAGAGTTCCCTCTGAGGATTCAAAAGCTGGAGATGAAACTATTTGGGGCTTTTTGTCTATTTCTTCCCCCCACCTTCCACTCCCAACACACACCATTACTGCTATAGGCAAAACTTAAGAAGAGCAATTTTCTTCTCAATAGAATTCTTTTCCTTCCAGAATATAAAATACAAATTCCAATTTGCTTAACATTCTTCGAGAACTTAGTACATGCCAGGTATTGTGCTAGGACTTTCATTCCTATTGTGTTCCTTGATGCTCAACACAGCCTGGAGAGAGAGATGTTACGATCCCAGTTTTACAGCTGAAGCGAACAGGGGCTCCGTGCGGGGAAGAAGCTTCCCCGATGACCCTCTTCTGCAGGTTGACAGAGCCAGAACTTAAGCCCGGGGTTTGCAGAGCTCCAAGTCCCATGCGTGGTGCCCTTGGCTTTGTTCACTTTCTTAGTGCCAGAAGTACCTGGGCACCAACCTGTGCGTTGGTATCAGCACAGCCATGGTGCAGACCAAGGGCAAAACCTTGAGCCCCCACGTGAGCTTCCACTTGCGGGGTGCCCTTGGGTCCCATTCTTATGCATTTGCTCTGAGCACCTTCCCACATTTTCTTTCTTTCTTTGACCTCCTTATGTTCTGTCTGCACTGTAACAGCTTGACAGTGTGGACTCAGAGGCATCTGCTCTCCCATAGCTCTACTTGAGGGGATAGATTTCTCCCTCCAAAGTCTCCTATAACTTGAGTATGGGCATTTCTAATTCAACTTTGCCGTCAGTCCCTATCATAAACTCAGACCTGTGTTCAGGGGAACAAACCAGAGAATGAAAACCATGTTCCATGCTGCAGAAAGCTTTATAAATCACCCTGGGTGGGGGAGGGAAGGAAGATTTCATAAAGCATGATTATTACTAACAAAAATAAATTTTAAAATAAAGTAGCTGCACAGTTAGGTCTGCTCTGCGCCATCCAGGCTCTGTTCTAAGACTTCTGTGCGGGGGTACCTGGGTGGCTCAGTCGGTTATGCGTCTGCCTTCAGCTAAGGTCATGATCTCGGGGTCCTGGGATCGAGCCCCGCATCGGGCTCCCTGCTCAGCAGGGAGTCTGCTTCTCCCTTTCCCTCTGCTGCTCCCCCTGTTTGTGCTCACGCTCTCTCTGTCAAGTAAATAAAATCTTTAAAAAGAAAATAAAAAGACTTCTATGTGAATGAAGTCATTTACACTTCATCACCACTCCTTCCAAGCAGTCCTTTAGAAACCCCGGCTCCTTCCGTCCTCAGCACGTGGTCTCTAAATTTAGTGCCGTTGTCTGCATGGAATGGATTAAGGAATGAATTAAGTTGAAGAGGGTGAAGAGGTTTTCACATGGCTGGCTTTTTTTTTTTTTATGATTTTATGTATCTCTTTGCGAGAGAGAGAGAGAGAGAGAGAGAGAGATACATTAAACTTGGCTCCTGGTGTAGTGGGATGACTAGGGGCAGGAGGGGGATAACGATGAAACCTCCGGTCACTGTCACTCAACTTCTTGTTGTTGACTAACGTCCTACCGATCTCTTGGCTCATGTGGCTGTGCTGATGCGTACACACCCCACTCACTAAACACCTTTTCTGTAGGCTTATACGTACTCACAAGCTTAGGAGGAATGCTTTTTGCTCTGGGAAAGTCAATTTCTCCAAATGTGCTGTGTGGCCAAATAGCGAACAATGTTGTGTAGAAAAGTGTTCCAGCTGCAGTCCCCTAACTGGACCCAACACCCAGAGCCTGAAGAGTTTTTTAGCACTTACCCTTGCTCTCCAGGAGGCCAACCAATCCAACATGTCATCCAGGAGGAGCTACGGAATTTGTGTGGCCCAGTGCGAAGCGAGAAGGTAGGGCCCTTATTAAAAAATCAGTGCCATTAAAGGTATCAAATATGAAGCTTTTCCCTTCATGCACGGTCTTCCTTTTGACTTGTCATGGGGGTTTTTATCTCCCATTTCTTGTCTAAATAAATAAAAATTAAAATTCTAAATGATTAGCATGAATGATACCATTCATTTTTATATCATGCAATGCCAATTTACATGCAAGCCTAAGAACATTTTTTTAAGGATGTGTTTATTTATTGGAGAGAGAGAGATTGAGAGCACGTGTTGGGGGGAGGTGAGCAGAGGAAGGAGAGAGGGTCTTAAGCAGACTTCGTGCTGACGGACGTGCTGAGATCATGACCTGAGCCAAGACCAAGGATAGGAGGCTTAACCGACCGTACCACCCAGGCGACCCTAGTTTAAGAACTTTTAACTCATAGACAAATTACCAAAATTGGACCATTCCTATTTTGTGTTTGTATGTGCCTATGTATTTTATTCTCCCCAGAACGATAGAAATGCTGCACAGAACTAATTCCACTGTTTTCATTTCACTTCTCGAGAGGCACACATTCTTCCAGCACTCTGTCTTAGGCTTCATACCGAGTAACGAAGGACTGACAGGAAAAGGAGCTTTGGGATTCCCCACCTTTCCCTTTTCAGTACTGGCGAGTGGCTAATAGAGGGAAGTACCACATGTGAAAAAGGCTACGTGCTAAGTGTCCTTGGTGGTTCTCGGTTTGTAGACCTTCTGCCTTCTTTCTGCCTTCAAAGCCAGCTCTGGCCCAAGAGGGAAGTATGGCCTTTCTGGCTTTTAACACCTTACTTCTTCAGTCTTTCACCTCTGCAATGCCTGGGAGTTTCTCGAGATTCAAGTGCAAGTACAAGGTAAGTAGGTTTCAGGAGCCAGGTTGCAAGCTTCGCAAATGCTTTAGGTGAAGGGGGAGGCAAGGAAGGGCAGACATGCACGTGTGCATTCTCCCGCTGCCCAGAAACGCGCAATGATGCAAGCTGAGCCGTAGACCAGGCGTGGGGGGCTTCTACGAGCAGCTGCACGGGAGCCCACCTCTGGAGCCAGCCCTGAAGCTCAGCTCCCCGGAGTCAGGGGCCACGAGGCGGATGGCAGCAGGGGAGAACTGTGGCAGACAAGTCCTCTGTTCAGTTCCGCAGCTCGGGGGACTCTCCAGGTGCCTCTGTCCTCTCGGTTTGCTTCCTGAATTCCCAGTCTCCTGTGAAAGACAGATTGGACTGGAAAGCTTGCTCGGCTAACTTCGTAAGAATTAACCCAGGGCCCTGGCAGATTCTCTTGAAGCAATGTGCCTTGTATAAAACCTAGGACATGAAAAAGATCCTTCCTGGCTTCCTCTTTGCAATCAGGAAGCCTATTAATGAAGCCAAATGGCCTGAGAGAGAGAGAAGCAGGGGTGGGGGAGGAGGTTGAGTCGGCCCCCCCATGGTGGCCCAGTCAAGTGGACACACAGTTATACAAGTGTAGTCACATATTATGTAAACATTGGAGACTGCTATTTTCAATGAGCATAATTCTCTAATGATTCATCCAAACCCTTGCCTCATGATGAACTCTTCACCAATAATTCATTCCTTTTTATTGACGACTAGTAAAGCATGGGATGAATTCAACTTCATGAGCCAGGAGGGAAAGGCAAATTAAAAATGCAATGAGAGGGGCACCTGGGTGGCTCAGTGGGTTAAGCCTCTGCCTTTGGCTCAGGTCATGATCCCATGGTCCTGGGATCGAGCCCCGCATTGGGCTCTCTGCTCAGCAGGGAGCCTGTGTCCTCCCACTCTCTCTGCCTGCCTCTCTGCCTACTTGTGATCTCTGTCTGTCAAATAAATAAATAAAATCTTAAAAAAAAATACAATGAGGTATCACAGTATGCCTAGCAGAATGGCTAAAATAAAACATAATGGTCGTACCAAAGGCTGGTGGGATGCGAAGAAACTGGCTCCCTCCTCTGTTGCTGAATGTAAAATGAAATGTGAAATGGTACTGCCACATTGGAAAATGGTCTGGAAAACTGAACATGCAGTCACCACGCAAAGCAGCAATTGTACTCTTGGACAACTGTCCCCGAGTAAGTTATGTTCACATGAAAACCTGGACGCAGATGTTCATAGCAGTTTCATTTCTGGTAGCCAAGAACTAGAAACAACTTAGATGTCTTTTAAGTGATTGTGCCCATTTTATTGACAAGCAATCTGAGGCTTAGAGAAGCTAAACAGCATATCCAAACATCCCACAACTGGAAGGTAACAGAGTCAGAAGAAACCTTGCTCTAAAGGTCGTCATCGTTCTTCAGGGCAAGGCATCGATGATCATGATGTTGGCCTTGATTCTTGGTGAGAACGTGCTCTGTCTTCTGAATTCAAGAACTTCCAATGTCATAAAGCATTTGTAAAAGTCTTGCCCTGAGTCCTTGGTACCAATTAAATTAAAATTAAAGTGTTCGATTAACTGAAATGCATTATTCTTGACAGGACGAGGTGAAGTTTTCATACTTGGAATCCTTCCTGCTTTCTTTTGGAGTATCTACCTCTTTAATACTATCTTATTGTATATTTAGAATTTTCCTCTCTCCCTAGGTCTGTATTTGCTATTGGTCCTTGAACCACATGGGGCAAGGGGTTTTCCTTCCTCACCCAGCATGGTTGAGGAGGAGTGCGTGAATGTGGAAGAGTGTTTTGTAGCCTATATTCAGTAATGATAATTAGCCACAGGTCCTCCATCATTCACATATATGCCACCTGCATGGGAGGCAGGACAGTCGCATCCCGAGGGCCACCCCTGGGGATAGCTGCCTACAGTGAAATCCCACAAGATCCCTGAACCTGCCCAGATGAGCTACCGCTCCTCCCTGTGCTCAGTTTCCCCACACCAAAACCATGTAAGGAAAGAACGTCCCTCAGAGAGGGAGTTGTTATGACGATGTGAAATCTTTAGTCTTGGGCCTGGCACAGAATGAGGTTGGCTATGGTTACTTTTACACCAGTGAAGAGAAAGAAAAATTGGTGATGGAGTCAAGACAGACGGGGACAAAGAGAAGATTCAGAAAAGTAGCTTAGGGGACGCAATAAAGTAGTCGAACGAGGCAAGACCCATTCGAGAGTTCTGAAACCACAGAGACGATTTTCAGAGGCGCACGGAAGAGATCTCGGAATTCCCAGCGGAAGGTCGTTTGTTATCCCTCTCCCGTTCCCAGTGGTGTCTCCAGCAGGCATTTGGGAAAATTCACTGGTTGGGATGGCACAGAGAAAATGATTTGCAGTGGGAGATAACCATTATGATTCCGCGTAACGAGTGCAAGTGGGGAAAACGAGGCCAGAAGGGACGTTTGGTAAAGTAACAAAGGTTCAGAGCATGAATAATTTGGGGAGAGGACAGATGAAGTGTCCTTGGCCAAAGTAGTGAGAGTTGCCCTGGAAAGTTCAGGTCCAGCTGTGAGTTATATCGTAAGCATAGTAATGGATGTAATAATGGTTGCCATTAATTGCCAATAACTTATTATGTGACTAATTATATTTTTAAAAGATTTTATTTGAAAAAGGGGGTAGGGGCACAATCAGGGACAAGAAGCAGGGGAAGAGGGAGAAGCAGACTCCCCACTGAGCAGGGAACCCAATGCAGGACTCGATCCCAGGACCCCCAAATCATGACCTGAGCCCAAGGCTGATGCTTAACTGGCTGAGCCACCCAGGCATCCCTGTGCTAACCTCTTATAAGGTTTCCTAGTGATGCTTCCTGTTCCACAGACAAGGCACCTAAAGCTAGATGAGATTAGTGACTAATTGAGCAGCAGCTTGTGAGTTTCAAACATCAGACTGTGTGGCTTCAGAACCTGTGCTCTTAACTCCTGTGGTCACTGTGGAGGAGAAGGAGGGGGCGTCTCTAGAGGAGTCACCTCATCTCTGCATCTCAGGAAGGATTCAGAACATTTACTTCCAAGTTTGTCCCTGCTTGGCAGGGAGGCGGCTGGAGTCCTTTCCATGAGAATGTGCTAATGGCAGGAGGCCTGGGGCTGTGTTCCTAGGCCTCAGGCTGTCCCCCAGACTAGAAGGTGCTGGAGTTTGTGGGAGCTATAGAAGAGGGAATGGTGCCAGTTGAATAGAAGCATTAGGAATAAGAATCATAAAAGCTTAAATCACCCAAAGATTTGGAAGACACTTGCTGGAAAAATCTCTGTGTCACTTAAGGATACAAGAAAAATGTTCTCAGAGGCTCTGCATTTGGGGACAGAATGCTATCCTCTAAACAACTCCACAGAGGCCATTTTAAATACAGAAACCATGGGAATGGTCATTGGTCCGTCTTTTTTCCTGATCCCCTTCTTTTGGCACTAAAAGGGTCCCCATGCATCTCAGGTGGCCGGGCTCTGTCTAATTTATGACCCTTGCCCTGGCTTAATTATTGATCTTCCCCTCTCATTCCCCAGAGGACCCCAGTTTGAAGAATAAATGATATACTCACCCTAGGTCACAATGAGAAGGGTAGAACCACACCCCAGGTAAGACCTGAGTTTGCTTGGACACAATAAGCCTGGGTACAGGGCTGAGACTGTTCCCAAGCAGGTCAAACCACAAATCCTTCCCCAGAATGGATTTGTGGACAATGAGAAAGAGAAGTGCTTTGGGCTTGTGGCTACTATTTTGTAAAATATATGCTTGGAGCCAGTGGTGACTGCAGAGAGTAAGTCTCCCCAGAGAGTGGAGGAGGGTGGGTCAGGACACAGAGGAAAGCAGCGGAGAGACTGAAAGACGACAAAGGGAGAGCAGGAGAGAGGGAGCGAGAGGACCCTAACCTAACCTGTCCCAGGACCCGAACCTGTCCCAGAACCCTGGGAACATAACGGCCCCCTCTATCCCTGTGGCCATGCTGGAACCCTAAAGCACATGGTTAGGTGAGTCAGTAAGTCTGCTTTCATTTTTTAGTTGTTCAAAATTGGATTTCTGCTGCTTGCAAAAGAGAAAAACCTGAGAAATTTGAAAGGGAACCAACATCTTTCAGGTTCCTGCCAAAGGCAAGAACTTGTGCTGATGACTTGACATGGTTTATGTCATTTAATCTTGGCAAATGTCATGCCAGGCTGGGATCATTAGCCCCCTTGCATAACTGAAAAACCTGAGGTTCAGACACCGATGACTTGTTCAAGGTCAAGCACAGCCAGGAAGGGCCTCAGCAGGAGGTGCTGTTGGTGAATGCAGAGCCCGTGCCTGCTTACCACACTGTGTGGACCCGCTTGGCTGGTGGGAGGCCACACCACTGCTCCCTTGATCTCCCTCCTGGAGCTGTGAGTCCCCACCCTGTAGACCCAAACCTACGTGCCTACACCATCGTTTTCTTTAGTGATCGCTTTCTCCATGAGTAAAGCATGCCTGGAGTTTACCCATGACTTGATCTTGAACATATCAATGAATCCCATTGATCCTCAGCTGTTGTGGAGTACCCTGAAAACTTAGAGTACAGATTGCAGTGAACTTTGAATTGATGAAAAGAAAATGCTTGGTAAATTGCAAAATACCTCGTCTGTTGCTTGGGTTTTCATTTTCCTCTTAAATCTGAGTCAGACTTTCCTGAACAATTTCTTAACTCCCTCTGGGGCGGGCAGATAAATCCATGTAACAGGGAGACCTGCCAAGGTTCAAGGGGTTTTCCAGCATGCAGAACTTTCAGTGCTACAGCTGGGAAGTTCCAGAAAAACCAGATGATTGGTTACCTGCTGGGCACTGACCCATCCCAGGAATTCACCTGCTGTGTTCATTGCCTAAACGTGACTGCCTTCCAAGAAGTTAGGACTCTTTGATAAGAGGAACTGTACCTTATTCAACTCTGGGTCCTTCTCCCCTTAGCACAGACCTGACATTTGTTGCCTTAATCACTGACTTATGAATAAATGACTAAATGAACAATGCTGACAGTTTTGCACATAAGCTATAGTACTTCCTTTTAAAGGCATTGGCCCAGAGGAGCCTAGACTTGAGGGAGGGATTCACAGCACACACTGAAATTCAGAAAACACTTCAGATACGTGGAAGGCACATGGGGAAGATGCCCCTTTCCTGGAATTTTCCCCACTCTCAACTTAATTGTTGTATGACCTTGGACAAGTCACATCATTCACTTATTTATTTAATCAATAACTATGTATTGGATACCAATGTGGCTAAGCACCGCTTCCTCAGTTTCTCACTTATAAAATGGAATAATAACACCTTCCAACAGGATGAGTACAGAAATTCCATGGGGTCATGTTTGTGTAGGGCCCAGAGTAGCCACAAAGATGATGACGGTGATAAGATCTGCTACCTACCACCTCTGCTCTCAAAAAAGCTCCAGTCATGCCCACCATGGCTTTAATTGCAAAAAAGTCCCCTTGTATTTCCTTTTAAAATTGCCAATGGCTCCTCTAGGAGCTCCTAGGAAGTGGTGCTTGGGCTTCTAGAACCCGCGGTGAGGCAAGGAGGAGACTGGTCTCAAAAGCACTGGTTTTCCAAATCGCATGGTTTATGCATTGTCACCGGGAGAGGGAGAAGGGAGCCTGCACTTCTCACAGCCTAACTGACTCTGAAAGATCCAGTCCAGACTTCTGTTCGGATCACATCACATCATCTGCCCACTGAAATGGGACGGGACAGACCTGGAGAGGCAGAGGCCTCCACTCGCCAGCAAACCATCACTTTATATGGCCATCACTCAAGCATTTAGATTCTGAACAAAGACGCGAGACACAACCAAGACAGAGACAGAGCTGTAACTGTCCCATGGTAGGTAAGTGTCTGGGGACGACAATGATGATCTTCAGTCTACCCTCCATGTGTGAACATCCAGAGCCTAAACAAAATGGGTTGTGTACTTTTTAAGGTAAGGATGAGCCTTTGGGAACGTGGCTCAGTAAGTATCTGGTTCATCCATTTCTGAAGCCCTCATGGTAAACACTGGAAAGATTAGAGACATTTTCTCAACCACTGGACCAATACAGTGATCTTAGAAACCCATGTACCAAATTCTCTACTCCTTCCAAATCCCCGACACAATTACAAAGAGATACAGCAATAGGAGAAATCTATGTAGTAATAATCAAAAATATTGTTCCTAGGTGAAGAGTGCTACCCAAATTGTACAGTTTGGGACAGCAGACACCTGGAGGAACAGATTACCCCTGCAGGGAATGAGACTCAAGTTGAGTGTTTAGGCCAGGAGTAATTTCTGAACCACCACTCCGAGGTATAGGATTTGGAACTAGTATAGATCTGCTTTGGTGCGCTCTAGTTTTAGGGAAAGGTTGTTTGGAGAAAATGATTCAAAATGACCATGCGATAGGGAGGGTGGCAGTGGGCAGACTCCATCCCACCGTTCCCGTAGGAGGGTGCCTCAGGCTGATAGCGCTGGGAAACAGGGGTGCCGCTGGTGTCCAAGCCCCCCTTCCAGCCACCAGCCACAGCTTGCAAGGCACTGCAGTAAAAGCAGGGGTGGCCCATATCCCGCTAACACTGAGCTGCTACAGCAAAATCAGAAAAGTCACCTTTGCCAATGAGTAAGCCCCTTCCTTCCTCCTCACCAAAGGCTGCCTCTGTTCTGACCCCTGGGTAATTGCTCAGCTCGAGTAGCATTTATGGGAGGGCAGGAGAAGAAATTCTCAGGAAAGCAAAGAATATCACCAACATACTCTTCTGTACAGAGAAGGGAACCTTTATTTCTAGGGAACCTAGAAATAAACCGAGATCTGAAACTCAGCCAGGAAATGATGAAGGGAGTGTCCATGAGCCATGACACCAGCAAGTGCTGGAGTAACTTCTCCTAGCTGCTGTTGGACACACATGGTGCCCACCGAAGGGCATGGAAATGGTGCCATGAGAGTCCAGGAGAGCATGTGGCAACTGTGCCCAGGGAGCTGCCGGCCCATCTCATTTGGGTCTTGACCAGATGTTCAGGAGGATCTAACTTTCTGGGGAGCCGATTGTGGATAGCATGTTCCAGGCGGGAGAGAGGCCAAGAGACTTCCAAATATTCCAAGTGCGTGTTCTGAGAACACAGAAAATGTCAAGATGAGGATTCCCACTTGGGCTGGAATTTGAATGTCGTTTGGCTTCCTGAAACTCCATGTAGTAAAGGGACTTAAGAACAGACACAAACCCACAAGGGCAGAGAGTTGGGGAGGAGACAAGGGGAACAACGTGGTGGAAGTTTGAAGGCGGAGAGTCAAGACATGACTTACCTAGCAGAAGAGCGCTGAAAGCCATGCTGATAGTGGGGAATCCCTTAGAGCAATGTCAGTCACACCGCTGGACGTCAGGGACTTGGTTCGGGAAGGAGGGTGCAGGGGAGACTGAAAGCAAAGCGGTAGCTATCATTTTGCCTACAAAGAAGTGAACCTGGACTCCTGACCTGTCCCGTGCTGCCAGAAATGTGACTCGCGCTCATCCCGACAGGAGCCTGACGTTTTATTCCCTGGCTGTATCGAGTCCCACTGGACTCTGGGATTTCAGACACAGCAGCGGTCAGGGAATTAGATGATCACGGGAATCAGATGACCATCTACATGTCAAATGGTCAATGATACCCCCTCCACTAGCCAGCCACCTTTCTCATCTCAGGACCAAGAACACTGTCATCCAGCCTTATATAAATTCCAAATAAGAAAAGGAGGACTAATTTGGGGGAAATGGTCCAGCTTAAGAGAAAAGACCCATAGGAAACTACAGTTGTGGGGAATTGCCCCCTGATGAATTAACTTGGCCAAATCACCCTGTCAAGTGAAGCCCACCAGTGAACCATCAGCCAGTCCTGTCCATAAACACAGGGTTTCTAATCCTCTTTCTAGGAGCTTGCTCTGTAATGTGAATGGGTTTCCTAGTATCACCAGATGTTTGAGCAATTCAAGAGAGAAACCAAACTGACCAGCTAACCAAACAACCAACAACAAACCAAAAGCAAACTAGGAGTGAGAAGCAGAGGAGAGATTTATTTATTTATTTAAGATTTTATTTATTCATTTGAGAGAGATACAGAGACATAGATAGAGAGCACAAACAGGGGGAGAGGCAGAGGGAGAAGCAGACTCCCTGCTGAGTTGAAAGTCCGACATGAGGTTCGATCCCAGGACCTGGAGATCATGACCTGAGCTGAAGGCAGATGCTTAACCATTTGAGCCACCCGGGTGCCCCGAGGGGAGCATTTTTTTGAGAAAACCAAAATATACTCACCAAACTAAAAGAGATAGGATTTGTGAGATAAGGAGAGAAGTTTATAAAGCATGAATGTTCGGAGAAGAACAGAGAGTTCTTGGAAATTAAAAACATTACAGAAGACATTAAAATGTCATGGGAAGTTTCAGGAAGATACAGTGAAAGACCGGACTCAGAATATAAAACGAGTAGAAAAGGAGATGAGAAAAAAAAAAAAGACAATTAGTTAAAAATGTATAAAAGCAGTCTGGGGACCCAATATTTGAAAAAAAGGGGAGGGGAGAGGGTGTTCAGAATAAAGAAAATGAAGAGCAGAGGAGAAGAAGTTATCATAGAAACGATACAAGAAAAATTCTTAAAGCTGGATTCAAGTTGATAGCACCCATTAAGTATGTAGCATAAAAATGCAAATCAGACAAACCACTTCTTAGAAAAGTTAAGGCTACGGGGAAAAAAAATAACACCTCAGCATTGGTGGCAGAGTGGGTGAAATGTATTGGTTATCTCCAGAGGATCAGAAATGAGAAGGGAACCAGACTCTTGATAACATCATGAAATGTAGGACAGTGCCCTTGAAGCTCTCCAGGAAAGTGGTGTCCACTCTGTAATCCTGTACACATCCTACAACCCAATGCAAAGGTTGGGGGACAAAACCCTAAACACGTATATCCTTTTCCAGGAATTTGCTGGAAGGTGTGTTCTGCTAAAATAAGAGAGAAAAACTGAGACAACGGAAGACATGAGATCCAGAAAAAGAAAATGAGGAAGGGAGTCCCCATGAGTGTGGGGACAGGGGAACCCAGGACTGAGCTGGGTTGGGGAGTGGGAGAGGACCAGACAGAGAGCAGCGGGTTCGGGCTGGGAGCAGGAGGAAGCGTCTCTCGGAAAGATGGCACTTGAGAAGAGGAAGCCGATAAGATCCCTGATGTGCTTGAATATTATATTGAAAAGAGATTAACACCTGTGTCAGAGAGTTTTCATATGAGTTAATGACAGGCATTATAAAAAACAAAGCACATGAAAAAAATGAAACAATTCCTGAGACGTCATATAGGTAGGAAAGAAATACCATCATATGAGGCTCCGCTGTGAGTAATATTTTTGGGGGCATAATGACGTGTACGTGGAATATTTGCTCTAACTGAACTTTTCATCGGGAAGATGGGGGGAGAGATGGCATTTGTTGCAGTGAAGGGTGTGTAAGAGAACTAAATCCTCATTGTCTTCCATTGGAAGAAGTCCAGGGACAAGAAATAGTGGCAGACATGCATTGCCCAGAGCCTGGAGGTTAAGTGCCAGAAGAAAGAGCTAACACCATTCTATGATCTTTCTCTGGGGAAGCAGAAATCTGGAGTAAAGAGGGGAGAACAGTGTATTGTTCTTTTGGTTTCTCATTTTACTTTTTTTTATGTACATAACCTTTGTGGTGCTATTGGACTGGTTGAACTATGCACGATAATAATTTTGATGAAAATAAAAATTAAACATTTTCATTTATTTTTGACTTTATGGGAGTATTAATTGATATACCCAAACGTGCTCATGTCCTGTATACAACTTTGTGAATGTGGACACAGGCAGTAAGTTTGGTGTAGCTAGACCTTAGGCTGGAGTGAGTGGGGGATGGGGTTTTGGAAACAATAGATGGCCTGTAGTCTGCCATGAGGATCTGCTTTGATCCTGTCCCCATGCTACCACGAATTCTTCACGATTCCAGATGATCTAGCTGAAATGGTGTGGAACAGTTGAGATGGATGGAAGGTAGTTCACACAGCCACCAACGCAGGGTACATTCCACAGCAGCGAACCCTTGGGGTTTCATGAATTGTGGCAGTGACACAGGACTGTTGCTGGGAAGAAAAAAAAAATTTCAAGTAATTCAGAAACTAGGGTGAATGTCCCGGGTCTCCTGCCATGGACCCACACTGTCCTCCCCAGATGTCCGTTAACAATTCTGTGTCTAGCATTTCTTCCTTCCTTTCTCTCTCTCTCTCCCTCTCTCTTTCTACCGAGTCAAGTGCCTTTATTTGGAATGCACAGATTCTGGGCTCTCGATGATCTCAATTTTAGGAAGCACACTAAGTAAGGATGTGGAGATAGAAGCCAAAGGCGTGAAAGAAGAAGAGGGAGGTGGAAAGATGTTCATGAGGCTCGCTCCGGCCTTCCCAGAGCAAGACCAGGGACTGGGCTGGATTGTTTAAATGTAGCAAAACTCGGATTCCGTGTCAGTGGCAGAGAAGAAGTGGCACAGACATTCCCCGTTCCTGGGGCTGGCACTCGAAGCGGGAAAACCGTTTCCATGGAGACCGGGACACTAGAGATGCTCTCTGAAATTGCTCCTTGGGGCTCAGCGACAAATAGAAACATTAGCATGCAGAGACCTAAATATAGCTGCATTCAGGGTGATTCATCAAGCCCAAAACTTGGCTGGGACATGGCTTTGGAACAAATGTACTGAGCAGGACCCAATGGTGTTTTTTAATATTTTACAGTGTTTACGCTACCATTAGAGGAAGTATCTAATGGAAAACTCTTGCATAAGTCACCATCAGAGACCTGCCTGGGGATGGCAGGGTCCAACAGAGCCTTTTTTTTTTTTTTTTTTTTTTGGATCAGAAAGTCCCTTCACCACAGAGCTCCCCTTTAGGAGGACCCAACAGAAAAATGTCATCTCCTGTCAGAGAGGAGACTATTGCCTGTAATTAGAAGAAACGTATGGCCATGCATCCCTGCCAGGATTCCTGGGGACTGTAAATTTGCATATGCATTATTACACAGAAAATTCTGCTCTGTCTCAGCTCCTGCCCCAAAGTTGCACCTGCAAACTTGCACTCCATCATGGTATGGTCAGTTCACAGAACAGTAGGGTTCCCATCAGCACCCCCCTAAAGTCATTCATTCAGCAATTATTCATGGTGCCACCACCTCCCTCCAGGCAGGACACAGCCAGATACAGAAGAAAATAAGATAGCAAAGGTCTCCAGAAGCTTCCATGCCAGTGGATGACAATCGGTCATCTGTCTGATTTGCAATTTCAGATTGTAATAAATGTTACGGAGAAACTGAAACAAGGCAATACCAGACCAGAGAGAAAGCGTGGGAGCTAGAAGGTCAGCGGCAGTCTCTTGGAAGATTTGACCTCGGAAGTGAGACCTAAGGACAAGCAGCCAAAGGGAAGAGCTTTTCAGGTAGAGGGAATGGCAAGTATGGAGGCTCAGAGGCTGAACCATGTTTGGTGAGCGAGCAGAGTGGGAGATGAGGCCAGAGAGATAGGCAGGGACTGGGTTACTAAAGCCTTGTAGGTTGTTCTAAGAAGTTTAATGATATTCCTCAGATGGAAGGTAAGTGATCGCCTTCTGCTATTGGGTCACAGCAACTCCCACAGCCAATAATCTGTCCAATATATGTATGAGAGATTTCCCCAAGCACTGTGTTTTATTGTCTGCACACCATACCTCTTATGAGACAATAGAATTCCTTCTTTTTGCAAGGGGGATGGGGGCACAGGTGGATAAACGCAAATCTGATTCTTCTTCCCACAGGACTGACCTTCCTCTCAGCCTATGGTAATGTTTCCAAAAGGCTTTTGTCTTCAGAGTTCACTGGGGTAGGTTGTATTAGGACTTTGATGGGTCCTGGGCATTTTTACCTTTGTGTGTCCCTTCCTTCTTAAAAATAATGTAAAAAATGACTGTATTGGCATAAAGAAAAATATATTAGTATCATGTGTTGAAATATTTTCTTCAGCCCCAAAGTTAGTTTTTTCCTCTTCTGATTAATATGTTAAAATACTTCTGTAGACCCCACTGTGCTTACTGAGTAAGTCTGCCCTTCACAGCAGTGAAGATAGACAATAACACTGAATGACCTTCTAGCCTAAAACACTCACTATCAGGTGGGGAGAAACTATTTTTTCAGTTATCCAAGAGGGCCTATGCTCTGCTGGGTGGGGTGGAGGCATGGAGGGAGCACTAGGCTGGGAGTTAGGAGCCCAGGTTAATCTTACCTTTGCCACCAAGCAGCTGGGTTGGTTGGAAGTCATTGACCCATGGAGGACTTCGGACAAGTTCAGTCTGTTTTTGGTGGGGGGAAGGGAGGAAGAAGGGGAGAGGTTAGAATAGGCCAGGGTCTCTAACAAGTAAATTTCAACTTCTTCTGGGGGTGGGGGGTGGTTCTCTAGGCTCCCCTTCCCACAGTGTTGATGATGATGATGGTGATGGTGATGATGATGGTGATGGTGACGATGACAATCTTTTTTTTTTTTTAAGATGATTTATTTATTTATTTGATAGAGAGAGACATCATAAGAAGGCAGAGATGCAGGGAGAGAGAGGGGCAAGCGGGCTTCCTACCAAGCAGAGAGCCCAATGCGGGGCTCGATCCCAGGACCCTGAGATCGTGACCTGAGCTAAAGGCAGAGGTTTAACCCACTGAGCCACCCAGGCACCCCGATGACGATCTTTATTAGGCATTTACCATGTGCCTGGAATTGTGCTAAGCACATGACCTCATTCTCCCCTTTGGTGCCATGTTGGCTGGTTTATTGTACAAGCTGTCTCCACAGGGTACAAGCACAAGGCAGCTTGACTGCTTCCCTCCACTGCTACCCACACACACTCTCTCGACTGGTTCTTCTCTGCCTCTGGGTGAATGTCAGGTGGGGTCCATGACTTTCCTGTCATTCTTTGCTAATTAACAGTCTCTTGCCCGGGTTTTAAAAAGTCTGGTCCAGGGTAATATCAGAAGCCCAGACTTTTCACTGGACCTGCTCCATGGGGGCTCCATCTGGCTGAGTGGAGTTCACCTATTTTTCTCTAGGCCCAGGGTGCAATTCACTCCCCATGAGGCCCTCTACTTTGTCCTCTTGGGAGGCTGGTTACTCCCCCACTTTTAGACTTTCCAGGCTAGAGTTAAAACGGGTTCCTACAGCCCTGAAAATCAAAGAAACACAAAACAACAAGCTGGTGAAATCATTCTCTTACCTGCCCACCACTTGGCTCGAGATGAGGGGCCATGGTGGCGCAGAGTTGGAGGGCAGGGGATGGCACAGCATTCTGACCTTTCCTTCTAGAGAAGTCCGTGTACAAGCCTCTTTAGCTTCCTAGCTCTTTTCCTTTATACTCTAGAGCTGAGAGATGAGTTACGTTTCATGATATGTTAACAAGCCCTGCAAGGGGTCAAGCACCTGGCTTTTGTTCCTTACCTTTAGGTCTCTGGTGAAGTCCAAAGCAGCAGGAAAATCTCATCCAATTTCCTGCTTCATTCACATCAGCTTTATGAGTTGACCCAAAATTTTACCTTGTAACACTGGGACTGCTATTATTCCCATTTTACAGGTGCAGAAACTGAGGCTAAAGGTCTCTGTCCAGTAAACAGCACAGAAAGGGTGGATACAAGTTGGTCATACCCTAGCGCTTATGCTCCTTGTCACTATGCCACACCACTTCTCACGCTGAGGGTGACTCCTGCCGTACCATGTACAGCATCCGGGCGCTGGCAGGTGAAAAGGGCATTTTTCAGACAATATATTTAATCCTCTCCTAGAGAAGCAATGTTTACACTTGTGCAGTGGATGACTAGCCCCTGAATGACCCCTGACTCTGGGCTCTGTCTGCTCTGGCCTTGCCAGCAAATAGGCCCTGAAACTGGGGCCTTATAAGGAAGACTTCATCAGTCATTAGTCCAGAAACTCAAACGAGTACCCAGGTCAAACCCATCTGTCTTTTTTCATGGATCAAGTGGTCTGAAGAAAAACAAATTCAGGCCCACATTTCCAAGATGACATGAGGCAATTTTCCATTCTGTCTTAGGGGTCACTCTCCCCAGGGATGAATAGATTGATCCTCCGGAGGAAAAACAAACCAGCAAACAGTTTCAGTTGCATTTCCAGAATAAGGGCATTCAAGTTCATGGGGATGTGGCACTGAGTATTTGCAGGGTCATGGTTTTACAAGCCGAGTCCCAGGCTTTTGAAACTTCAGTCTTTCCTCTCAAGACTCAAGAAGTGACTTACTTTGAGCTATACCTTATCATCCCTCTTGAGTCAGGGAAGAGGCCTACCTTACACACCGTTAGCACTTCAAAATAATATCCTACCAAGGAAAGTTTCCCAAAATATACAAGATTTTTTTTCATTATATTTTTTCCAATCAAAACAACTATCAAGTGAGAACCTACAATATTTATATATAATTTTAAAAAGTCTACAATTTTGGAAAGGTTGAAAATCTGTTTTATTATTATTTGAAGATTAATTTATTTATTTAGGAGAGGCAGAGGGAGTAGGAGGGGGAGACTCTCAGGCAGACTCCCTGCGGAGCACAGAACCAGATGCCGGGCTCAGTCTCACCACCCTGAGACCATGACCTGAGACGAAACCAAGAGACAGATGCTTAACCTACTGAGCCACCCAGGTGCCCCTGAAAATCTGTTTTAAAGTGCTATGCACCTCATTATTTAATTTTGATTCTTTCAAATATAGCAACAGGGCCATGCAAGAGTGCTTTGGGATGGAACCCCCTCCTCCTTTGGCAGAGTAGACATCTTAAACCATTAGTTCTAAGGTTACCAGACTTAGCAAGTGAATATTCAGGACACCCAGTTAAGATTGAGTTTTTAGTAAGTGAACAATTTTTTTTTTTTTTTTTTTTTTTTTAGTGTTAAGTATGTTTTCTGCAATACTTGCAGTGTCCAGCCACGCCCGTTAAGGTCCAAAGGGGACTCAGGCAAGGCATCCTGGACCTGGCCTGCCACTCACTGCTGGGGTTTGGTGTTTTCCTTTTCAATGTAAAAACAGTTTCTCGGTACATCAGCCTCAGACGAGTCCACTCTGCTCCCAGGATGGCTATTGAAACAGAAACAAGACCCCTCAGTAATCACGTGTGAACAAGAACAATACACGAGCATCGTCCAAACCACCAAATCCCAAACAGCCCCGTCTCCCTGCTAATGGCAGTCACTTCTTTACCAATGACAGCTCCTGCCTCGCTCGGGTCTGCCTTCCTTGAGGAGATGATATATTGAGATGCCGAATCATAGAATAACACCACCACCTCACAGCACCCAGTTCCGGGCAAAGCCTCACTTCCTTAAACTCTCCCCACAAATCTCCTAACACAAGCCTAAACCTCTGAATCAGTCATTTCTTTCTTTCTCTCTCTCTTTTTTTTTAAAGATTTTATTTATTTATTTGAGAGAGAGAGCACACAATCTGGGGAGCAAAGAGGGAGAGAAAAGCAGGCTCCCCACTGAGCAGGGAACCCAATGCAAGGGTCAACTCCAGGACCCCAAGATCATGACCTGAGCTGAAGGGAGACGCTAAACCAACTAAGCCACCCAGGCACCCCTTAATCAGTCGTTTCTAACATCCTCCTAAGATGCCCATATGTCCTACAGTATACGTGTAATGAACTCAAAGTACTTCACGACAGGTGTACTCCTGCTGCTCTCTGGCTTCAAGACATTGCCTGACATCCCAAATACACCAATTGGGACATAAGGGGAAAGTGGGAAGATGTGGCTGTGTTGCTCCCATAGTTACCTGGCTGACGCAGTGAATGCCGGCAGCGTTCTGTATGTACCTGTCGGCTGGCGGCCCTCCGTCTGGACGCCCTCCGCCTGGACCTCAATAGTGGAACATTCTTAGCTTCCTCTTTCAGCTTATTAGCTCTTTGGGCAACCTAATCGGCTTGATGTCTCTACATGTCTTCTGTTGTAGGTTCCAATATCCTGGAAACAGCCAGCAAAATGCTACAGTGGAAAGATTCTTGATGAGTGGAGATGTGGACCAAACCTAACAATGACAAAGTCTCCATCACCGGGATGGCTCATCTAGCCAGAAGGAGAAGTGGGCTAAGAAGAGGGAATATGGAGGGTGTTCACGGTGCCCGCCTTGCTTCTGCCATCCGAGTTGCTGGCCTCCGGACTGCAAGGACTGTCCGCTGTCAGATCTTAAATCACTGCTACGTGGCCTTCCACCATCCCCCAACATCTGAACTGCTCTAAATGCTCTGGCTAACTACCTAATCACTATTTTTTTAAAAGAACATTTTATTATGTTAACCAAACCTCTACTCTGCAATTAACTCTAATTACACAAGCAATTAAATCGGGAGTAAGATTATTTTGCAGTTTAAAGCTATTTATGCCGACACTGGGGTTTTTCTCTATCTAATTAATTCTTATTTCTTGGTTATAATTGTTATTTAATTAACAGACTTTCTGACTTTACCTGCATTTTTTTTTTTTAAGCAATCATCTGTCCCCACACTCACACACCTGAGTACCTCACGTCTGCTCTGCTCAAGCGTCCCAAAGTGGGGACAGAAGACTCGGACAATTCTGTCAAGCCACTTGGAAGCGAAACTTGGGTTGATTAATTTGTCACTCAAAGGTAGGGAGGAAATCATTCCAACAGGTGCAGTAATATAATCTGTGGTGTATTCAATACTCTGATTAATGGCCCTAATCACTAGTATGAAATCTGGGGTCCTCGGTGGGGTGGCTCAGTGTCTGAGAACTATCTTCAGTGTTTGAGGCTATCCCACTGGGGATGGTTTGTACACCCACAGTGAGTTCACACAGGCTGCCTCAATTTGTTTCTGGCTGGAGTCATACCAACTTAGGGCAAATCTATCAAAAATGACTTTATGAGAAGCGGTTGACTTGAGCTGATAAAAAACTATGATTGGATGTTGATGAAGTCATAAGACTAAGTACCCATAAGAGGGCTCTTATGGGTTTGAAGAGATAGGGCCCCATCAGTGGAGACAAATTTAGTAAGTGCTCCTTGCGGATGACATCCACATGGTGACATCTTTTAAATGAAAGGATTTCTATGACTCTCACTGCAAAACAAAAACAAAAACAAAAACAAACAAACAAAAAAAACTAGATGTATCAATGTCTAGGACCTGTGGAACATTTGAAGATGCCCCCAACCTGTCTTTAACTTGTTATTCAGGTGGAGCATCCCACCTCCCTCAGCCCCCCACCACTCCCCCCACCGCCATGGCTGTAGTGGTCCTTCCTGAGAATATACGCCTTCATACCTTCTCTCTGCCCTTCTCTGCCCTGACTTTTTTCTATATGTCTGGACATTTGTGGGAGTGGAAGAAATTGCTAGGGCAGATGGGACCCGTCTTCAACAACCAGACACATCTGTCCCAATCCTGCATTGCAGACAGGAAAAACCCAGGGATGTCCCTTCCCCTGCAGCCCAGTCCCCACCCTCCTGCCCCAGAGATGTAGAAAAGCTCCAAGAATTTACAAAAGGTCTGTTCTCTTTGCATAGGACCCCTCGTACAGAGATCTCAGTGTTTTGGTCCCTTACACATGACAAAAAAACGATTTGCTGGGTTGAAGACAAGGAAGCACTAGCATGGTTGGAAAGGGACAGTCCCTGTCCTTGTGGCAGCCCCTGTACCCCACTCCCCACACATGCACACCCAGCTCATTTTATCCCCTAGCAAACCTGCCTGAGTGCCCCCTACAAGATCATGGATCTGGACACACTTCATCTCAGGGAGTTACATATTATTGATTTCTCCTGGAACATGGCTCCATTGCAGGATCTCTGTCCCACTCTCTTTGTGTCACCCCTCCTTTTATAGACCATAGCAATAAAGTTAGGTTTTGGGAAATATTTCCATCAGGATGGTCACTCCAAAGAATAGCTTCAGCTGGGCTCAGGGCTGGGGATTTTCATGGTCCTTCCCATCACCCCCCTCTTCTGTCCAAAAGGACAGAACAAATTTCTTACTTAACCCCTCTCTCTCAAAGCTATATGTAGGATTCTCATTGTCATATATCTCCTTAAAACCCAGATAGAAGAAGGTCTGTCATTGATGGATCTCAGTTGGAGGCAAAAAAATCATTATGTGGAAACCCTAAGAGTTAGAGTTTGTTTATCTACAAATATCTTTATCCCTTCTTCATTCTGAAAGCTATTTTAATTGGATACAGTATTCTGGGTTAACTGATTATCTCTTTCGACATTTTAAGATGCTATCTAGTTGTCTTCTGTCTTCTGTGGCTTCTAGTAGATGTCCAGCATCATTCTTTTGCTGTTCTCCTTTTTGTAATACGTCTTTTTCCCTCTGGACAATTTTTTACAATTTTCCCTTTATCTTTTGCCTTCAGCTCTTTGACATGACCTGCCTGGGGTGCCTTTATCTGTTGTTATGCTGACTCAGATTTACAGAGACTTTTGGATCCATAGGGTCATGTTTTCACCAAATTTAGGAATTGGTAACTTGGGAATCTTCTTGCAGTATTTTTTCTGCCTACTGTCTCTTCTTCCTGTCCTCTGGGTCTCCAGTTATTCCTTTGTCAGACAATTTGATATTGTCCTATAGGCCACCGAAACTTTGTTCTTCCAGTTTTCAGTCTTTTTACTCTCGCCAGTGTATGTTAATTCCAAACCTGGGCCATCTCAGGGTCTGTTTCTATTGACTAATTTTTTTTCATGATATTGAGTCACAGGTTCCTTCCTCTTTGCTTGTCTAAGAAATTCTTACAGTTTTCCGGCCATCGTGGTTGATACGTTATAGGAAGTCTGGGTTGTAGTCCTCTCTTTTAAAAGATGGAGGAGGGTTTGCTTTGGCATGAAGTTGAAATACTGACAGATGCCTATGATTCTGTCAAGGTTGATTTTATTCTCTATCTTTGTCCATAGTCCTAGGATGTGGTCCTTCCTTTAGGACCTGGTCTTTACTTCTAAGACCCTTTCCTTCTGAGGGTCTCCACCAGATGTGTGGGGGTGCTCATGAGGTCTTTCCACTCTGGGCCAGAAGTCAGGCCACTTTCTGATAAACCATGTGAACTCTTACCTATGCACGTGGAGTCTGGTCCTTGCCCAGAGAAACCCCCATGCAGACTTTTGGGGCCTTTCCTTTGCAAGCTTGGGTCACTTAGTAGCACCAAACTCTGATCTCTACCAACTCAGTTCAGGGAGATTTTTTTGTTCTTCTGATCCACCACCATGCATGGTGGCCCAGAGAGTGATCCCAGGCAAAAAGCCAAGGCAAACAGGGGCGTATCTAACATGTTTTCCTTTTTCTAAGGATCGCAATCTTGTACTGAGTATTGCCTAATGCCTAAAATCAGTAACTTCATTTGTTTTCTACAATTTTATGTTTGTTGGTGGTGGGAAGTTAAACCCAGTATCAGTTACTCTGTCATGACAAGAAATGGAAAGTTCCTCCTTGCTCTTCTTGATTTCATATCCAATCAGTCATAAAATCTCTAAGTCATTAGTGCTATATAACAATACTTCTGGTTTTCCACCTTTAGGGTACAAGATAGGATCACACCTTCCTACCCCCTTGAGTTGGTGATGGCTACCATGCCACTTGTTGAGGTTTAATGAAAGGAAGTAAAAGTGACCTATGTCTTTTCTAGGTAGAAGCATTTAAAAACCATTGTGCATTTCTCCATATTCCTGCCTCTGCAGTCAGTCATATGTCACAAAATAGAAATGCTATCAGCCCGTGTCTCTAAATGAATATACTGCAGAACAAAATCCCCTAAAAACTTGGGATGGACTAGGGTATAAGAGTTAAATCTTTGTTTTTTTTAAGCTACTGCTGTTTGGAGGACTGTTTGTCACTGCAGCAAAACTTAACCTATTCTAACTAATAAGAAGTGCCACCATTTCTACTTCTCAAATTTCTCTCAACACATTTCTTCCTTTTCTACCCCACTTGACCATCATTATCTCCCACCTATACTTCCTTCAGTGTCTCTACCTCCTTCCCATCTTCAGAATGCCCTTCAGTGACATTTCTTAAACAAATGCTGGTGATAGTATCTAATTACAAAACAAGGATGTCTCCCCACTTGCCTAAAAATGATGCTTTTGTCCTGGCATCAAGAGTCATCACAATCCGTCCACAAACTAGTTCAGCCTTAGGTCCAGCAAACCCACATACTCTCTACCTAGGTCATGTGAGTAATCGTTTCTTCCCCAAACATGAGTTCCCTTCTCTTTCATCTCACTGCACTTTGGTGTTTGCTGTTCCTAGTGCCAGGAATGCTGTTTCTTCTACTTTTCTGCTTGGCAAATCCATCTTTCCAGTTCCAGCTCAGATATCATCTACACTGTGAGGTTCTCCTTCTCCCTAAGTCCTCCCCCCGGCTTATGGGATTTGTCTGCCAGTCTTTCCTCCTCCTTTACAGCTCTTCATATTTTAAGATCTCAGAGATTATTACTGGATGTGGTAGCTGAGCCTGAGCCTCGTGTGGATTACATTTGGCCTGCACACTGATTTTTTTTTTTAAGTGGAATTATTTGGCAAAATATTCGGATTAGGAAATTTCATACACAAAACTACATTGGGGTTGCTCTTTAGAAATCAGAATATCCGGCATTGTGGGCTACTTTGCTGTTTGGCAATAGTCAGGTATAACCAAGTTCCTTTTCTCCTCTCAGAAGGGGAGCATGCATTCTGATTTGCTGGTCGTCCCAGTTTCGTCCAGGCTCACTAACCTGTGCAGTTCCTCTGGGAGCTAGGTTAGCCACTCTGGAAATCTAATGACCTGTTCATGTGCTGTCTTCTCTTCCACCCAGTTGTTAACCCCTGCATGGTGGAATTGTGTTTTATTCATGCCTGAACCCTTTTGGGTCTATTACAGTAAAATGCATTTTGTAGGTGTACATGCACATGCGTGTCTGCAGACACACACACACACACACACACATCACAGACAAGGGTAATCACTGTCTTCCTGGAGTACATTCTCCAAAAGTGGGTCCTTCCCAGTCATTTTGATATGTCGATATAAATGTTAAGTCTATGATGAGAGACTATTATAGGGCCAGCGAAGTAAAAGCCAAACCAGGAAATGTTGAGAGAGGACCCTCCAAGAGTATTGCCATTTTGTGTGTTATTTATCCGGCAGCCAATGTTATAGACAGTGATCCAGGTTCTGAGGTTCATCCTAATGTCATAATATGCCTCCATCTCTCTGTGTGTCTGTCTGTCTTTCTGTTTACCTCTCCTCCGCACATGGCTCCCTACCTACCTGTGCGCCTCCACGTGCGTACATACCCGACCCTCTCTCATCTCCCCAGAGCAGCTTCTGCCTGACTTTGCATGTTGTCTAAGGCTATTCGCACAGTGGAGAAGGAAGGTGAAAGACAGTCGACGAGCCAAGCTAGTTTTTAATCTTTCTGGCGCAAAAAAAAAAGAGAGAAGGAACTAAAAACAACCTTCACACGCCTAAACACAGAGTCTAGACTATGTGAGGAAGTCATTTGGGATATTAGGCACTTAGGTGACAGAATTCAACACGACAACTTGTGTGCCATGCTATTAATGTTGGTCCTTCTTGGTTGTTATTCAAGTTCACTTTAAATAACACCAGACTTTTTTTTTTTTTTTTTTTTTTTTTAATTACTCACTTTGGCCCGTCTGGATTTGAAGCCATGGAGAAAACCGAGACAGCAGGAGTTGGGTATTTCTTTCTTTCTTTCTTTCTTTCTTTTTTTTTTTTTTTACATCTCAGAATGTATTTTTATCTTTCTCCTGGAGCCATTTCCTCCCGGGTGTTGTGTGAAGTGTTACATAATGAAACAATCATTCCATGGCATTTTTCCCTCCTCAGGCTTCAGGCTATACAAGACTTTGCGAACAAGACAGATTCAATGTAACCTTTATGTGCCAAAATGGTCGTCGAAATCAGCTAAGGCTCTCAAAAGAGAACAGATAGTAAAGGCTTGCAGGTCTCAAAGGTATACTTCTTTTTTTCTTTTAATTATTGTGGTAAGATACACACGACATAAGGTTTATCATCTTAGCCATTTTCAGGTGTCCAGTTCGTGGGCATAAATTCTACTCGCGTTGTTCGGCAACCGTCCCTGCCATTTGTCTCCAGAACTCTCGATCTTCCCAAAGGGAAACTCTGTTCCCAATTAGACAATTCCCCGCCAGCGCCCAGTCCCTGATAACTTCCTTTCTCCTATCTGTCTCTGTGTTTCTGACTGCTCAAGGAATCTCAGAGAAGTGGAATCAGACGGCATTGGTCTTTCTGTAACCGGCTTATTTCACTGAGCATCCTGTCCTCCAGGTTTATCCATGTTGTAGCAGGGATCAGAATGTCCTTCCTTTTTAAGGCTGAACAACATTTGTAGATATTCAGTATGTATGTGCCATATTTTGCTTATCAGTTCATTTGTCCATAGATGCTTGGGTTACTTCCATTTTTTAGCTATTACGAAAAATGCTGTGGACTATAGATGTGTGGACTATAGATGTGTGGCTCTCTCTTGACTACCTGAGTACAATTCTTTCGAGTACACCCCCAGAAGTGGAATTACCGAATCACGTAACAATTCTATTTTTACCTTTTCGTGCAACTGCAATAAAGTTCGACAGCAGCCACACCAGTTCACTTTCCCACCAGCCGTGGACAGGGTTCCAGTTTCTCAACATCTTCGCCAACATGTATTATTTTCTGTTTTTTCGTTTTTTTTTTTTTTTTAATTTTTTTTATTTTAATAAACATATAATGTATTTTTATCCCCAGGGGTACAGGTCTGTGAATCGTCTGGTTTACACATTTCACAGCACTCATCATAGCACATACCCTCCCCAATGTCCATTTCCCCACCACCCTCTCCCATCCCCCTTCCCCCCCGCAACCCTCAGTCTGTTTCTTGAGATTGAGTCTTTTATGGTTTGTCTCCCTCCCAATCCCATCTTTTCATTTTTTCTTTTCCTACCTCCCCCCAAACCCCCCCACCTTGCATCTCCACTTCCTCATATCAAAGAGATCATATGATAGTTATATTTCTCCGATTGACTTATTTCGCTAAGCATGATACCCTCTAGTTCCATCCACGTCGTCGCAAATGGCAAGATTTCATGTCTTTTGATGGCTGCATAGTATTCCATTGTGTATATATACCACTTCTTCTTTATCCATTCATCTGTTGATGGACATCTAGGCGCTTTCCACAGTTTGGCTATTGTGGACATTGCTGCTATAAACATTCGGGTGCACGTGCCCCTTCGGAGCACCACGTTTGTATCTTTAGGATATATACCCAGGAGTGCAATTGCTGGGTCGTAGGGTAGCTCTATTTTCAGTTTTTTGAGGAACCTCCACACTGTTTTCCAGAGTGGTTGCACCAGCTTGCATTCCCACCAACAGTGTAGGAGGGTTCCCCTCTCTCCGCATCCTCGCCAGCATCTGTCATTTCTTGACTTGTTAATTTTAGCCATTCTGACTGGTGTGAGGTGGTATCTCATTGTGGTTTTGATTTGTATTTCCCTGATGCCGAGTGATGTGGAGCATTTTTTCATGTGTCTGTTGGCCATCTGGATGTCTTCCTTGCAGAAATGTCTGTTCATGTCCTCTGCCCATTTCTTGACTGGATTATTTGTTCTTTGGGTATTGTGTTTGATAAGCTCTTTATAGATTTTGGATACGAGCCCTTTATCTGATATGTCGTTTGCAAATATCTTCTCCCATTCTGTCAGTTGTCTTTTGGTTTTGTTAACTGTTTCCTTTGCTGTGCAAAAGCTTTTGATCTTGATGAAATCCCAATAGTTCATTTTTGCCCTTGCTTCTGTTGCCTTTGGCGATGTTCCTAGGAAGAAGTTGCTGTGGTGGAGGTCAAAGAGGTTGCTGCCTGCATTGTCCTCAAGGATTTTGATAGATTCCTTTCGCACATTGAGGTCCTTCATCCACTTTGAGTCTATTTTCGTGTGTGGTGTAAGGAAATAGTCCAATTTCATTTTTCTGCATGTGGCTGTCCAATTTTCCCAGCACCATTTGTTGAAGAGGCTGTCTTTTTTCCATTGGATATTCTTTCCTGCTTTGTCGAAGATTAGTTGACCATAGAGTTGAGGGTCTATTTCTGGGCTCTCTATTCTGTTCCATTGGTCTATATGTCTGTTTTTGTGCCAGTACCATACTGTCTTGATGATGACAGCTTTGTAATAGAGCTTGAAGTCTGGAATTGTGATACCACCGACTTTGGCTTTCTTTTTCAATATTCCTTTGGCTATTCGAGGTCTTTTCTGGTTCCATATAAATTTTAGGATTATTTGTTCTATTTCTTTAAAAAAAATGGATGGGATTTTGATAGGGATTGCATTAAATGTGTAGATTGCTTTAGGTAAAATAGACATTTTCACAATATTTGTTCTTCCAATCCATGAGCATGGAATATTTTTCCATTTCTTTGTGTCTTCCTCAATTTCTTTCATGAGTACTTTATAGTTTTCTGAGTATAGATTCTTTACCTCTTTGGTTAGATTTATTCCTAGGTATCTTATGGTTTTGGGTACGATTGTAAATGGGACGGACTCCTCAATTTCTCTTTCTTCTGTCTTGTTGTTAGTGTAAAGAAATGCGACTGATTTCTGTGCATTGACTTTATATCCTGACACTTTACTGAATTCCTGTATAAGTTCTAGCAGTTTTGGAGTGGAGCCTTTTGGGTTTTCCACATATAGTATCATATCATCTGCAAAGAGTGATAGTTTGACTTCTTCTTTGCCGATTTGGATGCCTTTAATTTCTTTTTGTTGTCTGATTGCTGAGGCTAGGACTTCTAGTACTATATTGAACAGCAGTGGTGATAACGGACATCCCTGCCGTGTTCCTGACCTTAGCGGAAAAGCTTTCAGTTTTTCTCCATTGAGAATGATATTTGCGGTGGGTTTTTCATAGATGGCTTTGATAATGTTGAGGTATGTGCCTTCTATCCCTACACTTTGAAGAGTTTTAATCAGGAAGGGATGCTGCACTTTGTCAAACGCTTTTTCAGCATCTATTGAGAGTATCATATGGTTCTTACTCTTTCTTTTATTAATGTATTGTATCACATTGATGGATTTGCGGATGTTGAACCAACCTTGCAGCCCTGGAATAAATCCCACTTGGTCGTGGTGAATAATCCTTTTAATGTACTGTTGGATCCTATTGGCCAGTATTTTGGTGAGAATTTTCGCATCTGTGTTCATCAAGGATATTGGTCTGTAATTCTCTTTTTTGGTCGGATCCTTGTCTGGTTTTGGGATCAAGGTGATGCTGGCCTCATAGAATGAGTTTGGAAGTTTTCCTTCCATTTCTATTTTTTGGAACAGTTTCAGGAGAATAGGAATTAATTCTTCTTTAAATGTTTGGTAGAATTCCCCTGGGAAGCCGTCTGGTCCTGGACTTTTGTTTGTTTGGAGATTTTTGATGACTGTTTCAATCTCCTTACTGGTTATGGGTCTGTTCAGGTTATCTATTTCTTCCTGGTTCAGTTGTGGTAGTTTATACATCTCTAGAAATGTATCCATTTCTTCCAGGTTGTCAAATTTGTTGCCATAGAGTTGCTCGTAGTATGTTCTTATAATTGTTTGTATTTCTTTGGTGTTGGTTGTGATCTCTCCTCTTTCATTCATGATTTTATTTATTTGCATCCTTTCTCTTTTCTTTTTGATAAGTCTGGCCAGGGGCTTATCAATCTTATTAATTCTTTCAAAGAACCAGCTCCTAGTTTTGTTGATTTGTTCTATTGTTTTTTTAGTTTCTATTTCATTGATTTCTGCTCTGATCTTTATGATTTCTCTTCTCCTGCTGGGTTTAGGCTTTCTTTGTTGTTCTCTCTCCAGCTCCTTTAGGTGTAGGGTTAGGTTGTGTATTTGAGACCTTTCTTGTTTCTTGAGAAAGGCTTGCACTGCTATATATTTTCCTCTCAGGGCTGCCTTTGTTGTGTCCCACAGATTTTGAACTGTTGTGTTTTCATTATCATTTGTTTCCATGAATTTTTTCAATTCTTCTTTAATTTCCTGGTTGACCCATTCATTTTTTAGAAGGATGCTGTTTAGTCTCCATGTATTTGCGTTCTTTCCAAATTTCCTCTTGTGATTGAGTTCGAGCTTCAGAGCATTGTGGTCTGAAAATATGCAGGGAATGATCTCGATCTTTTGGTACCGATTGAGACCTGATTTATGACCCAGGATGTGGTCTATTCTGGAGAATGTTCCATGTGCACTAGAGAAGAATGTATATTCTGTTGCTTTGGGATGGAATGTTCTGAATATATCTGTGATGTCCATCTGGTCCAGTGTGTCATTTAAGGCCTTTATTTCCTTGTTGATCTTTTGCTTAGATGATCTGTCCATTTCAGTGAGGGGAGTGTTAAAGTCCCCTGCTATTATTGTATTACTGTCGATGTATTTCTTTGATTTTGTTATTAATTGGTTTATATAGTTGGCTGCTCCCATGTTAGGGGCATAGATATTTAAGATTGTTAGATCTTCTTGTTGGACAGAGCCTTTGAGTATGATATAGTGTCCTTCCTCATCTCTTATTATAGTCTTTGGCTTAAAATCTAATTGATCTGATATAAGGATTGCCACCCCAGCTTTCTTCTGATGTCCATTAGCATGGTACATTGTTTTCCACCCCCTCACTTTAAATCTGGAGGTGTCTTCGGGTCTAAAATGAGTTTCTTGTAGGCAGCATATTGATGGGTTTTGTTTTTTTATCCATTCTGATACCCTGTGTCTTTTGATTGGGGCATTGAGCCCATTAACATTCAGGGTAACTATTGAGAGATATGAATTTAGTGCCATTGTATTGCCTGTAAGATGATTGTTACTGTATATTGTTTCTGTTTCTTTCTGATCTACTACTTTTAGGGTCTCTCTTTGCTTAGAGGACCCCTTTCAATATTTCCTGTAGAGCTGGTTTGGTGTTTGCAAATTCTTTCAGCTTTTGTTTGTCCTGGAAGCTCTTTATCTCTCCTTCTATTTTCAGTGATAGCCTAGCCGGATATAGTATTCTTGGCTGCATGTTTTTCTCGTTTAGTGCTCTGAATATATCATGCCAGTTCTTTCTGGCCTGCCAGGTCTCTGTGGATAGGTCCGCTGCCAATCTAATGTTTTTACCCTTGTATGTTACAGACTTCTTTTCCCGGGCTGCTTTCAGGATTTTCTCTTTGTCGCTAAGACTTGTAAATTTTACTATCAGGTGACGAGGTGTGGACCTATTTTTATTGATTTTGAGGGGCGTTCTTAGCATCTCCTGGATTTTGATGTTTGTTCCCTTTGCCATATTAGGGAAATTCTCTCCAATAATTGTCTCCAATATACCTTCTGCTCCCCTCTCTCTTTCTTCTTCTTCTGGAATCCCAATTATTCTAATGTTGTGTCGTCTTATGGTGTCACTTATCTCTCGAATCCTCTCCTCGTGTTCCAGTAGTTGTTTGTCTCTCTTTTGCTCAGCTTCTTTATTCTCTGTCATTTGGTCTTCTATGTCACTAATTCTTTCTTCTGCCTCATTTATCCTGGCAGTGAGAGCTTCCATTTTTGATTGCACCTCATGAATAGCTTTTTTGATTTCAACTTGGTTAGATTTTAGTTCTTTTATTTCTCCAGAAAGGGCTTTTATCTCTCCGGAGAGGGTTTCTCTAATATCTTCTATGCCTTTTTCGAGCCCGGCTAGAACCTTGAGAATTGTCATTCTGAACTCTAGATCTGTCATGCTACCTATGTCTGTATTGATTAGGTCTCCAGCCTTCGGTACGGCCTCTTGTTCTTTTTTTTGAGGTGAGTTTTTCCGCCTTGTCATTTTGTCCAGGTAGGATTTGCTTTCTCCTGCTGTGGAATTCCGCTGTTCTTGGTGACTGAAGTTGGTTTTGGATGGTTTCTTGTTGATCTTCTGGGGGAGGGGCCTGTTGTAGTGATTCTCAAGTGTCTTTGCCGCAGGCGGAATTGCACCGCCCTTGCCAGGGGCCGGGCTAAGTAATCCGCTCGGGTTCGCTTTCGGGAGCTTTTGTTCCCTGAGCGCTTTCCGTAGAGTTCCGGAGGACGGGAATGAAGATGGCGGCCTCCCAATCTCTCGGCCCAGAGGAGCAGAGAGCTTGGGGTTCCGCTCCTCAGTGCGCTCTCAGAGCAAAGCGCCCAACAGTCCCGCCTCCCTGGCTTGTGGTCGCGCCTCGAGGAAAGCAGTCAATTGTTGGAGCTGGAGAAAAGCGCCGGGTCGCTTTTGTCTCCGTGGCCTCCGGCCGCGCTCCGAGCCCACCCAGCCTGCGACCGGCACAAGGTAACCCCGGGCTTAGAGCTCACTCCTCGGCTTTGTCGCTATAGCCGGCTTCCCCGCTCTAATACCTGCGAGCTCTGCGGCACTCAGACACCCCCAGTCCTTCTGTGACCCCGCGGGTCCTGGGGTTATGCTGACCCCGCCTGGGTTTCCCCCCAGTTTAGCCTCTGGAGCGATGTCTCCCAGTGGAGCCGACTTTTAAAAGTCCCGGTTTTGTGCTCCGTCGCTCCGCCGCTTGCCGGGTGCCGGCCCCTCCCCCCGGGGTCTATCTTCCCGTCGCTTTGGATTCACTTCTCCGCAGGTCCTACCTTTCAGAAAGTGATCGATTTTCTGTTTCTGGGATTGTTGCTCTTCTTCTCTTCGATTTCCCGTTGGATTTATAGGTGTTCACAATGGTTAGATAAGCTATCTAGCTGATCTCCTGCTACCCGATGTCGTCTCAGCCTGCTACTTCTCCGCCATCTTGACTCCTCCCCCTGTGTTTTTTCGTTTTTGATAATAGTCCCCGGATTGTGAGTGAGGTGGTATCTCCTTGATTTGCATTTCCCTAATGATTAGCGATTAGTGATATTGAACACCTTTTCATGGGCTTATTGGCCCTTTGTATGTCCTCTTTGGAAAAGGTCTATTCAAGTCCTTGGTCCAAGGCATCTTTCTGTGATGTTGTCCCTACTCTGGGGTAGGAGGGTCACAGGAGAAGGGCACTCAGGTGCATTGGGCACTCATGATGGCCCAGGTCCTGTGCCAGGCTTCAGAGTTCCACGATAAGCTCATCAGCAGTGAGAGAGTCAGGGGGACTCGAGAAAGGGAGCATCGTCAAGGTCGGTGGCAAAGAACACTTCAGAGGGGATCGCAGTGACGGGCACATGAGAATCTCGGGGGGCAGGGTGTGTGGCAAAATGAAGCGAGGTGGGCTGGAGGTCAGCAGTCCAGGGGAGAGGTAAACCCCTTGCCGGGTGAAGTTCAGGAAGTAGTTCCTGCAGTGGGTAAGAGCAAAGACTTCCGAGCCCTGTGCTGGAGCCTGCAGCACAGCTTACTAGCTCTGTGACTTTGAGCGACCCACATCACCTTTAGAAGCCTCCCTAGTTGTCTGTAGAATAGCAATAATAATGCCCACCGCACAGGGAACTAAATGAGAGCATGTCCATTACGAACTTTGCAAATGTCAGGCTAATAGCTGATGCCCAGGGTAAGGTAGTTTTCTTAGTGTTATTTCCAGAACTCTGGGCTTCTACGAACCGCAGGTTCAGGTCACTGAGACTCCAGATGCTTTGTTACGTCCACCATACCCTGCGAAAATCTGTACTATCCGTGGAAGGCAGTGCATGCAGCTCTTTAGAACAAGTTCAAGGTTTCTCACGTCAGTGCGGCCGCCCTACATTTTGCTGTTATCCCAGTGCAGCCTGAAGAATTCCGAGCCCAGGTGTATCGGCCACAAGGACAACATTGGGATCAATGGTTTCAATGAAAACTGAGGCAAGGGAGAAACATAACTTTTCTGGAGTGGCTGCTATGTCCCAGGCACTGTACCAGGGCCCTGTGCACGTGATCTCATCATGACTCCCAACCTCTGATAAGGTAAAGCATTCTACTTCCATTTTACAGGTAAGAAAACTGAGACTCAGAGAGGGAGCCCTTGTAAAAGGTCAATGGAATGGAGATAGAGATGACAGGATTTGACCTTGGGTCTGCCTTGATTCTAGAACCATTGATCAGGCTGCCTGGGTGACTCAGCCAGTTAAGCATCTCTTGATTTCAGCTCAGATCATGATCTTGGAGTCATAAAACAGATGGAGTCTGCTGGAGATTCTCCCTCTCCCTCTGGCCCTCCCCACTCTCTCTCTAAAACAAATAAATAAATCTCTAAAAACATAAAATCACTATTTTTACCACTAGTCTATTTTATATATTAGATAAATAATGTTTTAGGTTTTATATTAGACATGTTTACAGATACTGGTCTATTTTGGTGTAATGATTAGACTCTAGAGCTAAGCCACATTCATTTTTTTTTCTTCTACTTTCCTCATCTTTCTCTCTTTTTTTTTTTTCCCCAAAGATTTAATTTATTTATTTGACAGACAGAGAGATCACAAGTAGACAGAGAGGCAGGCAGAGAGAGAGGGGGAAGCAGGCTCCCGGCCGAGCAGAGAGCCCGATGTGGGGCTCGATCCCAGGACCCTGAGATCATGACTTGAGCAGAAAGCAGAGGCTTAAACCACTGAGTCACCCAGGAGCCCCTTACCTTTCTCTTTTAATATCCCTTTCTAATTTAAGATGCTTCCTTTCTTATGAGCCTATTTCCCCAGGATCTCCCCCTTCAGCTGGAGGGAGCAGCCCAGAGGGATTTGCCATTCTGCGTTTGCATACATGGTCCCTGAGGGCAGCTCACTCCTCTGCGGGTGAGCCTGCTATTTACACTGGGCAGGAGATAGAGCAGCACAAAGCAGCCCCAGGAGAGAAATGACTGGGGGCTTTCAGATTCTTGTGGGAGATGCCGAGGACACAAGGCGTGAGAGGAGTGGAAAGGGAGCACGTGAGGGGAGCTCATGGCGAGAACATAGGGACATGGCATCCCTCAGCCCTGCCCTAGTCTCTGATCGAGCTCTCTTTTCCTAGAGCTGCCAAACATCTACCGTGCTTGTTAACCACCAAGGGTCACAAGTTCAGTTGTCCACAGTCTAGGCAAGTCCCTCAAATGAGTGGTGGGGATCAAACCTATCAATTTATTTTCACGGCATTATTGCGTCTTTCACCAGCCTCCAAAGCAAACCTGGCAGCTGTTTTACTCCCTTTTCAGTTCATTAAACTTTTTATCACGCATCTTTTCTGCGTACTAGATAGAGTTTTAACCATTAATTTAATTTAATTTTTTTGATGGTATCTTCAGTTGTATTCTTTCCATAGAGGCTCACTTTATTTGCATATGAAACTCATAAGAATATTTTTAACTTCCATCAAAAAATATTCTCCAGTTTTTCTCGAAACACATGGCTCTTTTTTTTTTTCCCCCCTCAACGGTTTGTCTCTTCTGGTAGAAGTGTGGGAACAGAATAGTCCTCTTCCAAAGGCAGAGCATCAGTGCAAGTGATAAATTGTGTCTGTGACATGAGCTCTGGGTCTGGGAGACAATAAGGAGTGGCAGGGACTGTGGACATAGGCCCTTGCCTGAGGGGGCATCTGCTACCAGCTCCAGCTAAAGCCTGGCAGCAGCATGGCCAGATCTTTGGATTTTTCAAGAGAAACTAGGAATTATAGAGTTTTAGGCAAAAATCTCATTAGTAAATACTGGCTACTTAGCAAAAACAAACAAACAAACAAACAAACAAACAAACACAGCACTGGGTGGGTCCAACCAAACACTTCTGCGGGTCCCATCCGCCTTCCCAGACGGTTGTTTGCTGGCTTGCGTAGGCTTCACCCCAAGATCACCTCTACCCTTACTACGACGCGGCAATTTCTCCCACAGAACCAGGAACGATCTGTGGCATTTCACACTATTTACTGTTCTCTCCTTCTAGAAAGTCTCTTGTCCTTCTTTCTGCTCCATTGCCTCCGAGTTGACATGAGATCATTCAGGCTTGCCACGGACCAGTGCTTCCGAGCTTGGTCCTTTAAAAACCGTGATTCGTCTTTCACGTGTATGCTGTTTACTTAGCATCATTCTCTAAATATACTCATTTCCTTATTTAAATAAACTTATACTTAAGGAAACCCAGGCCCTTATGGAAACTGGAAAGCCAGTGTTACTTGTTCTATTTTTCTGCATCTCACCCTGATACCAGCTGCGGGGACAGACAATCCCCAGACCTCAGGGGCTATGCACAAAAGAAGTTTATTTGTACTTAATGTTTTAAAAACACTTGTTCGTGCGAAGTCCAAAGCAGATGTTTCTGATTAGGCATTTCCCTACCTTCTGGTGAAACCACCATCTCAACCTCTTGGAATCCAGTGCCACCATGGAAGGGAAAGAGAGTTCATGGTGAAAGCAGAGTAGCCATGGGGCCACCTTGACCCCAATGTGACATACTTCACTTCTGCATATATTTCACTCTGGTCAGAACTAATTGCACGGTCCTTCCCAGATCTGAGGCGGCCGGAACTGTAGGCACTGCCTGGGCAGCCACTTTCAGCAACAACTCTGTACCATGGGAGAGAGGCACAAATCTAAGCCATTTCTGCCTCACCAGCCATCCAAGGCAACTGGAAAAGAAAATGCAATGAAGAATCTTGGCTCCAGATTCCCTACCCCCATCTTTGAAATCTGTCTTCATACTGTTGAATCAGAGAGATGTTAAAAAGAGCCTTCCCTTTGTCTCTGGTTCCCTTTGCTTACTTCTTCGAGGTTTCTGCCCTGGGTGGAGGTAGAGACTGCATCTGAAATGAGACTTGAGGCCACGATGTAAACCTAGTCGGGCTACATGGACCGCCCCTGCTCCCAGTCCTCCGAAATCAGCTCGCCACCACCAGGGGCCCCATCCACTCCCCGGGAAACAGTCCCAGAAGCTGAGGAACCTCAACACTTGGTCATCAGCTCGACTCAGTCAGTGATGCCCTGACGTCCTCCTTCCACCCTATACCAACTCTCTTCCTCCAAAGAGACTCAAGGTGGGCGGGGGGCCTTGTACCCCATGGGCCCCCTCTCCTGAAAGTTCTCGTCCCTCTTGAATTCCTTGACATTCACTCTTCTGGTTTTCCTTTCCTTTTCTTTTTTCTTTTCTCTTTTTTTTTTTTTTAAGATTTTATTTATCTATTTGACAGACAGAGATCCCAAGTAGGCAGAGAGGCAGGCAGAGAAAGAGGGGAAAGCAGGCTCCCCGCCGAGCAGAGAGCCCGATGTGGGGCTCGATCCCAGGACCCTGGGATCATGACCTGAGCCAAAGGCAGAGGCTTTAACCCACTGAGCCACCCAGGCGCCCCTGGTTTTCCTTTTCTATCAGTGACCACAATCTCTTTTTCTTACAAAAGGGGTGTGTGCTGAAAAGTTGGAGGTCAAAGATCTCATGCAATTCCTCCTGTAAGTGAAGAAACTGAGGACACCGAGAAGATTAGGGGTGTGGTCTCCTTACCTGTTAAGGACTGAACTGGGTCCCCCCCCTTTCCCCAAATGTATATATTGAAGCCGTTATGCCCAAAGTGACTGTATCTGGAGATGGGATCTTTAAAGAGATTGTTAAAGTTTAATGAATTCATAAGGGTAGGGCCCTAATCCCAGATGACTGGTATCTTTCTAAACAGAGGAAGAGACACCGGGGACAGGCACACATGGAGGAAAGACGATGCCAGGATACAAGGACAAGGCAGCACCTGTAAACCAAGGAGAAAGGCCTGGGAACTAAGCAACCCTAGTGATACCTTCTAGAAGCATCCTGTTACGTATAGAAGATCTGGACTCCCTGCCCTGGTGTGGTCCCATCTAGGCCTCAGAACAGCCTGCCACTCATTGGTCCTTTCGCCTGGAATATTCTTCTAAAGTACTCTGTTCACAGCAGGCCGCTTTCATCTTCCTAGGGCTTCAACTTAAATGTTACCTGCAGGGCCTGACCTTGACCCCATCCCAGGTAGCCTGCCCATGCCCTGCTAGGGACGCATGCTCTCTATCAAAGTTTTCTGACTTCTTAAAATTCTTAATGTTTACCAGAATCTGAGATCACTGCATCTGTAGTTATTTTTGTTTATTTTCGTCTCCCTATTTCGAATCAGCACACCAGATTCTCCTGCCTCTAGAACAGTGCCTATAACAGAGAAGGTGCTAGGAGAATGATCCCTGAGCAGGTGCGGGGGTGGATGAGCGCACAGGTGAATGAGGGGCTCCCGTCTGAGGATCCCGTGAGGGCAGCATTCACCGGAGTCAGGAGAGGTGATGGGGACGCTGTGAAATGAAATGCTTTTCTGATCTCCTTTAGCTAAAGGGTCAGGTGCTGGCTTCCTTCATCCCTAGTAGACTCCTGGTAAGTGCAGATACGTTATCAATGACATGAAGACAGCACAAAATGGAACTTTAGAAGCAGCTTTTCGTCAGACTTCAAGGAAATAAGCATTTTATTCAGGGATGAGTGAAATAACGAAGGTAGATTGGAAAAAAGACAAACAAACCAAAAGAAAAGTAAACTAGATAGATTGATAGATAGATGATAGATTGATAAATAGATAATAGATAAATGAGTATAAAGGGAATGGACCAGGTAGCTAAGTCCTGTGATATGTGTATCTAAGTTGTCCTTTTCTGAGAAGTCTACCAGGTATCTAGACCCAGAGGTCCTATTCAAGATCACTATGGTAGACTGGCCTTGATTCCTCACACTCCCTGTGCCCACACCCTCTGCCATGGGACTGTCGAGTCTCCCACACAAGGGAAAGGTCCTTCTTTACCCCTGTGACATTGGGCTTGGCCATGTCATACTTACTCTGACCTTGGTTGGTTGGTTAGTAGAAGTGACACAATTGGGATTTTGAAGTATATTTGGACCTTGGGATATGTTCTCATACCTCTGCTGCTGCCCTGAGAAGAACGTGCCTGATGGTCCCCAGAAGATGAAAGTCAGTTGGAACGGAGTTACCACAGCCAAGCCTAGCCTAAATAAGGTGATCTCCAGCTTACCCACAGGCACGGGAAACAAAATAAGTCTTCGTTGTAAGCCACTGGGTTTGGAAATGGCTTTTCACATAGTAGTAGTTGGTTGATATAGCTGTTTGGTCAAGATGCTCCTTGAAGATAGGCCTCTGGTGCCCACAACCTATGGCATCCATTTTGAATCTCTGACCTAGTCCAGTTCATTCTGTGCTTTATGACCTCTGCTCAACCTTCCTGGCTCTGACATGGTGGTGGATGCCCATTGGTGGTGATCTCCCTTCTTGTATCTGTTGCTTGTTTCCACACTTCTGGGTCCACCCTCCTGAACCACGATGCTGGTCTCTCCTTGGCTCTCTGGATTTGCTTCCTGTGGGGAAACACCCTCCCAGTCCAGCCAGGGCCCTGGTTTGGAGCTCTGTGGCGGCAGAACTGCCAGCCCTTCCTCACCAATGCAAGACAAACAGAAGTCAGCCATAGAACCTACCACGCATCTGGGCTGTCCCATGGGGGTCTGACTCCTGACATGGCACTAAAGTTGCCAGCCCAGTAATAGTGCCCACCAAAACCTCTTTTTGGGACTGGATCAACCTAACACAGATAAGAACCTCAGTTTTCATAGGAACATTCATGAAGGTGAATAGGCCCAAAAACCAGAACTTTATTTTTTCCTTACCTCAGAGGACTTTAGCACATAAAGTAAAAATTCTTGTTAAAAATTTAATTTCCGAGTGTTTATCTTACTTCCCTTCCCTTCTTGCGGCTTCAGAGGATTTCAGGCTCCCTCTTTGAGGTTCTCCATCAAAGCTGCATGCGGGGATAGAAATCGCATTGTTCGAGATAAGAGCATCGGCAGCCTGCACCATGCCTAGCCTGGCATTCACTTAAATCTTTGCTAAATGGCTCTGGCCCTCACTTTCAGTCCTGACAAGGTGTTTTCAACCCTGATCCCCACCAACTGTTGGCTCCCAGGCCCTTCTTCCTTGCTTTGAATCCAAATACTCCAGCCAATCTGCTGATGAGACAGTTAGCTGCTCTTTTATTTAAAGTTCCACACACACTATTTGTCCAGGTCTGTTCTTCTTAGAAAGCTTCCTGGTCTTTCCATTGCCTTCAGACTGAAGTGCAAAGTCGCAGCAAGACATCCAAGGTCCTCATGACCCGCCATCTTTGATCTCCGCCCCTGAGGTGCTCAACATTCTCTTTTTCCCATCTCCATAGTGTTTCTTGGGCTCTGGACCCCACCATGACAGTGTCTGGGGAGCTTGTTTGATGCATTTGCATGTATCCTAGGGCATCCAGCCCAGGTCACTATCTGAAGAAAAGCAACTTCACAGAATGACCAAGATCACAGGCTTTGCAGACCCAGGTTCAAGGCCAGCCCGTGCTTCCCTCTGCATGTATGGTTTTGGACAATGATTGAGAGTCTCTTCATGTGCAAGGTCACTTCCCAGGATCAGAAGAGACAATGCCGGACACAGAGTAAGCATGGAATAGATGCTAATAAAATTAACATTGTCAAAGGGCTCATTCTATGTCAGGCATTGTGCTAAATAATTTAAACATGTTAACTCTTTTAGTCTTCCTGACGACCTCATAAAGCAGGTGCTACTGTCATCCCCATTTGACAGATGAGGAAACAGAGGCCCTGAATGTTTAAGTAGTGTGCCCGAAGTCACAACCAAACTTTGAAACCAGGCAATGTGACCCTAGGGGTCCACAGTGCTACTCTGCCTCTTAATGCTTGCTGCCAGCATGGCCAATGACATTGTCCCCATGCCTTGAGAAGAGGTCTTTCTTTGCAGTTGCTAATCCTTAGCATAGGGCCTTGCATATAGTGAAAGAATGGAAGAAGTCCCATCTTTTGAGCTCCTACTATGTGTCAGGCACCTTTCAGGTATTATCAAACCCAGCTAGGCTGGAATTATCTTCATTTTTGGATGAGGAAAATGAGGCTCAGAGAGGGGAAGTGACCTATTCAAGGTCACAGAGCTTATAATTTTCAGAGCCAGTCTTTGATTCAAAACCTCCCCCTCTATGACTCCAAAGATCAAGCTGTTGGCAGCACTCTCAATAGGAAAATAAATGTGGATTGGCTGTTTTGGCATACCAGGGTGAGAATGGATCATTTACTTCTACCCTGAGGAGATGCCCAGTGGACTTAGAATAAAGGGAAGTGGGTTAGAAGTATTAGGATCTTGATTCTATTCCTGCTCTCTATGGGTAATAGCTGTGTGGCCTTACCCAAGTCTCTTCCCCTCTCTGGGCCTTTCATCCTCATCTGTACGGTGAGAGGATTATAATTTATTCCTGAGAGAGTTTGTTTAAATTTCCTCTTGCCTTCTCCAGGTGCTTCTAAAGAACAGGTGTGTTTCAGCATCATGATGTCAGAGTTGCCCTTTTTCAAGAAAGAGGCTCAGAATTGCATACTCACTGGAGAAGTATGTTTTCCTCATGTGAAAGTAGACTATGTTTTGTCCTGAAGACACCTGTCAGGCGTATTCCCCCTGGGACATTCAGGGACAACCTGATAGTAGTCATGGAAGATAGAGAAACTGGACTGTAGTGGTCTCTCTATTCTCACACTCAAAGCCTGGGTGGGACAAGCCCTCCACTAACACCCAGATGAAGCCAGGCATAGCAAATGGGCTTGAGTCTGGAAGACAATGAGGGTCTGGATTCTCCCATTATACAGAGTTTCCCTAGGAAAAAGGGTGGAAATGTTGGACAAGAGGCAGCGTATTAGTGAGGATCAGTTATGTTATGCTGCAGTAACAAATCAAATGCAATATCTCAAGAGTTTGATATAAAATAAAAATAAAAAATATCTATCTATCTATATTTTTTTAAAGATTTTATTTATTTATTTATTTGTCAGAGAGAGAGAGAGAGAGAGAGAGAAAGCACACAAGCAGGCAGAGAGGCAGGCAGAGGCAGAGAGAGGCAGGCTCCCTGCCAAGCAAGGAGCCCAATGTGGGACTCAATCCCTGGACTCTGGGATCACGACCTCAGCCGAAGGCAACATCTTAACTCACTGAGCCACCCAGGCATCCCATATCTATCTATATATTAATAAAAATATATATTAAGAAAAATTCAAGGTAAGTCATTCTCTTCTAGGTAGGGCCATAGGCTATGCCCATCTCATGTCTCTGCCATCCTGTGACCTCAAGGCTTCCCCAACATCATCCAGCTAGCAGATGGGGTTAGGAAGATAGAGTTTAAGGAAGAAGAAAGCATATGTGAGAGGCACCTACAGACAGCTGGCCTGCACCTACTTTGGGTGTAACAAGAGGATAGGTCAGTTGCAGTCCTCTTTCCATGTACAGGGATTGGAGCTGATGTAACTTGCCATGGAAGAATTTATTAAAACCTCAAAAAAATCATTTAACTCACTTTAAAGTCATATTTTACAAAGCTTCCTTTCCCTTAGTCTCAGATGAGTCTGCCCCTTTGCCATATCCTGCTTTGTGCCCCAGAGTAGGTCCCCTCACCTGTCTCAACCTCTGTTTCCATATTTGTAATATGACCACCCCAGTCCCAACCCCAAGCTGGATTTTTGAGAGGCTGATAGAAGATAATGAATGTGGAAATGTTCAGGAAGTTGCCAAGCAGGCTGAGTATCTGAAGTGCTATTAGCACACCTAGAACAAATTCTCCCCATTCAGCATCGGCTCCCTTTCCATTATCTCAGCAGCAAGCCTTTGTCAGATAAAAACCCTATGTGACTTCTCTTTGCTCATTCCAACACATTTTCTTTAAAATCTTTTTTTCCTTTTCAGGAGATAGAGGCAGGTGGCACGCTGTGTAAACCGTGAAAAAAAATGATGAAAATATCTGCAAGTCTTGTGCAGTCTCCAAATATTTCAACATAAATATTTGCTGGAGGTTGGTCCAACTTCTCAGTCCAAGAGGAGGACAGAAGGTGAGTTTCGAGCTATGTGGGAGCAAATCTCCTAGAAGTCTGTTTCTTGGTGGGAGACTCAGTAAATGTTGGACAACCTAAAAGGTCTCAATTTAAAGCCTGATCCTCCCTCTGTGCAGCAAAAGGTTGCCATGACTGAATGAGGTGTCTTTTCCCAGCTAGTCATTGTATGTCGTGCCATGTCTCCACACTTGCACATGCGCTATTCTCTGCTAGGACTGCCCTTTCCCACCCTGTGCACTTGGGGATCCCTTATTCATTCTCTGAGAAAGATGAGACTAAAAGGACTTTTCTGGAATGCTTTCTTAACTGCCCTATCCCCAGAATTTCTACTGATCCCCCTCTGCTCTCATCATCACCATCATCATCATCATCACACTGTCATCCTCACCATCACCATCGCCATCATCACCACCACAACATCACCACCACTATCATTGTCATCACCACCATCACCACAACCACCATCATCATTAGCACCATCATCACCATCATCACCACCAACACCATCACCACTGCTATCACCATCACCATCATCACCACCACAACCATTACAACCACAACCATCACCACCACCATCATTGTCATCACCATCATCACCACCACCACCATCATCACTATCACCATCACCACCAACACCATCACCACTGCTATCACCATCACCATCATCACCACCACAACCATCACCACCACCATCATTGTCATCACCATCATCACCACCACCACCATCACTATCACCATCACCATCACCATCACAATCACCACCATCATCACCACCACCACCATCCATCACTACATAACCACTACCATCATTGCCATCACCGTCATCACCATCACCAACATTATTAGAAACTTAATATTGTTCAGACATTGCTTAAAGACCTACCTTCAGTGCTCACAACAATCCCATGTGGAAACCATGTGATGAGGTGATAGCCCAGAGCATGTGGCTGTATGTAGAAAGGTGGCCAAGCAAGTACAGGACCACATCTCTGAGGAGTATGCTCTTGGCCATCACCCAATAGCTCCCTTCTTATCCTCAGCTGCTCCCCAAGAGCTGGGGCAGTACCTCATTCACATCTGTTTCCAGCCTCTACCATAGACCTACCACAAAGGAGACATGTAGCAAGTTTATCTGAATGAGCAAGTGAATGAATGAATGAATGAATGTGAGTTCCCCTAATGCATCTCTGAATAAAAGTCTCAGCGTATAGAAGTGGTTCCCTGAGTATTAAAAGAATAAGTAACAATATAAATTAACTAGGATCCCTAAATGTGGGTCCCTAGTGCGTATTTCCCACTGCTCATGCGGTCCCCTACTGCAGACCCACGCCTATGTCAGCATCTTTCCAGGCCATCCCACCCCAGCACTATCTGCCAGACTTCAGAGAAGGGACCAGTCCAGGACTCAGCTGAACCTCTTGGGCATCCAAGTTGTCGCCTTCCCTCCTGGTTAAGGTGTTACTAACGAGTCTGGGACCTGGTGCATTGGAAGTGATCCCAGGAAACTTCCATCCTTCCCAGGGGCTTGTCTCCGGTTACCACCACCAGCTCCTTCTGAGTGTCAGTCTACCACCTGATATGTGTCACTGCTAATGACTGACAGCCGTCCAAGTGTCATACTGTGTGCACTTTCCATGCTTTCCACGCATTGTCTCTGGTCATTCTCACACCCTCTGCAGCCAGGATGCTTCTCCCCGTTTTAGTGTTGGGAAAAACAAGGCTCAGAGAGGCACTATGACTCGCCTAACCTCACACATTTGGTAAGATGAAGAATCAAGCCTCCAACATCGGCCTTTCCCAAACTCAAGATTTTTCTGATATCTTAGAGTCCCTCCTTCCTAACCCCAGGCTGTTGTCTGAGGTTTTGATAACCAGCTAGCTCTGGCCCGTCTCCTGGCGTTACCCATACCCCAGGAGGACTAGCCCCTGGCCAGACTCCCATTATGTGTAGACACATCTCCAGGGAGTGCCCCTCCCGTCTGGCCAACCCCAAAGGCAGCTCATAGTCAATGCTGACCGGGTCATTACGACCACAGTAAGCTGAATGGGCACTGGGTCCTGCCTTTCAGCTCTTGTGTGCTGTGCTCTGGATCCTAGGCTCTCCCCCACCCATCCATGCCTGCTGTCTCCAGAACTAGGCCCAGCAGCTGCCCCAGCTCCCCTCTTCTGCTGCGCCAGGCCGGCCCAAACAGTGCCAAACTGTGCAGCAAAGGAAAGCCCCTTTGGGTCTTGCCCTCTGACTCTCACAGCGGCAGCCAGAGGAATTCCTGGCCAGGAACATGTCTCTCCCAGCAATTTGCAAGAAGGTCTTTTGCAATTTATATCTCCAGCTCTGCTGAAGAAAATGGAAATGGATGGGCTCACTGAGCAGAAAATGCCAGAAGGCATTCCAGAGCCCAGAATCCCAAACGCAGGCCTTCTGCGAAGGGACTGAACAGACAGGCAATGCTGGGAGGAAATTCTGGCCCCATGTCAGGCTACACAGGCTCCAAGGGTTGTTTATAAATGCTAGAGTGTGTATTTTCAAGGCAGCTATTGAGTGGGAATCAGAATAGAGCCATGGGAGAAGTCGTGCAAACATCCTAACCATCCTAATCCCGGGATGGACACCTACTGGCTCTGTGACCTTCGCTCAGCATGCAGCAACTGTTTTTCTGCACCTACTCTGTGCCGGGCACAATGTGAGGCACCTGGGATACGATGGGGAATGACACTGAAAGAGAAATTCTCTATCGTGGTAGGGGAAGTGGATACGAACTAAGTCCCAAACACACAAACGCACAATTACAGGTTGTAATGATATAAGAGGCCAGCCCAGAAAAGAGTGAGGGTCTGAGATAAACCAATAGGAGGAGGCCCATCCTTGGGGAGGGTGGTCAGGAAATGCTTCCCTGAAGAAGCTGGAAGGAAGGCCTGAAGGATGGGGAGGCAGCCAGGAAGAGCAGGGAAGAGCCTCCCACACGGAGGGCACAGCATGGGCAAATTCCTGGAGGCAGGAGAGAGCTCAGCATGACCCAGAAGTGAAAGGAGGTGGTTGGAGCAGCTGTTAGGGATGGGGCCAGGGTGGGGGTGGGTGGAGAAGGCATCTGGTAGGAGATGAAGGTGGTAACACAGGCAGGATCAGGACACAAGGGCCAGGCAGGCCATGAAAGACTCTGGGTTTTTGTCTTAAGAACAAATTAAGGAGTCTTTAGGCAATGGAATGACATGCTCCATTTTCTGTGTTTTTTAAGGGATCACCATGGCTGCTGGCAGGCTGGAGGAGGATGACAGTAAAAGCTGGTGGGCCACTTGGGAAGTGGAGTGGTAGAGGTGACTGTGGTCACCTGGGGAAGAAGGTATGGCAACTGGGGCAGGTGGAGGTGGCAGAAAAGTTGGAGAGATGTGAGTAGATTCAAGAGAAATTTAGATTCAGTAAAATATCAGTCGTAGTGATGAATGAGTTCTCAGAAGATTCTAAAATGATGAACAGCTGAGTGAATTTGATGCTATTTTCCAAGAGTGAGAAGACCCAAGGAAAAACCAATTAGAGAGTAAGGTGTTGGTGGGGAGGGGCTCTGGGGTTGGGTTTTGGACATAGTGATTGGGAGACATCCTGCTAGAGATGGTGGCTGAGCAGTAGGTAAGACGAGTCTATACTCAGGGGACAGGTTGGGATTGAAGGTATAACTGGGAGTTGTCATCCCAACATGCTATTTCAATCCTTAGAACTAGTGAGAAAAGAACTTAGGGCCAATTCCCAAGGAGGCCCACCATTTAGAGATGAGGTATGTTGCTTCTCTTCTCTGAACCTCATAGTTCCCATCTGTAAAATGGGATGATGATCATGTCTGCTTTACACAAGGATTGCAGGAATGCTGGTTCCTTTTTCCTTCCCTGAGTTGTGGGGGTTAAGAACTTGAGTTTGAAGATTTGGCCCCACCTGTCACTCTCGTGTGATGTGAGGCTATGATATTTGTGGGTTCCTTTTCCATATTGCGTGGTCCACATTTCCAGATCTGTTTTCTCTTCTCACCTTCTGAACACTCCCCGAACACACATTTCATGAATACCTTACTCTCCTGCTGTCCACCTCCCTCCCTGGCTGTTCCTTACATGTGCCTTGGCTGGCTCATCCTCTCCTTTCCAGGCCTCCCAAGTTTATTTGGAATGCCACAGAGCTCTGTTCAGGACCCAGTGGTTGGCACTGGGTACACGTTCTGTCTAGATCACCTCACCCATCTCTACTTCTGGTCAGTCAGCATAATTTTCCAAAATTGTTATCTATGACAGGGTCACAGACTTTCTCTCTAAAGGGCAGAGGGTGCATGTTTTCAGCTCTGTGGGCCATATGGTCTCTTTTGTGGTCACTCGACTTTCCTATTGTATGATAAATACAGCCATAGAACACACATGAATGGGTCTGGCTGTGTACCAATAAAACTTTATTTACAAAAATAGGTAGTAAGCTGGATTTGGCTTTTCGTTTTGGGTCAGAATGGCTGACCCCTGGTCTATGATAGAAATGTAACCCCAGTCATTGAGCTTTTAGGCTTTGAAAGCTTTAAAGACAAGTTCTTGCAACTCAAAAAATCAAATGTGTGTCTTTCTGTTCTTCTGTGCTGTAATGGTGTTTTCTTTCAGCAGGTTGCACAAAAACCCCAGCGCAGAAGGGCTGCTGCTCTAGGAGGCATTTGGACACACAGGGAGAGAGAATTTTAGAGGTCATTACAACAAACGGGGGGAAGGACATTGTTAGCTTTTAGCGACCAGAAGCCAAGGGAACTGAATGTCTTGCAATGTGTAAGACGGTCCGGTCCTTCGCAACAAAAACTTGTTCGTCTCCACATGTCAGTGGGGCCCCAGTGAGAAACACTTCCTAGCTGCTGTCTGCATGGCAGAAAGGTCAGAGATAGAAGGAAGCACTCTGGTCACACAGCCAAGTGCAAGCCAGCAGCAGAAGAAACAGTGAGCGGCTGATCTGTGCCCTCCCCCAGCGAGGCCCTGGGGCGGGTCTGCTTTGACCTGCTGATCCGTCTCCTCTTGTCTCCAGCAGCTGCCTGGCCCTGGGTCACCCGGGAGTGCTCAGAGTCCCCAGGGCTTCCAAAGCATTTTCTCAGGATGGCGAAGATTGGCCCTGTGACCTTCCCCTCCACTCTGCCAAGCGCAGTCTGCCTGTCCTTTGCTCTGTGCTGCCTCTTTCACCCCTCTCAGCTGGTGGCACTTTTCCCCATGATGTGCAGGAAGTGTATGTCAAAGTCCATTAGCTGTGAAAGCCGCAGTCAGAAAACTAATCTCCTCTTAACGTTTGCTGGGGATTCACTCTGACCGTAACATGGTTTCTTAATAAAATTTTGTTTGCCTCTGCCCAAGTAATGTTATCCAATATCTCTTGCAAGCAGGAGGCAGGACAAAACCCAGAGAGCTTACCAGACCCACACCCCTACATTTGGGAGCAGGGTCACGTGCTAAGACAGAGCTCATGCACTCACCTTTGTCACACACAGGTGTCTACGTGGCCTGAGACTTTCTTGTGTTTGACCATGCTGCAGGTAAGGACTTCCCCAAGATCCTCTCTGGTTCAAGGTCTGTGCCAGGCCCCAGGGCCTCATGGGCCATCATGGTCAGCACCCTTGTCCTGAATTGCTCTTTGGTTGATGGGGGAGGCCAACAGATAAACAGGCACTTCCAGGGTGACAAATGGAGACAAAAAATTCTGCGAGGGGCCAGAAGCAAGAGAATTTGCCCCACTTGGAGGAGAGCTTACAAGGCTTATTAAAGAACAATTTTTTTGTTGCTGTTGTTCCAATCAAACAAATATTTGCTCGTGGTTAGAAAATGAAACAGTGCAAAAGGATTTATAATAAAAAGCAGCCACCAAAAGGAAGTCATTCTTGAGATGAATTTTGAACATTAAGGAGAAGTTAGTTGGGAAAATGTAGTGGAGCAAGGAGAGGGTGTTTCAAGAAGAGGGAACAGTGTGGACAAAGGCGTGGAGGCAAGAACGTTCAGAGAATGAGGTTTGTGTGTTGTTGCTGGGCTGCAGGATGTGAAGAAGGGAGTGGAAGCCAGTGAGGCTGTAGGGGCAAGAGGCTGATCACAGGGACCTTCTAAGCCATGTTAGAGTGGTGACAACATCCTGAGCACAATGGGGGTCCACGGAGGGTTTTAGGGCAGTGGTTCTCAACTAGGGATGCTTTTGCCTTGGGGAGCATTGTACAATGTCTGGAGACATTTTTGGCTGTCACACAGAGAGGGGGATGGGGAGAGAGGGGGAGAAGGAGGAGGGAGGGAGAAAGGGCTCGGTGTTGCAAACATCTAGTGGGTAGACGTCAGGAATGCAAAACTTCCTACAATGTAAAGGACAGCTCCCCCAGTAGTGAAGAAATTTCCTTTCCAAAATGTCAAAGCACCAAGGTCAAGAAACCGGATTTGGGCTGTGAGTCACACAGTCAGATCTCTTGTCCGCGGGGATCCCTCCATATCCCACCAGAAGCATGTCAGCTCACGTGGAGAGCGGTCTTACTGACCTGCTTGTTAGAATGGGAATTTGTCTCCATCCCTAATTGCCTAGTCTGCAGAACAGTGCGAAGAGCAGGACGTCTCGCAGACCTGGGTTTAACTCTTACCTTTGCTTGGTCACCACGGTCACCTAGCACAGGACATTTGTCACCTCCCAGGGGAACAGCACCCGGTGTTGAGGTGGGGACAGGAACCTCCATCCCACAGAGAGCTCTTGGACAGCATTGCTCCAAAGACAGGAACACGTGGTCTTTTCATTTCCCTTCTTGCTTTAGAAACCGAGAACCTCAATATCCAGTTGAGAATTTAATAACCGAAAGAGCCCGTGACTTGAACATCTGTGTATTCCTTTTTCTCCTTACTCTTGAACTCTTGGGCGGGCTCAGAATGTGGTCTGCATAACTTCGATCTTCCCTGCAGGCGATTTTTAAGAAACTTAACTTTCCTAAGATGGGGTTTACAAAAAATAAAATGCACCCCATTTTAAGGGTATGACTGTTGACAAACTTATATACTCCGTCTTCATCACCGTCATTGGGATCTGGAGCATTTCCATCTCCCCGGAAAGTTCCTTTGTGCCCTGTGTGGTCAATCTTCCCTCTCAGCTCCAGGCAGCCCTGATCTGCTCTGTGTCACTAGAGATGGTTTTGCTGTATTCAGTCGGCCAGGCTGTGCCCTTTTTGTCCGGCTTCTTTCAACATACCTTCCTGAAACCCATCCACACGGTTGTGTATCAACTCTTCATTCCTTTTCCTTACTGGGTGGTATTTCTCTGCATGGATGCACCACAGTCCATTTATCCAATCACCTGTTGATGGACGTTTGGCTTGTTTGCATCTTTTCCGTTGTACCTCAAGATGCTATGCACAGCATATATTGTTTAAATTTTTGAATAGTATTCTATTTCACTTTGAATCAAATTTCAATTCCCTTCTATGTCCTCCAGAGTCCCCTCTGCGATCTGGATTCTGCCTACCTGTCTGACCTCATTGACCCCGCCCTTCCTCCTCACTGGCTCCTTTCAGTTCCTCAAAGAAGTCAGAATTGCCAAAGAGACAGCCTTGCCCTCACCATAATCCTGCTGGCTCCAAACCAGCTGAGCACAACTGGCTGCCTGCCTGGGATGTGCATTAACCTTCTGGAATCATTAAATCAAACTGATACTTGAATCCTAATCTCTAGTGAAGCATTTTATTTATTTTAATCCCCTAAGCACTTCAGCTCGACTCTTCCCCTGGGCCTGCCATTCTGGGCGAGCTCAGAGAGCCCACCTGATCCTTTCTGATTGAAATCCCCGACAGGCCAAGGACTGGGAATGTTTCTAATGATTTGCTTAACCATGTGACAAGTCAATTTTTTTAACCCCATAGTGATTGCTTCTAGTATTAACAGTGGGCGGGGATTAAATTCTCAGGCTCTCCTTAGGTTACAGATTTCATGAACGTTTGCTGAGTAGCTATGGTACCCCAGTTAGCAATTTTACATGCTCAGGCATCAAATCTCATCCTCAAAAGAACCTTGTGAAATATGGATGTCTTCTTTTCTGGAAGGGAGATGGAATGTCTGCAAGATGTGTTTGTCCTGGGCCAGAAATTTCTATATGACAGTCTGCTTTTATTTTTCATTTTGAAATGTTTATCTTAGTAAATCTGGGATGTGCAGATTTCTGGTTTCCAATAGTGGCAAACTGGAGTCTTTGGATCCATCCTCTTATTGAAAAATAATTTAGAAAATACTGCGTGATGTCTAAAGTACACACCACCTTTGAAACATCAGGGTTGGGTGGGGCGCTTAAGAGGCAACAAGGTTCTTTCTTGTAGGCTAACTACAGTGAGAGAAGTAGGAGGATTTAAAAGCACAAAAAAAAAAAAAAAAAAAAAAAAGCACCAAAGCAGTCAATTATCCCTGAGAACATTCATCATTCCCCTAGACTTGGGATCCCATAAAGCAGCTGGGAAGGACAAGGGGTTTAGAAACCATGGACCAAAGTGTGAATATTGAGAGGACATCTTCCCCACATGGAAATAAGTCCCCCAAACATTCTACTGTTAGATAAGGGAAACCAGATCTAAACTCACACTGCCCCACCAAGGTAAAATTCAGAGACTTTCCTCCACTGAACAAAGCAGGAAGGGAGGGTATGAAAAGGGGGAAGTAATCTGAGAAATTGTGTTTGGAGACCACCTATTATGGGTTTGCATCCTTCCCTGGGTGGGCTTGGTAACTCTAATTTGTGAACTTGGCATGAGTTGGTCCCAACTGATAGTGTCCCTGGCACTGGAATAAGCAAGGCAAGTCTCCTAGATCACTGGGAACGCCCCACAAATAACTGTTCATGGACAATGAGCAAATAGGAATAGGAGATAACAATGCATACAAGAAAACACGATTTATGAATGAGAACCAAGAGACAGTGAAAGTAGACATGTACAGACTTGAGATTTTAAAACATTTGATACATTTACCAAATTTAAAGAAATAAATAATAAACTTAAAAATAAGTTCAGGGGCCAGAAAACAATAAAAAATGATGCAGCAAATATGAAAATAAAAACATATATAACTTCTACAAGTTAAAAAAATATAGTAACCAGAAATGAACATTGAGCATTATGTCAACAGATTGGACACAGCAGAAGAGAGGATTAGAGAATCAGTTACCTGGAATACAGCATGGAAATGGAAAACAAAAAACAAAAAAAAAGAAAGAAAATAGAGAAGAGAGGGTAATAAATAAAGGGGGTACATTGAGAGGTTCGTGTGTTTGTTCAGAGGTTCAGAAGAGGTGAGAGACAGACAGAAGGGCAGTGAGAATACATGAAAAGATAGTGGGTAAGAATTTTCCAGAACTGATAAAAACCACCTATGCACAGATTTAAGATGTTTAGAAAATTCCAAGTGAACTATATTAAAAAGAAATCTGCATCGGACATTGTAGTGAACCTTCTCAAGCACAGAGTCAAAGGGAAAAGTCTTGAAGACAGACAGACAAAAAGACAAATGATTTTTAAGGAACAACGGGTGCCTTTACAGCTGACTTCCCGATAGCAAATATGGATCGCCAAACCCGTAGAATCATATTTTAAATGTGTTAAAAGAAAATAACTGCCAGTCTAGAATTCTAAGCTCGGCAAAAATAAAAAGATTTTTAAAAAATGAAAAAGAAAAAGGAAGAGAAAATTGGTCATTGAAGGAAATACTAAAGAATTCATTGCTTCAGGCCCATAGTCACCCTAGGTGGTGACTATGGTCTGGGATATAAGAAGGAACTAAAGAACAAGGAGAATGTTCTATGTACCGGCAAAAGGAAATTAACAAGTTATATGAAATAATTGTAACAATGTCTAGAGGTGTTAACATTGAAAAGTTTGAATTAAAAACATCAAACTACAATAACATTTAGATGGATAAATGGAGTTAACAATAAGGTTTTCATATTTTCCAGGAGAAAAGTAGTGGTTTGGTCTACTTTGATGAGTTAATTATGGACGATGTAGTTTTTCAGGTAAACACTAAAGATTAAAAGCAGAGTGTATCCATATGTGGAATTTAGAAAACAAATGAAGAAACAAACAAACAAAAAACAGAATCAGACCTATAAATACAGAGAACAAACTGGTGGTGGCCAGGGGGAGGGGGCTGGGAGACTGGGCAAAATGGGTGAAGGGAAGGGGGATATACAGGTTTCTAGTTATGGAATGAAGAAGTCACAGGGATGAGAGGCACAGCATAGGGAACAGAGTCAACGGTATTGTAATAGCGCTGTGTGGTGGCAGGGGGCAGCTCCACTGTGGTGAGCACACTGTAGTTCTCAGAAATGCTGAATCACTGAAAGGAATGTAACGGTGTGGGTCAACTCTACTGGGGGGGGGGGGGGGGAAGCCCAGCATGTTACTCCCAGACTTGTAGAGTGATCCAAACATAAAGGCAAAAAGGAAGATTAAAAAAGAACAGAAGAAGAGTACAAATTCTAATGTAAGATGGTGTAAGATATCCAAGGAGCTGTATTTTATAGACTCTAAGAGGCATTAATTCTAAGAAGCATCATTATTTTATGTACATTTAATAAAGAAAAAGCATTGACCATTAGAACCGTGACAATGTTTCTTAACACTTAAGAATTTTTATTTCTTACTATTGAAAGAGTTTTTGCAGATTTGTTTTTCTCATATATCATTTGCACGTATAGGAGAAGGGCATTATGATTTTACTCCAACTTGTAGATGTCTGTATATTCCCACATATCCAGCTCTGTGCTGTTGAGTGCTGGGGTGATATAGCATTTCATAAATGAGGACGCCACTGTTGTCACAGAGATTTCTGCAGTGCTGTAGTCACTCTAAAAGATGTGAGTGTGAGGGGTGCCTGTGTGGCTCAGTGGGTTAAAGCCTCTGCCTTCAGCTCGGGTCATGATCCCAGGGTCCTCGGATTGAGCCCTGCATCAGGCTCTCTGCTCGGTGGGGAGCCTGCTTCCCCCTGTCTCTCTGCCTGCTGCTCTGCCTACTTGTGATCTCTGTCTGTCAAATAAATAAATAAAATCTTCAAAAAAAAAAAATGTGAGTGTGTATGCGGAGGACGATAACATCACAGCTGCTACCTGGCCCACAGTGAGTGCAGAGCAAGTTCAGAGAAGCCAAGGTGTGGATACACATTCATTTAAACCAATGAAATACATATCACTAATTATACTAAATATAAATGAACTACATATTTCAGTCAAAAAACAAAGGTTTAAAAGCCCACGAAATCTACCTCTATACTATTTTACTATTCATAAGAGATGCATAGAGTCCATCCTCCTGATTCATGGGAGTTATGTTCTATGATGTCACTGTAAACAATTAGCGAATGCTGAACTGTCGCTCCTGTGGGAAACACAGTCTCACATAGGTTATAGTCTTAAATTCTAAAAACTCATCCTGGTCTCTCTCTCTCAATCTATTTTTTTTTTTACAAAAGAGAAAATGGGGTTTGGAAGTGTAAAATGACTTGCTTGTAGTGCCCCCCCCAACTAACAGATGGCAGAATTGAGATTCAAACCCAGCCCAAAGGACCCCAAAGCCAGAGCTTCTTGAACTCCACTGCCCAGTCCCCTACTAACTCCATCCTCTGCTCATCTCCATGTGAAGCTGAGTCAAGGAGGCAGAGAACATTGCCTTGTTCAACCTCCTTTGGGAACGTGCCCATCAAGGGATTAAAAATGTTAGCTGCCCTGCACTCGTCTATAAAGGACCATGAAAGTGCCGTGAGTAGTGAAAACTGTCAGAACTGTATTCCCCAGAGCTGTTTCTGCAAGTGGTGCAGTCTGACAGTTATTAAAAATAATAATAATAATAATAATAATAAAGAGGGGAGGAGTCAAGATGGCGGAGAAGTAGCAGGCTGAGACGACATCGGGTAGCAGGAGATCAGCTAGATAGCTTATCTAATCATTGTGAACACCTACAAATCCAATGGGAAATCGAAGAGAAGAAGAGCAACAATTCTAGAAACAGAAAATCAATCACTTTCTGAAAGGTAGGACCTATGGAGAAGTGAATCCAAAGCGACAGGAAGATAGACCCCGGGGGGAGGGGCCGGTTCCCAGCAAGCGGCGGAGCAACGGAGCACAAAATCGGGACTTTTAAAAGTCGGCTCCACTGGGAGACATCGCTCCAGAGGCTAAACCGGGGGAAACCCGGGCGGGGTCAGCATAACCCTAGGTCCCGCGGGGTCACAGAAGGACCGGGGGTGTCTGAGTGCCGCAGAGCTCGCAGGTATTAGAGCGGGGAAGCTGGCTATAGCAACAAAGCCGAAGAGTGAGCTCTAAGCCCGGGGTTACCTTGTGCCGGTCGCAGGCTGGGTGGGCTCGGAGCGCGGCTGGAGGCTGCGGAGACAGAAGCGACCCAGTGCTTTTCTCCAGCTCCAGCAATTGACTGCTTTCCTCAAGGTGCGACCGCAGGCCAGGGAGGCGGGGTGGTTGGGCGCTTTGCTCTGAGAGCGCACTGAGGAGCGGAACCCCAAGCTCTCCGCTCCTCCGGGCCGAGAGATTGGGAGGCCGCCATCTTCATTGCCGTCCTCCGGAACTCTACGGAAAGCGCTCAGGGAACAAAAGCTCCCGAAAGCAAACCCGAGCGGATTACTTAGCCCGGCCCCTGGCAAGGGCGGTGCAATTCCACCTGCGGCAAAGACACTTGAGAATCACTACAACAGGCCCCTCCCCCAGAAGATCAACAAGAAACCCATCCAAAACCAACTTCAGTCACCAAGAACAGCGGAATTCCGCAGCAGGAGAAAGCAAATCCTACCTGGACAAAATGACAAGGCGGAAAAACTCACCTCAAAAAAAAGAACAAGAGGCCGTACCGAAGGCTGGAGACCTAATCAATACGGACATTGGTAACATGACAGATCTAGAGTTCAGAATGACAATTCTCAAGGTTCTAGCCGGGCTCGAAAAAGGCATAGAAGATATTAGAGAAACCCTCTCCGGAGAGATAAAAGCCCTTTCTGGAGAAATAAAAGAACTAAAATCTAACCAAGTTGAAATAAAAAAAGCTATTAATGAGGTGCAATAAAAAATGGAAGCTCTCACTGCTAGAATAAATGAGGCAGAAGAAAGAATTAGTGACATAGAAGACCAAATGACAGAGAATAAAGAAGCTGAGCAAAAGAGAGACAAGCAAATACTGGACCACGAGGAGAGAATTCGAGAGATAAGCGACACCATAAGATGACACGATATTAGAATAATTGGGATTCCAGAAGAAGAAAGAGAGAGGGGAGCAGAAGGTATATTGGAGACAATTATTGGAGAGAATTTCCCTAATATGGCAAAGGGAACAAACATCAAAATCCAGGAGATGCTAAGAACGCCCCTCAAAATCAATAAAAATAGGTCCACACCTCGTCACCTGATAGTAAAATTTACAAGTCTTAGCGACAAAGAGAAAATCCTGAAAGCAGCCCGGGAAAAGAAGTCTGTAACATAAAAGGGTAAAAACATTAGATTGGCAGCGGACCTATCCACAGAGACCTGACAGGCCAGAAAGAACTGGCATGATATATTCAGAGCACTAAAGAGAAAAACATGCAGCCAAGAATACTATATCTGGCTAGGCTATCATTGAAAATAGAAGGAGAGATAAGAGCTTCCAGGACAAACAAAAGCTGAAAGAATTTGCAAACACCAAACCAGCTCTACAGGAAATATTGAAAGGGGTCCTCTAAGCAAAGAGAGACCCTAAAAGTAGTAGATCAGAAAGAAACAGAGACAATATACAGTAACAGTCACCTTACAGGCAATACAATGGCACTAAATTCATATCTCTCAATAGTTACCCTGAATGTTAATGGGCTAAATGCCCCAATCAAAAGACACAGGGTATCAGAATGGATAAAAAAGCAAAACCCATCAATAGGCTGCCTACAAGAAACTCATTTTAGACCCGAAGACACCTCCAGATTTAAAGTGAGGGGGTGGAAAACAATGTACCATGCTAATGGACACCAGAAGAAAGCTGGGGTGGCAATCCTTACATCAGATCAATTGGATTTTAAGCCAAAGACTATAATAAGAGATGAGGAAGGACACTATATCATACTCAAAGGGTCTGTCCAACAAGAAGACCTAACAATCTTAAATATCTATGCCCCTAACATGGGAGCAGCCAACTATATAAACCAAATAATAACAAAATCAAAGAAATACATCGACAGTAATACAATAATAGCAGGGGACTTTAACACTCCCCTCACTGAAATGGACAGATCATCTAAGCAAAAGATCAATAAGGAAATAAAGGCCTTAAATGACACACTGGACCAGATGGACATCACAGATATATTCAGAACATTCCATTCCAAAGCAACTGAATATACATTCTTCTCTAGTGCACATGGAACATTCTCCAGAATAGACCACATCCTGGGTCATAAATCAGGTCTCAAACGGTACCAAAAGATTGAGATCATTCCCTGCATATTTTCAGACCACAATGCTCTGAAGCTAGAACTCAATCACAAGAGGAAATTTGGAAAGAACGCAAATACATGGAGACTAAACAGCATCCTTCTAAAAAACGAATGGGTCAACCAGGAAATTAAAGAAGAATTGAAAAAATTCATGGAAACAAATGATAATGAAAACACAACGGTTCAAAATCTGTGGGACACAACAAAGGCAGTCCTGAGAGGAAAATATATAGTGGTGCAAGCCTTTCTCAAGAAACAAGAAAGGTCTCAAATACACAACCTAACCCTACACCTAAAGGAGCTGGAAAGAGAACAAGAAAGAAAGCCTAAACCCAGCAGGAGAAGAGAAATCATAAAGATCAGAGCAGAAATCAATGAAATAGAAACTAAAAAAAACAATAGAACAAATCAACAAAACTAGGAGCTGGTTCTTTGAAAGAATTAATAAGATTGATAAGCCCCTGGCCAGACTTATCAAAAAGAAAAGAGAAAGGATGCAAATAAATAAAATCATGAATGAAAGAGGAGAGATCACAACCAACACCAAAGAAATACAAACAATTATAAGAACATACTATGAGCAACTCTATGCCAAGAAATTTGACAATCTGGAAGAAATGGATACATTTCTAGAGACGTATAAACTACCACAACTGAACCAGGAAGAAATAGATAACCTGAACAGACCCATAACCAGTAAGGAGTTTAAAACAGTCATCAAAAATCTCCAAACAAACAAAAGGCCAGGACCAGATGGCTTCCCAGGGGAATTCTACCAAACATTTAAAGAAGAATTAATTCCTATTCTCCTGAAACTGTTCCAAAAAATAGAAATGGAAGGAAAACTTCCAAACTCATTCTATGAGGCCAGCATCACCTTGATCCCAAAACCAGACAAGGATCCCACCAAAAAAGAGAATTACAGACCAATATCTTTGATGAACACAGATGCGAAAATTCTCACCAAAATACTGGCCAATAGGATCCAACAGTACATTAAAAGGATTATTCACCATGACCAAGTGGGATTTATTCCAGGGCTGCAAGGTTGGTTCAACATCTGCAAATCCATCAATGTGATACAATACATTAATAAAAGAAAGAGTAAGAACCATATGATACTCTCAATAGATGCTGAAAAAGCATTTGACAAAGTGCAGCATCCCTTCCTGATTAAAACTCTTCAAAGTGTAGGGATAGAAGGCACATACCTCAATATTATCAAAGCCATCTATGAAAAACCCACCGCAAATATCATTCTCAATGGAGAAAAACTGAAAGCTTTTCCGCTAAGGTCAGGAACACGGCAGGGATGTCCGTTATCACCACTGCTGTTCAACATAGTACTAGAAGTCCTAGCCTCAGCAATCAGACAACAAAAAGAAATTAAAGGCATCCAAATTGGCAAAGAAGAAGTCAAACTATCACTCTTTGCAGATGATATGATACTATATGTGGAAAACCCAAAAGGCTCCACTCCAAAACTGCTAGAACTTATACAGGAATTCAGTAAAGTGTCAGGATATAAAGTCAATGCACAGAAATCAGTCGCATTTCTTTACACTAACAACAAGACAGAAGAAAGAGAAATTGAGGAGTCCGTCCCATTTACAATCGCACCCAAAACCATAAGATACCTAGGAATAAATCTAACCAAAGAGGCAAAGAATCTATACTCAGAAAACTATAAAGTACTCATGAAAGAAATTGAGGAAGACACAAAGAAATGGAAAAATATTCCATGCTCATGGATTGGAAGAACAAATATTGTGAAAATGTCTATTCTACCTAAAGCAATCTACACATTTAATGCAATCCCTATCAAAATCCCATCCATTTTTTTTAAAGAAATAGAACAAATAATCCTAAAATTTATATGGAACCAGAAAAGACCTCGAATAGCCAAAGGAATATTGAAAAAGAAAGCCAAAGTCGGTGGCATCACAATTCCAGACTTCAAGCTCTATTACAAAGCTGTCATCATCAAGACAGTATGGTACTGGCACAAAAACAGACGTATAGATCAATGGAACAGAATAGAGAGCCCAGAAATAGACCCTCAACTCTATGGTCAACTAATCTTCGACAAAGCAGGAAAGAATATCCAATGGAAAAAAGACAGCCTCTTCAACAAATGGTGCTGGGAAAATTGGACAGCCACATGCAGAAAAATGAAATTGGACTATTTCCTTACACCACACATGAAAATAGACTCAAAATGGATGAAGGACCTCAATGTGAGAAAGGAATCTATCAAAATCCTTGAGGAAAACGCAGGCAGCAACCTCTTTGACCTCAACCACAGCAACTTCTTCCTAGGAACATCGCCAAAGGCAACAGAAGCAAGGGCAAAAATGAACTATTGGGATTTCATCAAGATCAAAAGCTTTTGCACAGCAAAGGAAACCGTTAACAAAACCAAAAGACAACTGACAGAATGGGAGAAGATATTTGCAAATGACATATCAGATAAAGGGCTAGTATCCAAAATCTATAAAGAGCTTATCAAACTCAACACCCAAAGAACAAATAATCCAGTCAAGAAATGGGCAGAGGACATGAACAGACATTTCTGCAAAGAAGACATCCAGATGGCCAACAGACACATGAAAAAATGCTCCACATCACTCGGCATCAGGGAAATACAAATCAAAACCACAATGAGATACCACCTCACACCAGTCAGAATGGCTAAAATTAACAAGTCAGGAAATGACAGATGCTGGCGAGGATGCGGAGAGAGGGGAACCCTCCTACACTGCTGGTGGGAATGCAAGCTGGTGCAACCACTCTGGAAAACAGTGTGGAGGTTCCTCAAAAAACTGAAAATAGAGCTACCCTACGACCCAGCGATTTCACTACTGGGTATATATCCTAAAGATACAAACGTGGTGCTCCGAAGGGGCACGTGCACCCGAATGTTTATAGCAGCAATGTCCACAATAGCCAAACTGTGGAAAGCGCCTAGATGTCCATCAACAGATGAATGGATAAAGAAGAAGTGGTATATATACACAATGGAATACTATGCAGCCATCAAAAGACATGAAATCTTGCCATTTGTGACGACGTGGATGGAACTAGAGGGATCATGCTTAGCGAAATAAGTCAATCGGAGAAAGACAACTATCATATGATCTCTTTGATATGAGGAAGTCGAGATGCAAGGCGGTGGGGGTGGGGGGGAGGTAGTAAAAGAAAAAATGAAAAGATGGGATTGGGAGGGAGACAAACCATAAAAGACTCAATCTCAAGAAACAGACTGAGGGTTGCTGGGGGGAGGGGGGAGAGGAGAGGGTGGTGGGGAAATGGACATTGGGGAGGGTATGTGCTATGATGAGTGCTGTGAAATGTGTAAACCTGGCGATTCACAGACCTGTACCCCTGGGGATAAAAATACATTATATGTTTATTAAAATAAAAAAATTTAAAAAATAATAATAATAAAGAAAGGAAGGAAGGAAGGGAGGATGGGGGAAAAAAGGGAAAAGCCTTTTATATACCACCCATCCATCCATCCATCCAAAAATGTTCACTGAGGACCTACTATATCCTGGGAACTCTACCAGACTCAAGTAGTGCAGGGATTAGCACCGTGAATACATGCCCTGCCCTTTGGTACAGTAGACACAAAAAAGAAGGGAGTGCAGTCTCCCCAGAGATATCCGGGGCAGGGGGACATTTTAGAACTTCTCTTGGTAATTCATTTTTATTGCATACTTTTTCATTTGTGTTTGTGTTTTAAAATAGAAAATGTGTTAGTACAATGATATAAGCATACAGTGTGTGGTGTAGTAAGCGTACGATAAAGGAAGTCCTCATTTTTTGTTTTTGTTTTTGCTTTTTGATCAGTAGTTCTGCATGATCAAAAATCTTCAGACAGTGCAGGGAGAATTACGGGTTACCTTTCCCAGAGGCTCACAGACCTGTGTACATTTCTCTATCAAAACATCTATCATGGGGTTCCTGGGTGGCCCAGTGGGTTAAGCCTCTGCCTTGGGCTCAGGTCATGATCTTGGGGTATGGGATCGAGCCCCACATGGGGCTCCCTGCTCCACAGGGAGCCTGCTTCCTCCTCTTTCTCTCTCTCCCTCCCTCTCTGCCTACTTGTGATCTCTGTCAAATAAATAAATAAATAATCGTAAAAACAATAACAACAAACCATCTATCATGTCTTATGATGACCTTTACATTATCATAATGAAGAAAGCAGGCTCTGGAGCCAGACAAATTGGGCTTGTATTCCAGCTTTGCTACTTACTATTAGATGTGACCAAGTTGCCCCTCCTCTTGGGGTCTAGGTGTGGAAATTCCTTGAATAGTGTATGTAGGATTCCATACCACACATTGTCCCCATCAGCCCCGCTGGGAGGACACAGCTGTCTCCCAGCTCTGCACCTCGTAGATATGCACAGAAAAGGATGCTGATGAAATCTCCTAGCTGGAGGTGGATTAGGAGATCCTCCCTCCTGCCCCCCGAAAATACCAAACGCCTCATCAGCAAATGGGAGCGAGCCACATTCAAGAGCGTTCCCTCCATGGAAGCCCAGAGACACATGTGAGGCAGGAGAGCCATTTCATCCCGTCTCAGGTGTTAATTTCAAACTTCTAGCAGCCAAAAGCTCTGAAACAACACTGAGGAAAAGAACTTACACTATTTTTAGCAATATTTTGACAGCTGTATTAATAGACAACAATTGTCTAACCAGGCACCAGCTGATCTCCGCAGGCCACCAAACAGATCGGCCTTCCGTTCAGCAAGGATAGGAGGAGAGTGGAGATGGGAAATCGACCCTTTTCTGTGAGAATCTCTAAGAACAGATTCGCTGACATTGTGATGGTCTCAGCCATGCCTTCTGGTCATTGCTCTGTGGAAGCTGGACCCCCTTTTCCATTTAACCTGCAAAATCAGTTGAGGGGCACAAAATCGCAAGACAGCCTAAGACCCAGCTAGACCCCATGGACCTTTCAGCTCTCACCATCAAGCAAAATAACTGGACTGGAGACACAACCCTTGGAGACATGAGGACCAGGCGGAACAGGAGTAACTTGGCCAGTTGTTCTCTCTCTAATTATTACGTGTGGGGCCCGTGCTGTATAATGTGGTGCTGCTGATCACAGCCTTCCGGATGAACTTCTTAGCACATGAAGACACTCACAATTTAATCACCAGTTCCTAGTTTCAGGAAGCCTAAGCTGCCAGTGCTCATTAGCACATGGTAAACATGGCACCTTGACCTTGGGGCATTGGTGGAGAGCAAGCCAGGCCTGGACCTGCTGTCCTTCCTGAGCGATATCCACCAATCTCCACTCAATGGAACCAGCAGTGACTCTCCAATGTTTCGAGATTGTCCTTTCATTGTTGAGAATGGGAAGGGGAGCAAAGGGCAGAAAGAAAAGGAGAAGGGAGGGACAGGGACGGAGGCAAGGTAGAAATAGTTTATCAAGATATAAATTCCAAAGAACAGCAGTGCCCATGATCATTTTAGAACCAATAACAGATTTTAATATTTGCCAGTGGCAGTCCAGCAGCAAGTTCATTTTTCTGACCTCTACAAATAAAATATATTTTCAGAGGAGCACAGGATGGCAGTCCAGAGTTCTGGAGAGGCAACTGGGGTTGGAATCTTGTCCTCATGACCAAACCAAGTAAAGTCATTTCTCTGTCCCCCGAGACTATATTCATCCAAGTTGGTATTGGAGAAGTAAATAGCATCAATGTCCTTCCTACATTCCTACGGATGCATTGGTGCCTCCGTACCTTGTGCCGGGCTTCATACACGCATGAAAAACAGTTGCTTTGAACAAAGAGTATCCTTCAAGGGCACCCATTACCGACGAACTAGGTCTTTGTGGATTGCAGAACTCTGTGGGTTTTCAAGGGCAGGAGCCCTTTGAGGGTGTGTGTGGGGGCGGGGGGGGGGGGCGGTGGTGGAATGTCCCTGGATGTTGGAGCCTCCTGAAAGTGCACAGCTGGCAGGAGGGCTGCAGGGGACAGGGCTCATTCTCAGAGGCTCCAGGTGATAAAAACACCAGCAGGCTGCCACACCGGCCCGTGGGGTGCACGTGAATGAAAGCTCCAGAGAAAAGAAGCGCTTGGAGTCTTGAGAATGGCTAACAACTTCGTTTTATGCTCTCTGCGGCAGAATTCACCTGGCAAGTGACTGCTGTGGCTGGAAGAAATCGACTTGCCCGGAAGTCAAGGTGGGCAGAAAGCCTTTTCCTGAGAAGACTGAAACTGAAGCCCTCCCTCCTTGACGGGCTTCAAGGCTGACTCCTTGCGTTCCTGGGAGAGATGACTAGCGGCGCTCTGAAGTTCTAAAGAATTTGATTTGAGACCTAAAGGTCTCAATTCAGACAGCCCAGAGCATCTCCTTTCCCCGTCAGGCCTATTACGTGAACTGTAGATTTGGAGCTGCTACCGTGATCTCCTTCGAAGGCTTTCTCCTAGGGCTAGGAAAGTCTCAAAATGCTTTTGGTTTTAACCTTGATGCAATCCACAGTGTCGTCCTATGAACGGAGCCCTCCCCACCTCCCCCTGCTCTAGGCTGCCCTGACTACCAGGGGACTGGATGTGTGCTTCCAGCCTCGGCTGTCCCTGTCTCTGGCCAAACGAGCGGGCACGGTGGGCGTAGGAGAGAGAACCTGGGCAACTTCTTTCCTGGGCTTTCCAGGATACCATGAATCTTGCTTCCCTCTGGTCTATAGGTCAGATGTGCTCCCTGAACTCTAAGCAGCTTGCTCAGTGAGAGAACCAACTGTGAGTGAGTTTGATTTCTCTCTCGCTGCACACACACACACAGACACAAAGATATAGACACACACACATACACACACACACACAGAGTACCTGCAAAAGTCCCTCTCTCCCTTGGATCAAAGTACAGTTGCTTTGAATCTCAGCCCGTTCCCCATTCCACACTCGGGGAAGCCCAGGGTCTCTCGAATTTCTGGGTCTTCTGTTCCGGCTTCCATGCTTTCCCATGTAGAGGTTGAACCCAGGCCCTACACCCCAGACACAAAACTCACTGCCTTCCTTGAAATATCCCCAAAACGCTGTCCTGGCATTCTGCAGCACTGTTAACTTCAAATCCGGGGAGGGAGAGAGAGTCTAAGACACCTGCCCAAACAGAGTCCCAGTGTCACTGTTCCCAAAATGCCCTCCAGCCACCCCTGCCCTCTCCCCTTTCGCTGTCTCCTCCTCTCTCCAGTTCCACTTTTTCCATACAAGCCCTTTCTCTGCAAAACAGTAAGTAAAATCACCTCTTCTCCTAACTCCCAGTAGCAGCTGCCCCCCGGGACCTCCCGTCCGAGACTTGGCATTTTCCTAACAGCCAACCTTTCCCTAACAAGATCACTGGTGCCAGCCGATGAGATTTTACACAGGTGTCTTGGCTTTCCCTCATCATTATTTTGTTACATCCTCACCACCACCACAGTGGTGACCGTCCGTGTGACACCTGATGCGGGAAGCAGCATCCCACGACGGATGGCACGTGGGCCAGGAACCCAACAGGAGGGCATTGGGATCCCATCTCCATCCCTGACCAGCCATGTAACCTGGGGCAAGACTCTTAATCCCTCCAAGCATCAGAGCCATCAAATGGTGGCAAGGACAGTTGCCATCACATAGAGTTGATGTCAAAATTAAACCACACCTGTGAGCCCTCAGCACCACTCTTGGTAGAGCCCAGTGGTGGATAAACAGAACGGTGCTGGCATTACTGTGCCCTGTCCAGCTGCACGCCCTGGCCTGAGCCCCGTGAGTCACACCCGGGTGTGTGCACCCGCAGCCGCTGACACCAGGCAGTGCTTGCCTTGCGTTTCCACTGCACTTTTTAGCATCGGCTTCCTCAACGGTGAAATTAGGCTTTGGTTTCTCTTGTCCTGTCCGGGATTCTGAAACCTCTCTAAGGGTTGGGGCTCATCTTAGCCGTCTCAGCTTAGGGCCCGACATCCTGAAGACTCTCAGCAGATACTGACCAAATGAAATTGCTTGTCCTGAAAGTGGGGGACTGTGACCCCATCAGAGCTCTGGGGAGCTAGTTCTCTCTGCAGCACAGGGAGGGTGGGGGTGGGGAAGGAGGATGGGGTGCTCTGATGTGGTGGCCATCACCCCGAGGTATAGCCTCTATGGAAAAATGGAAATACAGCAGTTATCTGAGGGCCTCACCAAAATTTTCTGGAAAAACTGTCACGGCTAGACTGAATTCCATGGGAAGTTGCATAGTAAATGGTGTTTGAGTGAATGAATGAACGGATCACCCATTTTGTCACTTGGTAGTTCTTATATAAAGGCTCTCCTGAAAAATTCTTCCTGGAGTTCAGGGCCAGAACAAGCTCATTTCTCTACTGTACTAGAAGTTTCCTTTCATTGGCATCCTGCCTCTTTAAGAACCAACCTATCACCACCAGCAGGGCCCTGGAGGACAACCATGCAGTAAAGGGCATTCACTAGACCAGCCCTCACACTTACCCTCACTCCCCTCCTGATGGTATATGGACCACATAGCTGTCCGTTAACCAGGGGTCTGGTGGGGTCTGGTCCCACAGTGGAGCATCCCACATGGCTTTTCAGCTCTCTACGCTTTGCTTAGTTTGCTGGCTGGTTTACCATTCACTCTGCCTCTCTGGAGCATGGGTCCTTAGCCTGACCTCTCTCTTTATATGGCCTTACACATTTCTCAGTTCATAATGCCCAAGATCTTCTCCCATGAAAACCCCCATAAAGTTGGGCACCTGGGTGGCTCAGTGGATTAAAGCCTCTACCTTCAGCTCAGGTCATGATCCCAGGGTCCTGGGATCGAGTCCCACATTGGGCTCTGTGCTCAGCAGCAAGCCTGCTTCCCTTCCTCTCTCTCTGCCTGCCTCTGCCTGCTTGTGATCTCTGTCAAATAAATAAATAAAATCTTGAAAAAAAAATATTAAAAAAAAAAGAAAACCCCCATAAAGTTATAGGCTAGTTCTCAGTCTTGTTCTTGTTGTTTTGTTCTCTGTCTTGTTCTCTGTCTCATCCTCCTCCTCATTACCTCCAAGCGCCAGCTAGACCCTTCCTGCTGCTAGATAACAAGAACTTCGTAACCCACCGGATTTCCCTCTTCTCCTTGGCTGCCAGGGAACTCAGAGCTCTGCTTTATCCTCGATATACAAGTTGGGTTTTTAGATGCAATCTTTTTACTCCCCTTGCTTCCTTGGCTCCTTTAGTTTTTAACTTAGAATTTTTGTCTTAAGATGGCAGATTAAAAAAAAAAAAAAAGTAAAAAAAAAAATCCAGTTTCACTGAACCGCTTAAAATTCTACTCTTAACCTACATAGCTTCTCCAGGAAAAAGGGAAAAAGAAATCCCAGTCCAGGTGTACTATCTACAGATGCTGTCCCCAAACTGCCTCACTGTCTCTGCCCCACTGGGAGAATCATTTACCAACCCCTTTGCAGCCTGGTGGGCCAGTTCCAGCCCTTTCAGCCTCTCCAAAATCCAAGCACGCCCTGACCATCAGACCTGGCTCCCAGACCTTGGTCATCAATCTCTTGCCCCTCAGCTCACTGCTTCCTTCTGACCTCCTGCCTCAGAGACCCCCACCTGAGCATCACCCTTGAGAGCAGCCCCCGTCCGGGCATGATGCGATCTCATGCATGAGGCCTTGGCAGATAGAAGGACAGGAGCCCTTGTCCTCTGTGGCTGGGTGGCAATATCTATGGTTTTCCCAATTTGGGTTAGCTATATTTTCAGCTGAGTAATAATAAGCAGCACTAATATTTGTTGTACCCCCTGTATTTGTTAAGTCATTATGCCTCGTACTCCATACGCATTCTCTCTTTTAATTCCTCAGTGAGGGAAAAGCCATCTTATCCTCCACTTTAAAGATGACAAAACTAAGGTGCATGTATTCTTTTTTAATCTGCATCCAGGACATAAGCTCCAAGGAAGGAGAACAATGGCTGCCTGGTGTGCCCTTCTTAGCATCTCTCACATCCTGGCCCAGAAATTCAATATGTAATTTCTGATTTATCAATTTATTGATCAACAGAATGAAGCACACATCCCTCAAAGCAATCATAATGCCTCCCAGAGAACCGAAGTAGGTCATGGAGCTCTGAAACGCAGCTGAATTGGATTCTGCCTAGGGCTACTCCAGCTGGCAGGACGGAAGCTCTTATGCGACACCATCAGAGGACAGAGATCAGCTGGGGTACAGCCCTGTCCCTGAGCCGGGCTGCACAGCACTGTGGGGTCCGGGGGCAGGGTCTTATTGGGGCCCAGCCTCCCTCTAGCTTTCGTCTCAGCCCATTCTGCTGTAGCTTTTTCTCTCTCCCCATGAGGGTCTTAGTGGACTGGCATAGAGTAGATGTCAGTGAAAAGAAGGAGGGAAGGAGGGAAGGAAAGAAAGGGAAGGTAGGTAGTCTCATGAGTTACGAGGTAGCTCCAACACTTTGATTTTAAAGAACACAGTCATCTCTGGGTGGGAATGAGGACTCTTGTTCATCCTGGAGTAGATGAGCATAAGGAACCTTTCGGGAAAGGAGACTTTAAAGAGCTAATGACAAGGTGGGCGAAGGCAAGCCTGCAAAGACCAGCCTTTTGGGGGAACCCTACCATTTCTCCAAGGGGCTACCCCCAAAGCTACTAGTAGTCCTCAGCTCTGGAATCCACTCTTTGCTGGGAGAGATGCTCATTTCTCACATAACTGCTCCACACTCTCCCTACACTGGAGGCTGATTAACTGTAGGAGAAAGCAGTGCCAACAGCTGAAAACTTAAAACAAAGGGTCTGTACAAAAGAATCTTGTTCCTCCTCCTTTTCATTTATTTCAAACAATTTTACCCTCCGTAGTCCCGTATGGCTCCTGCATAAATTACTCTGCAAGACTGGCCTGCTGTTAGCACGCTTGCCTCACTGCCTTTGCTCCCACTTCAGATCTGCCAGTTAAGCTCTAAGCATCTTGAAAACGTATTGTCTGGAACGAAACAACCAATTATGCTTTCAGGTTTTGTGGCATAATATCGCCGAAACCAGCAATTACAGAATCAGAATGGCATCAGATGGGGGTAGAAGGGAGTTAGCACGGATTATTCTTTAAATAGCAGTTACATGAACTCATAATAAATAGGTATTAAGCGTTAAATGTATGATAAGTAATTCTTGACAATGCAATTATCCAAACAGAAGAGGGAAAAGTGGCAATATGGCATTGTCAAATGCTTTTGTGCCTAGTGCTCTCAGTTAGACTGAGAGGTGGAGGGAATTTGTCTTTGTTCCAGCCGGCAGTGGAGACAAGAGTACAGATGTGGGTACTGAAGGGAATTTGGTGAGTTCCCGAGGGATGGCGAGGTTTCAAGAAAGCAGAGCCTTTTCCACTGGGGCAGAATGGGGCTGACCAGAAAATTCCATGATAAGAAGCTCAGTGTAATGCATAGTCAGTTAATCAAACATATTGAGGAGGTCCCTGCTAGGGAATACCTTCCATGTTTGTGGAGAGCCTGGTGCTGAGCAAAAAGCAGAAATCCAGGAAGTGTTTGTTGAGCTTATTGGGCACTTAGAGGCAGGGCTGCTGTGGAAGGCCATCTGGGTTGTGCACTGCACAATTCCAAGGAGCAACATTCATAGAGACTGAGATGTGAATAGCTTTTCTGGATACTGTGAGATGCTGTGGTCTTGCTTAGAAAGTGCCATGGAATTTGAATCTGTGAGTTTGGCACTGAAGCCTGATTTTCAAAGAAAGGAAAATAACATTTCAAGTTAGTCAGTGTTTTTCAACAATGTAATTTTATGACTGAAATGAAGTACCCTATGGCCAGACTACTTGAAATCAAATCCAAGCTTCCTTTTCAAGCGGTGTGTCTTTGGGAAAATTACTTAAACTCTCTGATCCTGTTTTCCTAGTTATGAAATTTGGGTAAATAATAGTACTTACCTCCTGGAGTAGTTATTTAAGATTAAATGATGTAATGGATTAATGAGCTTGTGAATAACTGTTCATAAAACTTCTTCTCTTTTCCTCATAGGCACTCATTAGACTACACTTCTTAGCCCCCTGGCAATTAGGGGAGACCACATAACTGAGTTTGGGCTAATACGATGTGAGTTAAGGTGAAGCATGTTACTTTCCAGCCTGGCCCAGAAAAGTTAGCTGAGAATTCCAAAATCCTGGGACATGGCCAAGCCATAGGATGGAAGAAGCCTGGGTCCCTAAAACATCACGTGGTGGAGAGGTCCCCGCCAATCTGGTACACTGGGCAAGAAATAAACTACTCTTGTATCAAGACAAAGAAATAAGGGGTTGATGGGTAATAACAGCCACCATTACTGTAACTAACACATCATTTAGAGGACAGCATGTGTGTTGTAACCATATTACCTTGAGTGAGATATGGTAAGGCCAGACGCAAATCGAGACAGAGAAACTGGGCTTTCATACACAGCTCTATGAAGAAAACACAGTGCCACTCCAAAACCAGTTCAGACCAGTGAAAGGTGCCTGGAGCTACCTAGAGGCAAGCTCTGCAGAGGAAATTTGCTAGAAATTTCTGGGCGATCAGTAGCCCTGTGGTACCATGTAGCTATGCTGCAGGAGACAAGCCCAGCTGAGCCCAGACTTACAGTCATTCCTGTCCAGGTGCCAGGCACATCAGTCGCCCTGGGAAAGCAAGTCACCATGTGGGGGTGGCCCCCGTGGTGAGGAAATGAATCCTCCAACCACCTGCCATGTGACAGGCAAATCCTCTGGCCCCAGTCAAGTCTTTGGAAGACTACAGCTCCCACCAGCAGCTTCACTGCAACCTCCTGAGCCAGAGCCACCCAGCTAAGCTACTTGGATTCTCAACCATCAATGTCTGTTGTTTAAAAAACAGCATTGCCCTGCCTTTGGGCCCTGGGGGTCACATAATCACAAAACTATAAAGCTCAGAGAGTGCCATCCAGGTCAACTCTTTCTTGTTTCCCCATTATACAGATAGGAAAACTGAGGCCCAAAGAAGGGAAGTGATTTGCCCAAGGTTTTGTTTCATGATGCTCACGTCCCCAGAAATAATCCTTACTCCACAAAACCCTCGGCCTCTTCCATGAATCTCTGCTCCATCTTCTTCTTTGGGGGAGTCTAGGCTCTCTCCTAAAGCCATTGCTTTCCCAGATGCCCATTCCACAGGTGCAACCTGGGCTGAGCATTTCCTCCCCTCACCCCACTTCTAGATTGCCACTCTTCAACCCAACACGAAGCTCTTGTTCCTCTGACCTCACACAGCTGTGCTTTGTGCTCCTTTACCCTTCCGCACTGCCGGTCCTCTACCTACGAGACATCATTTTCATCCCTCGCTAAAGACTCAGGCTCCTGGTTCCATTCTCCCTCTCCCCTGATCCCCAAGACCTGCTGGTATTGACGTGATTCCAGCATCCTCATGGGCACCATCAATCCCACACCCTAGTTTTACCTCCGACATCCCTTTTGGTCATAATGTTTGTCTTTTCTCCCCTCCAACCACCCACCCATGGACAAGATGCTTACCCTTGTACCCTTATTCCCTTGCCTTTCTCTCTATCCTGGGTCCACAGCAGCCCTGTCTCTGTGCCCACCACCCTGCACAGGACAGCTTCATCACGGGGATCAATAATGTACCTCACAACAGTTAAAGCCCAAGGGTGTTCCTCTGCTCTCCTGTAACTTGGCCTTTCTACTGTTGGCATTAATGACTTCGGGGTCTACAGACTCCAATACCCTTCCAATGTCTCTGGCCACTCCATCTCATTCTTCTTCATGAGGGCTCATTCCATCCCTCCCTTGAGGTCCCCAGGATCATTCTAGTTACTCTTCAGTGTGGACTCAGTGTTCCTTTCTGCCTCCTGTTGTGCATTCTTCCAGCTTCAATAATCCTCAATGCCAGTGCTTCCACAGGTGACATCGCCGGGCTAGCTCTCTTCTGAGTCTCTGACAACCTATCTGGATGTCAACAGGTGCATCAACTCACCCTAAACCTGCCATTCTCCAAGTATTCCTATGTCACCTGCCACCAGGTGCTCAAACAGACCCCCTGATATTTCCCTGAGTTAGCCCTTCTCCTTCTTCTCCCTTTCATCCTCCTCTCTTTCATCGTCTGTTAGTGTAGTCTATCCACTACATGTTTTGTAAATTCATCCATTTCTCTCCAACCTCACTGCTCTGTTTCATTAACATCCCTCTCAGATTCCTGCTTCCATTCCAACTCCTGCTGTGGCCTGAGGGATTTTCTAAAGTATAAATCTGGCCATGTTCGTCCCTAATGTTCGTCCCTTCCATGGTTCCTTGTTGTTCTTAGAAGGAAGTCCAAATCCTGTGATGGCTCCTGATGCCTGCATTGTCTCGTCCCAGGATACTTTCTCTAGCCTGGCTCATGTCACTCAAGCTCATGTTCTAGATTCTGACCATACAGCACTACTTTAAGACCTTGAACAAGGCTAGAGTATCTTACCTCTGGGGCTTTCCCCCCATGTTTTTCTTCTACTTAGACTACTTCTTCAGTATCATCTATCTCCACTCATTCCTATTTGTCTTTCTGACCCTAGACTATAGGCCCTCTCCTCCAGGAAACCCTCCATCTTCTCCCAGGCTAAATTAAGGCCCCTTTTCTTTGTCCTCACAGCTCTCTCTACTCACCCTACCCTGGCAATTGGCACAGGGCATCGTAACAGACTCTTTATGGGTCGGAATCTTGCAAAGGCCATCAGCTTCAGGAGGTGTGCACTCTGACTTTCCACGCCAGCATCACTGGTACCCAACACAGACCCTGGAACAGATGGGACTGGGAAAGCACTTAGCATATAAATTAAGTTGTAAGGGATCCATGGTGATGGAGAGATTGGACATCATCAGTTTTCCACCAGCTCTGCTCACTGTCATCAAGAGGGGCTGTAAACTAATTCGCCAAACAATGCTTTGGTTTTGACATCACCAAAAGTCTAGGGCAGTTTGACTAACTGTTTTACCAAGTGAACGGAACCTTGGAGTCATTTTAGATACTCCAAATATTTTGTAACATTTAGTGTCATTTTTTTCTTAATTTCGAATACACGCATAAAGTAAAAACTTGCTAAACACAGGGAAATAATAGCAGGAGGAAATCAGACATAGGCCACCACAAATGGAGCATGTTGTTAAATTTTTAACGTGTATTCTTCCAGCATGTTTTCTATTCAAGTCTATTAAACTTTTTGCTTTTCTAAGAAGTTAGTGTCTATGGTACACGCTGTAGCTTGCTTTTTAAAAATTAGGACAGTTAAAATGAACATTTTCAATGTTAGTATATATACTTCTCTTGGTTTATGGCCTTAGTGAGTGTCCCGCATTTTATTACAGATGTACCACTGTTCACATCACTAAACCCTAAACTGGGGAAGGCTGGACCTTTGGGCTATTTCCATTTTCTGCTGGAGAAATCTGATAACTTTATTTTTGTACACATTCATTTCGACTTTCCTGAGTGTAAAGGGTGGACATCATTAAGACTTCTGACACCAAAACACATACTTAGAAATTCTAAATTAATTCCCTCTCACTAGAAGGTAGAAGGGTTTTGTATCATTAAAAATATGTACATATATAATTGCCTACCTAACAGGCCCCTATTATCATGAAAATTTGTGTCTGTCCTTACTAGAGATTGAACTTAATAAATTAATACATTTGGGGAGCACACAATCATTCTGTACTTTTGACTGTTACCATCATTTCAGCTTGGTTTGCACACTTAGAGAAAGCTCAGTCACCACCACCCGACCTAACCTCCATGTAAGTCGGACTGAGCTGTGCGGATTTTATTTGCATCTCTTCATACATTACAGAAACATCGACAGGTCGGCCCATTGGCTCTTGGGGAAGAGATCCATTCAGCACACACTCGTTGAGATCTACCATGTTCCAGGTCCCACTAGAGGCACGAGGAACCCAGCAGCGAATAAACAACCAAGATCTTTTTTTATTGGATACTTACACTCCATCAGGGCAGACAGACAATAAAAAGTCAGCCAATGAACAATGTACAATGATTTCAGCAGTGACAAATGGAGTGAAGAAAAAAGGGTTGTAACTGTAGAGAAAGATAAGAGAGTCTCAATAGAGTCTTAATAGAGAACAGCTGCAGGTGGATGTGGGGTGCTCAGTTGGGACACTTCTGCGGACATTGGAGCTTCAGCGAGGTGTCCGATAGGGTGGCAGTGTCTGATGTGTCTGATAGGGATGTGGGTCCCAGATAGACAAAACGGAAATTGCAAGAAGTTGGCATATTTGAGCATCAGAAAGGAGGTCAGGGTGTCTTTAGAAAGTGTAGAGGGGAGAAAATGCTAGAAAATAGGTCTGAGAGTAACAAGGGGTTGGAAAATGTAGGCTTTGGGGCCACAGAAAGGAATTTTGAATACCTAATAAATAACCAGGAACTTTCAAGTTTCTAATGTTGTGTTTTTATCACAAAATCCTGATTATTTAGTATGTATAAGTCCCACTTTATGCAGTTTCTGGCTCAGATCAGGCACTTGGCCCTATTTGTTATTTCTCAACTCAAAATGATACTCTGACAGCAATAATTCTGAGAGAAAGAGAAGTCATCGCAAAACATAGGATTTGAAAGACTTTGAGTTAAATACAGCATGGTACGCAGAGCGCTCATTTGGTTAATTGTGGGTGGAATTATTTGAGCAAAACATTTTGTGCCTACGAGCAACCGCAGGTGCAGGCAGAGAGGCTTGTGAGAATCTTTAGCCAAATTCGTTCCTTAAAGTTCCCCCAGAAGTTGGCACCGGTTCCCTTTCCTCGTGGTTCCTTCGGTCCCTGCTTTGATGGCAGAAACATGTGACAGCTGTGAAGTTTTTTTGGCAAGTGTATCCACTCAGGCGGATTTCCTGTCTCCTTTCCTCCTCAGCAGATGCCAGAAAACAACTGAATGTGTTTCTGAGTTTATTATTTTAGGGACTTCACAGATAGACTCTCTAGTTCATAGACAGAGCCCAGAACTTTATCCACTCTACCGTATATTCATCCATTCATACCCTCCTCCTCCTTTTATTAAGCTCCCAGCACTTGTTAGACAGCAAACGTGAGCATAACTCTCGCCCTCCCAGAGTTCACCATGGGTTACACAGGCAATCATTAAGTTATGATTGGGCTAAAGGCTGTGAATAGAAAGTCCTGAGTGCTGAGAATGGGAAAAGCTAACTTCTGCATGAAGATCAGGGACGTCTTCCCTGGGAAAAAAATTTTGAACTGAATTTAGAACAATGAATAGAAATTAACTGTACGTACCAGCTTAGGAGGGCAGGGGATAGAGAGCATTTCAAACAAAGGGACACACAAAATCCTGGAGCGTGGAGAGTGTGGCATGTTAGAGAATTGCAAGAGCAGCGTGGCTGGAGTTTAGGAAACTAAGGAGAAGAGGTAAGAGATTAGGGTCAAGCAAGAGGAGGCATCCACTGGGGTATTGTAGGTCATGTTGAGCAGTTAGAAGCTTATCTGAGGAGCGATGGAGTATGGGTTAGCCATTGCTGCCGAACAAATTGCCCCACATCTCAGTGGCTTAAAACAATTATTAGTCACATGATGATGGGGCAGCTGGGAATGACTGATCTAAGTTGCATTCAGGTGTTCATGGTTGTGCTCATTAATTTTATTTGTGTTTGGTCAATCTTGGCCGTGCTTGGTTGATCTTGGCTGTGCTCTTTCATGTACCCACAGGTCAGTGGTGTGGGGGGGATGTAGGGGTGCTCTGCTCTAGGACGAACTTGGTTGGAGCATCTTGACTGGGGGAGCTCTGATCTACAAGTCTCATCACCCTAGGACCAGTATGCTAGCCCAGGCAAGTCTACTTGAGGAGGAAGGCACAAGCATGAGGAGGCAGACAAAGTTTCCCAGGCTGTACTGTCAATTCCATCTTACTTCATTGACCAAGTCATGTGGTCAAACTCAGGTCAAGGGTAAGAAAACAGACTGCCTCCTTACTAGGAAGAACTGAGCTGTCACTGGTTAAAGGGTGTGAATACAGACAGAGGTGAAGAATTGGTATCATTGGTGTAATGTGCTATCATTGGTGTAATGTGCTATCAGTGGGAAGCTAATGACAACTTTCAAGCAGGTGGTTAACAATGTTGTCTGAGAGAGTTCTCCACAGCACCAAAATCTACTCCTAAGAGGGCCTGAAAATGACTTTGTAAGATATCCAGACACTTATCTATTGTCTTAAGCTCCCTCTACACCCCGAACTCATAGAATCTTAACTCTCCCATTTCAAGCTTTCAAAACCAGTCCTTCTCCTCCATCACTACTACCACTCTCCTGAGTTACTGTGCCTATCATCTCCCTCCTGAACCATCATAAGTGTCCTTCCCACCTTCCACATTGCCCCCAGAGAAGCCTTTAATCTTCTCTTTTCCACAAGATAAGGTTTTCCTTCCTTGGCTTGGCATTCAAGGTCATTCTTTTTTTTTTTTTTTTAAAGATTTTATTTATTTGACAGAGAGAGATCACAAGTAGGCAGAGAGGCAGGCAGAGAGAGAGGAGGAAGCAGGCTCCCTGCTGAGCAGAGAGCCCGATGCGGGGCTCGATCCCAGGACCCTGGAATCATGACCTGAGCCGAAGGCAGAGGCTTTAATCCACTGGGCCACCCAGGCGCCCCATTCAAGGTCATTCTTAAGATGGTGCTATATTGGGCGCCTCGGTGGCTCAGTGGGTTAAGCCTCTGCCTCAGCTCAGGTCATGATCTCAGGGTCCTGGGATCGAGTCCCGCATCGGGCTCTCTGCTTGGCAGGGAGCCTGCTTCCTCCTCTCTCTCTCTATCTGCTTGTGAACTCGCTCTGTCAAATAAATAAATAAAATCTTAAAAAAAAAAAAAAAAGATGGTGCCATATTTCTTTTCCAGGCCCATGTTCCATGCTTTTTGTCCCAGAAGCACTGTGATCCAAATATAACTGACCCTCTATCTTCTCCCAGCTTTACTCTCGCATACTTCTGAGTCCCTGCACACTTTTATTTGCTCTGCTTTTCTGCCCGAATTTCCCTTCCCCTTATTGTTCATCTGAAAACCTGTTCATCCTTCAAGTTCCAACTCAGTGCTCGCCACCTGTCTGTTATATCTGCCTGTCTTCTGAGGGAAGAACTATTGGTCCCTCTTCTCTGCTTCTTTATATCCTACCTACCCTAGTGTATGCTATTATTTGCTTCCAGTCCTTTCTCCTTTTACAGCATTGGGGGTACACATCTCTCTTGGCCATGTGTGAGATGAATTGGGTATAAGAAAACAATATTAAAATTTTGCTTCTACTTATTTTGACTAGTATGCTTTAAAATTTTATATTTCTTATACACATTTTATAATATGTTAGTGTAGAGGTACAGGAATATCATTCATAAATAATTATTAGAAATAATTGTTAAAGATCTGTGCTTAAAATGTTTTTTGGTGTGCTCAAGGGAAAAAACAACAACTGGAGACCATTCTTCTAGACATTACAATCTCTAAGAGATGAGACCGCAATATCAAAACCAGACTTGAACTTACTTAGTTTTAAGTGACAGTCCAAAGTACTAACTCACCCAGAATATTTTCATTGCAATGTTGAGCAAAGCTGTCAGGTAAAAAGTAGAAGGCCTTCTACCTCCCCTCACCCCTGCAACCCACACACAAATAGCTATTGAGGAAGCTTTTATAGACTATTTTTTAAATTTAATTTTGTTAGCATACAGGGCAATGTTGCTTTCAGGCACAGAATTCAGTGATTTCTCACTTACATACAACACCCAGGGCTCCTCACAAGTGGCCTCTTTAATATCCATCACCCATCTAGCCCATCCCCCACCCACCTTCCTCCGTCAACCTTCAGTTTGTTCTCTGTTATTAAGAGTCGCTTAGATGAACCATGAGAGACTATGGACTCTGAAAAACAACCTGAGGGTTTTGAAGGGGCGGGGGGTGGGAGGTTGGGGGAACCAGGTGGTGGGTATTAGGGAGGGCACGGATTGCATGGAGCACTGGGTGTGGTGAAAAAACAATGAATACTGTTACGCTGAAAAGAAATAAAAAACTAAAAAAAAAAAAAAAAAAGAGTCGCTTAGATGGATTATTGTAGTTTTCCTGGACTCCTGGAAATAAATCAAAAATTGGTTCTGGGTACTTAGGAAACATATCTCCGCTCACTGTTGTGGATGGATCAAAAGTGTGTATTCTTTAGAATCAATCCCACAGAAAGACTGAAGCAGATTTTCTTTAGGATTTATTCTAGAATGTTTGTTTATGTAGGGAACACCCTCAGTCTCTCTCTTTTTTTTTTTTTTTTTAAGATTTCATTCATTTATTTGACAGAGAGAAACACAGCAAGAGCAGGAACACAAGCAGGGGGAGTGGGAGAGGGAGAAGCAGGCTCCCCGCCGAGCAGGGAGCTCGAGACAGGGCTTGATCTTGAGCTGAAGGCAGACGCTTAACTGGCTGAGCCACCCCGGCACCTGCCCCCAGTCTCCATCTTTTTAATATAAACCCAGCACGGCTGAGGATTGGATTTAGGCTGTTGGCCTTGCAAATAATCTTCATTCAAAAGACTCTCTTCACTTCTGAGCCAGTAGATTGACCCTCCCGTGGTTGCCAGAAATGAAAGTGTCACTTAAATGTCTTTGTCACTAGAACAAGATGCCTGTTACTACATTTAATAGCAAGAGCCAAGTCCCCCAGAAACATTATTTGTTCTAATAGAAACAATAATGGCTAGCTTTCCCAAATACACACTGTGTCCTGGGTACTCTCTTTCACGCTTAATCCTCATATTAGCCTTGACATAAGTGTTTTCAGTATCCCCATTTTATAAATCAGAAAACTCAGGGCTTCAGTGTTTTATCCAAGGCCACATGATTAATAAGCGGTGGAATGAGGATTAGAGCCCAGGTCTGTCTTAATCTACAGAGAGCGCTTTTAACTCTTAAACTAGCCTGGGTCTAAAAATAAATCAATTAATCCAAATGAAGAGGCTGGAGAACATTAAGAATTTTTCCCAGTTTTAAAATTCTAAATTTACCTGAAAAAAATATTCTGAAATATTATGTAAGGTACTCTGAAGTCAAAGAACAATGTCTTTGTTTAGCAGCTCTTGTTCTGGAAGCTCCATGCCTCAGTACCCCTCCTAATCAGCCAAGCACCTGAGGTCGTCCATACAGATCACCTGCCATTAAGACAAAAGCAAAAGTCCCGAATCTGCTTACAACAAAAGCCTGCAGTGTCCCCAACATCAAGGCACGTGTGATTTCCTGCTGTTTTCTCCTCGCCAGATGTGGAAACGAATGTCTTAATCTGGGGAAGATTTTATAATTGCCAAAGATGACTATTATACTTTTTTTTTTTTTCAGAAACACGGGTTCATTTTTAGAAAAGAAAAAATAAAAAAGATTGCATAATGGTGAAGTGGAAATTCACAAGCAAGCAGGCGGCACACATGTCGGCTGCTCATTCCTGCTGTAGAGAAGAAGGATGAATTCCAGCTCAAATATTAGTCTGATGATGCTCCCAGGTGGGAGACCATTTTTATAGAGCTTAATCTCATTTTTAAAACAAAATGCATATCGAATAAATACTTCCAGAGGTGTTGTCCTGAAAAAGAACACAGCTAAAAAGCTGAACCAAAGCTAAACAAGGTTGACACAGTACCTGATTTAAAAGGGATAATGTGAGCCAGGGTTATTCAGTTGCAAGAGGGAAATGGAAAAACTAAGAACTGAGGAAGATCTTGAGCACCTGGATATTTCTTCTGCCCCCAATCCGCCATCCTCTCCTCTCTGACCATTGGATTCCTGGCTGGCTCCTCCCCCTGCTCCTCTCCCCTCCCCCACGGTCCCACCAAGCGGACTTCCTGACGTCCCTTCTTAAGGCTCTCTTTCCTCCCCGCCCTCTCCTTTGCAGCGGCCCTAATCACTGTCCTCGGTCCAGTTTTCATTCCCACACATATGAATTATGATGAGGAGGTGAGGGAGCAAAATTAAGAACTCAGGTTTGAGATCCTTGCAGAAAATGCAGGCGGGAGAGAGAGACTTCCCCTGGAAGAGCAAGCCCCTTGAGGGCAAATAGAGACTCTTGGTTTGGATTCCTCCCACCCCTCCACATACCCCCAGTGCAGGCCCCGGGGTAAGGATGCGAGTGCAAGTTGTTAATTTGGGAGGTGAAGTACATGCAGGTGACAGGGAGGAAGGGAGAATAAGCCACAGCCAGTTCAGGAGGCTTTCCTGAGCCTGCCGGCACTGCAGGTTACGGGTGTTCTATGGAGCCAGACTCCAGGAGGCCAGACAGACCCAACTCAGAGCCAATCTGGCTGCAGGCTGGGCCAGCCGGGGCACTGCACACCTCCCATCAGGCTTGGGCAGAGGGCTGATGCTAGAAGCCTTGGTTTGCTGAGCTGCAGCAGGGCAGCGAGAGCAAACCCTCCAGCAGGTGGAAGGCGCACATCGAAAGGATAAAGGGACACGGGGGCAGCAGTTACAGTGGAACAGGTGTGACACTGAAGGTGACCACGACAAACAAAGGCAGATCTAATGTCCTGTGTAAGTCAGTAACAGAGCTCACTCAGTTCCTGTGGACTATATTGAGGTCACCGCCTTAGCCTCAGTGCCCACGGCATGACGTGGTTCCTCGAATACAGAAATGAACTCTTGTGGGATAAATGTACCAAGTGCTGCAGGAAATACAGAGGAGAGGGCGACTCTTTCCCATAACATGTTCGCCTCAGAAACTGGCTCAGGTGTTGCCTTTTCCTTTCCTTCCCAAGAGATTGCCTTTCCAGCCTCCTCTGCAGGTGTGCGAGGCCATGGGACTGGGTTCTGGCCAGTGGGATGCTCAGAGGGAGGTCACCACTGCCAGGCCTGAGCCACTCCAGCCCCCAAGCACGGTCCTCCAGGCCTTCTTACCTGCGCCTGGACCAAGAGAGCCCCGAGGGCCTAGAGGGAGGCTCAGCCAAAAGATGGGCAAATCCTGGGTCACTGAGTTTGCCCCTTGGAGGAGAACTGCCTTGGAGAACAACTGGGAACACTCAGGTTGGACATTTGTTGATTAAGAAATAGACTTTCATTGGGAGAGGCTGCTGAGCTCTTGGGAACCCATTACATTGAACTCATTACAGTGGCTAGCCCACCCTAATACGGGGTGGGGGGCTCAGTAAATATTTGTGAGCAAAGGGCTGAGTGGTTGTTAATTGGAAGAGACGGTCTATTTCACTCTGCTCGAAGTTGGCAATGTAAATGGGGAAGCCTGAGAACGGTGGGTCCCTGGTGACAGCGGGCAGGAGAGGCAAGATGACAGAATAGCCAATGTTATGCCATTCCCTGGGGCACTGGAGGCCAGCCCTGCTATCAGCTCTGTGAGCAGGACCCGTATTGTTTAAACTTCTCTTGCAAAAGTATGAGAGCCCATTTCTCTTTATCGTATTCCCAGAAAAATGGAAAAAGTTTGGCCTCCTGTCTGCATGAGATCACCTCTTAACACGTGATGGTTATTATTAAGTCACCTCCTTCCACTCTCCTAAGTTCTCAACTCATTTCACAAATCAATATGGAAACTAGCTTTGTAGTTTCAGCCCTTTGGAAATTGAAGAAGCCTTGCAAGAGGTTCAGCTTCGCCGGGGAGCCAGTGGCAGGGGCCCAGTCTGTGTGTACGAAGTGAGCAGTTTCTCCCAGAGCTGGCCAGCTGCGCCTTCTCCTCTTCCTTGGCTCCCCCTTGAAGAAGGGAGGCGGAGGCAGCGACAGCCCAAAGACTTCCAAGAGGAATAATACAGAAGAAAATATTAGACACTGCCTCTGTGCCAGGCTCCGTATGTCTCCGTTATACTCGAGTCTGGCAACAGTCCTATGAATAGGTGTCATTATTTCTGCTGAACAGATGGAGAAACTGAGACAGAAATAGATTAGATAAAGTCATATGCAAGAGATCAAACAGGTGATAGGCTATGGCAGCCACAGTTGGAAGCCAGTGCTATTCATTTCTCCTGTGACCTATCGTCCCGGTGCCTGGAGCTGGTTACTTACTCTCATGGGGTGAACCGTGCCCTGGAGGAGGATGCTGGAGTCAGTAACCTCCGGTATCTCTGAATGAAGCTTATTTGAAAATCAGGTCCTTGCAGATGGTCAAGGTCAGATCAAGTTAAGGTTTTAGAACAGGCCCTGATTCAATATGACTGACATAAAAAGGGGGGCACTGGGACATAGACATTCGGAGAGGGAGGATCCCGTGAAGACAGGGTGAACCCGGTCTGGGCTACGAGAGCCCGGGAGGAAGGAATGCACCAGATTCCCTCTCAACCCTCTCAAGCCCTGAAAGGAAGCAGCCTTGTCAACACCTCTGGTTGAGACTTCCAGACTCCAGAACCACAGGACAATACCTCTCTGTTCTTCAAGTCACGGAACCTGTGGTTCTTTATTACGGCAGCCCCAGGAACTGAGTGTACTTGCCACCTTGAAGTCTCACACTTCTCAGCTGTCAGGAGGGCAGGATCTCCCTGAAAGAAAGTTGCAGGGCCGGTTGAACGAGCTCATGCATGGACCACACCAAGCAGGGCCCAGTCAATAGCCCGCTTATTCCTAACATTATTCTGCAGGAAAAACTCCCCCAGGAACTCTGCAGAAAAGCTACCAGTGGTTTTATCCTGCTTGGCCCCTCCCTTAGGGAGAACACTTTCTTACTCTCGGACGCTGCCTCCTTTTCTAGGGGGTCTCTTTAATAAGGCAGTGTTAATTAACCAACAAAATGAGTAGCAGGTAATTTCTCTCCCAGGGTTGCGTGAGGAATAAAGGAAAGCTCTTAGTCAGGTGTCACGTTCTGTTCGTCTGGGAGGGGATGTGATCACTAGGGTCACATGAGCCTACTTCTCGCTGAGGGAATGTTAGAAAAGCTGTGACCCAAGATTCCTGTCTTGCAGTGGGTTCTCAGTCCAACCGGCATCATCTAGCGACAGAAATGATTGTCGGTATAACCCAAGTCCTTCCTTGCGTTTGTCCAGTGTACTGTTACCCCTCGAAGTCTCTGTCCCTTGTTCCATAGCCCGCTCTCCGGCTTCCAGCTCCCAGCGTCTCCAAAAAGCACCTCCTTCTGCCCCTTTCCATTCTGTGTTTTGTCTCTCTTGCCCCCTCTTCTCCCCATCTGTGTTCTGATTTCTTGACTGCATAGGATAGAAGTGAAACCAAGAGGCAAAGCCACGGTGCTCATCGGCAGGGGCCGATGAAACCCTGAGAGCACGCGTGTGTTAATCCTTTTTGTCCCACTCCGGTGCGGCAGGGCTGATTCGATAAAAGGACAATGGCAAAAGCACTGTCAATATGATCTGAATTTAAATCCCCAATCTGGCAAATGCTAGCTGGGCAGGGTACTTAGCGTCTCTGAACCCCTGAACGCTTATCCACAAAAGGGGGATCCAAATGCACATTTCACAGGGGACGCCGAGGATTAAATGAGATCACAAACGCAAATCCCTCGGCGGTGTCCCACCCTAGCAGACACATGGTCACTATCACTAATCGCCACCAATTTGTTAAACAGGCTTGAGTTGGAGGATACCGGCAGAACGCCTCCTGAGTTTTTTTTGGTGGTGTCCCTCTACGTTTATCCTTTAGGGCAAGTTCTTTCCCTGTCCCTGGAGGAAATTTGGGACAGGCTCCAAGACTCAATCTGGATCACAAAATTCCTTAAATCTGTCTGCTTGCCCAAACAACCTTATTACAGTAATTCAAATGCCTGGTCTGGTGTGGAGATGGAAACTTCGCCCTCTGCTCCGACAGCCTAGCCCCCTGCGGTGGGAATAAAAGGACAGGTTTCTTTCATCTTGCCTGCTGTATGCTTCTGTCCCTCCCCAGTCTGGCCAAACTAGGCTTCTAGGATGGGACCTAGTAGAGGAGGAAAGAGGAAGAAAGGTATTATTTGACGAGAAAAGTCATGTATCCGCTGCTGTTTCCAACTGACTCTTTGGTTCCTATGGTAATTCTTCAGCTCTTCCCCGACCCCGGATGCTGGGAATCAGTCTTTCCCCAGGATCCAAAGACCTTCTAGGACCTTCCTAAGGGGTAAAGCCTGGAAGCTACAGCCCGGCCTTCATGAATCTAGCAGGTGGCCGCATATACCCCTCCTGGGCTTCACTCTGGCCTGGTGCTAGCTCCTGTCCCCTGTCCCTCCACGGCCGCCTCACAGAAGTTCCCGCACTTCCCAGAACAGGAGGGGCTCTTTTTCACACTGGAGGCTGTACATTTGCAGGTGCATATCCCTCCACCTAGGACCTGCTTTTCTCTCTTCTGTACCTGGGAGGGGGCAGCCTTTCCATGAAAAAAAGGTAAAATTACACACCGTGTGACAAAGGGGCCATTTCACCAGGGTGGGATTGTTCAATAAATAGTGTTAGGGTTGCTGGCTAGCCATTTGAGGGAAAAAAATATATATATATATAGATGTAAAGTTTCTACCTCACACCTCGATGGGTATGAAAATAGTATGTAATAGTGGACTGTTTTGTTTTTCTCTGACTAGGATGTCTTTGCTACTGTGAATAATGCCGCAATGAATGCTGAGTGGTGCAAATATCTCTTTGAGACCCTGATTTCATTTCCTTTGGATATATATACCCAAAGTGGATTTGCTGGATCATAGGGTAGTTCTAGTTTTAATTTTTTGAGGACCCTCCATACTGTTTTCTGCAGTGGCAGCCCTGGAATTACTTGCTTGTGATTCTTTAATTCATCAGAGCTGGAGGCTGTCATACAGAAAACCTTGCCAAGAAAATAATACTCACCATATGCATAGAGCCCAGCACGTTAACAGAAGACCCCAGGACCAGACACAGAAAAACAGATGAATTAATGGGATCGGGGTGACCCTGAATCCCAGTCATGTGGGAAGTTGTGGAATATGAATTTATCTTTCCTCTTCTATCATCCCTGTCCCCATTCCAGTCCCAGAAATGTTAGGTCCAAAGAACGAGGTGTCCCAGAGTTCGACCACCTGCCCATTCCTTGGCCCCGCACAGAGAGGGGGAACAAGTCGAAGAACAGACTCTGTGCTCATCCTCCCCTGAAGCTTCTTACGTCACAGATCTGGCATGAGTGGGGGTGGGAGGCAATTTTGAACCAGCCATTATATTGGAGTTTTAAAATGGACTGGACTGAGTTTTAATAAAGGTAGGTTACAGAGAAATTATGTCATCTGCCCAAATCCTCTTGCAAACATACCCAGCAGGAAGGGAGACTTAGAGGCTCTCTGAAAAATGACAGCATTTTATTTGCGTCCTTCCATTAATTAATATTCTTTTTTAAGAAAAAGAATATGAGAGAGAGAATACGGTGCAAAATGGCTAGTTTTCCAGATTTCACAGGCACACCCCAAACTGTGCACAAAAGAAGAAGAGGGACTTTTTTTCCTCCTCAGTTATTAAACAGAAATACTAGGCTTCACTCTGATTGGACCAATTCAGATCGCTCGCCCAGCCTGAAACAGCCACTGTGGCAGGGGTGCCGGCAGTGGGCAAGCTTTGCCCTGATTGACTTGAGCTGCTTCTTAATGTCTCTGAGCCAATCACTGTGATGAGGAAGATTGCCTCAGTCCAAAAAAACCCAAAAAACAAAAACAAACAAACAAACAAACAAACAAAACGGTCTTGGCCTGTAAAAGGGGCTGGCTAGTGGGGAAAAGACAGAGCAGCAATAAATAAAATTATCCCCTAACTTTCCTTTTGGTCAGGAAGGTGTCCTGCCTTTTCATTCGCATTCAGTGTGAGGCTTGGAGCACATTGTAATTCCTCATTGAAATGCTATTTAGAAAGTTGTTTATTTAATCAGTGGGGAAGTCAGCTATTTAGGAGCTAACAACCCAGAAACACAGCTTCTTTCCCATTCAGATCCAATAAGCCTGCCAAGGGAAGCTTCTCTGGGTCCTTAGGCCTTTCTTCCCAGCCATACCCTACCCTGCTCTCTGCAGGCAGTGGAGTCTCCGTCTAAGTGATAACAGTAGCAACTCACATCTGTAACCTGCTTTGCAATTTCCAAAGTGCTTTCCCATCCAGAAGCCATTTAATCCACAAGGGGTGCTGGGGAGGGTGTTGGCCGCTCTGTGCCTTTCATAACCACGTTGTACTAAGGACAGAGAGAAAGGATCGTGAGTGACAGGCTCTGTGAGGCCAGGGTAGTTTTTGTAAAGAAAAAAACAAAACAAAACCAGAAAAAACCACCAAAGGGAACAGCAAAAACAAATGGCCCAATATCCCATCCCATCTGTCCCCAGAGAGATGTCAGCAGCCCCAGTTCCAAGAGGCAACGCCAACATCGGTGACCCTGACCAGGGCAGGGTGGGGGGAGAGGAAACTAAATCAGCTTTTCTTTTTCTTTTTTTTTTTTTTTAATCTTTAGGATTCTTTTTTTTTTTTTTTAAAGATTTTATTTACTTATTTGACAGACAGAGATTACAAGTAGGCAGAGAGGCAGGCAGAGAGAGAGGGGAAAGCAGGCTCTCTGAGGAGCCCGATGTGGGGCTCGATCCCAGAACTCTGGGACCACGACCCGAGCCGAAGGCAGAGGCTTTAGCCCACTGAGCCACCCAGGCGCCCCTAAATCAGCTTTTCTAACCTCCCGGGGGCCCAGATCCCCCCACCAGCCAAGGATAGCCCCCAGAGAGGTCTTGGTGTCTGGTGTTGGTCTCTGGTATAAGAGAAAGGTAGGGAGTGGAATACAGGATTTGTGAAAATTCACCCTGGGCCACTTCACTTTTAAGAAAGACCTACATTAAAAAAAAAAAAAAAAGAGAGAAAGAAAGAAAGAAAAAAAAATGAAAGAAAGAAAAAAAGAAAGAAAGAAAGAAAGACCTACATTAGTATAGGTTTTTACTAAGAAAGAAATCCAAAGAGGATTTTGCTTTGTTCAGAAAAGGGGCAAAGCACAAACAGTGTTCTGGGGTTCAGCGTGAATTTTCCATTGAGCCTTTTTTTTTTAAAGATTATATTTGATTATTTATTTGACAGAGATCACAAGTAGGCGGGGCGGGGGGGAAAGCAGTCTCCCCGCTGATCAGAGAGCCCGATGCGGGGCTCCATCCCAGGACCCCGGGATCATGACCTGAGCTGAAGGCAGAGGCTCAACCCACTGAACCAGCCAGGCGCCCCTGCATTGAGCCTTTACAAGGGCAGTGAGAGCAGCCCCCGAAGGGCTCCTTCCCGAGAGCCACACCCCCATCTCAGCACCAGGCCACCACGGTTCTGAGCTGTGTCTGTACACGTCTGTGCTTTATCTCGATTTACTTTGTGCATCTGTTAGCAAGATGTGGGCTAAGGTACCAGAAGAGCCTACAAGAGGTTTTTTGGGGGTCAGTCTGGGAATGCTCACATTTTTTCCTTATAGATTAATGGTAATTGCTTCTCCGTTTTATGCCAACCTGGCTTATGAAAGGTTTCCTAGGAACCCTCTACTTTCAGAGAGCAGAGGACAGTCGCATACAGAGAAGTGGAATTTCTGTCCCCCAAACTTGCACTTCTTGTCTGATAACGAAACTAATCTCTTCCAAGAGCACCATTCTTTACAGTTTACAAAATGTTTTCCCTTTAACCTGCAAATTGTCTATTGATTTCTGCCTAAAACAAAGTACCTTCTGATGTGGCAGATGTCCCATCAAACAGTCCAAAATGCTGGACTTATGGAATTCGCACCCTATTAACCTGACATCTCTCTAAATGTTTTTCTTCTTCAAAAATGATAATTACATATCATTGCCAGCCAGAATTATTTGGACAGCAATTTGCACATTAATATCTACTCAATTATCATTTCCTGTGGCTATAATTCTAACCCAAAACAAAGCTCAAAAAGATGTATTTTTCTCTCTTTAAAATGGGTTCTTTTTGTTGTTGTTTCCTTATTTTTCACCTATTTTTACCCCAAGTGGATCCATCAAGCTCCAAGAGAGGAGAGTAAGCAAGCCCCGGCCTAGCTTGCCTAGAACAGAGGTTCATTGCTTTACTTCTGAGCAAAGTGAAGGTTACTACATATGCTAAAGTCACATGCGCAAGAGAGGCTGGGTGAGAATTCATGAAAGGGAAGTATGAGAACTCAGCTTCCACGGGAACCTGAACTTTCCTTCTGACCTTCCTCTTCGGGGTGTCAGGGTTGATGTCAATCAACCATGGAGGCTGGGGAGTTTCCAAAGCACAGAAGGTACCAGGGAACTCGACTTCTTATCATTAGGAAGGAGAGGCTTGGCCAGGAGAAGCTGTGGTGCAAAGTGAGGGAGGAGACATAGCCCACATGGTCAGTTCCCTCCTCCCCCGGCCCAGAACTCACTAACTGGGGCACTTCTCCAACTCTTTCAGTGAAGTGCTACTTATAGTTTCATTGCCTTTGGGATGTATTTGGTTTGGGGGAGATGGATGAGAAATGCTTGGAACCAATAGGAGACAACCTCTTTCTGTGTGCATGTCAGCAACATGCCCTTCAGCTGGGATGTTTGGGATCTCTCCTGGGACCTCATGCAAGCATTTCTCTAAGACGGTGATGTCCAGCGAAGTTCTCATTAGGCACAGGTGGCTCATGCACTTGAAATGTGGCTGGTCCAAAATGGAGATGTGCTGGGAGCACATAAGATGCACACCCCATCTTGAAGACTTGGTTCAAAGAAAAGAATGCAAAAAATATCTCATTAGTGATTCTTGTAGGCATTACATGGGGAAATGACAATGTTTTTGGATCTACTTGGTTCAATATTGTGGAAAACTCATTTCACCAGTTTCTCTTTACTTTTAAAGGTTGCTTCTGGAAAATACTCAATTACAAATATGGCTCACACGTGTGGCTTGCTTTAGATTTCTGTTGGACAGTGATGCTCCAGAAGTGGAATTCTTAGGTCAGATGCAATTTTAGTCAGGGCTGTAATGGGAGGTAGATGACATATTTAAAGGGGGGTCGTCGAGGAGGGTTAGGGAGGATATAGTCACCATCGTGGAGCAGAGGCGAGAGAACCAATCCGGGATGACGAAGAGAGCTGATTGTAACAGGAGTTGCCGGCACCCGCAGACCTGAAGGAAAGAGGGAAGAAGCAGTTCCCCAGACCAGGAGTAAGAACTGCGGAAGAGTCCTTCTGGGGAGAAGTGTGGTCTTTAGTCAAAGAACACAACCGCTTCCAGACCTTGTCCAATACAGGGAAGATGGGGGAGTGGGGAAATAAGTGTCCTTTCCTCATTCTCATCCCACCTTCAGATTGCTGCTGGAGTCTGGCATTGCCCAAACTCAACTGGAGTCAAGAAGGCGGCCCCTGACGCACTCCACGTGGGGCAGACCCAGAACAGTGCAGAGGAGCGCAGAGAGCGGTCTGGGAAGGCAGATGGAAAACATCCAGCATATAAGGGTTGGGCTTATCAGCTTTACTCCTCAGGGTTAAAATGATTTCCAAAGTGGTTGAACCAGTTTTCCTCTTGTTAGCATTTGGAAAGGGCACCTGTACCTCCATACTGTTAGGAGCACTTGGTATTGTAGACTTAAACACCTTTTCAATCCAATATTGTGGAAATAGCATGTCATTGATATCTTAATTTGGATTTCTCTGAGTTGATGAACTTGAGTACCTTTTTACATGCCTCTTGGCCGTTTGATCTTCCTTTTTGATGAAATATCTGTTCTTGCTTATTTTTCTTGCTTATTTTTCAATTGGATATTTTATCTTTTCATTTTTGATTTGTGAGCATTCTTTATATTTTCTGAACGTCAACCCTTTGTTATTTATATGTTTGTCTCTATTTGTGGCTTCCATTTTGAAGCTTTTAAACAGCAGATGTCAGTTTTAATATTAAAGAGTTCATCAATCTTTTCCTTCATAGGCTGTGCTTCTAGTGTGTTATTTAACAATGCCATACCACTTCCAAGGTCAAAATGTGTGTGTGTGTGTTTATAACCAAGATGTCTTACTGTAAAAAGTGTGAAAACAGAGAGATAAGCAAAAGATAAAAAGAAAAAAATTACCCAATTAACAGAAATCACCATTGGCATTTAAAAAAAAATTTTAATTCAAGTTAATTAACATACAGTGTAGTATGGGTTTCCGGACCACAGGTGTTAATTTTCAAGTCCCAGACTCACAATAAAAAATTTAGGTGGTGCTCAAATAAGCCTCATTACAAACAAACAAACAAACAAATCCGTGATCAGCATTACATTCTTTCTAATAATCTCCTGCCAAAACGTCTAATCCTACAGCAGAAATATTCAATATTGACTAATTCTTATTTCTTTCCTTGAATTATTGGTTTTTCTTTTCCTCTAACCTAGCTTTGAATCACAAGGACTCTCTTGCTTTAGGCAGGAAGAAGAAATGTTTGAGTCAAAGGTGAACCGGATGAAGAAAGTCAGATGTTGAGGTATGGCCTCAAGGCATCAGATCACAGCGAAGTCATCTGGAAGGTACCATATGGAAACATAGGCCAGGCCTTCTGCCCAACTCCCACACAATCCACCAAAACTAAATCCGACAGATCTTGTTTACAGCAAGAGGGAATATTTCTCCCTGCTGTTGAATAAAATCTGTAACTCTTATGGCTACCCTGATTTGATTCTGCGAATGTCACTCTCTTAACTAGTGAAAAGCAATCTTCTAGGTGAAGACTTATCTTATAAAGCAGGTGTCCCACATATCTATTGCTATGTAACAAATCAGTCCAGACTTTAGTGACTTGAATTAACAACCATTGTATTATCTCTCCTGGTTTCTATGGGTCAAGAATTCAGTGAGGGCCTTGGACAAACAGTTCTGGCTCAGAATTGCCCATATGGTTGCAATTAGATCCATAGGCTGGGCATGTGGTGGTCTAAGGCAGCTGAGACCTGACCAGAGATCTCTCTCTCTCTTTCTCTTCATGTATTCCCAGAGCCTTCTCCTGTGGTCCCTCTCTGTGGTGGTTTCTCTGTGTGGGCTAGTTGGGGCTTTCTACTAGCATGTTGGCCTCAGAGCAGTTGGACTGCTTTTCAAAGAGTGAGTGTCCCAGCACCTAAGAAACACCCAGGCTCAGAAGTCATTTATCAAGTGTTATTTCCACCATTAAATGGTTGCAGAAGCACTCCCCCCTTCAATCTCAAGGAAAAAGGCCATAGACTTGACTTCACAAAGGGAAGAGTAAAAAAGAATTAAAGGATATGTTTTTAAGTCACCACAACCAGCCCTTTAGGCAAAAATTATTTGCATACCTCCTACATGCAAAATACATTCACCTCCTCCAAGGACCTCCACCCACAGAAGCTTACCACATTTCAGCATCAGTCTCAGGCTCAAGGTCTGGGATCTTGTCAACCTGTATCAGGTCCAGGTGCAAGTAACATCATCATGCATGGTTCTTCTCAATCAAAAGATCATGATCTGCAGAGGCAAACTATCTGCCCCCCAGGGGGCCACACACCAGGGTGGGACAGACATAGGATAAAGCTTGGTGCAACGCCTTGAGGGATGTTCTCCATGAGTCTTGACTTTGACTGCTGGGTTCTTGGTTCTGCTGACTTGCTTTCCTTCCCTTTTACAAGATACGGCTCATGTTTGCAGTCTGCTTCTTATTCAAAAAAGACTGGGAACCAAAGATCTCTTTTTTCCTTAGGCATTCTCTCTCTCTGTTCCTTTCATTTTAAGATGATGCAATTCCTTTAAAAACTTGGTGGGTTTCCTGCATACCAGCTTGCAATCCACTCTATTAAATAGAAGACACACCCACAAATGTCTTCTAGAGAAAACTTTTTCCTATTTTGGGCTTTCTGTGAGGCAAAAACAATAATTCCCTTAAAATTCTTATAAATTCTATTGTTCTATGATTCAACAAAGAGGGCTTGCAAAGCCATATCCGTAAGATGCTTAGGAGGATATTTGTCTGTTCATAAAGGTCTGTAAGGTAACATCTCAGATCCTGGAGGGATCTTAACAAAGGCTTTTACATCATACCCTTAGCTTCATCTTTACCTCGAGACCATGTTTTCCTGAAGGTGCCCTAGATTTTATCTTTTTCCTGAAGTCTTTCATTTCCTTAAGAATCCTTTGCTGGCTGGAAAGACCGTCCTGATCCCTGTATACTTGTATGTATTCTCCAAAAATAAACTCAAAAATTGAGTATTCTGTTCCTTAATTCATCTCTCTCTTCTCACATTTCACTACAGGCAGCTAGAGGGACTCAGGTGGCCCCTTTGACACTCTACCCAGGTGCTTCCCAGCTAGATCATCATCAAGTACATTAAGTACATTTTGTGTCTTCCCCATTGTGGCTGGTAATAGGCAACAGTGTTGCTAAACTTTCCATGTACAGATCAAAGTTCATGGGCGGAGACATGAAGCACCTTAGTGTGGTCTTCTCACTCTGCTTGAATGATGGTGACATTCACTAAGACACACAAGAGAAATTAAGATGAGTTCAGTCCAAGGGATGTTGACATTTTCAGGTGCTAGTAAGATATTTGGAGGTGAAGGACCAAGGGGAGCCCTGGGCCCCCTAAAATACAACCCGCTGATGGGCTCCTTCTTTCTTCTACTCCTTCTTTATCCTAGTCTTACATGCTCCTGCAGGAGACTCCGTAGCTCTCCTACCCTTGGTTGCTCTAGCAAGTGCAGGCCAGGACATGAATGAATGCTCTAGAATATGACCTTAGCTGTGACTAACAAGCTCACCTGAGATAATGACCCAACCTGAGGAACATAGATTCTACCCTGGAGTGGCTGTAAATATGTCTCCTGGGTAAACAATGATTCCAACCTATCTACTTGGACATCTAATGCACTGCCTTGGGCTGCCTTGGCCTCTGTGTGGTCAGAGGAGAAAGGTACCTTTAAGATCAGCTCCCCCAGGGCTTGCAAACTGGTGGCATGCAGGCTGAAACTGGCTGGCAGAGACTGTTTATTTAAAAATGGAATTAATTGACAACATTAACAAATTGGGAGATTTTACTTCAAGTGTTTGGATTTCAGCTTCTTTTGAAAAATCAGAAGTTTCTTTTTTTTTTTTTTTTTTTTTTTTTTTGCCACCAGGCATAACTTCCCACATGGCAACAGTCACTGGCGCCAAGCGGGGGCTATGCCTCCTATTTGTCAAGGACTGAGAAGAATGTGGGGAAACCTTCTCACCCCCCACTGCTGAATTGGTACAGACAATTTGGAAGACAATTTGTAAATTTCTATTCAAATTAAAAATTTACACTTTACAGAAATACTCAAATGTTGAGCACAGAATTAGGGTGTACTGTAATGTTATTTGTAGTTAAAGAAATGAAAATAACCTTAATTTCTCTCTATAAGGAATTGGCTAAGTAGATGAAGATACATATATCAATTCAATTGAATATTATGTAGCCATGGTGGGGAGGGGCAGTGAGAAATGAAGTGGTTCTCTAACAAACTGACAATGAAAGATACTGAAAATATGTTAGTTTTTTTTTTTTTTAAACCAATCACAGGATCATATGGATAGCATGATCTCATTTTGACTAAACTCAAAATTGTACTGGCAAACAGTGCAGCAAATGGCAAGGTGTAAGGCTTTGGGCTTAGACAACTTGGATGCTGTTGAGCTCTCCAAAATATCACTGAACAACTTGTTAATAAGGCAAAGCTAAATGCATGAGAATTCACTGTCAAAACCTTAGTCTCATCCCAGAGGGAAATTGGCGGCATGATCTCTGTAGGACTCCAGAGTTTGGGCTAAAATGGTCTAAGACATTTTTCCAAGACAGGGGCTGACTTGAATTGGAGAAAGTTGATGATACCATAGCTTAGTTTTGTGGACACAATAAGGTGAGAGCAATAATGTGAGGTTTGGTTGGTAGATTGTGGGCTGGTAAGCGGGGCAGTGCTGTCTTTCATAACTCGATCTGCAGAAACTTCCTGAAGCAAATAGTGAAGTTATTCACTAGTGTACACTTTCATCTTTCCCAAGCAAACATTCTCTTGAACAATCAGCCATCATGCTGACACAGATGGCCCAAATCTTCCCTTTCCTACGACTAAGTGGGAATGACACAGATCATCTTGGATCCTCTGTGTAGACCTCAGCTCTACCATTTTCTAGCTGGGGGAATTAGGGCAATTGATTTAAAGTTTCAGTTTCTTTATCTGTAAGTAAAGGTTGATGATGATAGCAACCCCATGGGGTTAAGGTAAGGACTAAATATGATTCTAGTGCCTAGAATACAGAAAGCTCTCGGATGTCAGCAAATTAAATTACATCTGTATACGAAGGCATAGGGAAAGGGCAAGCATGAGATTTCCCCACCTTAGCACCTACTGATATTTAGGGCCAGGTAATTCTTTGTTGTGGGGGCCCATCCTACACCTCCTTTACCTTTACCCACCGGAAGCCAGAAACACCGACTCCTTTTATTTGTGACAATCAAAAACATTCTCAGACATTGCAAAACATCCTTGCTAAGAACCACTGACCTCGAGGCATCCACTGTGTGGGTCCCATAGGGGAGATAATGAGATTAATAACATGAGGGATTACAGTCCATATTGTAGCCTGCTTTTTATTCCTGGAGTGCTTGTCCTGTCTGCTCAACTAAATTGTAGGCTACCAGTTGGCAGACTCAGTTATACATCTCTGCAAACACTACTGATGTGCAGACAGTAAGAGCTAGAGAAGTATTTGTTGGGATAGAATTTCGGTAGTTGCTTTCAGACTGGGCAAAAGGCTGTGCCTACTGATGCATGTATGGGTCTTGGAAAAGAAAAAGGTCAAATCCATTCATTTTAGAGATGAGTTCAATCAAACATTCAAATCTGAAGATGCTTCTTAGCCTGAAATGTTCTGCCTTTAGGCTTCAGATGTGTTCCAGAAAATTCAGAATGACTGCAAATGATCAGAGAGGGCTATGGGCCAAGGGAACCTGAGTGGCAAACAGAAATCATTTAAAAGAGCCTCTGTGTGGCAGCTTTGGCCATCATTGTTCCCTCACTCAGGGCTGTCAGTCTTTGCCCAGGCCTGGGAGAGATGACGAGAGGCATGTGTGTCCCAATGACCTGGCACTTGCTCTCAGGGCTTCTAGAAAAGCGAGCCACACTCAAGCTCCCACTATTGGTTTTTGGTGGCCTTTAGGTAATTTGAGACTGCACGGTGTTTGCAGAACTGTGGACAGGAGGTGAGAAGCTCTCGCTTCTGAAAGTGGTGTGCAGTGGGAACACTGAGGCCAGATACCTCTTCCCGAAGTATAGTCTGATTTAAGAAGTGGACCAACATAATTCCCTGTCCCCAAGGTAAACAATTCTGGGGCTGCACATATTTTCTTGGTACCATGTCAAACAAGAAGACCGAGAACAAGAAAAACAAACAAACAAAAACAAAACAAAACAGAAAAAAACAAGTAACTTAGCTACCAGCTTCAAGAAATCCCTGCTCCTAGACTTAGGTAACTGGACATGCATCTTTATGGCGGCATTATTCCTAACAGCTGAGAGACACAAACAACTCACGTGTTCATTGATGGATGAATGGATAAACGAAAATGTGGCATGTCCATACAATGGAATATTATTCACCCTGAAAGAGAAAGCGCATTCTGACACCTGTTACCACGTGGATGAACCTTGAGGACATGACGCCAGGTGAAATAAGCCAGTCATAAAAGGACAACTTTGTGTTAATTCCACTTCTAGAATTATCAAATTCAGAGACAGGAAGTGAAACACTGGTTACCAGGGACCAGAGGAGGGAAGGAGTGGAGAATGGGGAGCTGGAGTTTAATAGGGGCCAAGTTTCCATTCGGGGAAGGTGAAGAAGTTCTGGGGATGGATGGTGGGATGGCTGCACAGCGATGTGAACGCCCTTGAGGCGACTGAACTCTACACTTAATGACGGTTCAAATTGTAAATGTTATGTTATACACATTGTACTACACACACAACACAAAGGAAGAAATATGTGCTTCTGGATGCTAAGTCTAGGAACTAACTCTAAGAGCTTACTTATCAGAACCAACCATTTGGTCATCAAGGCTCCCTTCATGATCCCCACTGTGCGGCCCAACTCAGTCCAAACCTGTTGGGTTGTAAACACTGCCCAGTCTCATCCACTTCCCTTCTTTGCAAGATCCATCTTAAAATCACCCAGCCTGGGCCCTAAAACTATAAACATCCCCACCTCTTCTTACCATGTTGAAACACCACCAAGATTTTGTTACTACCCCACCCTTCCCTTTTATGACAGCAGGCTTAATAAACTCAGCTTTGCTTTGTCCACAAGTTTTTTTCTCATATTTTGTGGGAAGTTAACAGTAGATAGAGCATGGATTTCCCTCCTTGAAAATCTTCTGGGATCACTCATCACCAAAATCGGAGTTTGCAAATGGGCATCTGGCATGGCCTCCAGATATGTTTTATTCCACTTGCAATGGGGATCAAAAACAATTTGAATTTTCTGCCAAATGTTCAAAAGTGGGAGTTTTCCCAAACAATATGAATTTGTTACTTCTCGGGAAAATTCAGAACAAAATCCATGTGCCATCCTTGTCTCAGACATTTGGGCCGATCCATACAAGGGGTTCTCTAAGCAAAGACACAAGACTGGATGTGTCTTGACTCTTGGCATGCCCAGCACAGTGTCAGGTACTGGGTATTTCTTAGTTGTAGGAAAACATCGTATCACTCAGAAGGACTTATTCCAGTGAAATGACAAAGGTCTTACAAGCCATGATGTCGGAGAAGGGTGTTACCACTTTGGAGCGGGGTGGAGTCTGGACTCTACCACTTATTTCTAATATGAAATCAGGCTATCCCCTAGCCTCCACGAGCCTCGATTCCTCCCCCGTAACGTAGAAATAACACATGGTTGGAGAAGACGTACTGAACTGGTAGATGTCCTGGGACACAGTGAACCCATGGTAGATAGAGGCTGCCGTGATGTTATTTTAATGACATGCATGAAGCCTTTTATTTCTGTGAATTCTTTCTCATTTTCCATCCATTTTTGGCAGAAGACAGTTTCAGTCCCACATTCTAATCGCAAAGTGTGACTCGGAGCTTTGAAGACAATGACCGTTACCATGGAAGTGTTTCTAACAAAAGGAAAAAGGAGGAAGCACATTTCAAAGCTTAGGAGAAACCTTTATCTCGAGTGTCTTTAAACGACTTCTAAGACCCATGCAATTAATTGTTCCAAGATTCTCTGTGGAGAACGTTTTTGGCTCTGGGTCTCCATGAGACGCATATGACACTGGAAAACATATGGACACGAGGGACTGCAAGCTCAGTGGGTGGTGGGGGCTTCAGCAGGCCCAATAGTGAACTGCTGACTCTGTTTGCAAAATATTTCTACTCTGGCTATTTTTAACAGGGAGAAAGGGAAAATAACACAATGAGTGCCCTGGTTTTAGCCATATTTTTTTTAAAAAGATTTTATTTATTTGAGAGAGAGAGACAGCATGAAAGGGACGAGGGGCAGAGGGAGAAGCTGGCTCCCTGATGAGCAGAGTAGCCCTATGGTTTTAACACATCTTAACATTTTATCATTTACTCAGATCTTCTTACTGTTTAAGGAAGAATAGTTTACAGGGCATAATGGAAGCATCTTGTATATCTCTTGCTGATTTCAACTCTTCACTCCTTCCCCAGAGAGAACCACCATCCAGAAATTACTGGGTATCATTTCCAGGCACGATTCTGTACATCAACTATAGATAGCATGTAGCTATAAAGAATACACTGTATTTTGTGTGTGTGTTTTGAAACTTCAGATAAATGGCAGGGGACTATAGGTTTTCTCTTGCCATTTTCTTTGTATCTTTTATGTAGCGCTGGTTATGTCATTTTAAGTGTTTTATAGTCATCCACCACTTTTGATTCTTTGATTACTTTTGATTCATGGCAGATCTGTATCAACCTCAGGAAAAATAGAATGATCACACATCTTGCCTTTCAGGGGCTCTTTGTCCCCTATAGTATGAAGCTCAAATTAAGCCTGGCATTCTAGACCGAAAATCTTGTCTCCCCAGATTACTTTTATTCATCCCTCAAAACCCAGTTGAAGTACCGCTATCTCAGGGAACAATTCCCTTTAGAGTAAGTTAGGCAGCATGTCCTTGGCTCCCCATAGCCATGATTATAATTCTCAACTCATACACTGTCATTTCTCTACTCCCCTCATACACACCTCGGAGTTTCACAACTGTGATTTATTCATCTGTGTATCACTGACATCGAGCACAGCCCCGGAGGCATAATGGTTGGTGCTCAGAAGTGATGGTGGCATTGCAGGAAATGGTGGTGCATGCCCTTTTTGGTGAGAGGGATTCTGCCAATACCTGGGAGAAATAACGTTTTGGCCTCCTCCTTAATAAGCTTGCTGTGAGCATCTCCTCACCTTCCCATTCCTTGATGGCGTAAGTTAACCCTTGCCTCTGGGGCTTAACCCACCTTACTCCCCAACAACTCCAAGGAGTCCTTGCATTGTGAACCAGATACTGAATGTGACGGGTGCCGAGCTCAGCTCAACACTTGGAGACAGGTCGCACTCAACTTTGGGGGAGAACGGAGAATGTTTTTCAAGTGATGGGCTCCTTGGATCACAGGTTCCCCAGCTTGGTTCTGCACTGGGAGCCTGTGGGGGAAATTTCAAAGGAAGGGATGGGTGTCTCACCCTGACTGTCCCAGAGTCTGCTATCGCCGCTCTGGGCAGCTCAGGCCCCAGGGCCTGTTCAAAGCTCCCCTGGCAATTCTTGTCCACAATGAGTTCGCAGAGCTTTCTAACTCATGTGCCACAATATTTACCCTCACCTCTGGTGCAGCTGGGAGAGGTTGGGGCAGCTGGGGCACCCCCTTTCTCTACCTCCCCCAGTCACCCTTGGGAAGTCTGTTCTAATGAACTCACTGCTCTGAATTAATACACTTTGTTGCATGTGCTGCATTTTCAAAGTCTGGGACACTCTGCTTCAGAGACCGGGACAAGCCTAAAACAGCCTTGACATTCTTCAAGAGCCCGGGACTTGGTTCGAATGCAGCTTCTTCTCCGCCGTGCACCTCTGGTCTGCGGAAAACACACGTTCCTCCGGAGACTGGACTCCAGGGGTTTTCTTCATCATCATCTTACCGAGTCAGCTTCCTAACAAGCCTGGGAGGTCAACCCAATGGCCCCCATCTGACAAGTCAGAACGCGGGTCCTCATCCCAGCAAAGACGTGATATGTGGCAGGCACGGGGACCCTTGCTAAAGGTAGACTTGCCTGGAAGAAAGTGAAGGCGGAAAGGACAGGGGGCTTGAGGGTGTGGCATGTCAAGAGCGTGGCCTGGGGGATGCTCCTGACAGGAGACCTCAGAGCTAGGGATCCTTGCAGACGCAAGAGTGCGGGTCACGAATTCAAACAAGGCTTCAAATCCCTGCACTTCTTCTTACTGTTTTTGTAACTTGGGCCAGGGGATTGCGCCATTTTGTGCCTCCGTCGCCTGATGCGGTAGGTGGGGAGAATCACGTGAGAGAGTAAATGCCTAGAGCCCAGAGTGCAATGGCGGCCGCCAGCTTCGCCTCCAGACTTGTCACTTCCTGACTGTGTGATCTTCAGTGAGAAAGTCTCATCTCTCTGAACCTCAGCTCCCTCATTTGGAAAATGGGTATAAGAGTATCCACCTTGCGGGGCCGTAGGAAAACTGGAGAAGGTCGTTCCTGGGGACTGTTTAGTGTTGTGCCCAGCATCCCGAGTGCTCAGTGGATGGTGGTCACTATTATGACCCTCGGAACCAGGGACAACACATCAGCTCTGCCCATTTACCCGTGCGGTCTAGAATTGGTCTCACCTGAAGTCACTCTTCCAGCCCTAAGCAGAAAATCTGACGGGCCTCATGAGGTATCACTGCGGGGGTAAATCCTGGGTCAAAGGAAGCCCATTACTTTGGGAAGGCGATCACTTAGGGCGAGTCCATGAAGAGCCTGGGTCTTCCCCTTGTGTAAAATGACCTGCTTGGACTGATGGGTTCAAGAATGTTCTGGCCGAACCTGTAATTCATTAGACATAGGCATGGTCATGGTCAGACTGGACACTCTGAATGTCCAAACCCAGGGTGGGTTCCATGGTCATTGTCATGATAGCCGCTGTGTGAAACATTCCACATAAGTGACTTCACGCAGTTTTTGCATGACCCTGTGAGGTGGGTGTCATTCCATGTGGAATTCCAAAGAGATGAAATTTTCTGGCTGAAGATCCCATGGCCAGGGAGCGACAGCTCTGGAAACTAAACATGAGTCTGTCTGAGGGTAACCCCTGAGCTCACCGCTGTGCCTCGGCTCTGTTCAGGCTTGCCCCCTCTCTCTGATGACAGAGGAGCATCACAGAGCATCTTAGAGCATGGGGAGCACCATCGAGCTTCTCCTCCCCTTCGGAGTCTTTCTTTCTAAGTCTTCCTGTCTAGCTGCCCAGAGCACGTTCTGGAAAAAGGCAGAGGATGAATACATCTATTCATCTTTCTTCCCAGCCCTCTGTCCCTCCCTTCCTCCCAGATCTGCCCACCTCATCTCCCCCTCCCCGATCTGTACATGTACGCGCCTACCTGTAGCCCTAGCCTGACTCCTCGCCTAAGTCCGAACCCTCCGAGTTACTGCAGAATAAAGCAAAATGAAAGAAGACAGAACAACCTGGAATTCTTTTGAAAGTGCACTTTTGATTTTTGAATTAGAAACAGGATCCTTAGAACCTTCCCACATCCCCAAACCCGTTTCAGCCTCACAGCAGCCTCCAGTGCAAGTTGTCACGTAGCTCGTTATTACCCTCAGCTGACAAGAAGAGCAAAGCTGGAGAAATGGAGGGGCTGCCTGTTGTCACCCCCAAAAACCCACAGTCTGCTGCCTGCACAAAGGCTCATGTCAAAGAGATACCTCAGCCCAACCCCTTGAAGGGATCAAGACAATAAGATTCCACATGTGAGGAGACTTATTTGATATGTTTTCAATTTCCTGTATTACATTCATTCTAGTTTCTTTTTCTTCTGTTTATTCATCAGATGAGTAGCCCTCCACACGCCCTTCTCCTGGCGCTATGGAGAAAACCCCCAGAGTTGCTAGGGCCCATTCCAGACAGGTCCATCAGGACCCTACTTCCTCTGCCCGACTCAAAATTCACCCTTCATACCCAGATCTGCCCTCGCCTGTCCCACTTCCTTCCTAGTTTGCCGCTGTCTCCAGTGAAGACTCCTTTCTTGAGCTCCTGTCCACGGTTAGTGTGGGGTTCTGTGAGCCTCGGCTCGCTCCTACCTCCAGGTGGAGGAGTGAGTCTGCCCAGAATCTGAGTGTTGAGTTGAAAGATAAGTTATCGTGCATGCCCCCAGGGAGGAGAAGTAAAGAGACCCAAGGAAGGAAAACAGCCCATAAGAAGGCCCAAGTCATGGGAAAACCTGATGGGAAGTTTGGCGTGGCAACAGTGTGAGATTTAAGCAGGAGGAGAGGCTGCGGGGCGGGTTCAGAGAACGGGCACCATCCCAAGATCTCCCACGGCACACAGAAGAAAACCCTCGTCATAGTAACAGGCCTCTGCATGACCCGCCCCCTGGCTGGCTCTCTGTCTTCCTCTCCCACTTCTCTCCCCCAGCCAGAGTCCTGCTTTGAACTCACTATACTCCTCTCATCTTCAGAACCTTTGTATATTGTCTCCTCTCTGCCTGGGAGCCCCCCATCCCCATCCCACTTCACTTAGTGCATTCTTCAGGAGTCATGTCCCTGGGGTTAATGTGAGGCTTTCCCCACAACCATATGGGATATGGTTGTGATTGTCTATTTATTTGTCTGATTGTTGGTTTAATGGCTCTCTTTCCCCATTAGGATGTAAGTGCATTGGGAGTGAATTCTGGGTCTGTCTGTTCACAGCTTTATCCCCAGTGCTGAGCAGAGTCTGGCACACACCAGGAGCTCATATGTATTTAATGGGTATATGGAAGGATAGATGGATGGATGGATGGATGGATGGATGGATAGATGGATGGATGGATGGATGGGTGGGTGGGTGGATGGATGGATGGTTGGGTGGATAGATGGATAGATGGATGGATGGATGGATGGATGGGTGGGTGGATGGGTGGATGGATGGATGGATGGATGGTTGGGTGGATAGATGGATGGATGGATGGATGGATGGATGGATGGATAGATGGATGGATGGATGGGTGGGTGGGTGGGTGGGTGGATGGATGGATGGATGGATGGGTGGATAGATGGATAGATGGATGGATGGATGAGTGGGTGGATGGATGGATGGATGGATGGATGGGTGGATGGATGGATGGATGGATAGATGGATGGATGGATGGATGGATGGGTGGGTGGATGGATGGATGGATGGGTGGATGGATGGATGGATGGGTGGATAGATGGATTGATGGATGGGTGGATGGATGGGTGGGTGAATGGATGGGTGGATGGATGGGTGGGTGGATGGGTGGATGGATGGATGGATGGATGGGTGGATGAGTGGATGGATGGATGGATGGGTGGATGGATGAGTGGGTGAATGGTTGGGTGGATGGGTGGATGGGTGGATGGATGGATGGATGGATGGACAGTGGGTGGGGATAGATAGATTAGTGGATAGATGGATTGACCAAAAGAGGTTATTCAGAGGAAGGAAATGCCAGATTTGTATTGAACAATGACCTCCTGGTTGCAAAAGAATTTATTTAGAAGGGAAAGAAGTTCTTTTGCCTCCAAACTTCAAAGCTGTCACAAAGGGGGCTTTGCTGTGACCTCAGAATGACTGGAGAGTCTGGCTCTTGAGTCTGGCTGCCTTGGGTTTTTGGCTTTACAACTCCGCCACCTAGTGGCCAAGTTGTATTCTGCAAGGAAGGGATGTTAACCACGAGCTTGAGCCTGTCCATAGAACAAAGCACCCTGTTTTGCAAGAGCCCCTCCTGCCCCTTCATCTTCCCGGACTAGTTTGCACCTAGGGCTCTTAATTCTTACAGTTATCACATCTTTCTGGAAGGCACTTATGAAAATGGAAATGTGTTGCTTTAGAAAAATCGTCGGAATTTAGAAAATGATCATCTTCTAAGTGACCAATGATTAACATGGGACAGTCATTTGGGGGTCGACTTTAAGGACTTAGGTACAGCTGTCTATTAGTACCGAGCGGTAATTCTAAGTGGTAAATGCTAAGCATGTTAACTTAGAGCCCAAAGTTGATTGCATGGGCAGTTCAGCATTTTAAAAAATATCCATGAAAATAGGCTGACCCTGATTTCTTCGCCAGGCTAGTGAGCTGTGGGACCCTGACGGAGCCACCTCCTTCCATCTCTACAACATTCCATAACATGTCCTCTGTGCCATCTCTGTGTTGGGTTATGAGAATGGAGAGGAATAAGACAGGGACACAGGATAGAGGAGTCTGGGAACCATATGGGACTGAGTCAGAGAGGCCTAGGTTTGGCTCCCAGCACCACTTCCTACCTCAATGCCTTGAGCAGGACCCTTAACTTCCTGGAGACTTGTTCTGCTCATCTATAAAATGAGGACAAACAACATCAGATTTACTGGGACCCTAGATGCCCATTTTACAGCTGCAGTAAAGACACAAGGAAGGGAAGCTACTGCCGTGTCTGGAGTTAGGTAGAAAGTGCCAGAGCCAGTAAGGGTGGCTCTCATGGGTGGCTTCCCAACACCCAAGGTCAGAGCAGGTCCTTTGCACCCTACTCGGCATAATAGATGGGCACATCGCAAGAACGCATGCCTCGTGCATCATTCTAGAAAGAAGGCGCCCCTTCTGGCCCCGCCTAAATGTCAGCCTCAGCCCCACCACGGATTCCCTGCAGCTCCTCAGGGCTGACCTGGAGCTCTTTCCTTTCTCCTCAAGAGGTAAAAGAGTTTGCTAAGTACTCTGAGATCTCCAGGTGAAAGAACCTCTTGAAATACCACTTATGCCTCCTTCAGAATCCCTGAATCCTTGTGTGGTTCTTTGCCTTTGTAATTCGCTTGCTAAGCAATGCTAAAGCAAGCAGCCCCGTTCTTTGATTTCTTGTTTGTAAGACCCAAATATTTCAGATCCTATTTGTCTTACCTCCGTATTTACATTTCATTTCCTGCTGTTTCTTGCACTTGCTCGTCTGCTTATTTGAAGTCATTCTTATTAGATTTTAAATAATTTAATCAGGAATGAAATGTGGAGGATGCCCTGTTTTCCAGCCCAGATGCTCCCCCTTTTTTGGTAAACCTACCAAAATGCAAAGTAGAAATAATCTGCAAATTGATATTCTCTGCTCTCTACACATAACATATACATGTGCTCTTTCTGGTCTGCAATCTGGGTAAAATGCCTTCTGCCTCCAGTGGTTCCTGGGCTCGTTTTCTCACTCATGCGTTCACTTACTCTCTCATTCATTCATCAAATATTTATGAGGGCCAACTATGCACTTGGCTGTGTCCCAGACTCTGAACACCCGGAGATGAAGAAGACCCAGAGGAAGCACCAAACAGTAGGAGTTTGGAATCAGACAAATATAGATTTTTTTATTTTTAATCTGGGCTTTACCATTTTCTGGCTATATGACCTTAGCAAGTTGCTGACACTGCCGGAGACTTGACGCTCTCACTTAGAGAACAGAAGCTGTCGGCATAGTTACATAAGCTGTGTGGGGGCAGAGTTGGGGGGGGTTGCTAAATGAACAGTGGGGATGATATCTAACTTTGTGCAATTGCACACGGTTTCTGCCTTCAAAGAGTGCAGGTCTAGTAGGGATGAGATGAGAGCACTTATGGGGGGGCTTGGCCAAGTCTCGTGAGGATGTGGCATGAAAGGTAACTAAGTCCACTTAGGATTCAGAGAGGAGGATGCTTCATTGGTCGGGCAAGCTTGATGGGAAGGGGAGGGAAAATGGGATTGCAAGTAGACAGGACATGTGCAAAGGCCCAGAGGCATGGTATGGCATGGTATTTCAGAAACAGGAAGACACTGGTCATTGCTGCAGAGTATGTTGCACAGTAGGGAAGAGTGGCAGAGGAGACTGGGCAGATTAGAAACTGGGCAAAAGGGCCTCAGATGCCACGCACAAAGGAAGCTCTACTGTAGACCAAGAGATGGGGTGGGAAATACGGAGCTCTCTCCTCTCCACGCTTACCCCACCCCAAAATTATAAACACAACTCTGATGGGAATTATTTTCCCATCAAAGGAGAAAGCAAGTCTTGGCATAATTAAGCTACAAAGTCACTCCAGTTCAAATCAAGAAATATTAATCAAGCTTCCCATTTGTACCCTGAGTAGCCTTCCTCCTTGACATGTAAGTGCCTTTAACCCACAGACTTGTATCCTATGTTGTAATTATGTAGTATCTCATATGTAGCGATGATAGACCATAATATGGGTTAGGGTTAGGGTACTCCCTTTATCAGATCTTATCAGATCATAACATTATGCCATATAGGCTGTAGGTTTTGCTTTTTTTTTTTTTTTATTAAGAAGTATGGTGTAGATTTGACTGTGACACCCCAGTGGACCCCAGCCTGACCCTGTGCTCTCCGTCTGTCTTCAGAGTCAGTCACTGTGGAGAGAATTTATACATTTACTAACTTGTGCATCAATAAACAATACATAAGAATATTTTGTGTATTTAAAACTATACAATCAAATAAATTCAAGAAGTGTGATTCTTGGGTTTCTTACCAACTTTTTAAAAACATCAATATTTTTATGCCATCTGTTGTTTTAATAAAGTTTTCTGTATTTTTTTTCCCCTTCTGCTAATTGAGAGGTTATAAGTTCTATTCTTTTAGTGGTTACTCTTGCATTTTTCGAAAGATTTTATTTATTTATTTGACAGACATCACAAGTAGGCAGAGAAGTAGGCAGAGAGAGAGGAGGAAGCAGGCTCCCTGCCGAGCAGAGAGCCCAATGCGGGGCTCGATCCCAGAACTCCAGGATCGTGACCTGAGCCGAAGGCAGAGGCTTTAACCCGCTGAGCCACCCAGGTGCCCCACTGCATTTTTCAATTATGCTATTAGCTTCTTTTTTTCTAAAAATGTCAACAGTTAATTCACATTTCTATCTTCCTCCTGGCCCAGGCAAAACCTTGTGTATTATTCAAGGTCCAATATGGAGACAGGAAACACACAGGCATTTGAAGGGGGGAGTTTATGATAAAAAGGCATTGACTCTAATGGGGAATGGAGTCACAAGAGACTGGCCAGCAGCAGGTAGAGAGAACCCTCTTGAATTCCAGATACAGAACACAGCAGCACGGCACACCTTGAAACTCCTCTTCAGGGGCACAGGATGCCTCCAGGCCTCCTGCTCCACGCAAAGAGCCTGACCTTGCACCTGCCTCATGGGACAGCTTCAGTCCCTTCATCTCACAGAACTTGAACTCTCAGCCATTTCTTCTTCTGCACGGCCAATACCTCTTTCAGCATCACTCACCCTTTGGACTTTCTCTTCCGTTTCTGGTCCGGTGTTTTTCTTATATTTTTCTTGTATTTGAACCGGCTATGTGATTTTGTTTTATTTTAATCTTATCCACGACTGCCCTTTTCCATAATGCAGCCTCCTTTAGGTGAGGTCTGTGGACTTCCCGAAATGTACACAGAGACCTTGAAGAAGTTTGCATCACATAGCTCATCGGCGAGAACACAGGTGTTGCAGATGGACGTATAATTGGGCACAATTTTTCTGGAGAACAGTACGGATCTAGAGCCTGAAAGATGTTCTTACCCTCTCAACATTATGGACTTCTACAAATATAGCCCAAGGGGAAGGTCTTGGTCTGTTTGTCTTGCTAGAACACATCAGCACAGACAGTGACCAGGGTCGGTGGCGGGGGCAGGGAGGTGATGGGGGGAGGCTTACACAATAAACATTTACTTCCCACATTTCTGGAGGCTGGGAAGTCAAAGACCAAGGGGGCAGTGGGTGTGGAGATGGGTGAGGACCTTCTAAGTTCGCAGACAGCTGTCTTTTCATTGTGTCCTGACATAGCGGAGAACAGAGAGGAGAACCAGGCTCTTTCCTATCTTCCATAAGGGCACACATCGCGTTCCTGAGACACCACCCTCATGGCCTCATCTAATCGCAATTACCTCCCAAAAGCCCCGTCATGCTGGACTCCAACACGTGAACTTTGGGGAGACACAGACATTCAGTCCATTATATAAATAATTCAGGGGGCACCTGGGTGACTCAGGTCATGATCCCAGTATCCTGGGATCGAGGCCTGCATCAGGCTCTCTGCTTAGCAGGGAGCCTGCTTCCCTTCCTCTCTCTGTACCTGTCTCTCTGTCTCCTTGTGATCTCTGTCAAATAAATAAATAAAATCTTAAAAAAAAGAAAAAGAAATAATTCAGGAAGAGACAGCGTCTTGAACCCAACGATACTCCCCAAAGCATCATTTTTAAACGTGAGAAAAGAGGGAAACCCCCTGAAATTAAGTAAAACCATAAAGGGAGAGAATGAAATATTGTGCAATGACTAAAAACACTTCCTGAAACAACTTGACAATGACATGGGCAAATGTTCACTGATGTCATGTTAAGTAAAAGTCAGAATTTACAGCTGTATGTGGGATACATAGTCAAAGTCATATTTTTAAAAATATACGTGCACGTCGAACACAAAATCTAGGTCATGCTTTTCTCTTTGTTTTGGGGACTGAAGGAAATTTCTGTCTCCTTTGTTTTTTCCAGGATTTTGCATGATTTCTACACAAGAATGCACTCAAGTTTTTTAATCAAGAAAACAAAATCAAAAATCTGAAACATAGTTAACATTCACTATTCTGACCCCTTCTTCTGTGCCAAGGGCTGGAAGAGGAGGTAACCAGTCCTTGGAAAAATATTTTCGGTGGGAGAATTATTTACTCAGATTTTTCTTTTTTGATGTTATATAGCTATATTTTCTTTTCTTTCTTTTTTTTTAAGGAACCCCAAGAGAAGGAGGTTATGGAAGAAATAGAAATCTGAGGTAACTTGAGATTTTAAGAGTGAAGATACTCATTTGTTCAATACATTTGTGTTGTGGGCTGGCATAGATCAGAAGCGGTCCTGTGGGCCGAGGACAGAGGGAACCAGGACAGACAAACACTGTGTCTAAGGAACCGATACAGTTCTAAGGGGAGAGTGACAGAAACAAACACGCAGCTTTCGAAGAGAGCTAAAGGGGCAGCAGGGTTGGCTGTGACTGGATTCCCCCTGGGGAGGTGACAACTGGGCTAGAGCCACAGGATGTGAAAGAAAAACCCAGGGCAGGGAGTTCCAGGCAGAAGAGTGGCAAGTGCCAAGGCCCTGTGGTACAAGAAGCATGGGGTGATCAGACCATTTCACAGCAAACTTGCACGGGGCAGCCCACTGCACCTCTCTGCCCTGCACCAGCTGGGCTGGCACTGGCTGCAGGGATGCCACGCAGGCTCCTCGTGCATTGCTAGTGCCCTTGACCTCTTCCACAGACAAGACCACAGGAGTGCCAGGAGACTGGTACCCCTGCTGGGACCTCCCGGGGCTGAGACTTTGCAGAACACCTTGCCTGTAGCTGGTTTCCTGCCAGGTGGCTGAGGCTGACAGGATCCTAAACCAGCATGGCCACCACCCCGTCCCTAGTGGCCACACTGGACTGTTGGGCTCTGGGATGGCGAAGACGTTCTGGGCACAGAGCTGCACTGTCCCTGCCCTGGATGCCCAGGGCTCAGCCTGGCTTGTCAGCCCCGGGCACCTGCCAACACTGACAGTTCACACTGTACTGGCGGGTGTGTTTGCTGTCCATGTTGAGTGCGGGCTCCGGGGCGCACAGTCACAGAGTTGCCAGTGTCCTCTCACCTGGAAGATGCCTGGCCCTTACAGTTTAGTAAGCGCCTCCATTGTCTGCCATTTTTCTTTGCATTTTTTGAAAGAAAAAACAACAAAAGAAGCTTCCATCTGAAGTAAAAAAACAAACTGTATGTCAAAGGAGCTACTTTTAAAGAAGAGGGAATAGAGCGCCCATCCTGCACCAGCCACTCTCCTTGCCGAGTCTCTCTGCCCCTCTTTGCAGGCCGCCCTTACCAGCCTCTGTGCCCAGAGATTGCACACATCAGCGTCTGAGTTTTCCCTTCACTCTGCACTCCTGCCGGCTCTTGCCTGTACCCTGATGGCTCTGCTCCCCACTCAGCTCAGCTCCATGGGAGGCACCCGCTCGCTGCCTTGGGGTCAGGGCCTCATTGTGGGATCAGAGACCCAGATCCTGCTCTTATGTCTTTTAAGTGCAAAACCCAGTGATAATAAGTACAGAGCAGAACAAGAGCGATGATGCATACTTGGAAATCCAACTTCCCAGCTCCTCACACTGCAGAAGACACCGCAGGGGCTGGAGGAAGGCAAGGGAGTGTGAGGATGGCAGCGAGAGGGCTGCAGGGACTGGGGCGCCCCCCCCCCCCCACCAGGACAAGGTCAGGGGATCTCAGGCTCACAGGGGACAGTTTCTGTTTGAGGGGACATTGGCCATTCCCTTCACAGTGATCACTCAGTCTTAGCCACATCTGGGGAGGGCCATTAGCTGTCTCCTAGGACAAAGATGGGTCCTAGACGGTGGGAGTGGGAGGGGGGACCAAAAACACAGGATCAAGGAGGAAGAGTACAGAATGAGTTCAAGATCTCCCAGGAGTAGAATGCTCCCCCTCCAATATGCCAATTTTGCAGATCAGAAAAATGGGACTCAGAAAAATTAAATGGCATGTGCAAAGACAGACAGCGATGAGAGAAGGTCCGAACCCAGGTCTTCTTGACTCCAGGATTCCTGAGCTTTCCACATCACCCAGTTACCTGTATCAAGAGGCGGCACTGAGCAAAATTGATTTCCCACCAGTTGCAAATGGCCTTAGTGGTCACTAATGATTCTTCAACAGATCCAAGAATCTAGGGTCCCCAGAAGGATGTGCCCGTGGTTCCCACGTGTGACCACAAGAGGGCACCAGCCGCCCGCAGACCCACCCGGTCCCATCCCTGGGGCAGGGGCGAAGCCCGGCAGGCTTCACTGTAAGCTGAGAGCTTGCCCTTTGCCTCCCTTCATGTCTGTATTCCCACCTCTAGTCCACAGCCCACCACACAGTAGGTGTGAGTAAGAGTAAGACTTGCTGGAGAACAGAATCCCCACAATTGGTGGAAGTTTTGAACCTCCATCGACTAGCCAGAAATTAAATCGAATTGCTCCAAAGTTGGCCTGGGAACACCTTCCCCAGTAGCACCTATGGTGGTCTTTCCGTGCAGATTCTCAGGCCCGGCTGGTCCGGGCACCTGGTAGGACCAGCAGACGACTGAGCTCTGGTCCCAAGGGCAGGGGAATACCTAAGAAGCGACACCCCTTAAAGAATGAGGCCCTCTGATTCAGGTGTTGGTGGCTTCACAGAGCATGACCACAGGACCCCAAGAATGAGGTCCTCTGTGAGGGGATTTTTCTTGACACTTTTCCCAGCCAGACTTCCAGGGTTCCTGAGTTGGGGTTTAGAACTCAAAGTAAGTTTTCTTTGGAATCAGAAATGGGCAAATCAGTAACTGTGCAGTGATGCCCTCCTACTTAGAAAATATACCAACTCCTTAGTGTCCAATGTTCTTTTCTAGAACATTCCAATTGAGTCATTCCTGTTTCTGGCAGCCTTAAGAGAGCAGAGGTATAGGCCACCCCATCCCCAAGAAAACTAGAGGTTAAGTATTTTTCGAGCCCCAGATTTACTCTGAACCCTGAGGAGGGGTATAGCCTTTGATGGAAAAGAGTGAGAGGGGTTGAGGTTGAGGGAAGAACCAGAGACCCATAAGCAAAGGGGTGAAGGGGTCGGAGCAGCTCCACAGAGTGGGAAGCACCGGGAAACAGACCCCTGCAGGAATGTGGATTCTGGGGCTGTGGTGTCTCCGAACCCTTGTAACACAGGGGGACATGGGACAAGGAGAGGGAAGGTCATGGAAGCAGAGCCAGGCTTGAGATGAACACACTGGCTGCCAATCACCACGAGAAAAGACCCACGGGCTCCCACGTGCAGCCTTGCTCCCGGGCACTTAGCTGAGCCAAAGGGCGCAGGTGGAATGGAGTTTCTGGGTAGTCTTGTGGCTTCAGTTGGTTCATGCGTTTGGCTGGGGCGCTTCCAGCCAACAGGACATCTCAAAGTGATTGGAATACTCAGGCGCTAGAAAACTTTCTTGAGAATCCTTCAAATATCAAAGGGCAGTTAGGCAGGGTTAAGGTGGACTCTGAGGGGCATAAATTAAGGAGAAGCAGATTTGAACTCCATAAAAGTCAACTCAACCCAATTCACCGAGCTTCTCTGTAACTCTGTGCAGGGGCTTGGCCTACCATGGATAATGTTGAGGTGACTTTAGAGTGTATGTTGATGAGATTTTTTTAATGGTTACATACTCATTTAATGAGAATTAAAGAAAAATATAATTGCATTCTCAGCCCTGAATATACAGCAGCAAGACAGAATTTTACTTTTCAATGAATTTGCCTGTATTTTAAAAGTTAACTGATTTAAAGAAACATTAAGTAAATATAAAGATGGTACACCAAAAATGCAAAAATGTGAAGGCAGTAAAAGACTAATGGATCTGGGGAAACACTGTCCCTTGGCATGGATCTTTGAGCAGAGGCGGTCCCTGGAATCAGCTAGTGGCTGTGGGACCTGTCCTATCGGTGGCCCCCAGTGAGACACAGTGTGAGTATGCACACTTTGGTGCAGCCCTGTGACTTGCCCTCATCTATAGAAGGCAGTCAGAGGGATGCTGGGTCCTTTCCAAGCCTAAGCCTTAGGAAGGCTGGACAGGTTCTGCTTTCAGACTCTTGGGAGTCACAAGCTCCGTAGAAGAAGTCGGGCTAGGCTGGAGAAGACCTGGAGAGACCAGTGAGGGACCACCAGAGAGGCCATGTGCCGAGGGAGAGGTCGTGCTACTACGTGGAAAAAGAAACTCTGCATCCCGGCCCCCTAACGCAGCTCCCAGCCAGCCCTCAGCTGAATGTGCTGAAAGCATGAGTCATCGGCAGCAAGACCCACAGAGGAACTTCCCAGCTAAGTCCAGCTCAAGTGCAGAATTATGTGCCATTAAAAACCGTTGTTATCCTAAGCCACTAAGTTTTGAAATGGCTTGTTATGCAATCAGAGATAATAACCAAAAGGGTGTTTCGATGCACTGCAGCTTTCTTTCTCACTCACAGTAAACTTCAGTGTGGACTGAGAACTGGGGACGTTCAGTCATTCAGGGATTCAGGATACTTTCGTACCGCAGCTTCTCCACCTTCTAAGGCCTTGGAGCTCTTACCCAGATCCTTTGCACCTGGCCACAGTTAATAAGAGAGGGACAGTGTAAAGGATTGTGCAGGATGTTTGGGGGGCTGAGCCTGAACAGAGCCCCACCGAAATTAAAGGGGGCTGGAAACTGTGATTGGACCATGAGCCCAAGAGAAAGAGAAGCACCAATTTGGAGAGCCTTACCACCCCTCACGTTCATTATTAAATACACACACATCAATCCTAATAACATAGTCCAGTGACTCTTATACTACAATATGAATAAACGGTTTTGAAAAAAGGGCAATTAACTTTGCATGGAGACACACAGCCAGCCAGTAAAATACATGGAGTGGTGGCAGTATATGACTTGGGCTTTGAAGGGTGAATAGGAGTTTGCCAGCCAGAAGGGGAAAGTGGATCTAGACAGAGGGCAGAGGGTCATGAAAGAACATATGATGTGCAGAAAGCAGTAAAGGAAACAGAGTCGCCACCAGATGGTTGAGACTGAGTTTGGATGACGTGGTTTGAGGCCTCTGAGTTTGGCTGCTCTGGAGGGTGCCTGAGATTTTTCGTTATGTGAACAGGAGGTGTAGACATTTTGAGATGGGTCCCTTTATTTGTAAACCGAAGAGGCGTGATGAATAACCCTTCTCAATATGAAACGTCGGGGTTCTTTATTTCTAAGGAAATAACGTCCCAGGTCAGTTTCCCAAAAGTGTGGTCAGATCATAAGCATAAATTCTCCTCCATCCAATCTCCCCCGTGGGTCCCACTGTGAGAGGCCTTGATTAGTTATTTCACTACTTACTTTCCCACGTCAAAGTATTTCCATTTCTGAACCTGCATCCCCTCTTCTGTCAAAGGGACCCTAGCAGACTGCTTGGATGGCCCCCACTCAGTTCCTGCTGGAACTTTGCCATCCCAAGGGCTCCCCCTTCTGGCCACAGATGATTGGATGAGATGTGGCCACCTGAGCCTTAATGATCCAGTAGGATTCTTTCCTATGAGGACACCAACTAGGAGACACAAAATATCCAGGGAGACATTGATAAGCCAGCAGGTGGGATGTGAGATCTATTTTTAACAACGTGTGAGCTGGAAGGGTGACAGTTGGGAATCCATTTTCAAAGAAAGGTTGGAAAATAGAACAGATCAGCAGAGAAGCCATACAGCCCCTGGATGGGGAGGAAGGAAGGTGTGGCCCAATGACTCACTTCCCACAAGACCCAACTCAGTCTCTTGCTTTCGCTTGCCATGGAACTTCCTCTAACCTACTGAGAAACCACCTCTTGTTAGATCATCGAGAAGCTTACTATTCTTTGCAAAACAATTAAGTCCTGGCTGAAATAGGGAAAAAATAGAGTAATTTCTTGGGGCCATTGCAAAAATAATAAATAATATCATATCATAATACAGAAGTATGACTGCCAAGCAAATTGAGGATAAAAATATCTTATGGGAATGTTGTGTAGACTAAATGAGATTATTCATGAAATGCATGGTTCCTGACATATATTAGGTGCCCCCATATGTATGTGTGTGTATGTGTGTATCTGTGTGTGTGTGTGTGTGTGTGTGTGTACACTGTCATTATTATTCCTCCCACAGCCTCTGGACACAGACATTCATGAGTATGTCAGTTTACTGTGGATTTAGTAGAGAAGGGAAATCACCTTGCCTGGTATACTACTGCCAACTTCAAATCCCTATTACACGTTCTCTTCTGGAAAACTCCTTCCTGGTCATGGCCCTGCAAAGTGTTCCTCTCTGTCTTCCCCTGAGAAGGTCCCAGATCCATGACCTTTTCTCTCCTTGTAGGATTCCCATCTCCACCCCAAACACGCATACCCAAACCCATCCAGGTCCTTAGCAGAGCAAAGAGCCCTCCACCAGGAATGTCCGTTAGATGGCATGGCTTGCCTTTTCCCTACCAGTGGCTACCATGGTTGAGCAAGCACCGTGCTGGCTCCAGTGACCCAGGGAGTTTGGCAACAGTGTGAAGTTAGATGCAGCCTGGCCAAGAGACTGACGGAACCATGAAGGTCTAATTCAGTCTCTTCTTGACAGATGCTTTGTGACTCTGATTGGCTTCCCTTCCTCACTCCTCCCCGCCCACACTGCCCTCTCTTTCACCTCCCTTGAAGATGTCACATTCGCCAATGCCAAGTTGTCAGGGAAGGAGGTGGAGTCCTAATGGAGCATTAGGACCAATCAATGGGAGGGGAAGGAGGCCTGAGGCCTGTTCTACAGGGAAGATATTCTGTCTCCAATAATGAGGAGAAGTCTGGCCGGAAAGAGGGAGTGGAGAAGCTCAGAGAAATCCTTCTAATGTACTAGATACGTCCGGACATGTCTAATTCTCCACAAAGATCCAAGACAAGTTAAATGTGCCTGATGAACAGGAAGTGGGCATGGCTGAGCACTGACACCAGGAGGAGCTGCCAGCCCACATCACAATTAAACTAAAATGGCCCCTCAATGACTGTCGGTCAAATATTTGGGTTCACTTGATTTCGTGCCCACCATCTACAGTTCTACAACACAGACATCCAAACAATTATTTTATTGGCCCCAGGAACCATGACGCACATAAGCTTTTAATTTGCTCAATACCATTGCAGACTTTTAAAAATAGATAAATCACGGATACCGACAGCCACCAATGACCTCAGCTTTCATCATCACCCACGTTGCAAGTTTGAAATTCCAAAAGTACTGCCAAACTGAGAACATCAGAAGGCTGTAGAGCAGAACAAGAAATGTACTGCAAAAAAGAAACGCAAGCGACTGGCAAGTAAAGAAAATATGCTCGTGTAGATGAAAAGTTAAGTAAATGTAAACTTAAAAGACAAGAAAATATCATTTTCATTCAGCAAACTAGTAAATGCTAAAACATTCAATAATTCTTATTTCTGGAAAGAATGTCGGGAGACAGAAACCCTTACTCTGTTGTCGGGATCGAAAAATTAGTACAACCGTGTTGAAAATATCTCAGCACAATCTGTTCAGATTGTAATGGTGTACACTCTTTGATCCAGCTTTTCTGCTGTTGAGAATTTTCCTACAGCTGTTGGTACATATATTTGAATTCTAGGGAGTGATCAAGATAAATGAGCTGGATCCATAGGGCAACATGAAATGCTTTCAGAAACATACTGTGTGGGCACCTGGGTGGCTCAGTCAGTTAAGCGTCTGCCTTCGGCTGGGGTCGTGATCCCAACGTCCTGGGATCGAGCCCCCCATTGGGCTCTCTGTTCAGTGGGGAGTCTGCTGCTTCTTCCTCTGCCCACTCCTCTGCCTGCTTGTACACTCCTCTCTCTCTCTCTCTCTCTCTGTGTCAAATAAACAGATAAAGTCTTTAAAAGAAAAAAACGTGCATAAAAATAAGAAAAAGCATGAATTTAAAGCATAACTGAATGACTATAAATATACTAATACCCCAGACAACATGACATCTTTGAAGCTATGTATATGATGTCCATGAACAGGGAAGGACGGATAGAGGGTGGGTACCTGGGGTGAGAGTAATGAGAATGAGGAAGGAAGGAAGTGAGAAACGGTCATAAGACAAAAAAAGAAAAGGCTAAAGAGAGGTTTTATATGGGTAATAATTACTCTGTGCTGTAAATTAAGGAGCACGGTAGACTCAGTTAGGTACAACTGAGGTCTGAAAAGGGTAAAATTAAAACAGTAACAACAAAAGCTCCCAACTATTCTTGCTTAAGATACAAAATGCAGTGTTTCCACCTGGCTCAGTCGGTGGACCATGTGACTCTTGATCTCGGGGTTGTAAGTTTGAGCCCCACGTAGGGTGTAGAGATTACTTTAAAAAATATTTTTTAAAAAGATACAAAATACACAGGCTCGATAATGTTAACTGAAACATTTGCCGTAATAGCAGTATGTTCAAAAAATTCTGAATGTCTGCTAGTAGGGTAAAGATGGAATAAATCAGCTGGCATCCATTTAACAGCATATTTCAATTCAGCCTTGAAAAATCACGAGGTGATTCTATATGAACTAATATGGAAGGTTCTCTAAGATGTATGATTACACTGGGAAAGCCATATGATCGTATAAAAGGAGACAACCATGCATGACTTGAGCCTTTATTCTCTTCATCCTGCTAGTAGCTTGGTACAAATGCTGACCCAGTAGGTCTGATCTTAAAGTCAGTGGAAAAATAGGTCAGTTCCAGCCACCAAGTCAAGGAGGCTCCCCATTTCCAAAAAGATTATTTCTTTGACAGTGAAGGTCCCGTTGTTACATGGTCACCTAGATGTTCCCTGCTCCTCTTTCTCCATAAGTGTGGCAGAATATTCTAAAATACTTTAGAAATAGGGGCGCCTGAGTGGCTCAGTGGGTTAAAGCCTCTGCCTTCGGCTCAGGTCATGATCTCGGGGTCCTGGGATCGAGCCCCACATCGGGCTCTCTGCTCGGCGGGGAGCCTGCTTCCCCCCTCTCTCTGCCTGTCTCTCTGACTGCTTGTGGTCTCTGTCTCTCTCTGCACCAAAAAAAAAAAAAAAAAAAAAAATTTAGAAATATTTTAGCTCCTCTCTTGAATTCCTTCCTAAGGTACCCTTGTCCACTTTTGCCTGGATGAACTTATATGTGACTAGAATCTCAGAAGGAAAAAGAGAGAGCAAACAGAGTAGAATAAATATTGGAAAAGATGATGGATGAGTATTTCTCAAAAATGGTAAAAAGACATCTACCACATGTCTAAAAATCTCAAAGAACTACAAACAAGATAAATACCCCTGTCAACCAACTCCCCCAAAATGCCGCGCACACTGCCTTCTCTCTCTCATTTTTGAAGATTTCTTTCCTCTGGGAAAAGAATTCTCAGTTGACAGCTTTTTATTTTTTTTTAATTTTTTAATTTTTTTGCCTTTCATCTCTTTAAAGATGCCATTCTATTGTCTTTAGGCTTACGTAGCTTTGAAGAAAAGTTTGCTGTAATTCTTGTCCTTGATACTGTCTGCATAGCATTTTTTTTTCTCTAGCTACCTTTGAGATTTTCTTTGTTTTTAGTTTTGAGTAGTTTCTTTCTTTCTTTCTTTTTAAAGATTTTATTTATTTATTTGACAGTGAGAGAGTGAGCACAAGCAGGGGGAGCAAGAGAGGGAGAAGCAGGCTCCCCACTGAACAGGGAGCCTGACCTGGGGCTTGATCCCGGGACCCTGGGATCATGACCTGAGCTGAAGGCAGATGCTTAACTGACTGAGCCACCCAGGTGCCCCTTGAGCAGTTTCAATATGATGTGCATAGCCATTTGGGGGGAGTTGGCTGGAGGCAAACAGCCAAGAAGCACATGATGAAATTAAACATAAAATTTGCTGTGGTATCAATATTTTTGTGCTTCCTCTCCCTCTATCCCCCATTCATACGTTGAAATCCTTATCCCCCATGTGATTGGACTAGATAAGGTCATTGGGAGGTGATTGGGTCATGAAGGCAGAGCCCTCATGAGCAGGAATCAATCCCTTATAAAAGAGGCCCCAGAGAGAACCTTTATTCCTTCTGCCATGTAAGCACATGGTGAGAAGTAGGTAGTCTCCAGCCTGAGAAAGGGCTCTCACCAGAATCTGTCCATGCTGGCACCATGACCCAGAACCTCCCAGCCTCCAGACCATGACAAATACATTTCTGTTGTTTATGGACTTCCTCATCTGTGGTGCTTTGTTATAGCAGTCCTTCTGACACAGACGGAATTACCATACGATCAGGCAATCCCACTTCCGGGTATGGACCCCAAAGAAACAAATGAATACACATGACACAATCTGTTCACAACTGGCAAAGAAACATAATAGAAGGTGAGCCCAAACAGCTGTGTTTAGGCTGTTACCCTCCTTGGCACATGGTGTTGTGTCAGTAAAACTTATAGGTGACATTTCAGAATCACCATTTGTAGTCATTTACAAGCCATTTACAAGCCATTGGAATTCTCTTTCTCGTGCCCTCCACAATCCAGTCATCACAGAGAATAGGTCAGAGTTGCTTGTGGGAATGCAGCTTCAGCACCACGCTTTCTCTTTGTCAAGTGACAAAAGAGGGGACCTTCACTTAATAGCGGGAGTCCACCATAGGCCACTTTGCCAGGAATTGGCTAAATTCCTTCTTTGGGTTGTGTCAAACACTGATGATGCCATAGAGCCCTGTGAAGGGACAATACCCTGTCCCTTCCCTCATGCTTCATCCAGCCCAGAATGCACCACTGGCTGAACCCAGGGCTGTCCACATGATGCCTGAGGTCAGAGCCCAGGAGGGTCCTTGTCAAAGCTCCAGCTTCAGAGAGGAGCCAGGCCCGGGTGGGGCAGGTGGCCTGACGTGGACGCAGCCACTCGCCTGCATCAGGACATAAGGAAGTGTTGAGACTGAGACTGGGGGCCTCAGTACTGTGTGCCAGGAGGAGGGGCGAAATGACATAGTGAGCTGGCCTTTACAAATACTTAAATCAGACAAGGAAAAAGGTGCCGCCTTCAAGTCACTTGAGATTTTACCAGCACTTAGATCTTTCCAGAAAGCCACTCCCAGAATGAAGGGACGGCAGGCAGTGGGGATCATTCTGGGGGAAGGGAGGGATGTAACTTAATTAGAACTTGGCTTGTATGAAAGAGACACTTATTACAAATCAAGGACTAGAGAAGGACATTCTCCTCTACTCAGTGAGCAAAGAGCTTGGAATCCATTAACCACACATACCAGAATTTTCCCACCAAGGTGTACCCTTTCAGTTTCCCGTTCCACCTCCTTTTGCAAGGAAAATCTCAAGAAGGAGGTAATGCCTTCAGCTTGTCTTAGTTCCTAACCAGCCTCTAACATTTCAACAATCATTTGGTCTTCAAAACACTTCCACTTTCTTCATTGCATTTGACCTTCACCACAATAATAGAGGCTGCCATGGTTTGGATCCAGCACTTTTCACAACATTATGCCCCGTCTTAAAAAGAGCTCTGTAGGGGCACCTGGGTGGCTCAGTGGGTTAAGCCTCTGCCTTCGGCCCGGGTCGTGATCTCAGGGTCCTGGGATCGAGCCCCGCATTGGGCTCTCTGCTTGGCAGGGAGCCTGCTTCCCCCTCTCTCTCTGCCTGCCTCTCTGCCTACTTGTCATCTCTCTCTCTCAAATAAATAAATAAAATTAAAAAAAAAAAAAAAGAGCTCTGTAAGGTCAATACGGTGGCTACCTTCACTTTACAAACAAGGAGACCGAGACTCAGCGCTAGGGCCACTCGCTTGGTCTGACCCAGAGGGTGCCCGGCAGAGCAGCAATGCAGGCTCGGGCCAGTCCAGATGCCGAGGCTCTGCTTTGCTGCCTATCCCTGCTGTCCCTTAAACTGAGCTCTATGGACCCCAGGGCGTCTGCTGTCATCTTTTGAGGGTCCTGGGATGTCTACCAGGTTATTAAATTTTGAGTTTTCATTTTGGTGATGAGCAGCTTAAGATGAACATAATGTAAATTAAGATGGGAGCCGGCTCTGCAAGTCACTGGGGTGACCAGCACAGAGTGGGAGGCAGCTGCGGGATTCCAGTGCCTGTGTTTGCTTTGGGATATAGAATGCGTTGACTCCAAGAGGCTTCACGGTCCAAAGGCCAACATCACATCTCAGGCCTGTGTTTGGGACATGCGAGGACCAAATGATGCCATGACCTGCCTGTGAAGAGAATTGTAGTGATATAAATAGAGAGAATGGTGTGATGACCGGGATACTCCAGACGGCTCACACAGCTGAGCATACAGATCCCTGAGCCACCGCACTCAGAGCCCCATCCAAGATCACCGCAGCAAAGCGACAGAATCCGCCACCTGAAATTAGAATAGTTCATTTAACCTGTATCAGAATTTATGGCTTTATTTATATTCCATTGCAAACTGTATTTTTAGAAATCCATAGTACTCCGGGAAAAAGGTGTTTGGTGATATGGTTAATTTCATGGGCCCTGTAACGAGAATGGACAGCTGGGCTCGGGTCCAAGAAGAATGCCTTACAACTGTTGCCCCCAGTGTTCACGTGAGACAGACAACGGGTCTTGCTCTCCACCATGGTTTTGCCGATGAAGGGGTTGGGTGACAAGAAAGAAGTGGTTCTCCAATGTCACATGTCTCATCAGGGTTCAAACTGGGACCAGAATCCCAACTCTTCCAAAGGAGTGAAATAAATAGAGACAAGTAGCAAACCTGTGGTCAGTTGGCCATATTTCATGCTCATCCTACAATGTATTAAAAAAGTAAGATATTTCACATGAATGTGTTCTGGCTTCTCTGGGAAAATCAGGAGATCTAGTAACGAGGGGCCACATTCTTACATGATAATCGCTTGCCAGAGCTTGGAGCAGCCATTATCTCAAGTCCTTAGGGAATCCTGTTAACAGGGACACATTGCCCTTTATTTGTGTTTCTCAGAATACTTACAAAGGAAGTAAAAATCTTATTCACACATTTCTTAGAAAAATTTTGAGGTGAAAGTTCCCTGTGATACATAGGGTGGGGAGTGGGGGAACCGGGAGGCAGGAAACGGGACCAATGATCTTCCTTCCTCCCTCAGGGCCCTGGGAGGGGGCATGGGCACCCACACCTTTTCAAAAGTAACACAGACCCTGGTCAGATTGGGAAGAGGAGAAAGGTAGCTCCTATCCAGCCCACACTCAGGCTTCTGCCCCACATCTCCCACCCCCGTGCTGAGGAAACAGCACCAGCAGGTCGCTCCAGACTCCTTCCACTATCCTGCTTGGGCAGGGACCATTCAGCTGGCCTTGAATGGGACCTGAAACTGGTCCAGAGATTTACTGTGGTCTCCTCTACCTCCAACCTCCACTTGTAAAGATCCCTGATTACTCTAGGCCCATCCAGGTAATCCAGGATAATCTCCATATTTTAAAGTGAGATGGCTAGCACCCTTAACGCCATTCGCAACCTTAATTTCGCTTTGCCTTGTAACCAAATGTAGTCACGGATTCTGGAGATTGGGAAGTGGACATCTTTGAAGAGCCGTTATTCTGACTGCCACGGTCAGTAAATATGCATCCTTGTTGCTGTTATTATTCAAGCCAGGTTAATTTCACTTTTTTATGCTGCCCAAAGCATTGATCAGAGGGTCGAAGTCCTTGAAACCCAGTTTCTCCAGCAGGTGGTAATGTCAACTTGGACCCCAATTTGTTTTTCTCAGCTCAAACAGTAGCCAGCTGCTGTCCCGATGTTTTCCACAGACTGACATGTGCCTTCTCGGTCCTGAAAGGTTCCACAAAGCTAGTGAGCTCCGGTCAAAGCCATTACCAGCTCAGCAGGTCTCAGACCATCAAGAAGGTCAAGGGTGAACATCTAATTTTAAAGTCAGAGCTAAAACATGACAGAGCCAGGACAAAGAGCATTTTTCTGAGCAAAAACATCACCTCTTCCTTCCCTTGAAAGCTGGAGCTGGCCTTGGCGAGGAGAGGAGGCACATAATGGCTTAGTTAATGGCTTAGTTAATGGAGGTACATGATCGGTTACTGAGAAGCACCATAACTGAGGCCACGTGGGCTCCAGCAAGAAGTACACACAGTAACGGTGGTACCTCGCCTGTCGGAGCCTCTTTTTATCATCTAATCAGAGACAAAGTGCAACAGTATTGGCAAGAATTGTGATGACCTCGAGTACATGGAGTTCTGGAAGAAATCTTAGAAACTGAGCAATAACATAAGGAAACGGTCTCGGGTTTAGGGTTCTGTCTTTTTTTTTTTTTTTTTTTTTTTTTTTGCTTTTCACTTGTGCTGCTCAAATTCTAGATTACAAGCCAGGAATCTAGAGAATCTTCTTCTCTTTGCAATTCTCCTAAATTCATGCATCTAACACCTGTTTACTGAGAACCTAGAATAGGTTATTGAGGTAACCGTGGAAAACAACACTCACATAAGAAAATTCTATGTAAACAAGGTGACTACAGGTGGCAGCTTTGGGCACTGAAGGCTAGAGAGCATGACGGTGAGGGAGGCGTTTGGGAGGGCTCTTGGGGACAGTGACACGTGGGCTGAGATGGGAGTGATGGGGAGGGGCAGGCTGGGAAGAACGGAAGGGACAGAATTCCAGACACAGGGAAGGGCAAATGTAAGGGCCGGGAAGAGAATCGGAAAGAAGACCAGTGTAGCCCAAAGACAGGAGCGAAGTCTCTCCCTCACTCACTGTGGAACTGGACCATGGCACGGCCTCCCTAACTGTCCCCTTCTCCCCCCAGGCTCTTGGCTCTTCTTTTCTTAGAGGAAAGAGAAGGAGCAAGGGTCCACGAGAACCCAAGTTTCTACTCAGGCTTCTTCAGTGATAAACCTTGTGACTTGAGGAGAGGGCTTAACTCCCCAAGGTCTCAGTTTCCCCATCTGCAGAATAGGTATAGGCCCCCCACTCTGCAAGGACTCTGGGACACCTGCATTTAGTACCGGGTGGTACCAACTCCGCCCTGGGTATTTCCCACTAAAGTCAGATCCCGTGTTCGCGAGAGCCGGGTGTGGTCGGTTTCTCTCAGTGGCCGCTCTGGGAGCGGGCCCACTGTCCCCAGCAGAAGATCCCTACCCCTGCCTCATTCCCAGTCTCTGCTCGTGCCCCCACCTCACCTCTCTGGCCCAGTCCTAATTCCCAATCCCAGCCTCTCACTCATTCCTGACTCACACCTGCATTTGTTTTTTATTTTTCTTTTTTTTAAGATTTGTTCATTTATTTTAGAGAGAAGGGGGCACACAGGTGGGGGGAGGTACAGAGGGAGAGGGAGAGAAATCCTCAAGCAGACCCCACGCTGAGCACAGAGCCCAACGTGGGGCTCGATCTCACAACCTTAAGATCATGACCTGAATTGGAAGCAAGCGTCGGACACTCAACCGTCTGAGCCACCAGGCACCCCTCACACTTGGATTCTGCTGCCTTGGCTCTGACTTTCTTCCCAGACTAGGCCTCAGCCCTGCTGTGACACGCCTTTGGAAGCTGAGTTAAAACACAGCATCTGATTTTCTTAGCTTGAATAATCAGTTCAGCCCAGGTCCTGTTGGGGGGAGGAAGGGGGATCACTGGAGGCTTGAGGCTGTGAAGGGATACAGCAGTGGGATGGGGGGTGTGTGGGGGGGTGTCCTTCCATGGGTGTGGACAGCCAGGAAGCTCCACTGCATGAAGGCAGCCAGCACGAGGCCAAATGTCCTTGGCAGTGAGCACTAGGAACGGAGGAATCTCAGCTCTCCCAGCCAGGAATGTGTCATTCCCACCTCATGTCCCGCTGACTCGGTGAACTTGGATGGAGGGCAGGTTCATGCTCTGTCATTGGCCCAGTCACATCCTTACAAGCAAACCGGCTTTTATGAAGCCATGACGTGATGATGATATAAGTATTTATGAAGGAAAGCAAATTTCCACTTTCTGAATTACAGAGCTTTTTTTTTTTTCAGGCAAACCTACCAAACAAACCTCTCTAATTACCTTATGTGGCTTACACGATTCCCAGGACCTGTACAGCTAATGGAAGGTCAGCCCGCTTTGTTCAAAGGGAATTATAAGGTGGCTACAGGATTTATAGTTAAAAAAACTTTTCTCCTGGCAGATTCACAGGTATAAACTTCCAACTATAAAATAAACAGTGGACAAAAAGTACAGTGTAGGGAGTATAGCCAACAATACTGTAACAACATGGCGTGATGACAGAGAGTAACTAGACTTATCGTGGAGGTCATTGCATAATGTATAAAATTGTCAAGTCACTATGTCGTGCACCTGAAACTAATATATATCGTACATCAACTATATTTCAATTAAATAAATTCTCCCAGCACTTTGATATGGCATAGCGTATGCAAGGTGATTGAAAAACGAACATGAAGGCTACTTAACACTGATACTGAACGAGATGAAACTGAAAACATTGAGTTAATGTTTTACTCTATTAAATTGACCCGGAAATGCTTTTTAGTAAATGATGGTCAATGCCGGTGACGTTATGGTGACACTTCCCCAGTCATGCCTGACGGCTGCCCCAGAAACAGTTACGACTTTCGGGAAGCGATTGAACAGTACCCCTCCAGGGTATAAAATGTTCCCATTCTTTTGCTTAGTAGGAAAATTTGAGTGATCTTCACTAAAGGAACAATAATCCCTAAATATTTGTGGATGCTTACTACAGTGTAATCAGAATGGATAAACTTGGAAACAAGATAAATGCCCAACCGTGGCTGCATGATTAAATAAACTACGATAAATCAACATTATGTAGTCAAGAAAAGATGGTAATTGTGAGGAATGTGTAGAAACAAGGAAGTGTATTTATGATAAAATGTTCACGAGCGAGCTGCAGAAGATACACCATGGAATGTTCTCTACAATCACATCTGCGTGCATTTGAGCAGAAGGGATCCCAGCGATGAAAACAGCAGGGTCAGCATCGTGCAAGACTTTTCTAAAAATCACAGTTGCCTTTAATATGTTCACACTGTGTTTACAGTGAAAATAAAAGAAATTGTTGAACTTGTACGTATTAACGCTGAGATGGTTTTAGAGTTTTTCCTCCCGGTGAAGTGTGTCTTTTGTGGCTGGCTTAATCAGCCTTCTGGGCCCCCACAGGAGTGGCTAAGCCTATATTATTCCTTTATCTACCTAAGTGTCCTGGGATAAAAGCCCCAAACTTTCAACACAGCGCCATGGGGGACAGGGCTTGCACCGGTGAATTCAGTAAAACTCAGTGGTGTAATGACTCATCGTTGCCCTAAATCAAAGTGTTTTTCTAAATGAGGCAGTTGTAAACCTAATCCGTGCTTTTTGATCCTAGCCAGGCTGGGGGCAGGAGAGATGAGACTTAAAAAATAAAATTAATGACTTCAGTAAGGATTATGTGCTTACTTACTGTGCACTCCTGTGTTAAACCATTTAGCACAGGGAAGAAACACCCAGATTCTGGAGTCCATGAACCTGGGTTTGACGCCAGGTTGGCCTCCTACCAGCTCTGTGGCCTTTGATAGGTTACTCAACCACTCTGGGCTCTATTATTCATGAAGTTTCTGTTCCATGTCAGGCATGATGGTGGGCACTGGGGGTACACTGGGTGGTGTTGGGGGGTTAGACAAGATCCTTGCCCTCCAGGGATTGGCAGTCTCTGTGGCTCACAGACACAAAACAAAGAAAAAGTACAAACCAAATAATTACTTCTGGCAATAAGTTCTATAAAAGAAATCAATGGGGGTGGACAGAAGCTAGCATAGAGTTCCTGCTTCAAGTAGGATGTTCTGGAAACTTCTCTTCAAGATGGTGTCATTAAGTTAAGATCTTAAGGGTAAGAAGAATCCAGTCTTTAGAGTAGCCTCGGGAAGAGAGTTCCGGGCATTAGGAGAGAAGCTGGGTATTAGGAAAACACCCATCTGTAGGTCTGTTGTGGGGCCGATATTCCCAAACCTGTTGGCAAAGTTTTTTGCTTAGGGCCCCTCGGGTAATGGCAGCCACTACTGTCACCACTGTTGTGGCCCCATGCATGACGTCAAGGAGGGACACGTTGCTCCAGGTAAGAAGAGGTGTGGGTCTGCTGTTTACAAGCAGTTACCAGCAGAACATGTTTGGCATGTCCTTCACGCTCTGAACCTCAGTTTTCCTGAGGTTCCTGACATCCACAAGAGGATGTCAGATGCGCAGTGTGTGGCACAGGGTACTCCATAAATAACGATGATGATGACAGCCATGACAGTAATGACGCTGGCGGAGACGTTAAGACCACGTAACAGCTCAAAGTGACATTAACCAATAGGGAAGAAGAAGCACTCCTTGTGTGGTTATTCACGTTCGTACCTGCAGGTCCTGGCTGTTGCCTGGCATGGAGAAGGTCCTTGTACCTCCAGGGGCGCAAACCCAACACAGCTAAGGTTGTCTGGGGATCTGTACACAAAGGACAAAAATGGGAAGATGTATCTAGGCTGTCATAGAATGTCTCGTGCACACCTCTCTTCATCCCAGTTCATTTCCTTTCGGCAACAAGCACCTCCCCATGCAACTTCTACATCTCTCTTGCACATCTGCCTTGACTCCTATCCCGTGACTACACTCTCTGGCCACGGAGGAGAGGTTAAGCATCTGAAGATGGACAGTCAAGATATCTGCTGTCCCCTGTACAGACTTTGATAAGAACAAAACCTCCTTTGTGTTCTCCAGAAGGAATCCACTTGCTTCAAAAACACCAGTGGAGACTTCATAGTGGAAACAGAAAAGAATATGTACCCCACCAACCTCTTCGTAGAGATCCCCATTTGCAAGCTTCCTGCCCAAACATTGCAAGGGGCTCTTGCTTACCCACCAGCCACAAGCTCAGCTGACGCAGGGCTTCCCTGCCTCCTGACACCTCCCTGTTCTCATGCAGCCCCTCTTGACCTGTTCGCCTGCATCCATCGATGACGTGAAGCAGCAGGGGCTCCCCCAGGCGTCCTCCTTGGGGAGCACGGGGATGAGGGTGGAGCTGCTTCCTTGTCAGGCTACTTATTTATCAAATGGTTCCTTGAGAACCTTTGTCCAATGTTTGTTCCTTCAGAATCATTAGATTGGCAAAATTGGGAGAATTTGCTTCGAATACGAAGGAAACGCGTACACCTAGTATCTGGTAAGTAAATGGAAATACGTATCTATGTATATGTCTATGTATTAGATATATTTCGTGTCTACATATCTGTGTGTATATTTCTGTGTATCTGTATTCGTGTGTCTAATATGTCAGGATAAAGAGAGGGGACCAATGATGATGAAGGCGGAGTTTTCACTGAAAAGGGAAAAGCCTCTGGTTGGATGACATGAAGTCGTGATGACTTCATCCCATACAAAAAGGGTAAGTGGGTTTTGCTCACAGTTAAAAATAAGCTTAACAGGAATACCAAAGAATCCCCAGCAGCTAACATGCCTGTCATCCCTCCTCTGGAGAAGGGTCATTGCTGCTGCTCTCTTACAGTTACCTTTCCTCTGAACCCAGCGAGGATGACATCAAGGACAAAGTGAGATTTCTGAGTCATCAGCAGCACTGAAGGGCTTGGTGGCCTGATGGGAAAATATTCCTCTCTTGGCTGACCTCTGAAATTATGCTTCTAACTCAGGTGCCAATGTCATACAGGTCACCATCAGGCTGGGGGGCCTTGAAGCTTATTCAAGGAACTGGCCGAAGGGCTACAATGAGACAAAGGGTTGGAAGAGAAGTCCCAGGTGAGGTGTCTGCTCCACTCTGGAGAGAAAATCCAGTGATTGGGTCATAAATGTACAGTGAGTCCCCATCAGTCTATCCCTAGTGCTTAAGACTGTCACAGGAGTAAATTATAATGTATTCACACTGATCACTTGACTGCTATTAAAAGCCTACTATGTGCTCCCTGAATAGTCAAGCACCTTGCAGTCAACAGCTAATAAATGCTGGGCTCTGTTCTGGGCTCTGGAGAGATAAAGTAACTTATTTTTTAGTGGGGAGACATGAGTATTACAATAAGCCAACGAATACATATTAGGTTTTTTCTTGGGTGGCCCCAGTTTACACGTTATTCCAAAGCAATGATCAATAGCACCCTCTTTTCCTTTCAGTGGTATTGGTTTGGAAGATAAATTACATGGTCACCCTACTGATAATTCAAGGAGGCCAAGAGTTGGATATCTCAAAATGGTGACCGTGGCAGCTGCCGTTGAAGTGAAATGCTGGGGGAGAAAATCTGGGTGGAGGAGGTTGAAGAAAGAATGCGCAAGGAAGTAGTGGGGATTGTGAGTGTGGACAATTCTTTTAAAGGGCTTTGCTCTAGGGGCGCCTGGGTGGCTCAGTGGGTTAAAGCCTCTGCCTTCAGCTCAGGTCATGATCCCAAGGTCCTGGGATCGAGCCCTGCATCGGGCTCTCTGCTCAACGGGGAGCCTGCTTCCCTTCCCCTCTCTCTGCCTGCCTCTCTGCCTACTTGTGATGTCTGTCTGTCAAATTTTAAAAAAAGCAGGGTGGGGGCCTTTGCTCTGAAGGGGAGCAGAAAAATAGAGCAAAAAAATGCAACCAAACAATGGGGGCTGGTGAGAGAGGTTGTTTTAGCTATGGAAGAAATACTAGAATGTTTGTATGTTCATGGGACAGATCCAGGGAGAAGGGAAACTTTGATAATACAATGAGGAAGAAGGAGTGGAGGCTGGAGAGCCATTCTTGAATAAGAGAGAGGAGAGGAGAGCTACTGTGAATATGGAGGGAATATTAGGGATAAGAGTGAGCACAATTCATCTGTTGTATGAGGAATAAAAAGGATGGATGGATGGATGATGGACAGATGGGTGGATAGGCAGACAGATAGACAGAAGGTAGATAGATAGATAGATAGATACATACATACATACATATATACATAGCCACATAGGTTCAAGATAAGATAGGCACAGATTCACACGGTTAACCACACATCATTGTGGATGTTGGTAGTTTTCTTCATATTGCTCCCATTTTCTCAGCAAAATAAGAGTCAAGACCTTCTTTGGTGAGGAAGCAGTGTTAGAGACTTGAAGAAAGAGGGGAAGGTATGACATGGATATCTGGGAGAGCAGGAGAGTAAACAGACCTGGGAAAGATACAGAGATCATCTGGCATCTCATATGGCTGCTTGAGAGGGGCAAGAGGTGAACTTATGGACGGATGTCGTAGATCTCGGTAATGACAACAGGGTATGACTGTGGGAGTGAGCAAGTGAGGTGGCCCAGGGGACAAAACCATGAGTAATGAGTGAGTAAGAGACTAAGGGGCTAGGGTATTGGAAGGATGGTCTGATTGTCTAATAGATCATACTACTAATGCCCCATGTAGGTCTTGAGGATACTTAGGGGAACAGGACAAATTCCCTGCCTAGGAGCAGATCACAGTGTGTTGGGGAAATGGGGCACATAAAGAAATGATGATAGTATGACGTGGTAGGTGATATATTCTGAGTTCTTATTAAAAAGTGGGGCATTGGGGGGAGGAGTCAAGATGGCGGAGAAGTAGCAGGCTGAGACGACATCGGGTAGCAGGAGATCAGCTAGATAGCTTATCTAACCATTGTGAACACCTACAAATCCAACGGGAAATCAAAGAGAAGAAGAGCAACAATCCCAGAAACAGAAAATCGATCACTTTCTGAAAGGTAGGACCTGCGGAGAAGTGAATCCAAAGCGACGGGAAGATAGACCCCGGGGGGAGGGGCCGGCACCCGGCAAGCGGCGGAGCGACGGAGCACAAAATCGGGACTTTTAAAAGTCGGCTCCAGTGGGAGACATCGCTCCAGAGGCTAAACTGGGGGGAAACCCAGGCGGGGTCAGCATAACCCCAGGACCCGCAGGGTCACAGAAGGACTGGGGGTGTCTGAGTGCCGCAGAGCTCGCAGGTATTGGAGCGGGGAAGCCGGCTATAGCGACAAAGCCGAGGAGTGAGCTCTAAGCCCGGGGTTACCTTGTGCCGGTCGCAGGCTGGGTGGGCTCGGAGCGCGGCCGGAGGCCACAGAGACAAAAGCGACCCGGCGCTTTTCTCCAGCTCCAACAATTGACTGCTTTCCTCGAGGCGCGACCGCAAGCCAGGGAGGCGGGACTGTTGGGCGCTTTGCTCTGAGAGCGCACTGAGGAGCGGAACCCCAAGCTCTCCGCTCCTCCGGGCCGAGAGATTGGGAGGCCGCCATCTTCATTCCCGTCCTCCGGAACTCTACGGAAAGCGCTCAGGGAACAAAAGCTCCCGAAAGCAAACCCGAGCGGATTCCTTAGCCCGGCCCCTGGCAAGGGCGGTGCAATTCCGCCTGCGGCAAGGACACTTGAAAATCACTACAACAGGCCCCTCCCCCAGAAGATCAACAAGAAACCGATCCAAAACCAACTTCAGTCACCAAGAACAGCGGAATTCCACAGCAGGAGAAAGCAAATCCTACCTGGACAAAATGACAAGGCGGAAAAACTCACCTCAAAAAAAAGAACAAGAGGCCGTACCGAAGGCTGGAGACCTAATCAATACAGACATAGGTAGCATGACAGATCTAGAGTTCAGAATGACAATTCTCAAGGTTCTAGCCGGGCTCGAAAAAGGCATAGAAGATATTAGAGAAACCCTCTCCGGAGAGATAAAAGCCCTTTCTGGAGAAATAAAAGAACTAAAATCTAACCAAGTTGAAATCAAAAAAGCTATTCATGAGGTGCAATCAAAAATGGAAGCTCTCACTGCCAGGATAAATGAGGCAGAAGAAAGAATTAGTGACATAGAAGACCAAATGACAGAGAATAAAGAAGCTGAGCAAAAGAGAGACAAACAACTACTGGAACACGAGGAGAGGATTCGAGAGATAAGTGACACCATAAGACGACACAACATTAGAATAATTGGGATTCCAGAAGAAGAAGAAAGAGAGAGGGGAGCAGAAGGTATATTGGAGACAATTATTGGAGAGAATTTTCCTAATATGGCAAAGGGAACAAACATCAAAATCCAGGAGATGCTAAGAACGCCCCTCAAAATCAATAAAAATAGGTCCACACCTCGTCACCTGATAGTAAAATTTACAAGTCTTAGCGACAAAGAGAAAATCCTGAAAGCAGCCCGGGAAAAGAAGTCTGTAACATACAAGGGTAAAAACATTAGATTGGCAGCGGACCTATCCACAGAGACCTGGCAGGCCAGAAAGAACTAGCATGACATATTCAGAGCACTAAACGAGAAAAACATGCAGCCAAGAATACTATATCCGGCTAGGCTATCATTGAAAATAGAAGGAGAGATAAAGAGCTTCCAGGACAAACAAAAGCTGAAAGAATTTGCAAACACCAAACCAGCTCTACAGGAAATATTGAAAGGGGTCCTCTAAGCAAAGAGAGACCCTAAAAGTAGTAGATCAGAAAGAAGCAGAAACAATATACAGTAACAATCACCTTACAGGCAATACAATGGCACTAAATTCATATCTCTCAATAGTTACCCTGAATGTTAATGGGCTAAATGCCCCAATCAAAAGACACAGGGTATCAGAATGGATAAAAAAACAAAACCCATCAATATGCTGCCTACAAGAAACTCATTTTAGACCCGAAGACACCTCCAGATTTAAAGTGAGGGGGTGGAAAACAATGTACCATGCTAATGGACATCAGAAGAAAGCTGGGGTGGCAATCCTTATATCAGATCAATTAGATTTTAAGCCAAAGACTATAATAAGAGATGAGGAAGGACACTATATCATACTCAAAGGGTCTGTCCAACAAGAAGATCTAACAATCTTAAATATCTATGCCCCTAACATGGGAGCAGCCAACTATATAAACCAATTAATAACAAAATCAAAGAAATACATCGACAGTAATACAATAATAGCAGGGGACTTTAACACTCCCCTCACTGAAATGGACAGATCATCTAAGCAAAAGATCAACAAGGAAATAAAGGCCTTAAATGACACACTGGACCAGATGGACATCACAGATATATTCAGAACATTCCATCCCAAAGCAACAGAATATACATTCTTCTCTAGTGCACATGGAACATTCTCCAGAATAGACCACATCCTGGGTCATAAATCAGGTCTCAATCGGTACCAAAAGATCGAGATCATTCCCTGCATATTTTCAGACCACAATGCTCTGAAGCTCGAACTCAATCACAAGAGGAAATTTGGAAAGAACGCAAATACATGGAGACTAAACAGCATCCTTCTAAAAAATGAATGGGTCAACCAGGAAATTAAAGAAGAATTGAAAAAATTCATGGAAACAAATGATAATGAAAACACAACAGTTCAAAATCTGTGGGATACAACAAAGGCAGTCCTGAGAGGAAAATATATAGCAGTGCAAGCCTTTCTCAAGAAACAAGAAAGGTCTCAAATACACAACCTAACCCTACACCTAAAGGAGCTGGAGAGAGAACAACAAAGAAAGCCTAAACCCAGCAGGAGAAGAGAAATCATAAAGATCAGAGCAGAAATCAATGAAATAGAAACTAAAAAAACAATAGAACAAATCAACAAAACTAGGAGCTGGTTCTTTGAAAGAATTAATAAGATTGATAAGCCCCTGGCCAGACTTATCAAAAAGAAAAGAGAAAGGACGCAAATAAATAAAATCATGAATGAAAGAGGAGAGATCACAACCAACACCAAAGAAATACAAACAATTATAAGAACATACTACGAGCAACTCTATGGCAACAAATTTGACAACCTGGAAGAAATGGATACATTTCTAGAGATGTATAAACTACCACAACTGAACCAGGAAGAAATAGATAACCTGAACAGACCCATAACCAGTAAGGAGATTGAAACAGTCATCAAAAATCTTCAAACAAACAAAAGTCCAGGACCAGACGGCTTCCCAGCGGAATTCTACCAAACATTTAAAGAAGAATTAATTCCTATTCTCCTGAAACTGTTCCAAAAAATAGAAATGGAAGGAAAACTTCCAAACTCATTCTATGAGGCCAGCATCACCTTGATCCCAAAACCAGACAAGGATCCCACCAAAAAAGAGAATTACAGACCAATATCCTTGATGAACACAGATGCGAAAATTCTCACCAAAATACTGGCCAATAGGATCCAACAGTACATTAAAAGGATTATTCACCACGACCAAGTGGGATTTATTCCAGGGCTGCAAGGTTGGTTCAACATCCGCAAATCCATCAATGTGATACAATACATTAATAAAAGAAAGAGTAAGAACCATATGATACTCTCAATAGATGCTGAAAAAGCGTTTGACAAAGTGCAGCATCCCTTCCTGATTAAAACTCTTCAAAGTGTAGGGATAGAAGGCACATACCTCAATATTATCAAAGCCATCTATGAAAAACCCACCGCAAATATCATTCTCAATGGAGAAAAACTGAAAGCTTTTCCGCTAAGGTCAGGAACACGGCAGGGATGTCCGTTATCACCACTGCTGTTCAATATAGTCCTAGAAGTCCTAGCCTCAGCAATCAGACAACAAAAAGAAATTAAAGGCATCCAAATCGGCAAAGAAGAAGTCAAACTATCACTCTTTGCAGATGATATGATACTATATGTGGAAAACCCAAAAGGCTCCACTCCAAAACTGCTAGAACTTATACAGGAATTCAGTAAAGTGTCAGGATATAAAGTCAATGCACAGAAATCAGTCGCATTTCTTTACACTAACAACAAGACAGAAGAAAGAGAAATTGAGGAGTCCGTCCCATTTACAATCGCACCCAAAACCTAGGAATACCTAGGAATAAATAAAGATAAATAAATAAGATACCTAGGAATAAATCTAACCAAAGAGGCAAAGAATCTATACTCAGAAAACTATAAAGTACTCATGAAAGAAATTGAGGAAGACACAAAGAAATGGAAAAATATTCCATGCTCATGGATTGGAAGAACAAATATTGTGAAAATGTCTATTCTACCTAAAGCAATCTACACATTTAATGCAATCCCTATCAAAATCCCATCCATTTTTTTTAAAGAAATAGAACAAATAATCCTAAAATTTATATGGAACCAGAAAAGACCTCGAATAGCCAAAGGAATATTGAAAAAGAAAGCCAAAGTCGGTGGCATCACAATTCCAGACTTCAAGCTCTATTACAAAGCTGTCATCATCAAGACAGTATGGTACTGGCACAAAAACAGACATATAGATCAATGGAACAGAATAGAGAGCCCAGAAATAGACCCTCAACTCTATGGTCAACTAATCTTCGACAAAGCAGGAAGGAATGTCCAATGGAAAAAAGACAGCCTCTTCAACAAATGGGGCTGGGAAAATTGGACAGCCACATGCAGAAAAATGAAATTGGACTATTTCCTTACACCACACACGAAAATAGACTCAAAGTGGATGAAGGACCTCAATGTGCGAAAGGAATCTATCAAAATCCTTGAGGACAATGCAGGCAGCAACCTCTTTGACCTCAACCGCAGCAACTTCTTCCTAGGAACATCGCCAAAGGCAACAGAAGCAAGGGCAAAAATGAACTATTGGGATTTCATCAAGATCAAAAGCTTTTGCACAGCAAAGGAAACAGTAAACAAAACCAAAAGACAACTGACAGAATGGGAGAAGATATTTGCAAACGACCTATCAGATAAAGGGCTCGTATCCAAAATCTATAAAGAGCTTATCAAACTCAATACCCAAAGAACAAATAATCCAGTCAAGAAATGGGCAGAGGACATGAACAGACATTTCTGCAAGGAAGACATCCAGATGGCCAACAGACACATGAAAAAATGCTCCACATCACTCGGCATCAGGGAAATACAAATCAAAACCACAATGAGATACCACCTCACACCAGTCAGAATGGCTAAAATTAACAAGTCAAGAAATGACAGATGCTGGCGAGGATGCGGAGAGAGGGGAACCCTCCTACACTGTTGGTGGGAATGCAAGCTGGTGCAACCACTCTGGAAAACAGTGTGGAGGTTCCTCAAAAAACTGAAAATAGAGCTACCCTACGACCCAGCAATTGCACTCCTGGGTATATATCCTAAAGATACAAACGTGGTGCTCCGAAGGGGCACGTGCACCCGAATGTTTATAGCAGCAATGTCCACAATAGCCAAACTGTGGAAAGCGCCTAGATGTCCATCAACAGATGAATGGATAAAGAAGAAGTGGTATATATACACAATGGAATACTATGCAGCCATCAAAAGACATGAAATCTTGCCATTTGCGACGACGTGGATGGAACTAGAGGGTATCATGCTTAGCGAAATAAGTCAATCGGAGAAATATAACTATCATATGATCTCTTTGATATGAGGAAGGGGAGATGCAAGGTGGGGGGGTTTGGGGGGAGGTAGGAAAAGAAAAAATGAAAAGATGGGATTGGGAGGGAGACAAACCATAAAAGACTCAATCTCAAGAAACAGACTGAGGGTTGCGGGGGGGAAGGGGGACGGGAGAGGGTGGTGGGGAAATGGACATTGGGGAGGGTATGGGCTATGATGAGTGCTGTGAAATGTGTAAACCAGATGATTCACAGACCTGTACCCCTGGGGATAAAAATACATTATATGTTTATTAAAATAAAAAATAAAAAAAAATAAAAAAAAAAAAAGTGGGGCATTGGGCAGTACAAGCCAGCAGGCTGCCTGGCAAGTCAGCCAGAGCCCAACACCATGTATGGTCCACGTCTCTCATCCCAGGACTCATGCAGTCCTTGTGCACATCTGACCTGAAGCCCCAGCTGAAAGGTGGGTTAGAAAGCACATACAGGAAAGATCTTTTCCCATTAAAGGCGCTCAATACATATTTGTTTATAACAAGGCAGAAAAGAAGGAGGACAGATGTTTCCCTGGCAGAACCATCTAAATTTGAAAATAAAATGTGGGGAGTAGGGCAAAAGAGGCAATCCAAGTGTTTTGGAGAAGTTGAGGCTGGGCATTCGAGTGGACAACGCCATGTCGGTATGATTCTGACACGCCAAGAGTTGAAGTATTGAAGTTCCGTGTGTGAGCTGATGGTTTGTTGGTGGATCCAACAGCTGAAAAACAGACCCACCTCAAAACGCCTGAGCTAAGGGCTATGTGCAGTCTACTTAACTGTGGCTCCCTTAAACAGAAATGGCACTCGGGACAAAGGTCGTAGCCTTAAAAGAAAAAACATAAAAACTGTAAGTTTTTAAGCTGGTTTACATACAGACAGAAAGATATCCATCAAGCTTTGTCGAAAAGCAGTAAAAGGAGATTTTCCTGACAGCCCTTCTGGCCATGGAGTCTCTAGAGAGAAATGATTCTGTCTGAAAAAACAGCTTTCTCTGTGATTTCTCAAATGGATGGTCAGAGGGCAACGGAGGACTTAATGAACTTCGGTTTTATCAAGTGAAAACTGCCCAGGTGTCTTGGGCTAAGAAACAATAGGAAAAGGAAATTGCTTCAAAAAATAAGCTCAGGGCAGAAGGGAGAGAAAGCCTCCAGAGATCTGGAGTTTGGAAAGGAGCATAAGGAATCAAACAAAGTTTCTGAAAACCTTTTCTCTGCAGGGAGTCATCATAACTTAGACACAGAGTGGAATTGACAGGAAGAGCGGACAGGACCTTGTGATATCATCAGATGATATAGTCAGCTAGTATTCAATCTCCCTAAGCTTTCAGATACATCCCTCCATGGTACAGCAAGGAAGTTTATCCTTCCTGACTTCATTTAATCTGGGCTATCTTTGAGTTCATCTTGCAGTCACCCAACAAGGAAACCGTCACAGTCATTCTAGCGCCTTGCATTAAAACACCGCATTTGCCATCCCTGCCTAGTGGGCCATTATCTGTCCATTCGGCCTGATCCAACTTCACATTCTTCCGTCCTGACCGTACACGGGTTCCTCAGGGTTCCGTCCACATAACTCGGCAAAGTCGTGCCCATCTTTTCATACGTATCACACCTCATTCCAGGTCATACTTTGTACCTCATCCTTTGGGGTTCTGTTGGAACGTGAGGCTAGTTATAGATCTGGAATAAGCAGACGTGGTGAGGGTAGACCCTGAAGGAGGAGCAGCAGTGTCCTACAGGGACGCTAGTTAGCACAGGACAGAGTGGAAGAGCTGCTTCTACCAGCAAAAGAAGGCTCTCCATGGGATTAAAGGATCCATGGTCCCCAGCTTCATTGGAATCTGTCCATATGTCCCCTGACCTCACAAATGGGACCCTATAGGATCGAGAATTCAATGTGCATCCTAGATCACTCACAGGGCTAAACTTCAGATTTGTTTTCCAGAAACCTTGGCCTTGGGGGTTCAGGATAAAAGGGTCGCTTTCAGGAAAGTCATAGAACTTTGTCTTGAGATATTAGATGGTTGCACTAATGGCCTTTCTTCTCTTATTCCATGCCTCGGGCTCTCTTGGGGGTCCCGCGGTGGGACGGGGATAATTGGCAGGCAAGAAGCTGCTGTTCCAACTTCCCAGCAACTTGTATTTACTTCTAACAAGTGTGGTTTCATGGTCAATTCTCAGTATAGATAAAGTCAACCGATTTATCAAATTAGTGAACCAACAGCCTGCAGGTGGTGAGTCCCAGGCTGGGAGGGCCCAGCCTAGAGCCGTGGAGCCTTCCCAGCCCAGGCTCCAAATATGTGAGAGAAGAAGGACCCAGTATGTCCCCCATTCTAAGGACCTTGGACAGTAACCTCCCGAGGCTATCCAAGCCAGAACAGTAGAATGGAACTGCTCCTGAATTCCTGATCTTGAGGAAGCACAGAGGTTGTGAATGATGCTTGTTCTAGATCACTGTGTTTCTGATGCTGGTAGAGAAAAGCTTTCTGGAGTCTACTGCTGGGGAATCCTTTTGGTTTGGGGAATACAGAGGGACTAGGAATCTAAGGTTATGCAGTTCGTGCAAGGTCATGAAGCTAATGGGATCTGAACCCTGCCCCCGACTCTTAAGCTCATGGCTTTGAGCCACATTAGATGTTCTGTGTCACACCCGCTCTCCGCATGGTCTGACTACTAGTCTTCACCAGATTCATCAGTCCCCTGAATGACAAGGCTGTACATAAGTTTTGCAAATAAGCACATATTCTAAGGAAATCCCAGGATAAGCTGCTGAGGATATGCATTATAACACAGGTTAAGTCAGAGCAAGTTAAACTTCTTTTAAAAAAAATCCATACACCCATGGGAAAGGTCTTACTTAGGGAAAGAAAAAGAATTAAGACTGTTGACTATCCCTGTCTTAATAAATAAAAGAGCGGTGGGTTAAAGATCTCTGTGGAGTCGATACCCACGCCTGAAGTGATTCCATTATCGAGAAGTTCTTGTAATATTTATGAGGTATTGACATTGTGGAGTTCTCTCAATATTTCTGATTAGGTAAGCCTCACACTTTTCATCAGGCGCTTTGACATTGAATAGGACCAGATGAGACTGGGCTACGATGCAATTCTTTTAAAGATAATTTTGTTTGGTTGCCAAGTAATCGATCAGGTGTTGAGCGAGAAGGCGTTCCTGGGCTCTCATGAGAATGCGAGTATTCATCCAGAAGTTTTTGGGTTGGGGGTGGTGACTGCCTCAGTCACGCACGCCTATCTGATACCGGAGAGGACAACGGGATCCTTTCATGCCGTAGTGATCTGTGTCTCTATTGAAGGCTCCATTCAAAGGATGAAAATGTGCAAATCATGGGAGACGAAGCAGGGAAAAAATATGAATTTAAGCCCCAAGGACCTACAATTAGGCTGATAATGCCTTTCATTATCGTAATTCTACATTAATCTGCCTTCCGTGCTGTGGGTAATAGCATTTCTCTCTGGGGTCAGCAGGGTTGGGCTTTCCATGGGGACTTGCTTACTCTGTACAGTAACTCCGCTGCATGGAGGAGAGAAACGTTCTTGTTTTGACAGAATGATCAATGACACTGACGGAGATGGAGGCTTTTCAATGGAGGGAGGATAGAAAGTCTCCATTTGCGGGCTTCCTTCATGCCCTCCATGTGCCGGAATGGGGAGGAGCCTTGCCCCCACATTTCCCGGAGTCTCACGCTGAGAGAACATGAGTGTATGCTTGTCCTCTCTGTGCAGATACTCCACATTAGCCTTCTATATATTCTACGGGGAAACAGACACCTCTTGGCATCGGGTAAAATTTGGTATCATTTCTTGGATAGGCAGTTTGCCAAACTGTAACAAAATCAAAAGGCATGAACCCTCAGAATCCAGCTCTTCCACTTTTAGGAATTTCTTCTAGATGTAGACTCATACGTGTAAACAAACACGCAGACACATGAATGCCTGAGGCAGGCTTCACTGTCACAATCATTTTCCTTCAGGGATGGATGCTTCGTCTCTTTTCCTAGATTATATGCATCGCACGCCACGTGGCTTTTCCGCTGAGTCTAACAGAGGGTGGATGGGTCTACACAGCAAAGTGTCAGTACATGAAGGGTAATAAGCTTGTGCTAGGGTGGGAACCGGGTTCCAGCTCCAGCTCCAGCTCCGGTCCTACAGAGCTGCGGCGTGACCCGAGTCAGTCAAGGCTTTAAACCTCTCCGGTGCTGAGGGCTCTGATTAGGAAACAAGGAGGCTGTGCTGGGTACCATGGAGGTACCCCCCCACTCCAGCCCCAGGCCTAGTTTTCTGTAACTCACTAGAACAGTGCTTTATCCCGGGACAGGGTGGTACGGACAGCTGCTGTGTTCGCGGAACACCACCCATAGATTTCTGCTCAAATAAATGAAAAAAATCCTAACTCGATGGAGTCTTTTCCTGAGAGCCTCTAAGTGAGCTGTCAGAGCCTGGGCTGTAATTTGGGAGTTTCACGCCTGTCACCTTGCAAAGCCACCAACTTTTCTCTTTCCTGTTCTCCCATACCTTGCATTTCTGTGTCGTGTGCAGGTGCCCGAGGCTGGAGGGGCGGAAGTGTAATAAAAGAGGAAGGTAACAGAGGAGCCAGAGAGACAGAAGAAATTTCTACGATTGTTCCACGCTGAGTGCAGGCAACTGAGGTGTAATCGAAATAAAACTCACCGCCACAGAGCAGGGCCCAGTGAACACAGGACAGGGGCTGGCCCCCCACGGGTGCTCTCCCTGGCTGAGCCGGTTTGCCATTCCACCTGGCTGCTTCACCTGCCTGTTCCTGGGAAATCTGGAAACTTCCAAGAGGTAGTGCAACCAGCGGAGTGCACATAAATAGGAAACCAATGAAGAGAAAGTGGGTGTTCTGTCTCGGCTCATTTGCATTTGCGCCTAACCCGATGATTTTGACCAAAGGATTTGTTTCTGGTCCAGTTGAAACAAATCAGGGTTTCCATCAGGGTTTCCATCCGCGGCTCATGGGCGAGGGTCAAGAGAAGCTGGTGCTAGTTTCAACTTCGCCTTTTAACCATTTTGGAATGGGGAGAGTGTTCGGGATCGGGTAGGGGAGCCTGGAGCACAGGTGAGCGTCAGAAACATGATCTCCTACCCTGCCTGTTCTGTGAGCCTTCGAGGGCTCAGCCACAAGTTGCTGATCACTCCTGTCTTTCTGGAATCACTCGCTGAGTTGGATTTAATGGCACCATTGGGCTTTTGGTTAGGCTCACTGTTTCTTCCCTCACTTGGCATTTTGTCTCTATAGAACTTTTAAAAAAAAAATCTATTATTTAGAATGTTTTCTTTTAATAGAATTCATTTTAACTTCACCAACACTGAGTAGCATTGTAATGGCTGCCACCAAAATTCTAGAAATAGTATCATTGAACAGAAATGGGATGCTATAATTTGGTCTTTAGAGTTGAAACCAGAGAGTATACATTTAAATTGCTAACCTTGTGAAGAATGGTGAGCACGGAGGTGACCCTTATTTGAAGAAATAACAGTCCTAGCATTAACCAACAATAAACTTCCTCAATGAAATATTTATTTTGAGTGTTTCCAATGGAATATTTTCGATCAGGCAGAAAAAAGAAACTCCAGCCGAGTTGTCTCTTTGATGGTCTCTCTGACAGCCGCTTACACCAAAGCATTCAAATGTTCCAGATCATTCCCACTAGTCAACAAGTACAATCGGGAATTACAGTTTCCTGCCCAGGACGATGTGATGGAGTCTGGGCCCAGATGGGGCGTTGATGGGGAGGAAAGACAGGAGCGGGGAGGCTGGTTGGAGGTTATGGAAAAACCCAGGCACAAAGCCACCAAGACGGAATTGTGACAGTGATGATGATTCAAGGCCAAGTTGAGACCAAAGTGGTTGGAGTGCTCCTTCTAGGTTGTACAAGGGCAGGACCGCTGGCCTCTTAAAACACTGGGTTTCAGGTTCCCTTGCCTCATAGCCACGAGGAAACACTGACCTTCGGAAGCCCTGTTTGCCAAAGCTAAGGGCCTTGGGGTATCGTGCTCATTATTACTGACTTTCTTGCACTCAGGAACTCAGAGGGTGAAAGCAGGGCCATGGGTTCAAATCCTGGCTCTACTATCACCCCCTCTCACAGTCTCCCCCTTTGGTCATCCACATATGTCAAATAACCAAAGTTTCCGTCCACCTCAGGGCTGCTATAAGCTTAGTGGAGGCGGAAGCCCAGGGCCTTGGCCATAACAGATACCCCCTCAGTGACACTTGTCTCTGAGTCTGATGTCTATTTCTTTGGAAAGATCACAAGGCCAATGGATTCTCTTTCTTGATCCACTAAGCTGTGAGTTCCTAGCCTATAGCTCCCACTATTCCTCCCCCACCTTTTTTAAAAGGGTTGGCCTCAGCTGTCTTATTAAATATGGAAAACATCTGTGCTTGGGGTTTTAGCAAAAATCCCCACATCTGGAAAATATTGGTCAAGAGTCTAATTAACTATGTCAATGACAAATTGTTCTCACAGGAAGTATTTAGGACGGGGAGATAATTGGGATTTAATGCCCTTGGCCTCTGTCTTTGCCTTCTTGTTTACTTACGCTAGCAGGGGTGGGGGAGGCAGGCCCCCACACTGACCCTGCCACACTGGCGCAGGAAAGCCAGGCCTATGGATCAGGGGACTGCCCTAAAGCCACACAGCAGTGCCCCCTTGTTGGAACCTCTGTCCACTCCACTCGGGGCTGACATTTCCTGCCAGGCCCATATGCTGTTTGAAGATATAGTTCCAAGGAGAATATTTTGTTTTTCTTTCTTGGGCTTTTTACCTCCACCCTTCACAGATTCCCCGGACCCCAGAGGAAATGGAGTCCCTGACTCTCTCCCACCCCCAGCGGGATAGTATCAACTTCTGAGATAATGAAGCGTAATGTACTTTCACCATTGTGCCTCCTGTTCTCATGGGAGGAAATTTCTCATCAATAAAGGGCTTTAAGGGCCCTTTCCAACCCAATGAAGCTTCAGGAACACCCTGCATCTCCTCATCCCTGACCCCCTTGGCCTCGGCAAAGGTCCTGACCCAAGATGGCTCCCCAGTCTCTTACAGGGAGACCACCTTGGACAGCAGGCGAAGGCTTTGCTTCAGTCTTGTCAACCAGGAGCAAGACAGCAAACTAGGGTAAAACCCGCAAATACTAACAACTTATATCTTAAAGTCCCTTTCTGGCCTGGGACATTGAAGCCTCCTTCCTTCAGACACCTTGAGGCCTCTTGTGTCTTCAAGTCCGCTCCCGAGTCCACTCTCCCCCACTGCCTCCAGCCTCCACAGCCATCACTGAGGTCTTTCCCGTCATCCTTTCTTGCCTGGACAATGGCAATGTCTTCCTCAATGGTCTCCTGGCTGCCACCCTGGCCCACGACTGTCCATTCTCTCCATGGCATCCAGGATGCTCACTGCTAATGGAAATCAAATAATGTCACCGCCCTTGTTGGCCTCCCATCACAAGGAGAATGTCTCAGTCCCTGGCTCAGTCTCAGGCTTGCCCCATCTAGCCAGTGCCCCCTCTGCCCTTCATAGCTCTTACCACTATCTAAAGTCACTTTCCACAGTCATTTGCTTGTCTGTGAATCTCCAAAGCTCTGTGACTATAGGAAGTTTGTCTCATTATGATGACACAAGCAAGGCCCCAGGAGCTCCAGAGTAAAAGAGACAGTCACTCTGGAGTGCCAGGATCTGTCCTGTGTGGCCCCAAGCATCAGTGTCTCCTTAAGTTTTGTGCCCTAGCTGCCTCATGTGCCTCACCCAATTCCCAGCCCAGTTCCCAGGGCCATATCTCCCATGCCCGGCACGTAGTAGGCACCCAGTAAATATTCTTCAAATAAATAAATGCTGACATTCTCTAAGGTTAAAGGTCAAATGAATGGATTCGACATTCTCCATGGATATAAAATTCACCCAACTTCCAAATTCTGTCCAATACACTCAGAGCCTCCCCCACTCTCCAATCCCACTGCCATTGCCTAGCCCGGACCATCGTCTCCCCCAGTGGCCCCTGCCCTCCCCCACCTACAGTCCTTCCGCACCCAGTTGCTCCTCCTCCGGCCCCCTGCTGTTCCCTGTTTCTGCAGGCTCCTCCCTCCCAGCTGGTCCTCCCAAGAGCTTATCACTCTGTCCTCCACACTGTCAAAGGAATCCACTGTATCTGTATCCAAAATGCAGGTTTCATCACATCAACCCTCTGCTGAAAATGCTTGCAAGGTTCTCATCGCCAGTGCCTAGAGCCCAAACTCCACGGGCTGCCATGCATAAGGCCCAGCATGATCCAAGCCATGTCAGTCTCTCTGCCTCTGTCTCTCTCCCCATCTTGCCCTAACTCTGAGCTCCAGACACTCCAGCCTTCTTCCAGCTCTGGGCACCTGCATGGCCATTCAAGCAGGGACTGCTTCCTCTGGGAAATCTGTAGTTATCCCTGAGGTCCCCCCTCGAAGACCACCTCGTCTGTGAAGCCGTTCCAGGGAGAGTTAATTTCCTCCGCTCTGGCTTCCTGCTGATGGGCAATTCTTCGGAGTCTTAGAGTTGACTTATCCGTCTTTGGCCTTTCTATAAGCCCTTACCTTCAGCCAATAATACCGACCTCCTTGGGCGCGTCCCTCCCCTCTGGGAGCCTGGAAGGGAGAGAGACAGAACAATTCATGAGGAGCAGCACAAGGAAAACGAACATTAGAACCCACAGTTCTGTTCTTGCGTTGACCTCTCCCGCATTGCCTTTAAGGTAGCGTTCGCCAAGGGTGGGGAGAGCAGAGGGCACAAGGCGGCCAGGCACAGAGGAGATCCCACTAGTGGCGCTGACTTGGCCGGGAGGCTGATTTTCACCTCCACTTAGTCCTAATCATGGTAATCACGACGAGGCCAAGGTACAGGAGACTGGGCTGCCGCACACACTGCCAATGCCCCTTTCTAATACAGGGCACACCTTTTCTAAGGGTAGCAGAATCGGGCTTAAATCAGAAAATCTTGCGTGGCTTCTCTTCTCTTTCTTTTTCTATTATCTTTAACTTATGCCAGGTGATAGATTTTCCATTTAGATAAGTAAATAAAGAAATGTTTTTTAAATACACCTTTAAGGGGAAACATGTGAGCCAGGTTAAAGAAACATATACAGTGACTAATAGTTCAGGTGGTTTCCAGACGTGGCAAAAATTGGGAAGTAGCAAAAGATTCTTGCTTACTTCCCCTAGTTGAGGATTGCTGGGGGCAGCTGTCCAGCCTCCCTGCAGATAGGAGGAGCCCTGTGGACAAATTAACATGGGGTAGGTACACACCACTTCCAGCCTGGCCCTTGAGGGCTCAGAGGGGATGCCTAGGCCCTCATCTCATGGGTCAAATGGCCACACACAGGGCAGCCTTGGAGTCCTTGGGAGATGCTGGGACCTTTATTTGACTGGGTCTCTGAATGAGCACAGGACCGGGGGCTCTCCATTCCCTCCCCAACAGCTATGAAACTTCATATGATAGAAGAATAAATTTCCACTGGGCTAAGACACTAAGATTTCAGACTGCCCCTGCACGGTATCTAGCATTATTAAGACCGAAGTCTGAGAAACAGAGTTGGACAGGAGGGGTCTAGGAATCAAGGAAAGCTAGATTTTTTTTTAGAAGATTTTATTTATTTATTTGACAGACAGAGATCACAAGTAGGCAGAGAGGCAGGCAGAGAGAGAGGAGAAAGCAGGCTCCCCGCGGAGCAGAGAGCCCGATGTGGGGCTCGATCCCAGGACCCTGGGATCATGACCTGAGCCAAAGGCAGAGGCTTTAACCCACTGAGCCACCCAGGCACCCCAAGGAAAGCAAGATTTTTAAATATCTGCCCTATGAATGATGTTTCCCAAACCAGACCCTGTCTGTTCTCTCCTTTCCTTCCTTCTCCTCTTCTCCTCTCCTCTCCTTTCTTTTCTTTTCTTTTCTCCCTCCTCCTTCCTTCCTTCTTTCCTTCTTTCTTTCTTTCCTATATCCAGTGAAACTCTGAAAATTCCAAAGAGCCCCCTAGAACAGAGATGTTCTAGATTTTCTTTCTTCCTTCCTTTCTTCTATTTTCCACTTCCTTCATTTATTCCTTTCTTTTTTCAGCAACAGGATGATGTATTTGGATAAAAGCCACCACGGATCCCCAAAATACAGGCCCAAGCTGAGGAAAGGGCGGGATTGCCACTTGGCTCAAGCTGAGGCCTCACGTTTGGGCTTTGACATGATCACCCGGGTAGTTTACACATAGAACACTGGCAGATCTCTGTGTGTGTTAAAAAACATCAATTTCTTGCAAAAAAGGAAGAAAAACAACCCAAAAACCCTACATCAATTTGTTATAAATAGTGAAAATATAACAAACATTCTGTGTAACCATCTGCATTCAGAGTGCATGGGAACTTGTCTGAGTATTTTACACACAGCACAGGACAGCTATGGGGATGGCGACCGCATGTTTGGTTCTGATTCGATTCAATTATTTGCCCCGGCAGCTCTGGGGGCCGTGTCTTTGCTCTATCAAATTTACAGATGGCTTCACAGGCTGCCTAGTTCCTGCAGAATTCATGGGCCAAACAGTCTTCCTTCCTCAAACCGCTCCTGGGATGCGGCTCGTCGGGCGCCCTCTAGTGGCCGTGATCCAGCCTGCGTTCCTCTGGTAAGACAATGTTGGGTCAGACAGGCTTCGGAACAGATGCCTTTCTTCATTTCTTCGTGGGGCGCTCCCCCCAACCCCCCACCACCCCCACTCCCACCCCCACCCCCAGCACCTGGGGAGTCTCCTGAAGCCGTGCCTCCCCGCACAGCCTTGATGGTTGATGATGTCCCAACCAAGTCCCCATGATCCTCTGCGAATGCCGCCGGCTTTGCCCGGCTCTCACCCCCCGAAGACGCCATGTTGTTCCGTGCTTCCGGGCCACGGTCAACCTTCTCCAGTGGCACAAGGCCCCGCCATGAACCTGAGGAAAGAAGACAAGCATCATCTGAAGGCCCACCACGGGCCAGGCGTGGGGCACACAGCTGAATCATCACAACATCAGGGGTGTGGTCAGAGCTGTTCCCAAGTGGACCGAGAAGCAAACTCAAGCCGAGCGAGCTGGAATTACTGAAGGTCACACAATGAGGAAAAACAGTGACAAAATAAGCCAGCCTCATCTGCCTTCCTAGATCTTTCTCCCTGATCATCTCAGGATGATTTGTTAAGGGAAAAGGGACGGAAGCCACGTGGACCGAGCCCAGTTCAGACGAGGTACATGGAGAGAGAGGGACCCTGGTAAAGACCGATTTCTGGCCTCAAGGTCCTAACATTGGCAGACAGGAGACCGACAGTTTGAACACTCATATAGAGTCACGAGGCCTAGTCACGGCACAGAAGAGGGCCTTCTACGTCAGACTTGGCAGGGAGGGCGTGGAGGAGGGAATGGGGTAAGCAATTTCCGACGCAGTGAGTAAGTTGAAAACAGTGCTAAGTTGTACTTCCTCAGACTCTGCTAGGCAGGGTGCTCTGTGCACTGGGTTATGTAATTCTCACAAACCCTTTCTGGAAGGGTGCAGTTGTGAACCCCCCATGGCATAGACAAGGACCTTCAAGAATGCGAAGGTAAGATGATTTTCCCAGGGACACATGTTTTGTCTGTGGTGAAACCAAAATTTGAAATAGACTCACTTCCTGCAGAGCCATGACTTTGAACGCCTGGGCTTGGGCCTCAGCAGAGGAGAATGGTAGAGGGAGGTGGTCATGGGAGCCTTGAGTTTGATAGGATTTTGACCTTGATCTGAATATATTTGCAGAGTTGTTGGAGGATTTAGAGTAAAGAAATGCTATCATACTTCATTTTATAAAGATGGATGAGAGAGGTGGTCTGAAGAGAGGAGACCAATACGAAGCAGGTTGCAATGATCCAGTTCAAAGAACAGGGAACGCTGGAATGTGCTGATTTGGAGAAACTGCTGAGGCACTCAAGTGGGCAGATCAGACAGGCTACTGGGTGTGTGAGTCCAGAGTTAGGGAAAGAGGTGGGGTGGGTAATAAAGATTTGGGAGTTGTCAGAATGCAAATTCATGCCAAGACTGTGGGTAGGATGCCTCCAGGAGAATCAAGTTGAGAGGTGGGGAGAAGGACAGAGCAGGTAGGTGGGGGATCTGGCAGCTGTGGAGAACACCAAGGAGCAGCGAGCCAGAGGCGTCAGGTGCTGCCGAGCCAAGGGACTCCAAGCTTCCAGAAGGAAGGAACAGGCTGCGCATGCCTCCTTGGGTCAGGACCCATGGGGGCAGAAGGTGTCCATGCTCCTTCCCTCTGACCCTGGGTTTAAGATCGAAAGGAGATCAAGATTCAGGGAAGTTGTGTTTGGTTCCCGGCAACTCACCCACCACGAATTTCAAAATCTCTCTCCATCTGGAACGCAGAAAATGATTTGCAGTCCTCAGACAGTTACAAGGGCACTGGGTTTTGCCAAGTCACATTATTTGACAGAAATGGGCCGTGAAATGCCTGCTAATTGCTACAAGATTTAACAGGGAGAGAAGGGCCTGAGCGGGAGGAGCCTTGTCAGACTCTCATGTGGGGAGTGGGGAGCCAGGCGGTAACGAGACATAATGGGGCTGCTTCTCTGAGCTCCGAATTACCAGGATCATTTTGTCCCACTGAAAGAAGGATGAAGCTTTTAAAAATGGGCAATTATGACATATTTTTTCATTGTTGTCGAGAAAGCTAAACCCCAATTATCCCAGCTATTTTGGAGGGCTTTTCAAAAGGCATTCATGCCATTGTTGAGCTCATCATCTCCCCAGGCTCCAGGGAGAGGTTTATCTGCTGTAATAATCCCGGTTGATCCCCTCTCACCATACCTGACAAGTCCTTGCAGTGCTCTCCCCACATGTCCTGTTTCTGCCCTGGAGTTGGACCACAGGGCCCTTGAACCAATCAAAGAGTTTCCAAATAACCAGCCATGCTTCTGCCCCATCTGTAAAGGTATTGGAAGTGTTTATAGTCTTACCACACACTCCTCATTCTCTGATCTTCCAGAAGCCCTTCCTTGAATCATGTTATTCCCCTAATCTAAAACCTTCCGTAACTCCCTACTGCCTAATAAATTTGGCCCAGAGACTATTTCCTCTGGAATTTGATCCCCAAACTTCTTGTGCTTGCTCATATTTTCCCCCTTCCATCATTCATGTGCTCATTGATTCATTCAACACACATATGGAGCAAGTTGTTCATCCCGGGCACTGTAATAGGTGCTGGAGGGGTAGGGGAGATGGTCAAGGAGGCAGGAAGTCCTAAGACATTTGGGAGGCTTTGTTGAATGAGGGTGAAGGATTTTGGACATGGAGATGCATTCTCTGCCCCGGGGCTTGCACGGGGAAGGCTGGCAGTGAGGGACCGTGCCAGGTGACAACACTTAGACTGCGTGTTGAAGGAAGTGGTCACAGACTGGAGACATATTTAGGTGGCAGTCACAGGAGACTATGCGGAAATGAAGATGATGCTCAGACTTCAAGTTTGGACAGTTGTGTGGAAAGTTGTGCAGTTTCTAGGAGAGGAACAGCATGAGAAGAAATGGATTTGACACCTAGGAGTGAGCTTCTCTGGGGACTCATGGACCATGGAGAGCCTACAGATAGCCAAGAGGAGCATCTGGTAGGTAGTTGTGGATGGAAATCTGGAGCACAGTGAGGGGTCCGGGCTGGAAAGAGAGAGACATGGGAGTGGCCGTCTCAGAGATGGGCATCACAGCCCTGGGGATGAACAAGACCACATGGGGAGATAGTTCTGCATGAACAGCTGAGGGGTAAGCCAGCCATCAAGGGGCCATATGGAGGAAGATCAGACCGCAGAGGAAAAGCCAGCTCACTTATGAGCCTTCTGCCTTGAAAGTGCACACCTGTGATTTCTCCAGGGGAACAGGCACTGAGAAGTGCTGAGGAGGGGCTGAGCGGCCTTAGAAAATGGGGGCAGGATTTGCCAAAGTAGTTCTAATTTCCGAGATGCTTCTTCCCCTCTCTTGCATAACACAGAAGCGGCTGGTTGTTATCACGAGTTTCTGGGAGGGAGTCTCTATGTCTTCAGAGTTTCCTGAGTGATAGGAGTGTCTTTCTTATGCTCCTCAGATCACACCTGCACTTGTGCTAAATAGATGATGCGTGGCGAGCCCTGGGTGGTTTATGCTAATGAGAGGACCACAGGATAGGGCTGGCCATGTCCCAGAGATCATCCACGTGAGGAGAGGCTTGGGCCTTGAGCCACATGATATCAGCCTGACCTCGGGGGAGAAGAGGGAAGCTGAGTCTTATGGCCAAGGATTAAATCCTTCATGCCTGTGTCACGGGACCCCAATAAAATCTACGGACACTGAGGCTTAGGCGAGCTTCCTTGTTTGGCAATACCCTGAGCGTTCTCATGCATTGATGAGCTGGGAGGGTAACGCCTCCTGACTCCCCAGGGAGAGGACACATAAGCTTCACACTTGGGGCCCTTCCAGACTTTGCTTTGTGTGTCTCTTCCTTTAGCTGGTTCTGATTTATATTCTTTATAATAAAACTGTAATCATAAATACAGCACTTTTATGAGCTCTATGAGTCATCTAGTGAATTACCAAACTTGAGGGAGTAGTGGAAACTCCTAGATCTGTAGCCAGCTGGTCAGAATGGCAGGCATGTTGGGGACCCCCAAATTGGTGGCCAGTGTCTGAAGGGAGGGCAGTCCTACGAAGTTTGGCACAGTTCCTGGTGGTTGGTGTGCGAAGTCACTACACACCCATTCTCGGTAGTTATATACGTTTCCAAGGAGAGGCATTAGCATTGACAAGTCCTTCATTTGTGCTAAGTTTCTCACTTCTTCTTAGATACAGAGGTCTGAGGGCAGTTCTAAGTATTATCATCCATGTGTTACAGACAAGGGAACAGGTCGAAAGTTAGCAGTCTTGCCCAAGATCATGCATATCCCTAGGAAATGGGGGAGACAGAATTAAACCCAAACAACCAAAACCTATGCTCTTAAGCACTCCAAAGACCTCCCCCCAGCAGGCTACTTACCTTCACAGTTGATCTGGAAGATCTAGGAGAGTAGTGGGAATGAGTTAATTTATCACCTAACTTATTATATCATATTGATTGAGTGCCCACTGTATGCCAGGCACTGTGAGATCATCAGTGAATAAAATGATGACCTCTGGAAATTGAGAGGCAATTTTGGGGGGATTGAGGGGTAGGAAAGGAATAAATGAAGCAAGATGGGACTGGGGAGGGAGACAAACCAAAAGAGACTCTTAATGTCACAAAACAAACTGAGGGTTGATGGGGGGAGGGGGGTAGAGAGAGGGTGGTGGGATTATGGACATCGGGGAAGGTATGTGCTATGGTAAGTGCTGTGAAGTGTGTAAACCTGGCGATTCACAGACCTGTACCCCTGGGTCTAATGATACATTATATGTTAATTTTAAAAATTAAAAAATTTTAAAAAATGATGACCTCTGACTTCGTGGAGCTGGGGTGTGTGTGAGTGTGTGTGTATGTGTGCATGCATGCAGGGGGCTATGTAAGGACTTCTGTTTATACTCTGAATGAGATGGGGAGCTATCGCATACTTTCGAGTAGGGAAGGAAAAACGTGATCCAATTTATTTTGTAAAAGGATCACTCTGGCTGCTGTGATGAAAAAGGTCTTGTGGAAACAAGGGTAAAATCGAAGAGACATGTTGGGAAATGAACAAAATCTATCCAGCTCAAAGACAATGGTGGCCTGGACAAGAGTAGAAAGAAGGGAAGGAGATCCAGTTCTGGGGAAAAGTTCAGGGTAGAAACAGAGTAGCTGATAGATTGGACTGGGATGTGACAGAGAAGAAGGAGTGAAGGATGACTGCATAGTTTGGGACAGAGCAACTGAAAGGCTGCTGTCAACGGGGATGGGAGAGCTCCTGAGGGGAACAGTGTGGGGCGGGAGGTAGAGAGGAGACGTCAAGTGGGTGATGAAAACAAGTAGCTAGGGTTGAGGAGAAAAGTCCGACTGGAAGTGGAATGTGGCAGTCATCAGAATACGGCTGGTCCGTGAGGTTGAGTTCATCAAGGAAATGAACAGAATCAGAGAAGGGGAACGAATTAAAGACAGAGCCTGGAGCAACTCAACACTGAATGGTCAGGGAGAAAAGACAAGAACCAGCAGCTGAGAGTGAGACGATCGGTGTCGTGGAGGAAAACCAAGAGAGCAGAATGTCCTGGTCATCAGGGGAAGAATCATCCTCCACAGGGAAGTACACTGCAGTCGGTCCAGTGCTCTGCCAGATAGGGAGAAAGGAGGGCTGAGAACGGACCATTAGATTCAGCATGTGGGGGACATCGGAGCGCTCGACAAGAGCAGTTTCAATGCACGGAGATGAATGCCTGGTGGGGATTCAAGGAAAATGGGGGACACATGCGAGACTGTGAATACTAAGAACTCTCAGGAATTGCTTAAATGACACAGTAGCCAGCAGGGAAAGTGGACTTGGACAAGTTTCTCAGGGACTTTGGGTTTAAATTAATCAGGGGAAAATAATGATGATTCTAAGGTTCATCTATGGCCCACAAGTTGAAGTGGCCCCTTCTAGAAGTTTTGCTCAACTTCAGGTCCATCAAGACATCCTGGGGCAATGCCAGATCACCCCGGTAATTAGGGTAGAGATGGTACCAGGGGGACAGTGTGCCAAGTGCTGGAGCTGGAAGAACTTCAGGGCACTGCAAGGTTCCATCCAACTTTAGTTCAAGGACGGTGAGTGTCCTCTCCTTCGGTTGCTTCTGTAGTTTGTTGTCAGTGCTGTTTTAATGTTGTTTTTCCCCATTTCACAAGGAGTTCTGGCTGCCCGAGCTGAGACACCCTGGGTGTCTTGAATTAACCAGCATAATTTCATTCCCAACCTCTGGGGCCACTTCGACACATCCAAAGAGTTGTTGAAAAGACTCTTTATCACATACATTTTTTCCTCCAAACTCTGAGTGCTGCCACTGGGCTAAGGGGAACCTTGAGCAGGCTCCTTCCCTTTCTGAATGTCAGTTTCCTCATTTCCTGAGAAAATTCACGGGTTGATTCTGTGGCCTCTCAGCATGTGACATGTCTGGTACAAAGTGTGCAAATAGTAGGTGCTCAAACAATGTTGCTTGAATCTGAGATCAGGGAAGTTCCAACCATAAGTCGTTACGGAGCCCTACCAGGCCCTGGGCTCTGAGCTGGGAGGAATCAGATGAACAGGGAGGGATGGCAGTGGGCTGTGGAGGCTCAGGGAAGGGTGCTGCTGCTTTAGGGAAGTCCCCCCTGAGGAAGCAATGTTATAATCTGGGTCTTAAAAGATGAGTAGAAAAGAACAAGGTGTAGGAAAAGGCAAGAGGAGGGGCCTCTAGACAGAAGGAAGAGAGCTCTGTGACTCCACAGTGGAGTTCTCAAGCTCAACCAAAACCATCAGGAATAGTTACTGTTTTCTTCCGTCTTCCCACCACATTCTTTATCTTGGCTTTTTCTAATCCTCCAGAATTAGACGGTTTGAACATTGGTTCTTCAGAGAGATTTTCCCTTGATCATCTTCTATTTCAACTCTGTTTTTTTGTCCCTTCCTATCAGCCTGCTCTTTTCTTTCTACCACTTACCACAATTTGCTATTACATATTCATTTGTTTGCTTGAGACTATAGACCTTGTATGGAGCTTTGTGGGGAAAATCCCAACTCCCACCCCAACCACATATGTCATCTCAGAGAAGTCATTGTACCTCTCTGGGCCTTCATTTCCTCACGTGCAAATTAAGGTAAAAATTATGCCTACCTCATCAGGTTGTTATAAAGACCCAATGAGAGAAGTCATCGGAGCCCTTAGGGGCACCCCTAGAATCACATAGGATTAATTGTTCAGTATATGTTAGCTATTTTATCACTCTTCACAAAGACTCCAAAGCGGATGTCAAGCTCCATGAAGGTAGGGACCTTGTCTGATTTGTAGGCATTCAATATTTCTTGAATGAATACATTTATACACAAAACTGGGCTGACTCAAATCAGCTCCAAAATTTGACTCATGCTTGACATAAATGGGCTTGTCTTTCACCTTTCTCTGTGTATCTATGTGCATAGCACATATAATGAATCTATGTAGTAGATTCGTCATCTACTGTTTTAACTGAAGTCCTAGTTCTCTTGGGAAAGTCAGGCCTCTTGCGTTCAATCATAAATCAACAACGTGACATCTGAAACCAGACGGCAGTTCCGTGAAGCCTTGAGCCTTTTACATCTTATCTTATTTCGAGTGTCATTATTTGTGACTCTCTTTAATGGTGAAGCAACAGCTGTAAAAAGGTTGGCCAAGCTCATTTTGAAGAAATGGTCGCTTGGAATGGGTGATTCATATCTGATACGGAGTCTCAATCAGATTAGCTTTTCTCCAGAAATAGCAGTAACCTAGTCATTTGACTCAATGCAGTGTGGTTGCAAAATGTGATACAATGCGGGTCACCTGGCACAGTTGTCTTAATGGACAGATGATCCAAGGCGGCCAAAGGGGAAGCAATTTGTCTGAGGTCAGACCATGAGTTAGGGCTGAAACGCGACCCTCCCCAGGCTCCAGAAACTCAGGCTGAAATGGAAGGAGAGCAGATGGCCCAAGAAAGGGAAGGTTTGCTTCTGCTTCTCATCGCCAGAAGAGGGAGTAGGTCCTCCCATGCCCGTATTTTTCATTAATTTTAAATTCCACAAGTAGTACATGAATATTGCTTCTGTCAAAATAATTTTAAATTATAGAGCTGGTGTTCCCTTTGCCCACCATGCTTAAACCCTCTTCCTCCCGAGTCCCCAAAGGTGTCCACAGTCGTTAATTTGATGTGTTTTCTTCTAAAAACTCCTCTGCCTCATTACAAACATATGTGTGAATAGCCATAAAAATAAATTAGGATTGTTCAGTGTGACAAATTTACATGAGTATAGCACCATACCATACCCTGTGTTATTCTGAAAGTGGGGTTTTCTGCCTCATTGCTATGACCTTGAGTCCTTTCTGTAGGAGTACATATACATGTACCTTTCTTTTTAACTGACACATTGTATTCAACTGTGTGTCTACCTTGTAACGATCTATTCCCTTCTGGGAGGAGATTTAGGTCTTCCTAGGTTTCTTCCACTATAAGCAATGCCACCATTCAAATTCTCAAGTCCGCCTCTTGGTGCACACAAGGGAGGCTCTCTCTAGGCAATGATACCAGGTGGAGAATTGCTGGTCACGTTTTTGTCAGATTGTTCTCCAGAGGAGCTGTTCGAACACACATTCCCCCCCTAGTTTCCAGGAGTGCTTATCTCTCCACATGCTCACCAACATACACAGTGTCAAATTCCCATCTGATGGGAACAACTGTTTCCTTGATTTATACTTTCCCAGCTGCTGAGGAGCCCCGGGATCATATCCTGCTGCTCCTATGTAAGGCCTTGTTTGTGAATTGCTTGTTAATATCATTCGCGCATTTTTCTATCGCCTTATTTGACTTTTTTCCCAACGCTGCTTAGAAAGAAATTGAAACACTTAAGCCCTGCTGAAATTTGACATGAATCATAGCTCAGAAATCTCAGGCTGCATAAGAAAATGATTTGAAATGTTGTTTTTAGAGGGTGGGGTGATGAGGCTCAGTGGGGAGATGTGGATGACAGACAGATCCAAAATGAAAATAGTCCTCAAGGAGACCAGGGGGCAGAATGCAGAAGGTGGGGAGGACTTGAGTCAAATCTGCAAATCCCTTTGCTGATAATCTAGTGCTGGAGCACTGAGGGCACGCGGGACAGGGGCATGCGGGGACAGGTGGAAGCCCTTGTCCACAGAACCAATTAAAAATATTTTTTAATAATTTTATAATGATGACAAGTTAAAATGATACTGTGCCAGATATATTAGGCTAAATGAAATACATTACTAAAATTAATTGTACCTCTTTCTTTTTGTTTAACGTAGCCACCAGAAAATTAGAAATTATTTATGTGGCTCACATGGTATACTTCTCAGATGGTGTTGCGAGATGGGGACAATGAAGTTTCCGGTCCCTGTACTTCAATAAGAAATGCCATCTGTCACTTCCCCATCTGGCCCTAACTGACCTTACAGGGATGTACAAATAGGAGTCCAAACTCAGGCATTTCTTCTTCAGTGGAAGCTCCAGTATTGATAAGGGTGACACAGTCCACGGCCAGGCTCTGCCTCATGTCCATGGAGGGCGGAGCTGTCCCCTCGTCCTGGGTTCATCGAAAAGCAGTTTCAGTTAGAACCGCGGGCGGGATCTTTGCAGCTGCTGTTCCTGCGACAGTCTTTTGCCAGACTTTCCGTGCAAAGAGGCAGGAGGTGTCACCTCTCTCATCGAGGGCCTCGGAGATGCGTCATCATGCTTCTTGCTATTAAGCTGTCATCACCCAGGCTGCCGTTTTATTTATCAAACACAATGGTTTGGGACTCCACCAGTTTATCAATGAGGATTCTTACAAGGCACAGAAAACACAACTCAAAACGGCTTAGGGAAAAAAAGACTAAAAGGAGGAAGGATGTTTATGGGCTCTGGGATTATTTTTCCAGGGCTGTCCTAAGAAATGTAGCCTTTCACGGCTCCAGGGGCCGAAAGTCCAAAACCAAGGTGTGAGCAGGACCACCCTCCACCCACTCACCCCCCACCCCAGAGGCTTCAAGGGAGAATTGGCTCCATGCCTCTCCCCTCGGCTTAGAGCAGCCCGGGAGCTCCTTGGGCCAGGGGTGGGGGGAGGGTGGGGGGCGTGTGTGGTGAGTTCCACTCCAATTTCTGCCTTCATCTTCATGTGGCCTTCATCACTGTGTCTCTGTGTGTTTCTGTTTCTTATAAGAGCACTCTCCTTGGACTTAGGCCCCACCCTCATCCAGTATGAGCTCATCTTTACCCTTCCCTTAATCATACCTGCAAAGACCCTATTTGCAAATCAGGCCACGTCCTGAGGTTCAAGGTGAACGTGCAGGGTGGAGGGGGTGGGGAGTCACCATGCAGTCCTTTACAGTTCTGTTCAAGTCAAAATCCGGGATGAACTGGCAGGGGCTGGGCTCCCCTTCTCTGTGCCGGTGCACTCAGCCAGCCTGCTTCCTTGCAAGCGTTACTATCGCTCACAGGCTCCACACGGTGGCTGAAGGCAGCCCCAGACTTCAGTGCTGCCTGGTTCAAGTCCAAGAGCAAAGAGAATTTTCGTGAAAGATGAGTAGAAACTCCTCCACGGGAGGGAGCGGTTCGCACAAGCCCACGGGGCTATGATGGTGGCGCTTCGGCCTGACTGTGAGCTGCAGGGGAATTGCTGCCCCCAGACTGGAACTATGCTCAAAGGAGAACCAGGAGCTGGAGGCGGGAGGGGAAGAAATGCTTGCTGAGGTAGCAGATCCTAAGTATTCACCGCGACCAGGCTCAGTAACAAACTCTTCATCGTTTCTTCCTTGTGCCTTTCTTTCCCCGGATACAAATGTTTATTAAGTACCAAGTACTTGCCAGGGGTCAGGGACCGGAAAAGCAATGTGACAGGGGACCTGCCCCATGAGGGGCTCTGCATGTGGGCTGGCCAGCAGCGTCAAAGGGCTGGTGCCGTGGTCCAGGAAAGCAGGCTGAGAGGGAACTGGCAGGAAGTTCCGCAGGGATCTCAGAAGACTTCTTCAGACAGATGAGCTGGGTGTTGAGAAGGGAAGAGGGCCCCTCTGGCCTGGTGGAGAATGTCAGTCAGGACAGGACAACAGGAAGGGGCAGGGCTGCCCAGGCATTAGTGGGGAGCCCAAGGGGACGGCAGCCCCAGGACACAGTGAGCGGGCAGCACAGCTGATAGGGGACAGGAGATGAGGGCCAGGTATGGGCCAGGCTATGCCATGGTGGCACTGTGCCTTGGAAAGATCCCTCTGGAAGAGTTTACCGGGGAGAAACAAGACAAGGAGGCCAGGGAGGAGGTTGTTGGAGGTGAACACAGTCAGGCTTTCCCTAAGACAATTACAGTAGTCACGGATAACATCAAGAGGAGACACATAAGAACGATTGGGTTTGAGAATATTGTTGGAACAGAAAGGGTAAGCCCAGGCCTGTGTGGTGGATTCGATACGGGCGTGGGGCGAGTGTCGGGAGGGAATGGAGGATTAGGACGATTTTCAGGTTGGGATGCTGGGTGTCTAAGTCTGGGAACATGGAGGGGGACAGAAGAGATACGAGGTGAAGATGGAAAAACTGGGTTTGAACAGAACAAGGTCAAGGTGCCTGAGGGGCATCCAGGTGGAAGGTTTCTAGACCTTTGGAAACACCAGAATATTGGGCTGTGGACGAAAAGAATGGAGGGCTTCTAGGTGTTAGCTGGAGCTGGAGTGAGAAAGAAAGGACAGAAGCGGGGAACCGACGAGGTCATGTGGACTACCAGAATCTCAGGGCAAGACGGACTTCACAGAAGTGGCCAGGAGGTGGACACACTGAGCTTGTCGGAGTTCTCGGCTAAGAGACAGAGCCTGACACGGCGGCCAGGCTGGCTGCTTGGACGAGCACAGATCGGGCTCCTCCCTGCTGCGAAGCACACACATGGCAAGAGGTGGGGCCTTGGTTCGGCTGTGGAGCTCCTCCTGTCATTCAGCATCAAGGCTGCAGAGGCCCCATCCGCTCTTACCTGACCTGACCTGCCAACACCCCCATTGGCCCTTCATCCAGCCTGCCAAGGTTCTAGAAGAGGGAGAGAAAAAACTGTGCTCTCTACCTGCAGGCTGTGCTCCCCAGGGGCCTCAGGCTGACTTAGGTCAGGAGGCCATCATCCCTCCTGCTCCCCTCGCCAAGGACACTCAGAGGTCTCCCTGTAGCTTGGCCACCACCTGATAGTTTCAGAACAATCTTCAGGGGCAGGGACCACAGAGAGGCCATCACCAGCATCCTCAGCTGTCTCTAGCACCCAAGTAGATGATTCCCAGAGGGGGACTCCAGAAATCACTGGCTGGCCCATGGCTGCTGTCTGCCATCATCTGTACACCTGCCCACAGCTCCCACTAGAGAGTCCGGGCTTCTCCTTCACCATCTTCAGATCTCCCACAAGTGCTTCTCATCAACACGATCTAATGGGACGATGGCACCCGAATCCAAAAGAAGTCATCACAGGCTGTAGCCCTCTAGGTACAGAGCAGAGCTTAGGAGGGCAGGATGGGGCTAAGTATTAACAGACAAAACACATCACACACATTAGGTAGGACTGATACCTTTCCTAAGGGTCCTGCCATCTAACATCATCACATTGGGGATTAAATGTCACCATAATGAATTTTGATGGTGTGCACACATTCAGCCCACAGAACACCCACGCCAAATCCCACTGGCTTACAGCCACAGACATTTATGTTTTGTGCTCATGTGTCTGAGGGTTGCTTGGGGACCAACTCTGCTGGGTTCCTGGGACTCCAGATTGTAGGCTGGATTGATGTCTTCTCCCCAGTGCTCCTCGTCTCGGGCCGCTGGCTGCTTAGGCTTGTGTCCTCTTTGTGGTGGATGGCAGAGAACAAGAGAGCAAACCAGAACACACACGCGAGCACAGTTAAAGGTCTTTGCTGAGGCCACATCTGCTCAGGTTCCACTGCCCAAAGCACATAGCCAAAGGCAGGGGAAGAGAAAACGGGGGGTTAGGGGAGAGCAGGGACATGCATTCCTCCCAGAGACTGTGACCAGAGCAAGAAGGGATCCGAAATGTATGGACAAGTAGTGCAATATACCACAAAGCTCAAGAGAAGTAATGCGTGGTCTCTGACGGTGGGGCTCTTCCAATGGAACAACCCCATTCGTATCACACCGGAGCGGACTTTCGGTCTCGGGACCCCTCCATGTTCTTAAAAACTGTGGAAGACTCCAAGGACATTTTGTTTATGTGGGTCATATCCATCCATACTGAAAAATCAAAATCAATTAATGCTTTGAATATTTATTAATTCCCTTAAAAATAACAATGAAAACCCATTTTGCGCACAAATAGTGTGTTTTTATTTAAAATAACATTTTTCCCCCAAAGGAAGCAAAAAGTTAGTGAAAACGGTGGCATTGTTTTTACAGTTTTGCAAATCTCTTTAAAAGTTTAGCTTAATAGGGGTACCTGGGTGGCTCAGCCAGTTAAGTGCCTGCCTTCAGCTCAGGTCATGACCCTAGTGTTCTGGGATCTAGTCCCAGGTCGGGCTCACTGCTCAGCGGGGAGCCTGCTTCTCCCTCTCTCTCTGGCCCCCTCCTCTGTCATGCTTTCTCTTGCACTCTCTCTCGCGTGCTCCCTCAACTAAATAAAATCTTTAAAAAGATATTTTATAATGGGGCACCTGGGTGGCTCAGTGGGTTAAGCCTCTGCCTTCAGCTCAGGTCATGATCTCAAGGTCCTGGGATCGAGCCCCACATCGGGCTCTCTGCTCGGCGAGGAGCCTGCTTCCTCACCTCTCTCTCTCTCTGCCTACTTGTGATCTCTCTCTGTCAAATAAATAAATAAAATCTTAAAAAAAAAAAAGACATTTTATAAAAAGGTTTAGGTTAGATGATTCGTAGACCTGTACCCTTGGGGCAAATGACACATTACATGTTAATAAATTAAAAACATAATAATAATAAAGCTAGATTCTCCTATATGTTTCTGTATTCAATATGTCATGATAGATCATTTGAAGTCTGGGAAGAAAATCTGATCTCACACAGATATAGAAAAGGACAGAGAAGGAAAACGAAGGAGAATGTCAATCGCTTTTCCAAACATTAGTGGAAGTTCTTTGGTAACTACGTTAAAGGTGTACAAGTAATAGTTCCTGAAAGATTTGTTTCAGTGTAGAATCTGAAATTAAACCATCAGACTTTCCACTTTCTGTTGTACTAAAACTAAACTAAAACTAAAAACTGAGCTAAAGATTTTATTTTTAAATAATCTCTACACTCAATGAAGGACTTGAACTCACAACACTGAGACCAAGGGTCCCATGCTCCACCACCGACATGAGCCAGCCGGGAACTCCGACCCCTCTGGCATTTTAATGGATCTTTTACCAACACACGATTTTGTATTGGTTCGCTGAGTCATACGGGTCATCCAAAATGTTGACCCGTCTCATTATACAATATCAAACTACCACATTCACTAATAGCCCTGTGGCTCTCATTGGCAATGTTCAAGAACCAAAAGATGTCAAGCCCACGGTGATACATACAAGTTTTCAATATTTTAATTTTTGTTTTAAGGTTTGAATTTTTTTTTAAAGATTTTATTTGTCAGAGAGAGAGGAGAGGGCACAAGCAGGGAGAGCAGCAGGCAGAGGGGGAAGCAGGCTCCCTACTCAGTAAGGAGCCCGATGCGGGACACGTTCTCAGGACCCCGGGATCATGACCTGAGCCGAAGGCAGATGTTTAACTGACTGAACCATCCAGGAGAACCTTAAAGCTTGAATTTTATCATTGGCCAAAAAAATGTGTTGTATTCCTTGAAATAACAAACTCACTTCGATCATTTGAGATATTTGCCAAATACCTGAGTCTGAATAACCAGAGATTTTTCTGCCAGTCATTCTTTTTTTTTTTTTAAGATTTTATTTGTTTATTTATTTGTCAGAGAGAGAGAGAGAGAGAGCGAGCACACAAGTAGGCAGAGCAGCAGGCAGAAGCAGAGAGAAAAGCAGGCTCCCCGCTGAACAAGGAGCCTGATGCGGGACTCCATCCCAGCACCCTAGGATCATGACCTGAGCCGAAGGCAGCGGCTTAACCCACTGAGCCACCCAGGCGTCCCCAGTCATTCTTTCAAATGAAAAGGGGGCTCCATGAAAACCAGGTAGCTTATCAGCTTGCCAGCCCGTCACAAAAGTGCTTTTCTGGAGACAACCATCACACTTCGTGTGCAGCAAACGTGCTCCGCGCACACTTCGCACTGTCACCCAGAGTAGTAAAAATATGTGGCTCAAAAGTTGACATTTAAGGGACGCCTGGGTGGCTCAGTTGGTTAAGCTGCTGCCTTCGGCTCAGGTCATGATCCCAGGATCCTGGGATCGAGTCCCGCATCGGGCTCCTTGCTCCGCAGGGAGCCTGCTTCTCTCACTGCCTCTGCCTGCCTCTCTGCCTGTTTGTGTGTACTCTCTTTCTCTCTCTGGCAAATAAATAAAATCTTAAAAAAAAAAGTTGACATTTAATACAATTTTTTTCGGTTTTATGGACATTCCTTTTAAAATTTATTTTATTTTATTTATTTAAAAATTTTTTATTAACGTATAATGTGTTATTTGCCCCAGGGGTACAGGTCTATGAATCATCAGGCTTACACAATTCACAGCAGTCACCATAACACATACCCTCTCCATTGTCCATCACCCAGCCACCCCATCCCTCCCACCCCCCTCCATTCCAGCAATCCTCAGTTTGTTTCCTGAAGGGCATTCTTAAGAAAAACTGGCATTTTATTTTGATTTTGAGCATGTGGCAGTGAAAAATTCAAAACTAATTTGTACAATGTGGTGCCACTGCCTTGATTTTCACCCCTTGTCTTAGGGTTCTCCAAGAAACAAAACAAATGGAATGTGTCTGGAGAGAGAAAGAGAAATATATAGATATGGAATTGGCTCACGTGATTATGGAGGCTGGCAAGTCTAAAATCTGCAGGATGGGCTGGCAGGCTGGAGACCCAAGAGAGTTAATGCTGCCGTTCAAGTTCAAGTCCAAAGCTGTAGAATCAAGAGCTGCTGATGTTGCAGGTAAGGTTCAAATGTCTGCTGGAGAATCCTCTGTCTTGTTCAGAGAGTCTGCTCTTGGGTTTTTGTTCAATGCAGGCCTTCAACTGATTGGGCAAGGCCCACCCACAATATGGCTAGCAATCTGCTTTAGTCAAAGCCCACCCATTTGAACATTAATCTTATCCAAAATACCCTCACAGAAACATCAGAATGAGTTTTGAGAAAAGATCGGGGCACCCTGTGGCCCAGCCAAATTGACACATAAAACTAACCATTATACCCCCCACTGCTTTTGCTCCACTGGTACAAATGTCAACACGGAGAAAAGGGCAATGTCTTGGTATTATTATGAAGATAGATTTGACCCTGTGACCCCTGAAAGGATCTCAGTGACTCTCAGGAGTTCTCAGACTACACTTAAAGAACTCCTGCCCTATGGAGAAGTCCGCTCTTCAACACACACAGAACTCCGTTCAGCATCTTAGAGTGCTCTTCCGAATAGGAATTTGTGAAATGCCCAGATATTTCACAAAACAATAACGAGATACCACTACACACCTATCCCGATGGCCAAAATCCGGAACTCCATCAACACCAGAAGCTGCTGAGGATGTGGGATAACAGGAACCCTCACGCATGGCTGGTGGGAATGCAAAATGGTAGAGTCGCCAAGCAAGACAACATGATGGTTTCTTATCAGACTAAATGTAAGCCTACCGTGCCCCTCAGCAGTCATGCTCCTGGCTTCCCATGCAAAACAGCTGGAAACTTGTGTCCACACAAAAACCTGTACACAGAAGTTTATAGGAGCTCTGTTCAAAATTGCCAAAATTGGCAAGCAACCGAGATGTCCTTCAGTGGAAGAACGGAGAAATGAATGGTGGTACCTCCAGACAATGGAATATTCTTCAGTGCTCAAAAGAAACGAGCCATGTTTCTTCCATCAAACACGTAAGAAACTTAAATGCACTTAAATTTAAAAGTGAAAGAAGCCAATTTGAAAAGCCTCCATACTGTATGATTCCGGCCATGTGACGTTCCAGAAAAGCCAAAACTATGGCACCAGTAAGATCAGTTGTTGCCAGGAGCTGGCAGGGATGAATAGGCAGAGCCCAGAGGATTTATAGGGCAGGGAAAGTACCCTGTGTGATGTTGTAGACGGTGAACTGTAGACTTCGGGTGATCATGATGTGTCCATGTAGATTCATCTGCGGTAACAAATGTTCAGTTCTGGTGAGTGACACTGATAATAGGGGAGTCCATGGCTGTGTGGGGACAGGAGATTTGTGGGAAATCTCTGTACCTCTCTCTCAGTTTGGTTGTAAATCTAAAACTGCTCTAAAAAAGAGTCTTTAGAAAAAAAAAAAAAAAAGAATTAGAAGACCATTTTCACAATGTGGCCTGATTAACAAACTTAGCTTTTATCAGATCTAGGATGGGATGGGATTTGGGGTCAGAGTATCATCAGAAGAGAGTGGATGTTGTGAGTAACTTCGGAGAGATTTGTAAAAAATTGTTTCAGAGGAAAGGATGAGAAAATGGGGCCTTGGCCGGAGCATGAAAACAGAGGAAAAGCATAAGATAGGCCTTGTCATGGATAGGCCATGGAGATGGCTTCTGCAAGAGGTCGACACTATCTGCCATTTGGCGGGATGCGCTCCCCCTTTATCCTGGAGGTGATGGGGCCCGTTCAGGAATCTTTGAGGAAGGGAGTGAGCTGGCAAAATGTGGGAAAAGTAAACTGGGGTGCTGAGGGCTGTAGAGTCAGAGGGTGTGGCTCTGCATGTCAGTTTCAATACCTAGTCACGCGTGTGACCTTGGAGAGGTTATGTAACCTCCATGTCATGCCATGTTAGTGCCTGGTGCATAATAAGTGCTCGGCGAATGTTAATAATTATGACGGGAGCGATGGTGACTATGACGGTGATGTCTGGAGAAAGATCTCTTCGGTCACCACCCTAAAAGGGTGGTTTACTTGCCAACAATTTGGCAAGACCTGGAACTGAAACATAGCCCAGGAAACCATTTTAAGTCCGGATCATTGCCAGAGACCTGGGGGAGCAACGGGGGGAGGAAGGAAGAACACTTGTACCTGCTCAGGGCTGGTCCCCAGAGCACAGCGGGTGAAGATCCAGGTGGAAGCCAGCTGCCATGAGGTGGGGAAACCCTGAGGGGGGCGGGCAAAGAACTGGAAGAGTGAACCGAGAGCTCGCTCTCCTTGCTTTCTTAATGCTGGAAGAGGACGTCTCTGAAGCCAAAGGAATGGAAACTCAAAGGCTCCCTACTGCCATTTTGATTAAGTAAATTTCTAAAGCCCTTTTTGCAGGGGTGCTGAGAGTGGGGGATGGGAGGAGAATGGACGGAGGCCTGGGTGCTCCTAATTCTCCCAGGGAGCAGTCCTCCTGGGGCCAAGATGGGCCTCTCCATCACTGGCAAATGGGATAACTTTGGTTTTCGGAACTTCGATATTATGTAACCAAGCCACCTTGGAGGCCCCCTCTGCAGAAGTCTGGGAGGCAGCAGCCAGAGGGCTTCAGCCTTGCTTTTTCTTCTTATTGGACACCAATAAGTGTGCTTTTAAAAATAGCCTCACGTGGACACTGAAACTAACAAGGGTCCTGTTCATTGTCAGGACCACCTCCTCTGAGCACCTGGCGAGGCCAGGGAGGCGAAGGTCTGATGAAAGTGACTGGACATTGGGCAAGAGCAGAACTCATTAATTGCAGAGGCAATCAAGCAAGTGTTTCCATAGGAAGGACACAACACACTGCTAACATTTTCTGTATCCTCTGGGGCATCTCAGAGAAGAGTTTTGATGTTTCCTGGTCGTGTTACCTCTGCTTTGTTAGAAGTTATTCTTGCTTGTCCCATGAAATTGGAACCTATCAGACAGAGTGGCATCAAACAAAGGGGCCTATGCCCAGGGCCCAGGCCCTGTCCCCACCTCTCAGAAGACAGCATTGCCGAGTTTCCCTGCTACAACCATTCACCACTGGATGCATTGTCCCTAGAAGATTCCATGAAGGACTTGCTTTTCAAATTCCATGTAGGCCTGGGGGCTTTCTGAGAATTCTCTGGAAGGGGGTGTTTTGTTTTTTTTATCACCAGCCAAATATCCCAGCCTGGTATGGTTTAACCTAACAAGTTCTCTTTGCTTGCTGCCTGATTTTTCCAACTACAACAAGAAAAATGCGCTTCGTCTAAACCATGATTATAGAGGCATGAGTTCAGCCACCCCTAAAAAAGGATGTTAGAGAAAAACTGGTTCATTGATTAAAAGATGTCCATGTAATATAAAGATATTAATAATAATAGCAATATAGACAATACTATCGGTTACCGTTTATTCAATAGCCATACTGTCCCAGCCACATACAACTTCAAGTTGTAAAATAACCTTGCAACAAGGATATCATTACCTACCATTATGTAGACAAAAAACCCAAATTCACAGAGATTTGGCTTCCTCAGTGTTGCATGGCTGATGTGCGGCGAGGCCCAGATTCAGACCGACATCCTGCAAAGGAATGGAGCTGAGTAGGATGGCGCCTCTCTAGAGATTTCCTCCCAGCTGGGTCTGCAGAAATGGAAAGGAATTCCTGGCTTTGCTTCGAGCTCCTTTAGGGGACTGGTGTGGCCAGAGACTTGGGGAGTCTCACTGGCCTCCAGCATCAGAAGAGTTGCAAGAATGTTCTCTAACCTCTGTCCCTGCAGGCCTGGGGTGTTAGAGAACAGCAGTTTTTTTTAAACAATTTTATTTATTTGAGAGAGAGTGAGAACAGAGGGAGAATGAAACAGAGAAGCAGACTCCCGTTCAACAGATAGCCCGATGCAGGACTCGATCCCAGAACACTGAGATCATGACCTGAACTGAAGGCAGATGTTTAAGTGACTGAGCCACCCTAGTGCCCACAGAACAGCAATTTGGGGTCTTTTGGAATCATGTCAATTCTTACCAAACTCAGGTTTCTATGGTTAAATCCAGAGTGTTAATAATAATAATAATAATCATAATAATAATAATGTTAATAATAATAATATATTTGATAACATAGTTTAGAGCCCAAGCTCTGAACTCAGACAGATCTGGGTTCAAATCCTAGCTTTTTTTTTGTTTAACCCGTGTCTGTGATTTCAGAGATGCCAACCAACCTCCCAAACCTCCTTTTTCCTCTGTAGGATGGGGATAAAATTACTAGTCACATTCAAGTTTAATAAGATAACCTAGCAAGTGTCTGGCACAAAACCAGAGCTCACACACATTATTGTTACATTTCTTCCTTAATACAGTCAGTGACAGGGAGCACTTCTCTTGGGACAGTATCAGTAAACTGGGGATAAATTTCATCCTGTCACTGCCATGCTTAAAATCTTCCAAGGCTCCCTTAGTGGGACACGTCCTAGATCCCAGCTTGAAATCAAGGCCATTCCCGACTCAGCCCCTCACACGTTCCACCTACACTCCCTCCCAGCGTGGTCAGCGTCCTCTCTCTCTTTCCCTCTCTTCACCCCTACTCTCTACCCCCAGGCCCTCTGCATGATCAGCTTTCGGCCAGAATGTCCCTCTCTGCACCCCCCAAAACCTGGTTCACCTCGTATTACTTGAGTACTACAGCCTTCTTTGTCCAAGAATTGCCTCGTGCACTAGGTGGTAAGACTCCAGAAATGTTTGCAGCTATGGGCAAGGAAGTCTGAGAGGTACATACTGTTGTGAGTCTAATAGTGCTCCCCCCCAAAAAAAGATACGTTGAAGTTCCTAACCACTCCCCGCTCAGGACCTCAGAATGTGACTTTATTTGGAAATAGGATCATTACTGATATAATGAGTTAATTCAAGACGAGATGATGCTGAAATGGGATGGACCCCTAATCCAGTAGGACTGGTGACCTTGTGAGAAGAAGACAGGGACACAAGAAGGGGCCACACCCGAGGCCAATAAAGGTGGAGATTGGAGTTTACATAATTGCAAGCCAGGGAATGCCGAAGATAGGCAGGAAACCACCAGAAGCTGGAAGAGGCAAGGAAGTGCTCCCCTGTGGGCTTCAGAGGGAATGTGCATGCCAATACCTTGATTTCCAATTTCTGGCTTCCAGAACTGTGAGATAAGACATTGCCATTGTTTCAAGCCACCCCACGTGTGCTGCTCTGTTACAGTAGCTCTAGAAAACTAATACACACCCCTGCTTTGTTTTCTGCTAGCTTTTCCAATTACTTACCCCATACTTTCTGGATTTTTCATACTAAAATATATCAGTTATTTGTGTTCAAAAATACACGTGGTCAACTATTTTAAAACCCAAATAACACAGAAGTGTATAAAATAAAAATTAATGTCCTCCCATAATCTGGCCTCTCGGCAACAACTTGTTTATGTATTAAATACATTATTTATTACCCACTCCTTCCCAGATTACGTATTGTGGACACATTAGCTCCAAAAAAACAAATGTTGTTCTGTGCACTTGAAAACTTTTGTTTTGCTTTTTCCAAATGTTGATGTTTGCTTTGACCACTTATTACTTTTATAGTCAGGAAAAAATAAAGGTAGGAGATAAATGAAATTTTAGGAGGGAAGAACCAAAAAAAAGAAGTCTTTAGGAGACATACACAGCAGGATCCCTTCCTCTTGGCCCAGGGGAAGTGGGGAGAGGTCTGGGGCTGGTCATGAATGAGTGGGTCCCCAGCCTGCAGAAGGCCTGGGAGAAGTCTCCACAGAGGGGGTCATGCAAGCCTGGGCTGGAGGGCATTTGATGCCACCGGCTGCTGGAGCCACGGTGCCCACTGCGGGCCGAGCCCCGCTGTGGTTTAGCAAATGCTATCCCATCTCAAGCTCACAGCAGTGCTCTGAGGCAGGGACACTTGTTATCTTCACTTTCTAGAAAATCTGTCTTCTGCCATTTGCCAGGTATGTAATCTCAGGAGTTTGCGCATGTGGGACCGGACTAAATTGCTTAGGATTATTAGCTATCTGTCGCTGCATACCAAGTAGCCCCCAACTTGGGAGCTTAAAACAACACACATGTGTTCTCCCCCTCCCTGTGTCAGCTGTCTGGGCACAGTTTTGCCGGGGGTCTTCCCAGGCTGTGTGATCAAGGTGACAGGGCTGTGGCCATCTCAAGGCTTGGCTGGGGGTACATTCACTTTTAGGCTTCTGAGTGGTCATTAGGGTGAGGGCTTGTTCAGAGCCTGGCTGCATCAGCCTATCCATGTGGCAACAGCTTCGTCAGAATACAGAGTCAAGAGGGCAGGAGGCTGTCAGTGAGACGGAAGGCACCGGCTTTTATAACCTTACCTCCCAAGTGCCAGCATCATTTTCACTGCATTCTGCTGGTTAGAAACAAGTCACTAAGTCCCCTTACACTCCAGGGGAAGGAATTATACAGGCTGTAAATACCAGGAAGCAGTCATCACTGGGGGTTATTTTATTTTATTTTACTGACTTGATTTTATTTTATCATACTTATTTTATCTTATTTACTGTATTTTACCTTATTTATTTTATTTTATCTTATTTATTTAATTTAATTTTGTTTTATTTTATTTTTTATTTTTTATTTTATTTATTTATTTATTTATTTTATTTATTTTATTTTTATTTTTATTTTATTTTTTATTTATTTTTATTATTTTATTTATTTATTTATTTATAATTTTATTTTATCTTACTTATTTTATTTAATTAATTAATTTATTTTTAAGAAGGCTCCATGTGGAGCCCAACGTAGGGCCTGAACTCATGACCCAAAGATCAAGACCTGAGCTGAGATCAAGAGTTGGTGGCTTAACCGAGTGAACCACCTAAGGCACCCACACTGGGGGTCATTTTAGAAGTCCTCCAACCATACTTGGGACAACGGAGAAAATGCTGAGCTCAGCCACCAGAGATAAGTTTGCCCTCTTATCCAATGCACAGGGGAAAAAAGTGTGTGTGTGTGTATACATATGTACACAGAAATATGTGCATGTGCATATATATATATATCTGTATACTATACATATATAGCTACATATGTATACAGATATGTATATGCATATGTCTACACACACATACTGTATACTTGTTCATGTGAATACATGTGCTGGACATGTATATACATTTATGCCCTTGTGTGCACACACATGCACATACATGCATGTGCCTGTGTGTGTATACATACGTATATATTCATATGTGTATTGCATACATATATAGTGTGTGTGTGTGTGCGCACGAGTGCGCATGTGTGTTTTTTTACGGAATGTATTTTGAAAGAACACCAAATTATAGCCTGGATTTGAAGGGAAGAATTGTCAGCAGGAACGGGAAAGGGAACCATATCTTAGGACACTATGTCCTGAATATTGATGTGAACAGATTGCTTTCCCGGGTCAGTTCCCCAAAGAGTAACCACGCGGGGAAGGAGGGCCAGCGGGTGGAAGCTGAGAAGCGAGAGGGCTGGGGGCTTACGGGGCGGGGCCGGGAGGAAAGCCCAAGCAAGCCAGAGCTGGAAATTCCTTCCAGACTTAATAATCCCGGGCATCATTAGTAACCAAAGCAAGACTTCAGAACATATGTTTTGTGTTGACAGCGGACCCTTAATTAAAACAGCCCTGGTGAAGAACAGTCTGATTAAAAGAAAAGTGGTGCTTAAGAATAATTTGACTGTCGATTGACATGGGTTGGCAGAGGGCAAGGAATTCCCTCTCTGGTTCTCCAGTCCTCCAGGGGACCGGGGACCGTGTTTGCCTCCCTGGGCGTCAGGCAGCATGCTAGGCAACTTCATGGCTGGTGTGTTGTTTACTCCTCAAAATCAATTTCATTTCTATTTTCCAGAGGCGGGAACTCAGCCAGAGAGGCGAGATGATTTGCTGGAGGCGTCCAGCTAGCTAGCAAGGTCAGAGCCATGGATGGAGAGGGACTCCCTCGGTGTGGCTTTCACTTGCATACAATTTGGGTTGTCCTGTCGAATCAGAATGTCTTGTCAGTTATAAAAACCATATGCCTCCTCTGCACATTCCTTCTTGGAAAACCGGTGGTTTTCGGTACCCTCGGTGTTGCTCAAGGGCACAGCAACCTAATGTCTCCATTTCATCCACGGTCTAGAAAACCTCGCGGTGGGATCGAGATGCCCTCTGCAGTTGTCTGCCTGCATTTCCAGGAAGGGACGGAGATGGAGGTGGTGGGGCGGAGAACAAGGGAGGCCTCTTCCATCAGACAGCTGAAATCATTTTGGGATTTGATGAAATGAACCACTTCCTGGGAAAATTAGACCTTTTCTGAGGAAATAAGGTTGTCTCAGGAAACAAATTTACTCTAACTGTGGGTTGGAGTGGAGGTTTTAGGGGAAGGATGAAGAATGTGGTCCTCCATGGGATGTTGGGTCAGTTTTACTTTTGGGATCCCCCAGAGATGTGCACGTGCTCAGAAGATCTGTAATCTCCCCAAGAACCCTATAAGGTGATACTATTATTAACTCCACTTAAACATCACCCTCCACTGGCTTTTATATGAGGAAAAACATGTTTTACTTGTAGTGAAATAAGAATTTGTTGTCCTAAATGACCAACTTTTGTAGGTGAAGTGGAAGCCAGAGTTACAAATTGAGAGACCTGTCTGGCCATCATTGGCTCTCTCCTGTGGCTAATTTTGCAGCCTTACTTTTAATATCCTGTGACTCTCACTCCATCAGCCAAGGGTCTTGGCTGATGGTTCCAAGAATGGTCATCTGACCCTGCAGGACCAACAAATGCCCTCCCTGGGATTTGGACATGGGTTCAGAAAGCATGTCAGTCGGTTATTCTCTGAGGGCTGAACCTGTAGCATCAAAAAATCTCAGACCACCTCACCATGTATCCTACCTCAGCAGAGCCAGTCTGAAGTAAAAGAAAATAAAGCTGTCTACAGAGAAAAGCCAAGAAATGAGGCAAAAGTGGCGTTCTAGAACATTCCCTGCCTTGCTTCTGATGGTTCCTGAGCCCAGCTGGGTAGTTGCCCTTCCCAAGACTTCATTCTTTGGCCCTTTCTTGGATTCATATATCAGTAAAGTCCTCTTTTTACTTAAGAGTTGGGTTTCTGACACTTGCGACCAAAGTCCTAGCTAAAACATATATAAGAAGAATTTCCCTTGGTGACAGCCCAGACCTACTGAAAAAACTGGCATCCCCACAGGGAGAGAAAGTTTCCAAAGCTTCAGCAGCTCCTCAGCTTCTGCATGACCATTCAGGGAACAACCCACGGTTTAGCACAGAGAGCGAGAACCATCAGACTGATGGGACGTCATAATGGTGACTGCAGGGGCCAGAAAGGCAATCACTATGTTCTAGTCCATTCAAGCTGTGTTAGAACTCCAAGACCCACAAAGTAGGTCAGTCTCTCAAGCAGAAGTCTGACAAAGTCAATGAGAAAGTTTTTATCTCTGATTTTATTCCCGATTCCCTCAAGGAGCTGGATGGACTAATTCAATTATTAAGGGTGATCCATCTGTCCATCTGTAAAGTGGAGAGAGTAATAATCCTTGTTTTATAGACGCATCATGTGGTTTGATCAGCACTGCATGCGGAACATTGCAGGGACCCTAGGAGGTTTCTACAGAGCAACCCTTGCAGATACATCTGGAAGCTCGTCCGCCACCATCGAGCAGGACTGTGAGAAGTGGCTCCTATTGGCCCCCTGGAAACTTACACGCACGCGCCTTGGTCTGTCGAAGACTGTGAGAAGTTCTACAGCAGAAACCTGTTCTGTCTTTGTTTAAACCGGTGTTTCCCAAATGTGTTTGACCACAGAATCTTTTTTTCTCTCTCTCTCTTCCTTTTACCTACAACACACTTAAAAATGGCCCAAGGATCTAATATCTCATCTCAGCGAATTCCGCCACAGGGCAAAGAAATAATGTCACCCGCGAATCTGCTATTCAGGTCTCTTATGTCCTCTCTTATCGCAGATGTTACACTAGCCTGGATTTTTTTTTTTCTCATGGGTTCATGTGACTTACTCAACATTCCTATTTATAAAACAATGGGGAAGTTATATATATATCTGCCTTGATTTACTGGGGGGGGAAATTAAGTGTCTTTGGTTTGGGGGACATTTCTACCCTATGTCACCATCAAACAAGCCATCAAACCAAAAGAGTAATTTTTATCTGTGCTGGTTATAAGGAATTGAATGTTTAGAAAAATCGACTTGTAGTAAAATTACCCCTAAGTAAATCTACATATTGCAGCATACCCATGACGAATGCACAGCTTGGGGCAGGTAGATACATGAGGAAGGACTGTAGAACAAAGGACAAGATTAAGAGTTCCAGCTCTGACTTTACTGGGTGTGACTTTGGGCCAGTCACGTCACCTTCTCTTGCCTCAGTTGTCCCTTCTGATCCTTGAGAATAATAATGACCATACCTCCCTTCAGAGCCCTTGTGATAATCAGGTGAGGATGTGGCTGTGAAGACGTTTGGTCATCAGGGAAATCTTTTCTTTTTTTTTTTTTTTAAGATTTTATTTATTTATTTGACAGAGAGAGATCACAAGTAGGCAGAGAGGCAGGCAGAGAGAGAGGAGGAAGCAGGCTCCCTGCTGAGCAGAAAGCCCGATGCGGGGCTCGATCCCAGGACCCCGAGATCAAGACCTGAGCCAAAGGCAGAGGCTTAACCCACTGAGCCACCCAGGAGCCCCAGTCATCAGGGAAATCTTATAACTCACATTGTATTAAATATGTTCTATTTGTTACATTATATTAAATTTGTTCTATGCCATCTCAAAGTTGTAGAATACAATTGAAATTTTGTGGCCAATGTGTGTCAATAACCAAAAGGGCTACATAATAAATATTTTAGGTTCTGCTAGACAATAAGGTCTCTCTGTCACAACTACTCAACTCTGCCACGGTAGAGTGAAAGTAGCTACAGACATTAACGTAAGCAAATGGCTGTGGCTGCATGCCAATAAAACTTTATTTGTAAAAACAGGCAGCCAGCCAGACTTGACCCATAAGCCGCAGTTTGCCAACCCTTGATGTGTAAGATTCCACAAGTAACCTGCAAAAAAAAAAAAAAAAAGAAAGAAAGAAAGGGAAGAAAAGAAGAAAACTGTAAAACAAAAAAACAAAATATGCAAGGAGTATGAGATTTTTGTGGCACTTTAAAAATTAATTTCCCCCCCAAAAAATTAATTTCCCTTTAATAGTATAATGTTTATTTTACAATGAATAAAATAGGCATCTTTTATTAAACTAACCTTGTTATCATAAGATTCCAAGGATTGTCATGGGTTTTCTACACCACGCAGAACTGTGCATCCTGGGAACAGCTTTCAATTCCCACTTCCTTTGCTTCAAATTCCAACTCTGTAGGGGTCCTGGGGACCTTTCCCACATCATAGCCCGGGCTGTTTTGTGGGAGGAGGGGACTACATACCATTCCTGAACTGCTGTCTTACAATTATACAGGCTGGACTCTCCCTTTTGTCTGCTGTAACTCAATGATCTCACAAAAAAGCACAGTCTATCAGTGATTCTCAACTGGGGCTGATTTTGTCCTACCAGAGGACATTTGTCAATGTCACAATTGGGGGCTTGCCACTGACATCTAGTAGTTAGAAGCCAGAGATACTAATAAACACTCTACAGGGCACAGGACAGTCCCCACCACGACAAAGAATGATCTGGACTGAAATGTCAAGAGTTCTGTGAAACCTTGCTCTGAATTGATAGACTTGATTAATTCATATTATGATTTATAATAGGTAATACAGTATAAATTATCATTGATAACAGTAATTTAATATTATTTATTAACATTCAAATCAAATAACCATTTGCTTACTTACATTTTGTGTCTCCCTTTGTAATAAAGAGGAGCTGTATTTTCTCCAGATGCTCTCTTTTCTTAAGTCCGGGGGGTTAATGTGCGCCCCGCCCGTTTTGCAATCAACACTACCCAGAAAATACAGAGTGGGAGGAAGAAGGGAAGTGGCATAGTTAGTATTGATTCACTTTCTCTTTTATGAACTTGAATGTGAATGTATGACCTAATGTACTCTCCATTCCTCCTGGGTCTGTCTTAGGTTAAGGGGGAAAACAAATGCCAAAGGATCTGAAAGTGATTTATTTGTAGGCATGGGCGATAACATGTTTTTTCCTTCTCTCCCCCTTACTTGAGTTTACAGAAATATTAAGTTTAATATTGGTAGCAAGGGATGGAGGTGGGGGGAGTGTGTACTGGAGCCTTCTAAAATGTAATACAAAGACCACCAGTGATAGTAGCAGTCGAATAATAATAACGAAGTGAATGGCTGACACTTTTGAGCACGCTCCGTGTTCCAAGCACCCAAGAAGGCAGCGACAACCTTGAACGCTGTCTGGTGGAGCCTCGCAGCGTGCCGGGAGGTCACCGCCAGCATTATCTGCGAAGGTTAATGACTTGCCCAAAGTCATACAGTTTTCTAGCAGCGACGGGAGCAAGCTCTTAGACAGTCTGGCTCCAATCGTTAACTTTTTAACCCCATTTTTGTAGGTATCTGTCTCAGCGTGCCCCCATCCCCACCCCACGAGCCTAAAAGTTCTTGTTTATAGTCCCTGAAGGGCCCAGGACCAAGCCTCACTCGCAGCCAGACTCGCTAAGCCCCTGACTTAATCAAATTGAATCAAAACCAGATTTCGCCTCCGCTGAAGGTGAGCTTCTCAGAGGCGGCCGCGTGGGGGCGCGCTGGAGCCAGCAGTTGGCCCAGGAGGTGCGGAGACCCCTGGACTTGGCGCAGAGGGAAGGAAAGCGGGGGAGGGGGGTGGGGCGGGGGAGAAGCCCTCCCCGGGGAGGAGGAGCCACCGCCTTACTCAACACATTATCGCATGTTCTCAGCATTGCAAAGACAAATACTATTCCATCAGGGAGATGTCTGTAACCACTTAATTAAGCCTCCCTTGTTGAAATAGAGAGTGGTGACTTCAGTAATTGCCCGTTTAAATGGCATGAAAATATGTGCTTGCAGGCCAAAAGCTGGGCTGATCACCGTCGTCTTTCCCCCACTGTCGCCGTGTGCTGGGTCTGACACCATCCCGGTCGCTGTCCTACGGAAACCATTCAGCGGCCCCTCAGTGGCTGGCCCAGAGATGCTCTCGGAATGGTCAGGGCATGACTGCTTAAGCTCCAGCAAGGGTTAACTATTACAGTCTGGGGACTTGGGAGCAGCAAGTGAGACTCTAAATCTTAATAAAGTGCAGATAAGAACAGTTCCTCCTAGGATTATCTCAGGGCTTCTCAGCCTCAGCACTGTCTACACTTTAGACGGGATCATTCTTGGTTGTGGGGGGCTGTCCTGTGGGGGGGGGTGTGTAGCAGCATCCCTTGCCTCTCCCCACCAAATGTCACCTCCTGAGCAGTTGTGACAACCCAAAATAGCTCCACATGTTGCCAAATGTGCCCTGGATTAAATAATTAAAAAAAAAAAAATACAGAGCACTTTCCCCATATCAGGCACAGAGAAATTGCTCTTTAAGAATACTTGTGATTTGCTTTTAACCTGCCTCTTTCGCTTCCCACCTGAATCTGTCACCTTCACGGAGAGCGGGGCAGCCTCCTCAAACCCGTCAACTCCATTGCTACCTGGAGTTGGGTTCTCTCTTCCTCCCTCCCTCCCTGCCTTCCTCCTTTCCTTCCTTTCTTTCAGATTTTTCTTTATATATTTGACACAGAGAGAGAGAGCACAGGCAGGGGGAGCAGCAGGTAGAGGCAGAGGGAGAAGCAGGCTCCCTGCTGAACAAGGATTCTAATGTGGGACTTGATCCCAAGACTCTGGGATCATGACCTGAGCCCAAGGCAGAAGCTTAACAGACTGAGCTACCCAGGTGCCCTGGGTTTCCTCTTTTTTTAACATTTATCCCACATGTTACACCTGTCTTTCTTTGTCATTGCTTCTTTATGAAGACTGTGGGCAACTTGAAGGTAGAGATGGTGTTTCATTCTCCTCTGGGCCCATTATACCTGCTACACAGTGAGAAACCACACCTGCTATTATTATTACACTAATAATGATCATGTTTGAGTTCTTATGTGCCAAGCACTGGACTGGATATGTAGCCTGCACCATCTCATTTAATCTTCACGACAACACGTGGGATCTATACCTTTATCATTCCTACTTTACAGAGCAGGATCCTGACTCAGGGAAAGGTAAGTCACTCACCCAAGGTCACACAGCTGGTCAGGATTCAGCGCCAGCTCCATCTGGCTCCAGAGCCCCTGATCTGTATCAGGGCTTAGCAGACTTTTTCTGCAAAGGACCAAGTAGGAAATACGGTTGGCTTTGCAGGCCATGCGGTCTCTCTCGCAACAGCTTCAACTCTGCCGAAGTAGCAAAAGGCAGTCACAGGCCGTTTGTAAATGAGGGAGCACAGCTGAGTATCAATAAAACTTTATTCATGGAAGGGGCATTTTTAATTTCCTTTTATTTTCAGGTGTCACAGAACATTCCTCTTCTTTTAACTTTGTCTCAACCATTTAAAAACGTAAACACCACACTTATCAGCCAACACAAAAAAGCCGGGGAGTCAGACTAGGCCTATGGTCATGGGGTGCCAACCCTGGTCTACCCAGTGTATCTGGAAGGAAATGATTGACAGAATGGACACTGGAAAGGTCCGAGGCCAGTAAGACCGCAGACTGGAGATCCAGGCTCCTGCTTTCCTAAAAACAGAAGGTAGGCGCTACCTCAATGCTCTCTTTGGCTTTTCTCAAGGGCAGGGGTGACTACAAGGTCTGGAGAATGTTGGTGCATCCCACATGGACATGGGCATGTAACACTTAAGGAGCACAAATCCAGAGAGGCCCAGCCAACACCCTTTACCTCTAGTTGCTAGAAGGGCTTCCCGGCCTCACTCAACATATCTCCCATCTCAACTACAGAGGGCCTTCCCCATTAGGAGACGATTAGCTAAAGGAAGTTTTCAGATCATCTCGCAGTGCCCAGATGAATTTGGGCCAACCACAAATAGAAACCGAAATCGCAAGGCCAAGAGAAAAGCCCATGGAGGGGACTCTGGGTGCTCATGGCAGAATCTTTTTGTGCTTTAAACGATGAACCCTGGAAAAGTCCATCAAGGAAGTTGTGATCATTATTTATGGGCCCTGATATAAGGAGGTTAAGGGGCCAAATGGTAGATGGCAGGGCGACAACAAACTGAAACTCAAGTGAGAACAATCACCGTTGCTTATTAAGTGTTCACTACTCATGATCTCACTTAATCCTGGGATGCATCAACAACTATTATCCCGTTTTTACAAATGTGGAAACTGGGCAACTGAGAATTAACATTGTTGGATAAACTTGGCCAGCGCACAAGTTAATATGGGGTGAAGCAGATTTTATGTCCCTGAGAGGACTCCAGCTCTGGCTCTCTAGTTATGCCTCTCACTGCCATGGCAAACATAGTCTTTCTTATTCCTTTTTTTTTTTTTTAAGATTTTTAATTTATTATTTATTTGAGAGAGGGAGAACACAAGCTTTCCCTGGGGCAGATGGAGAGGGCCAAAGAGACTCCCTGCAGAGCAGGGAACCTGATGAGGAGCTCAATCCCAGGACCTTGAGATCGTGACCTGAGCGGAAGGCAGACGCTTAACCGACTGAGCCACCCAGGCGCCCCTAGTCTTTCTATTCTGACAGTCTTCATCCTCCTAAAGATAATCTCCTGATGGAGATTATCCTGATGGCTCCTGATGGCTTATCTGAGTTTCCTACCTCAGTAGCACTAAATCTGCTTTCTGTGGGCTTCCAAAGAAAATTGCTCAACCCAAAGCCAAGACACCTATCACATAACTCTGTAGCTCTGTCTCCATAAGCAAGCTAAAGACGTGCACTGTCATCTAGCTGTTTGTGACCTCAAGCCTTAGTCAGTTGCTCAGCTTCTAACGCTCTGTGAAGGTGAATTTAATTGTGTGGTTTTAAGCAAATAAGGTTCTCCTGCATGTTTTAATTATAAAACTCATCAATAAAAAGGGACAAACTTGATATACATAACAACTTGAATGAGTCTCCAAGGAATTATGCTGAGTGAATACAGCCAATTTCAAAGGGTCACAAACCATATGATTCTATTTTTATAGTATTCTCGGAAATACAAAATTATGGAAATGGAGAACATATTAGTGGTTATCCAGGATTCGGGAGGAAAGAAGAAGCAGAGGTGGGTGTGGCTATAAAAGGGCAACAGAAGGGATCTTTGTGTTGCTGGAACTTTCTATATCTCGACCCGCATCAGTTTTCAGTGTTCTGACTGCAATACTGTACTATAAATTTGCAAGATAAGATCACTGAGTAAAATTACCTAATTATTTACAACAGTGTCTGAATCTGTAATTAACATGAAGAAAAAGTTTATTTATAGAAGTCAAAAATGGGGCACCTGGGTGGCTCAGTGGGTTAAAGCCTCTGCCTTCAGCTCAGGTCATGATCCCAGGGTCCTGGGATCGAGCCCTGCATCGGGCTCTCTGCTCAGTGGGGAGCCTGCTTCCCCCTCTCTCTATGCCTGCTGCTCTGCCTACTTGTGATCTCTGCCTGTCAAATAAATAAATAAAATCTTTAAAAAAGTCATAAATGTGGTGACATCAGTGAAAATGGTGGAACAGGGAACCCCAAAAAGTGTATCCTTTCAGAAAAGTAGCAATAAACTGATGAAAAAAAAAAACAAAGTCAGAACCAAATTTATTAGAACTCTGAAAACAAATCAAAAGTTTATAGCAAATAAGTGAGTGTTTAAGGAAGACAAAAACAGCTACTCTTGGTAAGACAGCTTTGTGATATTTTAACTCACTCTGGCCCATCCCCTCTCCCAGCTCAGTAGTGACCTTGAAGACAATAGCATAATTATTACAGGATCCTGGTACCAAAGCAGGCAGGACAGACCATATTTCCAGTGAACCAACGGTGGTTTTGACCTGTCTGTTGGCTCCCTGAAGGACAGCTCAGAGGGTTATCCTTTACTTCACCTGTCACAGAACTCCCCAAGCTGAGGTGGCCACAGAGTGGGGGACGGATGTTTTCCGGAAGTCTTTAAAGGCAAGTGTAGCAGCCACAGCCACCCAGGGCAAGGGATAACAATTGAGACAAACCAAATGATAGACTAACTAAAAAGTTTGGGAAGAAAGGCTGAGGAAAGAAATGCTTTGGGGAACAGGGAAATGTACCATAGGTGCCTGGAAATCTAGAAGGTTAGATGCATGCCTAGGGCCAGGCATCTGCTAGGAAAAGACCAGCTAACCTTCAGGCTCTTCACAAGCACGAAGAGAAAGCTAAGGCAGAACTGAAAACTTCTTGGTTGAGTGCCAGAGATGCCCCCCCCCACACACACACACACACACACACAGCCCACTGGCCAAGGCCGGGAATTTTGTTGTGTTGGTTCCAGACATTCGGAGAAATTTCTGTTAAATCACTAATCAACCACAAGTTAATGGAACATAGACTTCAATGGCCACACATAACAAAGAATACAGACTGCAAAATTAGTTCAGGAAATTTCAGCAAAATTAGTTCAGGAAATTGACTAAACAAACCACAACGAGCAGCCGCAACAAAGGCCAGGGAGGAAAGAGAAACTGATTTCCAGAATTGCTATATTGAAGTATTCAAATTATCCATTTTTCAACAAAAAATTATGAGGCATGCCAATGAACAGGAATGTATGGCCCCACAACATTAAAAATAAAAAAAAAAAAGGAAAGAAAAAAGTTAATAGAAAGTATTGCTAGGAAGCCCAGATGTCAGACTTACTAAACAAAGACTTTAAATCAACGAGAATATGCTCAAAGAAGAAACCAAGAGCTGAATTAACTAAAGGACTAAAGTAAACCATGACGATGGTGTCTCATCAAATAGACATTTTCAATAAAGATAAAGAGATTACTGAATGGAACCAAACAGAAATGATAAGGTTGAAAAAGACCAATAATTCAAATGACCATGGATGAAATTCTTCAAACAAATGGCACAGGTTAGGGCAATGAGAACCTTTTGTAATTAGGTAGTGGTGATAGTTGTGCAACTTCTTTGATATACTAAAAGAACACTGAATTGTACTCTTAAAAATGATTAAAGTGGTAATTTTATATTTTGTGAATTTCAGCTCAGATTTTTTTAAAAAGATTTTATTTATTTATTTATTTGACAGAGAGAGATCACAAGTAGGCAGAGAGGCAGGCAGAGAGAGAGGTGGGAAGCAGGCTCCCCGCCTGATGCAGGGCTCGATCTCAGGACCCTGAGATCATGACCTGAGCTGAAGGCAGAGGCTTTAACCCACTGAGCCACTCAGGCAACCCTCAGCTCAGATTTTTAAAGTCATATATGCTCCTGGTGAAAATTGTTTAAAATATAGAATAATAGAAATTAAAAGTAAACATTATTCTCCCATTACCCAGAACTGATAAACATGAATGGCTTTCTGTGTGTCCTTCTAGACCTTTCTACTACATGCACAGATGCACATGTGTATGAAGATTAAAGTTGAGGTTTTGAAAAATGGGAACATAATCATAACATATGTCTGCACTTGACTTTATTCGCTTCCCATGAATATCTATCTTCAGCAGCCCAGGACTTCACACTCTCTTTTTAACACTTACTTAAGTCTCTGTAGAATGGAGGTACTATCACTTTTTCTAACTATTGTTCTACAGATAGACATTTAGAATGCACACAATTTTCACTGTTATACCAATGTTGCAACTAACAACTCGTGCATGTATCTTGGCTTCCTTGAAGAGGTAACTCTGAAGGATGGGTTGATTACATTTAAACTGTTGATAGTATATATTAAGTTGTTAGTTGTATATATTGTATGTTCCAAGAAGGAGTGTTCTGGAAGCCTAGAAGAACCAACTGGCACCTTTCTTTGACACCCCAGTGGCACCTTGGGTAGTCCTGGCAAGAACCTTGAGGGCTGCCGCTATCAGAGAAACAGGACTATGTGGTAAAAAGAAACTCAGAACTTGGAGCTGACACCTTCTAGAACTGTGATGCCAGCACCAATCAGGGCTTTCATTTTCTAATTTACAAAAATCTAATGATATCAGCACTTAATCACAGAGGTGCATCTGGGGAAAGGGACAAACAGTGGCTAGAATTAGAAATACATGTGAAAGCGGGGCACCTGGGTGGCTCAGTGGGTTAAAGACTCTACCTTAGGCTCGGGTCATGATCCCAGGGTCCTGGGATCGAGCCCCACATCGGGATCTCTGCTCAGTGGGGGGCCTGCTTCCTCCTCTCTCTCTGACTGCTTCTCTGCCTACTTGTGATCTCTGTCAAATAAATAAATAAAATCTTAAAAAAAAAAAAAAGAAATACATGTGAAAGCAATGATAATCTAGGGCCCCAGAAAAGGGAAAACTCAGCAACATGCCACTTGCTTCCTTGTTTAACTTCAGAGATCTTTTTCAATGGTTGCTAACTTAAACCCTATCTTGTATCTACAAGAATTTAGATGCCTCAGTTCTTCCAACTTCTCTATTTGCCTGCACAAATCCCATCCACCTTTTCAAGCCTGGATGCATGGATGCTGGAACAGTGTGAATGCTAACGGGGAATGGACTAGACCCTGATTCCACAGAGTCTCAACCTCAAAGCATAGATACACAGAATTATGGGGTCCCCATAACTGATCAAATGACAGTTGATGAACTAAACTAGAACGTAAGTTTCAGGAATGTTCAATCTCCACCGCTGGCTTGGGGTTTCAGCTAACAGCGAGGAAATGACCAGGTTCAGGGAGAGCAGGTGTCCAGATACTCCAGAGTACACCTGATTTCCGAAGTTCAGCAGTAATTCTATTTCATCATTGACCTTGGACCTCACGCTCTGGAAACATGTGGGGGGAAAGAGCCATGCACGGAATCTGACAGACAAGGATTGTAAACCTCACTTTGTCAGGTTAAGAAAAATTATCCAGGGCCCCTGGGTGGCTCAGTTGTTTAGGCCACTGCCTTCAGCTCAGGTCATGATCCTGGAGTCCTGGGATGGAGTCCCACATAGGGCTCCCTGCTCAGCAGAGAGTCTGCTTCTCCCTCTGACCCTCTCCCATCTCATACTCTCTCTCTCTCATTCTTTCTCTCTCTCTCTCTCAAATAAATAAATAAATAAATAAATAAATCTTTTTTAAAATGTTAAGAAAAATCATCCAAAACATGAAAAAAATGCAAAAAGATGGCTATCTAATGAGCTCACCCAATTATTTAGTTTAGTAATAGTAAGAATTATTTAATTCTCTGGGGAATGTTCCTTTGTTTGATTTGTTATTTACTATTTAAGGCTCAAGCTCTGTGAAGTTGTGTGCTAACCTCTAGAACTTTACGCAACAGGCATGTACAATGCCAGCTGCGTTGTTCAGGTTGTTGACTCTGAGATGGAAGCGTACGTGAGGACACTCCATAGGGGGTACTCTCAGAATCACTACCGGTGAAAGAAGAAAGAGAAGCAGAATGGACAGAAGGAGAAGCTGAGCTCAGATTGCTCATGATGCAAATGATTTCTGTCTGGAACAGAGGTAGGTACCCGCAGAAGTTGGGATTGCATTGCCCTATAGGACACAAAGTGGTTTTGTCTCTAACCGAGCAAATTTTTCTCGTCATGCCTTTCTTGAGGGACAGATGGTATCTCAGTTCCTCAAATGTTCTACCATCCTGCCAGTTTCCTTGTTACGTGGGCTCACTATAATATTGGAATAAGAGCATGTTTTTAACTATTTTAAAAATTATTTTCCAATGGTGACTTCCTGCTTCGAAGCCTTGGTGGCTTTCCAGGGCTCATAGAATAAAATCCAAACTCCTTCTTTGCAGCCCCTGTCTCCCTACCTCCTCCCTGCCGGTCACTCACTCCAGTCACAGTACCTTGACAATCCCGAAGTGTGCCTGCTCCATCCATCCCATCTCGGGGCCTCTGAATGAGCTGTTCCCTCTGCCCGAATACCCGTTTCCCAAATTATCCACAACTCCCACTTCCTCATCACTCAGGTCTCAGCTCACAGCCCACCTCCTCGGGGGACGTAATCTCACCGCTAGAGCTACATGTGAGCCCCATATGCCCACCCCCTCTCCTGCCCCGGCCAGTCTCCAGGACCTCGCCCTTCTTCTGCATAGAACTGAGTCATTTCTGATATGATCTTGATTGTTTATTTGCCTATTTAAATATCGTCTATCTCCCTGTCAACGTCAGGAGGCCCAAAGACTGCTAGAAAAACCTGTTGATCAGGCAAAGCTAAGTTTATTAGCAGCACTGTGGTCAGGGAGGGCACTGCCTGGACAGAGTCTCCAGAATGTTCTGAAAAGGGGAATTGAGAGGAAGGTCTCTCCAAGGTTTTAGGTCTTCAGTGTCTGATTTTTAAGGCAGGTCTTACAAGATGGAGACTGGTTGAGACTAGCCAGAGTTTATGTCGTAACAGCTTTCATGAGCAAGCTGTTAGTTTTCTTCCTTTCTTTAAAAAAATGGAGATATACTTGACATACAACACTGTATTCATTTTAGGTGTACAACATAATGATTCGCTAGATGTATATATTATGAAATGATCACCACAATGTTATTTAACACCCATCACCACACCTAGCTATAAAAAAATGTCTTTTTCTTGCAGTAAGTTGTAAGATCTACCCTCTTTGCAACTTTCAAATACACAATACGGTATTGTTAACTGTAGTCACCATGCTGTGTGTCCCATCTCCAGGACCTAAACTTATCTTTTGACCCCCTTCACCTACTTTCCCCACTCACCCCACCTCCCTGCCCTGGAAACCACTGATCTAGTCTCTGTATCTACAAATTCGGGGCTTTTTTGTTTTTTAGATTCCACATATACGTGAGATCATTATAGTATTTGTTTTTCTCTGTCTGACTTATTTTACTTAGCTTAATACTCTGAAGATCCATCGTGTTGTCACAAATGGCAGGACTTCCTTCTTTTTTTTTTTTTTTTTAGATTTTATTTATTTATTTGACAGAGAGAGAGAGATCACAAGTAGGCAGAGAGGCAGGCAGAGAGAGAGGGGGAAGCAGGCTCCCTGCTGAGCAGAGAGCCCGATGCAGGGCTTGATCCCAGGACCCCAAGATCATGACCTGGGCCAAAGGCAGAGGCTTAACCCACTGAGCCATCCAGGTGCCCAGGACTTCCTTCTTTTTATGGCAGAATGGCATCCCATTATGTGTGTGTGTGTGTGTGTGTGTGTGTGTGAGTGTCCATTTGTCCACTGATGGACACTTTGGTCATTTCCATGTCTCGCCTATTGTAAATAATGTTGCAATAAACATGGAAGTACAGGAATCTTTTTGAGGTTGTGATTTCATTTTCTTCGTATAAGTATGCAGAAGTAGAATTGCTAGATCTGTTAGTTTTCATGAGTAAGCTGATCAGCTTAGTTCACCATCTTCCCTTCCAGAAGCAAATACGTTCTGGACCTTGCCACTATGTTTGTTTTGCTGGGGCCCAGCATTGTTTAATGCAGGAACAGGGTGCTCTGTTGGTTTCAACTCTCTTCCCACAAATTGACCGGAAGCTACATGAGAGCGGGAACCTCACCCATTGTATTCATCCTACTTGCTTTTGTATGCCCACACCCTAGCACAGAGCCCACCATGTAGTAGGTGTTGAATAAATACTTGTTGATTAAAAATTATTACTTTGTCATTAAGGGCTGATTGTGACCGTGGATAAGCCACTTTCCTTCCGCAAAACAAAGATAAATTAATTTTTTTGTCTGGAGTACCCGTCATGTGCCAGACGCCCTCCTAAGTGCTGCAGACTCAGGGGCGAAGCTAATCAGGTTTCCAGCTTCGCCGGGCTAGTACTCCAGAGCAGAAAGGCGGGCAATAAGGAAGCCAACGAGTGAATAAACAAAAGAATTGCAGATTGTGTAAGTCCATACTTATGTGCAATTCTTGTTAGAAAGCCAGATGTATTTTCTTGAGAATGAATCCAGAGAAAAGCTACACTCCACTGAAAATCATAATGAAGACAGTTTGCTTAAATTATATTTCACATTGTTTTTATTACAAAAGGAATCTGTGCTTGTTGCATAAGTGAAATAATTTTTGAAGTATACGAAGAAAAAAATGAGAAAATCTACCACCAGCACCTCCGAGCATCTGCCTGGTGGGAGCTGTTCCGCATATTTTTCCAGGATTATACAGAAATAAATAAAGATATATACACATATACCAAGTTACAGTGTCATAAAGTTTGAGAGCGTGTGTGTGTGTGTGTGTGTGTCTGTGTGTTATTCTGTTTGTTGTCAATAAATGAAACCGAGGGCGTCGGGGTGGCTCAGTTGGTTAAGTGTCCGCTTTCAGCTTCGGTCATGATCTTGGGGCCCTGGATCAAGTCCCACATTGGTCTCCTTGCTCAGCGGGAAGCCTGCTTCTCCCTCTGCTGCTCGCTCTGCTTGTGCGCGCACGTGCTCTCTCTCTCTCTCGCTCTGTCAAATAAATAAATAAACCTGTGATAAATAAATAAATAAATAAATAAATGAACTCATGCTTTATACATAGTACCATCTTGGTTTTTGCTCCTAAGGATCCATCATGACATTCACTCCAGCCAGTAGATAAAGATCTTCCTTGATCTTTTGAACAGAAATGTGATGGTCCAAAGGGTGCAAGCGGCAGCCCAGGCTCAACCAGTCTTTACTGGGAGTATTAATGCCCCAGCTCAACAAAATCTGACTCAGTCAGTCATAGCATTTCATCAATCATAGCATTTGCCTTCTTTGAGACAGACCAAGGCCAACAATCTTACTCAGGTGATCACACTCAAATAGCTGGTTTTAGCTATAAGACTCCTGACATGAAAAGTAAGCCCAGAGGCTAACATTGGATCAGAATCTTTTATCATTTAAATTCCATTTTCTTTTTTAAATTTGTTTAAATTCTATTTTCTTTTGATTTGAATTCTAGCTTCAAGAATTAAAAATGTAGCTCAAGCATGAGTTAGCTATGATACTATATTTACATTAATGGTTATGATATGTGTCTGACACTTTCCTTGGAAATCTTGATGTTTAAATATTTTTGAGACATTTGCCTTTTGAACTGGATGGAAAAACAGTAATACTTGCAAGTGGAGATAAATAAAGGGAATTTTTGTTCTGGGATTTTGAGACTTAGACTGTAGTGCAGATTTAATCAAGAAAAGGGATTTTGTTTGTTTGTTCCTTTCAAGAAAATGCTGACCAAGTGTTATTCTTTCTCCATGATTTGTAATATTCATTGTTTTGGCTGGACGTTTTTCTAAATCTTCTTGGGTTACTCTTCACCTTGCCCTGTCTGAGAGCTTTTAAAAGACTCCTTGACTCCTTTAGGTTTCAAGGTACTCTGGCTCTGGGCGTGCCAGTGGGAGGAAGCACTAATATCTTCTTCACTTCCTGGTGGGCGCCATTAGTAACCAACAGCACGAAGGTGAGCTCAGTTGTCGGTATGGAGTCCAGGCTTGACTCCTAATCCCACCTTCTCCTGACTGAAACCCTTGGACAAGTTCCTTAGCTCTTCTGAATCTCAGTTTCCTCTTTAGTAAAATGGATGGGACAAGGAAGCAATGCATGTCGAGGGGGTAGGACATTTTCCGTGTTGTGGGCTTACCATGAGATAATGTCTCTGGAGCTTCTGAACTTACCCATAATTCGTAGCTTTACGAATCTACGTAGTCTTTATTATGAGTAAAACATAATCCCTGAACTCCAGAGCTTACACTCTTTAGGACAGAGATGTGTAAACAAAAAAATATCCTGGATGGATGAGAGCAAAACTACAGAAGGAACAGGGGCCCATGAAAACTCAACAGAGATATTCAGAGGATGGATATTCAGCTATATTGGTAATGGTAGGTAGGAATTTACAGGATGGGGAAGGTGGAAAGGGGGAGGTCTGGCATCCTGGCAGTGGGAACAGACTATGAGAAAACATAGACTTATGAATAAGTAGGTCAAGGTGTGGAAGGGAGGGCATGATGGAAGGACAGACGGAAGCGTGATAGAAGGTGGTGGAAAGTAAGAAAATCCTGCTTCCATGGGAACCCTCGAGTTTGACCTCTGCCTTCCCACTGGAAGAGCTGTCCAGTCTCCCAGCCATGTTGACCACGGTGGCTAATGCATGGTCCTGGAATCCTAGAGGAGTCCTTAAGGCAACCCAGTGGCCCCATTCAAACTTTGAAGCCCATCCCTGGCAGAGAGGGTGCTGGGCCTGCCTTCCCTCTCAGATATTTCTGTAATTTCTGAAATGCTTCTTGACAATGAAGAGAGGCTGTTTCCACTTACAAATCTGAAGAGGGAATCGGGTCTTTCTGTGTTGAGGCCCAGAGTGGGACATAAGCGTGATTTACACACCATAAACTTTTGTGAGTTTTACTCACCTCAGTGGTCCGCTGCTAAATGGGCTCACAGGGGAGCTGTGGTGACTGGCAGCTCTTCTGGGCAGCCCAGCACTGGGCATTGAAAGACAGAGCACATTCTGTCCTTCGGACTACAGGCCACAAAGGCTGAACTGCCAAAATCCAGCTCACACCCAGTCTGTATGGATCCGCACCTTCTTGAATGAAAAACTTGTCATACGTAATGTGGAGAGCAAAGTCAGTCAGAGAGCCATTGATGGGGATATACACCCAACTCCAATGTCCCTGGAAGCAAGGCTCCGTGAGAAAAAAGACTTGGTACATTGGTTGCTGCTTTCACGCCAGTTCCTGATACAGAGCAGGCTTGGAGCTGGGCCGTCCGTGCTCCTTGGACACCCAGCGTACCATCCTTCACTGCCTGGTTCCGCAACCTCTGGGAGCCCCAATTCCTCCCCAACTCCCAGGTGTTCTCTGCCTCCAGCCTAGGGTCTTCATCACTGCCCTTGTCTAACCTTCCACTGGCACAGAACATTCTCCCCTGACCACAGGACCTATTGCATTAGGCAACGCCCCCACATCTGGAAGAAGGGCAGCCCTCCCCCAGCTCCTTGTGCCTTCCTTCTTTCTTCCCCACTCACCCTTGTTCCTCTTCCTTCTCCTCAATCACCAAGGAAGCCCTAGGTCGTCCTCTTCTGATATGTTGAGCATTTGGTTCTCCCTGGCACCTGGCCCCAAATCTGTGTACCCAAACCTAAGTGAATATCCCAATGTTTTCATCAGGCCCAACAGTGAATGGGGGAGACCCAGCTTCAGAGATGGTTGGGATTATAAATAGTAAGAAATGTTTTCCCTTTAAGGAATCCACACTCAGCTCAAAGAGAAGAAGCCAATCCTACCCAGGAGAAATAAAACAGCCAAACTCTTGTCTTCCTAGATTCATCTGGAACTAATATGTTAGTTATATATTACACAACAAATTTCTCCAATACTTAGCGACTGAACATAATTATAATAATTTATTATCTTCCATGATTTCTGTAGGTCAGACACTGGTGAGCAGCTTACCTGGGCAGTGGTGGCCTGGGGGTCTTGCCTGAGGCTGCGGGCAGATGTCAGCCAGGATGACTTCAGTCATCTGAAGGTTTGACTGGGGCTGGAGTTTCCCTCTCCTCCCAGGGCTGTTGCTAGGAGGCCCCAGTTCCTCTCCCTGTAGCAGCTTAAGTAAACTCACACCATGGGAGCTGGCTTCCTCCAGGGCAAGTCCTCCAAGTGACCAAAGTAGGACCTACAAGGCTTTGTGTGACCTACCCTTGCAAAACACACACCGTTACTTCTGCCGTCCTCTACTGGTCATAAAGACAGCTCCTTCTTCATGTCTGGGGGAGACTACAGAAGGGCGGCGAGAACAGGGGCCGGGATCACTTCATGGAGGGGAGCCATCCTGCAAGCTCATTACCACGAACTCACAGTCTATCTGTGTGCTTTTCCCACCTGTTTCTGCCCTGTTGACCCTTTGTTTCACTCCCATTCCTTCCGGTTTCGAGGCTTTGTCCATAAGCTCCTCCCGCTCTAGTCCATTCCCCGACTCGAGCTTCATCTCCTCTTTCCTCTGACACTTAAAACTAGATGATACACTTGGTAATAATAAAGTGGGGATTTCACACCTACCTCCATCGAACTGTTGTGTAATAAATCTACATAAACTGCCTAGTGTGACACTTGGCTCCTATTAGGTAGGCAATAAGTGCTCTGGCTCTTTTTATTACTGTTACTGTTATTATTTCTATTGCATTATTATTAACTCTGCCACGATCAATACAATCGTGCCATTATGAAGCGCCTTGTGGAAAGTCTAGCCTGGAACCTCACCCCCGCAGCGGGTAAGGAGCTGGTAGGATCCGTGGGAACCTGCATTGCCCTTTTCTCTGCCTTAGTGCCTTTCATCACAGAGGTTGAATTCAAAAGGATGCATTAGCAGACACCAAAAGCCTTGAAAAGTAACCTCCATTTTTACTGAAGTCTTTGAGAAGGAAGCAGGAAGGATGGGATTTCATGCCAGAGTCCAAAGACACATCTTCTAAAAACTGTCTCCAGAAGTATCCCCTCCCCCTATCCCAACATCGGGCAGCTGCTTCTGGAAGCCTTGCTCCCCATTCTCCTCCCTCGTCCTCGCCTCTCCTGCCTGCCTCCCATAGTGTCTCCTGCTTAATCTTCCAACTGACCCGTCTCCTTTTTTTTTTCCTTCAAAGACTTCAAATGAAAAACTGAAAGGTGTGTTTAAATCACTTAAACAGCAATTTAACATTGCTACGACATCTAACCACTTCCCAGAAATCTCTTACGATCACTCTCTTACAAGTTCATTTTCATTGTCTTCTATAGAAAAGTATTGGTCCCCATAAGATTAGAAAGAGAAAACCAAAAACAAAACAAAGTGACCCTTCACCAAAAATAATTTGAGATGCTCTAGAGTTCCCAAGAAACACTCGAGCTTTGTGTCCAAGTCCCTTCAGCATCTGGCTGCAGCCGGGTAACAGCACTCCCCTGGGCCGAGGCAGGCAGCTAGCTGAACCTGGCTTCGAATTCCAGCTCCCGCCACACCGGCTCTTCCAAAGATGCCCTTTCTGAGCTTCCCTTTCCTTACCAATAAACTGGGGGTCATTATGCCTGTCTCCCAGAAAAGAAGCGCGAGTGCTTGGGTGACTTTGGGAACGAGAGGGGTCTGAGTTCAAGTTTGCTGCCACCACGTGGGCAGTCCCTTCTATATTCTGCCTTTCAATCTCTTAATCTATAATACTATCTATTTCACAGGGTGCTGGGAGTTAGAACATATACATAAGGTTCTCGACAAGTAATGGGGTATCAGTTCATTCTCTATGCTTCTATGACCAGACTGTCATTTTCAGGAACAAATTAGAAGACAGGTGCTCTTCCTCTGAACTCCCACAGGACCCTGTTGCTGTGCAGGGCTTCTTCACACCTGAGTTCGTTATTAGAAGCTGTCTGGAGGGGGTCACAAAGAAGAAGCATTGGCCATTGTAACATGGGAATATTTGCTCATGCACTGACTGCTTAGGAAACTGAGTCCCGCTCAGACGTGGCTTCCAGTGTCATACAAGCTGTCTCGGAGCCCGAAGGGTCATCTCAGCTGACTGTCCCGTGTTGTCATCTGGTGACACAGCTCAAAATGTCATAGGGTTTAAAAAAAAAAGTCACAGGGTTGCAGGAGGTCTGAGAGAGTGGTGTCAACAACGGTTTCCATTCTCAGCAAGGCTTCTACAAGCAGCGGGGAGGCGGAGTTAGAACAGCTTCCTGACGAAAAGATCTTTTGAGAAGATAACACTTCAAAAGAGAATAAATGTGAATACCAACAGGGTAAAAGTGATGCTTAGGAAAACAGATGAAATCTTCCAATATTTTTACAAAACAGATCCTCTCTATGAGGAGTCAGGTGTGACCTGAAGGACGCTGAAAACCAACATCATTCTTTAGGTCTTAGAATCTTCCCTTCAGGGCAGTTATAATGGATACTTTGTTGAAGGCAAGATTTTTAAAAATCAGTTTTGACTTTTTCATTCCTAAGAAAAAGTCCTAGTCACAACCTTTGTTTTGCTATATTTGCTATGAAATTCTAGTTCCTTGCTTTAAAAGCGTCTATGTAAGTGGACTTCATCTGCTGTGACTTGTTCTGGAAAAAGGAGAACCTGTTTTTCCTTATCCTGATTTCTGACTTGCTCTGCCCTCCGCCTGGAATGTTCCCTCACCCTCCACACCCAGACCCTGAAATCCCTGTGACTCACTTTTTTAGGTAGTGGTCTTCTGCACCTCCCTATCTCCAGAACTCCAGAAGCCTCCTATATGCGCGTGCTCGCGCGCGCGCGCGCGCACACACACACACACACCCCTCACCCATACATCTACTCCTCTAGCCCCGATCCTGCTTTTTTCCTCCATTCATCCCCTGGCATGTTAAATACATTTTTTTTCAATTATTTGTCTGTTATCTGTCCCAAGATCAGGAACTGTAACTATTTAGTTCACCATTTTGTCTTCAGTAATGGGCACGGAGATGGTTGGATGGATGAATCGATTGATCGATAGACGGATGGAAGCAGGCATGCCAGCAAGGAGGGTATTTTGTTGAAATGTGCAGCTTAATCCCCTATCTTCACCCCAGACTGAAGATGCCCTGAGAGTGGGGGACTACGGTTTCTTTGTCCTTTTTAACCAGTTTTACAGGGAGCCAGCGCTGAGGGTTTCCACAGACACCTGCTGGGCTGGAATAAAGCCCCAGTGGAGTCCTCCAAATTCCCAACTTCTGAGCGTCTTCAAAGCACCCGTCCCCAACTGTGACATCAGCGGAAGGGGGTGCCCCAGGCCCTGGGCCTGTGGATTTTGGCATGGGTGTTTCTGTGTCATAAACCAAAACAAAAGAATACAAAATGCCCTGGAAACCCCCAAATAAGTTCTCTGCCCCGCAGGCCAGAGGGTGTGGACAGGAGCGAGATGGCAGTGGCCGCAGGAGGGGGTGCGGGGTGACGCTGGTAGCCGCTGGCCGGGAGCACCAAGTTCTCGACGCTGACGCTCTGCTCCAGAGTTATTAAAAATGCCAGTCTAACGAGCCTGCGTGGCCGGCCCATGGAAAGTGGCGTGCTGTGTGTGACCGGCGCGGCTCCTTGGCGGGGCTCTAAATCAGTTCAAGATGTGTGGGGGCGGCGGATGGCAGTTGGCTAGTGCTGTGTGCACGCCCCTCCATCCCCCCTTCGGGGGATGCTTATCAATGGGCCCGTGGCCGTGCAGCCAGCTGCACGCACCAAACCCACCCCCAAGGGGGCCACCAAAGGCCTGGCCCTTCCCCTGGACACAACTGACACTCACTCAGCCCAGAGGAGCAGCCCCACGACCCTGGCCCCCGTGAGGCTCTTCCCCACATGTCCTCTAGGAACCCTGCATGAGCTTATCCCAACCCCCTCACCATCCCCACTTCTTAGGGGGGGACCCAGTTCAAAGGTCTTGCTGGGAACGGGGACTCAGTGAGTGACGGTGCCAGGACGCAGACGCAGGAGTGACAAAACCGAGGTTTGAAGTGAGCTCTTTGGGGGCCATGTGCGGTTTGGAGACTAGCCTGGAGAAAGATACTCTCCCCCTCCTGGGACAGCGGGACTCCGGAGGCTGTGGCGGCAGGGGGAGACCCACCCCACCCCCACAGGCATGCCAGCCTGGAGCTGAACTGCTCTGCCTCCCCAGTCTCCTCACCACCCCTACCCCCCCCACCAAGGGTAACTGAGGGAGCTTCTTCACTTGTGGTTATGAAGACCAACTTAAGAGACGCTCTCAAATACCTATTTGCCATCATCATTACAAATAAAGGTTAATTATTCCTATCCTGCAAGAATACAGGAGAGATAAAAGAAAATGTAACTGGGGGAGCCTGGGTGGCTCAGTGGGCTAAAGCCTCTGCCTTCGGCTCGGGTTGTGATCCCAGGGTCCTGGGATCGAACCCCACGCTAGGCTCTCTGCTCGGCAGGGAGCCTGCTTCTCCCTCTCTCTCTGCCTCTCTCTTGTGATCTCTGTCTGTCAAATAAATAAATAAATAAAAATCTTTAAAAAAGAAAAAGAAAGAAAGAAAGAAAATGCAACTGGTATAAAGGGTGTGAAATGTGAAATGTCAGCCCAGGGTCTTGGGCAAGCCACCCCCTCTGTCTGTCCCTTGGCTTCTGAATGGTACAATGCACCACGGTTCTCAGTGGGTCCTTTGGCCTGGGTGTCCCCGCAGCTCGTAGCACAGATATCCCTGACCACGTGTAGTCTTCCTTCCGTTCACCAGCCCCACTGCCCAGCAAACTGCCCTTGCCCACAGGGGAAGGAAGATAGCAACCCCTGGGTCTACCCCCCTGCCAGTGACCAGACCAGCCCATTTTCTGAACCAACCCATCCAGCTGTCGCCACTGCCCTGTGAGCAGGCGTTGTTCCCCATCCCCTTCCCCATTTTAGAGGAGGAACGTAAGACCCAGAGATGCGAAGTGACTTGCACAAGAATAGCACCATGTTTACTCATAGCTGGGGTTCGAGTTGTCAACTGCGGCAGGAGTGGGTGGGTGTTTACTGAGTCTGTGGAAAACAGAAGAAGAGAGGGGAGAGCTTGAGAAAGGAGAGTGGATTTGGACAGACGGGGGAGGGGGACCATTTTGGACAAGGTTGGTAATAACAGGAAATGACCATAAACGAACAGAGGCTTGCATCTTATTCAGGAAAAAAAAAGATGTCAATGTGTGTGTGGATGCCACACTCGGCTAGGTCACCCTGCACAGTTAATTCAGAGAAGCCTCTCAAAAGTCTAAATATAAAGACAAGAGCAGGTTGTCACACATTCTGCCTGTCCTTATCTTCTGTCTGTCATGGGCCACGGGCTCCTCATCACTGTCAATCCAACAATGGGGTAACCATAACTGTGTCCCGAAGATCCTGCCCCCCCAGGAATACGGAGCTTTGGGGACATATGAGCATATATAGCCATACACATGCATGTGGCTTTTTTCCTTTCTGGAAGGATTCCTTTTAAGAGTGAACACACAGGGTGCCTGGGTGGTTGGGCGGCAACCTTTGGCTTGGGTCATGATCCCGGGGTCCTGGAATCGAGTCACGCATCGGTATCCTTGCTTGGCAGAGAGCCTGCTTTTCCCTTTGCCTCCTACTTTCCCTGTTGGTGCTTTTCCTCTCTCTGACAAATAAATAAAATATTTTTTTAAAAAAAGAGTGAACACACATCCGTGGCCTTGCAGATAAAGAAGGCTCAAGGTTTCTTGCAAGCATCCATATTGTCGAGCGGGTTTAGGGGCACACTGGAGGGCTTGGGGACAACCATTTGCCCAGTGAGTCCCTCCCCCCTTCTCTCACCTGCCTTAATGAGGGAGCCATGACCTCAGTAAATACATGTCCTTCCCCTGTTTCTGAAGACAGAAACGGGATCATCACTAACCCTCGGCCAAACCCTCATAGTTCATAGAGGACTCTCACATTCCTTCTTTGATGCAACCCTTGACCAGCCCTGGAAGGTAGGAATCACATGCCCATTTCTCAGATGGGGAATCTGAGACTCCAAAACAGAGTACGCGGCCAGAGCTTGTCCCAGAGGAGCCTCAGCTGAACCTCGTGCCTGTCTGACTCACGAGCTGTCCCCTCCCCAGGGATGGCGCCATAGGCGCTCCAGGAATGGGGCCTTGGTCCAGCCTTCAGCCTGCGGCACTGGGAAAACCTGTGTCACTGAAACCATTACGTCAGAGGCCACTCCGTTCCTTCACCTAAGGTCATGTCCAGCAGCTTCCTGGCAACTGGAAATTCACAACCAGGCTCTGGGTGAGTCAGTCAGCTGGAGACAACCACCAGCACTGTCTGCTGAGGGGCTCACCAGCCCTGCCCTCCCGGGGGCTAATGCCTGCCCCAGCACCTCCCTCAGTAAAAACAACTGGAGGTGGTGAACCTGCTCAGCCCAACTTCTAGCTCCTTCTTTAGCATGCCCCTAGGGTCTTGCCCTTTTGTATCATGGACCCCAGAGCCTAAACCTTTCATTTTTTAAATGCATAAAATAAAAGACATCAAATTACAGAGGAAACCAATTAAAATACAGTTGCAAAAATAGCTTATTTGCAATAAATTAATATACGTGCTTTCTTTATTATTACACTAAATAATGAGATCTAAATAACAAGCTCTAATGTCTGACATAATTTGCAGGAGTGATGCGCATAAGTGATATTATATTTGCAAATGTCTCACGATAGGAAAATATCTTGGATTCTGTGGGTATCACAGTTGTCAAACCTATTGGTTTGGGGCCTACATTCATCATAGAAGGAAATGCTAAATTTCAGTTAGAAGTTAGTGAAAATAAAGATTTTACTTTTTCCCCAACCAAGTTCATGAGCCCCTGGGTGAGGGGATGGGGGCTCAGTAGAGTCAAGGTTAAAAAGCCCTGTATGCCCATTTTACACTTGTATAGTGATTTAATCCCCTGCTGATAAGCAGGATATAGTAGTGGTTGGGAGCTCCAGTCCGACAGGGAGACAACTTGTGTCCAAATCCCCACTCCATCCCCTTCGTAGCTGCGTGACCCAGAGAAGTTAGACAACATCTCTGGATACCTCAATACTTCATCCCTAACAGAGGGTGGTGATAGTAATCACTACCTCAGGACACTAGTGCTTAGCCCAGTGCCTGACACACAGTAAGGGCTTTATTAATTTTCATTTTGACTGATTGTTTTCATCTGACCTTCCAAGAAAGCCCTAAAGGCCAGTAATTAACTCCATTTTTCCTTCCGAAGAAACTGAGACTCAGAGAGGAGAAAGTTATGTGCCCAGCATAACACAGGCTTTTTTAATCATGATACAGCCAGAGGAAAATTCCAGAAAGGTAATCTGAAAAAACGCAAGTCTGGACAGTGAGGAGATCCTAAGAAGAAAGGCAAAATTATCTAACTACTTGCCAATTAGGAGATGTGTTTAAATTTAAAACACTGTTTTAGAGTTTAGAGTTTTTTCCTAAATAGCATGAATACATATCAGAGCTGGTCATTCTAAGCAAAGCTGGCTCTCTCTATTCTCCAAGGTAGGATTCCACGAACTATAGTGGTTGTGAGCTGCCACACCAACACCCGTGCCTCTTGGGGAAAGCCCCCCATCTCTCTCTCTCAGGCCATGAGGTACTGTGGGGCAGGCTTCCCATACCTACTCCCATCCCCACTGTGATCCAGATGAGCCACAGTTCAAAGGCTAGCACAAGACCCACACCAAACAAAACCAGGGTCAACCTGGTGGTTTCAGTTAGAACATTAAGAAAAGGGCCCTTTCTTTCTCTGAGGGTTACTGAGAGCCATTGCCAGCCATCTTTATCAGCACATGAGGAGAGCCTGTGTGATGAAGAGGACAAAGCTCAGGGGAGCAGGACTGATCACTGGAGAAATAACATCCTCAGATCAAGACCTAAGAACCTGGATCAAACCATACCTGATGGCCATTTCTACTGTACATGTTTTGCTTCTGTTTAATGTGAGTTAGGTGTCTGCCACTTGCATACAAAATCATCTTACCTAACCAAATCTCCTCCTTATTTTCCTGCCTCCAGCCTCCCTAGTTCAGCTCAGTGGTTTCCACTGGGCCCCAAACTCTTATAGACCTAAGTCTACTGCAGTTTCTTAACCTTCTGGTGGAAGGAGAATGTCTTCAGCCCCTCACCATCCACTGTCTGCCACCACCACTCAGGGGAGCCATTTGCAGACTTAGGGTTCCCGAGAAGCCCCTGAGGCTACATTGTCCTGGAGTTTGGTTCTGGGCTCTCTGCTGTTGCCACAGGATGTCTGGTCTCGAGCCCGGTTCTACATGGTATCTGCAGGTCCTGATACCAGGACCTCCACTCTGTTAGTCCAGTGTCTGAGTACACAAGATGGCTCTTCCTGAGCCAATCACTTTCCTCACTGCTATTCACTCCTAGGCAGATCACCAGCACACCAGCATCTTTCCACTTAGTCCGAGGCTGACTCGTAGCAAATTTTCGACACTGTTTCTATAACTGGCAAAGAAATGGCTTGGAAAGTCAGACATGGGGTAGACTATTAAAGTGAAAATAAATGCCTTATGGAGATCATTTAAACCTAAGCCATTACAAATCCCAACTATAAGGAGGAGGGCTAAGACTTTCTAATGCCCTGACAGTTAAAATAGTCATTAAAATCCAGCCTGATTCTCTAAGCCATGATTTTAAAGTCCTATCGGGAAAACTCGAGAGGACAGAGTGAGTTTGTGTGGCGGTGGGGACAATTATGGGGGTGGCGAAAGGAAAGAAAGTGTTTTCTCCGCCTAGCTTCAGGGCAGCCCCTTTTTGCAGCCCGCACGGTGTCAGAACCTCTCACAGAGAACTAACTGGCTGTTTCTGAAAGCTTCCTTAAAGACGGATTTCCAGGTGAGAACACAGGTGGCTCAGAATAGCTTGAGGGTGGAGAGCATTTCCCCCTTTGGGCACCAGAGAAAGGGACAGAGCTCAGAGGGCGATGGCCACAGGACCATGATTATGTGTGGCCCTTCTGGGCCAGGAGTTTAGCCCTGGGCACTGCCTTGGGTGAGGCACACCTGAGGCAAAGTCACGGATCTAAAATTTGATGGCCATAGCCCTCATGGGCTGAGCACATCCTCTGTGCGGGGCACCATTCTGAGACTTGGTGTGCCTTACCTCAGTTTCACCTCAGAGTAGACCCACGGAGTCACAGGGCTTATACAAGGAAGCTCAGGCTTTAGAAGATCAAATTCCCATGTCCGTTATTTGTTGCTGTGTTCAGAGTTACCTCAGAACTTAGTAGCTTAAACCACTTTTATTTATCGTCTCAGATTTTCTCTGGGTCAGGAATTTAGAAACATCCTGGTGAGGTGGTATTGTCCTGGGGGCGCCAAAAAGGTTGTAGCGTAGATATTGGTCAGGCTGTCGTTGGCTAAAAGCTGGTCTGAAGCTGGGGGATCCCCTGACAGGATGGCTTGCTTACGCGGCTGGCGGCGGGAGGCTTCAGTCCCTCGCCTTGTAGGCCTCTCCACGGCGCTGCTGGGAGGCACCAGCAACATGGTGGCCAGCCGTGCCCAACGTGGGTGATCAAGGAGAGAGACCAAGGAGGAAGCCACCATGCCTTGTACATTCTAACCTCAAATGTTGTGCCAGAAGCTTCTGCCACACTCTGTACCCTCCGAACTCAGTCACTAAGAACAGCTCAGCTCACACTTAAGGGTACAGAATTTGGGCTCTACTTCGTGAGAGAAGAAGTATCAAAGAGTTTGTGGACATCTGTTATAACTACCACAGTACCTTATACAAGATCACAACGTGGCTGTGCCAGAGAAGAAGGCCTGGCTTCAAGGCACGACACTATTTTGCCCCTCAGCGAACAAGAGGAAAACCTTCCCCCTATGTGTCAGCGACACAAACGTCAGTTACGCCATTGGAACAGAGAAGACCTGCACATGGTAAAACATTCAAAATTATCCAAAAAGGGTGTATAGTTTTTGAAAGAAGTCCCGCCTTCCCATCCCAGGCCCCTAATTCTAATTCTTCTTCTCACATGCAACGGCTGCTGACGATTTTGCACGAATCCTTCCAGACCTGATTTAAGCCAGTGGTTCTCAGTTTGACTTCAGCCAGCAGAAACAGTGTCACCTGGGAACTTGCAGGAAATAGAAGTTCTTGGGCCCCACCTCAGACCTAATGAATCAAAAACTCTGGGGCTGGGGCCCAGCCCTCCATTAAAAGCCCTCCAGGTAAGCCTGGTGAGCATCAAGGGTTAAGAGCCACTCCTCTGTGCATGTACAAGTAAGGCCCCGAGCAATCCGCTCCCAGCCCCTTACACGGCCCCCCCGCCCCCGTCTAGAGTGTGTCTTCAGTGAATTTTCGTACATCCTAGAATCATCTCGTCCATAGCACAATTTCAAGCGCATTGTATTATCCCTGAGTAAAAAATATGAGACCTTGATATCATTTGTCCTGCTTCAGTAATTCTTTTTTCTTCTTAATGTAGTGGGAACTCCCCCACTTCGAAAACAGCCAGCTTGTGCCTTGATCTCTGGGAGATCCTGGGCCTTGCCTGCGGTTGAAGAAGTCCATTCTAGAAGGTTTGACAAGTCGTCTCCTATGTCCAGATTCCATAGTATTTCTCCTGCTGATATCCTGCACTTTTCTTCCTCGTGCAGACGAGGTGTGATGGCCGGATGTCACCGGGAGATCTCATTTCTGCCGATGCCTTTTTGACTATTGTTAGAACTCCCTGTTCATACAAATATGATTGAGGCCTGTGAATTTTGCTCCCAATAGTTATACTAATGATAATAATAATGGCAATAGGAATAAGGCGGTTGTACCCTAAAGAAGACGAAACACACCCAAGAAAACAAAATACTCTAAATTCTAATCCCGACAAATCAGGAAATGCCTCTTTATTTTACCAAATGTATTCCAAATACAAAAAAGCCCACTAGAGGCTTCCTTCAGCTAGCAGCTCTAGTTAACTTTAAGCATGATTCGATTTACAAAAAGCCATTATTCACTTATGCAATGTTCTGGGAACGCATCCATGGAATAAAGTGACGTCTGCTGGACAGCCGGGCCGTGATGACAGTGCTGATGTCCTCAAATTGTGTTAATAACAAGCAGCACATCTTACCTTTTTATATTCCACGTATTTGAAAAGCAGTAACTAAAATAAAACATCACATTTCGTTCTTTTCTAGGCATTATATCAACAAGCAAGCATCTGGGACTTCTGGCCATGGGTCAGAAAATAGATACTATGGGTATTCATGTGTTTCTAGAGCACATTATCTGTAGCAAGTTGGTTCATGTTATCTTGGGCGTATGAGTTATCTATTATGGCATAACAAATTACCCCCAAACTTAGCACCTTAGGCAACAAATATCTATTATCTCATATAGCTTCTGAGGGTCAAGAATCGAGAGTGGCCTGGTCCAGGGTTTCTGGTCGGGTTGCAGTCAAGCTGTTGCCCAGGGCTGTGGACTCTCCAGTCCTGGGCTAGAGGTACAGGGTTTCTTTCCAAGCTCACTCTCATGGCTGCAAGTAGAAGGCTTCAGTTCCTTGCCACATGAACTTCTCCATAAGGCTGCTACTGATACGGGTTTCCTCAGAGCAGGGGATGTACAAGAAAGAAACAGAAAAACAATGATATCACCCTGCCTTTTATGACCTGCTCCCCTGTTTCCGTCTTATTCTGTTCATTAGAAATAATGTTAAATCCAGTATGCACTCAAAGCAAGGGACCGAATGTGTGTGTGTGTGTGTGTGTGTAATATATGTGAATCTGTGCATGTAAGATGTTCCAAGTATTTGAAATTTTCATTTTCTCATCAAAATGACTATTTTATGTTTAAAATCATTAGTCGCTATTCCAGTTATGTCATTTACCCAGCCTGGCATCCAGCTAGGATAAAAAAAAGGAAACAGCGTTGGTAACCTGACAAAAATCAAAGGATTTAATTTGGGGGTGGGGGAAAATAGCCTAAACACCCACCAATAAGGGATTATTTAAATAAAGCATGCCTGCTGGGCCATTGTTAAAAATAACCATATTGTCAAAGAATTCATGGTACTATGAGAAGATGCTCATTATATGATCTTAATCAAAAACTACAAAAAATGGGGCACCTGGCTGGATCAGTCAGTTAAGCGGCTGCCTTCAGCTCAGGTCATGATCCCAGGGTCCTGGGATCAAGCCCCACGTCGGGCTCCTTGCTCAGTGGGGAGCCTGCTTCTCCCTCTCCCTCTGCCTGCCACTCTGCCTACTTGTGCACTCTCTCTCTCTCTCTGGCAAATAAATAAATAAAATTGTATTAAAAAAAACCTACAAAAAAAAAGACTATGAGCCCAACTTATGTAAGAATGATGCCTATGAATTCACTAGTAACATTTCTTGACTACGTACTGTACACCAGGCATGATACTGATGTTGTGAATCAATCCTTTCATTTAACCCCCACAACTGTCCTGTGATGTTCATATTACTCTTTTAGATGAGGAAATTGAAGCACAGCAAGGTTAAGAACTTGCCCAATAATGGAACAAAATATTTGCAAATCACATATCTGATATGGGTCTAGTGTCCAGAATATATAAAGAACTCTTACAAATCAACAGCAATGAAAGCCACCCAAATATAAAATGGATAAAGAACTTAAACAGATATTTCTCCAAAGAAGATGTACAAATGGTCAATAAGCATACAAAAAGATGTTCAATATTGTCAGTTACTAGGGAAATGCTGTTCAAAATCACCGTGAGACAACACTTTATACCTACTAGGATGGTAATAATAATAATAATAAATTCATTCTTAAAAATAAAATTCAGAAGAACATAACAAGTGTTGGTGAAGAGGTGGAAAAATTGGAACCCCCCCCCCCACCATGCGTTGTTGGTATGATGATAATATGATGCAGCCGCTTTGGAAAAGAGTTCAGTGGTTTCTCAGAAAGTTAAATATAGAACGCCCATATGACTCAGCAATCCCACTCTGAAGTATATACATCCAAGAGAATTAAAATCAGGTGTCCAAACAAAACTGTGTACAAGAATGTTTATTTGTGCAAAAATCTGTGCAGTAGGGGTGCCTGGGTGGCTCAGTGGGTTAAAGCCTCTGCCTTCAGCTCAGGTCATGATCCCAGGGTCCTAGGATTGAGCCCTGCATCGGGCTCTCTGCTCAGCGGGGAGCCTGCTTCTCACTCTCCCTCTCCCTGCCACTATGCCTACTTGTGATCTCTGTCAGTTGCATAAATAAATAAAATCTTAAAAAAAAAAATCTATGCAGTGCTATTCACGATAGCCAACAGATGGAAAGAACCGAATGTCCATCAGCTGGTGGCTGGGTAAGCAAAATATTGTATAGCCGTACAACAGAATATTATCCAGCCAGAAAAAGCAATGAAGCTCTGGGACATACTATACTACTGACGAGCCTTGAAAACATTATACTAAGTGAAAGAAGTCAGACACAAAGATCACATATTATATGTTCCATGTATAGGAAATGTCCAGAATAGGAAATCTATAGAGACAGAAAGCAGACTAGTGCTTGCCAGGGCCTGGGGGGTGAGGAATGGACTGTGTGCTTCATGCATACGGTGTTTCCTTTTTCAGGTGATGAAATGTTTTGGAACTATATACAGGTGAAGGTTGTACAACATTATAAATGCATTAACTGCCACTGAATTGTACACTTTAAAATGGTTCATTTTATCCTTGTATCTTTTGTGAATTTCAACTCAATTTTTAAAATAAAATAAAGGGACGCCTGGTGGGGCTCAGTCGGTTAGGCATCCGCCTTCGGCCAGAGTCATGATCCCGGGGTCCTAGGATCAAGTCCCACATCGGACTCCTTGCTCAGCAGGAAGCCTGCTTCTCCCCCCGCCTGCTGCTTCCCCTGCTTGTGCTTGCCCTCTTTCTGACAAATAAGTAAATAAAATCTTAATAAGTAAATAAATAAGTAAATAAATAAATAAATAAGTAAATCAAATAAGTAAATAAAATAAGATAAAATGCTCCCCAAAGTACACAGCTAATATATGGAAGTATTTGGACCCGGGTGGTCTGGGTCCCAGATCCTACACTCCACTAGATCAAGAGGAAACATCAGAAAATTAACAGAAGTTTCCTGGATGATGGGACGGAAAGTAATTTGTATTCTTAAAATTATTCTTCCCCAATTTTTCCTAATAATGATAATAAATATACATATAATTTAAGGATGGGGATCTCTGGGTATCCCGTGTGTCACCACATGACCAAAGGCTAATCCAGGGGAATTAAGAAGGCGGATTAGCACAGGTTTGTCCCTGAGTTCCCAGAACTCACAGCTCTTCGTACTCCGCTGCCCAGCCACCCCACACCACACCCATCTGGCTACAGAAGACACCAGAGATCTGGCCAAATCTACAAGCTGCACAGAGATCCACACAAATTTGGGCACTGTGGCAATGCGTAGCCATTTCCTTCCGGGAAGGCCTTTCTCCTAGGTTACTTACTGGGGGTTCCAAAGGGGGATCCTTGAGAGAGTCCTCCAGAAACCATAGACGTCTCACAGGTTTCTTTCGCTTCCCTGGAGAAGTGCCTCGGAAACTCGGGGATTTATTCTATGCATGGCTGGTATTTGCAACTTGGTCAAAAACGCATAAATGAGGATGTTTCCTGCAGTATTATCTCCTAACAGGACAAATCTGGGAACAGCGTAAACATCTATTAGTGGAGAACAAGAAAATCCATCAGGGCACCTCTGCACAGCCTTTATCAAAAACTAGAGTTCCCCCAAGGCCAGCTATGGAAAGACCTCGACGCCTCCTGGGCTGAAAAATGATGACGACAGTGGGCAGAAAAATTTGAAATGAAGATCATTCTTGGGTTATTTAAAAAGGTTATGTCCGATATTCTTAGAGAACTACTATACTGTTTCCATCTTTTTTTTGTAAGATGTGTACATTTGACTTGTGTAATAAAAATCAAGTTTTAATAAAATAATTGTGATACCTAATTGCAATGAAGCAGAAGAATAAACCAGTATGTACAAACATGCTTCTATATACTTTAGGAGAAAAAACACAACTAGCAAGAGAACTAAATTTGCATTTGAAAAATGAGTCCTCTGTTGTTTGTTGTTCCTGAGTCTGCAGAGAGAATTCCTGGCCCTTCCCAAATTTTTAGGAATAGGGCCAGGATTCCATAATAAAAAGAAGTCCCCTACTGATTCTAACGGACCACCTCCTGTCTGCCTCCACTCTCCCTACACACACAGAGCAAAGAGCACTGGCTTTGGCTCTGCCACTACTAGATGCCATGAAGCTGGGGAATTAAAATCTGGGGCCTTCAGTTTCTTTATCTGTTAAACGGTGAGAAGAAAAAGTGCATGCAAGATCCAGCTCTACTGGTAGAGGATAAAGAGGAGGCCATAGGCATGACCAGAAGAAAGAACTTGAGAATCATTTCCACTGGGGTTCAAATGCCCCCATTTATTAACCAACCGTGATTCTTACCTCCTTCAGGCCTAATATAGTACGTGCCTCCTGGGGGTTTTGTGAAGATTAAGCTGAGCACATAGCAGGTCTGCAACAAAAAATAGCAGATGTATTTGATCAATCTTTGCTCCTTCCCGTTCCAAGGAGAGGGATGGATAGTGACTAGGGGCCACTGTGAATGGGGGCACTTTGCCCCCAGACTTTCAAAAATCAACCTATAAATGGTGTGTTCCTTTCTCTCCAGGTATAACGGAAAGTCGTGCCTTGACCTGGCCCCAGGGTCATCCTATTCTGTGCCCTGCTTTACCAACTAAAAGGGAGGCAGGAGAGGAATGAGGGGAAAATGCATCACTCTGGAGGCAGCCAGGTGCCTGCTAAGGTCCTGTCGGTACTGGGACTTAAGAATCGGAGAGGCTCTAGAGAATGTCTGAGCCTCTGTGCTACAGGTGCGGGTTGGGAAGGTATTTGTCCCAAGATTCACTTTACCATTGAGATACTCTCCCCAAATGAGGTTACACAATCAGTTGCAGGAATGCTTGGTCCCATTTGCAAATAAATAGGTATTTTTCCCCTAAATCCTGTAATCATCTTATTCATATACATTGTGCTTGTATTTTAAAAAGCACATTTAAAAAAAATCAAGTCGCCAACGCCAGTATTTTACATATAGAGTAATATATTTTACTTGGTTTTGGTTTCTCTTCTTGTTTTAATTACTGCAGGGAGCCTCACAACCCGGGTGCGGCCAGGCCCCCTGGAGATGCCCGGACAGCTCCTCCCGGGGCCCCGCAGTCCTGGGAAGGGACCCAGCCCGCCGCCGGAACGGATCTCTCGGCGGGCAGAAGGGACCACGGGCCTCCGCACCTGACAGGCCCGACACCCTGGCCAGGGCGAGCCCAACAAAAGGCGCCGTGAAATGCAGCAGGAGAAAGGGGCTGCAGCCCCCGTCGGATGGGAAACACTGCTGCCAACCAGCCCGGGGGCCGTGCCGCCCTTGTCCCCGCAGTGAACTCTCCCTCTCTGCGCCCAGCTAATGGCGGGGCGCGCGGCCGCGGCCCCTCTTCTCCCTCCCTTTAAAGAGAAGGGCGCGATTGTGTGGATTTCACAGTCTGAGCACAGCTGAAAGGGAGAGAATTAAGTCTCCCTCACGGCTCTTTTCAAGGAGGCCGAGGCTGCGATTCGCCTTCATTCAGAATATATGAAGCTTTTGTGCGTCGGGGCCGGGCAGCCGCCGCGGCCCCGCTCCCCGGCTGACTCTCTTTACAGTGGAAACGTACAGTAATTAACACGGGTTCCGCTCCCGCCCGCGCCCCGAGTTGAAGGGGGCCGCCGCCTCCGCGCGCCTGGGAACCGGAGCCGCCGGGGCCCGCGTTTGTCCACCTGAGAACGCCGCGGCGCATTTGTAACCGTGGCCTTGCAGCCCGAGAGCCATCCATTCTGGCTCGGGGCTGCCCGGCTGTCAGGGTGCGCCGCGGGCCCCGCATGTGTTGCTAATAAAAACCCAGCCCCGCCGCTCCACCTAGCAGGCTCACGACAGGGGCACTGCCTGGGCAGGGGGAGGAAACCCTGGGGCCAGCCGGGGTGACCCTCGGGGGGCTTCTCCATCTCTGATTGCGGGGAGTCTGTGATTCCGAGGGGGGCAGGAGGGATGTAGACAAAATACTTAAGCCTTCCTCCATGGGAATTGTCACCATGAGATTAAAATTTAATTTAATTTAATGGGTTGGGGGTTTTTTGGTGGGTTTTTTTTTTTTTTTTTCCTTCGGTCTGAAGGAGATGAAATCTGAAATCTGGCCCGAGTGGCGGAGGCCTGCCAATATTTTGGCGGTGCTTAGTTTTCAAGCTTCTTTTTTGTCACTCTACTCAGATGATTCATGCTGGAAAGCATGTTGTATCATTTATCCAGTAACGCAACCTAATAAACCCCCCCCTTCGAATATGTTCCTTAAAGAGCCAGAAGAATTTGTTCCTGTAGACTCAAACCTATGTTCTTAATAAAGCCTGATTGAAGAAACGGAGCTCTCACAAAAAAAAAAGTTGGGGGCTGGAGAGAGGAGCTAATCTGGTGCTTGCTGATGAAACTGGAACACTGCTCCCCTTGTCCCCTTCCTTCCCTCTCTCTCTCCTGGTGGGGTTAAGATGCATAGCTTGACCCAAAATTTTGAGTGCAAAGTTAATATTTAAAGACCATCTTTCTCCCAGTGTGAACAGGAGAGTGATGCCCATGATCTAATTTGAGTTCTGTAGGAAGGCAGGCAGTATGTTATGAGACAAGTAATTACTAACGTATTCAGCGCCCGCCCATGGTTCGGTGTCATGGTAAAGGAGGCTTCTGACCCTGGGCTGCTGAGCTTTTTAGAATGGTGTTCAATAGGCTCTTTGAAAGGTGGGTCACCTGCGTCGACTGGCAGTAGGCCTCTCAAAGCAGATACCTCCATCTCTAGGCAAAATTCCCCTCCCTTTCAGTGAGGTGGGTTCAAGTGCCAAGGTCCCAAGGCTGAAATGGCAGGCCCCTACTGGACAAGACTCCCCAGAAAGGCAGTCGAGCATGGTGCTTAATAAGGTCCAAAGGCTCTCTTTGGGTTCAAATGCTGGTGCTTCCATTTACTCTGTGGGATCTTAGACAAGGGAACTCCCCTTACTGTGTCTTAGTTTCCTCCTCTATAAAATATGGAGAATATACCTACTGTTCTAGGTGTAATGGCCACAAAATGACATAACACATGTTAGCTTTTGGTTCATTATTTTTAAAAACAGTGACCATTGGGGCACCTGGGTAGCTCAGTTGTTAAGCATCTGTCTTTAGCTCAGGTCATGATCCTGGGGTCCTGGGATCGAGTCCTGTATGGGGCTCCCTGCTCAGCGGGAAGCTGCTTCTCTCTCTGCCACTCCCCCTGTTTGTGTTCCTTCTCTGGCTGGGTCTCTCTGTCAGATAAATAAATAAAATCTTAAAAAAAAATTGAAAATTAAAAAATGATAAAATTAAAAATTAAAAACAAACAAACAAAAAACCAGGGACCATTTATTTAGCATTCATCCTGTTCTTTACCCATATCATTTCATTGCATCATCAATGGATACTATTACCCCCATTTCACTGATAAGGAAAATGAAGCTCAGAGAAACAAAAGTGAAGGAACTGGATCCATGTCACACCATGACTTTAAGGGCCATCGTGCAATTTCAAGTTCTCCTGGGAGGAGGGGACAAGGGAACAATCTGGTCAGGGGTGAGATAAGATGGTAAGATTCAGGCTTTCAGCTGGTTGAGAAGTAAGTGATTTTTTTTAACCCTTTAATGAGGAACCTTAAAACCTGTATATGCTCTCTCTCCTTTCTGCTGTCGTGGCGTGTGTGGTTGACTCTTGCTTGCCATGTCTTCTCGCAACTTTCCAGATCCAGTGATCCCTGGTCAAGAAACAAAAATAGAACCGTTGCATCCCCATTGGATTCGGATGAAAATGGTGATAAAATCAGGTACAGCGCCAGGAAGAGACACTGAAGAAGAGCCAGACTGGGTCTACAAAGAATCACAATGACATGGCAAGCATAGGCATGCCCTATCAAGGTCATGTGAGATGGCAGATCAAGCTCACAATCAGATGGTACAGGTATTCATGCTCTAGTAAGCTCACTTGCTCGCAACGTATCACTCTGTAAACATCACTACCATCTGAGCAATTGGACATGTCTTGTTGGAAAAATGACTTTCCTCTGTTTCTGTGCTTTCATGCTAATAGATTGGTTCAGTAATATGTGACACATTTTTTGGAGGATAAAAAAAGCACTTGTATGTGAATACATTTTGGGTGTTAGGGCGCAGCAGAGTAGTTAAGAAGCTTATCTGTGGCATCAGAAAGTCCTGCATTCAAATCCCGTTTCCACCAGTTACTATCAGTCACCTTCAGCAAATTCTTTAATTTCACATAAACTACAGACTTGTCATCTCTTACATGGGAATAACAATAGTCCTTGGCTCAAGGGGTTCCTGGGAAGCAAACCCTTCCCCATAGGCTGAGTGTTTTGAATTCCACCACTAGAGGTTCATTGCCTAGGATGTTGACATTTACATGTCAGTGTCACGACCTACTCATTTAATCCTCTCTCTGAGGATTCAATGTCTAGTTACAGGCTGAGCAAGAAGTATTTCTTCTCTAGTCCCACCCCTACTCCCCATCCTTGCCTCCTTTTGCTCCTGAACCCTCATCTTGGACCAGGACTGCCATAGTACTGACATGACCCCATAGACTTGCTCTTCCTAACACTTTACACCCCTCTACCATGTACTCTACTCCTGTCTTCCAAGTCTGGTTAGAGAGCCATGATGAGAGGCACCATATCAGTCCTCTTCATGCCTTGCTAAGCTCTGGGCTAGCAACGAGCACCTCTTTTACCCAGACTGTGGCCTTGAATACTGCTCCTCAGCAAAAGGCACCAGCACTCCTTTAGAGATATGACTGATTCCATGCCTGAAACAGGAAATGTCCAAGTTGAGCTTGGATCATCTTTTACTGGAAAACAAGGAAGCTTTCAAAGATGACTGAAGTTACATCAAAAAGAAGCCAACTTTAAAAAGCTCACATTGGCCAAAGAGGGACTATTTGTTCATCAAAAAATACTGGAATAGACTGAGATACATAAAATACTTTGAAAGCCATAAGCCTGTTGACTCTGAAGAAGGCTATATAACTAACCCATTCTTCTGAAAAATGGTAACTAAAGAGAAAGGATCAAACATTACTCCTGTCTTTCGATACTGGCTGTTCCATGGGCAACCAAATAGTTGATGTAGAGAAACTTCTTTTTTATAATTATTATGGCTAATAAGTGAATAGAGAATGGTAGGATTAGGATGTTACTTCACCACCTCTAAAGAAGTAATGAATCTAGGAACTGATCATCACTGAGAGATAACCAGCTGCCGGCCTGTGATGGAAGAATATAATGTCATCCATAAAATAGCCTTTCCAAAAATAGAGCTTGAACCTGACCAAACCTCTGTATCTCACTAACAATTTATAAGAATTACAGGGGACAGAGGAACCTATTGTATGACAACACAGGGATGCAGATGGGTGGGAAAACATATAGACAGGAGCCCTGGTGTTGGACAAACAAATGCATTGGAAGAAAAACAAAGAGAAGGGGAAGGAAACCTAGGCACTAAAAGAAATTTTGAGAAACATAACAACAGTTTGCAATGTATGGACCTTATTTTCATATTAATTTCAATAAATTGTCATTTTTAAAATAAATGAGGCAATACATTTTAACACTGCCTGGATATTTAATGATATTAAGAAATTAATGTTAATTTTTTACTTGGGATAGTGGCATTGTGCTTATTTTTTTTAATAATTTTTTATCTGGGGGCACCTGGCTGGCTCCCAGTTGGTTAAGTGGCTGCCATTGGCTCAGGTCATGATCCTGGAGTCTCGGGATCAAGTCCCACATCGGGCTCCCTGCTTGGCAGGGAGTCTGCTTCTCCTTCTGACTTCTTCCCTCTCATGCTCGCGTTTGCTCTCTCTCTAGCCAATTAAAAAAAAAAAAAAAACCTTTAAAAAAACTAAGAATAATTTATCTTTAGAGATAGATGCTAAAATGTTTACAGGTTAAATGATATTATGTCTGAGATTTGTTTCAAAATAGTCCTGGGAAAGAGGAGAAGTGGGTGGGAATAGTTTAGACAGAACGATTTTGGGGATGCATTGATAACTGGTAAAGCAGGGTGATGGGAAGTTCTTTATACTATTCTCTCTCTTTTGTATAGGTTTTAAATTTTCCGTAATAAAAAGGGAAAATTAAAAAAAAAAAAAAAGAAGGCATCGCAGGTATCAGCTTTTATCAGAAGAGACATTTGGTTGTCAGGCCCTCTGATGTCAGGAGATGACCACACTCTTTGCACCAACTGGGGCTGATTTTGCATAATGAAGGAATATGTCCATTTATTTGTTTGTGTTAATTCTATTGTCTATTTTCTCTGCTAGAATGTGAGCTCCGAAAGGCCACTGGTTAGCCTGAGGGTCCATTATTGTGACACTGAGGAAGTCCTCTGTAAATCCTTATTAATGGAGTTCTCCTCACACGAAAGGCCAGGACCAATATTTCCACTTTACAGAGGAGAACACTGAGACAGAGGGAGCTGACCTTCTTCCTGGGGTCACCTAGCGGGTTAGTGGCGGAGCTGGGACTCGTGCTACAGTGTCTGCAAGGCTCCCATGCAATATGTTTTGGTCAGTCAGGACATTTCAACCCAGTGCAGGAAGCTGAAATGAGGTCTACAGGTCCTGACGTTTTCAAGTACATATTATCTCTCCTTCTTAGGTGTCCTGCATGAGAGAGATGGGGAGTGGGAGAAGTGGGAATAATAGTAACAGCTAGTATTTCTTAGGGCTAGACGTCATTTTGAGCTCTCTACCACGATGAACTCACTTAATGCTCACAACGACCCGAGAGGGGAGTTCTACTGGCTACCGTAGGATACCAAGGCCCGGAGAGCACACACAGTCTGACCCCAGAGCCTCAGACCTTAATCCTGACATTAGAACTTTAACCCCTTCAAAAGGCCATTGAAAACTGTACTGTAGGGGGCTGGGGCTTCTGCTGGCCTGAAGGTTAGACTCTTGAGGACAGGCAGATGGAATGCTCACCTGACAGTAAACTTGGATAACAGGTTAATAGGTTAACGGCAGATAACTACAGGGTCACATCGTCCTCAATTATCTAGCCCTCTTAGGACAGGGGGTCACAAATCCTCCAGTAAATTCTAACCCAGCCACTAACTCTCTCCGTGGGCCCCAGGCAGGTCCCTATCCCCTCTCTGGACCTCAGTTTCTCCTATTTCAAACCAAGAGAGTTGGACTAGACAGATGTTCCCAAAGGACACCGTGCGGTCTGACATCCTTTCATTCGACACTGAAATTCTATGATCCCACCAAGGGAGCCATGGTGTGTCTGGGACATCTCCACATCAAGCAGTTGGAGGCTCATTTTTAACCTCTCATAGATGTCTCTTACAAATTATCCAGGGTCATGGATTAGTTTAAATACAAAAGCTTAATTTCCTCTGCTTGGCTACTGTTATAAGCAATGATCAAAAGGAGTCAAGGAACAAACACAGTTGGCTGGAGAGAGAATGCCCGGGATGAACTGAGGGACGTCCTCTCCCCAGACCCCTCCGGGTTTGGAAATCTCTGGGGCTTGTAATTCACTGCTGCATTAGGCAGTGCTGAGATGAATCATAACATTTGGAGCCGTCAAAGAAAGGGAGAAGAAAGGAGACAGAGGCCAGGGAGAGTGAAGGCTCAGTGTTTTCTCAGTTAAATACATGTTTTCACTGCAGTGTGATGGGCTGAGAGCAATGAATGGCCATGATTTAGTTATCTTTTGGATGGATGATTTTAAATGCATGCTGGAAAGGCTTTCATGAGACTGACTTTTAAAGCCGAGGCACAGAGTGGAAGTCTTTGGTGGGGGAGCCGCTGCTTGTCTTTCAGAGGTTGTGAAAGCCCAGAGCCTGGAGATTCCTGGTGCAGGCATTTTGTTTCTAGGTTTTCCACTGGCACACGATCACTTCCACCCCGGAATCCTTCAGACTGTGGTGAGACACCTTGTCATAAGCCAAAGGAGAGGAGTGAGGTGACTTCGAGAGGAGATGGAGGGAGGACCTGAAGCAACAGGTGTGGCTGTAGAATTCTTTGAATCCGGGTGATGTTTGTTTAGAGCTTCTGTGTGCCCATTGCTCTGGTGGGCCGTGTGACGTTTTGGAGGAGACAATGAGGGATGACCAGTGCTAGATAAATTGTTAAAATGACGGTTCTGGGGCGCCTGGGTGGCTCAGTGGGTTAAAGCCGCTGCCTTCGGCTCAGGTCGTGATCCCGGCGTCCTGGGATCGAGCCCCGCATCGGGCTCTCTGCTCAGCGGGGAGCCTGCTTCCTCCCTTCTCTCTCTGCCTGCCTCTCTGTCTGCTTGTGATCTGTCTGTCAAATAAATAAATAAAATCTTTAAAAAAAAAAAAAAATGACGGTTCTGCCCGACCGTTCATGAGCAAAAGGGGTCACGACCACCTGCCTCAACACTAAGAGGTTTGGTTTTATCCCCTGTACTATCCAAAAGAATACCGGGGAAGATGGCTAGGTTAGCCTTTTGTCGGTACCCCACTCCACTCCTGCAGTAAGACCCCGCCAGGCCTTGTCATTACCTGCTTGAAAAGCTTTGGCAGCTCCTCAGTGCCCAGGGAAAGGACCAGAATCCTTACCTTGAGGTATTAGCTCACCACCAAGCCCCGAGGACGATCTCCAGGTCACGCATTGTGAGCAGCATTTTATATCTGTTGTCTCATTCTATCCTCGCAACCTATCCAAGATAAATACTATCGTCCTCCACATGTTACATATAAAGAAATCAAGTTCCAGAGAGGTTATGTGCCCTGCCCAAAGTTAGTGGAGTGAGGATTTGAACCCAGGAGTCTGACCTAGAGTCTGAACACTTGTTAAGCCCATTTGCTCCTCCTGGGCCTCTGCCCGCCTGTACAATTCTGTTCCACCCTATTCCATCTGTCTGTGCCCTTCCTCCTCACCTCCCTCTGCCTGGAAAGAGATGTTCATGCTTCAAGACATGGTTAGAAGTTCACCTTCTCCACAAAGCCACTGCACCAGCCCTGGCGACTTGGTTTTTCCTTTCTGCCAACTCCCAGGGCTCTGAAGCTTCCCTCGATGCCTTACCGAGCCCCTCTGGGCAGCAATTGTAGCTCCCTGGTTCTTTCCTCACCAAACTGGAAGCTTCTTAAAGACAAGACCCCAAGGGCTGGTGCAGCCTGGAGGAGGAGACAGACATAAATCCTTACAGAAACATCTAATTTAAAAGGGCATTGGTGGGGGTGGGGGAGGGGGGTGAAATAGGTGAAGGAGGCAAAAATTGGAAAACCAAAGCTCACACAGATATTCACATAGTCATGTTCATAGCAGCGTTATCCATGATAGCCAAAGGTGAAAACAACCCACATGTCCAATGTCGGATGAATGGACAAACCGAACGTGGTACATATACAATGGACTATCATTCGGCCTTTAAAAAGGAAGGAAATTCTGCAACATGCTACAACAGGAATGAATCTTGAAAACATGCTTAGTGAAATAAGCCAGACACAAAAGGACACATAGTGTGTCCTTTGCATTTACATGAGGTATGTAGGGTAGGCAAAGGCATAGAGACAGAGAATAGAGAGGTGGTTACCAGGGGCTGAGGGGCAGGGGATGGGGAGTTAGTGTTCAACTGAGCACAGAGTTTCAGTTTGGGAAGAAGAAAAATTTCTGGAGATGGATGGTGGTGATGGTTGCCCAGCACTGAGAAGGTACTTAATGCTATTAAATTGTACACTTAATGGTTAGAATGGTAGATTTTATGTTATGGGTATTTTACCAGTAAAGGAAGGAAGAGGGGAGGGAGAGAGGGAGGAAGAAGTACCTGTTAGGAAAAGAACTAATTTCTATGACAAGCACTCATTGTAAATAACACTGTTTTCTATACCATTCCTCTCAGTTCTAAAATAGTGAAACTAAAAAGAAATCCCGAGAGAGCAGTTGCAGCCCCCGAATGTGGAGGTATGTGTTCCTACTTTGTCCGATCTCCTTGCCTGGGGAGTCTGTAAATTAACTAGGCACATAAGATGCCGATCTTACTGGAAGGGATGTAATTGCTGTGAGCAGCTACAGCCACCACTCACCTGCCAGGATCAGCCTCTAAAGGCTGCACGAATATTCATACATTATCTCCCACACCACCCATCTCCCAAGCTGTAGGACTGACTTAGCCCCTAACTCCTTTGAAAAATAAAACAGGTGTCCTTTGGCTTGGATTTTCTGTTTGCAGCCGAAGGCTCAACTCTTCTGAGGACTAGGGGACCCTCCCCCCACATAGGAGCCTCTCTTTCCTCCTCCACAGAATGTTCTTTGCCTCAAAGACGGAATGTATGTGACAGAACTTTTCATCGTAAAGTGACACTTACTCATTTGTTTCGAAGGGGGTCTGGACCAAGCCCCGCAGCCAGAGTCCCGCACGCCTACCATCATGTCTACCATCTATTTCGAGTAGTGGGGTTATCTGGGTTACCTAGCTTCTTGAAATCCTCTAAATACCCAAATAAATGAACTGACACAATCAAACTAGAGCCCTCGACGTCACAAAGTGCTCTTTGTCCATTTATTTTATGTGAGCCATTTAGTTTTAATTTACGATCATATTTCATAACCTACCAGCAAATGGCCTGCAGTATATTTGCGAAAAGTGATGAAGTCCCAGTAACGTGAGACCTTACTCTGGCCCAGAGTTTAGAAATTGGGCTCTGATAAGTGTAGGGCAACTGTCAAATTTGGGGGAGATTTTTACAATCTCCGAATTAGCAATACGAGAAAGGTCAGGTTTCTTTACAATCACCTCAAAAATCAAGATAAATTTCACGAAGGCTTACTGCACCCCCAGATCTGGGTTCTGTGAGCTGTATGATGATGTCCTTGAGAAAGTCATTGTCTCCCGAGCCCTGAACAGACTTCCAGTTGAAGACAGTTCCATTGTCCAAGGGATGACCCTTTTTAGCCTGAAACTAGTTTTTTGGTTTTTTTTTTTTCCCACCTGATTCCCAGAAGCTTTTTGCTTTAAATGTTATCATTGGTCTCACGGTCTCTAGAAAGTTAATTATGCCTACATTAGGCCTCTGGAAAAAAACACATCTGAACGCTACGGAAGCAAGGACCGTAAGTCCCATATTACAGAAGAGAACACTGAGGCTCTCAAGACAATAGAAGAAAGTTTTCTGGGGATTCTCCTCTCCTTCCAAACTTGCTGCCATTCAGAGCCAGAACCCCGCCCCCTGCACTCCTATCAACGAGGGCATTCATTAACCTCTGGACCACACTGTAAAACAAACTCTAGAGAAGTGTCCTACGTCCACTTAGACAATTTTATAACTCAGGAGGGTTTCATTTAATGCAATGTCTTAAACGTGTTTTCGCCCATGAAATATAAGGACAAGTAGAACCAAGTCTGTGGAGTCTGGCTAACATACCAGTCGGGGTCGTGAAAGTTTCTTTAATTTTCTTCTGTGACTAGTCATCAGGGACCTCGAACCGATCCAGAATTTTTCATAACTGCCTTGATAGCACTACCTGACCCATCTTGGCAAATGAAAATCATTTTTTATTGCCTTGTGAACCGAACCAACTATTTAAAAGTTTGAACTCGTGACATTTTCTAAAACATTCAAAGTCAGTTCAACCCAGAGCCCCCAAATGTTGCCAGAACTGTTAGGTCCTTCGGTCAGACGTTCACTTCTTAAAATCAACGTTGATTGTTATTCAGTCAACAATGGTTACTGGGTACCTACTTGGGCCACGCCCTGTTCCAAGCACCAGATAGAGGACAGACAGAGCGCAAAAGTTTTCCCTTATGGGCTTCCTGTCTTCCCCCACTGCTGACTCCTGCCTCAGTTTATAGGAGTTAAATCCAGACCCAGAGAGCCGCTGGTGGCTCATTTGGACTTGAACTCGGTAACTCGGTTATCTCATTTGTTGGTAACCTTGGTGAAAGCGCCAAAATCTCAGTTAAAGGAGGACGGAACCAGAGCATCAGAAGGGAGTACGATGGGGTTGGAGACATGTGTTGTTGCCCAGCAAGAATGCTATTTTTACCAGCATGGCATGTTATAAGATGAATAAAAATAGCAAAGTCTTCTTTAAAAAAAAAAAATGCTTTTACTCACACTTTCTCTGAGCTTGGGAAAATATGATTTGATCAGATCAAATAATACACACATGCTTTTAATTTGGAGTGGCTGTGAGAGATAGATATTATTGGGGACCAAAACCCATCCCCTCATCCTGGTGTCCTTGATCCAGGCTGCCTCTCCTAGTGGGCTACAAACATTTAAGGTATCATAGACCTGGGTTTCAGGTTGCTAAGAAGTCGAAGTTTCTAAGACACATTTGAGCTCAGATCAGCTGAGCTGAACTAGAAATGTAACTCTTCCTCTTTTTTTTCTCTCTTTTTTTTTTTGTTGGTTTGTTTCAATATTACTCTCCACACAGCTGCTGCTATGCGACGTGGGGCAACTCACTTGCCCTCTGAAGTTCTTGTACCATATCCTCACACCACTCCCTTCTACCTTGAGATTGGACAGTGTTACCCTTTAGTGTTACTCCACCTCAGTTCAAGATATTAACCTGAAATGTCATTTGGCTTCCGGCGGCAACTTATTTTAAATCAATTCAGAACACAATGGGCCCAAGGACAATCTCTTTCACCCTGGTTTCTGCTTCTGGAGGCGATACAAACCCAAATTTTTTGATGAAACCGTGAATGCCCTGCAAAGAGGACTTTTGAGAACATGTTCCTTGGAGTTCAACAATTCAAATCCAGCTCTGCCATTCACCCATGGTGAGACCACAGGCAAGTAACATAATCTCTCAGGGTCTCAGTTTCTTTATCTACAAAATGGGGATGACACATTACTGTGTTGCTATGTGGATTAAAATGAAATTAGGTAAAGGACTTGATCTTGCCTGGCACACAGGAAGTGCTCATTTAGTCCAGGAATTATCCAAAGAGATGAACAACATCATCTTTTTCTTCTTAGCTGTAGTGAATCTGAGTAATTTTGTTTGGAGAAGTTCAGGAAAGTCCTGGGGTGGGATAGGATCAATGTTCAGGATCCTCGGCGTGTTCTGAGTCCTGGGGGAAAATATGCTTGACTTGCTGCTGATTTAGGGAGAAAGAAGGTTTAGTTTGTGTGGTAACAATGTTGCAGCTTTGAACCCCAGAGACACATCACATATGCCTTTTCTTTATCATGTTCTGAAAAGCACATGATTTCCACTCTTGAGCCCCAGACTTAGCCAGAGATCGTGTGCGAAGGGAAAAACTGGGCATTACTGCCCCTGAAAAAGACATTTGAGGCTGCTCAGCTTTCATCAGTCCCCGACTTGGGAAATCTTCTGCCTTCTCTAATTGCGTCTTTCTTTCTGAGACCTAATTTCCTTGGCACTTGCCTGTTATTCTCTTCTCATCAAAATGGCTGTGACTTAGAGATAATGTACAAAGGGCAGAGATGGCCCTAACCCTAGGAATCACTTAGATCTGGAGGTCCAGTCCCAAAAGCAGGGCCCCGTCATACCGCCCTGTGCCAGCACAGGGGGCAGGCACTGACGCGGCAGGAGCGTTGGCCCGTCCCCACCCCACATCCGTTAGGGATGACTTCACTGCCCAGTTGCTTTCCTGGAATGCTCAAGTCTGAGATCTTATTCCCCACACCCACCCCTGGGACTTTTTATGTTGTCTTCTTGGCTCTTCTCTGTTCCCATTGCTCAACAAAGAGAAATCCAACTGGAAAGACTAGACGGGGTGAATGGCTGATGTGGTGGGAGGGAGGAGAAATGAACATTTTGCAGCCCTCAGACTTTCCCTAAATTGGCCAATTTCACATCAATAAGTGCCTCATCCATCACCACCACCTTTCAGGTGATTTTCTGCGATGGGATTTCAGGAGGCACTTAGCGTCTTATATACAATTTCTTTACAAAGTCAGTTTTTCCATCATCAAGCATTCTCAGCATTGAAATAAAAATAGGCAGAGCTTTGCTATTTAAAAAGCTCTTTTTATATCAGGTCCTGCAACCCAGAAACCTCTTTCAGGGACCTGTATACTTTCTTGAGTTCACAAAAAAACAAGAGAGAGAGCGCGTGAAACTGAGACAGAGGGAGAGGGGGAGAGAGAGAAAGAAGAAAAGAAAGAAAGAAAGAAAGAAAGAAAGAAAGAAAGAAAGAAAGAAAGAAAGAAAAAACAGACAGACAGATCTCTAGTCCCCAGAGAACTTAATCTTACTCGGATGGGAAGAAACTACATAATGAATTTTCAAGCCTGGCTCTGCTTCTTTGCTGGGTGATCTCAGGGAAGTCACCTTACATCTCTGGGTGCCCTTCTTATCTTCTAAGACATGGGGATAATAATAATATTTCATCTATTACCTTGAGGGTTGAATGAGGATGTGAGTGTTTTGGGCACTGGAATATATTTTATAAATATAATAACGGATCAAGGAAGGGTATAAAGGGAATAAAGAAAGTCAAAGATTGACTTTGGATGACTCTTGCCCTTTCCATTTTTTTTTTAATTCAGAAAAGCTCTTAATATTAAGACCTATTAAAATAAGTACAAAATAAAATTCTGGGTAATTAAACATTATATCATAGTTGGCAATTGTTTTCTTTTTAGCAAAATATAAATGCATATTATAATTGATGGTATCTTTGATTAGATGAAATACATAGTATATATTTAACATGACATATATACATGTGTATATATATACACACACATATATATACATATATATACATATATACACACACACACACACATATATATATATACACATACATATATATTCCTGCTTTTTTTCACTGAGCATCTTTCGTCACCGTTATTGCAAACTGACCTAAGCTAATCTGGCCATTTGGCCTCATTTGGTAAATCAGTGGCCCCCTATTCATTTTTGTTTAAATGTGTAGTTATTGCCTCCCCATGAATGATAAACTGCATAAAATAAAGACACAAGGTGCTCTTTTTTTTTTTTTTTTTTTTAAGTAAAGGCTCTTGATAGAAGCAAGGCAGTATCATGGAGAGGGTTAAGACTGACATGGATTTAGGGGCTCGGAGCTCACCAGCTGAGTGATCTCAGTATCATGGTGTCCCCTTTCTGGGCACTCTGCTGTCATAGGTGTACAGTCCTGCTCTATGGAAATGGGAAATGGGTCTTGAATTTCAAGGTTTCTAGAGAGAAAATGGGAGTGAGGGATGGCATTCAGGCAGAAGACCTGTCAGGGTCTCAGTTACGGGACAAACTCCCTTCAAGCTCACATGGGGGTCAGGCCCCGGTGTCCTCACCTAGGAAATGGGGACGAGAAAATGGGGACCCTTCACAAAGTTGTAGGGAGAAATAAATAAGATTCGGTAAGAAGCACCTGGCTTAAGGTGCCTGCGGCCACACCTTAGCTCGGGGGCCCCAGGTAAATCTCCGGCCTCTGGGAGGCACTATTGCCTCGTGCTTTCGCTCAAGGCCGGTGGAATTGCTGGGTCGGTAGGTCTGGTCCCCGTGGGGCCACTGCTTACCTTTGCCACCTCGGGCACGTTAATGAAAGAACCTACGTTCCCTCAACTCAGATGGAGATGGTGATTCCATCTCGGGACGGTGCCGAGACTCCACCGAGCTGATGCGTGTAATTCGCTGGGCACCCGTGTCCCGCACTTGGGAAGCGCTCAGTAAGAGGGAACTGTTATCTGCTTGGCTTGCTCCTCCTGCGTCGAGGTGTAAGTTTAATGATGGGGGGTGGGGTGCGGGGGTGGGGAGATGCGGGCGCCTGGCCGGCTGAGGTCTCCTGGGCCAGCGGAGCGGGCCGGGCCGCTGTCAGCGCGCATTTATTGATGGCAGGTATTTGGGGAGTAATTGAGCGCGGCGGCCGGCCCGGGGCGAGAGTGGGCCTCCACGAGCAATTAAATGTGATTAGGCCGAGACCTTCGGGATCCAGCTGGGTGATTGATAACCCGGCCGCATTCCTGCCGGGCCCGCGACATCAAACGGGCGGCCGGCGGCGGGCGGGGCAGAGGGGCCGAGCGCGGGGACCCGGCCCTTCTCCGCCCGGCGCTGCCCTTCTCGCCCGCGACGACCGCGGTTCCAGGGACAAAACGGGTGACGCGCCTTCCTCCCGCCCAGGGGTCTCTCCCTTGCTCGCTGGCCAGGTGCAGCAGGGGAGAGAAGGGCGCGGAAGGGACGTGGTGGCGAGGAGCCCCCTGCGCGAGGGCCCCGCGCGCTCAGAGAGGCCAGGCCAGACCCGCCCCGGCCAGGCTCCGGGAATCCCGCACGAAATCGCCGGAACCGGGGTGGGTAGAAAGAAAGGCAACAGAGTAGCTGAAAGGGAGAAATAGGTGAGAGTGGGAATGCGAATAAATCGAAAAAGTAAAGATATTGAGAGAGGCAATGGGGGAGCAAAGCGGCAGGAAAAGAAGAGGGAGGAAAGGAGGGTTAAAGAGAAAGTTGAGAATGAGAGTGCTAGAAGGGACTGTGTAGACGGTGAGAAAGTAGAGAACAAGAAAAAAACTGAAGACGTAAAGTGGAACAAACATGGAAAAGAATGAAGGGTAGGGACAGGGAAATAAAGGAGACAACCCAAAAGGGCAAGAAAGAGATAAAGGGGGAGGGAAGAAACTAAAGACGAGGTGGGGAAGGAGAGAAAAACAATGGGGAAACAGAGGGGGAAAGAAGTGAGAAGAAGCGAAGGGGAGGCTGCGCTGGCCTGGGTCCCTCCCCAGCTTTATCCACTCGGTCCCAGCCCTGCCTCCATCTCAGCCAGTTCTGTGCCCAGAGCCAAGCCCTGGCATTTGCCCCCACCAGCCTGACTCCTGCCCAACCCAAGCCCCAGGCCAGCTCCTTCTCCCTCCAGGCTAAATGAGGGGGTCCCCACCCCAAGCCCAGAGCGATTGGTGGGCTCCCTGCACCCCAAGCCTGGGCCCCACAAGCCATAAATCACAAGTGGAGGTTCTGGGGTTCCGGCCCGTTGTCTCGGGATCCCTGGAGTCTCCCCGGCCAGGGAGCAGTTTCTGTCTGTGCTGACTCCACAGACAGGATCAAAACAGCATGAAAGAAATCAGAGCGAGAACGTCGTCGGCAGGAGCTGGACTTCTAAAACCCCCTTCCGCCCCCATAGGCTTCAATATTAAAAAACCCCCTAGGAGCCTCAGACACTGTATTAATTAGTGCAACCACCCATGAAAAGTTGGGTTTGGAGCGGCATTCTTTGCCCTGTGTGAAAAACCAAGTCTAATAAACAATTGTTAAGTTGGCCTGTTGCCGCTGGTAAATTACATAGCATTAAAAAAATAATGCTTTTCATATTAGGCACTAATTAAAGGTTGGGACAGCTTTAAAACAAGAGAGGGAGGGGGGAAATCAAAGAAAATATAAAAATGTTCTTTCAAGAGTTATGGGAGGTTAATAAAGTATGTCTGTTAGAGTGAGCCTACTTTGCCCCTAGCTACAGCCATGCTGGAGCCACCACAATTGGGTCTCAATAAGATAATGATATTCCTTTCTCTGCTATTAAAAGCCTCCCAGTGCAAACTTAAAATGATTTATTTAATTTAGGAAATTATGAGGTGTAACTTCAAAGCTCGAGCCGTTAGTAATGGAAAATACCAGGTTGTTTAAAATTATAATAATAATTGTTTGGAGGACTCAGGACATCAAAGTGTTTTCATCAACAAATGCAGAGGGGTCCGGAGGAGGTTGGAAAGAGTCAGGGGAGGTGGATGGAGTTTGGATTTGATTATTACGAACCTTATCAAGGCAGGACTCAGGATTCCCGAAGCCTGGTCCTCTGTTCCGCTTTGAAGCGGGCTATTTTGGAAAGTAATTTTAACTGCTTTTTATTTAGTTTCTAGCAAGGAGGAGGGGAGGAGGGGGCAGTTGGGAGGTTGGGGGTGGGAGAGGGGTAGAGGGGTCCAGGAGTTGACAGCAGACTTTTCTTCATCGCTCTCTGACCAATTTCATTAAAGAGGCCTACAGCATCACCAATCTGGAAATGTTTTGCTTTGTTTTGTTTTGTTTTTCTTACACCGAAGGAGGACACAGGCGCAATCAACTTCACCAACTGGGCCCTGTGCTTTGGGGAGGGTGTGTGTGTGTGTGTGTGTGTGTGTGTGTGAGACGTGGGTTCTTTTATAAATGAGGTTTATGTTTATTCCAAACCCAGCAGCGGAGAGGGAGAGGGGGTGGGGGAATGGCTCTCCAACCCGTGGCAAATGAGCGGCTTTTATAGGGAAGAATGGCCGTGGGAGTTTTCATTCGGTCAGACAAGGTTCTGCTCAAAGGCAAGGATCCTCTTTTCAGTCAGGTCAGGCAGACGTTTTGCCAGTGCCTGCTCTCAGCCAGCCGGTCCTTCGCTGCCTACCTCCCGCGGGCCCTGCCCAGGCGCTGTCTCCGCAGGGCTGCGGTGGGGGAGCGGGGTGAGGCTGAGACCCAGGTCCCCAGTGATGGAGAAGCAGGCACTCAGTGGGAAGCCTTCCCCCTCCACTTCGCCCAAGTGAGGTGGGGAGGGGAATGCAGAGAGATGCTGCAGAGATGGGCTCTCAGGGTTTGGGAATCTGGGGAACTCTAGAGACCCCTACATCATGTCTAAGACAGCTCCCCCAGGGCTTGCCAGCCCTCATGCCCACCACCAGGCTCCCGCTTAGGCCTGAATTCTGCTGCTGCCCCTTACTGGCTCTGTGACCCTCCTGAGCAACCTCTCTGAGACTCAGTTTCCAGGACTGTAAGATGGCATCAATGACATCTCCCCCAGGGGTGTGCAAGGATTAAATAAAGCGTTCGAGAAATTGCCTACTTCTGGCCACACTGAGCAGGAGCTCAAAGAAATGTGATTTCTTCTCCTTTCTTCCCCTCTTTCCCTAAAGCAGTGGTGTCTTTCTAGAAAAGTTTGGTGGAAAGCCTTGAACATATGGGAGGACACGCAGATGGGTGTGCCAGGCTACTGGCTGCCTGGGCGAGGATGTCCAAGGTCAGCAGCCTATTGGCATCTTGGGCTTTCATTCTGCAGGCATGACTGCACGGCTCCTGGATGAGTCCGGGCCTTCCTGCCTCGCCAGGTTGTTTGGTCCGGTCTCTGGAACTTCTGTAACGCCCGGCACACCAAGCCCGACGAAGGTGGGGACTCTGGCAATGGCCGACTCAAAAGCCAGGCAGAAGTCTTGGAGGGAGCACCAGAGCCAGGCCCGCCGCGGCAGGGCCCAGGGACCTGTGGCTATGGTCTAAGTCCCGGCAATCTGGCCTCATTCTCACTTGGGTCACCCCATCCACCTAGTAGCGCCCAGGGTGTGTATGCTTGAGCCCGAGGCACTTTTTTTTTTCTTTCTCTCTCTCTCTCTCCAGGCCTCATTTTTCCTTTGGGATTTGAGGCGATTGGGGTAATGCACAGTCGCCCAGACCGTTTCCAATCCACCCCATTGGCCACGCAGGTCACAGCCCCCATTCTCCTAGTCGCACCCTGGTTTGCAAAGCCCTCCTCACGGGGCAAGCTGTCTTAACCCGGAGCTGGAGTCTCCCGATCCCCCATCCTGGCTGAGATCGCCCGAGGCTGCGGGGTCGAGCGGCGCCGGGAAGGAAGCTCGGTGGACGGGCTAATTAGGGACCCAACTTGGTGGCTGATGACGAAACCGGGAAGGGCTTTGGCCTTTGGAAAACGCATCCCATAAATGAGAATGTCTGGATTCCGGACTGGAATTCGGAGTTCGGGGCTAGGGAGGCCCAGCGGGATGGCAAAGGCGAAAACTGGGGAGGTTCGGGACACTCCTGGGGCTCAGCTCGGGAGTGCATCGGTGGAGCAGCAAAAAATGGCCCCCAGCTTCGGAGCAAGTCCCTGGGCTCCGAGCTCGCTCGCGATCGAGCTGGGAGATCTCAGACTCCTTGCCTGACGCCTGGGAGCTTCCACCCGACCGGGAAATGGAATTTCTGGCACCCACCTCCAAAGTGGGTGTCAGCGCAGTGAGAACGTGAGACGAAAGCGCCAGTCCTCGGGGAGATGTCCGGTTCCAATCTCCCCACCGCTCAGCTTCCGCAGCAAGGAGTTCTCCAGTCCCTTCTGCCCGCGTTCCCAGGGTCACCGGGGCTTCTCATCGCAAAACAGACCTCCCAAAGGTATCATCATCAGTAGCCACTTATGATTTATTTGTGCAATAAAAAGCGGAATTTAAGATCCATCTCAGCCTCCCCCACCCATTGCCGATTTTTTTTCTTTCTAATGGTTATGCCTCAAAACCCAAGTCTGACCCTGTTCTGTACCAAGTGGAAAGGAAGGCTACAAAGCAAACGGGACTTGAATGAACCACCTTCCCCCTTCAAACCGAAAAGAGCATTTGTTCGGGGTCCATCTCCTTGGAAGGAGTTAGGAATGGTAAACGGAATGCGATTTGACACACTCCTGAAAGGGCAGCAGGCATCCACCCCCACCACCCCCCCAACCCAGGGAATGCATTTAGTTACAATCTCCATTTGCAAAGAGCTATAGGTCCCTTTCCCCCAGTTTTAACTCTGTTGCTGTTTTGGTTAACCGGGAGATTTCAAGTTCAAGATTTTCCCTTGATCATCTACAAACCTGCCCGATCCCTCAGCCTCTCCACTTCTTCTAAGCTCATCTTTCACCAGGGTTTGAAAAAAGGAATAGCATTTCCACTTCTTTTCCATGAGTAACACAAACTGCCAGAGGAAATGTTTCAAAGTATTTCGTTGGCTATTTTCAATCCACTCCCCCACCCCAAGCTGAATCTGGGCACAAATCTTAATTGGTTCACACTAAAATCATAATAAAAACCACTGGCCCCCTCCCCCAGTCTTGGTGGCTTTTTTTTTTTTTGTTTTTTTTAGCTGAACCCAGCTAAGAACAGAGAGCCCCCTTTAAAATAACTGTCTTTGGACAAACTTTACTGCAATAAAACAAATGTTTAATTTAATTCAGAATAAGAGATAAGAAATAACTCTTCAATAAAATATATAAAATTATACAAGGCACCCTTTCAAAGGGATAAAAGTATACTGGGTGGTGGGGGATGGGGGGAGATGGAAAGAAAGATGAAATACCAGGGAGCTAAATGGGCTGTTTGACAACACCATTTTTAGCAAGTCAAAACATGGCTTTACCCTCTGCCCCCAACATGTTAAAAAGTATATAAATTTTTCTAATAAGTTTAGCACATACAATAGGTACACACACAGAGAAAGCATGATTTTTTTTTCTTTCTGGATCTATTCATTGTTTAAGAATATTTAGCATATAGGTAATGGTTACAATGTACTTATTTTTTTAAGCAGAGAATTAACTACACTCCCCGCCCCCACCCCATCACCTTTGCAGTGTGTGAGGACTGACTTGTACCTAGTATTTCACAGAAACCATCAATTCCCCGGGCTTGCTTTAAACTTTTCACTCTCCAATTATCTGAAATGGAGTTAAGCAACAGCCTTGAGAGGAATTAGGAAGTACTTCCAGGTCCCACCTTACCCCCAAGGCATTCTCAGGATTCTTCTCATCCCCCCTTTTATTGATCTTACAAAAAAAAAAAAAAAAGTTAAAACTTTAACAATCTGTAACAATGTGGACAGAAGGAAAAATATAGGGCCACATAGGGTAGTACCTAATGAGTTTTTTAATGCATGTAAAAATGCAAAAAACACAATGTGTCCTGGTCATTTTGAAGAATCTCTCCATCTCTACTTCCTATGCATCCTGTCTATTCTAACCTTTGTTTTTTATAAGCAAAAGGCAATCATCCCATCAAAATCACCAAATGTCAGCAATTTTTGCAAATCATTGGTCTCTCCTATAAGAAAAAAAACAACTGGTCTTAAGCAGTCTCTTTTAGGAAGGTGATAGGTAGAAAAAAAAAGTATACATATGTGCATATAAATTTTGCCTTTCAAAATAATCTGCATTTTTATGGCTGCTGTATAAAAATGTCATTATATTTTATTATATATATATTTATATATAAAAACCACCAGAGCCAATCTTTGTGGAAGGAGAAGGGGGCATGTAGAAGATCACACCAAGAAAATGGGGCTTGGTGCCTCCAGCCTAAACAACAAATTTGAACTAAGGCTGTGGCCATAGTTCTTAGGCCGCTTAGGGTGGCGCATGCATGCAAGGTTTGCAGAGCAGGCCTACGGGCTTGGTACTGCCATTTGGAGGGGGGGGGGGAGCACTTAAACAAACATCCATCATGGAGTCTATGGAGCTGGTGTTCCTTAGGATAGATGGTACATGCCATATCCGACTGGAGTCGCATAGAGTCCGACGGGCGGGATGGGGAGCACGGGTCTATGGAAAGGGTAGGAGGCTCCGTATATGGATGCTGCTTGTAGGGGCGAGTTGATGGGGAAAGGGAGGCTGAAGCCAGAGGGCAGCATAGGTTTTGCAGCCATTTTCAGCTTTTCTAGTTCGGCCTCCTGCAGTCTTTTCGCCTTGGCCCTTCGGTTCTGGAACCAGATTTTGACCTGGGTCTCTGTGAGGTTCAGAGAGCTGGAGAACTCTGCCCGCTCTGCAATGGAGAGGTACTGTTTCTGGCGGAACTTGCGCTCCAGAGCGAGGAGCTGGGACGTGGTAAAGGGCGTCCGCGGCTTCCGGTTGGTCTTGTGCTTGCGCAGGGTGCAGGTGGTAGGGCTCATGTGTCCTGGAGAACAGAGAGGGAGGGAATTAGCAAAAGAAGTGGCTTTCTCCCAGGTGTGCCGGCAAGGGCCTCCCTCTTCAGCTTTCAAAAAGGGACTTCCAGTCAAATCCATATGGGAGGTGGGGTGGGGGTGGGAAGGGAGGAGTATATTTAAATGGCTAAATGGGTTTATTTAAGAAATTGAGTCTTTTTACAAAATGTTTGGGAATTTCGCAGTGTATGGAACTTTCCATATGGGAAACAACAGCATTACAGATAATGGAACTAGAACAGCTATGAACCAACTTCAAGGGTGCCGGGAGTATTCTCTGAGAAATAAAACCCCATTTAAGTTCTCTGGTCTTTCAAATGGGGAACTGGGTTCCTGACAATCCTCGATTCTCTAAGATGCTGAGATAAGCCCGTAAGAAGACAAGTAAAAAAGGGTCCTATTAAACTGGGTCAGTCCCCTCTCCACGCCAGGAAAAGTTGGAGTGCGCCAGCATATTTATGAGGGACAATCCTGCAGATAAAGGTCTGTGGCACATTAATAGCATCTCCTGATCGGGAGCAGCCCCATGCAATAAACAACTGCACAGCTGTCATCCCATCCAGTCTACAGATTCTAAAACCTGAACATCATTTTACAGATCTGGATGTGGGAGAAGTTTCTTGGCCGGGTGCTTCTGTAATATAAAGTTTACTAAGAAGGAGGACAAAATCAGCTTGCTCATAAATGTAAATGTCAGGGGAAATCAAGCTGCCTTGGAGCTGAGAGCATGTGATGACATTTTAGTCATCTCTAGCCATTCTCTGGTTTAGAGCAAATGTGTAAATGATTAGTTTGTCACCAGAATTTAGAAAGAGGGAATAACAAGCAAAATAAAGGTATGCCAACCGCATGCAGACCCCATATTTGAAATGGATTCGGTGAGAGGAAGTCATAGGACTGGGCATCCTTCTGATTCCAAAACATCAACTAACTCGGGGGCTTCTTTTCCTCAAAGGGAGGCAGGGGCAGGAATGCAGAGCTGTGGGATAGAAGGCTAAACAATTAATTTTCTGCATTTGGCTTTTATGAGCTACGCTAATTTTCCAAAAGCAGCCACAATAGTAACTTCACAGTACTCATGGGGAGAATGTCGCATTTCTTGTTTAGTTACTTCGACGGCCCAAGAAAGAGTTTACACTTCATACTTGAGGGTGACACAGTAAGTCCCACCCAGCCTCCATTTCCAACAAGAAAAGGGATTCCTCCTAGTGTGACATTATTAACCATCACTGTAGTGACTAAAAAGTTAAGAGGTAGTAGCTTCTAGGAGTCGATCGAAAACAGAAACCTGAGAGAGGGATGGGGTACACTGAAGTCTAGACTTTTGCATATGCTAATCCCTAAATAAGCCAGAGAGCTTGGGCACCTACTTCTTAATTTACACATAAACTAACAACCCTGTCTGTTGAAGACTCCCGGAGACCTGCTTCTACCCTTCACTAACCAGACCAATGCACTGTTTGAAAGCACAGACCAAGCTCCTAGTGTCTACACTCGATCCTGCTCGATGTTTGCAGGAACTCTGTGCCCTGAACGGTCATCCTGGCTGCTCCTAGAGAGTGCATTTGAACTAGGAAACCCAGGCTACAGAGATTACTCAAAATATCAAAGCCATAAAGCTAAGACACTCTCAACACTCCTCACCTTCCCCCCCACCCCCGCAACCATTTTAAATCAGTCAAAGAATGGATGTGATTATACAAAGCAAAACAGCTTCCTCCAAATAACAAACCCGGCCAGACCAGTGGCTCCCTCCTGCCCCAGGCTCTGGTGCTAGGCGCTCCTTGGACCCACCATTCCAACCACAGGGCTTCTGCTGCCCTTTCTAGGCCCAAAGAGCTAATGAACCACTTTTTGTTTTAAAACTAAATTCCTTCTCCAGAATCTTGGATTTTTATCATGGGAAGGTCAAACCCAGCCCCCCCCCCCTCCAAGTTCATCCTCACTGTGGGGGGAGGGGAGTGGTTTACAGAGCAAGAGGAGAATTGCCATCCCACAATCCGAAGGCCTAGGGAAGTGGCTATTTCTGACCTCTGGACACCGCTCCCTGAAAGACCCGAATCCTTGATGTGCTGATGGGCACATCATGGACAAATACTGACCGAGGCCTAGAAACACATGTGCACTCAGTATTTGTCCAACAAATTAAGTTCCTTAAAGTTTCTGAGCCTCTATTTCACCATCAATAAAATGGGTAATACTGTGCTGTGTGGTCCAGAGTTCTATATTTTAGAATCCCCAGAGCCCTGTCTACCACCAGACAGGTGATCATTAAATATTGACAAGGTGTTTTTGTTTTTGTTCTGGGGGTGGGGGGTGGGGGGAGGGCTGTTCGTCAAGCCCAAACTCAGTGTGTGCTGATTCCTCTGAACTCTTCTGAAATGTCCTAGTCTGTTACCAGGAGGCCAGCTGCTGCCACACAGAGATCAGATAAGATAATATGGTGAAGAGTGCTATAAAGCACTGTGCAAACTTGAGTTTAAATTCTTTGAGTCCTTAATCTCCACACCCTTTGAATCTTTTGGAGTTTCTAACAGGGTGGAGAGCTATGCCTGAGGGGACAGCCATTGCTCCTGGGGTATATGGCCTTGTTTTGTTCACCAAATACTATGCATCTCAGTCTTGAGGGCTGACCCAAGGAAATGAAGGAAGGTGTGTGGGTCTCCCAGCTTTGGACAAAGTCCCTGGGGCACTCTTCTTTCTCACCTTTTCTATAGGTGCAGTGGGGGTAGAGAAATCTTAAAGGCCGGGAGATAGAAATAGAAATCAAAGGGGCCATAGGGAATGACTTCTCCAAACTGCACAAAGACCCAGGCCCCAAAGTAAGTGCTAAAGCTAGAAGAGAATCAATTCTCCTGGGCGTGCATGCCATCCTGCTTCATTGGCAGGAAGCGGGGTGCTGGTGTGAGGACCTCTGCTTGGTTTCTCTGGGGACAGAGATCAAAGATGGTCAGGACATCTTAGAGAGGAGCAGAGCTTGGACACCAGGGCCCCTTGCCCAATTCAGCCATTGCTGGTGACCTGGGTCAAGCAAGTTCAGTCCTCTTCAAGTCCAGGTGTCTGCATAGAGAATAACCACTTCTCCTGTGCTTCTGCCTACACTTGAGGGTTACAGTGATATTAGGATCTGGTGAACTAACGAGCATCATTTTGTAAACTCTCAAGCGCTGTTGGAATGCTGTTAATTATTACTATGAGCCGAGGGAGCCCGCGCTCTCTTCTGACCCTAGCCCGCTCTGGGCGAAGGTGCTGGCTGCCAGGACGACAGGCAGACAGTTCCTCCCGGCCTCAGTCTCTGCCGCCATCCCTTCATGGGATCCTACTTGGAAACCCGCGGGACCCGGGGAAGATGATGATTTCTACCCAATACCGGGGGTTAGAATTCAGCTAGTCTTATCCGTAAGAGGGCCCATCTCGCTGGGCTGTGAACTCTGAAAGGAGGTAAGGCACCTCCGACTCTGCATGGCGTATATTCGAGTGCTCATTAAAAGTGGATCCCTCTTCACTCTCCAGACAGAAACCCGCCGGACGGCGAGACAAAAATAAGCAAAGTGGGTGGAGCGCGGGGCTGAGGGCTAGAGAAGCCGGTAACCGAGAGACCCGGCAAACCCAGCTGGGCTTCGCCCTTCGGAGACCGGCGAGTCTTCCACTGTGTCGGACACTTTGCACGGCTAGGGGATCCCGAACGCGCGCTGCGCGGACCGGACCCAGAGAGTGTCTTGGCTCCCGCCGGCTCGCGGAACGCTGGGGACATCAAGCCACGAGTCGCCGGCTCGCTCTCCCGGGAGCGGAGTGCAGAGGGGTGTCCGTACCCCCCGGCCTGGAATACCGGCCCCCTAGCTCCCTCCAGAAATCCGCGGACCCGCCTGCCCCTTGTCCGGCCCGGACGCTCACTCACTTGGAGGCGGCGAGTATCTGCCGGGTTCCTGCATCCACGCGGCTCCGTCTTCTGAGTTTTCCGACTTGACCGAAGCGGTCTCGAAGGGCTTGACCAGCGGCCCGGGGCTGTGAGCTTCCCGGGCGCCGTGTCCGGGCAGCAGCAGTGGCCGCAGGGTGGCCCCGGCGGAGGCGCTTTCGGCTGGCAGCGGGGACGCCTCCTTGGGCGGCTTCTTGTCCGACATGAGCGCCTCCACGCTGAAGGGCAGGCTGGAGACCTTGACGCGGCGCTCCTCGGCGGCCCCCTCGGCCCCGGGCCCCGGGCCCGGCCCAGCCACCATCGCCGGGCCCTCCTCATCAGACGAAAACAGGTCATTGCCTTTGGACGGAGAAGCCATGACTTCTCTGCCCTACGTAGCTCCCCGCGCGCGACTCGGCTGGCAACCCGGCAGCGGCGACTCAAACTTTTTTGGGGGGAGACGGGAGGGGCGCGCCGGGAGCCGTGCCTTTCCTCCAAGGGGAAGTGGGAGACTCGGCTCGGCCAATCGGCGCCGGCTCTGGCGCTGACGCCACAGACGCTCGTCTCTGATTGGCTCTCCAGGAAGAGGCTGGGGCCTTTTTTTTTTCCCTGTTTGAAATAAATTAGGAGTTAATTACAGGAGCAGTCAGCAGAGTTGTTATTAGGCGATCCCTCAAGGGTTATAATCACGCCAAAACTGAAAAGTCCATGGCGTAATTAAGGCCGATTATTTAAAGAGGAAGTTCGCCGAGTCCCATTTCTTCTCTCTTTTGACCCCTTTTTAAAAAGGCACCTCGCGCCCATCCCACTTCCCCCAACCCCCATCGCCAGAACACGTTTAAAATCTGCAACTGACGTTGCAAAAAACATTTGTGAAGCTCCTACTATACGTGGAAACTGAGCTGACTTTACAACTTAGGAGTCAGCACTGAAAACACGAGCCAGCATCCCTGCTAAAGGCAGTAACACATCCATGAAGCTTGTAAGAGTATTTCTTTGGCCGCTGGCAAAAGTTCTACAAGGAAAGCTATTGCCCCTAGAAGAAGGAGAGACGGAGAGCGCCCAAGAGGTGGTCAGGGAGGGGCTGGTCTTCCAAAGTTCCGACTGGAAGATTTAAAGCAGTGGTCCCCATCTCTTCCACTCGAAACAAAACCAGCGTACTCTTAGAAAAACCAATCCGCGTGTTTTCTTCCCCTTGAATCTCCTCTCTGGGCGACACCCGGATCCGACCTTTTTCTCAGGACTACGTGTATTGTGTGTTCCTGCGTTTGTTTGAGCCTGTGTTTGTCATGTGTTTGGGTGCCAGTGTTTGCCTTCAAGGGGGAGGAGGAAGGAAAAGACGCCGGTAATACCCAGTGCTTCCCTTCCTCTTGCAAATCTCAGAAATACTGGGTTCCAGAGTTTGCACACCCAAGGCCTGTGTACACTTTTGAGAAGCACATTTTTATTCATTGCACCTGGTTAAAAAAAAAAAAAAGGCATAGATATCCCCACCCCGCCCCAAATTATACCCTGGGTAATTACATCTCAAAGCCTTAGTGATGACTGTACCAGCCCAGGGACAGGGGAGAGGGAGCCCTGGGTGTGCAGAGGCCTTGGATCTCTCCGCAGGCCGCCAGGCCAAGACCAAAGTGCTTCAAATGACCCTGTCCAGGCTGCAGCTGCTCTTCCGTATATCTCAAGGATTAACCTGGAATGATGAGATAAATAGAAGTCTCCGCGTTCGGCCTCGCACACAGCAGATGCTTACTAAACAGTTCCCAGAGCCTTGGAAGGAAGGGACATTGTTTTTAATTACTGAAATGATAAAGGCTTGGAGGCTACCTCCCAGTTTAAGAGTCTTAGAAACTTGACCCCCAGACTGATCACTATGATGCACTCTTTCCTTCACCCTAAACTCCTGCGTGGAGTGAAACTCTGCGCGTTGAGGATACCCTGAATAGGCATGATCTGAATCTTAGGGGGTAAAAACAGTCTACACTGCCCAATTAATTCAGTTTGATTAGAAATGGTTCTGAAAAAGTTAAAAAGTGAAGAAGTTCTAACCACAGTCTTCTAAAACCTCTGGGTCTCTCTCCCACCAAGCGCATTCCTCCCCCCCAACCCCCAACAACTTGGAAGCTCAGAGAAAGTTAAAAAAAAAAAAATTAAACTATCTGAAGATGCATGCATTTTCCCCTTGAGTCATACTTGATGATAGTTGGCTTGATATGCATCTCAAATACAGTACAGGTAAATCCAGATTAAGCCCTGTGCCTTCTGAGGTACCCAGCAAGGTGCAGGCTATATATTTTGGAAGCAAACCTAAAATTCGTTTAGCCTTAAGCTGCCAAAGTGTACAAAAGCGTTCAGCTTTCAGTTGGGCTGTACCCAGCTGCTGTTTTATAATTGTTCCTGAAAACTCACTGTTAATATTTGCTAGTTTAGGGGCACACAGGCTCATTCCTGGGAATTTTTAAAAAATACGTACTACTAGAGCTTTTTGTTTTGTTTTGTTTTAATGAACTCTTCTGGGACAGGAGAACCCAGGTTCCCCCTCACTACTTTCAGGTCCCCACGTCCAGATAGAGAAAGAAAATTCAGAAGCTGGAAGGAGGAAAATAGTAGAGACAAAACAAACAAACAAACAAACAAACAAACAAACTGGTGTTCAAAACAGGGATGCCAAGCTCTGGCTATAAAATGAGCAGGAGAGATGCCCAGAGGGCAACCAGCCTGCCCACCTTTCCCTCTACCTTCTCCATTCCCAGCTCCCTGCTCCGGTGGGAAAATTCAGGAAACGGTCTCAGTTCTGCTGGAAAAAAGACAGACCCTCATCAGAACCCTAGCCCTTTATGGAAAGCCCCATCTGTGCATTTGCTTTTGCGTTGGCTGTGTTTTCTGGACATTTTATTCACCTCTTCCTGGCCGCGGGACCTTAGTCGTGTTACTTTGCCTCTCTCAAACTGCTTTTTTATTTCTAAAATGAGAGATAATAATCCTTACATGGCATGGCTCTTGTAGTAATTAAATTCAATAGGCTACAGAAAGTAACTAGGTATAGAAGATCAATTAAAAAATACTATATATCAAAAGCAGGAGCAGTGTATCGCATGCTTTCTCTCTGCTCTCATCGCCAGCCTTCACGGAGTTCACGATAGTTTCTTCCTAAAATCTCCGGGGCTGAGAATTTTGCGCAGCCTTAAAAGTGCGCGGTGAAGGTGTCGTCCCTTGGCGGAGAACTGACTTTGAAGACTTAGTAAGGTTTGTTCCCAGTGACGTTGACGTAGCTGCAGTGCTTGTAGGAAGAACAGTGGGGTTTCAGATGGAACCCCAGCGCGAAACGTCAACTCTGAAAGATACTTTATAGTACCTGTCCCCCCAGGATCTCATTTGTTTCTTCGAACACACCGCTCCGGGCGGATATTATTTTCCCCATTTTACAGGGAAAAGCCTCAGGCTAGGAAGCACTGAGTATGCTACCCAAAGTAACGCAGGTTGGAAGTGGAAGACCCGGGATCCCCACGCGCAGCACGTGGCCGCACCTCACAGACCCTCGTCCTTCCGCAGTCTTGCGTTCCCGCGGGGATTTCGCATGTTCCAGGGCCCTGCACCGAGCAGCCGCGCACGCGCACCACAGGTCCCAATGCAAAAACACTACTTGCAGACTGTGGCGGGCCGGGCGCGGACCCTAGAGTTTGCAAGCCCCAGGACGGATCGCTGGATCCCGGCGGCAGGGCGGAGGCGGGGGAGGGGCGGCGGAGGGGGCTGTAGACAGGCCAGGGCTGCGGGCAGGCGCCAGGCGCGGGGAGATGAAAGGCGGGCTCCAGGGGAAGGGGCTGCGCCGGGTGACCGGCTCCAGCCGCGCCGGGCGCCCCGCCCCCGCCCCGCCCCGCCCCCGCTGCCCGGGGCAGAGGCGGCTGCCCGCGCCGGAGCCGCGTTAATTGCTCTCGGCCCCGGCACTCAGCCTGCGCGGAGCCGGGACAACCTCGCTCCAGGAGGAATGACAATTCGCCCTAATGGGACAACCTCGCTCCCAGAGGAGTGACAATTCCTCCTAATGGGCCTCTCGTTAGCGGCCTATTCTTCCGAACCCGGTATCAGAAGCGGGCAGACACGCGGGCGCCAATGTCCGCCTGGAATTCCACAGTGCGTCTCCCCCATCGCCCCCACTCTCCCAGGCAATCGCTGTGTGACCTCGGGAAAAGGCTGATCCTCTCTGAGCTCGTGTCTTACCTGTGCCGTGGGAAGTGTGTTTCCAGGCATTTAAGAGATCACTTTCAGTTACAGAGCGGGAAGAGGGGTAACTGGCATTCAGGGTTGCTGCTTGAAGTTGTTGGTGGGGGAGAGGGGGGTACAAATCCCATGCTTTAGAAGTTCTGGACGCTCAAACCGGTTTTCCGGGGCCCCGCCCACTGAGATCCCGACCTGGGCTCCAGCCGGGGCTGGAGAAAAGGGTCCTTTGCCAAAGTGCTCTGCAGATTGCGCAAGGCTGCCTGAAGCCCGAACTTTCATTGGTTTCCCATTTTACAGATGAAGAAGTCGAGGCGCAGACAGAGGGAGGCTGGCCTGAGATCTGCTGTGGGACGAGGAGCCTAATGCGACCCGGGGCCCTGGAAGAAGCCTACAATGAGGATGCCCCTGGCCGGTGGCCGTGTTGAAGGGGAGAGGGCGAGAAAAAATCGCAGTAGCCACCTAAGGTGCCGCTTGTCGGCCCCACAAGCCTGGAGGGATGGGCCAGGCCATGGAGACTTCCAGTGGTTTGTCCACGCCTCAGGTGTGAGGGCTGTTCCATTCCTTCTCTAGCTCTAGATTGGAATCCATGCCCTACTTCTTGCCATTTGCCATCCAGCTGGGCCTCGGTAACCTCTTTCAGAAGAGGCATCCTAGCTGACAGCTCACAGGGTTGCTGCTGGTGAGGACTAGGTGAGAAGCCTTAGCAGAAAAAAAAGTAGCACGGAGTGTGGCTGCAGCAGGCACCACACTCACAAGGGTCTGTAGCAATTCTGCCTCGAATCCTGGAGCTGCCCTGGCTTTAAACAGGGTTGAACCCTGTATTTCTTGTGCAACTTGGGATAAATCCCTTCATCTCCTTGGTTTTCTCGTCTGTACTATGGAAATGCCTAGCATTCAGTGAGTGTTGGATATTATCATTTCTTAAGTCATTAGCGATGTTTTTGCCTCCTATTCAGTAGATTGAATAGATCCAATGACCCAGTGCTGGAGGATAAGAGGCCATGAGTCTGCAACTTTTTCCAGCTTTGTCCCTGCACCCCCATCCCAACTGGTAAAATAGGAAGAGCTACCCACCTCTTAGGAAGGAAGCAGATTGGCCACTCTAGAGTGAGGGGTAGGGATTGAGGGAAGAAGAAACCCTTTAAACCTCTGAGTCACTTCTGTTTCCCAGTCCCGTGGTACTGGGTACTGGTGCTTGCTGGCACCTTCCCAACCCATGCTCCAACCAGAGGAAGATTCCCAGGAGCAGGGCCCAGGCTCTGATGGTTCCACACGAAAGAGATGGTTTCAGGAAGCTGGGTAACTGCCATCCTATGGAACCAGTCTAGCCATCCAGGATGGCACCCAGGGGATCCTGCCCTGCCATTCACAAACCTCCACCCACCCACCCCTTCTCAGTTGGCCCATCTGTAAAGCCAGAAAAACCACCCATCCTGGGCTGGGCTGAGGTGAGGTTTGAACCAAGGTTTACTAACTGTCAGCTCTATCTTATTCCTCAAGCAACCCTAAAATGTAGGGGCCCTGATGGTTCCCTAAGGAGGAGAAAATTGAAACTTAAGGCTGAATAAGACCTTCTCATAACCAGTAAATACCAGGGTTTTGCTGATTTTTAAATTTATGTATTTTGCCTGAGGCAGAAGTTACTCTAAAGGTGGGATGGGAGGCATCTGGAATTGCTCACAGCCATGAAGTGTCTACTATTCCCACCTCCTTCCACCTTCTTCCACCTTGACAGATGGCACCGCTGAGTTTGGGATGGGCTAAATAACTAGCAAGGGGACACAGAGAAAGGACACCCTGGATTGTGGGTTCCTGAATCCTTGGATAGGAATCTCTGATCTTTCCTATTTGATGGCTTCCAGAATCCTTTCAGCTTCAGACCTCAGTCAGCTGGGCATGGGAGGGGGTGGGGGAAGATAGGGGAAAAGGAAATGTGGGGAGTTCTTTAATGGACATAATTATATTTTTTAATTAAGGAAGATGGAATCTTTTTCAGCTAACCCACCCCTAGTCGCCTGGGGGGGGGGGGAGTAAGCAAGATTTGCTTTACCTGTAAGATGAAGACAACTAGAAGCAATCATTCTGAATTTTGTTAGTCATTTCTGGGCGGGGAGGGGGTGGAGACAACGGAGCTGGGCCCGGGGCTTGTGTCAGTCTGGGGAGGGGGCTGCAGGTTGCCACAGGCAGGCGGACCTTTGAGGGGGTAACAGAAACTGCGCCGGAGGAGCTGGAGGCGGGGCAAAGCGCTTTCAAGTCCAAGACTTGGCTCGCTCCTTAGGATCGCACCGGGCGCAGAGATTCTCGCTCTGCCCGAGTCCCTCTTGGCCTTTGCCTCCTGTAGTTCGTCATCCCGTTTCATAGAAGGCGGAACTGCAGCTCAGAGAGGCACGTCCACTTGCCCAGTGTAAAAAAATAAAAAAAATAAAAATTAAAAATTAAAAAAAAAAAAGTCGGACTGGAAAGCGCATGGGGCCCGAGAACCTAGCGAGGCGCCTTCGGAACCCTCGGAAGCAGACATCCCGCCTCCTGGACCAGGATCCACGAAGGTCTGATTTCAGAGTCCCTGCGATAGGAGCTGTGTCCAGCACCCGGAAGAGCCCCTTAGCGCAGCGAAGGTCTCAATAAATAACCAGTTGACTAAATGAATAAATCAGGGAGTCTAAGTCCTGGCGGAGAACGTGGGGGCCCCCAACAGGGCTCAGAAGGTCCCCTGCGGCAGTGACTTGGGGGTGAACCTTGAGTTGTGAGGAGTGGTCTCTGCGACTTGACAGTTGGAACGAAAGTTGGGCTTATGTGAGAGGGGACAGAGTTTTTGATCGTCCACAAAGAAAAATAGGGCTCCTTCTACCCCAGACCCTGAACTCACCAGACTTTGAACCGACCTTCACACTCCCCCATAAGTAGCTCCCCATTTCACAGCCAGAGAAAGAGTTGGGGAGGTTTTCCCCTGCACAAAGTTGGGTATCAACTAAGTGAACGGGTCAGCACTGCACCCCAGGTGAATCTGACCCCAAACCCCAAACCGGTTTCCCTTTATTTTTCTCCCATTGCATTTCTCTTGTTCCTGGCTTGACACAGGGAGACACTCAGCACCCCACCATTAACTTCATCTGCTCCCTTTAGTGATAGCATGATTTCGTTGCATTTCCCAGATTTTATAAAACAAGCCTGTGTTTACACAGTCGGAAAAAGAAAAGGACCTAAATGTATTTAGAAAATTGCAAACTGAGTTTCAGGTTCTCTTCCTTCTAGTAATAGCAATTATTGGATACTTGCTATTTGCCAGACCATGTACTCAGTTGAGACCCACACTAACTCACTGAATCCTCACTAGAACTCTCTCTAGTCGCTGGTATTATTATCCTGTTTCCGACGGGGGAATCTGATTTTCAGACACAGAAAATTCTAGATAAACAGAATTTCTCTTTTTAATTATGTTATTTATAAAGAAGTCATTCTCCCCCTATCCTCTACCTCCCTCCAAACCTAGCAAATAATAGTCACCACCATTTTAATAGGAAAAATAATTTTATTAGATCCACAAACTTTAAATATAGTTAAGCCTCCATCTGCTCATAACTTTAATAGGCTGTGTGTCCTGCAGCTTGATAAAATTGGCACTTTTCCCCCTTTTCACCTTTCCCTGGCTCAGGGCTTTTTGCAAATGGGCTTTCAGTTTCTGTGAGGAGGGCAGGAGAGTGAAGGGACAGGCCCCTGTCCACGGCCAAGAAGCAAGGGTCCTGATCCCCTTGGGTCCCTCACTCGCTGGGTGACTGAGCAGGTCCTCCCCTCTCAGGGTTCCTGGTTTTCCTCACAGGCAAAATGAGGGGGGCCAGTTGCATTTCCTGTCCCTCCTGGTTCCTTGGCTTTATGATAAGGGAGCGGGAGAGTGAAAAGTTCAGTCTGCTCCTAGTTCTGTCTACCCCCAGACTGAATGAAATCTCTAGGAGAGTGGAGATATAGCATAGAAAGATCATGGAGGGGAGGGGGGAAGCACTGATTGGAACCCCATTTTTATCCTCTACCAGATGTGTGTCCTGGGACAAGTTCTCCCACATCTCTGAGCCTAGCCTCCTTCTCCCAGTCTGAAAACTGGGGCTAATGAGCCTTATCTCAGGGAGTCAGGAGGATGCAATGGGCTCTTGGATATAAAACGTGAAGAGAAGTCAGGCCAGCAAGCCCCCCCAGTGCTGGTCATCTTCGTGAGAAAGGAGAGGGCCTGACTCCGCAGAAAAGAGGCCTAGGAGGTAACCTGGAGGGTAATTGTTAATGATACAGTTAGCACGAAGGCTGCTGTTTTGGACCACTGCAAAGAGGCTTGTGAAAATTGTGCTTGCTAAGAATCCTCAGGGCCATGGGGGCAGCACAGGGAAGCTTGGCCCAACGGGTGGCACAGCCCTTCCCAGAGAAAAGAGCTCAGAGTTCCTGGACCCGGCAGGACGGCAGGACGGAACATCTAAGCACATGACAAGAAAGTCATTCCATTTTCAGGGGTCTGTTAATTCTCCCATTATACTCAGGAGACTGTCTTGGTACAACTTTAACACCTGGACAATGATTGCTGAAGTCCTGTGGACAAAGGGCCAGGCTGCGATCTTCAGAAGGCAATCTAGGATCTAGTTGGAAAACACCAACACCTGCTCCCTCCGCTCTACTTATTTTCAGAGGGAAGCCCTCTATGGTTGATGGCGGATACTGTGACATAAATTTCCCTTTATAAATCTTTTTTTTTGGTTTGTTTTTTAAAACAAGTTTATTTCAAGTTAAACATTAATTAAAGAATACCACTGTTGGTGCTGGGATAAGGCCAACAATCATAACAATTGTTCTTAGACAAGGGAACAATCATGTAGGTGGCCGCCTGAAATTTGAGTTGACACTGATTTACAGGGGGAGCCCTGCATTTCCAACAGCATAAAGTCTGGTTGGAATGCTGTTCCACCTCCTCAGAGCTGGATGGCCTTGGGCGAGTTACTTACCCTCTCTGGACCTTGGATTCCTTATCTGCAAAGCTCTGGGGATAGCGATCATTCCGATCTTCTAGGTTTGCAGAGAAAAATCTCTTAGAGAGATAGTAGATGGAGGACCGAGCACATTGGATGTATGGGGTTGTTTGTAGCATTAGTAAACAACAGATAGGAGAATTTGTTCAAAACACTAGCTTGTTTCCCCCTGGACCAGGCTCTCTGCTAGCTTAATAGTATTGTAAAGGAGGGGAAGAATTCTTTGAAAGTGGGAGTTCTGTTTAGAAATCACTTACCCTGTTTAACTTGCTCAGCGTTAGTGCCTGCTATGAGACTGTCATTTCCCTAGGGGACATTTTTTCAGAATCTTCATAGAACATCACTATACTCTGTAGGCAAAATTAAGACACCTATAAATTGCAAATAGGGCAGAAAATGTTTTCACTTGTCCTTTTCAAACATGACTAAACTCTTTGCGAGGTCCTTTTTCCTTTATCATCCCTCCCTACTCCACTCTCTTCCTCCCTTCATTTCTCTCCTTTTTCCTCAGGCAGCTTTTCTTTGGTGTTACTCCCAGAAAACAGGTGCTACTCACCCATCTGTCCTGCCCTCTAGAGTCCCCCATTCCGTGGGCAGACTGCTTATCAAGTACCCGAGTACCCCGTGACCCATGTCAAAGGACAGTCCCAGTGCCAACCTCGGCAGCAGAACTCTTCCCCTTCATGTTCATGGTGTCGCCTGAACACAGTTTATTACACATCTGAATAAGGGGCCAACGTTGACAAACCAGGAAACGTTCCATAGACGTCTGGGATCCTGGTTTCTCTGCATCAGTCTGCAGGTGAGAGGGCCTAGGTGTGTTCTCTTTAGGTGGAGCATGGGTCCCAAAGGCAGGATATAATAGAATGCAGTGACCAAAGGGACAGGGATGGGTGGGATGGTGGGATGTCCAAAAGGGGACGGACCCCGCAACCTTTGGGGGGCAGGAGAGGGCTGTTGGAGGAGGTGGCATTTGGACTGAGCCAAGAAGGATTTGCCAGGTTGTGAAGGGGAACTACTTTCTGGCCAAGGAGGCAGTATGTGAAAGAGGGTAAGAACTGAAATGACCTGGTCTGTGGGTTTGAGTGTCGCGAGAGTTGGGAGGGAGTAGGGGTCCATACAGACGGAGTAGAAGGGTGATGGGGTGGAGAGCCAGAACCCTGAGGGTTTCAGCGAGACAGTGAAGGGTCTTTCTCCTTTTCTTTCCTTTCCTTCTGTCACCTTTCATTAAATTCTCCTTTTAGAATTTCAAAAGCAATAGATAGTCACTCTAACCAATAAAACGGATTGGGTATGTAAGCAATTAATAATCTCCTTCATTCTCTTTCCATCAGTATAACTAGGATTAACAATTTCATCTGAATCCTTAGCTACTCTTCATTACATATAAATACAAAATAGCCTAGATAAGTAAAGGTAGAAATTGACGGTGTCTTTGTGTGTGTGTGTGACTCTATCAATCTAGGCATACATCTGTCACTCGCTTTTTTGTCTAATTCATGTCATAGGCACTTAAGCATTTCAATAGATGTAAATCTAACCCATTCCTGTGGCTCAGTTGGTTAAGCGGCTGCCTTCAGTTCGGGTCATGATCCTAGGATCCTGGGATCAAGCCCTGCATCGGTCTCCCTCTCCCTGCTCAGCGGAGAGCCTGCTTCTCCCTGCTGCTCTGCCTACTTGGCTCTCTATCTCTCTGTCAAATAAATAAATTCCAACCCACTCCTTTTATACTTCATAGTGGGGATGTACTGCAGCTCATTTAACCATTTTCTTATTGACAATTTTCTCCAAAGCGTTACTACTACCAACAATTCTTTTTTTTTTTTAACTTATTTTATTTGTTAGTAATCTCTACACCTAACGTGGGGCTCAAACTCACAACCCTGAGGTCAAGAGTCACACGCTCTTCTGACTCAGTCAGCTAGGCACCCCATTACTAACAACTCTCGAAAAAAAAAGAAAGAAAGAAAGAAAGAAAGAAAGAAAGAAAGAAAGAAAAATCCTTGCAAACCTTCAGACTCAAACTCTTATCTTAAAGGTTTAATTTCTAAAACTGAGATTGCTAGAGCCAACTGAATGTACTTCGAATTTGAACAGATACTGCCAGATTATTTAAAAAAATTTTTTTTTTAGATTTTATTTATTTGTTTGACAGGCAGAGATCACAGGTAGACAGAGAGGCAGGCAGAGAGAGAGGAAGGGAAGCAGGCTCCCTGCTGAGCAGAGAGCCCCATGCAGGCTCAGGACACTGGGATCATGACCTGAGCAGAAGGCAGAGGCTTTAGTCCACTGAGCCCCACCAGATTATTTTTTAAAACCCCTGTTCCAAGGTGCATTTCCAGGAGCAGAAGCCATCTCTCCCTCAGCTCTGCCGGCCCTCAATAGCACTGCTCTGTGCTCATTTCTGCCATGGACAGTTTTGAACAGGGGACTAATAGCATTCCTTACCCTTTTGGGAAACTCCCTGGGAGCATACTGTGGAGAATGGGGAGCAGGGGTAAGGAGAGGTGTGCTGGAACCAGTGAGGAAAGCCGGGGCTAGGGGCGGGGGTGGTTGGTTGGAGGCCGCTGTGGAGTGCAGGCATAGCACTGGGAATGGAGAGGGGGAGAGAAGAGAGAAGTGAAATGCGGTGAGGTACCCATGCAATTTACTCCCTCCCAGGGCTGGGAGGGGTGCCCTGCTGACCTCGTGGGTCTGACAGCACAGGAAGGAGGTGGAGTATCATCATGCTAACCTCCTGCCATTTCTCATGCTTCTTCCCTAGAAGCTACCCATCTCCAGCCTCCTGACCTCCAAGATCAGTTTCAACAGCTTCTCATGTCCGGAGCGCTGGGCCGGGGCAGCGGGCCACTGAGAACGGAAGTGTGGCCTTGCTCCCTCCGCTCAGGGTCTTGGCAAGTGGGCAAGGCCGGGTGGATGGACAGACATGCTTCCTTGCAGGGCAGGCCTTAGGGCCAGGGTTGCCAATGACGTCACCAGTGATGTCACAACATAGCTTAATAATTAGCAGTGTTGTTTCATCTAATCCTCACTGATTTGCTTTTTCGCCTATGTAGCACCTGGCCACAGATGTGTTAGAAGTAACAATAGCCTTCCAAGGCTTGCATCTTGGAGAAGAGGGCCGGGGAGGGCCGGGAAGGCCGGGCCTGCTGCGACTGGGGCCGGGAGTCCTGCTTGTGCTCCCTGGATGCCCTTGAAGTCTTTGCCCAGCTCCGTCTGCCCCTCATTCTTTCCCTTTCTCTATCTCCTCATCTTTCTCCTCAGCCATTGAACAGCAGACTTCTTTTCTCACAGGCTACCACAGGGAAGCCCGGAAGCCCAGGGCTGGCGCCATCTTGTTCTAAAGGGTTTCCCCAACCCTGCGAGAAGCTGAGGCAGTGCTTCAGGGCCTCGGGAGAATCTGAGATTGTCATCAGTACAGAACAGCCTGTCCAGCCAGCATGTTTGCTCAGCTCCTAAATAGTCCAAGAGCGTGTGGTAAGCTTTCCTGGACAATGGATCCATCTGACTTCATAATTAGCCCCATTCTCCATGGAGCAGAATGTGGGCCAGCTAGAGACTAATTGCTGAGATTTCTCTCCTTGCATGACCTCCTAACTGATTCTTGAGCGGTCACAAGGATGTCCAACCGTACGGGCATGGGATAGAAGTATTTAGCAATCCAGGGTGTGGCTTAAAGTGTGAGGGGTGGGATAGAAATTAACTCTCCATTCTGGCTTTGACAGTGGGTCCTCAAACCAACAGCCAGGTCTTTTCTTGAAAGAAGCAGAGCCCCATCTTTCACTTCCTCGGCCCTGGCCCAGGACATGGTCACACAGGGTCAGAGGAAGAGGGTCAGCTTCGGAGTCACTCAGACCAAAATGTGGGACTGTGTGACCTTGGGCAATTCACTTAGTCTCTCTGAACCTCAGTCTCCTTATCTGTAGAATGGGGTGGTTGCTGTTGGCTCATAATGGCGCTGAGCAAGCACCTGTCTCAGCTCTCAGCACCGAGAAGGCACTTCATAAGTCGAAGTGAGTTTGGTTTTTGAAAACCATTGACTGAAAGGACCGACAGAGACCAACTGACTCTGGGAGGAGGAGGGGTGATGGGAACTGTTCCCTCACTCCCACCCAGATCCATTTCTGCGTCCGGCTACTGGTTACCCAGGGGATGCCAGGACACGGACGCCAAGCACGGCGAGAACGTGCACAGCTGCAGAGATGCCGGGGTGGCATGTGTGGCTCGAGAAGAAGCCAGCCTGGCCATTTCCAGACACTGCCAATGTCAGCCCGGGCGACTGGCAGAGGTGGTTAGGACAAGGGGCTTAAATCCCGTGGCGAAAGGCAGCTTGAAAACCAGTTGGTGTCACATTAAAAAGGAAATAAATAAATACAGTTTTTAAAGTTAAAAATTAAATTCCACTAGACAACCAAAAAAGGTCTGTGTCAAGGGGAGGGGAGGTCCTCAGATTTGTTTATAAACACAGTAAAATAAATATATAAAGGGAAGCAGCTCAGAGTGTTTTGGGGGCTGATCTTGTCTGTTTTTCATGGAGCATGTTTCCCATTATGAGGGGAAAATGCAGGCCACACATGGGCAGAGAGGAAATATGCAGACGGGAGGATAATTGGGGGTGCTCGGGTCGTGGGATAATCCATGAATTTGTTTTCAAAATCTTCTTGAATGTTCCGCTACTTTTACAATTAAAAAAAAAAAAGTGTAACAAAATCAACTCAAAGTTGAATTCAGCTGGAACTAACTTAATCTGTTGGTGTGATTTCCTGTAAGATGCACCCTTCTGCTGACTCCAGGAAAGGACTGTGGTGGTTCCTACCCTTATCCCTCTATTCATCCATCCCAGGTGGTCAAGTCAAGTTCGAGTCTGGGTACCTATTTCAGAGAAGGTTCCAGCACACGTGGTGGTAAGGCATGGGGGCAGTGTGCCCACCATCTCACAGCCTTGACTTTATCATCCCTATTTACAGGAGGGGAAACTGAGGCTCATGGGTGAGCCAGTCATCAGGGTAGAGTAGGTTTCAAACTTCAGTCCTCTGGGTTTGCCGAGTCCTCCCATAACCCAAAACAATTCCCCTCCTTGGAAAATATCTCCTTCTAGAGTGTTCCTGGTAAAATGGGAATCAAGACAGCAGTAGGTACACCCCTATCACTGGCATGAATTTGGGGTCCCTCTAACAGCTGACAAAGGGGGCAAACATAAAAATCCCTCTTCTTTCGATCTCTTTCCCACTCTTGGGCAACTGAGCATTTTCCTTGTTGGGAAAACCCAAGTGTCATAAAAGTGATTTGGATAGAAAACGAAAAAGATCTGGTTTGGGAAGGAAAGCCAAAATTCCTCATTATCAACAACACTGCTCCTTGAGATAAATATTTACCTAATCCAATTCTTCTTCCTTTTTTCTCTCTTCCCTTGACAAGAATGTTCTCCCTCTCAGCGGCTGCAGTGGCCCCTGTTGGAACAGACCACGTTCAATGTTTCCATCATAAGGCATGTTTTTCTGGGGTTTATTACTCAGCTGTAAAAATGTGCTCTAGGCAAGAACTTGGCATATTAAGTCTCATCTCAGAGGTAATTGGTGGGATTTTTTTAAAAACCTTTTTTCTTTTTACAGACAAACTTGGAAAGAGAAACAAAAAGGTCAAGAATTTACTGTTGGAAACTATGGGTTTTGCCCCCATGAGTTTTCCCCTTTGGTTTGGTTTGTTCTGTATTATTTTTGATCTCCTCCAACCAGATATTTGGGGCAAAGTTATAGAGGCTATAATCCCAGACGTTCACTTAGTCTTCCTTCAACAAATATTTACTGAGTGCCTACTATGTGCCAGACACTGTTATAGGCTTTGGAGATTCTTGGGCAAAAATACCCCCATGTGGTTTAGGTTCTCACAGGGCTGATGTGCGCACACATTCACACACAAACCCCATGTGCGACAAGTTGGGGAAAACAAACAAACAAACAAACAAAACCCAAAAAATCTTCAATGTGGAGGAGAAACAGGGAAGAGGGTACAGGCAGTGGGACTCTCGCTCTAGACAAGCTGGCCTGGGAGGACCCTCTAAAGGAGGCAACATTCACTCCAAAACACTGAGGCTAAGAGTGCCCTGTCAAGTCTGGGAAGAGGGAAAGTCAGGAAGAGTGGAAAGCAAATCTGAAGGCTGCAAAGAGGTTGGCGTGTTGGGGGAGCACGACAAAGGCCTCCATTTCTGGACTGCATGGAACTGGAGCGTGGTAGAAGGCAGTATCCGGCACCCACCCGAGGGGGCCCAGGCAGATCATGAAGAGGCATTTTAGTTTTTCTCTTAAGTGCAAGAGGAAGCCAAGGAAAGAGGCTCAGAAGAGCAGGAAATGAGAGAACTCCATCTCTGGAAGATCTTTCCAGCCTCTGTGTGGAGGATGGATTGAGAGAGGCACCGTGGAAGTGGGAGGAGCATTCCCGTGGCTGCTGTAGTGGCCTGGATGTGGGCGGGGCTGAGAGAGGGGGCAGAGGAGGCTCAAGGAAGGGTGTGGATTCCAGTAGGTGGAAGGGACGACTGGACCTGACCTGCCTGTGGATGGGGTGCTGGAAGGAGGGCTGCGAAGGTGACCGGGTGGAGGCCAGCAGTCAGGACTCAAGGTGGTACCCTGACCTAAGGTGGGGAAGGAACTGGAAGGTGAAGAGAGGGAAGGGGTTGAGAAGGACTCCCAGTTTCCGGCCCTGGCCCACTGGGTGGCTCTGATGTTGAACGAACAGTGTGAAGAAGAGGTCCAGGAGCTGAGCAGACCCACAATCGCCCAGCCTGGGTGGGCTCCCCGCTCCACCATCGACCACTTGCCAGCCGGGCAACCCTGGAGAAGTGACTTTTGCTCACTGGGCCTCAGTTTCCTTCTCTCAAAAATGGCAATAGTAGGGCGCCTGGGTGGCTCAGTGGGTTAAAGCCTCTGCCTTTGGCTCAGGTCATGATCCCGGGGTCCTGGGATTGAGCCCCACGTCGGGCTCTCTGCTCAGCAGGGAGCCTGCTTCCCTTCCTCTCTCTCTGCCTGCCTCTCTGCCTACTTGTGATCTCTGTCTGTCAAATAAATAAATAAAATCTTTTTTAAAAATGGCAATAGTAATTGAATCTGCCTGATGGGGTTGTTGTAAGGGTCAGTTGGGCTCATCAGTGTGCTCAGCACAGACCCCACACGTGTTATGCACAGATCGATGCTGGGAGAAGAGCACAGGACAGGCTGTCCATGGACAGACCTCCATTTTGGACACACGTTGATTGAAGGATTCCTTCAGTAAGCACTTCTGGCCTCCGTGCCCTCATGGGGCTTGCTCTCTGCTGGAGAACCTAGCTGTTAAGTAAATAGTTAGAATACACTGTGCCCATCACTCCTGAGGAAGGCAACAGGGACCTATAAGAGGGACTAACAGAGAGAACAGAAATTGTGCTGGGTGGTTGGGAGCGCACCTCTGGGGAAGTCACACATCAGCTGAAGAAGGGTTTTAGCAAGAAAAACGGGGGGATCATTCTCGATCTAGGGAACAGTAGAAAGCAGGGGGGTAGGACAGGACGTGGTATGCTGACAAACTGAGTGTGAGATAGTGTTTGGAGCAGACAAAGCAGGGGGAAGATGGTGGAAGAGGCAGCAGGCCTGGATGGCCCAGAGCCTGCTGGTCATGGTCAGGGGTTGAGGTTTTATTGTAAATGGGATGGAGATATGATAGAAATGTCTCAGGCAGGAAGTGAGAAGCTATGACTTGCATTTTTATTTTTTATTTTTTATTTTTATTTTTTTTAATGATTTTATTTATTTATTTGACAGACAGAGATCACAAGTAGGCAGAGAAGCAGGCAGAGAGAGAGGAAGGGAAGCAGACTCCCCACCGAGCAGAGAACCTGATGCGGGGCTCGATCCCAGGACCCTGGGATCATGACCTGAGCCGAAGGCAGAGGCTTTAACCCACTGAGCCACCCAGGTGCCCCTGACTTGCATTTTTAAACAAACACTCTGGCTGCCCTGTGAACTGGGTACGTGTTGGGAGGCAGTGCAGGTAACCCCAGTAGATTTAGAGAAAGCACAGGCACATGGTTGAGGCTGTGGTCTCTAAGAGATGATGGTGGTCCACTTGAATGGGGTGGTGATGGACCCTGCAAATGGAGAAGCAGGTGTGCCAGAGAAAAACTTCAAAAGTAAAACCGATTTCTTCTCTACAAGACCATAGAGATTCACTAAAATCACAGATTTGATCTACTGGCTCTCAAATCTGGTCAATGGCTCTCTGGAACTCTTGGCGCCCCCAAGTCCCCCCAAATCTCCCCAAATCTCTTGCCATGGTCCATCCCCTCCCTCTCTCCATAATGCACTGTCCTCTGCTCCTGGACACTTGTCATCCATCCCTCTCCGAGCCCCAGATCCAGTCTCCCTGCCTCCCTCTCTCCGATGTCAATCTCAGTGCCCTCCCAACCTCAGTCCAGACTCCAGAACCGGGGTCTAGGTGTGCCCCCTGCAGTTACTGAAAAGTTGGGTTAGGTCTCATGGATCAAACTAAATGGATCAAGAAACTATCGTTTATCCAACAGGTGCAATCATCCGAAAGGCCTCTATAGTGAATTTCCATTCTCTCAACTCACACATGGTGCTACTCGCTCTTTGGGCTGAGGGAGGGGGCGCTAGTGTTTGTGTTTCACAAACTGTGTTTCACAAACTGTGTTTTACCCACCTCATCTTGTCTCAGTGTCGCAAGAAGCCTGTGAAGGAGACGTGGCCTATGAGGACACAGAGGCTCCAAGAGGTGAAATGAGTTTCCCAAGGTCATTCAGGTAAGTAGAGGTGGTGGGCTGGATTCAATACCCTGTCTGATGGAAAGTCAAACCACAGTCTTCTCAAGGCCTGAATGTCCCCCTCACTGCACACTCAAGCCTAACACCCTTATCTCCCTCGGCTGGTTCCGCTAAGGGAGGGACACTCAGATTCAAAAGGAAAAGTCTCAGTGTATGTCTGTTAGGGACTAACCTGTGTTTGTCTCAGACTCCATGTTGAAACCCTAGCCCATATGATGGCATCTGGAGATGAGGCCTTTGGGAGGTGACTAGGGCTAGATGAGGCCACGCAGGTGGGCCCCTGTGATGGAGCTAGAGGTTTTATAAGAAGAGGAAGCTCTTTCTCTGTTAGCCGTGGGAGGACCCAGCAAGAAGGCAGCCATCTGCAAATCAGGAAGAGGGCTCTTGCCAAGGCCAGAAGCTACAGCACCTTGATCTTGGACCTCCCAGACCTTAAAACTAAAAAATAAATCTGTTATTTCAACCACCTAGTCCATGGTATTTTGTTATAACAACCCAAGCAGACTAACACACTGTCCTTCTTGGTGACAGTCCATTGTCCCTTGGGAGGACTCGGGTCCTTTCTTCCTCTAGCCCTTCAATCTTGCCTTCTCTTGAGCTGGTAAGGAGGCGATGCTTCCATCAGATGGATGTTTGGCTCCCCTCAGAACCCAACCTATAATCCCACAAATTTGTGGGTGAAACAGGAAGAATCAGAATTGTTTTTGTCCCCATGCTTCCCATTTCCCAGGTGGCAATGTTAAGGCAGAATGAGGTCAAGGTCAGTTCTAACCTAACTCAACCTCTCTCAGTCATGGTCCTGGCAGCCTTTAAATGCAGTCCAGGCAGACCCTGTTGGAGCCCATTCTCAGTGGGCATTTGTCAGAGTAGGCTGGGCCGTCGACAGGCCCAAACACAGTGGTATGTATGTATGTCTAGAATGAGTCATGGAGACTTGGCCCTGGGAACTCAATGCCCATGAACCTCGGCCCAGCATGGCTGTCAACCCCCCACGACCCCCCCCCACCCCCCACCCCCCCCTCCATCTCCGTCAGGCCCTCCTGATCTCCAGAATGGATGTAAGCCCTTGCTGAGATCCCCTGACTTCCTTATAGCTCTTGCCTCTGAGGCTTGGCCTTCCAGCCCCACCACGCTCTGCAGGGACCTGGGAGCAGTCACAGCTCTGCCTGGGAGTGCAGCTTACGGGGTGTTAAGTGTGACCGGTTCCACACTTCTGCAGGGACTGTCCTGCCCCCAACCCCACCCTGAGACTATTAAATCAGAGTCCTCTGGGTAGACATCATGAATCTACATTTAGGAGCTTCCTGAGAGTTGCCTTTTAAAAACAAGATACAAAGTCAGAGATCACAACAAAAAGGATTGAGAACCTAATCGTATATAAATGAAAAATTCCTTAAGAAAAAAAAATAGTCAAAACACCAACCACAAAACTACAAAGGCAATTTGCAACATAAAGGCAAAAGGGACACTTTTGCTGTTGGTGTTTTATAAGATACTGAAACAAACAAAAAACAATCCAATAGCAAAATAGGGAAAAGATGTAATCTGGCAATTTTACAGAAGTGGAAATACAAGGGTACAAAATATAAATGAATAATTTCATTCTCTTTTGTGATTAGAGAGATGTAAAGGGAAACTAAGCTCCAACACTATTTTTTTCCCCCTAACATGTCTTCAGCAACAGTAAAGCTTCAGGAAGGATATGGAGGAATAGTTACTTTCTTGTTCTCTTGGCCAGTTAGCTACTATCTATCAAAATGTAAACTACACGTGTACTTTGATCCAACAGTTCTCCTGTGAGGTCTTTATCGGCCTTGAAGGATCTACTCACAAAAGAATGTGAACATATGTGCCCAAGGATATTCGTAACAGCAGGTTTGTAATAACAGAGTATAAACAATTTAACTGGCCACTAGTCAGGATGTGTTAAATGAACGATGAGCCATCGCTCAATAGAACCATGAGCCATCTATATAATGAAATACTGGGATTACAGGAAAAAAAATAAAGAGCTAGAAGTAATGATCCCTGTTATAAATAAAAGAGATATTTGTTTGGGCGCCTGGGTGGCTCAGTGGGTTAAGCCTCTGCCTTCGGCTCAGGTCATGATCTCAGGGTCCTGGGATAGAGTCCTGTATCAGGGTCTCTGCTCAGCGGGGAGCCTGCTTCCCACTGGCTCTGCCGACCTCTTTGCCAAATCTCTTTGTGGTGATCTCTCTCTGTCAAATAAATAAATAAAATCTTTTCTTAAAAAAGTAGTTTCTTTTTTCTTTTTAAAGATTTATTTATTTATTTATGTATTTGAGAGAGAGAGAATGAGAGGGAGAGAGAGCATGAGAAAGGAGAGGTCAGAGGGAGAAGCAGACTCCCTGCGGAGCAGGGAGCCTGATGCAGGACTCGATCCCAGGACTCCAGGATCGTGACCTGAGCCAAAGGCAGTTGCTTAACCAACTGAGCCACCCAGGTGCCCTCTAAATAAATAAAATCTTTTAAAAAAATAAAATAAAAAAAATAAAACTTTAAAAGAGAGAGAGAGATTTGTTTAACAGTATTTGCTGAGCGCCTCTTAGGTACTTGGTACCCTTGTGGGTACTAAGAATCAAGAAGACAAATCACATAGACCAAGTCCTTGGAACTGATGGACTAATGGAGGAAGTCAGATAATAAGGAAACAATACACTTATAATATTATGTTAAGGAGTGGTAAGTGCTGTGAAGACAATGAGAGCAGAGCAAGGGAATAGGAGTGGGAAAGACAGGAAGGGACAGGAAGAGTGCAAGGAGTAGGAGGAATGTGAAGAGAGAGGAGGGGGTGACTGTAAGTAGTGTGGCTCAAGGAGGCCTCTCAGATGAGATGTCGTGTGAGCAGGAACCTGAAAGAAGCGAGGGAGGAGCCATATGCTGCCTCTGTTGGAAGAGCATGCCAGGTAGATGGGGACCGAATGTGCAGAGGTCCTGAGGCAGAATTGGCTAGGTTTATTAAAGAAAGCACCAGAGGATCAGAGAGCTGGAAAGCTGTAAGTGACAGACAGGGTGAAGGAGGTAAGAGGGGACAGCTGGGGCCAGATCTTGGGCAAAGAGACACTGGAGAGTGAGTCAAGCTTATTTTCTGGAAAGATATATTTTAACACTTTACATTTAGTTAGATTCCAGTGTAGGAAGAAAAGGGGCATAGTTTTTGCTTTATATTTGCTACACCATCTGCATGTCCCTGTTACATGAATATAATTATCATTACTTAACTTATACTATAGTCAAAGTTGTAATCTGGCTGGAAGGATTGTGGGCTAATTTTGTTCTCATATGAAAAAAATCATAATGTTTTAAACAAACAAACAAACAAACTGTCTCCCTGTGTATTTCCCACACAGAGCTGTGCTGGGAACCATTGACCCTGAGAGACCCTTACCAGGTACTCCCAAGTTCACAGCAAAGATGAGCTCAGCCGTGTCCTATGGTGAGGAACTTCACCTTCTCAGTTCAAAAACCTATTGGTAATGTAAGTGAGTGGAAACGCATTGCTTCCAGGAATGATCCGAGGTCATTCAGTGACTTTGGTAGTCTAGCACTAATCTCAGCCACTCATCACTTATTGGAGACCTCTTGTGCCTGCTCTGGTTTCACGGCAATGACTTTCCCACTCGCCCATCAGGTCTAACAGGTGGGCTCAGTCTCGAAGCCCCATGGGCTGGTCTTCTCCCAGCCCCGCTCCCTGTGGCCTGGACCACCAGCCGATCTTGGAGGCCCCAACCAGCCTCACGGGTGTGGCCCTGACTTGAGACAGAGGAGGGCACATCAGGACCTGCATTTCTTGCTATCTTTCCTCCACAACTTCCTCCACAACAGAACCAGAGGGACCTAGGTCCAGGCCTCTTGTGTGTTCGAGCAGGTCAGAGCTGAGTGACTGGACTTAAACACTGGGAAAGTGGAGCTCAGCTTTTCCAGAAAAATGGCATCCTTCTTACCACCAGAAGTGAGGCCCGGATTTAGAGCCTGGGACCTTTTGGACCACTTCGCCCAGAGACGTCAGAAGGAGTCTTGGAATCAGTGCTCATTACCTAACCTTTCAAGTGAGGATTTCCAAGTGCCTTATAAATATTAATTAAAAGACATAGCATCCCAGGGGCGCCTGGGTGGCTCAGTGGGTTAAAGCCTCTGCCTTCAGCTCAGGTCATGATCCCAGGGCCCTGGGATCGAGCCCCGCATCGGGCTTTCTGCTCTGCAGGGAGCCTGCTTCCCCCTCTCTCTCTGCCTGCCTCTCTGCCTACTTGTGTCCTCTGTCTGTCAAATAAATAAAATTAAAAAAAAAAAAAAAAAAAAAAAAAAAAAAAAGACATAGCATCCCAGAGGGGCTGGTATAATTATTGCCATTCAACTGAAGAGGAAACGGAAGCCTGTTGGCCTGGTGAGGAGAAGGTCCTAGGAGAGCTGCCCACTTGCTGGTGAGCAGTGAGTTCTGCTCCAGGCTGGACAGGTGCCAAGCCAGAAATGGGTGTCACGAGGCCTGGGCAATATCCACATTTTGCAGATGGTAAGACCAACCTCCCGGGATCCTTTCTGGGCTAGAAAGTGGCAGAGGAGGGACTCAAACCTACGTATTTGGGGTTTCAAGCCTTTGGCACTTCCACAGCTCCCATGCTGCCTCTAAATAATTCTCTTTATTTCTATATAGTCCTTTGTAGTTTCCAAAGCATTTAAACATCTTATCCACTCCTCATGGTAACTCAGCTAGGCAGGAAGTGCAGAAGTCGCCGGTGCCATTTTATAGATGAGGAAACTGAGGCTCAGAGAGGAGGAAGGGACTTGCCTGTGTCCTTAGAAAGCAATAGTAGCTCATGTCCATGTGATTTACAGCTTCCAAAATGCTGTCTGGTTGTGGTCATCCCAAGAGCTCCACGAAGCAAGCAGGCTTGGTGCTATTATTAGTAGTAGTAGTATTAGTAGTAGTAGTAGTAATAATACTAATGGTAGCAATATTCTGAGTATTCCTGTATTATAGATGGGTAAACCAAGATGGAGAGAAATTAAGAGAAAATATGAGGGATGAACATTTATGTGTCAGACACTGAGCCATGTTATCTCACTGCAACTTTCTAAGAAAAAATATTTGCAAAGGCATTCCATTCATTCATTCTTTCATTTGGCAAATGTTTACAGAGCCTGCTATAGATCTGGTGCTGTTTCTAGACACAGCGAATACAGCAAGGAACAAAAGAAAATCTTTGCTGTCGCTGAGAATATATTCGTTTGAGTGTGGCGGATCAGACCATAAAAAAACAAGGAAATGTATACTACGCCAGTGAGCACTCAATGCCAAGAAGAAAAATAAAGCAGGGGAAGGCAAGGGAGCGGTGGGTGGTGTGAATTTAGATACTGGCTAACGGAGCAGGATGATAGGGTGGTCTGATATGGTAACAATGAGGAGAGATCTGAAAAAAGTGAGCCGAGAGGGGCGGCAGTTGTGTCCTGAAGCATGAGTAAAAGTTGACGTGCTTTGGAGGGAAGCAGAGGCGGAACCCAGCTATTGTAACAGCCCCAGCGAGGGCAGCTTCTAGACCCCGAGGGTTTAAAATGTGCCCCCAATTTTGAATGTTGCTTCATGGAATCCTTGTAACCGAGGGAAGTGGGTGTTGGGGGAAATTGAGGCTGGAAAGTTAAGTGGCCGGGCCACTGTCTCATCGCTAATAAGTTGCAGATTTGGGACCGGAAGCTGGCTGGCACTAAGCGGGCAATTCCTACCAGCCCACATCCTCACACAGAGGACAGAGCAGGACTCACAGGGAGGCCAGGGAGGCGGCGCTCTGTGGCTGGCCTGGAGGGAGCAGGGGACAGAGTGATGGTAAGAGCACCAGCCCAGTGGGGAGGACCAGATCCTTCAGGGACTTGAAGGCCATGCTTAGAACTAGGGCTTCAACCTGAACATGGTGGGAAGCCACAGAGACTTTTAAGTAGAGGCAAGACAACAACAGGTTTAAGCATTCTGCCTGCAGGGAGGGGAAGGATCCAGAAGGCTCCAGGGGCAGCTGGAGGGGAATTGTCATTTGGTTGGCTGGGGAGGGGAGTGGGGAAGCTTTCTCTCTGCCAATCCACCTGCTGAGGAAATCCCATCAAGTGTAGAAGTTCTTAAACTGGGGTCCATGGACCACATTGGTAGCGAGGAGGAGAGAATGTCTTTGAAACTGGGTGGAAAACACTGGGTGTCCTCTCACTGAGATGTATCCCTTCCTTTCATTATAAATGTAGGCAACAACCCAGAGCAACGTTATCAGTAGCTGTGATTTTGTCACTGGTAGACACCACATGTTTTCTTTTCTTCTTCTTCTTCTTTTTTTTTAAATTTTATTTATTTATTTGACAGACAGAGATCACAAGTAGGCAGAGAGACAGGCAGAGAGAGAGGAAGGGAAGCAGGCTCCCGGCCAAGCAGAGAGCCCGATGTGGGGCTCCATCCCAGAACCCTGGGATCATGACCTAAGCCGAAGGCAGAGGCTTTAACCCACTGAGCCACCCAGGTGCCCCTCTTTTCTTCCTTTTTTAAAGATTTTATTTATTTCTTTGAAAGAGAGAGAGAACACACACACACACACACACACACACACACATACACACATACAAGTGGGGGAGGGGCAGAGGGAGAAGCAGGCTCCCTCCTGTTGTGGGGCTCATCCCAGGACCCTGAGATCATGACCTGAGCCAAAGGCAGGCACTTAACCAACTGAGCCACCCACGAGCCCTGACACACTGAGTTTTCAAGTCGTGTTACAACTGTTAGCGATATCTTGAATCTTCGTTTCTATTCACCATGGCTTTAAAATTACAAAAGTCATTAGCTCAGTCCCAGATTTCCTTACTGCTATATTAACAAAGAGGCATCTCAATTAACACACTTGCAACATTTTGACAACTGTATTTAAATATAATTAGGTGCCTTGATTATTTGATTTCACACATTAAATTTTTTTTTTATTTTTCAATTTTTTTGATTTCACACATTTCTAAACATTATTCCTAGAAGGGGTCCATAGGCTTTGGCAGCGGCCAGAGGGGCCCACCACCCAGAATAGGTTTAGAAATCTGGAGTGTAGAACCCCAGCTGTTTCTTAGGCATCTTTTACCTTTACTTCTCTGCTTTGGGGCTCCAAGAGGTGGCAGTGGTTCTGGCCTGGAGGCTCCCAGAGGCTGAGATCTGGTTTTGTGCAACTCTTTGGCCTCAGGGTTCATGAAGAGAGCTCAGAAAATGTTATTTTAATTTGGATTTGATGTTGACATTTCAAAACCAAAGGTTTTCGCACACATCTGGGTTTCTGGCTGCTGTTACGAAATCAGAAGGTCTGGCTGCTCCGGGCCTCTCCAGCTCCCTCGTTGCAATGACTGGAGTTAAGTAGCATCTGCCCTGATGGACAGAGCACCACTCTCCAGCTCGCCCCAGCAACCAGGCACCTGCGGCAGGTGCACGTTCCCCAGTGACTCCCCAGTCATTGGAGGTTTTGACCCCCAGGTGGGGAAATGGTTGGGGGAAGGGCTGCGGGTGGACAAATTGAAGGGCAAGTGACGATTCCCTGAGCAGGCCCCTGCTGTACTAGTTAAGGAGAGAATATGTGAGCATTGAGACCTTGGCCAAGCCCAACAGGGCAGAACCCAGGTAAATCAGGAGCCGGACAGTTCCCGCTCTCCCTGATCCCACTCTTGCTTCTTGCCTCACTGCACTCACTTACTGAAAACTTTCTGATGGCTTCACATAGGACCAAAAATAAAATCAGTGTGCCCAGCGCCTGGTCCCTCCTTTCCCTGCGTATGTCTTCCCCCATATTTCCCTCCTTCTCAGCGTTCGGGACAAACATCATCTCCTAGGAAGGGAGGGTTCCCTGACTTCTTTCTAAAGGTGTGCCTTTCTTCTACCCAGTTTTTCTCCTGCTGCTCTGCTTCTTTTCCTCAAAGCTCTTACCATCACCCCCAAATTACATTCCTCGCTTACATCTTTACTGTCTCCGTCCCAGCATGGAATATTCACGATGGCAGGCCTTCATGCCTAGACACTGCGGGTCCATCTCGAGCTTTTAAGACTCACTTGTTGAAAACACCTCTCACACAGGAGTCAGAGTCAGGCTCAGGCACTGGGCGAAGTTGGCCGGTAACTTGGAGATTTTCAAAAGCTGCCTTTGAAGCCTTTGTGGAAATATCCCTGCAGCCAAAGGTTGTGCCTGCCACTGCCTTCCTGTGGGTCTTGGGGAAAATCACTTAACTTCTCTGACCTGTTTCGTCATACGTGTCACCCCAGGGGATTAACAGAATTTGCCTCATGGGGCTGTTCGGGGAGAATGAAATGCAACCCACAGAAGTTCCCAGCAGCACTTTCGCGCATAGTAGATGCTTGATGAAATCCACCAAACCCTTCATCATCCCCCGCAAGCCTCCCCCCTCCTGCTCCCCGCCCCCACTTTCCCCTTTCAGCTGGAGCTGGAAGAAAGCGCGTCAATCACGGGATAATTTATGCAGCATGATATGCCTTTATTATTCCACGCTGAGACGGGGCTTCTACTGTCCAATGAAGGTCAAAAGGAGGTATGGCTTTTATCTCTCCAGCAACTCTGGAAACACCGGGGGGAGGGGGCAAACTCACAGAGGTTTCCTCCTGAAAACAAACAGATCCTCTCCCCTGCCCTGAATAGCTTTCTACAATCAAAGCTGTTAAAGTCTGCGAGCAGCAGGACTTCGCCCTGAGACTGGAGGGAGCTAATAAAGCATTGAATGGAGAGAGTGACCCCTAACTGGCAGAGGGGTCCCCGCTGGGCCTGGGGCCCGCGCCTGCTGCCTCGTGGAGAATCCAAAGGTCACGTGTCATTAGTCAGTGTCTTACAGCGACCCTTTCAAAATTATCGATAAAGGGGAAGGAGACCCTTTCTGTTTTGACTCCTCAAATGATCTTCGTTTCTCTTTTCTTTCTTTTTTTGCACTGTAGGAAGAGCTACCCGGCAACATCTTTTTCTTGTTTCTTTCAGAGGCAAAAAGAACTGGATGGAAATCATGAGTTTCATGCTTGCGGAATATGTAAAGATTGAGACCAGCTTCTTTTTCTTTCCGACGCAGTTTCCCAGTGCTGAGAAGTCACTCTAGTTGGGTTCCCATGGACACTTGTCTTGTTTCGTCTTGTCCTAAAACCCTCGATGGATCTAAAGGCTTCTGAAGCATCTCTCCTTTCTCATCTCACTTTGGTGCAAGGCGTGGGACCTCTGCAGAGATGCGAGCTGTGAACGTCTCGCTATGGCCTTCTCTCTCTGTGACTCAGTTTCCTCATCCATATACTACGGGGTGGCGTCCTGGGCCCAGAGGGGAGTGACCTGGATGACCTCATTAGGGTCTGAGGAATACTTTAAAGAGATCATCAGCCCTTCCTCTAATGGGAAGCATGACAATGATCTTATTGCCTTTTTGATTTACTTAAGCCCCAGCAACCTGTGGTTGGGGTAAGCCTTAATCTCTAATTCATTAGCCACAGATTGATTTGATGGCATTCCTGGGATTATGGGGGGTGGTTCCATTGCTTCTTATTTGTCATACAGTTTGTGAAGTAATTAAGACCACATTATACCTCATCTGCAAATGCCCATTGCCAAGGCCAATCTCGATGTGTGTGCCTGGACAGTACACGTGTTACATCCTGCACTGAGCAGAGGAAGAGGATCCCCTGTGGTCCGAATGACTCTGGGCAATCCCTTAAATCATTCATAAAGGCCTGTGTATGTGGTCACGTGTGTATCCCACTGTATGATAATGAACACAAGTAAACATCATGAAAACAGTCATGAGCGCATTGGATGGGTTCTATAGCTTTGGATATCAGAGGAAGCACTTGCTTGGTATTTAGAGGACAGGTTATGTGAATATTTTATATCTTCAAACACTAGAATCCTGCTCCTTGGGGCAAGATGCTTCCAGGTACCCTACCCGATTTCAATCCCTCATGTTAAAATCAGATTTGAGGGGTGCCTGGGTGGCTCAGTGGTTTAAAGCCTCTGCCTTCGGCTCAGGTCATGATCTTGGGGTCCTGGGATGGAGCCCCACATTGGGCTCTCTGCTCAGCAGGAAGCCTGCTTCCCGCCTTCTCTCTCTGCCTGCCTCTCTGCCTACTTGTGATCTCTCTCTCTCTGTCAAATAAATAAATAAAATCTTAAAAAAAATGGATTTGAATAAGTTAAGTGCCCTTAAGCTGTGTTCTCCACAGTACCTGTATTTTTCCATGTCTTCTGTAAGTATTGGGATAGTTTAACTCCCAGTAAATTAATATTCCTACACACCCCATTGGAGGGCAACAGTCAGCGTGCAGGGCAGCACAAGCCATGGGGTTTTACAAAATCATGAAGATGACATTGAACCAGAAACAGTGCCCGTGAGCAGGGGGATGAGATTCTGCCTGCCACTACCAAGCAGTTGTCTGGCAGAGACTCAGGCGGGACCTTCAGGACCGGTGCCTCCCGCTCCTGCAGAATTCCTGCAGCGGGGACCCCGGCCATCATTGGGTCAGGATATGGAAGAGAGCAGGTGCCCACAAACTTTTACTGAGTGAGGAAATGTAGACAAGGGACCTGACCCGAAGTCTGTGAACAGAGGAGGGGGGCAGAGGTGGGCATGTGGAGTGGGCAGGTGGAAGATGAGGGAAGCAGGTGGAGGGGGATCAGCAGGGAAACAAGGGGAGGGGGAAGTGGGAGTACACAGGGACGGGTGGTGGTTATGTTAAGGAGACGAGCAGCTCATGAAGCTGAGCTTATTGTTAAAATGAATGGTCTGAGGTCAGAACCTGGGTGCTCCTAAGGTTTCCCAGCCGGGATGTGGTCCTCTGTTTCCTTTCCTGCCCTGCTTGGATCTCTATCTTTCCATCCCTACTGCTTGCCACAGCCTCCTTGTCTCTGCCCTGTCTGTCACAGGAGGCTGCAAGCTCCTCCAGGGCAAGAAGAACACCCTCCCCCCCCATTTGCCTCCAATCCCCCCAGGCTTGTCCAATGCCCAGCAGGAGCAACCGGTCAGTCCCCTCTACGTCTAAGTCCCACTGGGCTGTGCCTGGACTTTCTGCTACCTCACCATAGGCATCTGCAGGCTCCTTGTCTGTTTTCTGTTCATTTCTAGAGAATCCTCAAACTAAGATCTCTAGCCTAGCCGCAGGGATGCAATCGCCATCCTGCCTTTTCCGGATTTTGCCTGGCTTGAGAAATGGGTCGTTACTGGTTTTGGCCTGCTGAGAAACAAGCCCTGGATTTCTTGATGCCTCAATTTTCCCATCTATAAAATGGGGCTCTGTAATAACTTCCGACCTCACAGAACCGTTTAAAGAATTAAATGAACAAATGCGTGTAAAGTGCTTAGGAGAGTGTGTGGCACAGAATTAGCTGCTATTATTTGTCTTATTGCTGATTTAGTTTGTTTTAAATGATTGTTTTATTTTTCATCATTACCATTTGTTAGTTTTATTTTGTTTATTACTGTTTATTATTTCATTTCTTATAGATATTGTTGCTATCAGTTTGATTCCTGGTACTCTTTTTATTATCGCTAATTTGCTATAATGATGATGATTCCCAATGATCACATTTTTACCAGCTTGGATTACCTGCTGTCATAGGAGAGTATGACATCCAGGAGTACGATGGCTGACTGTCCCTGCTGATGTAAGAATGGCAATGATGATCACAGATGTTGTTTAAGTATCTTACCTTCCTATTCACCTGTGGTGGAGAATTTATACATTGATTTGTCCCTTTATCTAATTTTTTTTCTTTTTAAATTTTTTATTTAAATTCAGTTTAGGTAACGTATGGTGTATTACCAGTTCCAGGGGTAGACTTTAGTGGTTTACCAGTTGTGTATAATACCACCCAGTGCTCATTACACCAGGAGCCCTCCTTGATGCCCATCCACCTGTTATCCCATCCCCCACCCACCTCCCCGCTATTTTTTTTTTTTTCTTTTCTTAAATCACAAAACAAGTAGTGGAAAATGTGACATGTCTCAGTGGGCTCCGCCCAGACTTTCGAAGAGGACACAGTTGCCAAGAGTAAGTGAGCAGCATCACCTACTCCAAGACTTGCCTCCCCGCGCCCCACCCCCCATGGGAAATGTGGACAGTAACACTACTTACTTCATGGGCCTGTGAAGAGGTGTGAATGGGATACTTTAAGCTCGCAGCACAGAATGGTTCGCAAATGTCAGCCATTGCTGGATAAGAGTTCATTCCTCTTTTATTTTTTTATTTTTAAAGATTTTATTTATTTATTTATTTGACAGAGATCACAAGTAGGCAGAGAGGCAGGCAGAGAGAGGGAGGAAGCAGGCTCCCTGCTGAGCAGAGAGCCCGATGCGGGGCTCTATCCCAGGACGCTGAGATCATGACCTGAGCCGAAGGCAGAGGCTTTAACCCACTGAGCCACCCAGGTACCCCTAATTCCTCTTTTAAAAAGAGATTATCTTGGGGCCTCAGTTTCTTCATCAGTAAAATGGCCACGCTCACTCTGTGCCCGGCCGCTCGGAGGGTTTGTGGCTTTAAGCACCGGGTAGCTACTGACTCTTGTCTCCTTCCCACTTGCTCCCCTGTGAAACCCAGAGAACCTCCGTGGAAGAGGGAATAAAAAGCATGGCCTTGCCCACTGCAGAGGCTCATTCCCACAGGGAGCCCTGACATAGGAGCCAGGCCAACAGGGCAGTAAACACTGTGCCCAGCCCCTCTGCAGAGGAGGAGAGAGAAGGCAGCAGGGTACTTCGTAAGTTTTCCCCTGGGGATTGACATTTTATTAGCATAGAGATAAATAACTCCAGATAAGAGGCCTTTTACATCTGGGGCTGCAGGAACGTCCTCTGGGAGAGAAAACATGACGTTTCTTGCCAGGGCGGATCCCAGCCCTGGAGCAAGGAGGCGGAGGCCCCACCAGGATGTGCCCCCGGAGGCTTCCCGGCTCACTCACTCGGTGGGAAGCAAGTTTTGACAACAGCAATGCTAATTGATTAAATGTTCTCATCAGAGATTACAGTGCAAAGAGTGATCACATTTTTATTTCTTTCAGAAGGGGAGGGCCCGCCTTTCTTTTAATAGCTCAATTTCTCTGAGTAGAATGTATCCTTAAGTATAGGAGGCCCTGGTTGGGCTCCTTATTCCTGGCCCTGAGGCCCAGTCACTCTTTGTTCGTGTTAAATATGTTTACTACAAACTACGTTGTGCAACTGCCTTTGATTTTCTAGGTTTGACTGGAATTTGAAGCAGCAGCTGGACAGAGCGTTGTGCTTCAGGTTGTGGAATTGAATCCTGGTCCTGCCATATGAACATGTGTGGGTTTGGGAAGGCAGTCCCACTCTCCACATGGGCCTCACTTTCCTTATCTGTAAAATGGGAATTCCATATACCTATTTCTTAAAACAAATACTGTATAGTAGCTGGTTAATTAAAACAACAACAACAACAAACAAACCTCAACCTTCCTTAAAAAAGAAAGAAACCAATAAAAACAAATAAAAACATTTGACAAAAGACACTGTTAAGAAAATGAAGAGGTGAAGAGGCAATCAGAGACTGGAAGAAAATATTCATGATACATATACTTGACATCGGATTTGTAATCACAATATATAAAGAGCTCTTTCAACTCAATAACAATAACAGAGCTGGCCCAATTAAACAATCTGTGAAAGAGCTGGACCTTGTGCCGAAGTTCTACAAAGGGTCAGCAAGCCCACAAAAAGATGCTCAATGTGACTAATCATCAGAGAATTGCAAATTCAAACCACAATGACATACCACAGCACACACTTGAAAACGGCTTAAATCAAAAAGGCTAATGACACCCCTGTTGGCTGGGGCAGGAAGCAATGGAAACTCAGTGCGTGGTGATAGGCAAGGTATAATGGTACAACCACTTAGAAAAACAACGTGCCAGTTTCTTTTCATAAAATTAAACAATACCTCTTATAGGAACTAGTGATTCTATTTCTAACTTTTTACTCAAGAAAAAAAAAAAATGAGAGCTGTATATGAGCCTTAACAGCAGTTTTCTTCATAATAGCCAAACCCTGGAAACAACCCAAATGTCCATCACAAGGTGAGTGGGTAAACTGGTATCACCAGACCATGGCTACAGCTCGGCAATAAAAAGGAATGAACTAGTGAGGTAGGTAACAACCCAGTCAAATCTTGGGAGCATTACGATGAGCAAAAGAAGCCATACTCAGAAGAGTATACACCACAGGTTTCTATTTCTAGAAAACTCAAAAAATAACCAGAATGGACCTTCCGTGAAAGAAATCTGAAGAGCAATTATTTTGGTATGGGTGGTGGCAGGAAGTGACCGAGAGGGGCTGCAAAGGACTATGCTGGGGTAGTGGAAACCTTCTATATCTTGATTGTGCTGGTGGGTTGCACTGGCGCACGCAATTGTCAATCTCTTCCAACAGTCGGCTTAAAATGGGTGCTTTTTTATTGTGTAATTCCCGGTCCAAATAAAGTTGATTTTTAAAAATGACTCATTTCGCAGGCTGACTGGGAGCTAACCTGCACATCGTACATAGCCTCTTAATAAATGTTATTTCTATCATGGGAGGGAAACATGTCGAAGGTAACAGAAAGGTTGTTGATGACCTGATCAAGATTCTTCTCCCCCAGGTTGGGAACAAAGAGATGAATTTGGTCCTGGTTCTGAGAATGTAGTGGGGGAGAAACTGTGCCACGGGAAGGTGCCACGGGAAGGTGCCATGGGACGGAGAGCAGTGGCCTCCTCCCAGCAAATCAGGCTTCCCTTTCCCCCTGGAGGCCCACAGTGCTGCATGTAAAGGGCGGGGTTCGAATAACCATCATTGTTATCAAATCAGCAAAACTGATTTTGCTTTCCATCCTTTGAAAATCTATATTTCCTTGTATGATTGCTTGTAAAAATGAGCTGTGCTCTTTAGCAAGTGTTTGGAAAACAAACTAGGAAATAGAAAATCATCCCAGTCCCCACTGCCCCCAAGTAAGCACAGCTAAAGTTGAGTGGATTTCTTTCTGATCCTACCCGAGGGTAGATTCTTTCTGCTTTGGTTGGGCTCATATTATAATATATGCATTTTCATGCCTTTATAAACTCTACACCCATACCCCTGGTCTTATTAACCATTCCTTTCTGTTGTCCACTTTTCATCCTTATAACTTACTTTGTAATGGCTATCATCATTCAGAAAGGTGTTTTTTTTTCCTCCTCCATGATTAACCCAATTTTCTCAACATAGAGTCCTAAAAAGGGTATAAGAACACCAAAGGAATGTTTTTAAGGCCCTTGATCCCTAATGCTAACTTGTTCTTCAAAAAGTCAGCGCCCCCTTTGGTCAGCAGCGAGGCTGGCGTATTCTGATTACATCACACCACCTGTACCCAGTTTCGTTTTTAAAAAATCTTGGATTTGGGCAGGCAACAATGATTTTTTCTTTCTGGTTATATTTTACATGTCCTCAAGACACTGATCACTTTCCCATCTAATGGACAATCCGTTGGATTTCCCCTTGTAATGGTCAGTTGTGGCCCTTCCCCACTTACCAGCTGGGATCGCAGCTTCTCCTTTCGTAGGAAGATCACTGAGCCTAAAGGTGGGTGAACGACTGCCCTGAATTCTTGACCTCTCTGTGCTCACCAACGTGAATCGGGAGTTCTGCGGCTGGGTCCCCGAGTGCTGATTCTCACACTACATCGTGCACGCCATTCACTCGGGAGCTTGTTTAACTGGAAGAGGCTTGGACCTGCTCACTGAGATTTTGAGTTAGTGGGATGGTGGTGGGCTCTCAGGGATCTGCAGTTTTTTCATTTTTTCATTTATTATATATATATATATACACACACACACACACACACACACACACACACCACACACACACATATGTATGTTATTTATTTTTTTTATTTACTTGACAGAGAGAGGGCAAGAGAGGGAACACAAGCAGGGGAGAGTGGGAGAGGGAGAAGCAGGCTTCCTGCTAGCAGGGAGACTGATGTGGGGCTCTCTCCCAGGGGCCTGGGATCATGACCTGAGCAGAAGGCAGACACCCAACGACTGAGCCACCCAGGTGCCCGGGATCTGCAGTTTTAATAACTATCCCAGGAGATTCTGATGCTGGTGGTCCACAGAACCAGCTCCAAAGGGAAGAACACTGCCTGGAAGAGGGAGCCGGTGGCCATTATCTGTATTTCCACGTGGGCGTGGTCAGTGTGTTGAGCACATCCGAGATGCGCATAGCAGGCACTCCATTCAGGCTTCTTTCATTGGTTGGTGTTTCTTAATTCTAAGCATCCAGCAGGTGCTCATGATTATTTCTGCTTTGCCCTTAGGGGGCTAGGCAGGCTCCAGCCACACCAGGGGCATGCAAACTCAATAGGATTTCCATGGAGGAGTGTGACAAGGAGGCACATGGGCAGGAGTTAGTAGTGACAGGTCTTAATGCAACCTAAATGTTTTATGAGGGAGAACAGGCTTGCAGGAAGGTTTCTCAGGGTCCTGGTCTGGGAGACTGAAGGAGGAGGGTTAAAGGATCGACACATTTATACTCCAAACTCAACTGGAAGAACCTTCAGATGAGCAAGGCTGTCTCCCCAGACCCTCAGGCTTGTGTCTCTTGTCGCCTGACTGGTGCTTTCCCCTGGGTTTGACGTCAGGACTTGAGCCCTTTTATTTTTATTTTTTAAAAGATTTTATTTAATTATCTGGCAGACAGAGATTACAAGTAGGCAGAGGCAGGCAGAGAGAGAGGAAGGGAAGCAGGCTCCCTGCTGAGCAGAGAGCCCGATGCAGGGCTCATCCCAGGACCCTGGGATCATGACCCCAGCAGAAGGCAGAGGCTTTAACCCACTAAGCCACCCAGGAGCCCCAAGACTTGAGCCCTTTTAGAAGCTCATTTGCCTCTGGCAGCGGGCTTGGAAGGGTCCATCACCGGTCCGTCCTAACTGACCGCTTGCCCCCTGTCCTCCCCTTTCCTTTCTTCTGACTCTATCCTTCCATAGCTTCTGAAGCTGAGGTCTTCCCTAAGCTGGTAGGAAGAAACGCCAACCCTCTCCCAGTGGAGACCTCCACAAGCCTTTTGACGGATGCAGAGGCAGAGCTCTTTCTTTGAAAGATGAGAATCCTCCCTTCAGGTGAGGGCTTTTTAATAGAAGAGCAAGGATGACTCTGCATTTCCTTTCGTGGAGTGAATGCCATTTGAGGGTATTTTGGGGTTACTCCTTGTGTCTGCACGGTGAACACTGTCCACAAGCCTCCGGGTCCAGCCAGGATGCAAAATCCCACCGTCAGCCCTATAGGACTCCCAAAACACTGTGTGTACTGCATAAGGACTCAGCACGTTTCCTTACGGAACTCGGGATGTTTCCTGAACCCTCTGCTCCTGGGGTATTTGTGAGCTGGTTCGCATGCAGGCACGTAAGGTCCAAGGTCCATTCTTCTGATCATGAATAGCAGCCTCCTGTGCCCGCTGTCTGTAGCCCCTGCAGCCAAACTCAGGTACTGGAAGGAATAGTTTGGAAGCATGGGAGGGAGGGAGGCGAGAAACTATGGAATTCTTAGCAGCCAATAAAAGGGATGCCACAGACGAATACATCATGACATAAAATGTCCGCAAGCCATTTGCAATGGAGAAAGTGTGAGTTACAGCATAGCAACCTCCTTATTTCATTACAATATTAACAGTGGCTATCAACAATGGAATTGTGGGATTTTTATGATCTTCTTGTTATTTTTTTATGTTTTCAAAAGTTAATACTATCAATATATTGTGCTTTTCCATATATTCAAAGTACACAGCCAAAGAGGATTAAATGAAAAATGGAATTCTCCTCCCTTTGGATCCACCATTCTTATTCTACAGACCTAAAATATATTCGACAGTTTGTGTGGGTGTGTAATCTTCAAATATTTCAAAACAGAATAAAAATGTATACATTATATGTGTGTGCATTTTAACACAATAGCATCATACCATATGGGTTTATGGGGAAATCCATGCTGCCTTATTCCTTGTAATGGTTACATTATATTCTATGGCATGGATGTGTCATAATTTATTTACATTGTCTCCTCTTCGTGGTCATTTAGGTCACCCATAGCATTTTCCCCCCTATCAACAAGCATCATATTGTACTTTTTAAAATAAAGCAAAAGAAGGAAAGTGAAAGAACATGATGGTGGGAGTCAGGGGTTTAATTAATCAAGGAGAGATACTGAGATATGGAACAAAAAATTATAAAAGGCACAGCCAGCCAGCCCCTGAGTGAGTAAAACAAAATCCTACAAACCAAAATCTCAAAAACTCTCTGGTGAGCTTCTTTTTGTCCCTGTCTCCTATCCCTCTGAGTGCCTGTCCTGAAGGAACGAGGATATTCTTAGTAACTCAATGACCCCATAAGCTCTTCTATTTCTTCTTTGAACCCAAGATCCACAATTCTTTATCTATTGGCTGACAGATGTATACCAACTTTTAGTTCAAGTGTTGGATGTATGGGTTTGCTATTCAGAAGAGAGACTGATGCTTCACTGGAAATCACAGACATACACACCTAAATCCTCATGGAGGGTCGTCTCTTGAACAGAGTTATGTATAGAGGAGAATGTGACTGATTCTGTCTGGAAGGCTTGGAACAGGTTTCACAGAAGAAGGCACAATGGAGTTGGGTTTTGAAGGATGAATAGGAGTTTTATAGCCAGAGACTAAGAGAAGGGCATTTTAAGTAAGGGGAATAGCTAGGGCAAAGCCACAAACATCTCAAAGTGAGGTTTGTTTGGTTGAGTGATGGTGATTCAACTGGATGGCTGAAATATGGGGAAGTGGCTGGAATAGGCTGGAAAGACAGGTTCGGTCAGGTTGTGAAAGTCCTCGAATGCCAGGTTAAGGAGGTTCAGCATTTTATTTTGAGGGTAATGAGAGCCATGGAAGGTTTTAAGCAGGGAGGGGACATAACGCAATTTGCAGTGCAGAGATGATCACACAGTCAGACAGAGTGGCTGGACACAGAGTTGGGAAGCAAGAACATAGGTCAGGGCAAGGCAAGTTGCACAGAAGGCTTTGTGGTGTCTGTCCCTCAGTGATCCAAGTCCTAGGAGAGCTCATAGTCAAAAATGATCAATACTAATAATTTCATGGGTTCAACTTACTAGTTGGCAAAGGATTAGCCATGACCAATTGGCTGACCAACAGGAAAGTGGGCAGTTGTGGCATGCATGTGCATGTGGATGAGTTTGCCCTTATGCAAGTGCGAGGAGGTCCGGCATTATCTCCAAAACCTATAAGGGACTCACTGTTTTTTTTAAGGTCTGATAATAGAATTATGTGTATACTTTAAAGGAATTTTTATCTTTTAGATATACAACCTGAACTGTTTACAGTAAAAATAATATGATGTTTGATATTTGCTTCAGAATTGTCTGGAACAGGGTGGGGTGGGTGGGAGGCGGGTGGAGGTAGAGCATAAGCAAGATTGGCTAAGGACTGGTGTTTGTTGAGGCTGACTGATGGACACATGGGAATTCACAGTATTATCTGTCTGCCTTTGTAGAGGCTTGGCGGATTTCCATAATAGCATGTTTTTGAAAATGCAAGAGGCAAAACAGTTTGTAAGGAATGTTGCCATTTGTATAAAAGGAGGGGCTCTATGGACACGTATGCATACACACAAGCTACACACTGGTAGAGACATAGAATATTTTTGGAAGAAAGGTCAGCAGCTAGAAGGAGATGTACTCTTTTATACTTTAAAAGAAACTGATGCGGGGTGCCGGGGTGGCTCAGTCGGTTAAGCATCTGCCTTCGGCTCAGGTCGTGATCCCTGAATCCTGGGATCGAGCCCTGCATTGGGCTCTCTGCTCAGCGGGAAGTCTGCTTCTCCCTCTCCCACTCCCCCTACTTGTGTCCCCTCTCTCGCTGTGTCTCTCTGTCAAATTAAAAAGAAAGAAAGAAAGAAGGAAAGAAAGAAAAGAAAGAAACTGTTGCGTGTATTATTTTTAAAAGATAAAATGAAAGCACAAGGAAGAAACAAACCAGAATGGATCTGTATCCTATCACCCACTTTGCACGGTCCGGTCTCCCAACGGACATTGCTCTCGGATTCCCGATCCATAAGCTGCAGAAAACAGTACCTCCCTGCCCGGTGTGGCTGGAATCTGCCTGGAAATAATGTGTGCAAATTGCCTAGCCCAAGGCCTGGAACATGGAAGGTTCTCAGTAATCATGGTAATGATGGTGAAACTGCCAAATGCACGCTGTGAAATTGTATACGGGAAGGAGAGACCTACAGGGCTTTGGAAGGAACACACTGCGAAGTGTCCAGGTGTGACATCAAACTCATGCTCACCGTGTCCTTGCTACTCATTAGGCAGAGAGGCCTGGTTCCTGCCCCCAGCTGTCCACATTAATCAGATTCACCGGGTAATTGCTCCACTTCACCCGTCACTTCCTATGTGTGGACTACCCTCACATCCCCAGCTCCTTCCTCTAGGGATGAACCCGAAAGCTGACTCAGTCATTTTTACATGAGTTAATTTCTAGAATGAGCAGGAGGCAGACGTCCTCGAGGGCAAGAGAGGACTTTGTCGGCTCACGTTTCATAAAACTCTTCTACGGTGACGTTTAGGATATACGTGATCGGCCCACCCGTGCTCGAATTCCAGTCTGGGGGACGTTAGATGACCCCTCAGAGGGCTGTTTCGGATGGCTTGGGGGCCTCTGGCATTGTTTGTCTAGCACCCTGACATATACAAAACCCGAACTTTGGCCCGCTTTCTCACCCGTGAACTCCATCTCCCCCCCCCCCCCACCCCGGGGCCCAGCTTCTCTCACTCCGACCACAAGGCCTCCCCAGGGCCCCGGAAGGTGAAGGAGGGTCAAGCGAGGAATGGGGTTCTGAATCTGACGTTCAAAGTGGATGCCTCTCGAAGCCCGCAGCGAGGGTGGGGTGCCGTAAGCTGCCGCCGGTAAGAGAGTACGTCCTCTACGTCATTCATTTTTTTGTTAGAGAGAGCATTCTAAAATCATTTCCTTTCTCTCCAGAATTAACCCCACGGATTTGAAACGGGAGGCCCTTGGTGCACAGGGAACTTGGAAATGTATGTATCATTTGGAAAATGAAAGTGGTCTCAGGGGCTCGGGGTCTCTGGAGCGGAACTGTGGAAGGACACAACAGGTAATGGATACTGGGGTCACTCAGCCGTCGATAGCCACGCTCAGCAGCTCAGCGGGAGAAGGACCAGCTGAACAACCGGTCTGGCTTCAGGAACACGCAGAAAGTGGTAGGTGGGTTCCCTCCACCCGGACTAGCCCCACATAAGCCATTGTTAAGTGTTCGAAAGGAGCCCAGTCTGGGTAATTTTATACACCCCTCCCTGGGTAATTTTATATACATACATATATAAAATACACATATTCTATTATCTATATAATATATGATATACAATTATAGTTCTATAGTAAGTGCCAATATATGCTGAGTATTTACCATGTGTGAGAAACTGTGATAAATGCATTTTACATGCATTTATGCATTTAACCCTTACCACAATTTGAAGGAAATGCTGTTTTATTCCTCTTGTCCTGATGAAGCAGTAGAGTTACTAAGAGGTTGAGTAAGTCACGCAAGGTTGCACTGCTGACAGATGATTTGAAGGATGTAGGTAGGCTGGCTCGTAAACCTGTGTTTAATTTGCAAAAGGAACAGAAAAGAGAGGAATCTTTTCCAAGAGATCCTCAGGGTACTCTCAACGGCATCATCGCTGGGGAACAGCCTCACACCACCTGCGGGCTGGGTATGCCCACTCTTAGGTCTCTTTTGGTTGCAACCACAAGAACCCAACTCAAACCAGCTTAAGAGAAAAATAAGAGGAGAAATACTGGTGCCTGTCATTAAAACTACAGGCCAGGTTCTGGCTTCAGGCATGGCTGTCCCTAGGATATGGTTCCCCCAGCTGCCCCAGGACATCAGTGTCCATTGAGGAACTGATCTCTATGGTCATGGGAAGGAGATGCTCTGATAGACAGGACCGGGTCACTCCTGAGAACCAAATCATGTGGATTGCAGGTGGACAGTGGTGTGTCCAAAGGAAAAAAAAATCAAGGTGCCATTAACAGAAGAGAGCCTAAGGGAGCTGGGTGGGCCCAACTGAATGATGTCCACGCTTGCTTATCCCCGGGGAAGGAAGTGAAGAGTCATAGACAGGAAGTGATTGGCCCAGACTCCTAACTATACCCTTGGTGTCTAGCAACATGATAGTAATGGTAACACTATTTGTAACAGTAATGTAGTAGTGGTAGTAATATTCATATTCTTCTCAGGTTGTTATGAAGAATATGTCACTGTGTTTGACATATAGTAGGTGCTCATTAAAAGTTGCTACACTGAATGAGTGATACTTTTCATTAGCCAAAGGGTGCTGTGGTGATATTACCAGATTCTGCTCTGGCAGATCTGATCTAATAGGACAGTCTTTTCCCTTTTGGCATTAAAGTGGAGAACCAATCTCTATCTCAAGATCCTGAGCAACATAGGAGGAGAGGGGTAGGGGAAGTGGAGGGGATCTGCCTTTACAAGTCCTCCTAGATATTTCCCCACCAAAAGTCATACCTCCTGCAGACTCCCACACACTCTCAGTGGAAAGCTGCCTGCTCATTCCTGGGTGGGAGCAGCCGTGCAAACAAATTTCTTAAAAATGATTTCTTTACTTGCTCCAAGTAGAGCTCAAAAACTTTGCTGGGATTAAACTAATCTTTGATCCAGATTTAATGAAGGCACAAATACCTACATATGCCATTTGGATTTGAGACACACTCAGGAAAAGTGTCAGCAAAGCAATTTGCTAAGACTAATGAATGGCTTTTGGCAAAGGGGTTCAAAGCCAGTGTCAGAAAGAGCTTTGTTAGAGGCAGGGGAGAGGCTGACCAAGAGGACCGGCCTTTTCCTGCCTCATTCTCAGAGCAGACCCTCTTCAGTGCCAGACAAGGGGTGTGCATGGGAAGGGTGGGGGGCAAGCAAGCCCCAGCGCAGGGTGCTGTGCGGACGTGTGTGGGAGCAGCTGAGAAAGTCCCTGGCAAGTGGGGAGAGCACCCAGAGGCAGGATAAAGGAGGTGGCCCCAAAAGGAGGCTTAGGAATCCAGGCAACAGAAAGTGTCGAATAGATGGTCTCAGGACAGTGGCCGCCTTGGGGACAGGGCCCTCCCCTCTCTACATGCTCTCTTGTGTCTTAAATTTTGGACCACGTGCATGCGTACAACTTCATAAACCCACATTGCAAATACATGAGATGTGCTCTCTGTGCGCATGTGCACATGATGATGGATTCCGCCGTGCACACCTATATACGGAGTATAAGGAGCAAACTGCAAGGCTGGGCTTCCTGGAAGGAAGAGATTGCAATGGTGGAGGTAGGGGTTTCAGGGGAGCCTAGAATCATCTGTTCTGATTCATTTCTTTTAAGAAAAAGACTGAAAGCCAGTGCAAAATATTATGGGATGTGGGATGCTTTCATACTATTCTTTTGTTTGTTTGTTTCACGCTTTTCTTTCACGGGACCCAGGTGGGAGTCGTGGGCAGGCTCACTCCCTCTAGCTTCAATGTGCAAGGACTCCCACCCCAGGTCTTACTCCTCTCTTGGACTTGAGTGCATAGATGCACTAAGGAGCTTGGCCTTTGACCAGAAGAAGGTGGTCCCTCTGGGAAGGAGGGGGCTGGAAGGGAGAGAACCGGAAATGGTGATGGGAGAGGTTTGGCGGTCGTCTGTGCCCAAGATGGGGGACCAAGAACTGTGGCAGCTACAGGAGTGGGAAAGAGGGCTCCCCTCTGAACCTTCCCAAGATCCCCATGTCACTGGGTATAGTGAGGGAGACAGAGAGGGAGGGAAGGAGGCAAGTTAACAGAGATCTGGGAGGTCAGTGGGGACAAGCTACCAGGAGCAGAAAAGTCAGAAAAAACCTACCGAGTTGGAAATACACACGTGGCCTGGAAGAGGCAGCTCGGCCAGATTCCTGGCCTCTACACCCACATCAGATCCAAGGTAGGTGAGGGGAGAGCACAGTGGACAGGAGTTGTCACTCCTGCCCACACTGGGAATTTTCCTTTGCAGTTCCTTCACAGCAAGGCGTCTTTGTCCCCAGCCCTGGGACGTCATTCCAGGCTCCAGTAAATGGAACACTTCACACCCGCTCGGCCAAGTCCATTTAGTTGGAATACTCTCATACCCTTGTCAAAAGTGGTGCCAAGGTGTATAAACAGACCAATTTCTGGGATTGTTTCAATCTAATCATATTAAATTATTTGCTCTCTTGGCCTTGAGGGGGTTCCAAGGGAAAGCGATTGAAGTCAGGTCCAAAAATAGCTACCTTTGATTTCCAATCCTGGTGCTAACGTGGGTGAATGTCTTAGAGCTTCTGGTGCTGACGTCAGTGATCCAGAGATGGTCTGAGTCAGGGACTGAGGGGAGGGAGGGCAGGGAGGTGGGCACCGCCTCTGCTTATTTTTCTCCCAAAACCCCATGATGGGAAGAGACATTTTAAGGAAGGCTTTGAGCTATGATAGTGTCAAGTGCCAGCTGCCCCCACAAAGGGAACATAAATCAATGTCAGGATCATGGGTTGATTGGGAAGAAAGAGATTGTGACCAAGCCTAATAAGGGAGAAAGAGGCCAGAGAGGAGAAATAGTGCCTAAAACATGACACACTTTGACCACAGACACCAAAGGCCAATACATGTCAGTTAGAAGATAGTTGGGTGGGAAGAAACACAGTGTGTAGGAACACCAAGGCTTTGGAGTAAAGCGGATGTGGATTCGGGTCCTGTGAGCTTCCTATGTGACCTTCCGTAGGTTTCTGAATCTCCCCTAAGGCTCGGCTGTCTCCTCTGGAAAACATGAATCATAGGCATTACGCAGAGTTTTTGTCCTTTAAGGACATCTGGAGCATGCCTAGCTCTGGGTGTCATCTGCAGAAGGCAGGTATTTGAATGAATGTGTTCCCCTCTTTAGCCATTACAACATGGCTGCCTTGCACTGCTTTGGGTCCTGGGGCCTTTCCTAGTGCTTTGCACACTGTAGGTGTTCATTAAATGTTTACTGATTGAGTAGAAGGTGATTCTCAATCCATCTTACATGTATATAGTCCTGGTCTTTGGGGAATAGCAAACAAAACACAGGACAAAACAAAAGACATAGTCCCTCTAAAATTTGTTCTAAGCAGGAGTTGTGAGAAATGCACTGAGTTAAGTGCTTTGGAGCAGAGAATATATTAGCCAGTGGACTCTGATGGGGACATTGCTATGCTCATGCTCTCAGCCTGGGAGTTCCATCTTAATGTTATCAACAATGTCTGCACATTCCTACGTCTTCACTAGCTTTGGGAGAATGAGCACTAGTCATATTCCTGCCTGGTAGCTTCCAAGTTCCAGAGAGACTAGACCGGAAGACAATGTCACCTACAACCATGGGATTCAAAGGCAAATACCCAAGTCAGGACCGATCTCTTTTGATTTATCCAGCTATCTCCTGGGTATCTCTAGCTGGTGAGCTCATCACCTTCTCTCCCCAGCACTCCACATCTCAATAATTGGCATCACCATCCAACTGGTCACTGGAAAGAGAGGCATCCGTGAAACTGACAAGTTCTTATAGCATGCCTACTCCTGGGTATTGGGGTAGAGAAAGAGGCAGAACAAAACCTTACCCTCATGGGACTCACACTCTAGGAGGAGAAACATGACTCCTGTTTAGTCTGCCCCTAAATATGTTTGTTTGCAGTTCTCTTCTCTCCACTTCAAATGCCATTGTCAGAGTTCTGCGTTCATTGTCTAGACTAGTACAATACATCCTTGCTGGGCTCGGATCCTTTTCAACTCCCCCTTCCAACCTATTCTTGCAAGTAATCTTCACAGTATGCAAATCTGATCATGTCATTGTCCAGTTTAAAAATGGCCAATGGGTGCTTATTTGCCAATGGAATCAAGTCTAAACTTTTAGTCCTTTACCGTGAACTGAGAGGGTACAAACAGGTGGCATAAGGCCTGTATCTTCCAACAGACAATTTTGCTTGATGCCCACAATGTTGTCCTATAAGGTATTTAAGATAAAAATTGGTTACTGCTGCTTACATATTGGGAGGTGTCACCCAAGAGTTCAGATTTTTAGCTTTTCTTGAAAAATTCTAAGGTCTGGCACCATTGGGCCAGCATTCCTGCATGGTCACAGCTTTCTGGAGCCCATTAGCCTTGTCCACTGATACTGAGCTGGATATAAATGCTATTTATTCCTTGACACCTGATACCCTCTATTCATTTTTGCTGTCCATCTGGATCCTTCTAAGTATTAGAGGTTGGGCCCCTAACCTAACCTCATTTCAGCTTACCTTTTCAGCATCATTTCTTTTTTTTAAAATTTAATTTTATTTTTTCAGTGCTCCAAGATTCATTGTTTATGCGCCACACCCAGTGCTCCATGCAATAAGTACCCTCCTTAATACCTACCATCAGGCCCACCCATCTCCCTAGCCCCCTGCCCTCCAAAATCCTCAGATTGTTTCTCAGAACATCATTTCACTCGGTTCATGATCTATGTTCTGGTCTCACTGAGCCACTGTGGTCTTTCTTGCCTATATGCCTCTACTCATGCTCTCCCTTCTGCCCTTCTCCCTCAGCACCCGTGAGTAGATGTACTCAAGGCTCACCTCTCTCCTGGAAGGCTGTCTCCCCACTCCTCTGTACCTCTCACTCCCAGGGCACTGTATTAGCCCTCCCACTATTTGTATATGGATTTGTTTGAGTTCCCTCCCAGCGCCCAGCCCTTTGTGGGGGGATGGGGAGGAGCAATGCTTCTTGTTCATTCCACAAATCTGTACCAAGTTTCTACAGTGTGTAGTTCCCAGACGTCAGCACTGTGGTGAACAAGTCCTTGTTGCTGTGGAGCTTATATTTTGATGGGACAATGTCAATCAGTAAACGCATAGGTTTATTTCAGGGAGGCTTAAGGTCTGCAGATTACGCATAGCAAAGGGATATGATGAATGATGACGTGAGAATGAGGGATGGCACTCCTATAGCAAAGGTCGTGCGGGAAGACCTTCTGGGAGAAGGGACATATGCAAAGGTAGCAGGGACATATCACGAGAAGGAACTAAGCCTTGGGAGGTGTGGATTTTGTAGTCCTGGCACAGAGCAGGTGTCAGGAAATATTTGAGGAATAAATAGAGGGCTGCATGAACCCATTTCCCCTATACGCATATGCAAATGTGGAAAGATAATGATCACATTGTATAATCACATACTATAATAGGCTGGGCATTAAAAAAATTAGATTTTGCAGTTTCATTAGCTGAGCTATTATGAGTCCCAGGTCCGTGCCCAGAAAGCCAGATGGAGGGTCCACACTGACCTGTGAGTCCAGACGCCTGAGCTGTTATCACTTAGGATTGCGTTTGACTACAAGTAACAGAAGACTTGACTCCCAGTAGCTTAAATTGTAAAAATATTTATTATATACTCAACACTAGTGTTCTTAACACTTTTTATGCAGTGGCAGTCCAATGAAGTCTATGAACTTCTTCTTGGGAAAAAAAAATTACTGCTGGAATAAAATGCACACAATTACAAAGAAACCAATTATATTAAAGTAGATTCATCAATATATTAAAACTGAATTTATCACGCAGATATGTGCTTCTTTGCTAACTCATTAGATAACATAATCTAGTGGCAGTTCGAACTGCTACTGAAACTTTGTAGTAATGATGAACATAAAGGAAGTTTTAAGATATCTGCTTCAATTATAATTATTACATGAAAATACCTATGTTTTCTATGTGTAGCCATGGCTGGCAGCATAGGGGTCCCTCAGAGATGCCCATATCCTATTCCCAACACTTGTCAACATGTTACCTTCCAAGGCAGAAGAGACTGTGTTGGTAGGATTAAATGACTCCTTTTAAAAAATTTTTTTTCAAGTTTTTATTTATTTATTTGACAGAGAGAGACACAGCAAGAGGGAGAACACAAGCAGGGGGAGTGGGAGAGGGAGAAGCAGGCTTCCCACTGAGTAGGGAAGCCCGATGTGGGGCTTGATCCTAGGACCCCGGCATCATGATCTGAGCCAAAGGCAGACACCTAACGACTGAGCCACCCAGGAATCCCAGATTAAATGCTTCTTGAAATGTGGGGGGAGAATCCTGGGTTCCAGGGATGGGCTCAGTGTTATCACAAGGTCTTTGTAAAGGACAGAAGAAGGCAGGGCTGAGTGACTGAGTCAGAGTAAGAGTTATGACAGCAGGAGCAGAGGCCTGAGTGACTGGATTCACAGGCTGAGGAATGCGGGTAGCTTCTAGGAAGGCGGAAAAAACAAGAAGATAGATCCCCTCTGGTCTCCAGCAGGGCAGCCCCGCTGACCAACTCTGGGTTTCTGACCTTGAGGCTGTAGATTTGTGTTGTTTTAAGCCACTGAGTGTGTGATAATTTTTTTAAAGCAATTATTATTATTATTAAAGATTTATTTATTTATTTTAGAGAGAGAGCACAGGGGGAGAGGCAGCAGGAGAAGAAGAGAGTCTTAAGCAGACTCTGCGCTGATCACAGAGCCTGACGTGGGGCTTGAGCTCATGACCCTGAGACCATGACCTGAGCTGAAATCAAGAATCAGACACTTAACCGACTGTGCCACCCAGGTGCCCCAGTCTGTGATAATTTTTTATAGCACCAGTAGAAAACTGGTACCTGTTTTAGGGTAAGCTGTAACAAATACCTAAAAATGGAGATGTGGTTTTGGGATTGGGCAGTGACAGAGGCTGTAGGAATTTTTACTGCACGATAGAGAAAGCCTAAATGGCCTTATGAGGGCTGTGAGTAGAGATACGGATGTGAGTAAGGACCCAGAAGAAAGTGAAAGGCATGGGGGAGAACAACTATATGGTTTAGAGAATATTTAGATTATCATAAACAGACCATTGTAGGAATGTGGATATGAAAGGCATTCCTGAGGAAGCCTCAGAAAGGAAGGAGAGCTCAAAAGCAGGGTCCTTGTCATATCTCGGCAGAAAGCTTAGCTGAGTCCCATCCTGCATTTCTGTGGAAAACAGAGCTTGGAAATTATGACCTTGAGTATTACAAGCAGAGCCTGGAAGTGGCGAACGTAGATACATATATTTTTTGCTGTGGAGATTTCCTAGACAAATTTGAAGGCGTGTCCTAGTTTCTTCTTGCTGTTCACAGGAAACTATGAAAGGAAGGAGAGGGAAGAATGGTCACACAGAGAAAGGACCCAGGACTTGATGACTTGAAAAGCCCTCAGCTTCTTCAGATGCTAAAAGATGCTATCAAAGGATACCACCATTGGATCTGCTGAGGGGAAAATGTGCTCTGAAGAGAAAGCCGAGGATATAGCTAACGTTTTGCTGGTGCCTCAGAAGTTTCCAAAGGTCAGAGTGGGCAGTCGTGGGGAGGGTTCTTTGAAAAGATTAGGCGTGGAGCTCCTGGATCCCCTCAGCCATCACAGCAAAAGCCAGGAATGAGGTTAGAGTTATCCAAGAAAGATCTGGTGGCAGGGGTGGGGGTGGGGGTGGGGGGTAGCTGGGGGTGGCGGGGGGGCGCTTGTCTAATGGAGTGAATTTCTATGACATACATAGTAGACTCACAAGCTTACATCAGCAGAAATGTTGCCATTTTGGACTGGCAGTCCGAAGATGAAATAAAAAGAGACCATCAGACTCCCCAAAATGCTACAGGCAAAAAATAGGATGATAAAAGGGCTCAGTTGCAAATACTTGCTCCTCTTCAAGAAAAAGGGAGAATGATTCTGAGGGAGAACCCCCAATTCAGAGGGGAGGCCTTGAACCACAAGGGATATTCCCAGACCTTAAAACCTCATATATTCCTAGCCTGGTTTTAAAATTGCTTGGGACTGGCCACTCCTTTTTCTCTTCCTTTTTTTTTTTTTTCTTTCCCTTTTTGAACAGGATTGTCTATAACTGGTATCCCATGCCTGGCTCATCCTTGCATTTTGGGAGCAGATAAGTTGTTTTCTAGTTTCATGGGTCCAGAATTGGAGAGGAATTTTGCTCCGGGATAGATCACACCCACAATCTCACCCGTACCTGATTTAGATGATGAAATTTGAGACTTTTAAGTTGATAAGATTTAGATGAGATTTTTGAACTTTGAGTTGATTCTGCAATGGCTTCAGCCATTTGGGGATGTTGGGATGGGTTGAATAAACTCATGAGGAATGGAGGTGACTCTTGGGGGTGGGGGCAGAGGATGGACAATACAGTGATAAAGTTCCAGTACTAATGCTACTACTGTAGATTGTTGCTTATGTTCATTATGGAAGAAAGTATGAAATTTCAGTTAGAAGTTTATGAAAATCATGACGGTAATTTTTTTCCCCAACCAACTTTATAAACCCTTATGTTAAGAATCTCTGCCTAGGAGCAGATGGTCTCTCAGAAGTGGCAGGTTCTTTTTGCTTCCCCATTGTTGGGTGAGTAGACCAAGTTTTCCCTCATGGCGCAAGATGGCTGCTGCAACTCCAACCATCACATTTTTATATACCAGCCTCCCAAACTGGAAGGAAAGAAAGAAGGATGAAGGGAAACAAAATGGAAGGACTTTTTCTGTGAGGTACTTTTACCTGTCATTGGGAGTGAAATTTTTCCTGAAAGTACCCAGTAGACCTCCTCTTTTGTCTCATGGGTCACATGCTCAGTCTGGTATGTGACTGCTGGCAAAAGGGAATTAGATTATGTGATTGGCTTAGACCAGGGATCAGCAAACCTTTTTTAGTAAAGGGCCAGATAACAAATATTTTAGGCTTTATGGGCCATATCATCTGTGTTGCTCCTGCTCACTTTGCTGCAGGAGCAGGAAAGCCACCATGGACAATATGTAAACACAAGGACGGCTAGTGTTGTCAGATTTACCAAACAAAAATACAGGATGCTCAATAAATTTAAGCTTCATGTAAATAACAAATGCTTTTTTAGTAGGAGCATGTGCCATACACTATTTGAGACATACTTATCCTAACAATAATAAATACTAAAGAATTCATTGTTTATCTGAAATCCAGATTTGACTGAGGTGACTATCACAGTGACCAGCTCATGTTGGTTTGCTAGGAGCATTCTTATTTTCAGTACCAAAACTCCAGAGTTTAGGGAACTCTCTCATTCCTTGGCAAACTGGGATGGTTGGTCAACCTACCAATAAAACTCTGTGGACGCTGCAATTTGAATATAATATAATGTAATTTAATTTAATATGATTTTCCTCTGGTTTTCCATATAAATCTCAAGTTCATTTCATAATCATTCTTCTTTTAATTCTTTTAGCCGTTTCAAAGTATGTCAAACACTTTTAGCTCACAGGCTGTACAAAAACAGGCAGGGGGATGAGTTTGGACTGTGGTCAGTAGTTTGCTGATCCTTGGCTTAGACCATTTGTGATTCATCCCCTGGGGATGGATGTATTGCTACTCAAACAAAATTAGGGCCCTGTTAGCAAGGAAGGCAGGGAATGGCTGTTGGGAGGTAACAAAAGATGTCTGCCAATGAGCAGACATCTCCTTTTCTGAAGACCTGGGTCTTTAGCTCTTGGAGAATGCCGCTGGCGTTGGATTACTCAACCTTCACCTCTCAGGCATCTCTTTTGCTTCTCAAGCTTGTGTGTTTCCCATAGAGGCTTTTAAAACAAACTAGGGGTGTTCTACACCTGGAAAAAAAAATCTGCGCCTCTTCTTTAAATGTGTAAACTGTGGTCTTGAGCAAGTCTGTTCCTTTCTCCAGGCTGTGTAGTTCTCTGAGCCCTCCCTAGCTCAGCTTGCCCCAGTGGGAGAAGAAGATATATCCAGTCCGCGAGAGTGTTGAGTTTTCATAACCTAAATGGTGCAGGTCTCTGTCGATGGTTTCATCAAATGACATACAGACCCCGTAGCATAGTACTGGTCTCCATTTTTCCAGAGAAGGACTTTGAAACTCAAGCAGCTGCCCTTCTTTTTTCCTGCATCCTGTCTGCCCCACTGTGTTACTGGTCTCCACCCTGGAGGATCTAGAGGGAAGAAAGTTATACGTTCCAAAATAGTGTAGATCCTACTGTCCTTGCTTGTAAACTCCCAAACGAACAGAACTCCAGATGGTGCCTGTTTATCTGTGGTTCTAACCCAATTAGGACAAATTATCATTTCTTTGGTTTGATGTGTCTCCTGGGCATCCTTAAACAGTCAACAAAAACCGCATGAAGTTTGCATTGTTTCAGCTTTTCCATCAGCAACTTTTATGATCAGATTTAGAAATTGGTTGTAAAAACCTGGCTTCAGACCCCAACTTGGCAATATCAGACAATTCAGTTCTTTCCTGTCCAAAATTTAGAAGAATTCCCCTCTAGGCTGTCTAAAGAGAGAAAAAGGATGAGTGAGACGCTAAGTTTCTTGGCCTTTAAAAGGCCTTTCTTTTCAAAGGGAGTATGCTGGTCCTTCCCTTGATACTGAGGAGAGGCAAATAAATGACCAGAAGGGAGAAAGCAAGTGGCCCTCACCAGCTTCTCCTTCTGGCTTTTTGAGTTTTAAGGTGAATGATCCCACGCCTGTGCAGTCAAGATCCTGAGAAGAAAGGTCTTGCGTATTCAGTGAGTAAGGAAGGCTGGTTAATGAAATAAATGGTCACACTGAGCAAAGCTGAGCCTTTGTTACCCTTCCTGGAGCAGCTGATTCCTGACAACCGCAGATGGGTTTTGAGGAAATACCATTGCATTGAGACACGGTGGTGTGTCCCCTGCCTGTCCACAGATGGCTGCCCAAATCGCTCTTGCTCGTTCCTTTCCCAAGATGTTGTCAGCTCTTTTTTTTTTTCTTTTTTTCCTCCTTCATCTGGGTCACGGTGGGGGAGCAGTGTGGATGACCCCGAGGGACATGTCCACATCCTCGCTTCCTAGAGTCTCTGAGTGTTCAGGGGTGACTGGGTTCATTCCTGCTGACCCATCATTCCTTCCCAGGATGCCCTTCAAGAGAAACAAAAGAAGGGTCCTGTGAGGTGTCAAGTCACGACTCGTTCTTTGCCCAAAGAGAACCTTCTTCACCAACAATTACCACATCATCATAAACACTCAGGAGAGACATGATGTAAAAATGAAATTACTGAAAACATTTTTGGACCAACACTTGGCTTTATATAAACTCACAGACAATCCTATAAGGCACTCAAGCAGATTATGGGTTTGAGCAAAGCTGGAAAATTGCTGCCATTATATTGTTATTATTAACACCTTGTAATTAGCCCTAAGGAATCCCAAAGTTCTCTTTCTTGATTTGGCTTTAATGAAGGAAAATTGCTACCTTTGCAAGTTGGATGGCGCCCGTTCTGATTAACCTTAAGTATATAGGACTATTATTTTGAAAATGTTTGCTGTCATGCGAATATTAGCATTACATACAACTGGGAAGGGGTTAGGGGTGGGGAAGGTGGAGAGGAGGAGGAGGTCCTCTCTTCTCTTTTCCTCTCCCCCGCCTTCCCCCTCCCACCCCTGCCCCACCAAGGAAGGTGAATCACGGGCTTACTTCGGCTGTGGTCCTTGCTTGGAAGATCAAGAATGAAAGCCCTGTGAAGGCCATGACCGCAATTCCTCGGCCTTTGCCAAGCTCCACTGGCAAGACTGTTGGCTGCCAGCTTCTCAACCTGTTGATTGCACAGGCTGGTGGGGTAATTGTACGAGGTGGTTTTACCATTACCTTGTGAGTGACCCTATGGGGATGAGATCATACGGGAGTTAGCACCTAGTGCAATAAAGCGGGTTTTATTTGCATGTCCCAGAGCTCTCCAGAGGCCCCTTCTGCAGCCTTCACAGGCACCGTGTCTCCAATGAAACGCCGCCAACATTAATAAAAGATCCCTCTATATACCCCTCAGCTCCCCTCCCACAGGCAGTACACTATTTTCATTACCTTCTCTGGGAAAACCATACATTAAAGAGAACTCGTTTGATCTTATCTGTAATTAATTTGTATTTTGATAATATAGAGGAGGAATTTTTACATGTGATGACTTACCTGTTCATTATTTTCTCTTTTGAACTCCTGTGACCGCTTAATAATTCAAGCTGGAGCGCGGTGGATTATGACATTTTCCCCACCCACCTTTCAGGAAGGAGAAGGTGTTGCCTCTCACATGGAGACAAATTGCTTTAAATAATGACTTTGTGCAAAATTAGTCATACATAATTGAAAAATTCTATAGATGAATACCAAAGTAACTTGAGATGATCAGTTTACAGAGGTGCTTGAAGCATGTCTTCCTGGGAAGCTGCTCTAACCTAGGAGCTTGGCAACTGGCTACATTTATTTTTTTTCTCCCTCTTCCTCCCATTTCCCCGTAAGAAGGTGAAAAGGCTCATTTACAGGAAGGGATGGTGCAGCAATATGTATGCGGAAGCATCACGATGGCGACGAGAATTGTAGCAGTAATGGTAGTAGTGGTAATCTCATGAAAGGGACTGTTGTCCCCCGGGGTGCGAATGGAAGGGACGGCGTCTTGGAGTAGAGATTGCAGTATGCCGAGGCTTCTCGAAGCTCACTGAGAAGCGGTGACACATAGCTCGTATGCTACAAAGAACCGAAGTCTAGAAAATGCCGCAGACCATTTGACATCTGGTATACCACCCTGAATGGGTATTCTTGATGCAAAACACATTACAGTAAACGTCGCCTCTTTTTGCAAAGTGGAGTTGGCTCCTATGCGTTCAGCTCCCCAGGTTGAGACTGAGCTGTCTGGCCTCACATGGACACACCTGGGGCTGAATCCCACTTTTTGTCTCTGACCTTAAACCATCCAGCTGGCAGGGTTTTGGCGAAAAAGAGGAAGCCGATTGACTGATGGGAGCCAGTGCCTGGCACGTTCTAGGTACCCAACACATTTCATTGCTTCCCTCTCCCCCGGCAGGTTGAGTGAGCTGGACAAAGGCAGGGCGAGGCCTTTGTTAGTGCCACTCCCTCCCACAGGCCTGTAGGGAAGTGTTTAATCTCCCGGTCTCAGTTTCTCTCAGTGATAATGGGATAATAAGATGTGACGGCTGCCCATCTGTCAGGGTAAGAGGAGAATTAATGAGTTAATGTTTATAAAGTGCTTTGAGATCTCCCTCTGAAAGTCTCTTCAGATGTATTTTATTGGCATATTAAGACTTCTATCATCTGTGGGAAAAAAATCCGAATAGAAAAACATAATCATAACTCAAAGGAGCTAATGAGGATATTATGAGTGTAAATTCGCCACCTCATTTGCTTGTTTATGGGGTGGTTTCAGATGAAAAGGAGCACGCCTGTCCTGGTCCTCGGTGTGTGGCAGTGTGTTGGGACCTGGTTCGAACACCTTGATGCTCTCCAGGAGAAGGACTGTTTCTGCAGCAGGGGAGAGAAAATAAAACAGAGGTGCCCGCCAAAGTGTGAATTTGTTGAGGGGAAAGATGACACATTTTCTGTCTTCTGAGTGTTGTCTCGTATTGACTTACTTAATCTTTCATCATTAAATGATGAGAAAAGTTACACATTGCTCACCTCAGTCAAAATTGCATTTGGAGGCTAGAAATCATTGGTTAGTATGAAATGAAACAGCTAGGAGTAGAACAGGTTTGGTCTGAGTGAACTTGAACATCCCTAAAACACAGTGTTTCTCAACCTTTTTTTCATTACTCTCCCCCTGATGAGACTTATGGAGATTTTTTCCCGCTAATCTCTGAAACCCCTACCCCTAGGAAATTGTAGTATCTTATACACACTGTCTATTTGTTTTATGTATGGGATATCTGTTTGTGCTTTATACATTAAAAGAATACTATTTTCTTTTCACTCTCCTGACTTCAACCACCAGTATGCACACTCATGGGGACAATCTCAACTCCGTTAATAAGGTGTGCTGTGGCATGGGATGACTTTTCATTTGCTAACAAGACCCCAAGTCTTAACTTGGCCTCAACTTTGTTCTCATGCCCACCACCCCTGACAGGCATTATTGATTATAGGGAAAACTTGAAAAGGACCCTAACAATTCAAAGTCAAGAATTGGTTAAATAAGTTATGGTGTGTTTATAACATGGAGATCTTTATGACTAGTACACACCTGATCTGTGTTGGATTGCAGAGAACAGAGGGATTTGAGGGAAACAGCAGGCTGTCCAGTGGTCCATTATGTAGATACTTCTAGAAAAGGCCTCGCATTTTACCTGCTGGTGTCATTGTTGGCTTGCAGAATTAGGAGGGTTTCTCTCTCTTGTAGTTTCAACTGTGCTTTTTAATTTTTCTATAAAACATATATAATTACACATTTAATATGGAGAAAGTAAAAAAAAATTAGAACCTTCACACTAAGGATTTCTGGAGACCGTCATGTTCATGGTGAATAGTGGTGGTCCAGGCCTTCCATCTGGTGAGGGGCTCACGTGGCCTCCTGGGTCTTCACCAGAGATGACACCCTTTGGCCCATTCTCCTGCCTGATAAGTCATTTGGATTTCCCTGAGACAACAGCTTGGGATCCTCCAAGTCCAGGTCTTCATCTAAGAAGGCACGGTTGGACCACCCTGCTGAGCAAGTTGTCTGAAATGTCTGCCTGAAGCGAAACAATGAAGAGAGGCGAGTGTTGGAGAGTCAGTGTCCTCCCCCTGGACTCTCTGGGGTCTCTGATGGGCCCTGCTGGAAGAGTAAGAACTGGGCAGAGCTCAGCTTAGCCCCCCAAAGAACTGGGTCTTCTGAAGCATTCTTCGGCATTTCTCCTACAGGCTGGGTCCAGATATCAGACCATTGGCCATCAAATGGTTGTTGACTGGTTCTTCATCGTATCTGTTTAGCACTCAGGACCGCGCTATGGTACACAGTAAACAGATGTTTTCCAGGTGAATCAAGGAAGGTATTGGGTGTTGGGGTAATTAATATCTTTGTGAAAGATTCGACAGGCCTAGCCAGCCATGGTGCCGGCCACAGACATAGCTCTGAATACAAACACATCTTTTGAAGAATTTAAGAAGCAGAAGAAGTTTCTCTCAAGTGTTGTTTTTCGTACTATGAGAACATTGAGAATTATGAAACCTATTCTATGCCCCTTCTTGACTTTAGTTTCTTTCTACTTTGGGACGTTTGTACTTGCCGCAGATTCTCTCCGGAACTCATGCCCTCCTGACAATTTGTTGCACCAGCCCCTCCTCACTGCCGCATGACTTCTCCAGGGACTCCCTTCTGACCCTCTCCATTAGGCAGGGCCCCCCTGTTAGCTCCTCTCTGAACTCCCTGCATTCCCTCCCCATCGCCTGGCACTTATCGCAGGTGTAATTATATAGTTATATGTGCAATTATCTAATGATATTAATAACTAGCATTTAATGAGTACTTACTAGGCACCCAGCACTGTGCTAAATGCTTTAATCTTGAGTTCGTCATTATCTAGTCCTCGGGACAATAGGATGAAGTACTATTATTATTGTCATTTTACAGAAGAGGAAACTGAGTCTCAGAGGACTTAACCAACTAGCCTGAAGTTGCACAACCAGTTAGTAGCAGAGTCAAGATTAGCTTGCAAACCGCGTTCTCCCCAGAGCCGACTCAGGGAGCTTCTGTAGCAGAGCTCCCGGATGTGTGGTGTATGAGGACAAATCCAGACAGTAAGAAATTAGGAGTTTCTACATGAAAATACAGGTGTCTAATCTCTCTTGGAAAATCGAAAGATCCAGCAACCTAGGCTCTACCCCTTTGTGAAAGTGAGTGGCTGCTCTCCCATTCTAGGGGACACATGCTCTCCAGTTTCTTGCCTGCTCCCATCAGCTCTCTTTTGGCTTTGGGGACTTGGCTGCTTGCATCATTCATTGACTATTCATTCTCTCTGAGCTAGGTTCAAGGCTATGCTCAAGGATTTTGCAGTGTAACTGGGAGACAGGCCTATAAAGTCACTTATGGGACAGGAGATGAATTCAGCAATCTGAACAATATGGCTGCTGCTGTGGAAATCCATAACTGAGCCTGGTGCATGGCAGGTTTAGGGAGAGGTGTCAGCCTCCACATGAGGAGGTCTTTGAATGGAGACTTGAGAGATGTCATGAGCTTTCCTGGAGAGGTGAAGGACAACTCCTTGAGCAGAGAGAGTAGCATATATGAAAAGTCATGAAAATAACACACAGTAAGTTCTTAGAACTTCAAGTAGTCTAGGATGGGCAAGACCAGGAAAAGGGGGAGAAGATGAACACTGAGCCTGGAGAAAGGGGAAGAGTGATGACAAAGGACCTTGGGTGCTAGAGCTGTCCTGGGGGAGGGTCACAAATTCTGGGGCTCTCCTTCTTCTGGGCACCCAGTGGGATTGCTCTTTTCTGCCCCCTTGGACATCAGGGGGGTCACAGGACTCTCTGACTGATTAAGTGAGTGGAAGTAACACATGTTGTTTCAGAGTCAAAGTGTTGAGTCAGTGCCCAGTGCACTACATTCCCTTTTCCTGCCTCAGTGTCATGTGGGCACACGTGGAGATGGAGATTTGTGAGCCTGAGTGTCTGGATAGCAGAGGAGAAGACCCCTTCCCTCCACTCCCAGCCCCCACCATCAACCTGCAGTGGGCCAGTAGCCCTTGTAAGAATGAGCTTGTCGTGTTCACTGACATTTGGGGATTGTTTATTAATACAGCATGACGCGGCCCATGCTGCCTGATCCATCCACCCAACTCAGGAATGTAGAATTGATTCTGTGATTCAAAAAATCCAAATGTCCATTTCCCTCTAGGGACAGTGCAGAGAACTCAAATGACTTAAGTGTCATGGGCAATAGAGGAATGGCCCACCCATCCAGGGCCCCCCCACAAGTCCAAGTAAGTGGGGCTGGCAGCTTCTTTCTATTTCTGAAAAATGTCATGTCCTTTTGCCTCTCCATGTCTTTACTCATGTTGTTGCCTCTCCCTTGACTCCACCTGAAAATTCCATGCCTCCTTCAGGTGCAATTTAAATGCCATCCTTGAATGTAAATATTCCCCATACCTGTAGCCATGGCCCACCAGGTGTTGTGCTGTAAGAATTGTCACTATTTCCAGGAGAGATGACACACTAAAATGCCTTCTGGGGCTTAGTAAGTCACAAATGTGAGTGAGGGGAGTGGGTGAAGCCCGCTACAGTGGAGGAACACAGGCCCTAGCTCCACCCACGGACACATGGCTCAGCTCCAGCTAGTCAGGACCAAGTGGGAATACAGGTCCTAATCCATCCCCATCTTCTGATATTTTAAGAGAATCATGAAATCTACAATCACAAGAAAGCAAAATTTTTTCTTCTTTCTAATTTTAGCCCTCAGGCAGCTAGTGTGTATATTGGGCTGTGGGAGTAGGGGCTATGAGTGGATTTGTAAAACCAAGAGGGGTTGGTGCAGACCTTAGAGTTGACAAGATCCTCAGATAACTCTCCAAAGAGAAATGGAGGCAAGGAATGAGGAATGAAAGGAGGAGAGGGACCCTAGAGATATGTGAGGGGTAGAATCACCAGGACTTGGTACCTTGATGAAGGTGGGGAAACCACCTCCCAACTGAGGGTCCACAGGGTAGACAGCATGATCTAAGGGGGAGATGAAAGATCAGCTTCAGGCAGTGGGTAGAAGAGTGTCCAGGTGCTTCCTGAAGCCCTTTCCAACTCTACATCTCTATCCCTGATCCTTGATTGAGGGCAGGCACTGGGTTAGGATCTGGGGGTACAAGGTGCTAAATACCTGGACTCTGTCCTCCAGGAGCTCTTGACACAAGATTGTTTATCAGAATATTGTTCATCAGGAAACACAACATCACAGTATCTTTAACAAGACAGAGGTGTATTTCTCTTGCATGAGGGAATCCTGGAGGCAGACAGAGAGTCCAGAATGGTTGGACAACTCCATGATTATCAGGGACCCAGGCTTCCGGGTTCTTGCTTCTTTGCCATCTTTATCATGTGACTTCCATCTCATGGTACAAGATGGCTGCCAGAGCTACATCTATCACATCTGCATTCCAGCCAGTGGGAAAGGAAAAAAAAAAAAAAGAAAGAGAGAGAGAGAGAAAGGGAAGAACACTTCTCTTTTTGTGCCATTAGCCACAACTTAGGGACATGGTCACACTGAGTTGACAGGGAAGCTGAGAACTATCTTTATTTCATGTGTCCAGCTATAATCAGAGCTTCTGGTCCCAAAGGAGAAGGGAAGAACAAATATTTTTGGGCAAGTAGCAGCCTTGGCCACATATGCAGCAGAATATAATCTTGCTGACTAGGGTATTGGGGGGACCGAGTGTCTTTTGCAGCCCCGGGCACTTGGTCCGCATCACAGAACAAGAGGCCCAAGTACAGGTCAGTATCTCAGCAAATTTAGCAAACAAAACCTTCATCATGATGAACCCATTAGTGATAGAGGGGACTGGGTGATGTTCAGGCAGCTCTGGCTTCAATAGCTGGTCTCGGCAGGGGCCAGTGGAAAGAGCATGTTCAAGAAGCCTGAATAAAGATGACGACACGCGTGCACACATACTGACACCCCTACCCCCTGCCATCCTGACAAGTCAGTGGGTGCGATTAGGAAGTCAGATGGACCGGCTTGCACCTTCAGTGCCACCAACTTGCCGTGCGACTTGGTCAAGTCACTTCGCCATCCCAGAGGCTCAGTTCGAAGCCAGGAATTGCATGTCTGTAGTGTCGAGTACGTGAGCACAACCGGCCTGGGCTACCGCGTGCCACATTATTGGTTTCCTTCTTTCTTTCATAGCAGTTTAACCAAAACATAATCATCTGTGGGTTTTTCTGGGAAGACAGAGTTTGATTGCAGCCCTGGCATTGGAATTAATGGGTGATGTGACTAGGAACCCCTAGAGACAAAGGGCTGGCTCATTTCATAACATGAACATACACTTGATGACCTTGGCCATGAGGATTGTTCACTTCAGCTGAAATTTATTGCCCTGGCCTGGGCTCTGTCTGAGAAACACCCAGCAGAGGCACCAACACATGGTTGGCTACATTTGGGATTGGAAAATAGATAACAAAGCTGTCAATACTTCTGCAAGGAAGGATGTGTATGTCACCTGTAACTAAACGGGGGAAACCCTGTAACCGTTGTTAGGAAAAGCAAAGTCATTAGCCACCTCTGTGCCTCAGTGTCCCTTGCACCCTGGTTATAGGGCAGGAGGGGACAGCTGAAGAATTGGGAGGTGACACATCACACTAGATCTTGCCTTAGAAAGTTTGTCCATAAAGTCAAAGGTCTATGTGGCCCAGGCAGAGAGCTTTGAGGTTTATGTGGAGCTATGTTGTGGATAAGCTGACAGCTGGGAGGGGCGGCCTTGGGGTGGGGTGCCACGTTACACTGGCCATCGTGGGACTGGGGAGTCAATTACAGGAAGACGGGTCAGGTGCTTCCCAGGGGAAGGGCCTGGTGACTGTCACCTGTTGGCAGCCTGTAGAACTGCTCAGAGAGGTTGGGTCTTCCACCACAGGACACACTGTTGAAACTGCTAGGTCCTAGGCCCTGGCATCCCAGGGACCCCCCCATCTCCTTGGAGCTCGTTCCCTTGGAGCATGAGGACCAGCTCTCCTCCCATGGGCTGGAAGACATGGGAGAAAAAATCAGACAAACCATTGTGTCAGGAACATGGCCAACTCAGGAAGAAGGCAACACTTTCTCAGATCTCCAGAGAGCCGAGGCCATTCACTCTTGTCCCCGGGGACAGGGCTCATTCTCTCTGACCTGGTCTCTCAGGGAATACCTCCCCTTTCCCTCTGCTGCACAAGATTTATAAACCCTGGAGTCAGCCTCCACGAGTCAGCCTGCTGGTCCCCATCCTCCACTTAACATGGGCCACAAGTTGATTTACTTCTGTCTGGAAACCTCTCGTCTTGCTCTCCTTTTGAGTTCCCAGGGCTGGAATCCATCTCTCCCCTTCTCCTGGGCTGTCGGGGGCTGTCGGGGGCTCTCACTGGCCTCCCTGCCTCCTGGGCAGCCCTCTCCAACAGCCTGCCTTCCACACCTGTCACGGGGGCATGTCTCTAGAGAGCTTCTGAACACTAACTCCTTGCCCTTTTCCTAGCCAATTTATTTTTAAGTCCTACCCTTTTCTCTTTCAGGCTCCACAAATGATGTGCATAAGAAACGCTTCTTTTATAAAAACATCAAAAGACACCTCTGAAAAGAGGTTCAAAAGTTCTAATTTCTCTCAGTTGCCTCATTTAAATCCTTTCTCCTCCATTGATCGCCATTCATTTTTGTGTGTTCTTACTGATTTTTTTTTCCCCCTCTCTGCTTCTAATTTCATATAAACCCATCTCGTCTGGGAGTTTTAGACATCTAAGTGGGACCACACCACGCATTCTGTTCTACCGTGGGCGGTTTCCCCCAAAAGACACCAGCCTCTGGACACCTCTTCACGTCAGCACACAGGGCCCTCTTCGTGTCTTTCATGTGCCCAATATCCCAGTATTCAACCGGCAGAGCTGAGGGCATTCGAGTGGTTTATACGTTGTAGCTGTTTAAATGACACTTGTCAAAACATCCTTAAGGCACACCCTTCAGCCCGCACCTCTGTGTGTGCGTGTTTTGGTTGGGCTGATTCCTGGGAGTGGGGTTTTGCTGAGTCAGAAGATGAACTGTGTCTCTGAGGTGTGGCTGCGGGGACCCCGTTTGCTGAGAGTGCTCCGGTGCTCTGCCCGAGCTCCTTCTCCACACGCCTGATCCGGCCTCCTTCCCCATACGCATCCCCCATGCCTTGAACCAGCCCCACACATCTCCATTATCTCAATTCTTTGAGCTCTTCCAGGCCACCCTGAATGTCCGCCTGTTCCTCATCTGCCTGTCTGGCTCCCCCTTATAAATTAAGACAGAGTTACATGTCACTGTCTCTGAATCATCTTTTAAAAAAAAACAAAAAAACGAAAAACAAAAAACCAACAACCCGGCTCTGAATGTTCTGAAGGTCTGGGTCTTATTTACGTCTCCATCCACGGTGCCCAGTACTGAGCCTTGGTTAAGTGAAGGCTGAACCCATGGTTGCTGGGGAAACGGATGGGGGAGCGTCCCAGAGAGTTCTTAGGCACTAGAGAGGTGCTTGTCTTCACCCAGATTCTAGGGAGGAAGGGGCCAACTTTGTCCTCTATTTCCACAGCAAGTGGTGTGGTAGACTGAGGAAGGGTACCTCCCCCCAAAGGGCATCCGTGCCCCAATCCCTGCAACCTATGAGCATGACAGGCACAGGTGTTGTTTTTCAGTTTACCTACTTCCTTATTTTTAAGATTTTATTTATTTATTACTTGTGAGAGACAGAGAGCACCAGCAAGTGGGAGAGGGAAAAGCAGTCTCCCTGCTGAGCAGGGAGCCCCATGCCGAGACCCAGTCCCAGGATCCCGGGATCATGATCTGAGCCAAAGGCAGATGCTTAACCCACTGAGCTGCCTGGGCGCCCCTTAACTACTTATTTTAATAAAATCAGAATATGCATAGCATATGGAGTGCTAACATCTAGTACAATAAGCAATCATGAAAGCTACCGTGACTTGAGGGACAATCTTCATATTCAGCAAGGTTAAGTCCCTTCGTACATGATTTTACTATTTTATTTATTTATTTATTGGAAAATGTTGCTTGCTGATAAGAGCTGCTCGCTCCCATGCTGTCACTGAATGGAGAAGTCCCTTGTGGTGCCCCTACAACAAAGGGAACCATGGGCTTAAGGACCACAGTGTGCCACCCATTCACGGAGCAAAGAATACACACAACTGTACGAAATTCACACAGCAAACATCGGAGACACTCCCTCAGTCTGAACACTTCCCATTGCTGATGCTGAAATGTTTCATTACTCTCTTAAGACAAGTGTATCAAAACCTTGGCATGATTTCAACTCATGTGTGAATATAAAAAAAATGAACACACAAACACAAAGTAGAATCAAAGCTGTAAATACAGAGAACAAAGTGGTGGTGGCCAGCGGGGCTTGGGTTTGGGGAGGGCTGGGCAAAATGGGTGAAGGGGAGGGGGAGATAGGGGGATGAGAGGCACAGCATAGGGAACAGAGTCAGTGATATTTTAATAGCAATGTGTGATGGCAGAGCCTAACAACCAGAGAAGTTGCATCGTTATGTTGTACACCTGAAACTAACATAATACTGCGTATCAACGATCCACAAAAAAAAAAAAAAAGAAAGAAAGAAAAAGAAAAGAAAAGAAAAGTAAATCCAAAGCAAACTAAAGCAAAAAAACCCTTGGTGCAATTTAATGTCATGTGGCTGATTGTGTTTTTACTGACACCCGAACTTGTGGCCACAGGTCTGCTTGCCAGGTCTGCTTGCTCCGGTGAAAGGGACTTTGTGGACGTGAATCTATTTGGAGTTTCAGATGAGAAGGTTGCCCTGGATTATCTGGGTGTGCCCTAAAATGCCACCCCAAATGTCCTTGTAAGGGGGAGGCCGAGGGAGATTCGATCCCGAAGGTGAGAAAGTGGTGGGACCTTGCAGGCAGAGAGAGGAGAGATGGGGCCATCAGCCCGGGGATGCCGGCAGCCCCTGGAAGTTGGAGGACCCTCAGGAGGAAGCCTGGCCTCAGTTCAGCCTCTCAAAACTGCTTTCTGACTCTTGGCCTCCATTGCTGTGAGAGTGTGAATTTCTGTTTTAAGCCACCAATTTGGGGATAATTAGTTACAGCAGCCACAGGACATGGACGCGTGTCATAACTGTTGCTAATGGCTGAGATGGGGCCAGATACTGTAGGGACTCATCCCAGTTAAGGACATAGCTCTTTCTTCAGAAGTTCAGCATCCCCCCCATCCCCCGCCCCAGGGGGACAAGTTCGACTAGGGTAAGACACCCCAAGAATGGTGTAATGTATGGCATCTAAGCTGCGATTGGTCGGGCTGGCTCAGAAACTTACACAGTACAAGTTAGAAGACAGCAGTGCCCTCCCGCAGAGGGCACGTTTAGCTGTGGGAACTATGGCAAGAACTGTGAGTGCACGAAGGCCGACCCGCGAATGCTATTCTGCAATTGTCCATACTCGGCTAGAGACATCTTGCAATTCTCTGCCTCTTCTATATTTGGGCTTGTTGGACCAGATTGTCTTAATGCCTAAGTTATGTCTTGGCAGTTAACTTGGTAAATTTGGAAGCGGTGCTGACTTACTGACCTCTTTTATACTACTATTATTATTATTTTAACATTCAATGGTCCCACAGTGGTCATTTAAAGAGTTAATGTAGCTTTCCAGAAGTTTTTAACATATTTTTAGCCCTGGAGGAATTTGGCCCAATACAATCATGGAGCTATTACTTTTATGAGTGTGATTTTTCTTTCTTACACAAATATTGCATCAACAGTAACATCACAGATTAGCCATGATCCCACCAACCCAGAGTTCTTTCCTGTCTCTGTCCATTGGCAGAGAAATTTTTTGATCATCTCCATTGTAGTTTAGATGCCCTTTTGTAAAAGTTTTTCCCCTCATGTTATTCTAGCAGAAGCATTTTCCATGATGCTACATTGTGTTCATGAAATTTAAAAAAAAAATAAAGACTGTGTCAAAGTCTTTCACCAACTGAGCCAACAATTATTCATTTGTGGAGCACTTGCGTTGGTTTCTGATTTTTGCATTATTGTCGCTAAGGCTGCAGGACGGCCTGGTCTTCATTTTGGGTTATTTACTTAGATAGATTTCCAAGCCTGGCAGGATTTGGTCAGATCCTGTGAAAATGTGTGTGATGTTTGAAATACATTGCCAAATTATTTTTCAACAAGGCTGATCCAATTAGACTGGCCCGACAACAATGCTGACATATTACAGTCTCTCCTCATGTTTACCAGCATTAGATGTTATCATTACTGCTGAGTTTACTTCATGTTAAAGAAAAATTCTCGTTTCATTTTGCCTTTCTTTGAGTGCTCTCAAAGGTGGGATAGCTTTTCCTGCTTGTCCCTTCACTGTACACATTATACTCTTCTTTGCTCACTTACACTTTAGGATCTCGATTTTTTTTTCCTTTTGCCATCAAGTTGAATGCACTTTTTGTATCCAAATAGGTACTGATTTTGTCTCACAGATTTTCTACACTTTTTAAAAACCTTTCAAATGTCCACTTTTCCTTGTTGTTCTTATTACACAATAGTTTAGGGCACAATACTCATGCTCTGAAGTCAAACAGATATGAATTCAAATCCCAACTCACCCATGCTTGATCTTGGGCAAGATACTTCACATTCCTGAGCCTCCGTTTTTCTTATCTGTAAAATGGAGACAACCGTCTCCTCTCTATAGGGTTGGTTTTCTTCTCCGGTCTGCTTTTTTGATTTTTCTATCAGTTCCCTCTCTCCAACCCCCCCTTCACCCCCTCGTATAGAAGTTTTACATGTTTACATAGTTGACTCTGTCTTTTTGGGTTTTTCTTTAAAGTTCCCAGTGAACTGTCTCTGGTGCATGTTCTCAGGATCACAAATGATTACGGCCCTTTGGTGCCCAAATGTGTTCCAGATGGGCAGTGTTCGCGTGGTAGCATCGGTTCCGGGGTCAGCCTTTCAGCACGTAAGCTCCTACCGTAATCTGAACGACGGGTGTCTGGACTCGGGAGGTGGAGATTTTCCAGTGCAAAAGGAAAAATGGACGGGGTTACTCAAACCCTGATGAGACTGCCCATCTGTGCCCCCGAACGAAAGTTAATATTGTTCCAGCCATGGGCAAGAATGCCAAGAATGCTTTGTAAAGTTTTATCTTTGCAACTCTCCGTTTTAATTATCCTCAGGAGGTGACCTACATGCCTGCCAGGGAACTTTCACCCTGCCGTGTGGGTGAGCGCTGTGACACACTGGGGACGGCCCCTGCTCCCCGCTTCTCCGCTCCTCCCTCCACTGTCTGATGATGGGAGAGCTGGCCTTTGGTGCCCGATGCCTCGGAGTTTGGATGCCGACTCCATCACCCTTCAGGGCTGGCACGGTCCCTCGTGCCCTCATCTAAAACATAGGAAGAGATGGTATGTGCCTCAGTGGTTTGGTCCTGGTGTTTAAATCAGATGATAGAGTTGGTTAAGGGCTGCAGTGAGGGAGAATGTCATAGCTCTGCCCGGTTCATAATGTGACCATGACTCTTGCTCAAGACCCTTATGTGACTCTTAGTTTTAGAGCTTGAAGTCCGAACTGTTTGGTTCTTGAGATTTTTCATGATCTGACTCATATGCCCCTTCCCAGTTGCATTTTCAGCTCTGATGCCTATCAGCTGTGTGGTCAGGATCCAGTTACGTAATCTTCCTGCGTCTCACTCTTCCCATCTGTAAAATGGAACAATAACCTCTATCTCATAGGGCTGCTATGAGGATTAAATCAGCGGCTACATGTAAAGAGCACAGGAGAGTACCTGGCCTCCAGTAGGTGCTCAGTAAAACTGACTGGCTAAGATTATGCTTATTTTCACCTGCATTCTCCCCAGTGCATGCCGGGCGTAAGGCCCCATACCTTCAGGGGTGCTGCTCTCCCTGTGTCTTGGAGTCTGTTCTCTTCCTCTTTGCCGTCTGCTTCATTCCTGGGGATCCTTCAAGGCTCAGGCCGTCTGTGCTTCTTCCAGGAAGCCTGCCCAGGCTGACTGAAGTGCCCTCCCTGAGGCCCACCAGCTGGCCTCCGTGCAGCAGGGGGCCCAGCACAGGAGCTCAGGTCTGGCTTCCGTGCCAGCTCTGCCTGTTGGCGTCTTCATCATCTTGGGCAATTCACTTAATGTCTCTGTGTCTTGATGTTCTCATACACCGGAGGCACCAGTGGCTAAATGCTTTGAGGCTAACATTAGAAGACATGGGTAAAGAGCTGAGGATAGCACCTGACACATGGTTAGCACACAATACAGGGAACTATTCTTTTATAGAACATACTGTACAGATACTGTCTATATTCTTTTCTCCTCCCCCCAAGATTATGAGCACCTTCAAAGAGCAGGGATTGTATCTTATTCATCTTCATTACCAATATCTGGTCCATAGCAGGTGCTTACTAAATGTTTGCTAATGTCAGTAATCCCAAAATGTTTTTGTAATTTACTCAGTTTTCTTTTGAGTGAAACCTTTGAGCTGTCAGAAGAAAGCAGTGGGCTTGCATCTCTGATGTATTTTAGAGGTGATTTTAGAAAGGCTGGGGACTTCTCTGAGCCTCGGTCTCCTCATTTATAAGACGATGATAATTATATCAACTCCACGGAGTTCTGAGACTGCTAGAAATAATGTATGTGAAAGACGTATCATGCTCCTGGATGGAAAAGCGATTCTTGTAACAAAGGCAATGCTTTCAAATAAATGTGGTCAAAAATCTCAAGGGGATTTTTTTCTTCAAAGGCACCAAAATGATTCTAAGTTTATTTGGAAAAAAATGGAAAAGAAAGATTTTTGTAGAAGGAGAATAACGGAGTGGGATTCTCATCAGATGCTGAAATGTACTTGAAAGTTACAGTCACTGAAATGGTGTAGTATTTGAACAGGGATGGCACATAGGCTATTGGAATAGAATAGATGGTCGGAAACCAGTTCCTGGGTGGATGGAACCTGCCGTGTGATGAGGAACTACACGCAATGGTAGGTAAGACTTGGATTTAATCAAGAAAAGGTGTTGGGGAAACTGGCTATTTGAAAAAAAAAAAAAAGAGAGAGATCGTCACCTCACATGATACTTCAAAATAAATTCCAGATGGATTATAGAGTTCAATGTAACAGACAATATACGTACCAGTAAAAAATAAACCTGGAAGAGAAACACATACGTATGTTCATTTTTCATTTTTAACTATGATCCATCTGGATTATTCTATCCTCAGAACAGGAAGCAACTGTCTTAAGACGATGATGGTAGAAGAAACCACATGTAAAAATATGACCTAGTGTGATTATATAAAATTCAAAACTGTTTTTAAGTAAAAATCCATACAATTTTTATTCATTCATTCATTCATTCATTCATTCTCTAGAGAGAGAGTGCCAGCAAAAGAGTGAGAGAAAGGGCTATGGGGGTGTGGGGTGCGGGGCGGCAGGCAGAGGGAGAAGCAGGCTCCCAGGAGCCTGATGTGGGATTCGATCCCAGGACCCTGGAACCATGACCTGAGCCGAAGGCAGTCACTTAACTGACTGAGTCACCCAGGCGTCCCCAAAATCATAATTTTTAAAAAGACAAATGAGGAACATTTTAACAAATAATGAGGGACCAAACCCTTTCTGCATGTGAGGTTAGTTCACGTCAACAAGAAAAACAAAACAAAACAAAATATACAAATAACAAATACGGGAAAGCAATTCAATGTCCCTGGTATAACCAGATAAAGGCACAATCCAGATTTTAACTGCCTGGGTTCTCTCCTGACCAAAATCACAGGCAGGAGGACACAGTGGCTGCTGTGTTCCCTCCATGCCAATGGTGCCCCAAAAGCCGGGTTTTGTCTCCTTATCTGAGCAGTGGCAAGCACTTGCACGGCACCCTTGTGTTGCCAGGGACATCTGGTGGCAAGGGCAAGGCCTTTTGAACCAACCAGCTTCAAGTCCAATCCCGACTTGTTAGCTGTGAGACCTTGGGTGAACTCTAGGACCTCTCTGACTCGGTGTGTCGCCATCTGCAAGCAGGGATATCGTGACCGTCTCCGGCCAGGGTGCCTGCAAGATGGAAATAAGACAGAGGGTGAAGGCACTGAGCACGGTGCTCATTTGGTAGCCACAAGTGTGGCGTATCCAGAGGCAGGAGGAACCAAAAGACTTCTGTCTGCTATAGTCAAAAGGAGCATGGCCTATCATTTTGTTTCCCTCCACCGAGCTGTTCTGTATTGTGCTCCGCGTTAATTACTCATGTCTATTTCAAATATTATCATTATTCAAAATTCCTCTTGCAAATGTTCTCTTCTTTCATCCTTGTATTAAAACTTGGTAGAGGGGTCTTACTGTCACCCTTTTAGGGTTCAGGAAACAGGTGTGGCAAGGTCATGCAGTCACCCAAATAGAGCATCAGCCATAGCCGGGGCCATCCTATGCTTCTCTCACTAAGGCATCTCTGTATCTTACCTCGATGCACCTCACTGCAAGTTTTGGAGGTCCCAGTGGTTTTTCCTTTAAGAGAAGACTGCACCGCAGGGAGGGAATACAGGTGTTTCCCAGGCTTGGGGAGCAGGAAATGGTAGAAGTAGAATTCCACCTTGATCCCTTTGGGTACAAAGCTCATCCAGCTGGGGTTGGAAGGGGCTGCTCCACTCCTACCCTTATCATGCCAGACAATATCTGGAAGGTGCTGGTGACAGGTTTTGGGAACTGCCATTCCAGCACAGGGACCTTTCCTCCTTCCTGCCAGAGACTCCCCTCCTAGAACCCCGTGGAGAAAGTGCCCAACCAACACGCATTGGCTGGATGAGTGAGCAGATCAGTGGAGATGTAGGGAAATGCCTTCCACATGCAAAGCAAAGATTTACCGAGCCTGTGGCCATTCCAAGAAAAAAGTCAACACGGGAGAAAAAAGGCTATTTTGCCCAAGGTGCTGTTTTTAAAAGTTTGACACTAAAATAGAACTCTCTAAGCACTGGGTCTTAGGGAGCTGGGCTTGGGCACACCGGCAGCCTGAACCCAGCTTTCCTGGAGAGCAGCTGTCAGCCTAGCCGCTCTGTCTGTGCCCTTGGACTCTGGCCCAAGCCTACAGGATGCTTGAGTTAACTCGGGATGCCCTAAGAGACATTCCCTAGGCAGCGTTTGGGATCTGGGCAGGGGCCCCATTGGACAGATGCCTTTGCAAAGTGCAGGATTTAAGGCCAGAGCGGCTGGCTGAGATGATGGGTGCTATGAAACACTGGAAAGGTCTGTCCCAGCCACACATCACCATTAGATGATGGGCCGGGATTCCTCCGCTTCCTGCAGAGAATAAACAGAACCAGGAAGGCCTGGCCATACAGACCAAAGGAGCGGACTGCCCTGCCCCTCTTCTCCCTGGAGGAGCCCCCAGCCTGGCTTCTCATTCCTTCCCTACCTGCACAGCCATGGGTGTACCAGCGCCTGCAGTGAGCCAACATTGGGTCATCTTGGGGAGAACCTTTGGAACCACTGGTCCCTGATAAGCTTGGACACTGTAGACCAAGTCAGACCCCCTCAGAGAAAGGCAAAGGAGGAGAGAGCTAGCTCTTAATTAGCCCCAGCCGAGCACCTGGTGATTTAAGCTGCCAACACTTGAGTTGTCTTCACTAACCTTTGAGAACCTACTCTCCCCAGCTTTGGGGCTAGCTGTATGGGGGATGTCTGAACTAGGAATAGATCCTCATCCCCAGAGGAAGCAAGGCAGGGGTCAGAGATCTGGGCCTGTCTCCCTGTCCCCCCAGGCTAGAGTCAGCCCTCAGCCTGGCGCACAGGCCCCCCCGTGACCCACCTTCTGCCGACCCCTGCTTGTCCTCTCATACCCACTCATGTCTACCTGTTGTTGAAAAGGCTCCTGAGCTGTCCCCATGTCCTGGGCTTGCTGTGTATGGCCCAGCCCCGGTTCACAAGCACTGCTCACCACTGTGGGGGAAGTCTTTCTAGGCTCAGCTCCTCTGCCCCCAACCTTGCCAAGACTGTCATCCTGTCGTCTTGTCATTGATGACCTCACAGTTTCCAAAACGGGAAGATTTTTTTTTTCTTTATGCCAGTTAAAATATTGCTTTTCTCATCATGGAAAGAAAAGATAAAATGGCAACATTTTCATCAAACTCCCGTAGACCCAGGAACAAGCCCCCATCTCCAGGAAGCATTTGGCCAGTCTAGCCGTGTTGACAGATTGCCTTCTGTCCTTGACCTCAGGCTCCTTGGGGGTTGGGCCATGGTGGGGAGAGGGGGAGGTGCACCCCGTATCTCAGACTCCCTGTGGCCCACACAGAATCCTGGACCCCGGAGCTGTGACCCATGCACACGTGCAGTGAGCCACGAAAAGGAGTGAGTGAACGACCACACCTAACCCAGTGACAGGACTTGCCTGAGTGCCACGCCCGGGTGTCGTGGCTCCTGGCTCAGTACCAGTCACACACCACAGCCCCGCATGGCCTCGGAGGGATCTGCTCCCTTCTACGGGTGCATTCAGCTGGGTTGTTGATCTCCCCAGTTTGCTGTGTACCTCTGAATAGATTTTCCAGTGAGGTAATAGCCTATTCTGACCCAGTCAAACCAGCCCTCCCTGAGAAACTGTTCTTTCTCTCTTCTCCTTCATACGTAATTTTATTATTTTTCATGACAGCTCACATTATAAACCAAGGAGCAAAGCATATAAATGAAAACATGCTCAGGGCACCTGGGTGGCTCAGTCGTTGAGTGTCTGCCTTCGGCTCAGGTCATGATCCCAGAGTTCTGGGATCGAGCCCCGCATTAGGCTCCCTGGTCAGTGGAAGCCTGTTTCTGCCTCTCTCACTCCCCCTGCTTGTGTTCCCTCTCTTGCTGTGTCTCTCTCTGTCAAATAAATAAATAAAATCTTTAAAAAAAAAACAAAAAAACGTGCCCTACATAGCATCACACCATTACCATAAACACCTTTTAATATAGAGAAATCAGTCGCTAAGTTAGGGACCTGAAATTATACTTCTGGAAATCTCTGTTGTATTTGAAGAAGGGAAGGGTTTTAGAATCAGTAAAGACTTTATCATAAGCCTCATATTAGCTTTCCCTCACCAGCAATTAATGTTCTAAAGGAGAGAGGGGCCGGATGGTTTCTGAGTACCTAGTGTGTGCTGTGTTTGCTGTAGGTCTCACTGTGCGGCGAGGACAAAGGCCCAGGTGTGGGCAGCCAGAGTGATCTGAGCTCAGATTCCACCCCTCCAGCTTCCCAGCCAGGTAACCCTGGACTATGACCTTATCCCTCGAACGTCTGAGTCCATCTCTATGAGATGGAGAAGACCGTCCTGACCTATTTCAGCTGCTACTGGGAGGATTAATTAAAACAAGGTCTGCAATGGGGCTACTGCATACGTATTCGAAGTGAAATAAATAGTAATCCCTCATAATAATGATATTATTTATCTGACTCAGCCAGAAAAACTATTTTGCCAAAGTGAATTTGAACAAATGAGTGATTTGGTTGAAAAAGATCTGCTGGAAAGCTGGGGGGGGGTAACAGGACAACATGAGCAGAACAAAAATTTGTTTGAAAATGAGTATCTCCAATAGTTAGCCTTTTTTTTTTTTTTTTTTAAAGACAGGAAAGGTGGGACGCCTGGGGGGCTCAGTTGGTTAAGCAGCTGCCTTCGGCTCAGGTCATGATCCCAGCGTCCTGGGATCGAGTCCCACATCGGGCTCCTTGCTTGGCAGGGAGCCTGCTTCTCCCTCTGCCTCTGCCTGCCACTCTGTCTACTTGTGCTCACTCTCGCTCCTCTCTCTCTCTGACAAATAAAAAAAATAAAAAAATAAAAATAAAGACAGGAAAGGTGGGAAAGGGCAGAGGGAGAGGGAGAGACAGAATCTCAAGCAGGCTCTATGCCTGGCATAGAACACCACGTGGGCTCGATCTTACAACCCTGAGATCATGACCTGAGGGGAAACTGACATCAATGGAGCCCGGTGCCCCATCAATAGTTAGCTTTTAAAACACCACTTACAATTTGTCTTCCTCCATGCAAAGCCTTTCTGGATTTTTTCCCGGAAGACTTTCTATTTTGTTTCTACATTATTTTCAATAAGTTTTTCCTGCCCTTCATTGTAATGGGAAAAAGTTGGGGGCACAATAAGTATTCAATAATAAAAGAACAAGCCAAACGTCCAAGAGAAGAGGAAATCATTGAGATGAATTCTTATATTATGGCAATTTAACTGAACTATGGGATGTTACAAAATAGTGGGTATGGCAGGAGCTCATTTTTGTAAAAAAAATATTGCATCTGCACAAAAGGGCATGGCTACGTCTGTATCAAAGGCTGGGGAGTAGGTGGGAAGGAAGTGAGACCATGGGTGTTCTTTATGCACTTACGTTGCTTCTCTCTCTCTCTCTCTCTATTTTACTATTTCTGAGATGAGAATGCTTTACATTTATACTAAGAAAGAAACTTAAAGAATAAGCTCAAACTTTGTTTTCAGTCTTCGGTCAAATAAATTTTTTTTTTTTTTTTTTTTTTACTTAAACTTACTTTATGTGTTTCAAGTCGATTCTGCCCTTCCTGGTTTTGTGATCTATTTCCGAGTTGATCCACAAGGAGGTTGTGGTTGTTCCCCCTTCTGTGCGGCAGGGATAATAGCGTCTACCTTGAAGGGTGGTTAGAAGGATTAAGGGAGATGTTTTATGTAACAGTTTGTGCACAATCCCAGGCACATAGTAGGTCTGCAACGTGCAATAATTCAATGGTGTCTTTCTGATGGACATTCGGTGTATCTTAATGGGTCTTTGTTTCTCGCATTTAGTTTGTGTCTTTCGCCACAGATTGTTGCAGAAAATACCTCTGAGTGGATGTAGAGGAGTCCTACCATGCTTACTTGCCTGACTGCTAATTACAGTCTTAATCCTCCACTCCTAGCCAACTCCATGCCCCCATTCCAGGCCATTCTGCACACAGCTGCCGGAGCTGCTCCTTTAAAAAGTTAAATGGATCACACTGGTTCTCAGACCTCCTATGGCTTCCCATTATATTTACATTGAAATGAAGGCTGGCTGTTTCTACAAGCCCTTGTGCCACTAGGCCCTGGTGACTTCTTCAGGCTCTACCATGTTCTCCCTCAGTCACTGTGGACCACCCATGTTGGTCTCCTTGTTGTTGTCAAGCACACCAAGGCTGTTCCACCTCAGGGCCTTTGCATATCTCACCGGCTTTGCTGAGATGCTCTTGAACTGGGGGCATGTGTGGATTGCTCTCAGTGCATGGAAGTCTTGGTAATTGTCACCCCTTTAGGTAGGCCTATTCCTAATCCTTTTGCTGTTCTTTCTTCATGGCATTTACACACAATGTTCAAGAGTTATGTGTCTGTTTATTTGATGCTTCCCTCTCCCACTGAAATGTGTGCCGCCCAATGGAATGGACTTTGTCAACTTTGCTCATGCTTGAATGCCCAACTAGACCTTAGAGGAATACCTACATCATATTGGACTCCCAGTAAGCATTTGCTGAATGGATGAGTAAAATAAATGGGTTAAATGTGACCTTAATATTCATCTCAAATAGTGTAAGTACAAATGATCTCCTGAAAATGGATTAGAAATAAACATACTTCCCCCCCAAAAGAGAAAATAAACAATGCAGCATAGTCAAAGTTCTCAAAGGATCTCAAGCCGTTGCCAAACCACCCAGTTCTGCACCAAAATTAATAAGACTTGACAACTGGCAAATGAAAATTTTCATTTTTCAACCAATCAACATTCTGTCCAGTTATAAGATTGATCAGCTTGCTTGTGGCCAATTTTTTCCCCCAACCAAGTTACCAGGGGTCAGCGTGGTGGGCATGGTGGGGAAATAGGACACATTCAGGGTCCCTGGGAGAGCCTAACTCTGCCCCCCCCCCAACTAGAGGGGCAAACCCCGATTATCCAGTTCTGGGTGTCAGGCTGTGTTTCTCTAGGAAAACCACCTTTTCCTCCCCGTCGTGGGCCCCCTGGGGTGTCCCAGCCCAGAACAGCCCCTCCTTTCCCAGAAGCACATAAGGCCCCTGCTGCTACCCATCTGGGACCACATGCTTTCATTCACACGTCACCTTTCCGAATAACAGGGGTAAGAATCTGTTGGAAGGAGAAAGGAGAGAGTGAGGGAGGGTCTTCTGATTCCAGTTCCCATTGTGTATTTTGGAAGCATGTGTATGTGTGAAAGAGAGAGACACAGAGACAGAGAGACAGAAAAACCGAGGGAGAGGGGGATCGATGGTGTGTTTATGCCTAAGAGTCACTCCCGTGTGTTTCTGTGTCTGGCTCTGGGCATTGAATGGTTGTCTGTTTATTATCTAAGTACCTCTGTGTGTGGCTGTGTTTGTGAGTTTGTGTCTGTCTGTCTGCTTGCCTCCCTTTGCCTCTCTCTTTGCTTAGCTCTGCCTCTGTCATTATGTGGAACGAGGCACGGGGGTCACCTCAGTGGACACACAGGCATGAGCCTTGCCCTCTCCTCTGTGAGCTGGTACCCATCAGGGAGCTTGTGCTGGTTTGGAAGAAGCTGGAAAGAAGGACAAGACATCCTGCGACATCAGCCTTGAGGAAGAGAGAGTTGGGGCCCGAGTCACAGCCATCAGGACTGGATTAAATGAAAGAGCTAACCCTGGGCCGGGTCCTTCCAGAGCCCTGCGTGTAGCCATCTAGGCTTCTGGGCACAGCCCACAGGGTCTCTCAGTTGGCCACTGATCTCTCACTGCCCTTGCCATGTTTCCACATTTCCCAACATGCCCCTTGCTCTCCCCGCCTCAGACCTTTGCTCTGGCCATGCTTTCTTCCTTTTGGACTTGGCTGGAACACTTCTCCAGGAAGCGTGCCTTGACCGTCCCCACCTGGTTTCCCATAGGGCCCCCATAGGCCTCCATTTGAGCACTGCTGTCAGTCCTTGAATTATACGTTTGCCTGCAGCCTCACTCTCCCCTCCAGCAGGCCTAGGGGCACTCTGAGCACAGGGACCTGGCTTATCTGAATCTGTATGACCAGTACCCAGCATGAGGCCTCACCCGTGCAGAAAGAATGAGCGCCATACAGTGGGGTTGAGCCCAGCAGACCCGGGTTCCAGCCCCGTGCTGTAGGGACTGACTTGGCCCATCTTTTCTGCTTCTTGACAAATGTCATCGCCCTCACGTCAGCCCCGGGATGGGAAGGTGGGAGAACACGGGAGGAACCTGCGGCTCACACAGGACCTCAGCCGATGCGTCTCGTTATTGTCCGACTAACTTAAGCGTGATACACGTTTTTCCCTCTCCCTCCCAAAGCTGTTCCTCAGAATAGAGGGAGTTGCCTCTCACAAAGTGTCTCATTTGATGGGGAACTCTCTCAATTGCTTTATTTTCAACAACAAAGAAATGTTTGGGGAATGTACATTAGCCTAAAACCACCTCAAACAAAATAGGTTTAGAATTCTTAAAGAGATAATCTGACAGAATCTGTAAGAAAAGGAGTCAGAGACATTTTACACAGATTTAGCAATTCTTCCTCGGGGTATGACCTCAAATTACAAGTGCTGGATGTCATGGCAAATAAGCCTTTTAAAGCTCGGCTTGAGAAAGCAATGCTGAGTGGTTCTTTTGTGCCGAGCACGAACTTACACACACCCAGAGAAAGAATAAAAATCCCGACTGCGCTCATGGCATGCCAACGGGGTGCCGACTCTTGTTCCCAGCGCCGCCTGGCCTCAGACATGGAACCAGAAAGCGCTGGATCTTGGGGCGGTGAGACTGAGGTGAAGAGAAAGATCTGGAACACTGGGTGGGATGACGCAAAATGGGCCTCTTGCGGCAGAATGCAGCGAGCGCCAGGGCCAGGTTGCTCCGTGTGACCTGAAGGTGGAGAAAAGCGAGCTTTCTAAAGGATCATTTTTCATTCTGAAGAACAGTCACGAAACAGGCTGCTCTGTTACTTTGTGATGTGGAAAGGGTCATCACGCCTGCCATCCATGGGATCCTCAGCAAGGAACCAGTGGTGTGCCAAGCACAGGGCCTAGGCTATTATATTTTCCCTCTCCTCGTACTTGTGAAGTAGATATTATCTTTTTATTCACTTCGAAGATGAGGATACAGAGGTTTGAGAACTTGCCCAAAGTCCCACGACGAGGGCTTACAGCTAGGGTCAAACTCCAGGCCTGACCTCTTCACCACGGCCTTGTCCCAGCTCTTATAAACATTTCCTACTGTTTGCACAAAATGATCATATCAGGATGGCAGGAGAGTGTTCTAGCAAGGAGCTATAACTTAATTCTGCTGGCCACCCCTTACTTGGGGGGCTCCCTGAGTCTCCCTGCTTGCTTAATGGAGACATGAGGCCTCAAAGCCAAAAGCATAGTGAGGCCATGAGTAGAATGCAGAGGAGTGAAGGGTCCTGGGGTAAGCAATAGGGAGAGGTGGGGGCTGTGGGAAAACAGCCCATGCTGATCTGAAGGGGATAGAGCTACTGCTGTAGCTCATTGTTGCCATTAAAAACATGGCCAGCTATCACCAGATCTTCAAACATCTTCAGAAGCCAGAGAGCCAGATTTTTGGATGAAGTCTAAACTTCAACAGCTGATCGCCATCTCAAATTAATTTTTCAAAACCTATGTAGAGTAAATAAGATCTATCTGGGTGGGAGAGTCTCAACCTCTGTCTGTGGCCACCACTGCGGCCTGGGGAAGATGGGACAGTGCAGGCTTCAGCATCTGAAATCACAGATTCACATCCACTTCTGTCCCTTACTCTCTGGGATCCATCCTGAGCCTCAGTCTTTCCTGTCTGTAAGCTGGGGCACACGAACTAATAACGCTTACCTTATGAGTTTGTTGAGAAGAGCATGAATACATTTGAGCATCTAACAGACATTGTAAATCTAGCATAGCTGACACTGACCTCCTGTTTCCCAGGCCCTGTGTCTTTTGTTGTTTCTTCTGTCAGGGCACCATCACCTTCTTGCTGCTCCCTCTGACACAAATGTTCTTCTTCTGGGGCGCCTGGATGGCTCAGTGGGTTAAAGCCTCTGCCTTCAGCTCGGGTCATGATCCCAGGGTCCTGGAATCAAGCCCCACATTGGGCTCTCTGTTCAGCAGGGAGCTTGCTTCCCCCTCTCTCTCTGCCTGCCTCTCTGCCTACTTGTGATCTCTGTCTGTCAAATAAATAAATAAAATCTTAAAAAGAAAAAGAAATGTTCTTCTTCTAGGCCCGTTGGACCAAAAAAGACTCTGCTTCCAGAACTTTCCATTGGCTGGGTCCCTCTTGTCATTCAGGTCTCAGTTCATGTGTTATCTCCTTAGAGATACCCTCCCTGTTCACCCTATCTAGTGTTGACCCCTGACTCCATATTGAGTCACCATGACATTGCTGCCATGTTGCTTTCTCATTAACCTCATCATGATCTCGTGTATTTACTTGATTCAGAGTTTATTGCTTGTCTTCACAAGTAGAACAAAGACTCTACTGGTCTTTGTTCACTGTTGTACCGTCAGTACCTAGAATAAGGCTTGCACATAGTAGGCACCCAAATGGTATCTGTTGAGTGAATGAATAAATGAACGGTGCTGTGGGACACAGTGAGATACAACAGGATAGAGTGGTTTCTAGAAACTGGCTTTCAGAGAGCAGAATGGAGGGAGGTTGTTGTCTGGACTATTTAGAGAGAATCTGGGGTTTTTTGGAATCTTGCTATGAATCAGCACCAGGTCCTGCCCATTCTTTGCTCTTTTACCCAGTAAAATGTTATTGCTTGAGAAGCTATTAGGGAGATAGACATAATGCCTCCTGGAGCACAGATAGAATCAGAGCTACAGAACTCTTCTCTAAGCAAGCTGAACAGCTCACAGAATCGAGCAAGCCAGTCTGGGAAAGGTGAGGAGGCTAATTAAGCTTTTCACCCAATGCACAGGGGCTCAGGGTCGGCTGCCAAGAGTGTTTGGTGAGACTTGAACATTGTTTATTTTGATAATCAGTCTCTCCCTATGGCAGGTAGATTTCCATCTCCATCAGCGATTAAAAAAGAATTTCAGGGGTGCCTGGGTGGCTCAATCAGGTGAGTGTCCAACTTGAGATTTCAGTTCAGGTCATGATCTCGTGGGTCACGGAATCAAGCCCTGCATCGGGCTCTGCACTCAGTGGGGAGTCTGCTTGGGATTCTCTGCCTCTCCCTCTTCTTCTGCCCCTCCCCCTGCTCTCACGCCTGTGCTCTCTCTCTCTCTAAAATAAATAAATAAAATCTTTAAAAAATTTCCTTTTAGAATATATGTCCTTTAATGTTTTTGACAAAGAAGGGCTTTATCTTAAAGAAAATAGTAAGTAAATATTTTTGCAGGTGCTATGTGGATGTGACAATCTGACATTGGCACCAGAGCCCACATGACCGAAGTCCAGCAGGTTCTGGGCAGGTAGATGCAACCCCCTGGGAACCGTCCTCAGAGATCGCAAAGATAAGGTCCTGGCCCAACTTGCCAACTGTTTCCTTTCCCTGAACTCCATTTGGAAACGTTGCCCCAAATGTCACTACTTCCTGCCTTACCTGGGCCCCCACCTTGGGCTGCATGCAGCTCAGCCCTTTCCAGGCTGGCTCACACCCACGTCCGGTAAGATGCAGCCGCTTCTGCCCCCAGCCTCCACTTAGCCATGGTACTTCCGTAACACAGATGGCACTTTCTGTGGACCAGGCATTACAGGTACACCCATATTTAAGGCTCCAGAAATCCTGGGAAGTTTGTCCTCATTATCTCCATTTCACTGAGGGGTGAAATGCTCTGGCCAAGACTCTCCCACTGGATGGTGCTGGGAGAGATTCTCACCTCTAGTCCTGACCCCAAAACCCAGGCTTTTAACACCCCACCCCTACTCTCTGACACCCTTAGCACTTTCTACATAATCAAAGAATTACCTGGGTTTCTTCTTCTGCCCCCAGGACTGGTGAGCTCCTTGAGGGCACGTCCATGAGTCACTCTTCAATTTTGGAGGGTTTGGTGCCTGCTGAGGATCCTGTAAACCTCGTGTGAACCTTGCCCAGATTAAGTTGACACTCTCCTGATGGGGTTTCAGGCTGGGCAGGGCTGTGAATCTTCACTGGGAATCTGGACAGAGAGGGGAGAGGAAGGAGGAGGGCACACTTCAGAGGAGAAGACTCTATCTTTTGAATCCTTCTAAAAATCTGGGTCCCATTGGGAGCAGTGTCCTAGAGTCGTGGAAAGGACAGAGTGTGGGTTTGGGTCCATTCATTCCCCGACTGTATGACCCTGGGCAAACCTCTCCAAGCCCAGTCTCCTTATCTGTAAAATAAGAAGGGCTGCTGGGAGGTGTAAGTGAAGTCAGGTTAATAGAATACCTAACCCTGGGTCTGGCACACTGGGGGGCCTCCTACATCTCATCCGCTGTCTGCCCGCCTAGTCTCATCTCCCTTGTCTTCTGTTTGTATTAGACATGTCTGTGTGCAAGGACCATTCGGGTTTAAAACTTTCCCATTAGCAGGATATCCTTGGGCAATTGACTCTTGAAACCTCAGTTTCCTAATCTGTGAAATGGGGATGATAATTGATTTACTACAGGCTTGTTACTAGGGTTTGTGAGATAACATGGCACTCCTAGAAATAGCACGTGGCATGTAGAAAATGAGGATTTGTGAGAGGTGCCTTTGTATGGCCTCATTCCTCCATCAGATCTGAATCATCCCACCCCTCATATTGCATTGCTTTTTTCCCCCTTCTTGTTTGTAGTCACAGAAACATTTCAAATTCTGCAGTAAGCACCAGGTAGGAAGATGCAGAGATAGAAAAGGAAATACATGTACAAAGCTGAGTACTCCTGACAGTAATGTGGCCCAAAATACCAAACTTGGGGCACAGACATGGAAACTATGAGTGAAATTTAGAGTCCATGTGAAGATCTCTTCAAAGTCCTTTATTTAAAAAAAAAAATTTTTTTTAACTTTCTCTAAATGTTTTCAGGTGAATAAATGATTCTACTCTGGGGGAAATCAGATTACAATGAGTACTGAGTCATCGAAACTGTTGAACAACACCCACTGAGGGCCAGCCGATCATCCCAGTGTTCCCAGTCTGCATGTGAAGCCAGGCAGGGGAATGAAAGACACTGAGGCTGCCTGGTGGTGAGACAGAGGTAGGAGACATTGCTCTAGGGGCAGAGAGGGGACAGGTCAGAGGAATTCAAAAGAGGAGACCGAGGAGGTGATGTGGGCATTTCTGATCACTTCCCCAGTGCTGGCACTGGAAGCCATGCCCTGGGACATCATTTTGGGTTTGTTTTTTGCAAGCCCAGAAACAGACACTCACTGACTGAGGCAGAGAAGGAATGTGTTGCAAGGCTGCTGAAGAGTTCCTAAAATGGTTACGAAGGTAGACTTGGAAAAGGAAAGAAAGTGTGGGTGCTGTGGGGGTCCTGAGTGCCAGAGCTGGTGGACAACCTCATCTGTGATGGGAAGGAATATGCTTCAACTGTCCCTTTGGTTTTCCTTTCTCTGTGTCACTGGACTCAAGATTACTAGTTCAGGGAGAGAGAACTTGATCATCATAGCCAGCGTCACTTGTATACCTGAGACCTAGAGGCAAGAGGCAAGCCCTTTGGGTGACAATGACGTCTTGACTGCACCTAGAGGGGGAATGGTGATTCTGCATGTGAAATGAAAGTGACTTAAGGATGCAGTTCTGTGGCCCTCACAACACTGGCCACTACAGCGAGTAACTGAGTGAAAGTATTGGACTACAATGCTCCAGTCCCATTCAGGTTTTTATGTATGAGTGTTTGTCTACCAAGCCCTGTATCAGGTGCTGGAGGACTGGTGAGTAAGACTGGTTTGGAAGTAAATGAGCCCAGGTGTGAACACAGGCACGTTGACGCCAAATCCCTACCTCTAGGAGTGAACAGTCTGAAAGCAGGGGACATTCAAGCAGAGACAACCGGAGGAAAGGAAAGGAGCCAGGTGCTTTGGGTGGTGGGTAGATGGGGTAGATCCTCATGGATGTTCTTTGAAAGAATGGAGGTCAGAACTATAAGAACACGGAAAGCCTCATGCATCACCTGAAACCCCAGGAATTTGCCTCCTCCCAAGGCCATTTTGATTCCTTCACCCAAGTCAGTCTCAAGACTTGCTTGGTCAAGATCTCACCAGACCCAGGTAATCCAAGATAGAATCAAGTCAACAGTGGGAGGAATCAGCCCTATCCGGAGGGAGTTATCATGGATGAGGTGTTCTCTCCCATCTCCTTCCCCAGAAGCCATCTCTCTGGAACCCCATGGCCTGATATCATGGTGGCCAAGCACATAGTAGGTGGTCATCGAACGGGAGAAGAGACAGTCGGATGGAAGGAAGGGGTAGACAAAAAGCATAACAAAGTAGAGAGGGAATTTTTAAATGAACAACTAAAGGGAAAATGGAAAACTGAATGAGTAAATAAATTCTATAGGGATAAGGGAAACATGGTGGAATGGATGTAACGAAGCTGTACGAAAATCTACCTGTGGTCATTTACTAGCCATGGGATCCGAGGCCAATTATGCAACTAACCTCTTGGGGGTCTCAGTTTCCTCATCTTTGAAATGGGGCTAATTCTGGCATCTCTCCCACAAAGTCATTGTGAGGATTAAATGGGAAGATGAACGCAAAGCACTTTGCTCAGAGTGAGAGCTCCTTGCATGTCAGCTATGGTATCTTGTGGGCTGAAGCCCAAGTGAATAAATGAATAAAGCAAATGAAGAGAAGGCAGGAGAGAGGATGAGAGGACAGTGGAAGGTCTTCCTGGGGCCCCTCTGCATCCTTTGGTGGCCGGTGAGGGCTGGGGACTGTCTGCCTTGCAGACAGGGTTATTCTCTCTCCCTGCGCAGGCTCAGCCTGTTTGATTTCAGGAGGAAGATAAGATGCCTGGGCTGCTTTTTCATCTTCTGTGTCTCCAGGCCCTCCCCCAGCTCACCACCCCCTTGGCAATTGGGGCCTTCAAAGTTCCTGCTGGCTCCAGATCTACAGATAATCGTTTACTGTAATCCTACCCAGGAAAGCAGCTGATAAAGTCCAGATGGAGTGTGAGGTCTTCAAACTCACTTTCTCTGCCCAGATAACACTGGGGCCTCTCAGGAGACCCCTTTCTCTTGGGGAGAGAGGCGGAGGGGCTGGTGTCGCAGAGCTTGCACAGTTGGGAAGGGACTCTTTTACCAGGGGGAGCGCCTTATTTTCCTAGAGGAATGGGGGAGGTGAAGAAAGAGCACTGGATTCGGAGTCAGATCAGCCTGAATTCCAATTCTAGCTCTACACTAATTAAAATGCCAGCATGAGTCCCCATTTTCCAGGGGACAGTTAGGGTTTGGGGATACACTTTTTGTGGAAAAACCTGGGCCGGGGGAAGATTCAGGCTGGGGACTGACTCTTGTTTTTCTGTGGGTCAGGCTGATCATTCAGACTCCCCCAGGTGGCATGTGGCCCCGGAAGTCTCCCCCAACATCTGAGCCTTAGGATGAAGACCAGCCCTCAGGAAATAGCCACGGAGCCCGGTCCGGGAGTCAAACAGGCCGGGGTTTGAATTAAACTTTCTCATTCACTGGATGTGTGACCTTCCTCAGGTTGCTGAACCTCTTGGGTTTCTGTTTCCTCATCTGTAAAGGGGAAGCTAATAATCTCCACATCATTGGCTTGTTGCAAAGGGTCCAATGAAAGAGCAGACAAGACAGGGTGCTGTGATTAGAAAAATATGCAAAAGGGAGCCCCATTGGACCCATGCTCCCCCAAATTGGAGAAGCCATATGGTTAGACCTGGCCAGGGCCTGCCGCCCAGAAGGCCTACCCTAGCGCCACATTCAGGAGGGACTGATTGCTTTGTGATGAGGGACCTTCTGACCCATTTGCTCAAGACAGGGTGCCCCAGGGCTGCATCTACCACCCATCCTGCGATCTGGTCTCTGAGCTTCAGGGCCTGACTACATCCCCAGGCCTGACTGCGTGGACTGGGTGCAGCTGAGGGGTGTGGGGAGGATGCAGGGCAGCCGTGGTGCAGACACACCCTACAAAGGGGCAGGGAGAAGGGCCGGGCTGGGCCCCCGAGGGGGAGGCCTGATTTAGCTTGATCCCCCGTTCTGACTTATTTTCCTATCCCTTTCTGAGACCCATTATGTAAATCCATCTAGATTTAAGATCTGACCCTACCTACTTCTAAGAGGATTTAGGGTATTTTAAGATTAAAACCCAGAGCCAAAGAAGACTTTTAAAGAGATAGTCTGGTGCTCAATCTTATAACGAGAAAAACACAATTGAAACTACAAGGGATGCCCTTTGCGCCCATCAGATTGGCAGATTTGAAGGCCGATAAGACCACGCACAGGTAAGTTTGTAGGGAAACAGGCATGCTTGCTGCTGGGTGAGCAAGAAAAAAACATGCGTATCGCCACTTAGCAAGGCCATAGGGTTCTAGTGGTTAAAATTAAAATGCGTTGCCCTTTCCACCCAGCGATTCTAGAAATTCCTCCCCCATGTGGACTTATAAACATGAGCAAAGGCATGAAGACCAGACTAGTGGCTGCAGGATCTTCTGTTGAGAAAAGTATGGAAATGATCTAAATGTCCATTAATCAGTAACAGGTTAAATAAATTACACTGTAGCTATTCAAAGATAAATAACACAATCTAGGCGCAACAGTGTGTATAGTACACCCCCAGGGCGTGGGTGTAAAGGATAATACAGATTTGTATATGCACAAACCAGCTTGGAACGGATCGGATCGCAGACTTTGCCTCTGGGGAGGGAAGCTGGATGCCTGAGGCTCAGGGGACAGATGGAGGTTTACCCATCACAATACTTTAAAACTGAATTTTTTACTATATGTATGTGTGAATTATTAAACTAAGTAAAGATCGAAAGACACCCACCCCCACGTAAAAAGCAAGGATATATCAAGAACCACAAAAAAATTCCCATAGAGACTCCATCTGAAATTCACAATAGAACACGCACAGCAATTTGCTTAGCCAGACCCTCCGTAAACATTTAAATAAATAAATTGGAATTACCGCAGGAAGCAAGCAGAGTAAATGCTTTCTGGTCCCCGAGCCAAACAGTTTTATAACACTTGTGCAATCTATTTTGCTGTCAGCTTGCTGATGCAGAGACAAAATGGCAAACAGGCCACGCTGCGTAGCTTGCATTTTCTCGTATCATAAGGGCCTTACATTACTCTACAGAGATAACGTTTCTCCTGAACCAACAAGCAATTAGCAGTTTTCCCCTTGCTCTCTGGGACGCTCCCCGAGAATCTGAAATGCCTCCATGTAGCGCATCGCCTTTACTCCACTCCGGGTGGAAACACGGTCCCAGCGTGCCCGTGGGCCTGCTGGGGAGTGAATTTGCCAGAGGGGCCGTGTTGCCACCTCTTGAGAGGGACACAGGGAGGGGCTCTGGTGGAGGAATGGATGCTGGAAGAAGAGAAGAGAGCTTGAATCCATCCTGGACCAACCTGACTCTAGCAGCTAAGTGGTTTTAAACAAGTGGCATAACATTGCTCACCCTCCATCATCCGATCTGTGAAATGGAGCCAATGGCTACAAATGGGATCCAGGGGTGATCTCTGAGCTTTAATGACTTTCCAAATACTCTGTAAGGAGACTCAAGATCTCTTTGTCATCGGTGACGTGGAAAGTTCTCACTCCACCTCGGGTCTTGGTAGGGCTCACCAGAATAAATTATTCTGGGCTAACCAGGTCTAAAACAGAGCCGGGAATTCGGAAGGAACAAAGAATGTATGCTGGATGAAAGTGCTCACTGATGTGTGCGCCATCCTCTCTAAGCCACCAATCCCTTATCAGCAAAACAGGCAAAATAACCTTTGTCCAGTGTCGTCAGGATTAACTGGAAGTCTCTGGTCCCAGAACATAGCAGGTAATTTGTCGGCATTCAATAAGCATTAGTTTCTCTCCCTCAGTTGTAACATTGTTTTAATTTAAATTCAATTTAATTAACGTATGCTGTATTGTTAGTTTCAGGGGTGGAATTTGGTGATTCATGAGTTGTGTGGAATACCCAGTGCTCATTACATGGGCCCCATTTAATGACCATTGCCCAATTGCCCTATCTCCCAACGTTTTTTGAAAATTTTTTTATTTTTCAAGAATTAAGAGGAGAGTATGATTCTGGGTCAATGACTTTTCCCCTTCATGTCTCCCTTAATATAGTAAATTTCTAGCGCTGTTTCAATGACTATCCTGCCCCTGGATTAATGGAGAACATCCAGCTTGATTCAGACACGAAAGTATATTTTCCCTGGAAGCAGTGGCCAAGCCTGATTACATGCAGCAGCTATGAATTACACTGTAGAATATTGACATTATTTTCCAGTTTTTCCCCATAAAACATCCAGTAAAACCTCAGCCAGGTTAAGCTATAACTCACTGATGGAGCTGAGGATTTTTTCATGCACATTGCACCATCGGCCCCTGTTGTTTTGTCCTGGGAGAGTCATATTGTATCAAGATGTATTTGGCTGCAAGTAACAGCCAATCTTGTCGAGGTCTAACCAGTATAGAGTGGGCTCTAGAGATGGTTGACTCAGCAGCCAAATGATGACATCAGAGACTCAAGTTCTTTTTATCTTTCTAGTCTGCCATGTGTAGAGCTAGCTTCAGCCTCACACTGGTTGCAAGATGGTTGCTGTGGATCCAAGCTTCTATCGGAACATTGCAACAGCCTGCAGGAAAAAGAGACAATCATTTTCCCTAGTTCCATTGTAGGAGTAAGGAATTTCCCATAGAAATTGCTCAGTTGACTTTGTACATCATACTAGCCAGAGTTGGGTCACATGTTCTCTCCCAAACAAATCATGGCAAGGGTTATCTTTAGACCCATCAGGCTCACCCCTGGAGGTAGGAGCTGGAATGGATGCTGGGAAGAAACCAATGGTGTCTCAAACATTATCATGTGTAGACAGAACTTAAGATGGCTCCCCATGACCCCTTTTTCCTCTGCACCATCGTGTAAGTGCCTCTCCTTGAGTGTGGACAGAACCTGTGATTTAGCTCCAATCAGTAGAATATGATGAAGGTGATGAGACCTCACTCCTGTGATTGTATTGGACTATGTAAGAGTCCATCTTGCTAGCAGACTCATTCTAGAATGACACGCTCCTTGCTGGCAGCCATATTGGAAAGTCTAGGTGTCCAGGAACTGCAGACAGCCTCTAACTGCCAGCAAGGAATGGGGTCCCCAGTCTTCCAATCACAAGGAAATGATTCTTCCAACAACCCAAGTTTGGAGGCAGAGTCTTCCCCAGCAAGCCAGCAGATGAGACCACAGCCCGGTTGACGCCTCCATTGCAGCCTTGTGGGGCCCTATGAAGAGCACCTGGCTGAAACACAAGTCAGTGCTGTTTTAAGTGGCTAAGTTTGGGGCAATGTGCTATGCAGCCATAGAAGATAAATATGGCCGGTGTCCTTCTTGCTTTAATGAAATTGAAAAAAATTAATTTTCTTTTTAAAAAATATTTTATTTATTTATTTGACAGAGAGAGAGATCACAAGTAGGCAGAGAGGCAGACAGAGAGAGAGGGAGGAAGCAGGATCCCTGCTGAGCAGAGAGGCCGGTGTGGGGCTTGATCCCAGGACCCTGAGATCATCATGACCTGAGCCGAAGGCAGAGGCTTTAAGCCACTGAGCCACCCAGGAACCACGAAAAAAATTAATTTTCTTAATAGCATGTGCCAATTAGGGAGAAAATAGCTTTGCCTGGGGAGTATGCTTTCAAGAGCTTGGGAAGATGTTTTCTTTCTTGAGGATCTGGGTGGCATTAGGTGCCAAGTCCCCAGAGGAGGCAGGAAGCTGCTCTTTGACAAATGTTGAAAAGAGTTTGAGCTTCCAGGATGCTTCAGGATCTGAGATGGTGATGGAAAAGAGTATCAGGGGCAGGGGTTCCTGGAGGCAAAAGCTTCTTGAACCCCAAATCCTCAGTCGGGGTCGAGTCGGGTGGAGTAGTTTGCTAGAGTAGCACAAACTACGTGGCCAAAACAATGAAACATAGTGTCCCATGGCTCTGGAGCCTGGAAGTCTGGGACCAAAGTGACAGCAGGGTTGGTTCCACACGAGGCCACGAGGGACCATCTGTTCCATGCCTTTCTCCTGGCTTCGGGTGGCTTGCGGACAATTTTTGGCATTCCTTGGCTTATAGAAGCATCGCCCCAACGTCTTTATCTTCACATGGCATCCTCCCTAAGTGTGTGCGTCTGTCTCCAAATTGCCCCTTTTAATAAGAACACCAGTCATATTGGATCATCCTATTGGATCAGGAGTCCACCCTGCTTCACTATGGCCTAAATACTTTGCATCATCTTTGTTCCCAAATAAGGTCACATTCTGAGACACTGAGGATTAGGATTTCAACATACGAATTTTGTAGTAGACACAGTTTACCGGGGTTTGTAGAAATCTGGGGCAGAACTAGATTTTCCTCACCTCTGATGCTGGGGCATGCAAAGGTAATTTAATCTCATTCGAAGAGGTTGGTAGGCCCCGAACTGACATCAATGTGAAGAACCTCCCCAAGGTCTCTCCAACAAATGCTCAAAAATGACATGTATTCCTAGGAGAGGTCGATCCCTCCAGGACATTCTGCAAAATACTCCATACTCATTTCCTTGAAAACCATGACTCCTGCTAGTCATGGCCCCGCAATGCCATGATTTAACTATGACTTGGGTCTCTCCTGTCCAGTGGCAAGGAGAAAGGCCTCTGGTTTTCTCCTTTCGATGAGGAAAGAATGAGGAAAGAATCTTGCAGATTAGGTCAGCAGTGAACACCAGCTTCCCTGGAGAGGAAGCTGTATGCGGGAACACTCCTGGGTACCAACGACTAAATCTTTCTTTCAGGGATGAGGAACCTGTGGGCATTTCCCCATCCCTCTGCCATCTGGGAATCTAGCCATCAAGCCAACAGGTAAAGTTGCCTGTAATTAATAGCCTACATGTCCTTTTTAAAAGGACTCTAATTGACTAATTATTATTCTTATTCTTATAATTTTTTTCTTGTAACAACGAAGACTAAAAAGATGGTGTTTCAGTGGGAGAGCGCAGCAAGGCTTATTGAATCATCAACACTTCAATTCAGAGTATATACTCTGGAGAGAGGCGGTGTGCCTGGGTAGAAAGGGGAAATGGTGGAAAACGCTGTCCTTCTTATCTCTGAAAAATGGCTTGTACACAGATTGATTTCTTCCTTCCTCCCCCACTGCCCTGTCTTCTGCTAGTGTATGTCAGGAACTGGATCCGTGGAATGTTTGAGCCGGAACGGTCCGAGGGACTAGGTTGCAGCATAGCTTTGAGAAAAAACAAATGGGCTCAGTTTCAGCCGTGGGGTTGCTTCACAACCGTACCAAGTCATCCTGCGTATTTGGGGATGAGATAACCCACGCTGGTTTTTTGCCACGAAGGAGAGCTATGAAGGTTGTTTCCTGCTCACCACCCACCCCTCCTGCTGTCTCTCCAAATGATCAGTGGGTCAACAGGCTGCCTTCCAGCTCAGATTTTTCAGACTCTGATTTGTCTGTGTGTCTCCCGTTTGTCTAGTGGAATCAAGATGCTTTTCTAAGGGTTGGCAACTTTCGCGGTCTACGTGGTGTGGACCTGGACAGAGGCAGAGAAAGGATTAATGGCAACGAGGCCTATGACACAATGACAACAAGACGACCAAACAGAACAGCGGCGGCAGCAATGGCAAAAACCTTTGAGTTCGGTAGCAAAAGCTGATGGATCTCAGTTTCTGATTTCAGATTCTCTGGACACGTGGTTCAAGTTCTGTGACTCTGGAGAGCAGCTGCTCAAAGCCACCCACAGGCCAGGGCAGAGCACTCAGCTACTACTATGAGTTTTGCCAAAACTCGATGTCACATGGCATTGTGCAGAGCTCCTCAGAGCCGTGAGTCCCTGGCATGCTACAGCACACAGGCTTAGAGGAGATGATTCTGGAACACAGTGTGTTCTAGGTTCGCCACTTTGTCCTGACTTACAGTTGCATGGATTTACCTACTACGTGTCAGGTCAAATACAGCTGCTCTCCCCCCGTTTGCTATGGGTCACAATTCCCTTCTCAGTCCCAGCGGGACAGGGAAGATACTAGCAGCTGTGTTCTTATGCAATAACTCCGGAGTCAGGTTCAAGTGTGGATTCCAGCCCTGCCACTTCTAGCCGTGTGATTTAACACACATTTCTTGACCTCCTTCTCCACCTGTTAAATGGGGATAATAACAGCACCCGCTTAGGGCTTGTTGTGCAGATGAAATGGAATGATGGATGGACAGGGCTTGGTGCAATGTCTGGGAGATGAGGGCAGCTCCTAAATGATTCCCTTTCTGGAGGCCCCTCCCAGAGAGCATTGGATTGGGGGCTTCTCACAGCTGCAAATCGCTGCAGACTCTCCTTTCCACCAGCTTCAAAAGCTTTCATGTGGTAAGAGGTCCCCTGGGGAGTTTACGAAAAATGCAGATTTCCGGATTCCACCCCCAGACAGTTTGACTTGGCAGATTTGGACTGGGACCCAAGCATTGCTGAATTTTAACCAGCGTCCCCATGTGACGTTGCTACCAGAAGTCCATGACACAGTCTTGGGAAACCTCTACACACAGTGTGAGTGTTACGAGAAAAAAAGCACGTCTTGTCTGCCTGCTTCACTTTTCTTTCCCTAGGGTCATCGTGGCCCATGGAAAGGGCTCCTGCGGCACATTTCTTGAAAGAAAATAAAATTATCTAGTCTAGGGACCCCGTATTCAGAAGGTCACACGGCAGGGAGCAGTAGGCTGAGGAGAACGGAAAACAGCTGGCACTTACATGTTTCTTGCAACGGTGGTAGCTATGACTTTCCTCCTGCTGACGTCTGCCATATTGGACAGCTGGTCCGGCATCGCTGCATTTTTCGTTTTTTTTCCCCAAAGGAGTCCCAAAATGTACAAATTAGTATCAGATCTAATTTTTACAAGTTGGAAAAATACACAATAATTCAAAAACATTTTTTACACTCAAATGGCCCAAACAAAGCATGTCTTCCCCCCGGGGAGCGCCCCCTGGATGGCCAACTGGCTGTCCTAAGGCCAATCCCTCCTCTTCATCTGACGGATGGAGAAACTGGGGACCATAGAGGGGAAGGGAGCTGCCGAAGACTGAGAAGCCCAGGGAGTCCTGGAGCCAGGACTGGACTCTGCTTTTGCTGTGCAGTGATCGGTGCTCTTCCCCGGGTGTGGAGAGAGGGACGATGCCCTGGAAGCATGGCAGGCTTCCTCCCAGGCAGATCTCCAGGCTGTCCAGGCTAAGCTCCCTGATCCGGCTCCCCCACCAGCTGGGGGATCGGGAGAAGGCCTCTGGGCCGAGGCAGAGCCTGGAGCTGAGCTTCCTCATCCCTCCGCTGCCACCTTCTTCTTTGATGTCTTGATGTTCCAGTTCTGGCACCCCGTGAGGCAACGGCACCAGGCTGCCTGCCCCAGCAGCCTCCTCACACCAGAACAGCTCTTGGCAGGGCTTTCCGGGGACTTCAAAGGTGGAAAATTGCCCTGGGACAGCTTCTCGAAGGCGCCTTCCCAGTGTGAGCGCTGCGAGGGGAGAAGGGAGATCAAAGTGGGGCCAACCTTCGGTTATGGGGAAGATGATGGGCAGGCCTGCCTTCTGCTGAGCACGGGGCGTGCAAGGGCCCTGGGGGCTGTCCGGAGTCCGTGCTGTCAGAACCAGAGGGCAGACTTACTCTTTCCTCCAGTCCCCCTTCTGGGGATGACCAGGGACTGTGCTGACTAAGCTTTCTCACAACGTCTCCTGAGCCCGTGGGCCTTTCTTTGGTTCTCCTGGGCCTCCTCAGGCCCAACCCTGTGTCTGGAGGAGGAGGAACCATTCAGTCCGACCTGCTGGAAGCCTGTGATTGCATGAGGGCAGGGCAGCAGGCCAAGTGCTGATAAGTCTCTTCCTCCTGGGAAGCTCCAGGCAGCGCCCCAAAAGGGAAGTGATCTATGGGCCAATCTGCTAATGATTTATTGCTGGGTCCTCAGGGCTGGCACCGTGGCCCCAGATGCAGCCAGCTTGTCTGGAGAAGCTTCCCCGTGGGCATGAGGGAGCTCGAGGTAGGAAATCAAGCCCCTCAGCTGCCAGTTGCCAGCCGCTGCTACCCTCATTGCCCAGAAAGGGTGGCGTTTGTTTGTTTGTTTTGTTTTCTCAAAGCAGGCAGTCTGCGTTTGAAGCAATGGTCTAGGGAAGGCCCGGGACAGGCCTGGGAATGGGCCGGGATGTCAAGCGATTGCTTGGTGCTCAGCTCTGGGGCCCGCACAGTGCTGTCCAAAGGAATGGAGGTTCAGCACTGAACACCCAGACGGAGAGGAGGAGCTCTGCTCTGCTCCAGCTCACTCAGAGAGACCCCCGCCAGGGTGCCCACAGTCACGAATTCATTCTTTATAAAGGGTAAGAAGGGTCCACGGGAAAACGTCAAACCGGCTTGAAATCAAAAAGTGAATCTCCCCATTTCCAGTCTCACCCCTAAGAAATAATGCTCCAAGTCTCCTGTTCTTGAGAACAGGGCGGTAGGTACACTCTTCTTGCACGTCCTTTCCCTTTAGCATGGCCTCCCATTGCTGGGACTGGGTCCATTCTGGCAGCTGCCAGTGCTCCATTGTGCGGACGCGCTGCGGTGTGTCCCGCTCTCCGTGGACCATCTCTCTGATTGCTTCCAGTTTTTCACTCTGATAATCAGGTGACAATGGGCATTTGTGTAGCATACAGGGGTTTACTTCTTTGCGTGTGTTTCTGGATGTCTTCTAAAACTTGTACCGAGCGTATGCAAAACCCTTTTCTTTTCTCAGTAACACTTTGAGGGAGGGACGATGGCACCCATTTTCCAGATGAAGAATGTAAAGGAGGAAAGTGATTTGCCCTGGGTCACGTCTCTGGCATTTGGAGCAATCATTCATTCAACAGATGTTGATGGAGTATGACTGCTGTCTTTTCCAGGCACCGTGCTAGACACTGGAGGCGTGGACAGCCGAAGTCCTCATCTCCCGGTGTTACAGTCGGGTAGGGGAGCTCGTGTATATGTTCGAACTCTGCTAAATGCCTCGAAGAAAAGGCCATGGTGTTATAAGAGAATGGCCAGAGGACTGCATACAGGTTGCGCACTCAGAGAAGGCTACGTGTAAGCCAAGATGTTGTCACAGATGGACTGTTTGTGTTCTCCCAAAATTCATGTGCTGAACTGTAATGCCCCATGTGCTGGTCCTTGGAAGTTGGGCCTCTGGAAGGTGATTAGGGGTTAGTACCCTTATAAAAGAGACCCCAGGGAGCTACCCTGTCCCTTCTGCCTTGTGAGGAGGGAATGTGAAGATGGCCATGTGTGAATCAGGAAGTGGGCCCTCACCAGACATCGAATCTGCCAGCCTCTTGATCTCAGCTTCCTGGCCTCCAGAACTGGAAGAAATAAATTTCTGTTGTTTATGAGTCACCTAGTCTACAGCACAATATAGGTAATAAATGTATATATATATTTAGTACAGTAGTATAGTATAGCATTTATATATATATAAGTATATATATAGTATATAAATATATATTTATATATAACATTAATCATATATATAATACATATATAATATATAATATATAAACTGTATATATAATATATATCTTATATATAAATTATATATATTATCTATGTATTATATATGTGTGTGTATATATATGTAGTAGTATGCTATAACAGCTGAATAGACTAAGACAGATGGGAAGGAGGAGCAGGGGTTCGTCGGGGGGGACTGTGAGAACAATAAGACTTGAGGCAGAGAGAACAGCATACGCAGAGGCCCGGGGGGAGCATTTCCACCTGTGGCTTTCAGGGCTGGGGAGCAGATCAGTGTGACAGGGAGTGTGAGCACGAGACAGAAGGGAGAGAGGCAGTTAGTGAGATGGGTAGGGGTCTAGATAGATAGGACCTCAAGGACCATGGAGAGGGATTTTGGATTTGTACAAATGCAGGGGGAGGACACTGGGACAAGCTATTTTGCTGGGGCACCCTGAAGATACCATGGGAGAGCCTGGAATAAAACCAAACCAGCCTCTAGTAGAGTTTTGACCTTTTAATAAGAACAATAATGATAACAATGAGATAACATTTATTGAATGTGTACTATGTGCCTGCCACTGTATTTAGTATTTTTCACATTACTTATTTTAATATTCGTAACAACCCATTGGAGAGAAGTAGTATTGCTATCCTTCCCTTTTTAGAGATGAGGAAACAGAGACCAGCGAGTAAGTGATTGTCCAACCAGTTGAGGACGCATGGTACATTTGTCAAGATAGACCACATCTTAGGCCATAAAACAAATCTCAATAAATTTAAAAGGATCTGGGGCATGGGTGGCTCAGTCAGTTGAGTGTCTGCCTTTAGTTCAAGTCATGATCCCAGAGTCCTGGGATCGAGCCCTGCTTTGGGCTTCCTGCTCAACAACAAGTCTGCTTCTCTCCCTCTATCAGTCTTATTTCTCTCTCTCCCTCTGCCCATCCCTACCACTCGGGATAGATATTTATCTCTCTCTCTCAAATAAATAAATAAAATTTAAAAAATTAATTTAAAAGATCAAAATTATACCAAGTGTTTTCTGACCACAATGAAATTAAATGAGAAATCAATAGTAATAATATGATATCTGGGAAAACCCCAAATATCTGAAAATCAAACAATACATTGCTAAGTAATTCAAGGACTGAAGATGAACTCACAAGGAAAATTAGAAAACATTTTAAAAAATACAACAAAAATATTATATCTTAAAATTTGTGCAATGCAGCTAAAGCAGTGTTTAGAGGAAAAGTTCCAGGCTTACATGCTTATATTAGAAACAAAGAAATATCTAAAGTCAATGATGTATGCTTCCAACCTTAAGAAAATAGGAATAAGAAACAGAGTAAACTAAATCTAAAGAAGGAAATAGTAATGATAAGAGCAGAAAATGATGAAATATAAGACAGAGACAATACAAAAAATTAGCAGAGTCTCAATTTTGTTCTCTAAAAATTGTCGGCAAAATTAATAAGCCTCTACCTAGACTAAAAAGAAAAAAAAAAGCATACCTGTCATCAATATCAGAAACAAAAAAGGGATTATCATCACAGATCCCAGAGACATTTAAAGGATAATAAGAAAATACCATGAGCAGCTTTATGCCAACAAATTTGATAAATTTGATGAAATAGATGAATGTTCTGAAAAATAAAACTAAAGAAAACTGATACAAGAAATAGAAAATCTAAATAGCTTCATGTCTATTAAAGAAATTATATTTGTTGTTAAAAATTTTTATAAAAAGAAAACACCAGGTCCAAATGGTTTCACTGGTAAAGTCAAATATTCAAAGAAGAACTAGCACCAATATTACATAAAAATTTTCAAAATATAAAGAGGGAAGGATCACTGCCTGACAGCTTTGTGAGTGCAGTGTATCCTTAATACCAAAATCTGACAAAGACATTATAAAAAAGAAAGAAAGAAAATTACAATCCAATATCCCTCATAAATATAGACACAAAAATCCCTAACAAAATAATAACAAGTTGAATCCAAAAACATATAAAAATAATAATACATCATGACTAAGTAGGGTCTATCCCCAAAATGAAAGTTTGGTTTATGTTTGAAAATCAATCTTTAAATGTAATTCAGCAAAGTAATGGAATAAAGGAGAAAACTATATAATTATTTCAGTAGATGCAAGTAAAGCATTTGAAAAAAAAAATTCACCCATTTCAGATAAAAACACGTAGTAAACTAGAAATAGTAGTGAACTTTCCCAAACTACTAAAAAGCATCTATAAAAAGAAATCTACAGCCAACATCATACCTAATGATGAAAGATTGAATTATTTTCCTTGAGATCTGGAGCAAGACAGAGATACTTGCTTTCACCATTTCTGTTCAACATTATTCTAGAGGCTTTAGCCACTGCAATAGGGCAAGAAAAAGAAATAGAAGGCATAAAATTCAGGAAGGAAAAAAATAACTATCCCAGCTTGTAGGTGCTATAATTTATGGAGAAAAATCCAAGGGAGTCTGAAATACAGCTATGAGAACACATAAATGAATTTAGCAGTGTTGTAGCATACAAGATTAATATACAAAAATTAATTGTATCCTTATGTGCTAGTATGAAATAGTTGATGAAATTAAGGATGCAATCCTATGTATAAGTAGCAACAAAAAATACTAAAGAAATCTAACATAAGACATCCAGAACTTCTGGGGTGCCTGGGTAGCTCAGTGTGTTAAGCCTCTGCCTTGGGCTCAGGTCATGATCCCAGGGTCCTGGGATCAAGCCCCCGCAGGCTCTCTGCTCAGCAGGGAGCCTGCATTCCCCTCTCTGCCTGCCTCTCTGCCTACTTGTGATCTGTCTGTCAAATAAATAAATAAAATCTTTAACAACAACAAAAAAAGATATCCAGAACTTCTGCATTGAAATCTATGAATTGGGCGCCTGAGTGGTTCAGTGGGTTAAAGCCTCTGCCTTCGACTCAGGTCATGATTCCAGGGTCCTGGGATCGAGCCCTGCACTGGGCTCTCTGCTCAGCAGGGAGTCTGCTTCCTCCTCTCTCTCTGCCTGCCTCTCTGCCTACTTGTGATCTTTGTCTGTCAAATAAATAAATAAAATCTTTTAAAAAATAAAATAAAAAAAGAAAACTACAAATCATTGCTGAGAAAAATTAAGAAAACTTAAATAAATGGGAAAATGTCACATTTACAGTCTGCAAGACTCAATATTATTAAGATGGCACTTTTCCTGAAAGTGGACTACACAATCCCAATAAAAATTCACAAAAGTTTTTAGTGGAAATTGACAAATGAATTCTAACATTTTTGTGGAAATAAAAAAGGTGTAGAATAACAGAAATGATTTTTCAAGAAGAGTCAGATAACTTATCCTATTTGCTTTTGAGACTTATTATAAAGTGACAATGATCAAGATAGTTTTGGTATTAGTCAAAATACAAGCATATAGATCAATGGAGCAGATTAGAGAGTCCATAAATAGACCCACATGTCTTTGGTCAATTGTTTTGACACGGGTGCCAAGGCAATTTTGTAAGGGAAGAAAAGTCTTTTCAACAAATGGTGCTGGATGTCCATGTGGGGGAAAAGTGAACACTGACACTTAACCCACACTGTACATTAAGAAATGGTTAAAAATACATTATAGAGCCAAATATAAAACTTGAAATTATAAAACTTCTAAAAGAAACCATAGAATACTCTTGCAACCCTAATGTAGGCGAAGTTTTCTTAGTTAGAACCCAGCAGGTACAAACCACAAACAAACAAACAAAAAACCAAAAACAACCAATTAAACTTCAATTAAAATAAGAACCTTTTGTTTTGTGAAGGACTTGATGAAGAAAGTACAAAGGCAGATCACAGAAGAAGTGAGAGGAAATGTTTACAACGTATGAGCAGAAAAGGGATCTGAATTCAGAATAAAAAGAACTCTGACAACTCAATAATAAGAAGACAAAAAACCCAGTGAAAAAACGGGCAAAAGATTTGAACAGATTCTTCTCAACAGAAGATATGAGAAAGAAGTCATCAGCGACATGCATGTGAAATGACAGTGAGATATTGTTGGAACCCCGCTAAGATGGATAAAATCAGTGGTGTGCTGGTAAATGTTTAACAACCAGCTCTGGCTGGGGTAGGGGCGCAGGAAGCTGCATTAGGAGTGTTTGTTGATTTCTGTGGTGTAATTACTCCCACCATGGTCAATTTCAGCCACCATCAAGAAGATGTTACTAAATCCAGAGTCAGGAATTGATGCCTACGATTGACTCCTACAAGCTGGTGCAAGGTGGCACAGCCCTGGCTAAAATATTTAAACCTGACCCTACTAAGTGTTCACAGGGATTGTGGGCCAGCCAGAACTCTCCTACCCTGCTGTTGGGGGTATAAGATGGGAAAACCACTTAGCAAAAATGCTTCTGCCATTTTTTAAAAGATGAAACACGACTTGCGATTTAACACTGTGCTCATTCAACAGCTAAGCATACCTAGTTCACAGAGGCTTTATCTGTAATAGCCCCAAATTGGAAACAACCTAAATGTCCACCAGCTGATGACATACTGTGGCATATTTATACAATGGAATAGTAATCAACAACAGAGAGGAATGAGTTATTGATACATGAACCATATGGATGAATCTCAAAATTGTAGTGAATGAAAGAAACCGGACAAGAAAGAGTACATGCTGTATGATTCAATGTAAAGTAGTTCTGTTTTGTTTTGTCTAGTTTTTTAAAACACAAACTAATCGACAGTGACAGAAAACACATCAGTGGTTGCCTAGCGAGAGCGTGGAAGAAAGGCTGGATTACAATGGGTACAAAGTAATCTTTGGTGGTCAAGGAAATGTTTGTAATTCTGATAATGGGGATAGATTCATGGGTGTACCTGTATGTCAAAACTGATCAAACTGTACATTTTAAGTATGTGCTATTTCGTGTGCTTCAGTCACATCTCAATAAAGTTGAAAAAACACTTAGAGAAGCGCAGGCTTCAGACTTGACGCCGAAGCTCGAGGGTGGGAAAACTGAGGGAGGAGCTGGGTTTGCAGCTTCACAAGCTCCGCAAATGATTCTTATGAAGTCTGAGAATGACTGAAGAAGAACCTCCAAATCTGCAATAAGTTTAACTTTCAGGATGGATTAAGGAAGGTATGTTTACACTTCAAAATGGAGCAGGAGGAGCTTTTGTGGTAGTGTTTGCACTATCCGGCTCCCCTGGCTTGTGCCCGGCACTCTCCTGTGCATGAAAATTTGCCTGGTGTTGTTGCCCCACTAGGACGAGGCCAGGATGGGGCAGGTGACTCTCAGTGTTGCAGGATGTTACGGGACTAGGATCTAACATCTCCTCTCCACGCCTTCCTAGCAGGGTGACCTGTGCGTACATCTGTCTGCATCAATTATCTCTCGTGCATCCAAGGCACTCCAAGAAGTTGTAACTTAAAAAACTGCTATCATATTTTGCTCATGAGTCCCACAGTGGGGGCTGGGCTTAGTGGGGATGGCCAGTGTTTGCCCTCCGTAGGGTCCGCTGGGGTGCTCCATGGAGGCTGAACCACCCACTTGGATGCTGCTATCACCCAGGAGCTGGCACAGCTCTAGTCTGAAGCCTCTGTCCCTCTCCCTATAGATCTTTCCGTGGGCCATTCTTTGGGGTCTTTCTTACAGCATGATGTCTGGTTCCCAGGAGGGAGTATTAAGGGAGGGAGAAAGTTGTAGCCCCTTTGATGAAGTCACAAAGTAGCACCTGGCTCAAGTGACCAACTTCGTCCTTCAATGCCCTCCCTCTTGTCCATCTGCTTCCCAGCCACATGGTCTTTTTGTCTAGAACCACGTGTGTTCCTGCTTCAGTGTGTTCGCATCTGCTGCTTCTGCCTGAAACACTTCCCACGCCCCTAGACCTGCACAAGACTGTCTCCTCATCCTCATTCAGGTCTCAGCCAAACGTCAAAGGCTCAGAGAGCTCTTCCCTTCTGACCCTCTTCCCCTCCTACCCCTGCAACTCCTGCCAGAGCTATTCAATAGAACTTTCTGCCATGATGAACGTGGGCTTTACCTGCATTGTTTAGTGTGGTAGATACTGCCTGCGAGAGGACTGAGCCCTTGAAATGTTGGCAAGTCTGACAGCAAGGCTGGATTTTAATTTTTATCGAATTTTAATAAACTTGAAATTTATACATATAGCTGGTTGCTACTATAACGGCAAGCTCATTATCACACTCGAGAACATTAACACTGACACAATACCATTATGTGATATTGATGCCATTGGCTAATTATATAGTCTACATATTATCTAATATGTTTCATATTTCATAGATTGTCTCCATAATGTCTTCTGTGACAAGGTTTTTCTTCTGAGCTGGGATACAATCCGAAGGCATAGATTTCTGTTCGTCTTGCCTTCTCGCTCACCTTTAATCTGGAACAGTGCTTAGCTTTTCTTTGTCTTTCCTGACTGTGGCATTTTTGAAGAGCGCTAGTCAGTGGTTTTGAAAAATGTCCCTTGCTTTATTTATATATTTATTTATTTATTAAAGATCTTATTTCTTTCTTTGACAGAGAGAGACACAGCGAGAGAGGGAATACAAGCAGGGGGAAGCAGGAGAGAGAGAAGCAGGCTTCCCTCTGAGCAGGAAGCCCGATGCGGGGCTCGATCCTAGAACTCTGGGATCATGACCTGAGCCGGAGGCAGACGTTTAACAACTGAGCCACCCAGGCGCCCCAAAATGTCCCTCACTTTAAATTTGTTTCCTTGTTTCCTGACGATTAGATTTAGGTTATGAAGTTTTGGGCAGTTATGCCATTTAGTGATGTGTTCTCTGGGCAGTGTATGGGGAGGTATGTGATGTCAGTTTGTCTTAAAAAAGTGGCATATTCTCCAGAGTTCTCCATTGTGAATATACCATTTTTCTCCTCTTGGCGATTCCTAACTAATCTGTAGGGACACCTTTGAGACCATGTGAATGTCCTGTTTCTCATCAAATTTTCACTCACTGGTCTTAGCATTCATTGAACATCATGCCTGAATTAGATATTGTAAAGGAGTTGGAAAAATAATACTTTTCTCTTTATTTTCTTCTATATTTATTAGTTGGTATTCTGCTGCAAGGAAAAGGTACCCCCCCCCGCTTTTTTATACTTATGTATTTTTTTCTTTGTCTGAATCAGTAAGAACTCATGGATTTCATTCAATGTACTATAATGCATTTCTGTTATTATTCATTTTGATACTATAATTGATCCAGATCAGGTAGTAGGGGCTCATTTAAGCTCCTGTCTAAGTTCTTTTGATGTGTCCCTATCAATCTTTGAGCTTTTCTTACTTTCTGGCCTGATAAGATGCTCTGGGGCTTATCTTAATTTATCTGTTTATTTAGTTAAATGTTTATTAGCTGTTTTTCCCCCACTAGAAGATAAGCTCTCGCTCTTTACCACATTCACCCTTAAATCATCAGGCATAAATTGTCCAAGAGCAGTCTTAGAAGTATATTTCTAGAACTAATGAGGGTTATTCGGCAAGAAGTTTCAAGTTTCATACATTTCTTAGCTGTATGTTCATAACAACAGAGTGTGGCGCCAATGAAGCCGCATGGATGGTTAAGCCCATGGGCCGTGGAGGTAGGACTTCCTGGGTTCCCCTCTAAGCTTCATCACTACTTAACCACCGACCTTGAACAAGTGACTTCTCTCTGAGCCTCAGTTCCATCATTATCAAAATGGGACATCACAAATCGTACCTGGTCACACGTTTGTGTTCAGGACAAAGAGAAGATACATAGAGTGCTTAGTGCAGGGCCTGGAACATGGTAGCTGGCCAATAATTGGTAGCTATTATTATTATAATACACATTTTCTCACCTAATATTTCTGGCAGTTCTGTGAGGTATCTCCATTTGTAGATAAGGAAACCAAGGTTCAGAGTGGTTAACTAACTAACTCGTGGTCACACAGCTAGATGGTGAGAAAACCCGGGTAGGAACAAAGAGAGGGCTTTCCTAGTTCAGTGAAGGGCGAGAACAGGCCCAGGGGAAGCAGGGCCCTTTTACACCTGGCCTGGCTGTGCAGGCCTCCCTTTCCCCGCAACCCCCGCACCACACAATGTAGGCAGAGGGGGTCACCTCTTCTTGTACAGTGAGGAAGTGACCAGTGCCTGACAAAAGAGTGACAGCCTTTTTACTACCAGAGGCTCATCAGTGCCACCATAAACCATACGTTGCTAGCCTGAGAAAGGCAGCAGAATGGTGGTTAAGGTCATGAACCTGAGTTAGACCTGGTTTTTCATCTTGGGTGGGAAGTCTTGGGTGAATTACCTAACCTCTCTGGGTTTCAGCTTATCTATAAAATTTCAGGGCGTTTGCACTGGCTGTTCCCTCTGCCTGCAATGCTCTTCCCCCCACCCACATAGCTAACCCCTTTATCTCCCTCCTATCTTTATGCCAGTCCCTGAGGCCTACCTACCTTGATCAACCCGACAGGAAAATGAAATTCATCCCCTTTTCCTTACTCTATTTTCCCCATGGCATTGATCGCCATCTAATGCTGTACCGTTCACTTATTTATTATTTTCATTGCTCATTGCCTTCCCATCTCAGTGGAATGTCCCCTCTAAGAGAGCAAGAATTTCACTCGGTCTGGGTCACAGCTGTATTGCCAGCGCTGAGGAAAGCGTTTGGAACTAATACTAGGGGAACATTCCTGGTTGTTGTCAGTGTAAACAAGTCACACCGCTGTGCTGAATTGTAAGGAAGTGCTCAAAACAAGTAGCGCTATCAGGTCAGGCCGATGTTTAAGACCCTCTGGAATTTGATCACCGGTTTTAATGCGAAATTCCTACCATTGTTCCTTGTAGCCGAAGGCTTCCCTATAGGCCTGGGACTTTCCAGTGCCACCAGCAGCATATCCTCACCTGGGAGCTCGGGGCCAGCCTGATGGATTCGGAATAAGCCACAGAATAGAACCCAAAGGTGATTCTCTCGTGCATGGCCAAGTTGGAGAAGTGCTAACCTACGCCACCTTCTTCTTTCCTGGAACCTGTCTTCCAGCTCTCCGAATCTTCCTTCCTTGTCCTCCCCCCTAGCTTCTAACTTGACTTCAAGGCCCTTTGCAAGTTTGCTTCTGTTTCTCGGAGGGAACTTTCCACGTTCCTCTGTCCTTTCTAGAACATATCTGTCTACACACTTTGTCTCCTTATGGCCCCCTTCATCAGACCACAAGCTTTGGGAGGGCAGGGCCTTCCCCTCTTTATCTCCGGATCCCACTGTGTCTGCCTGCCTTAACTTAATAAGGATCTGTCCTACGTGCAAATGAATCATTTGATGTCTTTGTCTCCTTTGTTTATATTAAGGACTTAAAGATGTCTCACACAGTATTACTTCCATGGACTCTTAGGTCTTAAACTGCATGCTTCCTAAGGGCAGAACCTACTCGGTCTTCCCAAGGACCCAAACTCACTTCGTTATATTCGATGAACATGGAGTACAACCCAAGTGCCAGTCCCCAGATAAAGCGGCTGTCGGGGAAATAAATGTGACTGAGACACAATTTCTGGAAGTAACTCACCATCTTGGGAAGGGGATAGAACTTCCCCACCGGGACATGCTTGCAGGGGTCTTCTTTGCAACATCGTCCAAATCAGTGGAGAACAACATGAATGTCCACCTGCAGGTGGAAAAAAGCCATGGTGCAATCGTGCTGTGAAATCCCATTCAGCAGTGTTTTGAAGAGAATGAGATAAATAACGGGTTACTGCCTGGGGAAGTATTTGATGGACAAATACGAAAACATCTTGCAGAATTTGTGCCATTTGATACTAATGATATCTTAAAGATAAACTTGTTTATATTGAACATATGCAAAAGGACTGAAAGGACAGACACAAATTACTAACAGTGATCAGAGGACACTTTAGCCTTCTCTGCGTTTTTTTAAATATGGAGAACACATATATGTATTATTTGTGAAATTATAAAATACGTACTAGTTTAAAAACATAAAAATATTACATTCAAATAATATTAAATTCAAATAAATTCAAGTCAAGAATAGGTGCCTCTGGGTGGCTCAGTCAGTTAAGCATCTGATTATCGGTTTCTGCTCAGGTCATGATCTCAGGCTCGTGGGATCAAACCCCGTGTCGGGCTCTGGGCTCAGCGGGGAGCCTGCTGGAGGTTCTTTCCTTCTCTCTCTTCCCATCGTCCGTGTCTCTTTCTCTCTCTCAAATAAATAAATAAATCTTTTAAAAAATTCAAATAAAAAAAAATAAAATGGGGCAATGTGACCAGGACTGGGAGGTAGGGAGATATCAGGGGCTTTGGAAACTTATCTGCAGCCAAGTTACCCATTTTATGGATGACTCAACTGAGACCCAGCAGAAGTTAAGTGACATGCTTAGACTCCCATGGTTACTAGATGATGTTGGCCAACTGGAGCACAGGGGCTTTGTACTAAATGTGGAAAGGGCCCCGAGTGGAGGATGAGGAGGAAGGGCTCCAATCCCACCAGGCTAAGTGTGGTCATTCCCAGCTGTCCCCATATGTCTGAGTCTGATCTCCATTAATTCTTTTAAAAACGTCTCTGGTTCCAAGACTCCCTTCCGTAAGATGATGGAGACATGGAAATTTCCTCTTTTCCCTGAGGGCAACCACCTCCCCCTTGCTCCTTTTTATCTGCTTCCTACAAAGGTAGATCTTTGACGCTGACATCTTCTACGATGTTGCAGAAGGAGCTCTACAAATGACTCCTCCTCTCCCAACATTCTGGGCCACGGCCCAGAGACCTGCATTCCCAACACCCTCTCTCAAGTTCTCCGTTTCACCCTGAACCCTAACCTTGTGACCGTACACGTGGGCAGGACTGGTCTCCCCGGCATGGGTCTGATAGACATTACCACCAGGGAGCCAGAGTCTTATTTTTTATGCCTCTCTCAGACCCCAAGGAAATTGCAAAGAATTCATTGCAAAGGCGGGCAGAGCACGTAAAATTAAACAACAACAGACTTGATTCCAGAAGTGTCTATATATTCATTTCAAGACACCATAGAGCGGGAGATGGTTTCCTGAGTAGTAAACATACAGAAGCAGTCGATCTGCAGCGAGACATAGGAGTATGATACATTTCTCTGAGTGCCCAGTGCACAGGGAATGTTGAGGAAGGGGCTTTGAAACAAACGAAGCACGGTCTTCAAAGGTGCCCTGTCTAGATGCTGAAATGCATAGAATTGGAATTGAACGGAAGGCCGTTTTAATTTAGTTTCTCTAACCAAAGACATCTAGCACTGGAGGAAAGGAGGAAGCGCCCGAATGCCAGTAGAGGCTGAACATGTAAATCAGCCCTGCTCCGCACATTTATTACCAAGAGTTGAGTGTAGCAGACATGGAAGAACCAGATTTGGAAACGGCATCTCTAGTTCTGTTTGGCTACATTTGCCAAGCATAATAGATTAGGAGCCATTATGGGTGTACCCAAGTAATTGCACTTAATTGTTTGTGCAAATCAGATGATCTATCAGCAACAAGCCCAATTAATTAAAGGCAGACACACAAGTCAGATTGAGAGGGAAGGAGGAGACCTGGGTGTGTTTCAAAATGAAGCCTGTGTTATTTTACTTTATTTTGGAAAGCTGCAGAGAGAACACACCTCATAATAGTAGCTTGTGTGGAACAGTCCATCAGGACAGGGTAAGGGGATTTTTACTGGACTTCCTGGGACCCTGTGCGAGGTCTAAGGTATACGACACTGACGAGGCACTGAGAGAGGAAAGAAACTGTCAGAGCGGGAACAGGGCTGGTCTTTGCTAGCACAGCAGAGGGGCTGGAAGGCAGGTGGAGAACAGGCCTGGGGTGATGTGAAAACCAAGTTCAAGGCATTCTTAAAGTGGAACTTTATCTGGTCTTTATCCAGGAGACCTCAAATCCCATTATGCAGGATCGAGGGAACCCACAACTTCTGAAGACAATCTTTCCCACGTTTCTCCCTTCGTGGACACCTTCACAATTCTCAGAATATTCATGAGTCTCTTGTCCTACTATTTACTTTTTTCCTTTAAATTGGTAAATTGACTTCCAAAAGAGTTTCACGCTACTGCCAGCCACCATTTCTTATGAGTGTTTTTACCATTTACACACCAGTGTCGTCCGCCAGATCCACCCGTCCACGCCACGAGAGCCCATGCGGATGGGTTCCCATTCTTTTGAGCAAACCACAGAGGTGCAATGCCCCCCACTTTCTCATTGGCCAGTTTTAAAATATCCCCTTTCTTTTTCAGCCCATGCATCCTGATCTCCATAACGATATCCCAGCCTTGTTGTTTGCAAAGTCAATTTACAATTTACAAACATTTTCTACTCAACTGTCCTTCTATTTGGAGCTGAAATTCAGCTTGACTCTCTCCCTGGAGGCAGAGGAGAGGTTGCTAGCGGGAAAGGGGACACTGAGATGGTGTATGCTTCAAAACACATATATTTTGGGTGTCCTGGCAGGTTTCTCCGTGGGATGATACAGGCTTTCTTGGGTTAGGTCAGGTCAACCAGCTTTTGTTGTGAAGGCTTATTGGTTTGGTTGTCTGTGGAGGCCACCCTGATTGCCTCTCTGAACTTCTGCAATTTAACTCAGGTCCCCACCCCACCCAGTCTCAAAACTGGCACTAGAGCCACCTGCCACAGAGGCTGGCCTGCAGGTAGGTGATGGGTGTGTGTGGAGTGCTTTAAGGTCTATGGGTCAAAGATGGGAGATTTCTCGGTGGTATTGGCCCAACGTCTCCACTGACAGAACAAAAGCAGCCCGATCAGAGCAGTTGGAGGCAGGAAGAACCTGGAATAGTGGGATCAGAGGGTGCAACGTTGTTCAAGACCACACAGGGGATAAAGGTCCCTTTGAGATCCATTTCTGTGTGTTCCACCCACTCCCAACCCTACAGCTTCTTCCCTAGTTCCGAAATGAGTTTGGGTCTAGAACCCATTTTCTGTCTCAAGAACCAGAGGAAGGGATGGTGGACCTATGACCAAAATGAAAGGGATTAATTAAGTCATGACACCAGATGGAAAGACAGCTTTATGATTCAAGCCCAAATGAAGACACAACAGTATCTGAGAGTTCCTGACACCTTGATTGGCTGCTTATTTGTTTTAACAAGAGTTTCTTTCCAAAACCAGTGTCTCTTGTTCATCCTAGTTGAAATCTGCCTGAGGCAGGCCAGCTGCTATTACTTCCCACCCAAAATGGCGGCTGGTTATCAGGCTCCTGGAATGAGCCAGGCTGTGTGCTGCTCGTGCACTCAGACAGATCCGAGTTTAACCTTGCCCAGTGTTTTTGAATGCTGATACTACACCCACCATCTTCAACATGATGGAGACCTGAAGGCAGTCAGGACTTGCTTTATAACTTAGCTCCTTTCATGGCCTAGAGGTCCGGTCTGTCTGGTTGTGTGAAAAAGATGATCCAGTAGCCATGTATTGCTTCTAACCACAGGCCTTCTCAGAAAAACCCGCCACCCTTATAAGTTCCTGGCTGTTAAATTCAATGTGCGTAAACACGCATAATATAGAAGGGGAATAAATAAAAGCCTTGGGGAAAGAAAGTTCTCATTCTGAAGTTCTACTTCTGCGACTAACAGAATAAATGAATCAATTCTGCCTTTGAATAAGTGATAATGATAATATTAATAATAATAGAGTGTTCTGAGCATTTGCTGTGTATAGATGTTTTCTGTGCATTATTTCAGTTTATCCTCACAAGAACCTCCTGTGAAGTAGGTACTATTACTGGTCTCAATTTTTTTTATTTTTATTTTTATTTTTATTTTTTTTTGAGGAGAGAAGAGAAGGGTAGAAGGGCAGGAGAGGGAAAGAGAGAATCTTAGGCAGGGTCTATGCCCAGCGTGTAGCCTGATGCAGGGCTGGATCTCACAACCCTGAGATCATGACCTGAACTGAAATTAAGAGTCTGACGTTTAACCAACTGAGCAATCAGGTGCCCCTAACCTCAATTTATAAATGAGAAAACTGAGAAAGGAACCCAGGGTGACACAGCAGTAGTGGTAGGGCCAAGATTCCTTTCAACAGGGCCAATTATTTTTAGTATGACCAACCGTCCTAGTTTGCCTTGGAGGGGGGGTTTCCTGGGAATTGGGACTTACAGTGCTAAAGCCAGGAATGTCCTGAGAAAACTGAGACTAGTTTGCCACCCTAATATTTTTGTGAATGTATTTTACCACCAACACTTGGTTCATCTATAGATATTTTGTTTATATCATCTTATTAGCTATAGCTTTGAGTTTTCTTCATTGAATTCAGCTCTTTTCCTCATATTTTCTAAGTCTCAACTTTGGTGGGTATAGATTTAGATGTTAAGTTTACTTTGTGTAAGTATTTCCCTACTGGTAGTGTTCATCATGATTTGGGTTTTAAAAAAATGATTTGTAGCTATTTCCTAGCTCATGTATGGTAAAGTCATATGCAATTCTCATCACTGATTCTAGGATTTTATTGGTCATCACATTTATTAATCTGATTGTTCCATAAACTTGTTACAAACTTGACTACTAACTGGATGCATCATTGACAGTGCACAGGGCAAATAGCACAGTCAAAACAGCACAGTTAAATTCGACTATTGTCAAAATAGTGGATCAAGATGGTAGAGATGGAGACCGGCTTTGCAAAGAGGAGATCTCCACATATTTAAACTGTTTCGTTCTTCTAACATTCAACGGATATTTTGAATTTTCTACTTTGTGCCTTGTACTCTACAAGATGCTAGGACCCAGTGGCTAATGAGACATAGTCCTTGCCCCCATAGTCCAGCAGGGTGGATTTTAACAACTGATTATACAGTTAGTTATCTGATTTCAGTGATGATCCAGACTACATAGGAGAAGGATGGGGACTTCCAGTACACGGCACAGCCACGGTGCCAACTTCAGGAAAGTGCAAAGATAAAATCAGAGCTCTGTCCCTGAGTCAGGGATGGGGTTCTTCAACTATGGTATTCTGTTCTAGAGGCCACTGCCTTTGGTCAAGGTGAGGACAGAATGGGCCACCTTCCTTGTGCATATAGTTCTTCTATGGATTGTGACAAGGGTGAGGAGGAATCTAGAATTGGCAAGAAAGGCATTGTAGAGCTGGAGAAGACTAAGGCATGTCACGAGGCACAGCTGTGGACCCCAGTCTCCTGACATTACCAGTAGTTGGAAAAGTGTGCCTGCCCTGAAGGCCCCTGGGAAATGATCCTTGTGCCATTATATCTGGGACAGTAAGCCCCCACTGAGGGGAGATATGTATTTGTGTATACTCAGGCAATAGGCATCTTTATTGTGTCCTCACTACAGTTTTCCAGTTAGCATAATCACCCCTGTATTGCTCATGAAGAAACAGAGGCTCACAGAGGGGAAGCAAGAAAGTCACCAGACTAGAAAATAATAAAATCACGGACTAGAAAAAGCATTAACATTGGGATCTTCAACCTCAAACATTGAGACCTCCAGTTTTTCCAAGGTAGGAATAATAATCCTTTAATGTTAGGGTCAGTTCAATGAAAAGAAAACAACAACAAAAAGCTTGATCACATGTAATAGGTCGTAAGGCACAGAGTAGGTGCTCAAGGTAGAGTGGTTTCCTGCTGGTGGTCCTGTCTCTTCCTTACTTGTGTTTCCCTAGTATCATCCTAATCTCATAATCTCTGAGCTTTGATCTTTGATGGAGTGGAACAAGCATGATCTGGCTAGTTTTCCCCAGGAGGCACAGAGAGTGGGCATCTCCTAGGATCCCCTGTTCAGTGCTCATTGCTCACCAAGCCTTAAAGGATGCAGGAATCGAGAGGGAGTAAATGCTGGGGGCTTGGTGATCAGGGAAGCCTTCCCAAGGAAGTAAGACGGAACTCAGGACAGTAACGTCATTTCCCGACCAAACTGCTGAAACAGGAGCTCGCATGGGATTTGTAACGCATGCCAGAGAAATCTACACATACGATATCCTGCCTGGGGGCGAAACATCTGAGCATCCTCCCTTGGGCAACTTTTTTCAAAACTGAACAACAACCATAATAGAAAATAGTACTCAGCGTTAAAGCATTGTAGGCACACATATATGACCGAAACCCAAATCAAAACAAAAACTAGCCTTTGGAGTCGGGCCAGTGTAGATTTGGATCCTGGCTTCTCCATTTCCAAGCTGTGGAACTTGAGGCAATACCCCTCATTTCCCCAGTCTGAGTTTCCTTCTTTAGAGACTAAGAATAATAAAACCTACTTTGCAGGGGAACTAGGACCGAGTGAGCCAACACACAGAAAGCACATAGCTCAACGTGGCACATGGTAAACATTCATTACCTGATGTTTAATATTTTGTGCATTGTGCCCAGTACCGGAACATTAGCTCAGCATTCTCTGAGTAAAAGCCCATTATACACTTGTAAGTTCTTTGTTCAATTTTTTTTTTTATTATGGAACATTGCAAACATATAAAGAATAAGAGAGAATAGCATAACGAATCCCCATATGCCCACCACCCAGCTCTAACATTTGTCATCTCACTGGCCAATCTCGTTTCATTTTTACCCTTTCCCTGTTCCCCAAACTTGGCATGTTTTGAAGCAAATTTCAGATATTTTAGCCACAGACAGACATTGGAAACCATTTTTTAAAAAAAAATTTATTTATTTATTTGACAGACAGAGATCTCAAGTAGGCAGAGAGGAAGGCAGAGAGAGAGAGGGGGGAAGCAGGCTCCCCGCTGAGCAGAGAGCCTGATGCGGGACTCGATTCCAGGACCCTGGGATCATGACCTGAGCTGAAGGTAGAGGCTTTAACCCACTGAGCCACCCAGGCACACCTGGAAGCCATTTTTAAGTCAACCTCTTAATTCTCTCTTTGTTGGGGGAACTAATCCAAATTCCTATTTTATGGATGAAGTTTATTAAGGTAAAATTTACATACAGAACAATGAACCCTGTTTAGGGCAGAGTTCTGAGTTTTGACAAATTCAAATTCTTTTGGCACTCTTCACTGTTGATTGATCAACGTTGGAAAATCTATGTCGCAACAGGAAGTAGACGAATGCACACGCACAGTAGTTTGCTGCCTATATTGGCCTTGACATAGAAGGAAAAGAAGAAAAAGCCTCTCTCAGTGGTGCCCTTAATCACAGTTTATTATGACTTAGAAACCCTAGGTGTTTGACTGGCTAGAATGTAAGCCACCCAGGAATAGGTTTATCAGCATCAATTATAGTTTAAGGCAACTCCGTTTATGTTGATGCTTTCATTCCAAATGGCCCTAATAAAAGGTTTCTAAGAAGCTTGATTATTATTGGGTTTATTAATAACAAACCCTAAGCATGCCCCTATTGGGACTGTGATCAATCCAAATAAAAATAACTTCGTTAATTAAAAAGGGATGTTTTTCTGGTAACTGCTGTATGCTCAGCAACATAGAAACAAAGAACCAAACAAAAAACAAGTGCAGATGCCCGGGATAATACTCCTTTCCGTCCTTCCAGCTCCCTGGGACAGCCTGGTATAGATTCCAGCAAGAGCGCCCTCTATCGTTCCCCAGTTACTTTGCCATCTCTTTGTCCGGGATTTGGAGAGATGGCCCCGTTTCCTGGCTGAGACTGGGTACGTGGGCTACTTCATAATTTGGATGAGTATAAGAGTATCACTTGGGGTCCCTTCTTTGTAATGCCTTTTATAAAAGAACAATCTTGGTGACCACAGCGCTTGCCTAGGCGCTATCAAAGCTGCATGTTGTGTTTCATCACCACGAATTCTAAGCAGTCGACCTTGTTGAAGAACCATGGATTTGGAAGAGCCTGGTACCCCTTACAGGACCTAATTATAAATTCTTTCCTAACCAATCATCAGTGGAACTTGTCCAACCAACTCCATACAAACCTGTGGGCTCATTGCATCCTATCCAGAGGCCTAATTTTCAATGCTTACTTAGCACAACTGCCCCGAACTCCCCCTTCTCAACACTTAAACATCCCTGACTTTCTCCTGCTTAGAGAATCACTCAGTGAATGTCTTCACTGGCAAGGCTGCCCTTGCTTGGCAAGTTAATAGACTCATTTTTGCTTGCTTGTTATTGTCTTTGTTTCATTTTATGTTAGTTTTCAGTTCTGGTGGTCTGTGTTCTACTCTTGGGCGTAAAGAATGATGGTTTCGCCGAGATTGCCTTGACCAGCCTAATTCACCAACACCTATAATCTGTAAACTGGAAAATCTGAGCCACTTTCTGCTTTGGTTTGGTCTTCCCGCACTGTGGGTGAGTCCCGCCGCCACGTTCGAGCTCCGAACATGGGGCTGTGTTCTTTGCCTTCTCGCTGAGTTTCCTTTGTTTAATCTAGGTTGGCTGACCCACCATACTCTTGACTTGCTTTGTCATTCTGGCCTGCAGTCAGTCTCCTGCGAGACGTTCTTTTAACACTAGCTTGTTCAGCGGCAGTTTCCAGTCTTGGTTTGTTGTGTTTATTTGCCTACGGTTTGTCTGGAGAAGAGAAGCAAATACTGCCATTCCTCGAGCTGACCTAAATCTGTCTTTTGGCTAAGGAAGAACTCCCTTCTATGTCTGTTTTTTGTTAAATATATAGACTGCCAAGTTCAAAAACAGTTAATACATCTGCCCCCATCCCCCAAGCTCCCAACATAAACTATTTCAGTTCCTCAATGGTCAGTCTCGTGGTTGGCCATTAACTCTGCTCTTAATGCCACACGCCAACTTATCTGGTCCAGAGAGGAGGAAACTAATGAACCAGATTACAGATTCTTCGGTTCTACGGGAGCCCTTAAATTAATTGGTTTATAGAGACTTAAAAGCACTTATATGACTTCAACAGAGAACTCAAGAGTTTCCAAAAGGCAAAACAACTTAATTGCTAATGCTCTAAATATTTTAGCTCTTTTGGAATATTTTCCTGTTGAGATTGCAGCTCTGACAAAGAAAGATGTACCTGGAAGCTGTAGTTAACACACTGAGACGCAATGTAATTCATTCAGTGCTTTTAAACCAGCTAAAGGCTTAATTGTTGCTACATAATATAAAATAAGAGAAATCTATATAATCAAGGTGAATCTTTGAAAAATTAGTCTATTTTGGTGACTTCTGGTGACGCTCAATCACAGCGTAAAAATAATGTTAGCATAACATTCTAGTGTGGGCTAGAAGCTTATTTAATCTGGATTTTCTGAATTTCCTATACTTGTCCTAAGCTGACATTGTTCTTGTAAGTGTTTAAAATTACAAACATGTAAAGGTATGTGTTCAGTTAGATTGATAATTAACAGAGGTCCTCATAAAAAGGGTTGATTTTCGTAACTTCAACCAAGGCACAAACTACACGAGTCTACAGAATTACTTCAACTATTGATGTGACTTCTAAAACGGCATTTTTCTGATATTTTTTAATATGACTAGTGATTGTACTCTTGAAAGATGACTTTGATTTCTAAGATCGCTAGTGGATTTGAAACCTTGAGAGTCAGCAACAAGCATAATTTTTATTTCTAATTCCTAAAGCGTAGAGGAAAACAGATGCAGAGTGAGAATGCGTGTAAGTGCCCTATTGTTGCTGTAACAAGTTATCATGAACTTAGTATCTTCAGAAAAATGTCTTCTCTTACAGTTCCAGGGGTCGAAAGTCTAAAATCGAGGTGTCGGCTAGTCTTCCCTCCTTCTGGAGTCTTTAGGGGAGAATACGTTTCCTTGGTGATTTCAGCTTCTGAGTGAGACCACTTGCATTCCTTGGCTCCTTCTCCAATCTTCAAAGTTAGCAGCTGAGCATCTTTTCGCCTCTCTGACCTCCTCCTTCCCTCTTATAAGAACCCTGTGATTACATCAGGCACACCTAAATAATACAGGATAATCTTAACATCCTCAGCTTAATCGCATTTGGGAAAGCCCTATTGCTCGTGTGCATTAACATCTTCCCACGTTCCTGGACTGGGATGTGGGTCATCTTTAAGGGGCTCTTAATCAGCCCACCATACATGTAATCATTTAAACTTATATTCTTGCCTGTCCACAAGCCCATTAGCCTTTTTGTAACATTTAAGTCAAAATGGTAAAGTCAACATGACATATATGTTGTCTTAGTGCCTTAATGTTAATAAGATTAATAATGTAAAAGATTGTGTAGTATGCCTATTTATATATTTATATATGTTTTAATATCTAAACATAATAGCATAAAAATCAATAAACAAAGAAACCTTAAATATGACAGAAAGGAAAGGACTGATAAAGGAAAATTGTGATCTTGCACTATATATTTTCTTTCTGCATGAGGGAATGAAGAACTATTCCTGTCTGATGAAGACTCCATTTTGGTTTTTTCCCTTTTTATTCCCTTTTACCATACCTGTAGGTTGTCTTAAATAAAGCAATAAGGGTTCTTCACCGACATCCTACTGGTTCTTATGTTAACTGTCCCTCTGTTTACTGAGGCGTCCAAGAGGACAACTTCCCCTTGCTCTGTGACCCGTCCATTCTCACGACTCTTTTTGATCGTGCTTTTCCCAAAACAAGGCCCCAAATTTAGACTCATAAAACTCTAAGGATGTCTTCGAAATTTAAAGTATCTTTGGGTTTTCCTGGCTAGCCATTGGGTAAACACAAAGATTTGCTTTTTTTACTTTCTAAAAAGAAAACACAATAAAATAATTAGATTTGGGGGCGCCTGGTGGTTCTGTCGGTTGAGCAACAGACTCTTGGTTTCGGCTCAGGGCATGAGCTCGGGGTCGTGGGATAGACCCCTGCATCAGGCTCTCTGCTTCAACAAGGAGTCTGCTTCTCTCCCTCTCTCTCTGCTGCTCCTCCTACCCCACGCTCCTTCTCTTTCAAATAAATAAATAAATAAATGCATTTAAAAAAATCTTTAAAAAATAATTAGATTTGTCTAGCATTCCTCAGATTCTAAGGAACTCAAAATTATTGTGAGAGCTTATTTTTATTCACCAAACTCTTTGAGTTTGTTATTTTTTCTCATGGAATTCTATCGCGTTCCCCTCTATTAAGGTTTTATACTGAGAATGTTATTAGCTGTACTTAAGACATATTCATGGAAATGTGTTGCTTCTGATAGGTCTACAATTAATACCTTTATGTATAAGAATGATACCCTCCCGATTAATATTCAGTAACCAGTTTTGGGCACAATAACACTAGTCTAATGTCAAAAATGTTTTGAAACTGTATGATGTATGATTTTGTTGATGGTAAATTATTATCTCACAGGAAATAATTAACAAAGCTTTTTTTTTCTTAACACTTTTGGGGAGATCAAAGAAAATTGTCCTTATGCTTGTTGAACTCACTACACATTTTCCATTAAACTTTAGGTATGTTTGGTTACAATGGCACTTAGATGCCTGAGAAGTTTACTTATAATATCTGCTAAGAGGGGAGTGATGCCCTTTGTGACTTTATGTGTTTCTGCTAAGGTAATATTGCCACTCAAAGTGGGCCATGGGGAGAGTCTACCATTTTGGTAGAGTTGGTTGGGTTTGTACCCATGCTGGGGTTTCACCAAAGGACCTGCCCGTGCAAGAGCAAATGTCCCGGTGGAAGGAGAGATATGGGCTCTGTCACCTTGTGTGTGGACTTCCCTCTTGGTCTGGGGTTCCTGATTAGAACACTACATTAGAATTTGTCCCCCAAAATGGCAATCATACCAAAGGAAATTGTCCAGAAAGTGTCTGCTGGTCAAGTTCAATGGTGAAAGCCTTACTCCCTTGCTCACTTGCAATGATGTTGGACAATCAATTCACTTTGGGTTATTTACTGACCAAACAAGGCAGCTTTTGTGTACTGGCTAAACTCCCGCCTGCCCCTGCCCCACATCCCATCCCTCCTCCCCCTGTGGCATTTGGATTAATGTTTCAGGATAAGTCAAGAGGTTCCTATATGAAATTCAAGAACAAGAGATTCCTCGTCCAAGGTGCGATGAACCGACCAATGGAATCTTTCCTCATGACTTGTCTATATAAACTCCTGATTAAAGGGCACTTTAATGTTAGTTGTGTTGTGCCTAATTGTAGCTGTTGTCAAGTATGTTGTTAACAAGGTCTTAAATGCTGTTGCGTGGCCACGCTCCTACTGTTGCATACGTCGGATCATAAGGTAGTGAGTTCACTAACACCATGGAAATGACACTCAAACCATGATGGTGGTGTGGACCTTAAAAAGTGAAACCTTGTCTATCTTATCTCTGGAGGAGGGAAAACCAAGAGGAGGGGATTTTCCATTTAGAGCAGGATTTGCCTAGGCTTAAAACCCAATGCTTTGTGCCACCATGGGTGGCTCCACACTGTTAAATCTGATGGATTTTGAGGGACCCTTATGTCTCAAACCCATTGTGGACATAAATGGAGGCTTCCTGAAACATGACAACAGACCTGTGCCTAACTCCATCATCTCCGGAGTGCCAGTCTTTGTTGCTAAATCATACTCACTGCAAGGGGCAACCTGCTTCTAGAACTTACTGAGAACTAGAACTAGAACTAGAACTAGAACTAGAACTAGAACTAGAACTAGAACTGTAACTAGAACTAGAACTAGAACTCCCTTTATTTTACCCCTGCTATGTGCTCCCTTGACTGGCAAGATTCAACACTTAGTTTTGTAATTTTCTTTTCTTTCTTTCTTTCTTTTTTTTTTTTGTTAAGATTTTATTTATTTATTTGACAGAGAGAGATGTGAGAGAGTGAACACAAGCACGGGGAGTGGGAGAGGGAGAAGCAGGCTCCCCACTGAGCAGGGAGCCCGATGCAGGACTTGATCCCAGGACCCTGGGATCATGATCTGAGCTGAAGGCAGATGCTTAATGACTGAGCCACCCAAGTGACCCTATAATTTTCTTTTCTTTACCTCTAGTGTTTCTGTTTTGTTTTTGATACAAGGGCACCTATTGTTTCTGAATCTAAGACCTCAGTCTAGATGCAGATTCCCCTTCCTTATGAAAATGGAAAAAAAAAAAAAGTGGGGGAAGTTAACTTCTGGGTAGTTAAGGTTAAAATTCTCCCACACCTACATGCCTGGGTCCCAGTAAGTGGAAAAGTCTCATCTTGGTTTATCCCGCTCTAACTCAACAGAAGTCAGGTTCCCCTAGCTGTGTTATGAAATAATAAACAGACCTATGGATTTTCTTAAATGCCAACTCATTTTTTTATGTCACATTTATGATTTTTGCCATATTGATAGAGGATTTTTTTCTTTAAATTGACTAATTTTTTTCTTAGCTTTCCTGACTTAAGAAAACAAGCTTTGCATTATTATTGTAAATAGAGAGTAATATCACAGCATAAACCTAATTTAAATGTAAAAATAAAAACCTGCATATGTCTCGAATAAAGATTTGCCTCTGTAGTACCAGTGGCAAGTGGATCACACTTGGTGGGAAACTGTTGTGACCTAATGGCCAAGGCCCCTGGAGGTCTTTAACAGGTCAACCATCACAACAGCACGGGTTCAAAAGTGAATTAAAAGCCGAGAGTCTCCAGCTGCCTGGCCCACTTCCTCCGTTGTCCTCAAGCCTCTTTTTCCACTAGCATTTCCCTTTTATACCTCCTCAGATTAAGCCCTCTGACTTGATCCTCTCTCCTTGCTCTGTGTCCCCTTTGGACCTGACCTTAGAATTCGGTTTCCCAGCTTTGATCTTTGATACCCCTTGTATTCACTAGAATAGGATTCTGTGGTTGCAAGCAACAGAAACCCAATCCTGGCTAAGTTAAACTAGAGAGATATTTAATGGAAGGAGTGGGGGAGCTTGCAGAACTGAATGAGAAACTGAAAAACTGAATTCTCTGAAGGGTAAGAACCAGGGATCCTCTGAAGACCAAGGGCACAACAATTAGTGGACGATCTCTTTAGGAGACGCTAACTGTCTTCATGCTTTGTCTCTTCCTCCCTTGTTTGTTTGCGGTCAGCATCAAGATGGGATCCGTGCTTCGCTTATGGAGCATCGTGCCCGGCTCTTCTAGGGCAGAATTTCAGCCTCAGGGTTGAGTCACTTTGGGTGATTCTCTTCACTTCGGTTAGCCTCAGTTGCTTTATCCGTTAAATGACAGCTCATGGGGTTTGGAGGAAATAGTTATGAAAAGCAAAAGCCACTTCGATCCCTAGGAGTGGAAATAAGCAAAGCCCTCGGAGCCACATGAGTCTGGGTTTAAATCTTGATTCAAATGTATACAACTATGTGTCTGTGAAATTTATTACATTTCTGTTTCCTCACCCGTAAAGTGGGGATTATAACAGGATCTGCCTTATTGTAATTAACCTTATATCTGGCACACAGTAGATGAACAAATAATGTAAGCCATACCGAGAAGGAAGTAATAGATGTGATAATAATTTTGGAAGTTATGATCAATCATTCCTTCTTGAGTGTGGGCAGTGAAACCACACCTCCTCCCTTAATTAAATAGGGCAGTTATGAGAAATCTTTATCTTACAGTCAACTTTCGTATGAGAAAGGAAGCCCTTGGTATGAATGGTGGTGCTGGGTCTTGCCTCTGTGTAATCAACCAGGCTTTGCCTGCTCCAGGCTCCCGTCTCTTCTGGAGCCTGGAGTGTTCTTGGCACATCTTTTATAAAAGTCAGCCTTGCTTTCTTCCTGTTGCAAATTGCATGCACATTTCTGCTCCCTGGGACCAGCCTCCATTTCTCAACCAGCCTTCTCCAGCTTCCCCCTCTCCTCCTCCTAATGAGAACGAGTTGACTTATAATTAAGGTCATATTTTATCTGCTGGGAAAGGCAGTGGCTGGCATGGCTGGGGTGCTCCAGCTCCACACAGTCTTCCTTTTGGTGGATTACCCTGCGCTGATGACCATCAGTTGTTGTTTTGGGCTAAAGATAGAAGAACGGTTTTGATGGCTTAAAATTAACAACTGGATTTATAGCTTGTAAATAGTTCTTGTGGTGAGATTTCCTTCTCTGTTCTAATCCCCTCTTCCCGTTCAGACCTCATTTACGAATCCCTTGCCAGGAGTATCCTTCTCAGAATGGAAAAACACGAGTTTTTCTAGCGTACAAGCTGCTTCTGCTGAGAAGTTCCTAAGCGGCCCGTGTGGATCTTTGATGTACACCAGTTTCACTCTTGGGGATGGAACAGCTCCATTGACCCATGGCAGCCCAGCTGCCTGTGTCCCCCTCCTAAGATGTGAGCCACTCATCTCTCACTTTTTCTTTTCCCAGCTCAGAGGAAAAAAAAAAAAAGCTTCTGACCTCTTCTTATGATTTTTAATCTATCTCTTAACACAGTGGCCTCTGCAAAAAGACAGGCAGTTTTCCCGGACACCCTGGCTGTTATAGTGATGGAGGAGCGGGTTTGGAAAAATGTGAACTTCCTCCAAACCACGAAAGTCAATCTGGGCTATTAGAGAGTTACAGAGAAGCCTGGCTGACATCGCCTGTTTTCAAGTTACACTTGCTTCTCTGGCTCAGACTCCTCTGCAATGAGAAAGAAGCAGAAGTCGCTGGAGAGATCCCCTCTGGGGAAGGAAGTTTCCCATTAGAAGCAAAAGAGAGAACAATCCCTGTCCAGGCAGCCTTCCGGTTCATCGGTTCTGAGACTGGCGGATGGGCCGGGGCTCAGGAGCAAACTGGACCAGCCGGAAGGGAGGGACCCTGAGTTCGCTTTGTCCGACTCACACAGCCGCTGCGCAGTCGGCGGAATGACTCACCCCCAAACCGGCGCCCCAGGGGTCGGGCATGGGAGACACTCAGGCTCGACTTGTCATCGGCAGGAACACAGGAGTCCTCCACTTTCTGCCCCCTCTGTCTCCCCCAATGTCAAACTGAAATGTTTTAGATTAACATCAGGGTTGTAAATGTGAACGGCATGTCAGCAAGCCCCCCGGACAACATTATTTAGTGTGCTAACGTCCAAAGTTTGTAGCGGCTGTACATTGTACCGGCACCTTCCTCTGAGTGACATTGACATCACCGCGCTCCACTAGGTTAATTTTCCCATCGTGGACTGATTCATTGGGCAGAAACCACAAGTTCACATGCCAACGCAACGGGCTGAACTTCGCGACCCCTCCGCCGACCAATTGAAAGTGTATCATTGTGTTTCCATGCAAACAAGTACTGGAAAGCCGTTAGCTTTTATTCAGTTCGATTTTTATTTTTCCCTTTCACGTCAACACGACATTTCATGATGCTAGACTACAATTTGCTCCTGCTGTAGCATTCTCATGTTGGGACGCGCCGGTTACAGCTGGTCCTTCTCAAGCTCCTCCATGTGTTGGCCTGCGCTGAGAACTTTCCAGATGAGATCTCATTTAATTTTAGAGCAACTTGCTGGAGCAGGTGGCATGGTCCCCTCGGAACCAAAGGAGAAATGGAAGTTGAGAGAGTCGAGGTAACTTCCCAACTCAGAGAAGAGCCAAAAATATATTGTCTCTAAAAGGCAAATTCCAAGAGGTCATGTAAAGGCAGAGCAAATGTTCTTTCTGCTCTTCTTACCTATGCAAAGAGCCCCCTTCATTTCCTTTCTGGAAAAGTCTCTGAGCAGGTTGTTCAGGAGCAAGGGCCCTGAGGCTCGAGCCACCTCAAAGGAACAGAGGCCACGCTGATTCCTTGGGTCGGTCCTGCCCACGGCTGAGGCTCAGGCTGCAGCACCACAGGCCTGCCGCTTGCCCTTTGTCGTCTTCCTTGAGTTCAAAAGGAAGAGACGGCCAAGGCTGCCCAGCACCGGGGAGCCATGAATGGGCTTCGACAAATGCGAACCCACCCACCAGGCCTTCCACTGATGTATTGAAGCCCAGCCCAAACCAAATGCTGCTCTTTGAAGCCTGCAAACTTTTCCTCATTACTCATCCCTTCTGATTTCCAGCCAACTTTCCACTATGGAAGGACCAGAAGGACCAGAAGAAAAGTGCCTTCTTATCCTCAGGGAGGAAGTATCCTGGAGAGTTGTAAAAAGGCCACTCAGGAGATCCCCCTGCTGGCTTTTCAGATCCACCAGCTTGAATCCTTAGGGAAACATCCAAAAATTCTAGGCTCTCCTCCAAATGGAAACTGAATTCCCAATCTTTGCAACCGTGTCCACATGCATTTCAGACCGCTCACTGTGATTTGGTTGTACTGTGGTGTGAAGTGTTGGACTGATGGCCCATCATAATACTTTGGTAAAATATGAGATTTCATGCTTTCAGATTACTGTTTCCACATAGCTTCTACCTCCCAGATGCCTGCGTCTTTCGGCAAGTCTTTGTAAAAACCGTTCCGCAGAATCAGCAACATTAGAGCAGTGGTTCAACTGCCTGCATCAATTAAGTATCTCCATGTCCAAAACCCAATTCGAAAATGACTTTATCTATTTGTTTGTTTGTTTATTTTTTATTATGTTATGTTAGTCACCATATAGTACATCATCAGTTTGAAAATGACTTTAAAAACAAAGAAGAACTAACTATTGGCTTGGGAATTTGAAAGGTCCAGAAGTAGCTGGCAGCAGGTGAGGCTTGATCCAGGTGCTCACAGAGTATCATCAGGACTCCTTTAGCTATATTACTTGGCTCTGTCTTTCAAGACGTCAGCTTCATCTTTAAGTCCCACACGGTGCTCTGTAGGAGTCGTAGGCTCCTTCCCTGTTTCAGCTTCTGATGTAGGAGGGGAGTTTCATACTAAACTATCTGGGAGAAGAAGAGTTTCTCTTGGTAGTTCCTGTGGAAGATTTTCACATTCTGAAAGTCCATAGCCTCCTCTCACTTCGTCTGTGTTGATTGTGTTTTGTAACCATCATCAGATCGATTCCTATGGTCAAGAAGAGGACATATATTTGCTGACTTAGGGCATTGAGGAACATTCTGGAGCTGGTATGAGACTAATTCCAGTCAGGTCTTATGGCCGAGGAGGTGGGAGTTGTAGATTGTCAAAGGAAATTTGGGGCACCGTGTCCAGGGACAAAAGAAAGAGATGAGTCTACGAAGGCAAATGACAAGTGTACAGAATGTACTCCCTCAGGCTGCCATTGTCTGGATTGGAAAGCAGAGAAGGGAATAAAATTGTCCAAGGTGGTCAAAGCCATTCAGTGGCCTCCCATTGCTCAGGGGACACACAGACCAAAAGCTACAAAGAGGAGCCAGTGTGATCTGCCCCTCCAGCCATCCTCCGAAGCCCTCCCTCACCTGCTCAGTGCTCCAGACTCCTGGACCTTCTCAGTTTCTTGGCTTTGCCCACCTCCTGCCTGCTGCCAGCCTTTCCCGTGTCTATTCCCTCTGTCTTCCCCTCTCTCCCTCATTAACTCCTGCTCATGTCTCCCCCCAAGACCATGTCCTCGAGGTCTCCCAACCAAGTGTTCTTAGCTTCCCCAACCCTGTCCCATTTCGTATGCTTCCCCCTAGAGGACCCCATTCATTCGTTCCTTCTAGCAAATGTTAAGTGAGCGCTCCCTGTGTCAGGCCCCATTCATGTACAAGAAAGGCGTGGTGGAGCTGAGCGGCTAGGCCCCAGACTGTGGCTCCAGCGGGAAGGAGGGCTTATAGGGGTAGCTCCCATCACAGACACCAGAGTGCGCCAACCAGCGTAATTTGTGGAAGATTACAGTTGAGGTTCAACCCGCCTGCTAGGGATTCTGGGAACTGTTACCAGACCTAGAAGCCGCTGAGTTCTGGGCTGGTATAAAAAAATGCATGATCCTGAGGTCAGACCTTGTGTCCAGCTGGGGAATTACGCTTGGGTTTCTTCTTGTCCCACCCTCCGCACCCAGAGCCAGTCTTATTCCCCAAGCCCTCGGCCCTTTATGGCTCCTGAATTCATTCCTCTTCACCTAGACCATGGCACGAGCGGAAGCCTCCTCAGCTCTCCTGGGAAACTGAAAATGTTTTGTGAGTTCCTGGAGGGCAGGGGCTCCTGTCTGTCTCTGAGCTCCCAGCACTCTGCGAGGGAGTCTGAGGTCAGAGCTACACGCCCCCCAAAACACTGGTTCAGTGAATAAATGGTTTCCGTGCTTCTGCCTTCTCTCCCAGCCGGGGCCCTCTCCACACTGACTTGGGGCACCCTTGTCCTCCCTGACGGGGCCACCTGGAGAAGGAGGTGCTGAGATCTCTTTTATAGCAGAGGAAAGTCAGGCTCCAGGAGCTGAGGCCTGAGGTCACAGATGCAAGGGACACGCCATGGAAAAGCGAGGACACGAGCGGGGCGGTCTGGTGCCACGGTCAGCCTCTTGTTCCTACACACTCTGCCCTAGAGCAGAGGGCCTTAATCCGGGCCCGGGGCTCCGTGGTCGAGCATCAGGAAGCCAGGGAGCACTCCGGATTCCATGCAAAATGTGGGTATGTATGCACACGTCTGCAGAAGAGAGATCCCAGCTTTCATCAGATTTTCAAAGCTATCCGGAACCAAAAACCATTAAGAGTAACTGGCCTGGGGATATTTTCTTTCTTTCTTTTTCTTTTGACTGACACAAATGCTGACACACCACTGCCCCGCACCAAATCGTCTTAATAGTGGGTTTCCCGCGGAGCAGGGGCCCCTCTCTTCCTGGGGCACCACCCGGCCGACCGCCCTTGGCATCCACGGCCAGTCCAAACAGCGTCGGCTGACTCTGTCACATTCCTGAAGAATCTGAATATTAGAAGGAATTGAGGATACAATGAGGTAAATTTCCAGACAAGATAAATACAGACAGTAATATAATCCTTACGTGAAGAATAAGGCTACTGTTGGAATCTCCATGCTAAAAAAATTTACTGAATTACAGGGGCACGCCCAGTTGGAATTCTGGTTTTCACAGTCTCTTTGCTTGTCAAACTTAATATCAAGGAAAATAAGCTAATTTGATTTGGCAAAGGCTCACGCAATATGGAATTGATATCTGTGGCAGCGACCTTTGATGTTTTGTATAAACAGTGTTTTCCCTGCTGTGGAAGAGGGAGTTGAATAATAAACAGCGTCTTCCCTTCTCCACTCCCCTCCTCCCCCCGCCCCCTCTGTCACCAGTACCAAAAAAAAAAAAAAAAAAGTAAGAAAATAAATCTTTTCTGCTGCGAGTAAAACTCATGGAGGCAGCTTGCGTTGGCTCATTTCTCGACCTTGGCACTGATATTTTGGGTCAGAAATTCAACGGGTGAGCGTGCTGTCCTGTGCATTGTAGGAAGTTTAGTGGGATCCCTGTCCCCTCCCTGGTAGATGCCGGTTGCACCCCTACCCTGCTCCAGGTTTGACAACCAGAGATGTCTCCTGACGTTGCCTATTTTTCCCCAGGGGTGGGATCCTCCTAGTTGAGAACCGTTGCTATAACAGTAGGAAAGATGGTGTGAGGAAATTATTTTTCTTGGTTTTAGGCATTCGTTGTCTTATCAGGGCCTTTGGCCTTGAGGCTTGGTTTCACGGACCTAAAGTTCTGCAGGTGTCCCTGGGGGAGAGCCTTTGGTGTGTCACTCCTTGCAATGCCCTTTGTTCCTGGGGGCTTCAGGCCTGCCTGCCACACTTCTGCCCAGAAAGGGGCCGCTCTCAGTTGTGTCTGACTGCTTAGGCACCTGGTACTTCGGACCTCAGGGTCGTCCCACCGCCTCAACCGATTTCCAAAGCTCAGGAATTGTGCGGTCCCTGGATGCCCCTGGATGCTCCCTTCCTTACGTCCTATGACCCTTGGAGAAGTCTCATGGTTAAGAGCATTTCCCTGGAGTCAGGCAGGTTCAAGTTGATGATGTTCTGGAATGGGCTCACACCAGCTTGTGAAAGCGGATTGTTACATCTTCAGGAATGCTGTGAGCCATTTGCAGTCACTTTTGTAAATGACTGTGACCCAGGATGAGAGTATATACACCATGGAAATGGGCAAAGGCCACACATCAGAGCTCTCCCGCTCCCTCCCCTGCATCTCCAGCCATTAAAGTGTTTACTAGGACACCACTAACTCAAGTCCTAGCTTGGAAGTAGGAGAGCAGACAGCACTCACTACTCGCCCAATATCTATTCCCCTTGTTTCTTGCTCGAGGAATTCCAGCTTTGTTTAGCCTGGCAATAAGTCCATTTATATAACTGCATTTCCTGCCTCGCTTGCAGTTAGGGGTGCTCAAGTGACATGGCTTTGGCCAAGGGCATGTGGATAAAGTTTACTGGTAAGGCTTCCTGGAAAACTCCTCCAAAGGGGTCAGACTCACTGCCTGCGACTTTTCCTTTTCGTCCTTTCCCCCCTCCTTGTTTAGATCATAGATGCCAGGATGGGTGTGGAGCTGAGGTCTTGCAACCGCTAAGTGACAGGTAAGGAAGGAGAAAGGTCATGCGTGGAGCTCAAGGACAGAAGGTGCTTGGCCCTTGATAGCACAGCCTGGGACTCCCTGCCCCAGGCTGGGGGTTGGTGGCCTTCAGTAATATGCCCTTGAATGTGAGCCCTAACTAGGATCCTGGGCAAGGCGACTTAACCTTTATTAGCTCTAGTTTCCTTATCTATAACATAGAAATAAGGAAAACCTAAGCCAGGGGATTGGTCCGAGGGTTGAATAAGATAATGCGTGTGAAGGCCCGCCATCGCCCTGGCGCGTGGAAAGCATGGAATGAGTGCAAGCTGCAGGGTCCTTATCTCCACGGCTGTACGCGTCACCCTGGCAGTAAGCATGTGCTTGGGTCTTTATCTCTTCAAGCACAAGGGCCATGTCTCTTTCACTCTCCATCTTCGCTTTGCACGTCGTGGTTCCCTAATCATGAATCGAGTTCCGTTGATGCGAAAGGGTAGGGTAGAGATAGGAGTTATTCTCAAACAAAGTATAATTAATTTATCTTTTATTGCTCGAGTATAAACCATATCTCGAGCCTGCCCTTTAGCACCAACGGAATTCAATTCATGCTTATTGAACACAGTGCTATATTATGAACATGATGAACAGCGCAAAAATGAATGGAACATTTCTGTCTCCAGCTGACTCTAAGGAACTCGTACTCACGTCGGGAATGGGAGGAGAGGACCCTGCCTGGCTGTGATGTAGGGAAGGGAAGGGTTCTTCCCCTGTGAGGGTTCTTACACAAGGGTAAGAGTGCTGGGGTGGACAATGGAAGGGATGGGAGGTAAAGAGAAGGCGTCAGGGGAGTGGAGGCATTTGACATAGGCTTTGGGAAATGGTGGGTTGGGGTGTCCATTAAGGAGACACCAGGAGTCTCAAAGATCATCAAAGATGAGGGCCATGCAGTGGGAAATCCCAGCTCCTGTCCCAGGAATGGGGCCAGGTAGAAGGTTGGAGAGTCACGCTCAAGGCATCTCCTAGAGGTTCTGACCGCCAGGCTGAGGCATTTCTCTCTCACTCTCCGGGCAATGGGGAGTCACTGAAGGTTTAAGGGATGTCAGAATTGGGATTTAGACAGCTTAATCCAGCAGTCATGTGGAGATCAATTAGGAAAGGGAATGAGGAGGTAGGAAACTAGTGAGCAGCTATTAAACAGATGAATCAGGCATATACTGTCCTAAAGCCTTGTGCATGTCCCCGGGAAGGAGGGAGAAAACTTACCAGACAAGCGCTGTGTGCCAGGACACTGAGCCAAGGGCTTTCCCTGATTATCTCATTCAACCCCGGGAAGAATCCTGAGAGTGGGAAACATCCTCATAACTCAGAAAGCGGCCACGTTACCCCACCTCTTCTGTTCTGAGTAACTTTGAGGCCTAGGGAACAAACAAGCAGGGGCCTCAGTTTCCCCATTTGTAAAAAGGGCTCCCAAGGTATTACTTATCTTGCATTGGAATTGGAAAATATAAATAAAATCATGCATTTACTTAATGTAGAATCCCTCTGCTTGGTCCTTGGAGGTCAAGGTCAGCTCTCAAGATAACGACGTTCTCAGGGGGAAATCCAAAGCCATTTCTAAAAGTTGTGTGAGTCTGTAGGGCACGTAGAATCTCACGATCTCCTCCCTGTAAGCTAGTGTTACTTCTTCCTGAGTATAACTTTTAAAATGACCTCCCCTGCCTCTGAAGCTCGGGAAGTATTGCCCATGCTCTGCTGCTTCCCAAAGCTTCTGAGTTCGAGAACCATCCCCCAGGTCAGAGCGAGGACGCACGCAGCCAGGCAAAGGGACCGAGTGCACCCTTCTCCACTCTTACCTGACGTGGCACGGGACTGTGGGAGTGAGAAGAGCAGCCCGTTCGTTTCATCGGTTGCATCCTGGAGGAAGACACATCTTTCTAATTCCATAGTTCTCTTTTCATCTCCATTAGCCATTGTAACTACTTAATTTGCCAAGTTCCTGTGCGCTTCCTATTGATAATTGATAGATTGCCCCTTCCTTTCCCATTTCCTCTATTAGTTATCCCAGGAAGTTCATTTGTGCTTTGCATGTAACCCAATAGGTCCGAGAGTGCCTGGCTTGTTTGGAGGCCTGCGTAAGTTAATACTATCCAGAAGCGCAGGGGGGAGGCCAGCGGGCCTTCGGACCAGGAAGCTATCTGGTTGCACCCCAGCGGGCCCCTCTTCGTTGAGACACCCTATAGCAGAAGCATGGGGACTTGCCGTCGCTCTGATGGCTGTGAGCGGCCGCCTAGGGAGATCCCAGAGGCCGGGCCTGGCCTCTCCCTTTAGGCCACACCCCCAACCCCTTACCAGGCGCTCTTTCAAGGTAGGGATGGGCATGTCTTCCTGAGCACGTCCTACGTAAAAGCTCTCATTTCTCAGCCTTCTCCAGTTAGTCCTGTTTGGTTTGGTTTTTTTTTTTTCCTTCTCCCTTCTGGGCTTATTCAGACAAGAAGCATTCACTGTAAAGAAGTATCTCTGGATGGGATTTTGATTTGAGGTTGGATCAGTACCAGGAAGCCGCAGGTGATTATCTACAGACCCTTTTTATTTGTCTTGCTGTTTAAGACAACTGAAGTACTGAAAATATGGAGATTGAGTTCGGAGGCAAAAATCTGGGAAAATTTTGACGATTTAGCGTCAGATTTTAAATTTTTGGCGTCTTTTGAGACATTGGGAAAGACCTGGTTCACGTTCCTACAGGGAAACGAGGGAATCAGCTGAGAAGGGAAGCCTCCCATCTCCCGGGGTTCGCTCTCCCATTGACCTCAGCCTTCAGAAATGGGCAGACAATGGTCTTGTACCTGAAAGAAGTCACACGTGCATTTCACCTTCTGGTTCCCTGTAGGTGAGTGTAGGTGAGACCTCTGGTCTATAAAGCACAAATCGTTCTTCCAGGGAGTTTTGGGTTTAGTGGGACAATTGTCAGATTTCTACTTGAGTTGATTTCATTCCATGGTGACATAGTGATAGTCCCTAATCCCTAGCCCAACAGAAAGGAAATTTCTGGCCTTCTCATCTATTCACTTTATGGACTTAATGAGAAGCCACTTTCCATCAAGCCCTTTCCTAAAGTATAGGAATCTGAAAATGGTTACGTTTCGCCTGCCTCCCCGCCACAGGAGATGAGTGCCGTGAAGACAGGACAGGACAAGAGCTTGTCTGTAAGGGACCGTTCGTTGCTAAACCCTAGCATCTAGCGTCGTACCTGGCTCATCAAAGAGTAAATGAGTGAGTAGCATGGTCTCTGCCCTGAAGCAGCTCACCATCTGGAAACACATCATTGCAATGCCCTGCAGTAAGGACTAGGGAAAGGGGGAGAACAAGGGACTGGAGCTATGACAGGAAGGAGTTCTAGGTGGGGGGGGGGGGGAGGTCAGCAGAGGCTTTGAGGAGGAAGCAGGGGTGCATGAGCCACGACTTGAAGGCTGAGTGTGGCTGGTCAGCCACAAACAAGGGGATAGGTGTTGAGAAGTGGAGGGAACAGTATGTGCAGGTGGGAGGGCAAGACATTCAGGTAGTTGAAACATGGCGGGGGGGGTGGGCCCTTCACTAGACTGCGGGTTCCATCTTCTTTGCCCTGTATCCCTGGAATCTAGCATGGAGTACACATTGAATCAGTGTCTGCTAAGTCAGCATATGAAGGAATAATGCTCCAGCCGTGGATAGACAAGGAGTCGAGTCAAGCTCAAATGTCTTTGCCCGCCTCGGCGGACAATGGGGAGAAAGGGACAGATCCGAGGGTGGTTTGAAATTTGTAGCGATAGCAAAGATGGGTGGGTTGGGTGAGCATGTGTGGACAGGCTCTTGCTTTAGCCTATCCTGAAGGATCACATAGACTCTGTCACGAGGATCCCAAAGGATCCCAAACCCACCCTCTGGGATCTTCCAAGTGAACACCAGAACCAGCCCACCTCCTTGGGCATTCTTCACTGGGCCATGGATTCTGGGCCATTTGTATTCAAAAGTGATCTCAGACTTTCCCTGATTTGAGCCTACCAGCCCAACTTCAGCTGCTGGTGGCCAAGGGGATCAATTCGTATCCACCATGTTATTCTCTCCCACCTCTGGGGGATGATTTTATGAAATCTGCTCCGTGCTGGAGGCTGAGGGGTGGGAGGAAGAGGGACAAGAAATACCTTTCCCCTACTGGAATCCCTCAATACATTTCTCTTTTACTCAGTGAGTTCTCTGGGACAGGCATTGTCCCCAAGTGTTTTCCACGCCTTAGCACATTTATCGCATCTCTGGAAGGCGAGGGCTAGGCTGATGGGCCCGCTGTACTGCACCCTATGAACCAGCCCTATGAGTACCCATGGGCCTAGGTCGCTTCTGAGGCCATGACTGGGGCAGAGAGAAGAGGCACTTGCAGAGAAGTGACCTTCCCTATCTCCCTTTATCATGAAACTGCCCCTCCCTGAGAAACTCTGTCTTGGGTCGGTGCCTCAGCTGCAGACCCTGAGCTTCTGCGGTGGGCGACTGATGGAGGGAGTGTTCCTTCCTGAAACCTGGAAGGGGCAAGGGCAGCCGGATGCGGCAGGGGAAGATGGGCAAAGGGGCAGTTCCCGCAGCATTCTGGCTGTGTGCAGATCCCACCAGGAGCTCTGGAGTGAGAGTGACACCACAGAGGTTATCCCGCCCAAAGGCGAGGGGTCAGGACTGTAAGGCTCCCTCATCAGTCGTGGCTGCCGGGGCATACAGGACCGCGGAGCTAGCTGGTGGGGGGTGAGCCTCCGAGGCAGCTCTGATTAGCCCTGGGTGCAGCAGTAGGCAGGGGCCTCAGGGTGGGGGGACCAGCCTCTGCCGCACCGTTTACAGACAACAAGAGGCAGATAGTGGGAAGCTTACATGCCTGCAGCCTGCGGATAGAGCCGGCTCCCAATTCCAGCTTCCCCACATACAGTTAAGTTGACCTCAGGCAAGCCACTTCCCCTGGCATAGCCTTCATTTCCTCTGCTCTGAAATGGGCATAATATATTTTTTTAATATCACATTTTATCTTCCAGATTTGCTGTCAGGATTTAACAAGACAATACAAGTGAAGGGGCTTAGCACAAATCCTGGCCCTGAGTGGGGCCTCACGTCGGCCATTACTAATTATAGTTCTTGCTGCTGCTTCTTCTGTTCCCACGGGCCCAGAGCTGGGAAGGCTTCTGCCCAAACGAGGCTCCGATCTTTTGCTGAAGGTTTGCTTAGTCCTCGGAAGCATAAAAGGACGTTTCCTCACAGGGTAACCCTAAGACATATATACGTGTATGTATAGCGTGTATTTTTTTTTTTTTAAGATTTTACTTATTTATTTCACAGAGAGAGATCACAAATAGGCAGAGGCAGGCCAAGAGAGAGGAGGAAGCAGGTCCCTGCTGAGCAGAGAGCCCAATGCGGGGCTCGATCCCGGGACCCTGAGACCATGACTTGAGCTGAAGGCAGAGGCATAACCCACTGAGCCACCCAGGCACCCCAGCATGTATGTGTTTAAGAGGAGCCTAGTAACAAACCCAACTGGCATTTGGCAGGTCGGGGCTCATCCTTAGGGTCTGGAGGCTCCTGAGAGCTGTTTGGAAGGGAATGAGTTCGAAGAGTCTTCGCCAAGGAAGTGTGTCAACAGTCAACACCTTCTTTTCCATGTGAACATCGTGCAAATACACAGCCATAAATAGTCTGCAAATTACGCCGTGGCCAGTTGCCAGAGCAATGTTAGGATAAGCCTCCTTCCTAAAATTTTTAGCGAGCTTTTGAAATGAGATGTGAAAGTCATTATTATTAAATTAAAATTTATTAACTTAAAAAAAAAAAAGAAAAGGAAAGGCTCATTCTAGAAGGATCGATTCTCTCTCATCTTTGTGGGTTATTCTTCCAAATGGCACATCTGTCTCCATTCTTCAAATCAACCCAGGATCCGGAAGTGGGTCAAACTCAGAATTTTCTAAGTAACCCTTGTGGAGCCCTGCTGCGTGAGAGAGAGTTTATTAAGTCCACTGTCTGGCTTAACTTCTTGGATCCATGTTTTCATAGGGATTATTTACCCACAGACACCAACACTGTTCCCTTGGTGTTCCTTGCTCCCCACCAGTGATTACTGGCCTTCAGACTCAACATCAGGAGAAGCTGGTGGGTTACCTTACTGCTGCCCAAAGAAGCAATACTGAAGGCTAAAAGGTGTGTTACCTTTGCTGTTTTCTATTGCATTCTTTGCAATTGCAGAAGAGAGAGAGAGAGAAAGAGAGAGAGAGAGAGAAAGAGGGAGAAGGAGAGAGAAGTTCTGAAAAATGCGAATTAAAAAATAGAAATTGCAACGAATGCAAATTAACCTATGGTGGCAGAAAGCAGATCAGGGATTGTGTGTAGCTGGGGGAAAGGGAAGGGATGGATTATAAAGGAGCATGAGGAAATTTGGGGGGAGGTGGATAGGATCATTATCATGATATTGGTGGTTTCACAGGTGTGTACACCTGTCAAAACTTGTCAAATTGTAGTCTTTAAATATGTGTCATTTATTAGCTGTTGGTTTGCTTCAATAAATTTGTAAAACAAAATAAATTGCTTTGTTTTTTTAATAATACCTTTTTTTTTAAAGATTTTATTTATTTGTTTGACACAGAGAGATCACAAGTAGGCAGAGAGGCAGGCAGAGAGAGAGAGGAAGGGAAGCAGGCTCCCTGTGGAGCAGAGAGCCCTATGTGGATCATGTGGATCATGAGGATCATGACCTGAGCTGAAGGAAGAGGCTTTAACCCACTGAGCCACCCAGGCGCCCCTAGTAATACCTTTTTTTTTTTTTTTAAAGATTTTATTTATTTATTTGACAGACAGAGATCACAAGTAGGCAGAGAGGCAGGCAGAGAGAGAGAGAGAGGGAAGCAGGCTCCCTGCTGAGCAGAAAGCCCGATGTGGGGCTCGATCCCAAGACCCTGGGATCATGACCTGAGCCGAAGGCAGAGGCTTTAACCCACTGAGCCACCCAGGTGCCCCTCTAGTAATACCTTTTTAAAAGGAAACGGCTTCAGTGTTCCCAGCTTGAAATGCAAGGATATGAAATAGGTCTTTAGTTGAGAAAAAAAGGCAGCTAGGCGTTATGGTTAAAACCTGTGTCTCTGACAGTAACCAAGATGCCCTTGACCAGGTGTGTGGATGAATGAGCTGAGGTGTATCCAAGCCCTGAGTCCCATTCAGGCCTAAAAAGAAGTGAGCTGTCAGGCCATGAAAAGGCATGGAGGAGACTTCAATGCAGATTACTAAGTGAAAGAAATCGATCTGAAAAGGCTACATCCTGTATGATTCTGTCATACTATAGACCATTCTGGAAAAGGCAACACTACAAAGGCAGCAGGAAGATCAGGGGGTGGGATGAACAGGTGCAGCACAGAGGAATATGAGGGCAGTGAAACACTCTGGGTGATTCTGTAAGGCTGGAGACATGTCATTATGCATTTGTCAGAACCCATAAAATGTACAACACCAAGAGTGAGCCCAAGGTAGAGTGTGGACTTCGGGTGATAATGAGGTGTTACTGCAGGTTCATTGATTGTGACAAACGTACCATGCTGGGGGAGGGGACTGTGTACGTGCGAAGGCTGCAGGTGTGTGGGAACGCCCTGTGCTTTCCTCTCAGTTTTGCTGGGAACCTAAAACTGCTCTAAAAAATAAAGTCTTACAATGGAGCAACCAGACAAAAAAAGTCCTTTCTGGAGCCAGGGGTTCTTGTCTGTCTATGCAGCCCTCGGCCATGGGTATGTGGGAAAGCTAGGAATTGTCCAACGCAGCCTGAAGTTGAGGGGAAACATGTTGGAGTGCTCCCCAAACCTCTTCAGCTCTCACTAGGTGGCTGGTCAGAGGAAGTGGGAGCAAACATTGAGTAGCTCAGTGTGGACAGAGGTCCCAGCCAAACACAGGGACTGAGGTGTCCTCAAGAATCCTGTCTTCTCTCTGCTATCATTGGTGGTACCATTCCTGCAACCTGGCCCACGTCCCCTTCTCTAACTTGCTGCTACAAACACAGGAGACGCACGTGTACACACATGCTGATATATACATGCAACTGTGAGTTTTTATGAGAAACGAAATCTGGCTATTGTTCATCCAGCCATCCATTCATTTATCCAGGAACTCTTTGCTGAGCACCTATTTCAGGTAAAGGGCAAAGAACTGGGTAGATGATCCAAACAGACTCAGAGCCTGCCCTCGGGGACCTTACATTCTAAGTGGGAGAGACACAGTATTTAAATAACTAAAAATGGAAGGTGAAACTACAGCTGGGGTAAGTGCTATAAAGCCAAGATAAAGGGCTGTAAGGACAAATAACAGGGAGATTTGGTTTATTCATAGAGATAGGAAAGGAAGACTTCCCTGGAGAAATGATGAGTTAGGTAATTAAGCAGTATAGGAAATAACCAGATAAAGAAGGCCAGCAGAAGTATTTCAGAAATAAGGAATGGTGTGTGCAAAGGCCCTGTGGTTGAAGGAAGCATAGTAGGATCAAAGAAGTGATCAAGGATCTTTGTGGCTGGAGCCCAGAGGACAAGAGGAAGAGAAGCCAGTGAGGTCACTAGAGGCTAGAGGGCACGTGATTTTATAGGCCACGGCAAGAAAATGTCCACTATCGATTTCCCCAGAAAAACACACCCAAGCCTCCCAACAAAACAAAAACACCTTGATCAAACAAAGCTGAGTGTATTAGAACTACTACAATAAAGGAGAACACAACCTTGACAGAGTTTTAGTAATGTATCAGAAGGAGGAAGTCAGGGGAACCTATTTATGGACTCTTAGGGCCCGGGCTTGATGATTTTAAAGCTGGTTTTACCAGGCAGAGAATTAGTTGGGATTAGGCAAAGTTTATGACATAGGCTTGATGGGGGCTCGGATGTGTGAACACAGTGAAGACAGGGTCTGAAAGGGAGTCTTCCTGTTACCGTTAATCTTCACACCCAAGCTATCCCAGTTGGCTCAGAGACTCACTGTCTAGTGGGAGGTGTTTTTTAGAACACACGGCTGAGTTATCTTTGCTTATTCTCAGTTTTGCTTAAAAATGGACAGAAAAGTAACCCCGGATTTGGGATGAATACAGGAACAGGGAATGACGTTGCTCTCAGTTCTGAGGTTTGGCTTAACCCTAGGTGTAATAGGATACTGTGAATGGCTTTGACAGTTCCTCTGACCCGTTGCCGCTGGCTCTTTGTGGCACTCAGGTCCCATCTATGCACCGGGACCGCTGGAGAAGATGCCGCAGAAGGCTGTGGCCAATGTTCAGGTGCTCATCTGCGCATGCCCCTGCGGTTGCCAGGAGGCGCTGCGGAGCAAAGCAGCCCAGTCTCGCCTAGCTCTGCCGCTGACCGTTTTTAAACCTCCTCCCATTCTCCAACCCCTAAGCCGCTTCCTGATCTCCTAAACGAGGATAAGAACATTATGGACTTTGTAAGGGTAGTTCTGGGGAGTAAACGAGACGTGAATGTACATTCTTAGCCCCGCCTGGCTCGTGACAAGTGCTCGAGTGTTAATTACTGCTGTCACTTTCACATTTGACTACAGAGCTGAGGGCTCCTGGAGCCCCTATGCTCATTCCGTGACCCTCTGAGGACCTAATTTGCTGAGGGTTCTCGTCATCTGGCTGACTATGATTCTGCTCTTCACTCTCTGTTCCCTTTTTTTTTTTTTTTTTTTAGGATTTTATTTATTTTGAGAGAGAGAGCATGAGCGGAGGGGAGGGGCAAAGGGAGAGGGAGAAACAGACTCCCCTATTACACCTATTACACCTAAGCTATCCCAGCTGGCTCACAGACTCAGCGTCTGGTAGGAGGTGCTCCTCCTGCTACTGAGCAGGGAGTCGGATGCTGGACTTGATCCAGGATCCTAGAAAATAACCTGAGCTGAAAGCAGATGCTTAACTGACTGAGCCACCCAGGTGCCCGTCTTCAGTCTCTGTTCTTGTGTTTGGCCCAGAGCATTGCTTTCCGATTCCCACATCTAAGATCTTGACTACCTTTGCGTTCCTTCTGGTGGTGGCTCTTAACTGTCTGCTTGTGCCAATCTTTCCTCTAGGTCAAGGCTGCAAGCAACCTGAGGGCAGGGAAGCTGTTCCCAGTGCTTCCTTTCTTCACCCAGTAAGAAGAGCGCAAGGGCTCAGTTAGTTCTAGTGACTTGTACTGAGACCTACTCTGGCCAGGGCTGGGTGCTGTGGACACAGGAATAGGGCAGATATAGATCTCTTGCGGTGGGCCCTGTGATTGGAGGGAAAGAGCCCAGGTAAAGTCCTTTGGGGGCACTTATTGTGAATGGGTGTGTAAGGTACAGACTAGGGAGGGATTGATTCTAGCCTTGGCCATTAAAGAAAACTCCGAGAAGCTGATGCCTGTACAGGGCTGATCAAAACATACTTATGCATTATTCTTTTAATAAGCAAAAAATGCAAATAGACAAAAAGTGAAACAGTTCCAAAATAGTTTAGAGTAAAAATCAGTCTTCCCCCTTACCCTCCAGTATCCCACTCGGAGGCCCCTACCTTTTTCAGGCCCCTACCTGCACATATAAGCTCAGATCTTGCATATGTAAACTTATCCCCACAACATCTTATACACTGTTTCATTTAGTTATATAGCTTGAGGATCATGCTGTATCAGGTGTATGTTGCTCTCCTTTATTGTTATTATAATAATTACTTGTACATAACCGGCCCCTATTAATGGACAGAAGACTGTTTCTTTTCCTTTCTTTCTCTCTCCCTCTTCCTTCCTTCTTTCCTTTGTCCCTCCCTCTCATCCTCTCATCCTCCTGCTCGATCACTTCCTTTCTTTTTCCTTTCCTTTCCTTTCTCCCTTCCCTTCCCTTCCCTTTCCTTTGAACTGGAATCAACCCGAGACAATATGTCTGTTTTTAGCCACTATGCTGAACTCTCAGACACTTTGGATGTCCAATTAGCCAGTGCACCCTAAGCACTAGGAAAGCTGAGTTTTACTGTATTACTAACAAGGCCACAATATTCTTTCATCCTATTAAACCAGCAGTGCCTCGTCCTCTAATTTGAAATCCCTTAATGTCTGGGCAGCGCAGCTCCATGAGTCAGAGGGCTGGCTCCCCTGCTGTATTCATGGACAGGAACAGGCCCTTGGGACCCATGGAGTAACGTGCCCTCTAACTCTATGCCTGGCCAGGCCCTTTTCCAGGCACCAGGATGTATGAAGGGAGGCAACTTGGATAGAGTTTAGAAAGAAGCATCTCCTGTGACCATAGGGAGGTAATCAAAGGAGACGTTGGGGTTAGGAACCTGCTAATTGACCCTCCCACCCAATGATGCCAGGAGGGTTAAATAAGACAGTTGTCTAAGGTGACCCAGTGAGCTGGTGGAGAGCTGGGCTGAGATCAGCATTCTTGACCTAAGCCATTGGGTGAAAAGAAGAGCCAAGAAGAAAACCGTGGAAGCCTCCATTGACCGCTCAGACTTTATAAGCTCACCTCCAGCCAAACTCCAAGATGGCCTCCAAAGCATTCCCTTTAGGAGCTAACAGTCATCATGCCAAACCCTCCGTGCTCCACTTTGCATCTGTTGGCCTGCACGACCTGACTTAGCAGCCACATTTTTAAGACCAGGCAGCTGGGGTTCAAAGCAAAGAACATTTGCAAGCTAGGGAGTGATTGACGTTAGACTCTAATCTGGATCAATGACCTCCTATAGCTCAGCGATGCTTCCCTCTCTCGTGCTCTGGGCAGATGGGAGAGTATATATACAACACTAGGTGCCATTACCAGTATCTTCTTCATTTGGGGACTTCCCAGTTCTTGCTGGACGTCAGCTCTGAACACAAGCCTTTCTGTTGCCAGGTTCCAGATGGGACAAACTTCCCATGTTCTAACACCTATAATCTGAAGCTGTAATCTCTTTGAGTCAAGAGGTTAAGAGGGAAGGTTCTGGAAGGAGGTTGCCTAAGTCCCACCTCCAGCTCCGTTGCTTATTTACTGGCTGGGTGAGCTTAGGTTAGCCTTGGTTTCCTTCTCTGTAAAATGGTGGCAATAGTGATAAAAAGTGGAAGCAGTTAGCCCTCTACCTATGTAGTCCTGTGTAGTTCAGGAGTCGGCAGACCTTTTCTGTAAAGGACCCAATAGTCAATTTTCTTAGCTGTGTAGCTTCTGTTGTTGTCACCGTGCAGTTCTGCAGTTGTAGGGAGAGGCAGCCATAAACGATGTGTTAACAAATGGATGTGGCTGAGCTCCAGTATAATTTCCATTCATTCATTCATTCTTTCATTCATCATTCATTCACTCATTGTTATAATAGTTTCAAGTGTTCAATAGAGTGGTTCAACACTTTCATATGACACTCGGCGCTCATCACAAGAAGTCCCCTCCTTAAGCCCCATCCCCTGTGTCAACCCATCCCTCCACCTACCTCTCCTCTGGTAACCATCTGTTTGTTCTCTATGGTTAAAAGTCAGTTTCTTGGTTTCTCTCTCTCTTTCTTTTTTTCCATTTGTTTGTTTATTTTGTTTCTTAAATTCCATATATGAGTGAAATTGTATGGTATTTGTCTTTCTCTGATTGGCTTACTTTGCTTAAGGTACTACTCTCTAGCTCCATGCATGTTGTTGCAAATGGCAAGATTCATTCTTTTTTATGGCTGAGTGATACTCCAGTGTGTGTATGCATGTGTGCAGGTGTGTGTTTACATCTTCTCTATCCATTCATCTATTGATGGATATTTGCCCAGTATGATTTTATTTGAAGAAACAGGTGACATGCCATAGTTTGCCACCCCTGCTATACTTAGCCCTATATCTGCAAGATGTTTTTATTTTTTTAAGATTTTTTTTGTTTATTTGACAGAGAGAGAGACAGCAAGAGAGGGAACACAAGCAGGGGGAGTGGGAGAGGGAGAAGCAGGCTTCCCGCTGAGCAGGGAGCCTGATGTAGGGCTCAGTCCCAGGACCCTGGGATCATGACATGAGCCGAAGGCAGATGCTTAACGACTGAGCCACCCAGACACGCCACCCGCCCCCCCCACCATATCTGCAAGACTTAGCTTCAATATATTCCTCATATTTTGCCTGAAACACATCTCAACACTGAGGTCCTTATACTAATGGTTCTTACACTGTGGTAGGGGACAAGAGATGAAGAAAGGGAGTCCATTGAGAACCCATAAACACTCTCCTAAAGAAGACACAAATGTAGGTGCAATTTTGAACCCGGTTGTAGGGGATTTTGTTGACCCTGAATCCTTTCATCCTTAAGAACTCCAGGAATGCATCTTACTCTTCCAGAAACTGCAGAGCTGGTTATCATGAGAACATCAGTCTGAGAACATCAGTGCCTGAAGAAAATTTGGTGGTGTGCCAATGTGCTAGTTATTGTAGAGTTTCATCTTGGCACAAAGCTCTGTAGCTAATGAGTGTATGTCCCATCTCCCCTGGTGTCTAACTGAACCCATGTGACCTTGGTCTGACCATTGGGATAAGACTAGAAGTGATAGGTACCATGTCTAGGCCAAGTCTCTTAAGACTGGGTATGTGCTGTCCTGGTTTCTTTCTCCTTCTCAATGACTAAAGGATGGCAGGAATGGGACAGTCAACTTGAACTCAAAGATAGAAACCGCACACAGGGACCACCTGCGTGGCACAGTTGGTTAAGCATCTTACTCTTGATTTCAGCTCAGGTCAGGATCTCAGGGTTGGGAGCCTACATCAGGTTCTGTGCTCAGAACAGAGTCTGTTTAAGACTCCCTTTCCCTCTTCCCCCATTCCACTCCTCCCCCCAACCAAAAATTAATAAATAAATCTTTAAAAAAAAGGAAAGGAAAAAAGAACCCATACATTGAAGATGGAAAAACCATCCTACGGTCTGAACCACCTACCTCTGGGCTGTTACGTAAGAGAGAAATAAGCTTCAGTCTTATTTAAGTTACTGTATTTCTGGATCTCTTTGCTACAGGCAGCAAAACCTGTACAGAGTATGAGCTACATAATTTTCAGGGCCCAGCGCAAGATGAAAATGTGGGGTCCTGGTTCAGAAATCGGTAGGAATTTCAAGACAAGGACAGCAGAGTCTGAAGCTCAGTGCAGGCCCCTTTTAAGCTGGTGATCTGTGCTGCTGCTCAGGCCACATGCCCGTGAAGCTGACCCTGCCTGGGTCCCAGTATGGGTGGGAACTCAACTTTGGGTGGTTGGAAGGTGGTTGGAAGGAGCCATGATTCTGATCGTTTTGTGACACATCACATGCACCATGGTCAGGAAGGAACCATGGTAAGCTCCCCGAGACCCTCCTCCACGACCTAGCAGTTACACTCTCTTCCAAGCCATGCTATGAGGGGGGTTCTATTTTCATTGCATTTTGAAAACTGGGAAACCGAGATCCTACTGATGGGTGATGCCCCTGGGATTCAAGCCCCAGCAGTTTCCCTTAGAAGTTCAGAGGCCTAATTGCCACCTTACACATGACCCTAGAAGAGCTCCACACTTGGCAGGCCTGCCTGCCCATCTCCTACCTCCCGACGGAGCGCACTGATTCCCATTTTCCGACACCTGGGATGTGCGGGACTTCAAGGGCAGGTTCTGGAGGGAGCCTTCTTAGGTCCCACCTTGGGCTCCATTACCTACTTACTAGCTGTGTGAGCTTGGACAAACCCCAGTTTCCTCCTCTGTAAAATGACAAGAATAATAAAGGTCCTGCTTCTTTGGTTTGCTGTGATAATAACATAAGATAATGCTGGCAAAGGACTTGACATTTAGTGAGTCCTTTCTCTCCCATTACTGATATAAAACACATGAAAAGCTAGGTTTCCCAAAGTCCTACCAACATATCCGCCTCTGCCCCGCTCTCCCAAGCCCTTCCTGTTCTGGTCCTGGTCCTGGAATCTTTGCTTTTCCCCCTTCTCTTCTCGCGCTGCAGTGTTGAAGTAAGCAGGTGTTTGTTTTTGTTTTGTTTTGAAATCCCGGCAAAATGGTTATGTTTAACTGAGTCTAATTTATTAAAATAATTGTCTTAATGAATACTAATTATTAAATGTTCATTTAGCTATGCGCTTCCCTTTGCTGGTACATGTACTTGATATTAGTCATTATGAAACAAGACATGCAGCAAACTGTGTAATTGCAGACAAAGCGTTTAAGACACAAACCAATAAAAATCAAAGGTAGGAGAAAAATGCTTTGAAGGGAGCTGGGGACTAGTCAGGACTTCCTGTGTCCTGCCAAGAACCTGGGGCAGAAGGTGGGGGTGGGGCGGGGTGTTGGGTGATCGCCCTGAGAGCGCCTGCCAGGCCTCTCTATCCAGATAGAGAGGAAATGAAACGCTGTTTATATAGATGGAAAGGAGTCGCCAGGTCACATCTTTAACCAGGTCTAGGGAGAAACTCAGGCGGATGGAACCCTTCTGCTCAGGGAGAGCGCCTGGCAAGTGCAGGTGGGGGGGAGGGGCATCGTGGGAAGTTGGGTGTGGGCGGGGTTCTTGCCTTCTCCACCCTACCACTCTGCTGGCTGACTGTCACAAGTTGAATTGCATCCCCTCGTCAAACCTATATGTTTAAGCCCTCGCCCCCAAAACCTCAAAATGTGGCCTTATTTAGAGATGGGAGTTTTTCAGAGAAAATAAAACTAAAATGAAGACTTTGGGGACCCTAACCCCATACAACTATTGTCCTTACAAAAAGGACCACAGACTAGGTGACTTAGATAGCAGAAATGGACTGCTTCACAGTCTGGAGGCCAGAAATCCAAGGTCCAGATGTTGGCAGGATTGGTTCCTTTGGAGGCTGTGAGGGAGGGTCTGGTCCATGGGTCTCTCCTGGCTGCAGGTGGTGTTCTGGCAACTTCTGGTACTCCTTTGCTCCTAGAAGCACCACCTTGATCTCTACCTCTGCCTTCACATGACGTCCTCCCTGTGGGCATGTCTGTGCTCACATTTCCCCTTTGTATAAAGATGCCGATCATGTTTGGATTAGAAACCCCTTGAAGTCTTCATTTTAACTTGATTACTTCTGTAAAGACCTTTGCGTCACATAAGGTCACATTCTGAGGTTCTGGGGGGTTAGGATTTCAACATACCGATTTTTTTGACAGGGACACAGTTCAACACATAACAGTGACCTTGGGCAGGTGTCTTCCTGCCTCCGAGCTCTCTTTACCTATCTGCAAAATAAGAGGTAATGAAATAACCTCCAAGGGCTTTTCAGCCCTTAAGTCCTCTGTAGGCCAGGCAAATCTCAGCCCCTAGATCCAGGCTTGCCCCAAAAGCTACAGAAATGGACACAGACTCCCAATTTATAGTCAGGCACTTGAGCTTGAAACTGCTTTTGAAAGAGAATTACAGGCAGGTCATACTTCGCCAGGGGGATCTCCATCGTTGGTTTGGGGAGGCCCCAACAGACAACTCCCCCAATCTCCGTGGCCAAGCACTCTGCTAAGTTGGGCACAGAGGATCCCAATGCAGACTCGGTCCCTGGGGCCCAATCAGCGGGCTGACCAGAGGCTGTGCTAGAGCCCCTGGGATGTGGAATTAGGTCACCCACCCTTTCCACTTAGGTCATCAAAAAGCCATGGGACGGGCAATAGCTTTAATCACCTGTGCTCAGCTACACCCAGTTGAAGCCAGAGGCCATAGGGGGAAAGGTCTCCTATCTCACAGTCCTCTGACGCATCCAGGGCCTGGGCTGATTCCCGTATTGCCTGGGTCACAACCCGATTTTATCTCGGGCTCTCCAAATGCTGGCCATTACAGTGGGAGAGAGGGTTCCAGGACCACTACTGCCGACTAGGACAAATTTGCACACCAAAGTCCCATCTGCGTTTTAAAAATGAATCCTTTCCAATGGTTAAAGATGCTGTTTTGTGTAAACCTGGTCTGTAGGGTGTGCAAATAACCTGAGGGTATATATTCAAGTCTTAGATATTCTGGATGTTTCCTTTTGAAGGTGGGTAGTGTGGAGTTGGGAGTGGAGAGTGGGGAGGGGATAGAGGCTGTGACTGTATCAGGTCACCTGACTCAGCCAGGCCAGCTCATTGGTCAAAACCCTCCCTGAGACAGTCTCTGCCTAAACCCACACGCACTGCCTCTCTGTCCTGCCTCGCCTCTGCCCACATACCAGTGGCGCTTGCTGTAGGGTCACCAGCTGTCCCAGTTGCAGCACTGAATGTCCCTAATCCTGAAGAATGTTCTCAGTCTTAGCAAATCAGGGCAGTCAGTCGCCCTGCCCCCTACGAGTGCCCTCCCCACCCCCTCCTCACACCCAGTAAAAACACCTGCAGCTTTTGAAACAGCCTGATCCCCTACCTGAATACCTCCCTCGCCTTTAAGATGATGCTTCACTCTTTCTGCAAAACTGTCATCCAGCACCCTCTCCTCCCAGGTCACCAGGGCTTCACTCTGAGGAGGCCACTCTGCCTGGACTCGTTCCACCCTGCCCTGTTCACCCTGCCTCCCTGTAACTGTCTCTTCCTTGCCTTGTCCGTCTTACCCACCAGATTGAAAGTCCCTCCAGGGCAGGGGTTTGGAGAAGACTGGATGCCAAAGATTGCCAACTGAAGGAAGGAATAAAGGGGGGCTGGCCATCAGAATTAAGAGGTACAAAGTTCCGTAGTCAGTAACATTGAAGTAACTTTGTATGGTGACAGATGGTGACCACACTTACCTTGGTGAGCACTACATAATATACAGAATTGTCGAATCACTATGTTGTACACCTGAGACTCATATAATATCATGTGTCAAATGTAGTTCTATTAAAAGAAAAAAAAAAGGAAAGCAAAGGCTACCCACCCTTGAAGTTGTCTGCTTTGTCACCTTGCCACGTGTGGACAGGGCAGGTGCTGATGCAACCAGCTGTATTATTGTCCTGAAAGAAACAAAGTATTAAACGATAAATAAGCAACGGTCAGTTTCCTCTCTACTTCTTACTCTCTTGTCTATTTCCTAGACACAACCACCATTAACCAATTTCTTGTGTATCCTTCTAGAGATAGGTCACAGAAAGGCAAACAGAACTTGAAACACACATCTGCTGGACACACACAAACAAGAACATAATGTATACATTCTTCTCCGCTGGGCTTTTTTCCCCTTTGTTGAACATATACCCTGGCTTTTGTTGAGTATCAGTACATACAGATCTGCACGTTGATTTCTAATGACTCTCATTTGCTAAGAAGCACCTACCAGGAAAGTCCAGAGCCAGTCACCTTTCCCTTGTCATTCCCCTTGTCAGTCCTGATCATAGTTTTAATGAATTAAATTTTTTGTTTTGACTTTTAATTAGGTACCTAAAGCCTGGATTCCACACTAGACTAGTAGACTGTGCTTCAGAATCATCTGGAAGGCTTTTAAAACGCAAATTGCTGGACAATCTGAAGAGTTTCTGATTAAGTAGCTCAGGGGTGGAGGTGGGGCTTATGAATTTGCATTTCTAACAAGTTCTCAGGTAATGTGGACACTGCTGGAGCCCCACTTTGAGAACCATGAGTTCTGAAAGGGAAGCCCTGGGGATGTTTTAATCACTAAATTATTCCCAGTGCTTGGCTCAAAATAGCAAGCCATAAATAAATATTTGTTGAATTAAAAATAAATGAAAGAATGCTAGCACCCCGACTGGGACACTGTGTATGCATCGGTTTGGGGCGGAGCCTAAGCTGTCTGGCTGAAGAAAATTTGAAAAAGCTGCCGAGCACATCGGAATTGGAATCTCCTGCTCAGCTAGTCAGACAGGTTGGCCCACCCAGCCCTCTCCCCGCCCCCCAGGATCTAACCTTTGATGCCACCAACTCTCCACACTGATCCCGATCCTGATGACTGGGCTTAGAGACTAGAGACGGCAGGAGTTTCCAACAAGATCCTTTCTTTCTTCCCTTGTCTTGGTGAGCAAACTGGGGGGGGGGGGGGCTGAGAGACAAAGTGGCTTGCCTAGTTTCACATGGCGCTTCTGGTGATGACAGAGTGCAGGCTTGCCCAGTCAGCCAGAGGAATTGGCGGGACTGAGGCATTCCATGCCACAGATAGAGCCAGAAGGACAGGTTTTCTTTAAGGAAATCTTTTAGTTTTGCATGAAATTTCACACAGATTCATTAATTGTGAAGGAAGGAAGAAAGGAAGGAAGGAGAGAGAGAGAGAAAGAAAGAAAGAAAGAAAGAAAGAAAGAGGAAAGAAGGAAGGAAGGAAGGAAGGAAGGAAGGAAGGAAGGAAGGAAGGAAGGAAATTGATTCATTGTGTGTCTACATGTCAGAGACTGTTCTAGGTATTGGGGATTCAGTGATGAACACAATGAAGTTCCTGCCTTCGTAGAACTTCCATTTCAGGAAGGGGTGCAGACAACAAATAGAAATAAGTAAATAATTTTAGACACCTATGACCGAATGCAAAGAAGAAAGAAAAACAGACAATCCAAAGGCAGAGGGGACACATTCGGACTATTACCAATTGGTGCTGGGCAGAGCTGAAGGGTTTTCACTCTGGCGAGTAGCTCTGCTGGCTTCTGGAATGTTCCTAAGTAGAGATGCTTCAAAACATAGAGTTTGACTATCAGGACAGAAATCAACAAGGCAAGACAATGAGGGAGGAGCTTCTGCTTCACCAGGTATCTTTTCCTCTGTGTTAATATAAAGAGCAGCGCCTCCGGAGCCAGAGAATGCTGGATTTAAGTCCTTTCTCTGTCACTTTTCAGCTGCATGACCTGGAGATAGTCTTTTCACCTTTGGAAGCTCAGTTTTTCCATCCATAAAATGGGAAACAGTGGCAAGAACTACTGCTAGGAGCCAGAGGAGCAGATCCAAATAGTGACAGTTTGGCTAAATGATTAGACTTGCCTGAGCCTCAGATAATTCATTCATTCATTCGTTCATTCATTCAAAACAATTTAAAAAATCAATCTTTTTTCAAGCCTCAGCAAATTCTTTCATTCATTTATTTAAAGAAGAAAAAAAAGATCTTTAAAAAAATTTTTTTAAAGATTTTATTTATTTATTTGACAGACTGAGATCACAAGTAGGCAGAGAAAGAGAGAGGGGGAAGCAGGCTCCCTGCTAAGCAGAGAGCCCGATGCGAGGCTCGATCCCAGGACCCTGGAATCATGACCTGAGCCAAAGGCAGAGGCTTTAACCCACTGAGCCACCCAGGCGCCCCGAAAAAAAAGATCTTTAAAACAGGCATGATAATTGAAATTTCACTGGAATGTTGTAAAAGTTATGGAAATCCATATGTGGGAATTTCATTTAAAAGCTATGCATTCAGGGGCCCCTGGGTGGCTCAGTCAGTCGATTAAGTGGTTGCCTTTGGCTCAGGTCATGATCTCAGGGCCTGGGATCTAGCCCTGTGTTGGCCTCCCTGCTCAGGAGGGAGCCTGCTTCTCCCTCTGCCCCTCCTCTGTTCCTCTTCCTCCTCCTTTTCTCTTCCTTCCCCTCTTCCTCCCTATGCTCAAGCTATCTCTCAAATAAATAAAACCTTTAAACAAAATAAAACACAAAAGCTATGTATTCATAAAGTAGCCATTCCTGTATTATATATTCTTTTTATATTTAATTTTTTTACATTTTTAATTGTGGTAAAACACACATAACATAAAATTTGCCATCTCAACCATTTTTAGGGGTACGATTTAATATCAAGTACATCCACACTGTTGTGCAACCAATCTCCAGAACTCTTCCTTCTTGCAGAACTAGAACCATACCCATTAAACAATGCCCCAGCCCCACCTCACCCAGCCCCTGGCAACCACCATTCAACTTTCTGTTTTTGAATTCACTAGTCTAGCTACCTCCTACAAATGGAATCCTACAGTATTTGTCTTTACATGAAAGCCTTATTTCACTCACCATAATGTCTTCAAGGTCCATCTGTGTTGTAGCATGGGTCAGACTTCTTTTTTTTTTTAGATTGAATAAGATTCCATATTTTGTTTATCCATTCATCCATTGATGGACACTTAGGTTGATTCCATCTTTTGGCTGTTGTGAATAATGCCACTATAAATACGTATACAAATATCTCTTTGAGTACCTACCTTCAATTCTTTGGAGCAAATACCCATACAGGGAATTGTGGGATCCTATGTTAATTCTATTTTTAATTTTTTGAGGAACCGTTTTACTGTTTCCCATAGCAGCTACGCTATTCAACATTCCCATCAACAGAGCACAAGGCTTCCAATTCCTCCACATTCTTGCCAACAGCACTTGTCCTTTTCCTTTTTTTAAAATAAAGCGTAGCAGCCATCCTAAAGGGTGTGAAGTGGTATTTCATTAAGGTTTTTATTTGTATTTCCCTAATGACTAGTGATGTTGAGCATTTTTCCTGTGTTTACTGGTCATTTATCTTCTTTAGAAAAATGTCTACTCAAATTTCTTGCTCATTTTTTACTTGAGTATCTTGTTCTTTGTTGTTGAATTGTAGGAATTCTTTATATATTCTGGATATTAACCCCTCATCAGATACATGATTTGCAAATACTTTATCTCATTTTACTTTGCTGATTCTGTCCTTTGAGGCACAAAAGTTTTTAATTTAATCTGATGCAGTCCAATTTATCTATTTTTACTTTTGTCACCTGTGCTTTGGGTGTCATGTCCAAAAAAATCATCCCCAAATATAATGGCATGAAACCTTCCCTCTATGTTTTCTTCAAGGAGTTTTATAGTTTTAGGTCTTATGTGTAGGTCTTTTTCCCATTTTGAGTTAATTTTTGTAATGGTATAAAGGAAGAGTCCAACTTTATTTTTTTAAAAATATGTTATTTATTTACTTATTTGAGAGTGAGCAAGAGAAAGAGAGAGAGAGAGAGCACGAACAGGATGAGGGGCAGAGGGAGAAGCATACTCCCCGCTGAACAGGGAGCCTGACATGGGACTCGATCCCAGGACTCCAGGATCATGACCCAAGCTGAAGGCAGACACCCAACCAACTGAGCCACCCAGGTGCCTCCACCTTCATTCCTTTGCACGTTGGTATCCAGTTTTTCCAGCACCCTTCATTGAAAAGACTGTCCTTTCCCCATTGAATGGTCTTGGCATCCTTGTCAAAATCATTTAGCCTTATAAGCAAGGTTTGTTTCTGGGCTGACTATTCTATATGTATGGTTTATGCCTGTACCACACTGTTTTGATGACTGTAGTTTTGTAATACATTTTGAAGTCAGAAAGTGTAACTTTCAAGTCTGTTCCTCCTTTTTTCAAGATTGTTTGGGCTACTTAGGTTTCCTTGACATTACATATGAATTTTAGGATGGGTTTTTCTATTTCTGCAAAGAAAGTCATTGGGATTTTGATAAGGATTTCACAGAATCTGTGGGTCACTCTGGGTAGTATTGACATATTAATGACATTAAGTCTTCCAACTTGTGAACATGGAATGTCTTTCCATTTATTTTTGTTAGCTTTAATTTCTTTCAGCAACGTTTTCAGCATACAGGTCTTTCACTTCTTTGGTTAAGTTTATTCCTAAGTATTTTATTAATTTTGATGCTATTGTGAGTGGGAACTGTTTTCTTAATTTCCTTTTTTGGATTGTTCATTATTAGTCAATGTGAACACAACTGATTCCTCTGTTTTGATTTTGTATTCTGCAGCTTTGCTGAATTCACATATTAGCTTTAACAGGTTTTGTGGTGTGTATGTGTTTGTGTGTGTGTAGTTTTTAGGGTTTTCTATGTATTAGATCACGCCATCTGTAAAAAGAGAGAAATAATTTTTCTTTTCCTATTCCAATTTGAGTATCTTTTTTCTTTTTTCCTTTTTTTTTTTTTTTTTCTTCACCTGACTGTTCCGGCTAGGTCTTCCTGTACAATGTTTTGAATAGAAATTGCGAAAGTCGGCAACCATGTCTAGAACCTGATCTTAGAGGAAACACTCTTAGTCTTTCACTGTTACGTGTCATTGTGCCTGGGAGTTTTTCATCTATGGTCTTTATTATGTTGTGATAACTTTATTCCTAGCTTGCTGAATTTTTTTTTTTTTTTTTTACAAAAAAGTATAGAATTCTATTAAATGATTTTTTTTTGGCATCAGTTGAGATGATCCTGTGGGGGTTTTCCTCATCATTCTGTTAATATGATGTATTATATTAATTCATTTGTGTGTGTGTGTGTGTGTGTGTGTGTGCGTGTGTGTTGAACCATCCTTGCATTCCAGGAATAAATCCCACTTGCTCAGAGTGTGTAATCCTTTTGATGTGTTATTGAATTGTTTGCTAGTATTTTGGTGAGAATTCTTACATCAGTGTAACTTTCTTTTCTTGTAGTGTCTTTGTCATTGGTATCAGGACAATGCTGGCTTTATAGAATGACTTTGAAGGTGTTCCCTCCCCTTCAATTATTTGGAGAATTTGAGGAGGATTTATATTAATTCTTCTTTAAATGTTTGATAGAATTCACCAGTAAAGCCATCTGGGTTTTTCTGTATTGGGAGGTTTTTGGTGACAGATTCAATGTATGGACATCCTTTCACTTTTGCCTTATTCTCTTTGTTAGAAGCAAGTCACTAGGCTCAGACCACCTTTGAGGGGAAGGAATGGCCAGGAGAGGGCAATGATCTGAGCCATCTCGGTCTTTCTCTGTAAAATGGAGCTATTTCCAACCAACTGGTTAAAGCAGATGCTCAGAGCACCTCAGCACTGTGCTTGGTGGCACAGAATTGCTTGGTGATTTGCACTCCCATTTGACTGACTGCAAGATGCAGCCTAAATTTCTGATAAGTGGGACTTTTTGCATTGTTGTATAGGATTCATACTTTGGCAAACGTTCCCATTTCCATCAAATCAATGAAATTTCAAAGGAATTTCAGCCATACCCTGTGTTTATATTCTCAGCCTCAAGCAATTAACAAGATAAACATCTTGGTCATGGTTTCGTGATTGTAATTTTATACCAGTTGTCATCCTTGATCCCTTAAATCATGGATACAATGGGCTTTTTTTTTTTTTTTTCACATGGTGTTTGTCCAAGTACTGTATTATCTGTCTCAAGTGTTTCTCTTTTGCAGCATGGTAAGCTAAGGTTAGAAATGATATCTTATTTTCCTCTTCTGTTTTCCTAGCAGTCCTGGGTACAAAATAGGCTCCCAGTTGAGATTTATTACATGAGAAAAATGTATAAATGTATGAGGGAATCCATAGTGCCATTCTGCAACTAGCCTTGAAGGTTCTGATGCAGTCTGCATGCCCATTGCCTGACGTCATGGGTTGAAGGAGAGAATGGCAGTTTAGCATCTCCTGTCAACTGTTGTAGCCACTGGACAAAATGGAAAGATCATCTGTAATCTGTTCAAAGGAGCCATACACTGGAGATGTCATCTCTGTAGTGTCCTTATCACAGGGACTCCTTAAGTCTCTTTAGTATAATAAAAAGTAAGTCATTTGCAATTAGACTCTCCCAGAAGCCTATTCTGAGACAGGGATCTGAGTTCAAGTAGCTTATTGGGAAAAGGATCCAAGGAAACATGATTGGAGGAGCAGAGGAGGGAGCCAGGAAGGGACAGAATCCAGTAGAGGTCACATGGATGGACTGATGACTGGACTGGGCACCTGAGCATGGCCTCACAGTGGAGCTCTGTGAGATTGTGTCAAATGTGACTCAGAGCTGTCCCCTTCTCATGAGCAGCATGGGAGGTGGGATACTTATACCAATTCCCCATCTCATTGTTTGGGGTTGCACTTCTGCCTGTGTGTAAGCAGATCAACACGATTCTGCAGCCAGAGAATCCTCAGGGAAGGGTCACCAGTGCTTGCGGGAGAAGCTGAGAGAATGCTGAGTGCTGAGGGGGTTGACATTGGCAGTGCCTGGTGCAAGGATTCGAAATTAGATTTACGCACTTAGACGTGAGACCTGATTTTGTCCTTTACTAACAGAGCAAGTCACTCCAAATTCCCCAGTCCTCCGTGTGCCCTTCTGGAAAGTCCTATCTCTTTTTCTCCCCAAAACACTAGGATTTCCTTCCTCCTTGAAGACATATGACTTGGGATTGTCCACAACATTCCTTCTCAGGGTGAAGTTTCTAGAGTTTCTGTGTAGGCAGGCTTCCTTCCATTTTTCTGATCCTGTTTCACACCAGTCGTCGGAGCAGAGCTTCTGGGATCAGGTTGCTCTTTGCAGCTGATCTGTGCATGTCTAACCACAAGTATGATTCGCATTATGCCCTAACGTGGTGTTTATATCATTTGATGCTTTGATTACTTTGTTCAAAGTGATCTCATTTGTTTATGAGCATTCCTTAAATCCCCAGCGCCCTTAAAGTCCCCGCTCTCCTGTCCCTTGGGAAACTCATCCTGCAGACAGAGTTGTGTCCTCTGCTCCTTCAATAACCCAGGCAGGCCAAGACAGTCTCCTGTGCTTGGTGTCATTCCTAGCATAACCAGGGTAAGAGAAAGAAACAAGGCCAAGGCAAGAAAGCTTTGGCCCAGTGTTGGTAGTGGTTGCCAACACAGATTTACCTGTTACGATGTTGCTGCCTTACAACGTCTGTCTTCCCTCCCTGCTGTTCCTTCTCGCTCCTCCATGCAAGTCTTCATCTCTACGCTTCTAGGACCAGATCACTGCCTTCTAAGTCTTCTATGGGATGTGAATAAGCGGATGGGAGAAAAGTGCATCCATAGTGACTTAAGTATGAGGAAGGCAGGAATCAGCAAAGTAAAAAGGTGTCTTTGCTGCTGGACTCCTCAGAGTCTTGAATGTGCTAGCGTGTCCTATGATTCTTGGTAAGGAAAGGTGAACAGGGTTTCCAAAGCAAATGTGACCACAGAACATTGCAGTCAGCTAGAGAAATATTCTGCAGAACTAAGCGCCGGACATGCTTTCCTGGATCATGCATTTGCCAGGGAGCTAAAAAAAAAAAACCTGATAATTCAGAAGGCTTCAGCAGTCTGCAAAGACTCAGTGGCTGCACCAGGCTTCTGACATGGCTACTGCAAACCCCTCGACTCTCGGTTACTAAGCATCTGCTGAATGCTGGGTGCTTTACCATTGGTAAACAGCTTTGTGGTGGAAGATGGAAGTGAAGACGTGAAGGCATTTGGAGAGTCAGGAAAGGGTGGGGAGACTCTGGGGGGCATCTTCATGGAAGCTGGGCAGGACTCACACTCCAAACTGACCCTCAGCACCAGGACTGGCTACAAAATTGGCAAGCCCTGTGCAAAATAAAAAATGAGGGAGCCCTTGCTCAAAAATGACTAAGAATTTAAAGATGCTAGTACAGCATTAGATCTGGGGCCCTTCTAAGTTTGCACAGGTCGCAGCCTTGTGAAGTTAGCCTGCACAGAAGGTACCTGTGCCAGGAGCAGCAGCCCTGGCCCCTCATGGAACCAGTCAGGTGGCGCCTCCTGTCCCCTTCTCCTTCCCACCCCCCCACCCCCGGCACTTCTCAGAGAGACCGGCTTTCTCCCACTCTGCCTCAGCAGGGAGCTCTTTCTACCTGCTCTTAATGAATCCATGGCTGATTAAGCAATGTGCGTGGAGATGACTCAGACACAGTCTGAAACAGGAGCAAGACCGTGGAGGTTCAAATCCGGCTTTGTGCCCCGTGCCTCTCCACAACGTGGAGCAATTTCATGCTCCCTTTCTGTGTCTTAGAACCCTGCTTTAGAAAGAGGGGTTGAAAATGGTGCCTGGCCTGGGGAAATGATGGTGTCGAGCCAAGGAAGGTCATTCTAGACTTTCCAAACCCTTGGCAAAGGTGGCCGCTTCTGCCCAATTGGAAGGTTTGCATTTCCTCTTGGAGGCTCCCGGTCACTGCTCTCTTTATTTACTTACCCGTTCATTCAGGCAGTATTTGGAGGGTGGGTAGGAGCGGACCAGTCAAAGAGGAAGGAGAAAGGCACTCCAAGAGGGTAGTAGCTTGTGCAATCCCCCAGGGCTGGAGGAGGGTGGCCCACAGAGGTGAGGACCTGCTATCCACCCCCAGACAGCACCCCCACTGCAGCAACGCACCCGACCTCGATGCCTCTTGCGCACGCGCGGAGAAACTGGGCTAGCCAAGAGGAGGGTAGCTCTTGGTAAACAAGGGCTGTTAGGTTGTCGGTGGATTTTAATCATCCTTCTATCCCCACCGCACAGAAGCCCGAAAAACCGACAGTTGGCCACCACCCAACTCCAGGAGGCCGTCCACCGGGTGCCGTCAAGCATCTCCAGCAATTAGGCTCAGCGTGACAGTTGTTTCTGAGAGGAACAGCCCACTGAATGGAGTTAATCTCCCTGATTTAAATCCATTAGTGCCTGTGATATACTGGTTCAGTCATTAAAAGCCACTTCACCTCACCCGGTCATGCCCATAGGGTCACAGGCTGACTCACAGTTAATAGTTGGGGAAGGCTTTAATGGAGGGGAGGCTTTGAAGAAGTGCAGGGTGTGTTCCAAAGCTTGAAGGTTTAATGCATTTTTAATTAAATGTGCTTTAATAGGATTCAGCACCCACTATCATGTCACTGCAGACAGATTCATTATATTTGTTCAGTTAATTACGCGTGTGTTATTACCCAAGTGTAAACTTTGGTGACCTGGAAAGAAGCTTGACTTCGAGGGACACCCAAGAAGGGACACCCAAGCAAGTCTGTTGGTGACTTTCAGGATTAGATGAAATCATTCCCCACCCTCCAGTCCCCCTCTTTGCTCCTGTGTACCCACACCCAGACCCACCCATGCGGGCACCGGCGTACTCCCTCCGGCGGACAGCCAGGCACATGTGTGGACATTCTCTCTCTGTGTCTCTCCTCTTTCAAAGAGAAATGGATGTAAGAGATTTTAAAGCCAGGAAAAAAGCATTCCCAGATCGGGCTCCATCCTGTTATCAGCTTCACACGGGGTGCTGAATATTTTTGAGCCTGAGGGTTCCTCTTCCACAAAGTGACGGTGACAGCAATACTAATGATAAGGATAGCTCCCAACTCCGCTGTAGGTTGTGAGGACGTGATGCCCTTTGAGAGATGCCAGGAGCCCCGCACATGGAACCAACCCCACGAGAAGGCACCCCGTCAGGGCTCTATTCTATCAGCTCAGGGCCCTGGATCCTTGCTGTCCCCACGAATGTGGGCGTGCTGACGGGAGCTGGTTGGCTCACAAAGCAGGCATGCTCAGGTGAGCACCCAGCTCTGGCTTCCTGAGGACCTACTGTTACTAGGCACCCAGCTCAGGCTCCCTCATCCACGATTGCTTCTCTACCAGGTGAGCGTCTACTTGTAGTTGGGAAACCGAGGCTTACCTAATGGATTTATTGAATACCGTTTATTTGATTCTTACCGTGGGCCAGGCATGACCCCTCCCAGGGGTTGGGGACAGATAGGAAAATGAAACAGATGCAGCCCTTGCCCTGGTGCACCTTTCTGCTCAGAAAGTTTTGGAGAGCTCGCAAGAAGTGCTGACATTCCTGGGCCTTTGGTTTGCTCTCGGGTCCGATAACAGTGTAGCCAACCAGGAATCTCCCAGTGCAGTGGATTGAGTGTCCCTGACAATAATGTTGGTTCCAAGTTTGGGGCATGGTGGAGGTGATGGGGGGCACTTGGGAATGGGGTTCCATGTATGGATGCATAGAAAGGAGACCCTCAGGGATGTCCAGCATAAACCTCTCAGCCCTTCATGTGCTTACCTCGCTTGGGAGAATCTTATTCAAGTGCAGATGCTGATTCTGTAGGGTTGGGGATGGAGGGTGTGATTTAATTTTGTGTGTCACCTTGGCTAGGCCACAGTATCCAGTTCTGCGGTGAAACACCAGGGCCCATGTCACTGGGGACATATTGGCTGGGTGGGATTCACGTTGAAATCAGTGGACTTTGAAAGAAGCAGATTATCCTCCATGATGAGGGTGGGCCTCATACAGTCCACAGAAGCCTTGAGAGGAAAGACTGATGTCCCCTGGGGAAGAAGGAATTCTGCCCCCTGAGGAGCTGCAATGTCAAATCTTTCCTGGGTCTGCGGTCGTTATAACAACCTGCCCTGCGGACTTGGGACTTGCCAGCCCTCACTATTACAGGAGCCAATTTCTTAAAATATTTCTTTCTCTCTCTCCCTGTCATATCTGTATCTATTTCTATCTGTAACATATTTGAATTTCAAGAATATATTTTTATCTTACTTTGTAATTTTAAAAATAGACAGGACAGAGGTAAGCTAATTTTATTTTATTTTATTATTTTAAAAAATCATTTATTTATTTGCCAGAGAGAGGGGGGTAACACAAGCAGGGAGAGCAGTAGGCAGAAGGAGAAGCAGGCTCCCCTCTGAGCAGGGAGCCCGATGTGGGACTCAATCCCAGGACCCCGGGATCATGACCTGAGCTGAAGACAGATGCTTAACTGACTGAGCCACCCAGGCATCCCAGCTAATTTTAATAATATATTTTATTTAACAGAAATTATCCTACCTGGTATTATTTAACATGTCATTGGTAAAAACATCTATGAACGAGATAGAGAGGTATACACGTAGCTATATGTGAACATCTATGAACAACATACACACAGATATTTCATGTGTATAAGGTACAGACCTCTTGCATACACATATAACTGTCTGTTTCTCTGGAGAACCCTGACTGACACAGGGAATGGGAGAGTCTACATTTTTTATAAGCTCCCAAGAGATGCCAGTCCTACTGGTCTGGGGACCAGACTCTGCCTCAGGTCATAGACAAAGATAATGTCTGCAAATGGAAACGTCATCCCATGAAAACTCTGGGCAAATCTCAGCGTTGCCCCCAAAGACCTTCAGAGGCTCGTTTTGGCTGAAGCTATTCTGCTACGTTCTCTTCAGCAGCTCATTTCTGCCTGACCATCTAAATGCAACCATTTGTCCAAGCTGGTGAGCCACTGGAGTCTCCAAGAACATGCCCTGGCTGCTTTCACCACCCGAGGTCGGTCTGCACTTGCATAAACACGGCTTTTCCCACATACTCTCGACTCAGTGAGAGACAGCAGTCCCCAGTGCCAAACAGCTGGATGGAAGCTGAAACGGGAAGAAATCAGACTTGGAGCCCAAGTTTCCCAGCAGCCCAGATGTCTAGCATCCCACAGACACCATCCCGGGCCCCAGCTGCCTCTTGCTTCCCTGACACCTCTTGAATGGCAGTGCAGGCTGGCGTCAGTGGGAGAGCTAGACAAAAATAATGAGATAATTCGCAGCCCTTGCAAATGCAATAGGGGGAAACCATTGGTTTGCAATGTGCTTCGTGGCCATGGCCGTGGCCGGCAGCAGGAGGCAGGGCAGCCAACCCAAATGAAAAAGGAGACTGGTGGGGCAGAGGAGAGGATCTCATCAGCAAACTGTTTTCCTCTTCCTCTCCAGCTGTCTGGCTGTGTGAAGGCGGCGGCCGCCAGGGTCAGGGGGAAGGGAGTGCCCCCCACATAGCCCACCCCGCCCTGGCACAGGCTGGAGGGACCTGTGATGACAAGTGCCTGGGGGAGGGGTGCAGCCCAGCAATGCCCAGTAGAAACAGAACACAAGGCACACACGTTATTTTAAATGTTCTAGTAGCTGCATTTAAAAAGCCAAAAGAAATAGGCACATTAATTTGACTAACGTATTTTATTTAACAGAAAATACCCTAAATATTTTTATCTCAACATGTCATGGATATACACATGTATGAATGAGATAGTTTACTTTGCCTTTTTTCTTTGCACGAACTCTTCAAGATCTGGTACACCTCTAGCAGATCTGGATTCGGACAAGCCCCGTTTCGCAGGCTTCTCAGCTACCTGTGCCCGGGGGTTCCCACACAGCCCCACACTGTTCTGGATCTTTAACAACCAGCACCGTGGGCTCGTAGACCCTCAAGCTGGTATTTGCTGCTTGCCCTGCACTCGCTACTAAAAACAGAAAAATGAGGGGAAAAAAAAGCGTGAAAAAATAATCTGGCTAATTAAAGATGCCAGGCAAATTGTGTCTGCTTAACGCTCACAGTGAAATGAATGATAACAGTGGTTCTGCTCAAGCAAGCACCACATAAACAAACTTTCTTTAAATAAACAGAAATTGAGTATATTTCAGGACCTATTTACTCTATGGGTCACAGAAGAGGTTAAACAAAAATTTGTTTTAAAAAATCTCCCAAAGGACACCATCTGTGCTCCCACCACATGTTGTTGGGAGAAGAGGAGGCTCTTGGGGCTGGGAGGTGGGGCAGCTGGTGGGGTGAGAAACTGGGTTCCAGTGGACACCAGAGCCTCCATCTGCAGTGGACGCTCTTGACTCTTGTGGTCAAGGGTGAGCTCCATGTGCAGATGAGTAGGGAGGGTGATATGCGGACCCGGAGGGACTTCAGGAGGCTGGGTTTCTGGCGAGACTCCCGGCAGACACTGTGCAAACCCTCCATTGTGGCTTGGGAAGTGGCTGTATCCCATACGTGTGAGTTGTTCACTTGTTGAGTTAGCTATTCATTCATTCATTCATTCATTCATTCATTCATTCTTCATTCCCTTACTCATGTATTTCTTCAGTTAGCTACTCACTCACTCACTCGTTCTTTCATGCACTGTCTCAGGTTGGGTTCCCTGGAAAGCAGACAGGCTTATTGGGGAGTACTGTGCAGTCGGCACCTAGGGAAGGGAGAGGCCGAAGGAAGCCAGCAGCTGTGCATGGTCATAGTGGAGCCCCAGCCCACTCTGGGCAAGTTCCCAAGATGGATGAACCTCAGAGCTCCCCTGAGCTGGGTTCCGGGGCTAAGCCTTTATACGTATCCCCGGGCTAATCAATCATCAGATGTGGGCTACCCTGAGCAGGGGGCATGAGGGAGGGCAAGGTGGCTTTCTTCCACTGAGAGCAGAGGGCTGTCTACTGGCAGGATGGCCATGTCTGAGGTAATGGGCTGGGTATTCCTGAAGGGGGATTTGGAGGGCACGTCTTATAACCACCCCACACATCCTATAATATAGTACAGGTAGTCTGGTCTCTGGGCTTCACTCACTCATTCCCTCACTCATTCATTCGTTCATTTTCAGAATTTATGCACGTCTCTTCTCTGCTTAGAACTCTCCAGTGACTCCTCTCGGCCCCTCAAGCCCCTCAAACCCCTCGAGCCCCTCACTACCTGAGCCCTGGGCCCTCTGAGCCTTTGTTGGGGAAGACCCTCACCGTTGCTCACTGTGCTACGGTTTCTTCCTATCCTTTGAACATGGAGGTCTTTCCTGTCCTAAATCCTGCTCCATGGGGTCTTGGCATGTCTGGCCCCCTTTCATCACTGGGGTCTCAGCTCCAGGCTTCCCTCCTCAGAAGAACCTTTGCAAATGGCCACGTGTATAGGTCTTCGCCCTCCAGCCCACTGCTCCTCTCTAAATTTCTCCTTTGGTTATTCTCTGTACACGCATGATCTGTCACTCTCTGAAATTACCTTGTTCACTTACTTATTTGCTCGTTCTCCTCTTCTCCACTGGAATGTAAGCTTCATGAGGCCAGGTCTGGTCTGAGTGTTTCTTATTCCTAATCACATAAAGATCTGTAGAAGGAACAAGTGAATGACTCAACAATTTGCTTACTAATTAAATTATTACTCATTCATTATTCATGTATGGACTCTCTTATTCATGTCTTAATCAGTCCAGTCATTCATTTATTTGTTTACTCAATAAGCATTTTATGTATCTATAAATATGTATTATATATACTTTTATGTATTTAAATATTTAATATATTTATACATAAATAAATCACATATGTAAAATATAACATAGATGTTATACACATATATAAGTATGTATTATATATTATAATGAACACATATAAATGCATAACATATACATTTATATGTAAATATGTAAATATATATCACATTTACAATGAACTCAATAAAGATATTCTTAGCAACATTATTGAAAACAGCAAAAAACACAAAAATTGTGTGGAAAAAAACAGACTAACTTTGAGCTTGTCCAACGTTAGGGGATGGCTAAGAAAATTACAGCACGTCATGATAGAAAATGAAAACCTTTTGCAAATAGCACTTTTTTATGACTTCGTGGGAGTGTACCAACAAGGAGCAAGGCCAAGCTCCATGAAAAGTAGAGAAAAAGCAAGTCTGAAACAAACATATGTACAGTCTGACTGCAATCATGTCAGATGGGTCTGCTTTGGGGTAAAAACTAGAAGCACCCATGCAACAGTAAATAGAATTAGTCTCGGGTACTGAGATGGCAGGGATGTTCATTTTTTTTCCCAAATATTTCCTTGGTATTCTGTCACATTTCTTAGTATGGGCCCCGCACGCTTCGGCTGCGCGACTCTGCTTCTGTCACATTTCTTAGTATGAAAAAGATGTTTCAGCGTTGTATGGCTCTCAAGGCGCGCTGTGATGCATACATAACCTTGAGACCTGGTAAGAAGTACTATTTATAAAGTTTCTTCTGTGTCCCATGTTCAATATGCATTTTTTCACGTAATCCTCAAAATAGTCCTACAAGACAGGTTAGCATCGCATATGTGCGTGTGCGTGCGCGTGCATGTGTGCGCGTGCGTGTGGTAGAAGGATGGCCCCAGGACCTGTGAATATGTTACCTGACACAGCAAAATGGACTCTGCTGACATGATTAGTCTAAGGATCTTGCAGTGCATTGATTATCCTGATTATCTGGGTAGGTCCCGTAGAATCACGAAGGTCCTCGTAGGAGGGAGGCAGGAGGGTCAGCCCCAAAGACATGATGACAAAAGCAGAGGTTAGAGGGCTGCAGGCCACCAAGCAAAGAGGGCAGGTAGCCTCCGGAAGCCATAGAGGAGAGAGAACAGATTCTCCTCCAGAGCCTCCAGGAGAAGGCCAACCCCCTTCAGACTTCTGATCTCCAGGACTGTAAGTGAATAAGTGGGTGTTGTTTTAAGCCTTTAGGTCTGGGGTCAGATTTTACTCCAGTAGAAAACAGTGGATAAATTGAAGCTCAGAAAGATGTAATAACTTGTCCAAGGTCAATGGCACCGTTAACATGGTCCCAGAAGTCATAAAATTTAACTCCTGCTCCCACTGGCACCTCTCTTTGGAGCATAACTGAGGCAGGAGCTCTTTGCTATGAACTATCCATAGTGTTCTTGGATTTTTAGGTACTTGGTTGCTGCCTTCAGTGTTAGGGGTTTAATTCTAAGGGTTAAGCACCCACATATAAATTACCCCTCCTTCTTCCTTTCTTCCCCCTTTTTTTCTTCCTCCCCTTTCTCCCTCCCCTGCTTGCTTTCTTTCCTCCTTTATATTACGAGACCAGTGCTCTAACCCCTGAGCTACGGAGCCTCCTCCTTTATATTAATTGAGCACCTGCTATGTGCCAAACTCTGTCCCAGATTCTGAGAATACACTGGAAATGAGGTAGACCAGATGCCTATCCTTAGGGACTTCTTGCTATAATTTTGCCCAGATCCTGCAAGTATCTAGAACTCGGTGGATAATCTGTGCTAAAGAAGTCAAGCTTCAGGGGCGCCTGAGTGGCTCAGTTGGTTAAGCAGCTGCCTTCGGCTCAGGTCATGATCCCAGCATCCTGGGATCGGGTCCCGCATCGGGCTCCTTGCTCGGCAGGGAGCCTACTTCTCCCTCTGCCTCTGCCTGCCACTCTGTCTGCCTGTGCTCTCTCTCTCTCTGACAAATAAATAAATAAATAAATAAATAAAAAAAAAAAAAAAAAAAAAAAAAAAAGAAGTCAAGCTTCAGCTCTAGTCCCATACAGAACTGGGGAACATTAAGGGTTGAAAGTACCAAATCTTCCTCTTCAATCAGGTCCTGTTTCCCCAGGGGAATCCTGGAGAATAATGAAACCGTACTCCGAGAAGATGGGAGAGAAAACACTCAGATTTTTCCCTTCTGGGTCCTGCTCCTAAAAGCCTCTCCAGGGATTTTTTTTCTCCCTGGGGTTTGGGAAGGATGGCAGGCTTCATGTGCTCAGAATGTCAGAAAGGCTTAAACCAGGAAGGAATAGGAACAGGCCCTCCAGGTCAGGAAGTGGGGAAAGACAAATCCAGAGTAGCATGAGGGAGTGAACCCTGAATTGGGCGTCTGGTGTTTGAGTGCCATCTCTGTCTCTCACTCGCTCCCCATGTGGCTTTGGGTTGGTTAGAGTACCACTCTGAACCTCAGTCTCCTTATCTGTTCCATAGAGATAATAGTATAACTTCAATCCCCTCTGTCCTGGGGTTAGGGATACAAAAGAGAAAATACTTGTAAAGGACCCTAGTACAGGGCTAGCTGATGGATGCTTATGCAATCTGGAGTGAGAGTGAGCAAACACCTGGGAGCATTTGCAGCTTGTTGCGGCTGTAGAGGTGATGTGGGTACAGATCTCTTTCTACTAGGAATAGCTCCAAATAGGGGTATGTGGAGTTCTTTATCAGATTGTGTTTGCCTGTGCGCCTGCGTGTGCACACGGGATGGTACAGTGGAAGACAGTTATGCAGCACAAGGCAGCCTGAGACTTGAGTCCTAATTCTTCTCCCTGGACCTCAGTGTTCCCTTCGATAAAACCGTCAGTGGCCACAAACCGAGGGCTGTGCCCCATCTCGACCCCCCCCAGATGTGTTGTTTTCATCAGAGTGTTGAACATTTCTTTCAATAATTGCTTACATTTTAAAAAGTAGAGATTTTGCCTACAAAGTAAAAATCTAAGTTTTTTGATTCTTTTGGAACTCATAAGGTCTGGGGGTCCTGAGCCTGTGCTCCAGACAGCCACACCTGTTTGGCTTGGTGCTGAGTGCCAGCTTGCCCCTCGTAGACCCTGTGTGCTCTTGCTGTGAACCACAGTCCCCACCGCTCCCAAATGTTGTACGCCTGGCCGACGGCACCGCTTCATGAGGCATGCCATCTGCCAGGCTCTGCGGTGTCTGCCATCCCCAGGCTAGCAACATTTTGTTTCTCAGCAGCCAGACTCCAGGCACAGGGTCACTAGTCTTAAAGGGCAGACAGAGACCTACTGGGAGAGAGAAATTCTAAGAGACTATAAGTGGCAAGTAAGGAATGCCAGAAAAATTCCACTTTCTTCTATGACTAGGGGACAGACGTCCCAGGAGCTAGATCTCTGGCAAGTCCTTTCCTTGGTGCCGGCCTGTTTCCCCATCTTAAAAAAGGTACTGGGATGAGATGATCTCCAAGGCTTTTCCATTCTTCTGCTTTTTGATTCTCTCTCTCTTCCCTCCGCCACACATGTCTACACCCAAGTGCACACAGTAGATTACATGTTTTTTGTTTTTCTACCTGAGACTGCAAACCCTGATATCGTCCTTTTCAGAGTGTGGCCCAGTCACCAGGCTTCGGAAGAGCTACCTGCCGGCATTGTGTAAGGGTAGGGAGTGGCTTTAGGCAGCTAATCTCCTCTCTTATCAGTGCTCTCCCCCAGGAGCAGACAACAACAGGAAACTGTTTTGCAGGTAGCAGGAGCTCAGCTGGAGAAGGGCTCAGATCCCACCCCTTGAGGGCAGGAGGGAGGAGGGCAGCAACCCAGACTCTGTTCTCATCTCTGGCTAGGCCCACGGAACTGTAGGAATGAGCTCTCAGGGACCATCAAAATGGTTAAGGCAAGGTCAGGCTCTGATCCAGGATCCCATTGAGGGGGGAGCTCACTCACTGCCTCTAAACCATGAGGGCCCATCTCCCACACTCTAGGAACTCCAGAGTTCTCCACAAAGAATGGAAGTGGGCATTCCAAGTAATTTCATATTCTGCTTTGTTATTATTATTTTTTTTTCCCAGGCCTCTTAGAAATGGAGTGATTGGGGTGGGAGGAGTCTGGACCTATTACAAAAATTACAGCACTGCCAAATCAGAGTTGAAATACTGGGACATTAATTTACATTGAACAATTCAGGCGATCGGCCAAAAATGTTACAACGTAATACCATTGTGCTATTCAGAAGGCAATGAGTGAATTTATTAAAAAAATATTAAGTCTGGTTCAGAAACTGGACACATATTTAAAGCTGGGAAGTGAGTCTGTTCCTCTTGTAGTCTGTTGTGACAGACAAATTGCCCTGTTTACAGATTAAGTCTAAATTGAGTCCCCCAGTGAATGAGCAGTTGGGTGTAAGGGCCACCAACCTAACCCTGGCCTGAGAGAGGCCTAATTTCACTGCACTGATCTTGAGAAAACTCTATGAAATGGCTTCCTGGTGATAATGACCTTGAAGTTGCTTCATTCAGAACCAGACTACAGTGGCTAGCACCAGGCCAGGCCCCATCTACTTACACTGGTATCAGGCTGCCCTTCTTGCTTTTTTATTAAAATCCAAGTCCTCCTGGGAAGGGCTGCAAATAAGCAGCCAACTAGTCATTCACCTTTTAGTGCAAATTATTTCATTGACCATGTTACTATGTGGCTGTCAGTCGAGAGCCCAGGGCACCAGCCACTGGATAGGGAGGCTTGGCTGGGTTGGGTGAAGCAAGCCACAGACTCAGGGGCTGAAAGATCTGGAATCTTCCTCCCCTTACTAACTGTTAGCCCTGGGATAGTGGGCAGACCACCACATTTCTCCTTCACGGGTCAAAGTGGAGATAATGCAGTCCTCAAACCATGACAACCCAATTCTAGGTGTTGGGTGCATAAAAGAAATCAGTCTCCTCCCTCACAGTAGGTTGGGGATGCAGATAATCAAGAACCAAATTATTTCCACCAAAAGGGAAGAGCACAAAACCAAGCATGGGATAGAGACCGGAGGTGGGGAAGCAGCCTCATTCTGTGACAAGGAAACTTCTCTTTGAGGAAAGGATGCTTAAGCTTAAGGAGAAAAGAAAGGGCCTTCCTGCCAATGTATCTGGAGTAAGTTTTCTCGGTGGAAGAAACCGCATGCACGGAGGCTCAGAGTGGGATGCGGGGGTGGGAGAAGCAGCAAGGCTGCCTGGGTGCCTGGGGAGCTCCGGGGAGGGCTCAGACGGCGCTACGGCGGTGGGCGGAGCCAGCACCATCCAGGGCCCCTGGTTCATGCTCAGGAATGTGGATTTTATTCTAAATGACTAGGAAGCTGCTGGACTGTTTTTAATACATGGGAAAGCATTTTCATTATTAGGTGAAAGTGTTCTGTAAACTTGAAAGCACAAAGGCAAAGTACTATTATTATCATATGTGTGAATAACAACTTTCCATTGTACTGAAAGCTCTTAAATTGGCAGCTTGATCCTTCTGTTCCCTCAGTGAAAGCCGCCAGTCCTGGAATCCCGAGGCATGAGGTGTGAGGGGGCTCCAGGGCCACCTCTCGATGCGGGCCACTTCTCAGGCCATGGGGCTGCTCAAAGCCAGTGGCGTGTCCAGAGCCCGGGCACTAAGCCCCAGGCTGGCCACCATCTTTCCTGCTATTCTGGTTTTCTCACCTGGGGAATGGGATGAGGGGAGGGGCAGGGGAGCGTGGTAAGGGATCTCATTCCTCACAGGGACATTGCCAGCTTTAGTCGATGTCTGGTGAGGTCTTTGAGCTCCTGGACCGTCACATGGGTGTTGCCTTTGAAGGAGAACCCAACACATCTGTGGGGTGCCCTGGACAAGCTGAGAGCCTTCCACGTGTATTCTGAAGGAACATGTATTGTCATGGCCTGCCGTTCTCCATTTGTTCTTTTAATGGTCTCATCAGCACCACACTTCTCCACCTCCCTGCCAGTTCCTTGTGTCTGAGGAGCAGCCTTCAGCGAGCTACCTTTGTGGTCCATCAGGATAGGCTGGATTCTGCCGCATAACGTGAAAGGTCCCCTGTCTGGTGACTTCCGTCTTGCAGGTGCATTTCTTGCTTAAGCCGATGTCCAGCCCAAATAGGCAGGAGGCTCTGCTCAGGGTAGAGACAGGCACCCGGGCCAACCGATGTGCCCTCTCAACTTGGGATTCGGGGATCCCCTCAGGAAGGGTAGAGCCCGAGATTGGCCATAAGGGCCTTGCGCCGGAAGGGCCCCTTCCACTTCTGCTCACATCTGGGTGTCCAGAACCAGCCACATGTCCACGGCGCACCCACAGGGTTGGCGGTAGGAGTGTCTCCCGCACCCCGAGATCCAGCACCCAGTACTGAGGCCCTCGGTGGAGAGTTTGGGAAGTGCTGCCCACCGATCTAAGCCAATCTGACCAGTTGTCAGCGTCTCTTGGTAAGCACCTGGGGGGCGGTCAGGGGGCTGGGGACTGCGTGTTGCTTCCCTAAGCTTCACCGTAACGTGTGGTCTACTGCAGACACATCTCAGGTTGAATTTTGTTACTCGTAAATCATTTCAGAGGTAACAGGGGAGAAAGAGTCCCCTAACAGCAGACGGACACAAACAAGCATCAGTTCCTATAAAAGAAGCAAAGCCCTAGCTCTTTGTGCTTTGGTGTCCTGACAAGTCCTTTCCAGGACAGGTTCACCCAGTGGCTCACACTACCTGGTCTTCTGGCAGATTAAGTGACCTTCTCGTGGAACCAGGCAAGAGTCCGTGCTTATGAGGCAGAGAGCCCCAGTCAGAGAGGACCACACTGCCGGCACCGTCTGTCCAACCCCCCACATTTCTTGAGCAGCACTCACTTCACCAAAGGAAAATGAGCCCCAATACCCTGTGTCCTAAACAATCTGGTGCAGATTTGGTTGGGACTATTCGAAACACCTGTGGGAAGTGGATTCTCCAAAAGGTCCTTTGACTATTACTAACTGTCCTCCTCTGGGTATAGATGCAGTTCATTCCCGTATAAGAGATGGACGCGCTGAGGTACATCCGTACAAGGGAATACTATTCAGCAATAAAAAAGAACGGGTTTCGGATGCATGAATGACATGATGAGTCCCACAAAGATTATTCTTAGTGACAGAAGCCAGACACAAGCAACCGCTCCATTTATATGGGATGTCCGGAAGAAAAACACATCTGTGCAGACAGGTCAGAAATTAGGGGTTGCCTGTGGTGGTGGTGAGGGGTGAACAGTAAATGCGCTTAAGGGGCATTATCAGGGTGCTGAAAATGTCCTAAAACTGATGGACAACTCTGTAGATTTACTAGAACATCACTGAATCCCACCCTTGAAACGAATTATATGATACATAAAATGTGCCTTGGTAAAGCTATTTAAAAAGTAAAAATAATGAACTCACCCATACACTCACTCACCTCACTGCTTGGAGTGCATTTAAAATAAGTTACGGACAATATAACACAAAAAAATGAAGTTTCTCCCCCAAGGCGTTTTTCAATACCTCCATCTACCTGTTTGTGCTTTCAAAAGAACAAATTCACCCAGTGTGACACCAAAGGGTTGGGGTTCCCCCTGGAAGTTCTTCCAGCAAGCCAGCTGGGAAATACAACAGTTCATAGCCGAGATCTCCCAGGGGGCACCCCTTCCTCCCAGACACACACCAGCAATAAGAAAGGGGGTTTAGAAGGGGGGAAAAAAAAGAAACTTGGTAGACCTTGGACTTGAAGTTGCTAACCGCTACTTTAGTCTCAGCTCCCATCTGTGAAAGGGGGATAATCCGAGCTTCTTGTAGGCACAGCATCGGGCCGTAGCTGCTCAGGGCAGAGGTTGTCATCCCCCGGGCCTTCTGCAGAAAGGTGGTGTTTCTCTATAAGAATGGAGTCAGTGCCTCCGCGTGTACCCTGGGCCCTGTCAAAGGGACAGCAGTGCTCCTCCAGCTGAAGGAGGTCACGCTAACATGCACAGTCTGAGTCCAGAGGTCCTAAGAGGTGCGGATGCCTGAGGACACGACCGTTCCTAAAGTTGCAAGAAGAACTCGCAGCCTTCGTTTGGCAGGGACTTTAAACATCCTACCACTCCTGACTTCCCCACCGCATCTGGCTGCCCTCTGGAATGACTTGGGAAGCACCGATGGCTGGCTTTGCCAGCAGGCCTCCTGAATCGGCGTCTGGGGGAGAGCCGTGGAACCTGAGAGTTCAAAACGTCCGTGGGTCGGGACTCCCTGGTTAAGACACGTCACAGGAGCTCGGGACACACCTGATTAGGAAGCAGGAAACCTGGCTTCTAGTGTCCTCTCTGCCACCTTGCAACCTTGGTGGGGGAATGTCTTCTCTCTGGGTCTCGATTTCCACTGCTGGACCAACTGGGGTGGTGGGAGAGGTGTGTGTCCACCTCTTATCCCACCTCCTGGTCTGTGACTCTGTGAGCCCCAGAGCTCCTGGCCCGTTCCCAATTTCCAATTGGCCGTGGCATTTCTGTGACTCAGGGTGCAGGCCCAGCAGCTGCCGGGGGGGGGGGATGGGGGGGAGCAGAGGGCGGGGTGCTGGGCTTTCCACCCCGCTGCCACTGGAGCCAGGCACCCAGCTCGAGCTATTGTACTCATGGGAGGTCTTAGCTGGTGAGGCCGCCAGGCTGACTGCTCAGGCGCCAGAGCTGTTTCATTATTCCATCAAAGTTCATTATGCTGGGGAGGAGACCAGTAATAAAACATGATTACAAGTGTCTCCAATGAGCACTTAAAGACATAATTCGTGGTATACATTCTGCTGCATCCCTGTTTGTGGTCACATAACGCACGGAGATTTGCACCTCTGATAGACTCCAGTCTTCGCGTTAATTGAAGTGAAAAAAAATGCCCGAAGCACTTGCTTCAATTTGTCTTGGGACTGAGTTGGTTGTTTCATACGGAGGCACGATTTGCCGTTTTTGAAAACACCCAGTTAATTAAGTGTGTAAAAGGCAGGTACAGTGACACCGGCGACACCGAGGGACCAAATTAAAGCCAAGCATATCAGATGTTATTGGCAAAGGACTTGGGGAGAAATGGCTTTTCCTTCCGTCTTGCTTTCCCTTTACTGCCCAATATCACCCCCCATCGCCCGCTCCGTCCCCCATTCCTATCGACATCTCTTTTCTTCTAGCAGCTGGTGATGAATGCCGGAAGGTAATAGATGATACTTTGCATACCAAAGCTAACAAAATGGGACTCTGTGGCCGGTCCCATGTCATCTGGGTCAGTGTTGTCATCAGAATGAAGTCTTGATTGACAATGACTTGTGGGTTTGAGCCTGGTTTTTTCAGGATGTGGGTTGGAGACCAAGAAGGCAGGACAGTGTGGGGAAGAGCTTTTGTATAGTGGGTAGGATTCCCTGGGCTGTGGCCGTATGAGCCCCTGTAGGTCACATCTCTCCCTGCGTCTGTCTCGGCCTCAAAAGGTCTGAGGCAGCACCGGGCAAGGCCAAGGCTAGGGGTGTGAGGCCACCTGTTGGCTCTCCTTTTACCCCAGCTCCCTGGGTGCCCTGGAGCCAAGCCCTTTCCCTCTGCGAGTCACAGTTTCTAGTCCTTGTTAAATGGGAAGTTTGTGCTAGGCAGTGCCCCCCATTGTTGCCTAACCTTAAGAATGGTCTGAGAAACTTGTTAAAAACAGATGTCCTCAGCCCTGAAAGCAAGGATGTCAGATCAGAATTTTTCCAGGAGAGGCCAGGGAATCAGTATTCAGTGAATCTTCCCGGTCATCCATGGCCGTTCTGATGAAATTTTTGGGTGTGTTAGATATTCACTTCATTGATAAATGACACAGTATAAATGGGTGACAGTAAAGTGTTTCTGTCCACTGTGTCCCCAAGCCGCTAGGGTCCTGCTGCCAATCATCACCAGATTAATGGTTCTGTGTGTATGCACATGTGTGTACTCTTCCAAAGAAATCTGTGATCTACAAGCCAGAATCTATGTGTGTATATACACGTGTGTGTGTGTGTGTGTGTGTAGTTCTTTACCCTGTCCTTCTTTTTTCTTGTATAAAGGATAGAATACTGTACACACTGTTCTGTATCTTTATTTCTTTTTTTCATTCAGTGCATCTTGGAGATCTTTTTATAACAGTTCCTGAAGCCAGTGATGTGCTGGAACCGATAAAGACCTATCTCTTCTCAAGTCCAAGTTCAGTGACCTCATGTTGGGAACTTGAGGTTGGCCGTGGTAGAAGTGTTTTCCCCATGGACACATGCTACCTTCTGGCTGCCCCATCTCGCCGGCCGGAGTGCAGGTTCTTACATGTTTAGCAGCATGCTACTGTGTAAGTGCATCCTCCTGTCTTTAATGGCTGCCTTATAAGCCGTTGTATAGATGGACTCTATTTAATCAATCCCCTGTAGATAGACATTGGGTTGTTTCTGATCTTCTGCCAATGCCAACGATGCTGAAGTCAGTCGGTTTGTACATACATCACTTCACATGCATACGTGACTCAGAAATGGTTCTAGAAGTGGCCTGGCTGGGTCCAAAGTCTGTGCATCTGTGGTTTGGATTGGCGTTGACACATCGCCTCTGAGAGGGAGGGTTGTGCGGGTTGCCAATGGCGGATGAGAAAGATGCTCTCCTCACACCCTCCACATCACTAGCTTTTAACCTCCGTGTCTCAGGCTCATGAGCGTTTCCTCAGGATGAACAAGGTTGAGCTTCCGTTCATGTACTAAAGGGTCATTCACGGCTCCTTTTCTGTGACCCACTGATCATTTTGGTCAAGAGAGTTTGAAAAACCCAGTCTCGTTTCATCTTTTTTCACACAGGGACCCCGAGGTGCTGAGAGGAGTAGATGGTTGACTTTGCCCCCACAACAGGAATTGGGAATGAAGGGATTCCAATCAGCAGGTATGGTCCCTTAAGATCACTGGGGATGCTCCCATCGAGCAAGGTAACATGCCTATAGGTGCAGAATCCCACAGATGGTGCCAGGTGCTGGAGAACACACCAGAGGTCATGCTGTGGCGGCCCAGGGCTGGACCTCCCAGTGGACTCTTGGCCTGCTTCGTGGTTTTTTTTTTTTTTCTTTTTAAATTTTAATTTAAAATAATCATCAAATTTCAAAACAAGAATATTTGACATACACATTCTTATTTTTGGTTTCCCTTGGAGGAAGCGAATGTTCTGGGGGTGACAGCCATCTGGATGTGGGTGGCAGCCGTCTCTGTGATGGGCACAGAGTTCATCACAGCTTCACCGCTCCTCAGGGTCCCTGGTGCTGCCACCACAGGTCACCCACAGTATATCGTCACTCTTAGGTTCTCTTTTCCTTATAACGAAGAGAGAAGGGAAATATTTCTAGTGTCCGTATCCCTGTCAAAACAGGATGGTAAAAACTGGACATGCAGGGCGGTGTATTTAAAGATAAATTGCAGTAGTGTCTTTCTTTTTTAAGATTTTATTTATTTATTTATTTGTCAGAGAGAGAGAGAGAGAGAGAGAGAGAGCGCGCGCAAGCAGGCGGAGTGGCAGGCAGAGGCGGAGAGAGAGGCAGGCTCCCTGCCAAGCAAGGAGTCTGATGCGGGACCTGATCCCAGAAGCCTGGGATCATGACCTGAGCTGAAAGCAGCGGCTCAACCAACTGAGCCACCCAGGCGCCCCTAGTGGTGTCTTTCAAAGCAGAGAGTATCTGTATGTGTTTGACCTGTGGAAATGCAGGCGTGCATGAACGACGCCTCCGTAGGACCTGCAACTTAAGAGAATGTGAAACTATGGGAAGAAGCCATCAGCGTCCCTTATTAATACTGCCTGACCATGGAAATTTTTGGTGTGGGAGGATTCCTATCCTGATCTCAAAAATCAGCAAGGGTGTTTTCACAGAGATGGCTCTAGAACGTCCAAATCAGAGAGGTTTAGAGACGGCCCGCTGATTGGAAGTGGGGCCTGGAGAGTGGTTTTGTGCTCATTACCCAAGCATGCTGGTTTTACCTAGATTTTCCTTTTATCAAGAACTACTTTGGGGGCACCCGGGTGGCTCAGTTGGTTAAGCATCTACCTTTAGCCCAGGTCAGGATCCTGGGGTCCTGGGATTGAGCCCCGGGTCTGCCTCCCTGCTCAGCGGGGAGCCTGCTTCCCCCTCTCCCTCTGCATCTCCCTTGCTTGTGCTCTCTCCCTCTCTCAAATAAATAAATAATAAAAATATTTAAAAAACAATGGCTTGGCGAAGATGTTAGAGATGGGGAGAGGGGATAAATGTGAGACACCCCACCTGGTGATTTGGTGTTTCCATCTCTAATACCTGTGAACCTAGGTTTTCGGCCAGGGTCCTGCAGGAGACTATTCGTAGACTCGAGCCTTCAGAAGCTGTCCTCCTGGATCTCCAGAGTGTGGTCCAGATGGGCCCTAGTTCTGGCTGTCTTTGCTCTGGTCTCCTTGGTGACAGGGGAGACCTCAAATTAGCTTGTCCTCTAATGGAGAAAAGCTTAACTCCATGGGGCCCAGCCAGGCCTCCAAGGGCCCAGCATGGGCATGACCAGGGAAGCAGACATCCTGGGCCCTCCCAGAGTCTCAGGGGGCAAGCAGGTGATGCTGGGTCCAGGAAGAGTGTGTTAAGGCATTTGCACCATACAAACAAGTGGTAGCACCCAAAACACTGGGATCAAACCTGTGAGGAGCCTTCTGCCGGACTGTAAGGAGATGGTGAAGAAAGCTGGGACGATTGGAGTACTGAGGGAATGGTGGCTGTCTTTCCTCACACTGAGCTGGCAGACATCATGGTTCCTGTGGCCACAGTAGCTCCAGACTTCCTTATTTCCTCCTCCAGTGTGTTTCCAGAAGGCCAGTAACTATAATGGCGGCCATTTATTAGACACTCACTGTATTCCAGAGACCATGCTAAACTAAGCTAAAGCTCCACGTTTAGCCCCATGGGACAGATGGGGACAAAGAAGCTTTGGAAGATGAGGTCCCTGCCCAAGGTCTCGGTGCTGAGGAGTGTGTGCCAGGGCGGGAACACGACCTGGTCCCGAACCACATGCTCTGAATCACCCCGTTTCATGGCAGAAGTAGCCCATGGTGGTCTCCGTGCCGAGTTCTTTGCAAATAGGTTTTTCTTGGCATTTTGATATGAATTGTTTGCCAATGCTTAAAAATCAGAAGACTTCACCTAAAAATGGGGGTGGTGGACCTCACATCACAAAGTCGATAATCACCTATGGCAATAACAACCAAGTAGGAGAGACCCATGCCTCCATATTTACCACAGTCTCCCCTACTCCCTGCTGTCTTATCCTCCCTGGCTTCTGAATGCACTTTTCTTCCCAACATTGCACAAATTTGAAACATACCAAAAAAAAAATTCAAAGGACTGCACAGCGAACACCCCGTACCTAGATTCCATCATTAACATGTTACTTTGCTTGCTTGATCACTTACCTGCCCATCCATCCATCACTCCATCCATTCATGAATCTGTCTTCTTTTCGATACATTTCAAAGTCACAGACTTCAGTGCATGTCACCTCTAAACCCTTCAACATGCATATCATTAACTAGAGCTCAATACGTGTTTACAGTTCCTTTTGTTGAGATAAGATTGATGTAGAGTGAGAGGCATAAATCTTAAGTGTACTAGTCCATGAGGGTTGATGAATGCTTACAGCCGTGAACCCAAACCCCTATGAAAGAGAGAACATTTATCTCCCAAGGAAAGCTTCCTCATGGCCCTTGCCGGTCAATCCCAGCCCCCACTTCACTTTTGAGTATTACCAGCCTGCATGCATTTAGGTCTAGAGATCCTGGTATAAAGCAGAGAAGGAGAGGGCAGGAAGAGGAAACAGTCTCTTGATTGAATGGGGACAAAGGAACCCAGGCCCAAACTTTCTTGCCTCATGGACCAACCTTTCCCCACCAGAGCCAGCCTGTGCCCTCTGACTGTGTTCTGCACTGCACTCCCATGCCCAAGGATACCATTCTATGCCCTCATGCAGCACGCCTTTGGGAAGACTCTATCCTCCACCCGGGATACCCCGTTACCTGGCCAACTTCCACCCCCTTTTGAAAGTTAATTCACATGATATACTGGCACAGGAAGTAAATAGTGAATTTGGCCTGCAAATGACACATGATCAGTATTTATTGATTGATGAGCTAATGGGTGATCAGATGAAGCCATTTCACGTCCTGGCCCTTAACACAGGGCTTGCATATACTAAGTAGCTGATAAATGTGTGATAGGTGTATCTCTACCTGTGATCCCTGTTCAGCAAATGGTGACAGATTCATTATGGTTAAAATAAAGCAACTTTTGTAAACCTATCCTTTTTCCCACTTTGCCGTCAAATTCTTGATTCATAGAACCACATAAAGATGTAGAAGTGAACTGGGAGTTAGAAGATCTAGGTTTGCATCCCAAATCTGACTCTCCCTTGCTCTCTGTGAGCTTGGGCAAGGCACTTCCCCTCTCCGAGCCCCCTGTCTCCTCATCTGCAAGATGAGGACAAAAAGACCTCAAGGCATCATCATGAGCACCAGCAAAAGGGTATAGATGAAGACTGGAAACCTAAAATCACTTGTCCAGGAGGTACCTGGTATCTGTCTCAAAGACAGATCACTCAGGGAGGTACCACTTTGTCACAGCAACGACCTTTGGGTTTAGTTATGTGAACTTCAAATTGGAATAAGGTGATGCAGATCTCAAACCTGCCTCAACTCTGAACCCTGGGGTTTAACTCTCTGAGCCACGACAGCCTTGCTAGCAAATAAAGGACAATAGTCCTTTCTTAATGGAGTTAACGTAGAAATTAAATAAGATAATTTGTTTAAAAGCGGTGGGAGCTGAAATGGAGTGTGGAACCGTAAGGGATTATTACAGGAGCTATGAGCTCACCTTCACTGCTCTGCCTTAGTTCAAGCCCCTATTGGCTCCTGTGTTCCTGCAGCAGCCCCTCCCTTCCCTTTTTCCACCTCTACTGTTCCTCTCCAATCCAACGTCCCCATGTCAGGCAGTAGGATCTGACGTGTCACCTCCTACCTAAAACCCACAGACTTTAGGAGCGTGGCTAACTCAGGACTGTATTTTGTAAGACTGTCTTGTCTGGACCTGCTGCCCGGCCTGACGGACTCTTACTGAATCTCCCTCGCACACCAGCTTCCCACTTGCCATGGCCAAAGGCTTTCCCTCAACTGTCCCTGGGCCTTTGCACCATTACTTCACTGTGCCTCCAAACACTTTCGCTCCCACCCTCAGATCAGGGACTGTATCTTGTGACCACTGTCTCCCCCAGAGCCTAGCACTGAGCCTGGCATATCATGAACATTTCATAAACAGCCTTCTGGTGAATGAATCTAATTCCTACTTAGCATTCCCTGTGTGTCCAGCACAGCCCTGAGGGCATGAACCTACATCATCTCAATGCAAAGATATTCCTACTGTCCCTTGGGAGAGAGATGGGCCTCACCTCAGAGCTACTGTGCCTCCGTCCATCCAGGGGTATGCACCTGTCAGCAATATTCCAGGAATCTGGTGAAGCTTTCAATTGAGGGGTGAGCCTCAGAACCCTGTTATTTGGTTCAGGGAAGATGGTTCCCCATCCTACTTCTTCTCTCTCCTGCCGGGAAACTTACAAGGCTGTTTATACCTGGATGATGAAAACATCTGTGAATTACATTCATCACGTGGGTGTTTTAGCTGGTGTTTTAGCCCATTTCTTCCTATTCCTTCCATGTGGAGTGTTGATATCCCATGGCACCCCACTCTGACTTAGGTCTAAGGGAGAGTTGGTCTCTGTGAACTTAAACCGGTATCAGACTTGCGTATGAAGTTTACCATTTCCTGCCTGTGTGATCTTGGCCGTGGTATTTCATCTCTCTGTGCTTTAGTTTCCTCATCTATAAAACAGGATAGACCTTCCTCTGGAGTGGAGTGGGTGTTGGATGCGACAGAGGGCTCAAGTGTCTGGCACGATGCCGGGAACAGGCACCAGGGAGGCATCTCGTGACCTCTGGCAGGAATGGGCAGAAGGATTTGCCTATAGGCCAGCTCTTATGGGTTGATGTGGCTGCTGGGAACATTCTGTCCAGTTTTTCAGGACCGTGTTTAGGCTCATGGGAAAGAGGGCTGTGATGACTCTCTGGCAAGGTGGGTAGGGAGGGTGAGCAGCAAATGATAAGTTTATGTTGTGCCTGACTTTCTAAAATGACTTTAGAGAAAGCATTCCTCTCTCCAGTTGAATTCCTTTCAGAGTCTGAGAGGAGAGAAGGCCACCTCTTGGAAGAATGCGTGTTCCTTAGTCCAAGTTGGAAGAGCCAAACAGAGAAGGTGGTGCATCAGAGGGACTGGATTTCAGGGAGACCCAAGGCTGTGCATCTGAGACAAGTGAGCAAGCAGACGGAGAGCCCAGATAACGGGCTCACTGGCTGACCGATGTGTGTGGGATCGAGATGATTCCGTGTGAATCTCCTGGATGTGGGCTCCTTTGTCATTGATATTCTGTGCCCCTCCACCAGGGGCGCAGGTGGGTTTGGGAGGGTCCTTTGCTTGGTGGGCACTCCTGGAGGTGGGATGAGGAGCACTTTAGGAAAGAGGGAAGAAGTCCAGCTCAACGCAACTCCTCCCCCACCTTTCATCCCATCTTGAGTTCCACAAAGGCTTGGGTGCTTCCTCTCCTATTGCCCTCTGAGATGATGAGCCATCAGTTCAGAGGGATGGAAGCTAAATGTTCCCGACTCATTTACAGTTGCGTCAGCAAAACCAGGCACTGGGGTGGGGGGGGTGGGGGAAGAGAAGACCTCCCAGGAAGTTATATAAGCTTCCTCGTGGAACTGAGAATCCTTGTTCCGGCCGGGCTTAACCCAATCAGCTGGGGCTGCCCTTTGATTCTAAAGATAGAGAGGAGATGGGGGTTGGGGAATCCCCATCCCCACTACAGTCCTCTCTGGTCTTAATTACACAAATCCCACCCTCCGGAAACAGAAATCCTAATTAATAGTAACTGAAGGAGGACCGAGATCTAGAGACCCATGTGCCTTATCTCGGTAATTTCAGAAGAGATGTGGAAAAAAAAAATGGATCCTGAACAACTATTTGTCTAATAAACAGCCCCCAGCCCCACCTCCTCCATTTCCTGCAAAGAAAGCTCTGTTGCAGTTAATCCGTCTTGGCTCCACTCGGAGGACATTATCATTTTTATCGGCCTCATAAATCGCCTTTCCAGATTACCCCAAAATATACATGGCCCCACTGTAATTATTCCAGACCCCCGCCTTCTCCTTTTTCGTTTTGATCCCAGGTAAACCCCGTCATTACCCGCATCAGTGTGGCTTCCCAAAACGTCAAGATTAAAACGGACCACGGAGACTTATGCAAGACTGAGTCAGCCAAGCAATTTGAACCAATAAATATCAAAGTCGTGTCTAAGCAGAGAACAATTCATTTGATACCACATCTGTCAACAGGCCTGTGGAGGATTTTCCTTCCTGGGGCTCCTCCCTGGCGGCCAAGCTTGCTCTTCTTCCAGGTACAATGGAGGAGCTGGATTTGGCCTCCCAGGAGGAAGGGGCCCCGTGCCCAGGAAAGCGCTGGGTGCCGGGACTGGGTGTGGGGGCGGGGGGTTCAGGGGCCAAGCTGCCTGCCCTCCACCCGCTATCAAAAGGGCTTGCTCTAATGTCTCAGCTGGGCAAGTGCACTCTGCAATTAGCAATTCTTTTTTATTGGTTGATGTGGGCTCCTGGCCAAGAGGAGCTGGGATTGAATCAATATTCCTTTTATTATGTCATCATAGCCAAATGAATTATGAAAACAAAAGTTCAATCTGAAGCTGCCAATGCTAATTACTGGGTAGGATGTGGAGGCACAATAAACAAAGGGCTCTCTGTCAGGGTGGGAGTTGGAGGAGGTGCCCTGTCGCTGGGTCTGGGGGCTGCCAGGCCCACCTCTGCCTCTCCCTGCAAGCCCTGCACTCCCAGAGGTAACTTGGAAGGGGTCTAGCCTGCTCTCGGATGCCAAGTTCAAACCAGCTTGATAAAATTCAACTCAAGCAGCATTTACTGAGCATCTACTGGGTACCGACCGGTATGTTTTCCACCCACGCCCACGGTATCTACATACTGCTGTCTCTAGAGTCTCCCAGGAAAGAGGGTGGTGTATCTTTAGACTCCGACATGAGCTTCAAAGCTCAGCTCAGGTGCTATTTATGGTGGAAACTGGGCTTCTCTGATCACTGGGCTTCCTTGTTTGTAAACCGGGGATAATAAGATGCATGTTAGAGATTCGAGGAGGACCGACTGCGAAAATATTTGCCAAATATTGGGCATGAAGCAACAAACGTGAGTAATTCTCTTCCTGTTCTCTTCTCCTCCTCTTCCCCCTTCATTTTGTTACTATTACTATTTTGTTACTATTACACTCCCCTTTACCATTGCTGGCCTTCCATGAGCATCCCTAATGCCCAGAGCAGGACTTGCTGACACATTGTTAGTTCACTGTATGCTCAGTGAATGGGAGGCAAGAAGGAAGGGAACTGTCCTTGGCAATGTGAAGGTTATAAAGGAAAATTCACATCAGGGTCTTGAACCCCAGAGCCGACAGCCTCCTAGGGACACAGACACAAAGCCAGTTAACTGTAAAATAAGTGGAGGGAAGAGCACAGCATGTTTTCACGGAGAATGGGCGCCCCTAACCACCTCCCTGCTTCTGTCTTGGAGAACTGAGTTGGAAGAATCAGACTCCTCCCTTTGTGAGAAAGTCGTCATCTTCTCCTCAAGTGGAGCAGAGCAGTGACAGCTGCAAAGCCAGATGTACTCTCTCTAGCATATCACAGGTGGTAGGGAGTGGGGTGGTCAGGGAGGGGTGGAGGGGGCTGGGAACAAACTATCACAACCCCTCTCTGTGCAAAGAACATCTCTCAGACTTTTCCAGTGATCTTCTCGATACATCCCATATTACTAAGAGTGATGAAACGGCTCTCCGAGATCACATGATGTAACATACGCCCTGGGGGGCTGAGTTCTCACTTGGTCACATGATTTTAGGAAAGTCACTTACCTTCTAGAAGCTTTGGCTTTCTCGTCTGGAAGATGGGGATGGTAATAGCGTGGGTTCACACACACGTGCGCTATGAATCTCAGGACAGCTGGGTTTTGCCTCCAGTGCTCCCTCGGTACCTCCCCAGAGCCTCTAGGCCTTCGGGGTGGGGGAAGCCTGGCCCCATGAGATTCATTTTTGTCCTACGTCTTGACTCCCGTGCCTGGTCTGCAATGAATGGCAGGTCCATCTTTGTTAAATGCAGCATAATAGTTGTAATAACAAGGTCTTTTACCGTGAGCAACAGCCTCTATACCATTTTCCTTTCCCTGGGTCATGGCAAACCTCTGTGGTTTCCACAGCAAGTCAGGGCTGCTAACCTGGGTCAGGTGCCTTGCCTGCCCTTCTGTCCTTCGGGAAGAAAGAGGAAAGCCAACCCTTCAGCTCCCCACAGCAGCATGACGCCAGACATCTCCAGACTCCCCAGTCCCCCATTTGTGTCAGGAGACAAGGGTTTCTCAGCTGATTTTGGGGGAGAGGGGGGTCTCATTACCAAAGGCAGAGTCATCAGGGTCCTAGCTGTTAGCTGGCAGGAGGAAAACGGCTTTGATTTCCCATTTACATCCTGGTACTGTGTGGCCCTGGCATCGATCGAATTAGTGAAGTTTCTCTGAACCTCAGGTTGGAAGAGTTCCAACGGGAAAGGTCTGCTGGAGGTGGCGGGATCAGAGTGTGGGAGAAGTAGGCTCCCATGGAACACGGAAGGAGGAGAAATGGAGGAATTGCATTTCCTGTTTCTCCACTAAGGAAACAGCCTCTGCATTTATGGGACCAAGATCTGCTTCACGGGTATGTAAACATCCCAGGCACACAGCTTAGGTTGAATGCCCCAAGGCCACTGCCTTGCAATGCTTAATTGTTTTATTTTTGAGTCTGTGCTTTGTAGGGAAAGTCTGACAGGACAATGGAACGGGTCCTGGAGACTCAGCATCTCAACTCACACCTGGTCTCACCTCCCATTACCCACACCCCTCGGGGGGCGGGGGGAGGTTCTCAGCTGCCCACTTCCCGCTCCACCCAGTGATGGCTGTCATCCTTGCACCCTGCAGGGGCCTGGGCACAGTAGAGAGAGCTGGGGTTGGATGCACGTGACCCATCAGATGAGTTGCAGGGAAGGGTTGCTGGCATTTCCTAGGGTTTGCACTCATTTTACAATTATGTCCATGCCCAAGTCACTGTGACATTAAATGGCAAATAAAAAACCACCTTGATGTTTTGAAAGAGAGTATATGGGGAAAAGGAAGAGGTTTTTCTCTGCTTTTTGAGCAAAGATCCTGCTTTTTTATTTTGCACTGGGCCCTGAAAATTATGGACTTGGCCCTGAGAGGACTTCAGTGGGACTGGAGACAAAGGGAAGCCCTGGGTATTTCAATTCATCCCCATTATATGGGCCAATAATGGCTGGTGGTCAGGTCTAGGGACAAACCAGTGGGTACCAGCATGGGCCTCGCCCTCAGCCTCTGCTCCCTCTTGCTGTGTGATCTTAGACAAGTTACTTGGCTTCTCTGACAGTTTGTTCTCTTATCTGCAAAGTGAAGGTAATAATAGGTTTGTCAGGAACATTCACTGAGAACATACAGATAAGAACTCTTGGCAAGGTGCCTGGCACAGAGTGAGTGCTTAAGGAGATCTGAATTATTATTGTTTCATCATTGTCATTTGCCACCTATGTGACCTTGGACACATTATCACCATGTGAACACACCTCACATTGTGCCTGTTACACTCCAGGGTCTCAAAAATCAATAGTACACTCATATATATGGTCAACTTAATTTTCTACAAGGGTGCCAAAACTATACAACGGGGGAGATGCCATCCACGGATGGGGTTGGGAAAACTGGGAATCCAGAAGCAGAAGAATGAAGTTGGGCCCCTACCACACACCATGCAAAATTTAATTCAAAATGGAGGTCTAAACGTAAAAGCTAAAACTCAGAAGAAAACACAGGAAGACATTCTCATGAGCTTGGATTTGACAGTGATTTCTTGGATATGTTACCAGAAGCACAGGCAACAAAGGACAAAATAGATTGGGCCTCATCAAAATTAAAAATTTTGTGCACCTGGGGTACCTGGGTGGCTTGGTTAAGCGTCTGCCTTCCAATCAGGTCATGATCTCAGGGTCCTGGGATGGAGCCCCACATCGGGCTCCCTGCTCAGCGGGAAGCCTGTTTCTCCCTCTTCCACTATCTCTGCTTGTGTTCGCTCTCTCACTGTGTCTCTCTCTGTCAAATAAATAAATAAAATCTTTGAAAGATAAGAAAATAAATAAAAAATTAAAACTCTGTGCATCAAAGGACACTGTTAAGAATATGAAAAGACAGCTCCTAGAATAGGAGAAAATCCTATCCAGAATGTAACATATAACTCAACAACAAAACAACAAACAACCCAACTCAAAAGTGGGCAAAAGCCTGGAGCAGGCCTTTCTCCAAAGAAGATACACAGATGGCCAACATGCACATGAAAAGATGCTTGGCTTATCGTCAGGGAAATGCAAATCCAGACTGCAATAAATTACCACTTCACGCCCATTATGATGGCTCTAATTTTGAATATTTAAAAGAAAAGAAGTCCAAAAAGAGGAAGTGTTGGCAAGGATGTAGAAAAATGGGAAACCTTGTTCAGGGCCAGTAAGAACGTAAAATGGTGAGGCCACTCTGGGAAATAATTTGGCAGTTACTCAAAAAGTTAAACAGGAGGTTCAGCAATTTCATTCCCGGGGATGGACCCCCACGAGTTAAAAGCAGGGGCTCGCACATGTCCTTGCATACCAAAGTCCATCTCTGCACTATCCACCGTAGCTGAAGGACAGACACGGCTCCGGTGTTTATGAAGAGACGGACAGACAGACGAGATGCCGTCTATACACACATGGGGATAATTGCTGGTTAAAAAGGAAGGATATTCTGACATGCTACATGGGAACAAGATGCTGGGTAGAAAAAGCCAGATGTAAAAGGACAGATACTGTGTGATCCCACTTACCTGAGGTCTATTGAGGAATCCAACACACAGAGACAGAAAACAGAGATGGTATCAGGGGCTGGGGGAGATGGGAATGGGGAGTCATTATTTAAGAGATAGAGAGTTTCCCTTTCAGTTGATGAAATTCTGGAAATGGATAGTGGGGAAGGTTGCACATTGTGAAGTAAGTACACTTAAAAATGGCTAAAATGGGAAGTGCTAATTACGTATATTTTACCACGATAAAAAAGTTAGTGGTTAATTCCTAATTTCCCTGAGCCTCAGTCTCCCCACCTGTAAAATAGCAGTAAGAAGGTGTGCCTTGTCCGTTCTGAGGCTCAATGAATTAAGGCGGGAGGAAGAACCCTGGATACATCCAAGGACAATTACAGGTCAGGCAGCGCTGTTCCTCTCCCAGCCCTAGCATGCCATTGCAGCCAAATCTGAGGCCTTGACTTCACCAAGGCAGAGCTGGCTATTGATTGCAAGACCTGAGGCTAACACAGGCCAGTCCTTTTGGAACTGGGACTTTTCATTTTTGGGATATTGTTTATCTTGGAACATTCATCACAGTGAGTTCCTCCCCAGTCAAAAAAGGGCAATGAGTGTGGGAAATCATTAGCATTTCAAGGCGCTGAGAAGTCCTGCAATTTAAAAGGCACATTTAATCATAGCTGAACGTGAGATTTTTCAAAACTTCTTGGAGAGTGAGTCCTTTTTTCCCATGAGACATTCACAGACTACTTTAAGAGAAACGTTTGTCAAGACGCATTCAAAGGTGAAAGACCAAGTAGGCCTGTGAGTAAAGACACATGGCCAAGCCATGGAAACAGACACACCCATAATTCTGTGATTTCTCGCCCTTCATTCACTGCATTCATTGGAGATCAGTTACATTGCCCCGAAGCGGCTCAGGATTCTCTGTGTTCACTTACTCATGCATTCAGCCAACCTTGACTGCATACCTACCCCGTGCAGGGGCCGGGAGCCCCCACCGCCCAGCCGTCAGGGCAGTCACAGCCGAGGTGGGCCAACAGAAAGTAGGCCCACTCTATTCTGCATTCCAGGGTGGAAGAGGCTATTTGGAAACCTGCTTCCCCTTGAACTGTGGCAGCACCAAGAATGGGGTTTCTGAAGTCACCAGAGATGCCCCAACCCTGCCACCATCGGGGGGGAGCAAAAATGCCCCTAGAGAGACAGCTCCATGTTTCTTCATTTCTCCAGGGATCCAAGAAAGCAGAACTTCTGAATGGATTTTCTAGGTATTTGAAGCGGAGACTTCAAATTAGCAGCCCTCACGTCAGTCTGTTTAACTTAACGCAGCATCTTTAAGAAATGACCTGCCCGTGAAAGAAAGGCTTCACATTAAAATTTGAATTTCCATCATCATTTTTATTATTTTTTAAATGACTGGACCATCTGACATCTTTGAGCCCACATTCTAGTCGCTGCAGCTGTCTGGAGCTTACTGTCTCCCTCAATTTCCCTAGTTCCCACTTGCCTCCACTGATTTTTGCTTTATTCTGTGCTTTCTCTTTCTTTCTTTTTTTTTTTTTTTTTAAGATTTATTTATTTGAGAGAGAGAGAGAATGAGAGTGGCGGGGGGTGGGTGGGGGGCGGAATGGCAAGCAGATTCCCTGCTGAGCACGGAGCCCGAGGCCGGGCTCTATCTCATGACCCTGAGATCATGACCTGAGCTGAAACCAGGACTTGGTTGCTCAACAGAGTGAGCCACAGAGGCGTCCCTATTGTGTGCATTTTCTATCTGGAATAAACATTTGAGTTTATAATCTCTGTTAAAGATGTTGCACTCTCCCCCTCCCCAAATTGTTCCCCAAATGTAATATATATAAATGTAAATATAAATATATATATACATATGTTTTATATATATATGTATGTATGTTAGTTATATGTGTATTTGTATATATATGTATATGTGTATTTGTGTATATATATGCATGTATGTTATATATATATAACATACATAGGCATTTCTCTCTTGGGTCCCCTCTGAGAAGACACATCGTAATATGTGCTTATGATGAAAACGTGGATTGTCATCCCAGCTGCCCTGTCTGGGACTTCTTGACCACTGCTATCGGTTTTCCCTATATAGCTCTCCTGACTCGGATTTCCCTGTGCCTGTAGCATAGCCAGTTATTTTGAAAACAACCAGTTACTGTTACCCAGTGCTTTTAGAAAACCAGCGGTAACATTTACCCGAAGTTTTCTGTGGGTGACACACCTCTCTTGCTTTCCAAACAATCAGCTGTAACAGGGACCAGCTATTTTCTCAAATAGCTGGTTGTTTCAAAAATTTTTCAAAATAGCTGGTGGTTTCACTGAATTTGCCCTTCATTTTTCACTTGCCGGGGTTTGCAGATCTCCCGTCAGTGGGGAATGAAGTTGGGGTTACTTCTCCAGTGACTGGCAAGATCAGGAGGGGACGGGGTGGAGGGACCGGCTTGTGCTATGGCACGCATACTAACGTGCCAGGTCCCTGCGGGCATCCTCGCTACCCCCCGACCCCCCAACACCTGCCCCTCTCAGGCTTTCTGAGCCTCAGTTTCTCATCTCCACTGTGCGGATAGAAAGGGCTGTAAAATGGCATATTGGTCTCTGAGAGAGCATCTTGTCCAACGGGCAAGATGTTGGATTGTCCAACTGGAAACTGACACACAGAGAGGATATGAGACGTAACTAGCTCAAAGGCACACAGGGGCGGAGCAGAACTAACATGTTCTAATCTCCCAGTCAGTGTTTCTTCCTTGACGCTGGTGTTTTCCAGCCATCAGGAATTCAAGGAACTCTTCCATAACTTCTGCCGAGTGATATATCCCTCATATCCATAAAATGAGGCCCTTGATCATTTTTAGAAATCAATTCACTATTTTCACATGAAACTTTGTATCATTACCATAGACGGAAGACCATGATCGTTTTACATGGACAGAAGGTAATTGTACAAATAAAGACATTAAAACACAAAATTGTCATGAAATGCTGGCTTCATGCTGTCATTTGCCAGTCTTCTGTTAACAGGAGGGTTAACAGTTGCTAAGAAAGGAGATAGCCAGGTGAATGCCTCACAGAACCCCCTTCCTTGATCTAAGGAGGAGAACTGGAAGAAAATAAAAAAGGGAAATAGCTTTCCCCTGGATAGGTCAATGTCCTTTAATGTCACATGTGTGCTCCCAGCACCCACGATATCAATTTCTGTGCCTCCACATGCCCCCAAGTTTGGCTCCATGGACAGCGTGAGAACACATCTCCAATGCATGGCAGAGTGGCGAGCTTTCTGTTGACATTATTATTATTATTACTATTACTATTATTACTATGACCATTGTCATTACACAAAACAACCATCTTCGGGGCTGTATCTGTCAACTTCCCCCTCAAGATCTTCTGAAGAAGATCTGAACCACAACCGAGGACTTGTCCAGCATTGTGAAGGCTCAGACCAGAAAGGAAGCTAAAAGCCAAAACCAAAAAGCCAAAACAAAACAAAACAACAACAAAATGGAAATCACCCCCATATCATCCAATTTGAGGCAAAGCCGGAACTGTTTCCCTGAATCCAGAGGTGGGGCTCTGAAGACCACAATCATGTCTGAAGACACTTGTGGGCCAGGCATCTTCGCGGTTCTCCAATCGCTCTCTCCTCCTTCACTGTGAACTTTGTGTCCTACCCAGTAATTAGTACTGGCAGCCTTAGATTGGCTCTTTTGTTTTCATAATTCATTTACTTTTGATGATATCATAAGGAGTGTATAAATTTCAACCCCCTCCCCTTAATGTCCTGGCCCCATGCCCACCTCCACTAATACAAAGACACTAATTGCTCTTCACTCTTGTGCCAGGCACTTTGAAAACATCTTTGGCTAATGGATGGAATTAACCTTGTTTAACGTACAAATCAGCAGCCTAATTTGCCATGAATCCCGACTCTGTGGCTCCATATACTGTGGCTGGGAGGAAATGATTTCCCACTCTCCCCTAGCCATACTGGGAAAGAAAGCTGGTGGTGCCCACATTAGACACACCTTCCTTCCCCTGGGCTCCCCCTCCCCCTCCTATGGCATTTGAGCTGTGATCTTTTCATGGGGGGGTCCCCCTTGATGGAATGGCAGCCCCTAGGGACACTGCCAATCAGGCCCTCCTAGAGCCCACCAAACAGAAAGACTCCCAGACCAAAGGAAGAGGCCTGAACCACATGGTTCGTTAAGTCCACTGAGAACAGAAGGTGAGACGCAAGAGGAGAGAGAAGGGGCAGCGGTGGGTCAAGGGAGCACGCACATGAATCCTAGGCTGTGTGATGCTTCTCTGTCCTGGCTCTCTGCCCGGTCAGCCTACCTCGCTGACAGTGAGGTTATGAAAAGACCAGAAGTGCAGGTGGGCACTTGCTCTCTTCTGATTTGCACTTCGTTCACCCCACAGCCTTACTTCTTCGTTTCTCTTGTTCTCAGTAAAGCATAATTGGATGTTCTTAGCTCATGGTGGAAACTCATGTAACAGATTTCCATGCTGAGCCAGAAGTGGCCATGGGGAGATCTGGAGAGAGCGTTCCAGAGGAAAGAGAGAAACACTCCCGATCCACCTAGCTGCCTGAGTCACAACCCGTCAAGTCTCAGACCTCCCCCAGTGCCAACCACCTTGGCTGTGGCCACCAAACGGCTGTGGCTGAGAGCAAGGTTTGGTGGGGGTGGGGTCACATGGACCTGGGTTAGAATCCTGGTTCTACTGCCTACCGGCAGTGTGTCCCAAGACAACTGACTTCCCTGTCTTAGCTTCTGTTTCCTCAGCAGGAAAAGGGAAGTGAGAACCATTATGTGGGAATTTGAGAAAATGCACGTGAAGAGGCCCTTTCACATGGTAGGGACCATCTTGTTACAACAGATATGACTTGAGTGCTTATTATGTGTCAGGTGCAGTGTTAGCAGCTGAGGACTATGTTGGAATAAGCCAGAATAAGCCTGGCACTGTATCTGCCCCCCAGGGAGCTTATATCTTCTTGGGAAGGCAGATATTAAATAGACAAATATACCATTATCACCTGTGCTGAATGAGTACTGCAGTGAGAACAGGGTCTTGTGCAATGTGGCCCAGCCAGGAGTGTGGGTGGGAAGGATTCCCTGGGCAAGGAGGAGCAAGGGGGAGCCAGAAGAAGGCTTTAGGGTTCTTCCTGCCAGGGAGGACAGCAGGTGCAAAGATTCCAGACTAGAGGGGGCGGGTGACATGAAGGGGCATTGAGCAAGATGGAGGAGATGACAGGAGGTGAGGCTAAGAGGCAGGCGGGGCCCAACTTGGCCATGGCCTTGCCAACCCATTAAGGAGGCTAATTTTTGCAGTGAGTGCGGTAGGCATCACCCACTGGCTTAACCAGGGAACCAGACAGGAAGCAATTGCAGTCTTTAACTGTTGTGGAGAGAAATCTCGGTGCAATGGCAGCCTCCAAGTACACCTTCAGGTGGATCTCCCAGAGACCACCGCGCAGAGAGGCTCCTGAGCCCACGCTTTATTGAGGCCATGTAAATCCTGCAGTGAGAAGCCGGGGGAGGGAGAGGGTGTTGGCTAGCACAGTGGGTGCAGGTGAGGGGGTGGACAGCAATGTCCCATGTCTACAGAGTTCCCATGCCCACCCCACCCCCCACCGCGTCTCTATGCTACGTCAGTTCCTGTCGACCTTCCCAGCTGATGAGTCTCTGGGTGGAAGTAGCAGGCAGGTCCTTCCATTAGGCAGAAGGATCATGGGTGGATTCATTCTCTTCCAGTTCTTCTGTGGTTGTATCTCTCCTTCAGTCCCATCTGTCACTTGGACAACTTCTGTGATGAGGTTGTGGAAGGGTCCTTCCCCAGATGACACAACTATTTTGGCACCTCTATCTGAATATTTGGTTTTGGTCCCTGGCTCACATGCACTGATTCTCTGAACAAGGCTTACTGATCCACTGTGTCCAGGCACTGAGGATGGGCCAGGGGTCAAAGCTAAGTCCTGGCCCCCAGAGCTTACATTCTAGAAGGTGAAGGCCCATAAAGATCCAATGAAAAGTAAATATATAGTATGTCTCATGGTGATAACATTAAAGCAAAACAGGATAGAGAAATGGGGCAATCCCTCAAGGAAGTAGGATTGCTCTGTGTGTGTGTGTGTGTGTGTGTGTGTGTGTGTGTGTGTGTTTTTTTTTTTTTTTTTGTTTTACTACATTGGGGAAATCCTGCAAGGAGGAGTTGCTATGTAAGTTGGGGGAATTGAGTGAGGACCCAATGCCTATCTTGGGAAGGAGTGTTTCAGGCAGAGATAAAAGCATGTGCAAAGGCCCTGAGCAAGCAGGGAATAGCTTGGCAGGATTTGAGTATCAGGAAGGGGCCAGTGTGGCTGGAGTGGAGGGAGGGAAGAGTCAGATCTTAGAGGCCCTGGAGATGGAAAAGTCACTGCGGGCGGGGGTCATCATCCAATGGACCATGTAGAGAGATCCTCTATTGCTGTGGGGAGCCTGGGTGGGAGTAGGGAGAGCAATTAGGAGGCTGTACAGATAACCCAAGTCCCAGGTAGTTCAGGTCTTTGAAAGATTAAGGGGAACCTGTGAAAGGGGTGTGACCCTGTGCCAGTGTAGAACCCCTATCTGTTAAATATAATCACATCCAGGCCATTTTGATACAAAGGAAGTAAAGCCCAGGGGAAAATGGCTCACTAAACATTACTCAGCAAATTAAAGGCAGATTTCCTGACTACCCATCATATAACTGCTTCTGGCAACAGAATCTCTCAAACATATGGTATCTCCATCGGTGTGTCCTACTGTTGGAAAGTCAGGATGGCCTTGTGTTTTGTTTCCATTATAGAAAGGACAGAGTGAACCAAATGTTGACTTCCTAGGTTGTCATTGGTCAGATAGAATGCAGGTGTCATGGTCCTGGCAGACATCACATTCAGCTAGTGGAGTCAGCCGCCTTCTGCATGTGTGGGATTCCCAGGCCACTTCCCATATAAGGAGAGGCCCCAGCTAGGGCCAGGACTCTATGGTCCTGAGAGCTCACGGTCCTCTCCTTATACTCTCCTGCTGTGAATGCCGCTTGTAGCATCCTTCTCTGGCCTGGTCAACCCCCTCGGTTACCTCTTTCTCTACATTAGGACAGAAAGAAGGGCAGGATGTTAGGGTCTGACCACTAAGGACTTTACACACAAATCAAAAACATGGGCCCCATTCTGGTGACACCCTCCGTGAGGATGAAATGAGAGGACATAGCACAGGGGACAGCACACCGCCGAGTGCCTGCCATGGTGCCGACGCCTATTCCGTGATAGCTTTTCCCCGAAGCCTTGGATTTAACATGTCCCATCCTTGAGACCTTGTGCCAGGTTTTGACGAATACACTCCACAAAATCAGTAGTGGAGGAGGAACATGGAAAGAGTCTCTTGCCAAATTGTTTGGAAAGTTCTGGAAAGCCATCTGCAACTCGATGGCCTGTCCACGTGGCTCAAGTGGAGGCCAGCCACCAGGAGCTGGGTGATGGTTGGCGTCCTGGAGAACTTTCCCCTAGTCGAGGGACAGCATTCAATAGCCGGGACCTCAGTCCACACTTACATGGGAGGCCAGCATCTAGGGCCTTTCTGCTGAGTCCCCAGATACACTCACATGGTACACACTCCATCCCAGGACTATCCACCCAGGCCAGCTAGAAATGCAGCTTGCCGGCCCAGGCCATCCCTGACCTCCTGCAGCTGCAGTGTGACCCACACAGATCCACTGAAATAGGACGCTCAGTCACTAGTCACTGAAGAAGCGAATGAATGTCTCAAAGAGCTTGTGGATCAGCAAGCTTAGCTTACAGAGGCAGATGTGGGGGGCGGGGTGGGGGAGCACTGACATGTAGGCTCCTACCAGCAATCATGTAGTTCATATAAAATTTTCTAAATCTATAATTCCTTCTGTCAGGGGCTGTGCTAAGAGCTGTCTATGCCTCCTGCTGACAAAGAGGGCTGTCTCCAGCCACTGCCACCAGCACCTTGGCCTGCACCTGCCAGCCTCTACCCGCCCCAGACCCCTCTTCCTGAAGGTTCCAAGGTGGCCAAGGACACACCAAGGATGCAGACTGAGGCTCTAGGGTACCTTTGCAACACACCCGGGGCGCCAGAAGCTGGCGAGAAATGGCAGCCTCTCCCTCCAATCTGCAGGGAGGAGGCATGCTGGGAAAGGAAGGGAAGCCAATGCAAATTCTGAGGTCGGAGGCTGTTTCAAAGTTATTTGCAAGGCTGGCCGAGTTGGGCTCAAAAACAATTTTTTCTTTTTTTTTTTTAAAGAATAGATTTAGATTTATCAAAAAAGGTTGTGAAGATAGTACAGAATGTTCTCATATACTCCACACCCAGTTTCCTCTATTATTAGCATCTTACGTGAGCATGGTACATTCATCACAGTAAATGAACCGATATTGATACGTTGCTATCAGCTAAAGCCTTATTCAGAGTTCTTCGAATTTTGCCTAATGCCTCATTTTGCTGTTCCAGGATCCCATCCAGGCTACCTCATTGTAATAAGTCATCCTGTCTCCTTAGGCTCCTCTTGGCTGTGACGGTTGCTCAGACTTTTATTTTTTATTTATTTTTTAAAATTTATTTATTTTAGAGAGAGAGAGTGCATGTGTGAGTAAAGGCGGGGCAAAGGGAGAAAAATCTCGAGCAGACTACCCACTGAGCACAGAACAGAGCCAGACACAGGGCTCAATCCCATGACCGTGAGATCACGACCTGAACCAAAACCAAGAGTCAGGTGCTTAACTGATTGAGCCACCCAGACTTTTACAGTGTATGATAAGCTGGACGGTTTTGAGGAGTGCTGGTTAGGTATTTCATAGAATGTTCTTTAATTGGGATTTAGCTGATGTTTTTCTCAAAATGACACTGGAATTCTGGGTTTGGGGGAGGAAGGCTACAGAAATAAGGTGCCGCTCCCATCAATTTTTATCAAGTGTACATGCTATCAACATGACTTCTCACTGTTGATATTGACCCTGATCACCTGGCTGAGTAGTTCGTCAGGTTTCTCCACTATGAAGTGACTTTCCTTCTCCCTGTTTCTGTACTGTCCTCGTGGGAGGACGTCCCTATGTGCAGTCTGTATATAATGGAGCTGGGAAGTCTAATTTAAGTACATAAATTATTTGGAATCCTTTTGTATGGGAGGGTTGTCTCATGCCCTCACATATTTATTCAGTAATTTATTTACATCGGTATTAATCCATGGGTACTTACTTTGGGTTATAAGCCAAGACTGCTTTATTTTGTTCCTCAGATTGGTCTAGGCTTGACTGTTGGGAGCTCTTTCAGTTGGCTTCTTTAACATACCATCATTTTGTTTATTTCTTTTTAAGCAATCCCTTAGTTTTTGGCACTACAAAATGTTTCAGGCTCATCTTATAGATTTCCTGACCCAGTCCCAGATCAGCCATTTCTCCAGGGAGCTCCCATTCCTTTTATTGAAGAACGGTATTAGAAACCAAAATCTCGGTGTTGGGTGTGCTCATTGCTGTAGAGGGGTCATTGCTTCTAGGTCCTCTCAGCTGAAAGAGAAAGGAAAGCTATGCATGTAGAGTAACTCATGTATATTCACATCTATAAATATTCTCTCTATATCTGTCTGTATTTATATGGAGCTAAGCATGAGTTCATACTGATGCCTCCACCTCCTGTCCATTATTCTATGGGTCATTCTAGTTTTTTCCTCTTGGCTGGTGGTAACTTCCTACTCCAATAGTGACAAACATGGCTACCACCAACAACCACCCATTTACTTAATTGTCCAATGGAGATATGCATGTATTGTGGTTTCAGAATTGTTTACCTGCCCCGCCCCCCAAGAGGAAACAACTTTATGAACCAGAGTACAGTACTTCTGTGTAGTTCCTTCTGCATTTAGTCTTGCAGACAGTTTCTACAGCTGTCTTCATCACCACCCCTTTCCAGAAGGCAGTTTCATGCAATTAGCATACAGTTAGATTATTTTGTCACAACCTATATTCTATCCGAAGATCCCCCAATCTCCTAAATGACTTTTTAAGAATTTGCTTCCAAATTTGCTTCCAAAGGGTTCACTCTTTTCTGTTAGGAAGTCCTACAGACTTTGACAAATGAATTGCATCATGTATCCATCCTTAAAGTATCACACAGAATAATTTCACCACCCTAAAATTATTCCTGTGCTTCATCTGTCCCTGGGAACCACTGATCTGCTTATTGTTTATATAGCTTGCCTTTTCTGTAATGTCCCATAAATGGAACCACACAGTATATAACCTTTTTATACTGGTTTCTTTCATGAATAAATATGCACTTAAGATTTATTCATGTCTTGGGGCACCTGGGTGTCTCAGCCGGTTAAGCATCTGCCTTCGGCTCAAGTCATAATCCCAGGGTCCTTTATCGAGCCCCTGGTGGGACTCCCTGCTCAGCAGGGTCTCCACTTTTCCCTCTCTCTCTGCCACTCTCCTGGCTTGTGCTCTCTCTCTCTCTCAAATAAATAAATAAAACCTTAAAAGATTTATTCATGTCTTTGCATGATTTGGTAGTTAATTTCTTTTTATCGCTGACTAATATTCCATTGTCTGGATGACTACAATTTGTTTATCCATTTACTTACTGAAGGACATCTTGGCCGCTTCCAACTCTTGGCAATTATAAATAGAACTGTTATAAACACATACGGGCTGGTTTCGGTGTGGACTTGTTTTCAGAGCAGTTGGGTAAATGCCTAGGAGTATAACTGCTAGATCTTATAAATCACCACTTTTAATCTTTTTTCTCTGACAGAACATTGATGTACATAAAGCACTTCTTTCTCCCCTATCACAGTTAATTTCGTCTGCAAATGAGCCCTGTGAGGGAGGTGTACCAAACAGAGGTCTTAGTTTAGGTACCAGAAACTGACACTTAGGAACTTGAACGACAAAGGACTGGCTAGCTCCTGGGAGCCCATAGCATCAGTGACAAAACTGGAGAAGGGGGCCTGGAAAATGAATGGCCAATAAGGAGTGGTGGCAAGACTCCAAAGATTTTTTTTTAGAAATACTCTGGTTAACGTATTGCTTCCATTGGCCACCGGATGGCGCTGATGATACTGTCAGAATTGATCTTCCTTAAAATTCAAAGTCCTAGGCAGGAACAACTGGTTAACCCAAAAGGCCTCTGAGGACTGATCTCAAGGGTGTTACAATAAAGTGAAGGGAGAGCAAATACATACTATCCATGACCCTACTCACCCTCCTAGGAGGTGATGGGGCCACAAAGTAGAAAGAGTCCCTAAAAGACCATGTAGAGTAGAGTCATTCTGTCCACCAAACATCAGGACAGTGGTGTAAGCAAGAAAACTTCTATGGTGATGAGCCATTATGTGCTGGGGTCTATGTGTTGCAGATGCTCAGATGACCCTAACTCTACATGGGGGACCTTGGCCAGGCTTATGAGATTGCACTCTATGATGGATACAGTGGGGAGCTGCAGGAGGGTTTTAAAATGGGGAATCAGAAGTCGGGCTCAAAATGTGGGCAGAAATACCTTGTAGGGGCTTGGTCTTTAGAGAAAAATTCAAAGCCATGGTTCTAGGGTTAGGGTCTAAAATCACAGTAAGAGCAGGAGTCAGGCTGACCCATTTATCTTAGGGTTTCTCATGATTTATTTTTTATTTTTATTTTTTATTTTTTTATTTAATAGCCACCTAAGATCTTTAGGTGGCTATTGAGTTGCCCAACTATGAAGCTTGATGAGAACAGGTATGCCACCCAGTGTGATAGACTGAAAAGTGACCCCTCAAAGATAGCAAGTCCTAATGCCTGGACCTATCAATCTTACCTTATCAGGCAAAAGGGACCTTTGCAGATATGATTAAATTAAGGATTTGGGGATGAAGAGATTATCCTAGACGATCCAGGTGGGTCCTAAATGCAATCCACAACATCCTAAGAGAGGAAGAGGGAAATTTGACACACAGAGGAGGAGACAATGTGAAGCTGGAGACAGAGATGGGAGTCCCACAGCCACAGGCCATGGACTGCTAGCAGCTGCGAGAAGCTGAAAGAGACAAGGAGCGGATTCTCCCCTAAAGCCTCTGGAGTCTTTGATTTCGGCCCAGTCATACTAATTTCAGACTTGAGGCCTTTGAGACTATGAGCGAATGACTTCTGGTAGTTTGAAGTTACCTAGTTCATGGTAATATGTTATAGCAGTCCTAAGAAATGAATACACCTAGGAAATTACTACTAGGGAAGGGTTAAAGTGCGTACAATAGAAAGAGGGAGTGTTTTGGATAAAAGTAGACCTAGAATCAAATTCTACCTGGTAAGTAAGACCTTGGACAATAATATTAACACAGGCCTGGTCATATATAGCCACTCCCTGTCCTGTGCCAAGGCAGACGTGGCTAGTCGATATCAGCATTGTTTCCCAGATAGGGCTCAGAATACATTCCAACTCAACTGTCTTGGCATCTGTGAAAACTGAGGTGTAAAATTACACTCAGTGATCATTCCTGTAATAACATTAACCATCATCCACTGGATACCTACCATATACCACATATTTTAAACATCCTATTTCATTCTCCTATCATACCAAAGAGACCGTTCTTTTTTTTTTAAGATTGTATTTATTTATTTGTGCGTGCACACGAGAGAGATGAAGATAGCGAAAGAGAGCATAAGCCAGGAGGAGAGGGAGAAGCAGACTCCCCGCTGAGCAGGGACCCCCCAACTCCGGGCTCGATCCCAGGACCCTGAGACTGTGACTTAAGCAGAAGGTAGACGCTTAATGGACTGAACCACCCGGGTACCCCAAGACAGTTCTCTTCTTTGCCCTGGTTTATAGGCAAGGAAATTGGAGTTCAAGTATCATTTCCAATTACACAAAGCTAGTAAGTAGCAGATCTGTTACTCAAAGCCAGGTCTTTGCTGACGCCAAGTGCCATTCCACCATGATGTACAACCAGTCTCTTGGATTTTGAAGCCTCAGTTTACCCCTCTGTAAAATGGGAGTGCCAATCTTCACTTTAAAGAGCATATGTGAGGACTCAGTGAGATCACTAGTAAAGGCAGGGAACCTAGGAGACTGGCTGGGAAAGTCTGCCCTGGGAAAATGTTAGTCCACCGGAGGCTGGGCCGGACCAGAGGTCAGGCCAAGGTCTGTCCAGGCTACAGCCAGGGCCTGGTAGTGGTGGGAAAGCTCAGCCCACACCCTGATACATCTCCACCCCACCGTTTGGCCTTTCTTCTCTAGAGGGACCACACCTAGAGAGGGAAGAACAGTTGGGTCATCACGACTTAGGACAGAGTACTCTATAATGTCATGTTGAGCCATGGGTCTCTCCAGGACAAGGAATTACAAAAAAAATTATTTTTTGAAAGTTTATTTATTTATTTGAGAGCAAGCACACACCAGCAGGGGGAGGGGCAGAGGGGGAAGGAGACCAGACTTCCTGCTGAGCAGGGAGCCAGATGCAGGGCTTGATCCCAGGACCCTGAGATTGTGACCTAAGCCACCCAGGTGTCCCAGCACCAATAGTCTTTGAACCAGGGTCTAACTAAGGATGTGGGGGAGGAGACCCAAACAGTCTGGAGAGGAATAGCGTTCTGACATGTTCTCCTGAGCCCTCTGGGGACTCTTGTCCTATTTTCGGGAGGCAGATTGAATCAGAGGAAGAAGAAGGGGTTTTAGCACTAGACAAAGTGCCCATGTGTTTAGATAGACCCTGGCCTTCCTGACTGCTGGCTGCATTGTCTTGGAGGAGCTCCCTTACTTCTTTCTCTGAGCCTCAGTTATCTCATCTGTAAAATGGACATATGAACTCCCATACTCCAATACGCCATGAAGATCTAATGCGTTAGTGCAGGAGCTCAGTAAAGATCAATCCCCTTCATCTTACCTGTTTCGGGCCCAACCCCACCTGCTGAACACCCTGTCCCCCACACCAGAAACTTCGCAGCTGGTTCCAGTGACAAGTGAGGCGTCCGTTGAGAAGGGCGGTCATGTCCTGGGCAGGCAGAGTGTTGCCCAAGAGGAAGGAAGCGTAAGCCAGCAGGGCTCCTGGACCAGCTTGGGTCCTAAGAGTTACACTCACGGCTCTCTCTCTGGGGCACTGGATGGGAAACATTTCAGGCCGACTCTTGTAAACCTAGTCTCAAGCCGAGAAAATATAAACTGCGTCTTCTGAGGGAAAAAGTGGAGTCATTAGAGAAAATCTGCCTTTCTATTTTGGTGTCAACAAGTTAGGAAAGGCAGGCTCTCGGCGTAAGGCGTAAGAAAACTCTGCTTGGGCTGCTCCTTTATCATGCTCATCTTTCAGCAAATAATTACTCGCCCTCCAGGCACCCTCATCTGAACCTTTTAATTACACTATTGTTGGGTTTGATGTCAACTGAACAATAAATCAAACCGAGCAGAATGTCTGATGGAAAAAGTGCTGGGGAGCGAGTGGTAGGAAGCACATGCCGAAAGGAAGCCCGCAGAATGGGGGCTTGCTCTCTCTTTTCCCAAGCTTTGCCTCCAAACAAGCTTCCCTTTCTCTGCTATTTCTGTTAAGCTTGGGACCGTGATCTGGGCCCTGCGTGATCCACATCCTCCTGCCTCTAAGACGGGGGAAAGTGCATTTATCATTTCTTTCCCAGAGGCCTTGAGAGGGTTCAGTTAATGAAGGACTGTAAAATACTAGCAAATATATGGATAATGAGCAATTTCTCATAAACTTTTTCCATATGGCAATTGGCCCCCTTTTCTGTGAGACTTTCTGCTGCCATCAAAAGCCAAGCGCCCCATCGGGGAAAGAAAGAGGGCAGTGTTTATTTTAATATTTTGTTTTATTTATTTTATTTTTATTTCATTCCGTCTCTTTCCATTTCATTCTATTTTATTTTACGTTATTGGGGGAGGAGGAGTAGGTGGTTGTGGAAGGAGGAGGGCAAGACCTGGACAAACGCTGAATTCATTTCAGTGGCTTCTAATAGAGGCAGCTCTGCGCCGCGCCAGCCGGCCTGTGGTGCTCACACCCTGGTGGGGTCGACAGGAGCTCACTCTGATCTGTCACAGGACAGCAGGTAATGACAGAGGCCTTGGAAGGCGCAGAGGAGAGAGTGACCAGCTCTGCGTGCCACATGGTTCCTCCCCTCGCTAATTTTTCCTAACCCCAAGTCTATACACTGAGCCAAAATCTAGTAGGAAACAGTTCCTTCAGCATTTTCAGATTAGTTTTAAAACTATACCCGGGCAGGGGCTGGGGGGTCGACAGATGAAGGTACAGCCTCGGCCTCAAGGAAACCCCTGAAGTGGGGGGAGAAGGATGTGAAACAGATCACGATGCAAGCGGGTGAGTGCAATTTTGTGGGATGCGTCAAGGGTATTTAGCAAGACCAGTAACTGAGCGGGAAGCATCACAGGCGCCAAAGTGACCCTGAGTCCTTTAGCCCCAGAAAACAAGATGACTCAATATGCCAGTAATGGTACTTTCCTTTTTAAGCCGAAAGTTTATTGAATGATGGTTATGGACCACGCACTGTGCTAACTACATTTCTATTAACTCATTTTGCCCTTACAAACATTCATGGGGGTCATAAAAAATCGGAAAGTGACTCAATGTCGTATGTCATCAGGGAAATGCAAATTAAAACAACAAAGGGATACAAATCTATTAGTAGGACCAAAATCCAGAACGCTGACACCACCAGATGCTGACAAGGGTGTGGAGCGACAGGAAGGGTTATTTATTGCTGGTGAGAATGCAAAAGAGTGTGTGCTTTGGAAGAGGGTTTAGGGGTTTCTTACGATACTAAACCTCCTCTTAACATATGATCCAGTGATCACATGCCTTCATATTTACCCAAAGGAGCTGAATACTTATGTCTACAAAATCATCTACCCATGGTGGCTTATGGGAGCTGTATTCAGAATTGCCTAAACCTGGAAGCAACCAAGATGTCCTTCAGTGGGTGAATGGGTAAGTGAACTGTGGTTCATCCAGACAATGGAATATTTTCAGCGCTAAGAAAAAATGAGCTATTAAGTTAGAAAGACATGGAGGAAACTTAAATGTATGTTATTAGGCAAAAGCGACCCGCTGTATAATTCCAACTCTCTGACATGCTGGAAAAGGCAAAACTATGGGGACCGTAGAAAGACCAGTGGTGGCTGTGGTGTGGGGTGGGGGAGATGAACAGGCAGAGCAGAGGGGATGTTTAGGGCCGTGAACTACTCTAGATGATACTATGACGGTGGCTATCCATAGAATTTGTCCAAACTCATGGACTGTGTACCACCAACAAGTGCGACTCATAATGTAAATTACAGGCTCTCCGTGATAATGATGCCCCCCATGCAGGTTCATGGATTGTAACAAATATCCTGCTCTGGTGGGGGAAATCAACAGTGGAGGAGGCTTGGGGATGGGGCAAACGGTACGTGGGAACTCTGTACTTTCCACTCAGTTTTGCTGGAAATCTAAAACTGCTCTAAAAAACAAGGCAATGTGGGGGGTGCCTGGGTGGCTCAGTCATTAAGTGTCTGCCTTCAGCTCAGGTCATGATCCCAGCATCCTGGGATCGAGCCCCACATCAGCTCCCTGCTTGGCAGGAAGCCTGCTTCTCCCTCTCCCACTTTCCCTGCTTATATTCCCTCTCTCACTGTCTTTCTCTCTGTCAAATACAGAAATAAAATATTTAAAAAAAATAAGGCAATGAGGATGTACTAACCAGTTGTGTGTGCTGCGGCTGACTGGGTTTCAGGCTTTGGACTTACTTTGAGTCCTCATGACAGACCTTGGGAACAGGTGTGTGAGCACCATCTCCTTACGCCACCAAGCAATGGAGGCTTTCAAGGATTTAGGAAGGAACTTGTCTAAGTTTTCAAAGCAGGAGCTAGATCCTGCTAGATCTGACTCAGGCTGACCTGAATTTAGAACCCGGGTCATTAAACCACCAGGCTAGACCCTTACCCTGAAGTCCAGAAGTAGCCATCATCTCATTTTTAGTTCAGTCTGTGGCTGGTCCAAACAACACTGGTGTAACTACTTCTTTCTTTCTTTCTTTCTTTCATCCATTGCTTTGGTCAACAGGTGTTTCACTGTGCTCTGCAGAGGGCCCTCATTTTCACCATTCTGAGAAGCAGAGACCTTGAAATACCTGTTTTGCCTTTCGTGGCTCTGGCCTCATGGAGAGGAACAGGTGGGAAGCCCTTGGATTCGAATCAGTCTGCACAATGACCTACCCCCTTATACACGACCTATTGGATCATTTGGAAGTCCCCTTAGTGAAATGGCATGGTGCCAAAGAATACCAGGAAATTAAAATATATATAACGTATGAAGCCACACCTGGCACAGTTGCAAACCAATGAACCATCAATTCTAAATGAAGCTGCACATTTGCCCTGAAGGTCTCGTCCCTGGCTGAGCCGAGGCAAGTCCTGGGGAACACGGGGGAGGGGCAGGAGAAAGAGCAGGGTAGAGGAAATTCTTCTCCTCTGCCCCTCAGTAGCCGAGTTTGGGGTCTGGATTTGCCAGATCAAAGCTCTAATGCTCCCTTTATTTAAGCTAGTGAGAGGCAGCCAGCTGCGTAAACCCACAATTTAAACCAGTGTCATCTGGGAAGACACTTAAATACATAAACTAGGACAAGAAATTGACTTTGAAGCCCATATGAGGCTCTAATAGGCTCTGTATGGTTATTTACAGTTACTTGGATATTTTTATCTCTTCCTCTCCTTATATAATGTAGAGTTTTGCTATCCAGTGTCAATATACCCAGACGGCCTAAGTCAATTGAACTTAGGCTGTGTGACTTGGGGATAATTACTTAACCTTTCTGGACATCCATTTCCTCATCTGCAAAATTAGGAGAGCAATGACCCTCTTAGGGACATGGTAAGGATTAAATAATTTGATCAAGTGCTGAGATTATTATCCTTACTGATACACTGGGAAAACACAGATCAAGTATCTACATTTTTGCTCCTGAGGGCCCCAGAAGAGAAGACAAGAGGCTGGGCTTACCGTAGCCATGTAGGAGCCAAGGCATAGCCGGCTGTCCGTGTTGTGTAACTGGGCTGGCGGGGGTGGGGAGAAGGAAGTCACTGAGTTTGGTGGTTCCAGTGTTTTGCTTGTAATTCTAATGATTTCCACAAGGAGGGGCCACGATTGTTCATCTTTTTTTCCTCCAAATTCTAGTGCAGATTCCTGCACAGAGTCAATGCTCAATAGATACTGCAAGTAAAATGAAGTTCAACTCTAGCCTTTAGTGTCTTTGGGCCCACATTTGGTCTGTTTTTACATTCCCACAGTGCTTTGCAACAAGTCGGAGACCGGCACGCGCTTGCCAAATGAATGAATGAATGAATGAGTGAATGAATGAATTTGGTCACCTGCTGTGGGATGGAGGCCATGACCTTCAGGGGCACTGCAGGTGTAAGAACACAAATTAATAGCACATTGCACTCCAGTGAGCAGATCACGTATGTCGTTAATCTAACTCCTCTGTATGAGGGCATCTTTCCTCTTATGAATGGTGTTCAATTGGACAACAGAAAGAGGAAGGGGTATAGTTGTGACACTGGACACACTTGGGTCCACGTTCAACCTGTCCTCTTCACGGGATCTCTAACTTTGAAGTGATTTGGTTTCCTCACTTACAAAGAGGGAATAATAAGAGCTGTTTCATAGACTCTGTCTGAGGATTAATAAGACCCTTCTCCTGGTAACGCATAGAAGCCTTTCTTCTTGGCAAGTGCATTTCCTAAAAGGCCTTGGTTGCCTGAGCCTGGGCTGGAGGTGGGACGCAACGATGGCCAAATGCGGGCCAGAAGCTCGCTGTGTGGGGAGGGAGGTGGGTGTGCAGAGAACTCATTCTGACTCCGGCCAGCACGAAGGGCCCTTTGTTTTCCATTCTGTAACCCACATCCATGGCAAGTGCTATTGACTTCATAGCAAGATTTTATGGAAAATATAAGACTATATGACATATTTGTATTCTCATATCAGAGAGGAAAAAATATGGAAATAGTTTCTTGTAGCAAGGAAAAAAATTTCATACATCTTACAGTAGATTGGCACAGGGCTGAGGGAATAGAAAAAGCTTGCAACCTTGAGCTTGGGGAACTGTCAGCGTGTAGTAGACCTTGTGGGGTAGCTTCAGAATCAGTAGATAGAGAAGGATCAGTCGGGGGGAGAGGAGCAGCTTGAATCCAGGCCTGGAAGTGAGAATTGGCAAAGAAATGCGGGGGCGGGGGGCTGTGGGTAGACGTTGTTCTGTGTACTTGTGGTCACAGAGGTGTCAAAGCCTCTCGAAAAAGCCAGAAATCCCTGAGTTCAAATCTCAGTTCTGCTACTCACTGGTAAGGCTAGACAAGCCAGAAGTCCTTGGAGCCACTGTCTCCCTGTGTACGATGGGAACAGAGACGCTTACTTCCCGTTGAGGCCAGGATTATGCAGGAAAAACTGTGTGCCCGCGCCCACGACAGGGTCTGACACAGGAGGTGGGAGCTTTGTGTTAGAACCCTTCCTGTTTTGACTCCATCTGCCCCCACCGCTCAGTGATCAGGAATCTTCAAAATGACCACACAGGAGTCTGAGCTATAGGAGGTGGAGGCGGTCACCCCAGCGGAAGTCAGGAGGGGGCATTTTATAGTTCTCCCTCGGCTGAACCCAAAGACTGGGGTCCTGGGACGAGGGTCAGGAGTAAGGAGGGACATGGGCTCATGCACCATGGGGTGTGGTCTTCAGCAAGAGACAGGGGGTGTCCCGGATTCATGGACTAAAGGGATGCCGTTCACATAGATGCTTGTTGTTGTTGTTTTTTTTTTTTAAGATTATTATTTATTTATTTTACAGAGAAAGACACAGCGAGAGAGGGAACGTAAGCAGGGGGAGTGGGAGAGAGAAGCAGGCTTCCCGCCGAGCCCGGAGCCCGATGATGGACTCGATTCCAGGACCCTGGGATCATGACCTGAGCAGAAGGCAGATGGTTAACAACTGAGCCACCTAGGCGCTCCACATAGATACTTCTATGTGCCTTGTACCCCTCATTTTCAAGACCCTCACGATCCCATCCCTTCCCCCATTCTTTGTCTCCTGGATCCCAGGCACCTTTCCACCCCACCTTGCCTTGCCAGAATCATCAGATATCGCTGTCATGTGAACCAGGCAGTCTGCCAGCCGGCCAGCACTTACACAATACATGGCGCCTACTTGAAGTGTCTCAGAGACTCACCACTCCGTCAGGACCTGGGGGCAGAGAGTAATTATCACTCTCTTACCTCCTTCTCCTCTTTTTTCTCTCCTCCTCCTCCTCCTCTTCTCCTTCCTCTTCTTCTTCGCTTTGTAAAGATACCGTGTGAATTGGTAATTTCCGCTGATCTCCCACCTCCTCACTCCTTAAAGGGACAAATGAATCAAAATGTTTAATACCATTCAGCTCACAGTAGATTCTTGATGTGACAAAAGTGTGCTGCAGAATGTCTCCATCCAATGGGGTTCCAAGGAGGCCACATGCCAGGCTGTGTTACCTGAATGAGTTCTGGGTCATGTCTCTTGCATGACCTACTGGTTATGGAGTCAAAGATGCTAAACGGCAGTGTGTCTGCCTGGGTTGCAAACTGAGACCGTTTTCCAGACCCATAGTCATTCCATCCTATATTGTCCTTGGCAAAGGTGGACAGCATACTGCTTGCCCTTCAACAGCATATATTCTAGAAACTTCTGAGAGTACAATTTCCTGAGGTTCACAAACATTTATGTGTGTGCAGGGGGAGTCAAGTTGAGGAAGGGTGGGCTTGTTTGGGAAGCTCACCCTGGTCAGGTTCCTCAAGATTACGAACATAGATTGATCTGAGAGGGCGGGAAAGACCCCTTCACCGTTCAGAGGTTGGATCAGAACATATTTCCCATTTCTCCAACACTTGTTTTTCTTCTTTTTAAAGGATAGTAACATGCCCTTAGGGAAGGCCATGTCACATCACATTTTTTCAAACATTACTCACTGTAGTTCAATTCTGGTAAAACAGGACACATTTGAGAGTGAAAGTGGGTACTATTAATAATTACATTGGGACAATAAGTGTAATCCTGGGGAGACAAGGCACAAGGTCACCCCACTTCTCCAGCATCTTCACACAGCTGGAGGGAGCAGTACTCTCATGGGGAGAGAACTTACGGTGCTTAGGAAAAATGCTCCGTGTAGCTTCATAGATTCTTATATTTAAAATGATGACTTGGCATCATCGAGAAAATGAAAATTTATTCTATAGCCATTTTGTTGGTCGTCTTCATTGGCCTAGAGATTCAGAAGTAAAGACAAAGAAGGCACTGTAAAGGACTTCAAGGACCATATAGTCTGGAGCAGAAAACCCATGGGAAAAAATAACAATAATGCAGTGAAATGTGTGTAGTAACAGAAGGGTGGGCATCGCTTTCAGGAAACAGGGTTTATCCTGCCTGAAGTGACTGAGGGCTTCCAGGAGGAGGTGACATTGGTACTGTGCTTTGAGGTATATTCAGGCAGCAAAGAATGGACAGAAGGGGTTCTTGGGGAGAGTAAGCAGCAAGAGTGAGAGGACTAAGGTGCTTGGCGAAGATCCTTTATCACCAGTGGAAGGCCCTTCTCTTTGCAGGATCTGGAACCAGAGATAAGCTGAGGACGCCTTGTGGTGTGTCTGAAGGTTTAAAAGCTATTCACCAAGTTAACTGACTATTGAATAAAATATTTCTGTCCAAAGTATACAAAATGTGAGCGTATTTTATCAAAAATATAAAGTAAGTGGAAAAAGTTAAACAATTAAAACTATTTTTCTTATAGATGTTTTCTGAAAAAATTTCTTCTAAGGTATTCAAAGTTATCCCTTAAAGTGAAAAAGCAAAATATAAATTATAATTAATGAGCATCAAATGCTTGAATAGAAACTGTTTTGGGGGCACCTGGGTGCTCAGTCGTTAAGCATCTGCCTTTGACTTGGGTCATGATCCCAGGGTCCTGGCATTGAGCCCCACATCAGGCTCCCTGCTCAACAGGAAACCTGCTTCTCCCTCTCCCACTCCCCCTGCTTGTGTTATCTCTCTCGCTGTGTCTCTCTCTTTCAAATAACTAAATAAAATCTTTAAAAAAATTATTTGTGAGTAGATTAAAAATTTATTTATTTAATGGTTAGTTTACATGATTTTTTAAAATTGGGGTCAAAGTCATGTAACATACCATTGGCAGGTTAGCCATTTTTAAGTGTGCAGGTAGTGGCATTAAGCACAGTCACACTGTTGTGCAACCATCACCTCCGTCCATCTCCAGAACTTTTGCAACTTGCAAAACAGAAACTGTCTTCACTAAATCCTAACTCCCCAGCCCCTCCCCCAGCCCCCTGGGAATTGCATTCTGCTTTCTGTCTCTATGAACTTGAGTCCTCTAGGTGCCTCATAAAATACCTAAGAATCATACAGTACTGGGCCTTCTGTGACTGACATTCTGAGTGAGCAGAATGTCAAGGTTCACCATATAATAACATGTCTCAGAATTTCCTTCCTTACAAAGCAGAAGTTTTAAACATGTACAATATTTCCACATTTGTGCATTTTTCAAAAACGTTCCATGGTCCTTCCAGCTACTCAGTCAGTAGCATGCTTCAGTCATGTTAGGTCTGTACAAATTGGAGTACAGGGTCAATTGCTGGTACTGTGACAGTCCTCAGGCTCCCCGTGCACCTGTGGCGAACTCAATATCAATTCATGTCTTGGGGTGTCTGGGTAGCCCCGTGGGTTGAGCATCCAGCTCTTGATTTCAGCTCCGGTCATGATCTCAGCGTCCTGAGATCAGCCCTGCATTGGGCCCCTCGTTGGGTGTGGAGCCTGCTGAAGATTCTCTCTCTCCCTCTGCCCCTCTTATTCCCTCCACCCCTGCTAGCTTTTGCTCTCTCTCCCTTAAAAATAAACTTCAGGAAAAAAAAAATATGAAATGGTCTAGAACCCCTCCTGGAAAGTGAAGAGAGGTAATAAAAGGAGAAATGTGGCATCCTTGTGAAACCACCCATTCCTACTCTCTGGGAGGGACTGAGCTAGTTGATGAACTTGACATTTCTCCCACCCACACCCTCCCGTGGCCTGCATACTCTGCTCGCGGAAGAAGCAGCGGCTCCAGTGTCTGGGTGGGCCAAGGCACAGGTCTTCCTTGCATTTGAACGAGCCTGTGCTTGTTTCATGGACAGAAGACGAAAGATGTGGAGAAGCCTTTTCCAGGGGCCCAGATGCTGTTAGCAGTGCCGGGGAGGTTTAGGGCCATCGATGGTGCCGGGCACCCGGTCCTCAGAGACTGAACACCCATGTGATATTTAGTGCAGGTATTTTTTTGTATGATTTTGACATGTCTTATCCTCTGAAGGCTAGAGCCCAGAGCAGCTCAGAGCCTTCCCTGGGCCCAAGGGACCAGAAGCAGCAAGTGTTGTCTTGGGGGGATTAGTGGGTACTCCTCCTCCTTCTCTCCATCAGCCTCTCCCAGCCACACCAGATAAATTTACAATCCAAGGAAAAGTAGGGTGCTTGCTTGAAGATAGGGCTTCAAACAAGGTGCCCAGCATTCCTTGCAGCCCATCTCCAGCTGATTCCTAGACCATCTGGGGATAATGAACTGTTTTGAGGACAGGCAATGGTGGTCACCCAGGTCCCCCTGCTCCCTGAAAACCTGGTAAATCTTAGCCTAATTTTTCTCCTTCCAGGGCCTGTATAAGTCCAGAGCTCTATCTCAAGGGGTTTACACAGTCATCTCCTTCTCCAGAGTATTCATCTCCTAGAGTTTTTGTCACCTTGGATGCTGTCTCCATTCTGTGCCATGTTCTTCCCAATCCCAATTTTTTAATTCCTCAAAGAAAACAAGAATCTCGAACAAACAGGCAGTCTGTACTAGAATGGTACCCCAGGAAAATTTATGAAAAATTTCGCTTGTTTATGGGGCAGGGAGAAAATGCTTATATTCATGAAAGTGCAAAAACTTCAAATGGAATGGTAGATTTCATCGCTCCTAAAACGTCCTTTGGTTACTCGAGTCCTGCAGGGTGTTTCTGTGACCTGTCACCTCACTGAGTCCCCGGCGTTCTCAATATTACTGACTTGGACTGTTCCTCCCCGCTTCATTCTTCTCCCTGCACTCTCTTCCTTCCAAAGCAACACATTCTCTCCTTGTCTTACTTAGAATAACTCCCATCATTTCTGACCCCAACACACACACACGTCTTTATCCTTTATTCTGGCTTTCAATGTGCCAACGTAGTCCCACCCCCACCTGGGAGATGTTCCCTCCAAACACAATTCCGTCCCTTGGAAGAATTCTGATGTCAGTGTTAGGAAGATAACAATCTTTTTTTTTTCTATCCAATGCAGAACTATGGAGGGAGATTCTCTATTGCCTGAACAACCTCAAGAAGGCATTCAAGAAGGTAATGGTTCTGTGGGACCAGCCACGGGTTGCAAAGCATTGTTGACTGCCTGGGGCTGTGACAGCCTTGTGACTGGAACGGGCCCCATCAGCTGGAGCCAAACAAGAACCTCTTCGGAGATTTCTCTACTCCTCCAATCACACGGGTTCCTAGAGGAGATTGAAAATCAAATACATTAGGTTTTTGTCATTTTGGGGGGATTCCTTGAGAATTGGAAAGGAGCATCACAAGAGAACACAAGTAACAAATGACCCTGGACCTATCCTCGGGGGTTCCTCCACCTCTGCTAATGGGACCAGGTGTTAGTTTGTGGACTGGTAGGGCCAGAAGGAAAAGGAAGCAGAGCTACTCTCATGATTGATTGTCACACTTACTTGGCAAGGGAATTCTTTTTTTCCAAAAGACTCATTCAGATGCCTGATATGTTATGCAGATAAAAATAGAAATTCTCCAGTTGAAGCAAAGAGTTAGCGACTGTGGAGAGCTTATGGTCTCTTAGAGCCCTTTGACTCTCCTGCCCCTGCCATTAAGCCGAACCAGCTCTGCAAATCCTGAGCTTATACAAAACAATTATTTATAGGACATTCTGTGTGCCAGGCTTTGGGGTGAGCCCTAGAGTGACAGCAGCAAATAAGGCAGGTGCCTTTAGCCTTCGCAGAGCAGTCAATCCAGTGGCAAAGGCCATTTCCCACCTCTTCTACACGATCTGCAAAGTCTTTTTTTTTTTAAGCTTTATGTTTTATTACTACCTTGAATGGCACCTTTCCCCCGCTATTCTTTTTTTGGAAGTAGAGTTGACACACAATGTTATATTAATTGTAGGTGTACAACGCAGTGATTCACAATTCTGTACAACACAAGGTCTTTTATAAAGAATCTAGAATGACCTTAAGTCAGGCTCATGGAAACCCAAAAGATGCTGGGGCTACTTTACTTATCTTGTGAAGAAAGTCACAGGACTCCTAATGACACAGCCATTCTCTGAGGGTGAGGAAAACATTTCAGAGTTGGGTCCTGCCAAGTGCCGATAGCAGTCGGTTGGGTCAGGAGGCAGGACTCACGTCTCACACCCTGTCACTAAGCCTCCAGGCAAAGGAAGGCAAGAAGAAACAGGTCTATTTCTCCATTCATTTGACCACTCATTCGGTGGGTCAATATTTTCGATCAACTTTGTCTCCTGTGCTGGAGGCTCAGGCTGGTGGGGACAGAGAAGTAAAAGGATTGTAGGAGAGTGTAATCAGTACTTCAATAGAGACAAACTGAGGTGCCCTGAGAACACTTTAGGGAGAAGGACCGATGCCTGGCAGGAGAATAGGGAATGCCAAGGAAGGGAATCCTGCAAGCTTCTAGCTCTCCTCTGGCTCCTTCCAAGAGAGGTGGGGTCTGTGTGTGCCCACTCAAGTTAGATCAGGCCCTCAGTCCTCCGTGGTTTCTAGAGTCTGCGTTCTGTGCCCCACCTCACGCGTAATTAGGAAAACCCTCAAGGTCGATTACCTGCCAATGCCTTACGTGTTAGTCAGCTGCCCCCAAGGGAGGAGGGGCAGGGGGAGGAGCGGGGTCTGAGGGTCTCGAATGGGACCCTTAGTAGAGCAAATGGGAGGGTACTTGATTCAGGTCTGGGTGGGGGCCGTGATGACCACAGGCTGGGAGGCAGACGGCCCAGGCTTGGTGCCTCTTTGTCTGCTGAGTTACTCCAGAAAACCTCTGCACCTCGCTGAGCTGTCATTCCCCTCCCCCCACACATCTCCCCTTTCCCCGGTCCTACTTCCTCTTCTTCTTCTTTTTTTAATTCTTGGGTTTATCATGGAATAATTAATATCGTAGTTTTATGAAGCACAGATTTGTATACTTCATGGTAAGAATGGAATCACCAGATTGACAACCCTGAGTTACAACCAGCACAGAATGAAGGCTGTTGATATCGTGGCATGAGGACAGCTGCCCCTGAAATACGCCCCTGGGGACTCCCATCAATACTTCTGAAGATCCTTAGGGGTGTGGTGGAGTCTCAGAAAAGGCAAAGGTATTTTCAACCCTTATGTTACAGAGCAGCAGACTGGGGCGTGGAGAGCCGGAAGCAAAGTCAGGACGTGGGTGTAAATTACCTAAGCCCCGCCCTGGAATCTCTGCTCTGCAAAGCAGTCTTCTTCCCGCTCCCCTCTCCAATCTGTGTACTGGAAACAAGTTTCTGCAGGAGGGTCTGGGCAAGGGGAGCCAGAATCTACGGCGTTGTCCACTTCAGTGCTCCATTTAAAAAATGTCAAGTACTGTAAAACTGTGAATTTTTCCAGCTCTGAAAACTCCCACTGCATAATTTAATAAACTGGGAAGCATGGCAGTGGGTTGATAAAAGTAATACCCGTATTTTACATCTCTTAACATTGTCCGATGCAGGAAGGTGGGCATCGACGGACTGATCTGCCCTGTTCTCTCCTCTCTTCCAGGTAAGCACAGCCCATCACGTCCAGTCACCACCCATCCATCTTCCACTTACCTGCCCCCAACGCAGGTGGGACCCTGACCCAAGGACCAGCCAGAATCCCTCCAGGAAGATCTTTCTTTCTTTCTTTCTTAAACCCCAAATTTCAGAAACCAGTATCTTGATGCTCACTGTCAGGAAAGCATACCAAATTGTGCAGCCTTATCAATACTGTCATTCCCTTTTGAATCTCAAATGACTTTTTTTTGTTTTTTCCAATGCGTTTGCCTTCTGGGTCTTTGGATAATAAAACCCCACTCCCAGAATCTGCCGTTTCCACAATACTTGACTTTTTTCTTTTTCTTTTCTTTTTTTTCTTGAGTAGCCAGCAATGTCATATACAGTTAGGTCCATTGTTTCTGTTTGTGTTCAATGTTAAGGTACTTTTTCATCTTTTTTGACTTCACTTTGTTTTGGAGACTAAAAGAACATGGACATGGTTTATTAAATGATTCACTCAGATTCCCTTTCCTATCCCTTCACTTTACTGTTCATACTCGCTTCTTGTAGTTAAGCAGGATGTTTTGTTTTGTTTTAGTTCCTGGCCCTTCTTGTTGTGTCTCTTAAAAAAAACAAAAAAAAGCATATGCATGTTTTCACTGAGTGATATATCCCACAGGTCGGTACGTACCAGATCACAGAGGTTTTCTGCGTAAGTCGTGCACCGTGTACACACACAGTGTCTACTTAGCCTGTCACCTCTAGTCGGATACTTAGGGGCCTCATGGTTTGCCCTCAATAATGCTGTAATGAACCACCTGCTCATTTGCTTTTTTGTATTGCTGACGACTCCTGGGAGATTTTAAATGACCATGAAGAGGAATACTGTTAACAGGATATAAGTCTGAAGCTGTCAGAAACTCTGAGCTATCACTTGTTTCAGAAAGTTGGTCTACAGGGAGAAATGATGCCATCTGCCCCCAGAGAGGGGCTCAGAGAGAGTTCTGGAGTGTAACTAGAGTCTCTGGTTTTATTTGCTTATTTTATTTTAATTTATTTTTTTCAAAGATTTTATCTTTTTAGAGCAGTTTTCGGTTCCCAGCAAAATTGAGAGGAAGGTTCAGAGAGTTCCCATTTCCCCCTCCTTTATACACCCGTAGCTTCCTTCATGATCAGTGCCCCACAGTGCAGTACCTTTGTGGCAGAGGATGAACCTATACTCATGTGTCATAACCACTCAAAGCCCATAGTTTATGCTACTGTTCACTCTTGGGGTTGTACCTTCTGTGGGTTCCAGGGTTAGGATGTACACCCATCGCATGGACAGCCACCCCTCCATCCACTACTCTCCCATCTCCAGTGATCAGCAGACCAAGTACCAAATCCACGCTGCCCAACCCCACTGCCAGAGCCCTTTCTAACTAATCACTGCAGGCTCCAACAGGAAGAGGGACTCAGAGTTACAGAACTGGGGGTTACCCAAACCCCTTTTCATAATCTCTTCTCTTTTAATTTACCACTGCTGAGACAAGGGCCCTGATAACAATAAATGATTCGCCCTAAATCTCATCGGTTGTTCTTCACCAGAATCGTCTATAATCTTGGCATGCCATCTGAAAAAAATCAACATTAATTCTAGAAGTTCCTGAGCTCTCTTTCTTCGGGGCTGGGGTGGGAGGGACACCTGGAGCCAGCTTATTGACTCATTCTAGAGGCTCCCAGGATTTTATCGCTATTATTTATTATTGGTGGAGGGAGAAGTGTCCCTTTGTAGAGAATCACAGTGGTCTACACTGTGAAGCAGCTAGCTCTACACTTGATGGATTGTTGATTACACTTTATTAAAGGCCATTACAATTTCCAGCATTTGTCATACAAAAATATCTTCTAACAAATACCAGCTTGTTAGAGGCTGGCTGTTAGGAACTGACTTGTTCTTGTTTTGCTCCTACCTCGTCAACTCCAACCCTAGCACCCAATCAAACGTTGACAATCAAAACCCCTTACAAGTTTCCTAAGAGATTCGAAACAGGTGGGGACAGCACGGTCCACTGCAGTGGCACCCAGAGAACATGAAATATATCAAAACCCACTCCCATGGCGCAGACTTGCTTCCCATTAAGAAAACTGGACAAGAAGCAGAGCTAAATGAGCCATCTCTTTTTGTGCAAACCATTACCAGCTAAATGATTCCAAAAAAAAAAAAAAAAAAAATCCAGAGCAGCCTCTGTTGAGCTCACATAATAATCAAAAGCAGGCTGGTTGAAGTGTTGGTGGTTATACAGGGCCTGGTGCAGAAATCTTGATCAAAGCCTCTTGGCATCTGAAGTCATCAGTAATTCGACAGCCTATTTGGGTGAAAAGAGCTCCTTTCTGGCTGTCCCACTTCAGGCCCACCCCAGAGAGGGGCGCGACTCAAGCAAACAAGGCCTCTGGCAAGTCAAGACACCTCTTCTCAAGACGTGATACGAAACACGAGACAGGGCAGCCGCCGGACGGCGTGATCAGGTTTCACCAGGGGAGTCTGTGTGTCCATTACACATGCTATTTGCATGTATGTCATCTGTTCTGGCCAGGCGGGAGCATCCTTCACGGAGCCCTGAGCCGTTGCCTTTGACCCAGATGAAACTGCCAAGAGGCTCTCACAGGGAGCTGTTGCCCATCTAGGAAAGGGGAGGTGACCGCTTAAGCAATGGGAGAGTCTGATGCTAATGGTCAGTCTGGCTAATGATGATTTCATAAAATCTTTCCTGATATGCACCTGGGTCAAGCATTGGCTGGTTCTTGGGGACATGGAGGTGAATATTCACAACCCCTGCCCTTTAAGGGTTCATAGTCTAGTTGCAAAGATAGAATACCAAAGTACAATTATAATTCAGGCTAGTAAATAGCATGAACGGGAAGACCAAGGGACAGAAGAACTCCGAGAGGGCCCTGACTCAGTGCTGGGAAGATAGAGAGAACCGCCTGGAAGTGACAATACCCAAGCAGACACATGTTTGGGAAGGCAAACGGAGAGAATGAAGCACATATTTTTTCCAAACATGGTCTCCAAAATGGTCCTTTTTATAATGTTTCAAGGTAGTAAGTTTTGGCAAAATAATTATTAAGACTATAATAACAAGATATTAGTAGGAGAAATGTGTAATGTATGGTTGATGCATCAGTCGTCAGACTGTAATATGCACAGAAAATGTGACAGAGGGTACAATATTATTTTATGTTTACTTTCTCACCAATCAATGTTACTGCCTTATGTGCTTTTGTTCCATGCCCAGAAATGTACCTTCTAAATTCAGAATCTGGTTATATTTTTATTTCCCAAATGAGGAGGTTAGGAGGTAAAGAGGAGTGGAGACAAGGAGTAAGAGAAGAGAGGATGAATTAAGCTGAGGGACTAGTGTGTGCAAAGGCACTGGGGTGGGAAGGTACGAGACAGGCTTGAAGAATCCTTAACACATCAGTTTGACTGGAACAAAAATTTTGTTTAAGGAAATCCTGAGGAAAAAATGTTCAAAAGAGAGATTGGGAAAAAAGTTAAAAACAAAATAAGACAGAGAGAATGAGATTGGGATCTGTTGTAGAGGTCCTTTGGTATCAAGCCAAAGAATTTGGGTTGGGTTTTCTTTAGAAAGAAATGAGAAACATAGCTTTCAAGCAAGGAGATAAACTACAAATTGTGCTTTATGAACTTGACAGAGAATTCAACCTTGTTCTAGGTTTTAAGAGAGATACAAAATTTGAGTACATGGTCATATCCCTGGAAGAGATAAAAATTTTGGTTGGGAGAGACAAGGCATATACATAGCATCATTTAGAGAGGGATTACAAGTTTACATTAACAAGTATGTCCTGGCCTTGTCTTATACTAGTGGTTAGTCCCAAGGCTCCAAGTCACTTTGACTTCTTGAGCTTCTGTTTCCAGGTTTTTGAAATGGGCATCCTTCTCCTGACCTCATGCAATCATAGGCAATCGATGGGATAATCCATGTGAAAGCACCTGATTGTGCTTTCCAAATTACAGATTCGGGGAAAACAGAACTTCTGTGTTAGAAATTTTCTCATCTTTGATGCATCAAAGAAGTATATTCTGGGCATAGGATGTAGGGAACCTAGTGACTTGACATAGAAACTGGAGGCCCCTCAACTCTTCAAAGGCAAAGTCCAATGTGAACCATCTAGAAGAAAACTTCATTTGGAATACCTAAACTTATTGGTCTTCAGAGTGTGATTTCTACTTATTCTGTGTTGTACCAGAAGGGAAACAACTCCTGAGATGGGAAAATAAAAACAGAAACATTTGCCCAGCTCACTGTTAGCATAGTCGGTGTAACTTCGTATATGTTAATGACAGTGTTATGGTTCAGAGGGTCTCCCGAGGAGTTCTGTGAACACCTTAAGGACCCAAGGACATCACAGCCAATTACAAGTGCAGGCATTTATTGCAGGACAACTTTCTTTTAGGCACCGTACTCAGGCTGGGGAAGATAAAGTCGAAGGGTCTGAAATTGAGTAATTATGTCCTTGCCTTAAAGAGATTTACAACCCAGTGGAAGAAGAAAGTAGAAGTAAGAATGTAAACAAGTAATCTTAATGCAAGGCAGACTGTTAAGAAAAGAGCTGAAATTCTACAAATTTTATTTTATTTGTGTGATGTGTGCTAAATATAATTTCAGAACCCAAATATAAACACACAAATGATAGCTGTACTCACTTTGATTGGGAGAGTCAGGGTGAATAACAAATTATTGTTGAAATGTCTAAGGCCACATATTAGGTTGATGAGCACAACTGAATAAATTATTTTATTTTATTATAATAATTTTTTTAAAGATTAATTTATTTATTTTACACAGAGAGAGAAAGTACAAGCAGGAGGGGCAGAGGGAAAGGGAGAGAGAACCTCAAGCAGACTCCGTGCTGAGCACAAGCACAATGCAGGACTCGATCTCATGACCCTGAGATCACGCCCTGAGCCAAAACCAAGAGTTGGTTGTTTAACCCACTAAGACACCCAGGCACCCCTGAACAAACTATTTTAAGTTGAGACAGTTCCGTAGGTTTATTATATATAAAATGGAGATATGTAAGGCAGATGTTGAAAAGTTCATTCAACAAAAATTTTCTTTTGAGAGAGCACTGCCTTCATTTGGAAGAAACACCTTGATATCCTGTTGAGGTCAGAAAGTGAGACTCTGGGGGATGTTTGAGTAACGAATGCGAAGTCCGTGGGTGGACACTAAGGAGGAGAGAGAACAGAGCTTGCTGGGTGTGGTGCCCGGTATAAGGCAGAGACAGAGACCTCCTCATAGGGAGCGGACGTTTGAGGAAGAGGGACCCTGGAGAAGTAGGATGACTGCCAACCGACGGTGAACACTTGTCCTTGTCAGAATCCCCCTGGAAATCCTGCAGGAAGGGAGGAAATGCTTGAGGTGAGTGCTTCACCATGGAAACTGGTCAAGATGTGCTCAGAGTGAGGTACGGGGAGGACATAAGCCCTGGGAGTAGAGACGGTTCAGAAAGATATGGTGCTGAGGGTTTGATCCGTTTGGATCCCAAGAGCTGGAGGAAGCCTGTCTGGCATCTGAGCTACAGGTATAAACCCTCATAATGTGAACCTTAGAAAAAGGAAGAAACTAAGTCCAACCAAGAAATAGGATTCCCTCTTCAGAGGGGCGGGAACAAACACCAAGGGTTCGAATCCACCCTGTCGAGTCCTCACTTGGGGTAGGATGAAGTAGGCTCACCATTCCCACGATTCCTGTGTTCTTTCTGCAAATCTTTGTGTTTGAACGTCTCGGGAGCAGTGTGTTTGCTTAAGTCTGTGACCATCTAAAGGATACGTGCCTTTAAAAGCAGTTGTGTTAATTCTTAGAATTTCGTTTAAGGAAGTAACTAAGAATGCTCAAAAAACTCAGCTGTATGGCTGTTTATCGCAGTACTGTTTGTAAAAAGAAAAATTTTAGAAATAATCTGGACGACCAACAATGGAGAACGGTTAAACAAATTATGACACATGCAAAAAATGAAATATTGTGTGGCCACTGAAAACCATAACATACAGGGCTGTATTTATTGACATGGGGTAGTGCCCACAATATAATATTACAGAAAAAAATAACCAAGAAACTGCAAGTATGGTCACACTTGTATAAAAAAATGTAGTGTATATACATTACCCTAGAGAAAGGCTGAGAAGGATGTACATCGCCAAGCAAACAGCGATCACTTCAGGCTGGGGGGTCGGGGTCATTTTCCCTCCATTCTTCATGATTTTCTGTGTCGCCTGCATGGGTTCCACAATGTACGTATGTGAAATCTTATAAATTCATAAAGCAATTTCCACTCCTGGACCAAAAATCAAAATAAAAGGTTATGTATCTTATAATACATATCTTATAATATAATCCTATCTATACTATATATCATATAATTGTTGTTAGATATTTAAAAGTATATACTTGCATACTTAGAAAGAGGTCTGGAGTAAAGCTCACAAGGAATTAGGAGTTGTTACCTTGGAGTGGGTGGGATCATGGACTGTTTACAATTTATTAATTTGGGCTTAGTTCTATTTTGAAAATGTTCGACAATGGAAGTGTTGTTTATACAATGGGGCGGGGGAGAGACCTGCCAGGGGAGCGATTCTTCTCCACGGTTCCTGGGGACGAGCCAGTCCTTCTTCAGAACTTCCACCTCTAAGACCGTCAGAGACAAAGGGATGATACTGAAAAGTTGCCACATCCAGATTCAGCCATGAGAAGGGAAGGGGTCTAAAACGAGCATTTTGAGGTAGAGGGCCTGTGTGTGATTCCTGTCTCTGCTTTTTCTTGTTCTAGGGCTTAGCCGCTCTGTGCCTCAGTTTTCTCAGCTATAAATTGGACATGATAATGTTGCCACCGCAGAGCTCTGAGAGGCTCAGGGAAGATTTAACCCGCTCCGGTCTGTGTTCTCCCATTTCACATAGGAAGCTACGAGAGCTCCGTGGGATTAAGCTACTTGCCCAAGGTCACGTAGCCACAGATAATGGAGCCCGGCTTCCAAATGATCCCAGGCTCCGTGTCCCCCACCCTCCACAAAGATGAGGAGTCCACCAGTCACTTTTGGCCATATTTTTATTATAAAATAACAGATTCTACTGAGGCAAGCAGAAAAGAATGGGAAAGCCTCTCTCTGAGCAGCATTCAGCTCACACTGTATATTCGGTCTCCTGTGTGTCATGCTCTTTCTAGCCCCGTCTCCTCTCATTTTCTGGGTTTGGGTACCTTCAGGAGGCTGAATGAGGTCTCTTAAATTGGTGTGGATATGGCCGAAAAGAAAGGAAGAGGGAAAAAACAACAGCAGCAACAACAACCTGAGACGTTGTTTGTGGGGAGATGCATGTGATGAAATGTGTGGTACAGGCAGGCATAGAACTTGGCAGCTGTGGTGGGGTTGGTGGGGGGTGGGGAGTAGCCAAGAGAAAGCGCCGTGAGGAGCCAGACACTCAGCCTGGCCGGCAGCACAGACGTAAAGCCAAGGCATCTGGTGCCATGGGGACCCTGCACCTTTGTCCCCAGCCCTCCCTGCACACTGGGCAATCCTGTGCTCACCCCTTGGGTTGCATCTCCCTGGCCCAGAGACGGAGCCTGAGGGAGGATGACAGATGCATTTTATTTTCACTCTCATTCTCTGGACCAAACTCTAGAAATGAAGGAGAACTGGCTCAAGTGGACCCAGAAACAGTAGATGGACTTGAACCCACATAGCGCCGGTGTTAGCCCCAGGTCATGTCATCCCACCTTCAGGGGATGAAGATGTCCTGGGGCAGCAGGAGAAGTGGGGAGAACACAGCCCCCTGGAAACAAGCGTGGACCCCACCTCCCGGTCCCTGGGCCCTTTGCGGGTCGCGGTTAAGAGCCTGGAGTCTGGAAAGATGTCAGGGCTGGAATCCTTGTTCCCCTGCTTAGCAGCTAAATCCAAGCTTCAGAGTCTCCATCTGTAAAAGGAAGGTGATAATGGCACCTACTCGCCCAGCTAGAGCCGCTCAGGAATGGGTTCCTGCATGCAGAACTCCGTCATGGCCCTAGACGCTCAAAAGTAATCATGGTTCCCATTATTCACTTTACTTCTCTGCGGCTCATTTTCCTTATCTCTGAAATGGCTAATAACGCCCGCCCCTCGGAGTTGACCTAAGGCTTGGATGAGACAACTACGAACGTGCAGATGCTTTGTAAACACAAAATTTCCCTTCTGCGGACCAGGCTTATCTCCAGAAATCTCTCACGACTGTGGGTGGTAGTCTGCGCTAAGCCCGTGAAAGCCCCTGGCGCACAGTAGGTATTGACTTAAGAAAGCACCAGCAAGTTCTTGGCTAGGTCTGTTGGGGCCAGATAGACGGCAGGACTCTGAATAGCTTTCTATAAACAGGCAAGCTGGTTATTTCATGCAGAACAAATAAGCAAATGTCTTTGATTGTTTCCTCAGCAACAGCACTGAGGGCCTGAAATTATCCAGAGAATCACCTTGAATTTCTGTTGCCCTTGGTTTGTGTTGACTGAGACAGAAATCCCCATCTAACCGGGGCCGGAAGAAAGGGCTGTCCCAGGGGTGGGTCTCTGGGCAGCTGAGGGAGCAAGGGACATCAGGTACACCCCAGAAGCCAGTGGGGGAATGGACAGCGGCTTCCATGGGCTGTTGGGGACACCATCTGGTGTGATCGCTTTTTCAAAAGGGACTCAGAGAGCATGCCCCTGGGTGCCGACCTCCCAGGCGCTCCGGAACTGGAGAGGGGAAAGCCACTTCTGGCTAGACCTGTGCCAGACCAGCTCTGCCTGAGCACCCAGCGTGCAGGTGTGGGGATGGAACGGGGTGGGGGAGTACTTCTGCCTGATGTAACATTATCTCCGGTCCTTCCTCCCGCAGAGCAGGGCTCTGGGCATAATAGAAACAATGATAACAAACTAATTTCTATTGTTTGCCAGGCTCTGTGCTGACCACTTTATAACCCAAAGTCCCCTTAGTTTCCACCATCACCCCAAATGATGGTATAGCTGAGTGAGCTCTATTTGAGAGATGAGGAAACAAGCCCAGATACCCTTCCCGTGCTCCAGCACTTAGGTTCCAACCTCTGTGATCAAGGTGACTTTTCTGAGCATGGCATTCAAGGCCCTGAATATTCTCCCTCAGCCCTATTTGTATTTTCATGAAGGCTGTGTCTGCCCATCACTTGGCTGTTCCCACAAGCGCCTGGCTGGGCTGGTCTCTCTCACTTTGTGCATTAGCTTTCCTTGTATGGAATGTACCCCACGCTCCCCCACCACCCATGGGTTCCAATCTGCCTTTCAGGAAGTTAGCATGTGAGGGCCCCTCCTAGAGGCCAGGTACTTTGTCTACAAAACAACGCAGTGATTAGCATGATCATACTAATTTCAAGGCACAGGAGACTGAGGCCCTTAATGGCAAAACAACTAACAACAAAGTTGCAGAAGTTGGAGCTGGAGCCTGATGTCTTCTCTACATCACCCTGTTTCTCCTGAGCTCAAGATCTCCTTCTCTGAGAAGCTCTCCTTGACCTCTCTGGTTGGATTAGGCACAGGAATGTGCTGGAGCCTGCCCTTACGGGCCTGTGAGAGCCAATTACTAAATTGTTGGGAATTTTGCAAGCCGGTTGTTAAACACAGCAATTATTAAGGATTAAATTATAAACACTTATAATTAAATAAATTATATTAAAAACAAAGGTCATAAATAGTCAAAACTCATCACTTCCTAATTATTTTATTACATTTTACTATTATCTCTGCTCTTAAGATTATTTACACCCATCGAATCTGAGTGGTGGAAATTCTACATAATGGTGTGTTACTGCCCATCTCTCCGTGATGTCCTGTTGGTAGCTTTGAAAGCAGCATGGCTGATGCATTTACATCACAGAAATTGGCAAACGCTACCAATCGAGGCTCTGTTTATTGTTGCGTTGATTGTCTAGACTTAAGAAAGTGATGGAGAGGGTGCCTGAGTAGCTCAGTCATTAAGGGTCTGCCTTTGGCTTAGGTCATGATCCCAGGATCCTGGGATCGGGTCCCACATCAGGCTACCTGCTCAGCGGGGATCCTGCTTCTCTCACTCCTACTCGCCCTGCTTGTGCTCCGCACCCCTACCCTGTCAAATAAAAAAATAAAATGTTTAAAAAAAGAAAAAAAAGTGATGGAGAATCTACCAATAATGCAGCTTAAACTTACAAGCATGTCATGGCTGTAGCCTGACATTGTGCATAGCAGCACCCTCCCTGCCCCCCGCTGCATTGAAGAAACATCCCTCCGGTATTTGAAAACTAGCAACCAACTTAGCAAAGAAAGTTCTCGCATCATGGACAACAAGTAGGGTTCCAACATCGGTATTGTTTGGTTTTCATCCTAACTGTTAATGTCAGTGAAAATAGAATTGCCCTCCAAGGATCCGTTGTTAAACTCCGCAGCCTTCCACGGATGGGTGCCCCCCTCGGGGCTGTCAGAGTCAGCTGCCTTTCTCTCCATAGGAGCCCTTGCCCCAGCGCTCTGGAACTCTCCACCTGTGTCTACATCCCTCTTGCTCCTCTTGAAATCAGGGGTTGAGTCTTTCTCTTTTCTTCAGTTCTTGGGATAGGAGCTCCCTAACTGTTGAATAAACAAAGGCGTGCATGTGTGACTGAATGAATAAAGAACGAACCCTATCCCCCCAACCAGTCGCCCTCAGGAAAAAATGCTTTGATGGTACTCGTGAATGCATATGGTACTCCTCTACTTACATATATTGCTGAGTACCTACTATAGGTCACCTGCGTGAATACTGACTCCCGCGTTGTGATGAAGATCACCAAAGGGGAAAGGATAAAAAATTTCCAAACTCAGAGACTTTTCTGGCTCATGTTCAAAACAGCATCCAAACTCATTTATTACTCAGAGGAAAGCAAAGTCACCAATGCCAATGTCTTCCCTTCCCTACAAGGACCTCAGATGAGTCTCGGGAAAAACCGATGGGACTCTTATTCAGGGACATTGTCGTTCTGTGGCTGAGGAACTAGAGTTAAAGAAGACCCTTGGTTGAGTACCGATTCCCCACAGATGTCTTTGAAAGCAGCCATCCCCAATGACAAGGGGGAGGTGATTTTCCGATGACAGAAGAAAGAGCTGGTTTCTGTTGTCCAAGCCATCCTCATGTATCTAGGAGTGTCGTCTTCTGGCTACTGAGTAAGGAAGAAGAAAGAACAGCTCAACATAATTGACAACACGAGAACCAGGGCATCAGAACGCGCCACCAAAGCCCCTTGTGACAGAGGCCTGTGGTAAACCCCCACTTCTCTCGTCCCTTTCCTGTTTTCACGTGACTCAAACTTCAAGCCCCTCTTAGCAGATAAACAATGTAACATCTATCCCATCATAGCACTAATACAAAGACAGGTGGGCTTACATTTACTGAGCAAATAGTGAGTCACCAAATGAATACGAGAAAAGAAGTCATTAGCGCGACGGTCACCTGTAGAAGGCGGCTGTGTTCGTATTTGGAAATGTGGGCACTTTCCCCTGGCTAAGTGGGCATGACAGTGGTCACAGTCACCTTGAGACCTCCCCCAATATGTGTCTTTTTTCCTTAAAAAGAAGAGGCCGGCGTGGGGGCGGGGGGCGCTGGTGTGCGGTGGGGGAAATCAGTTGCTCAACTTGAAAGCGCTAAAGGAGGCATTAGAAAAGGCTTTCTTGTGGCTCGGAGCCCTGATTACCACAATTAAAGTCCAAGGTGTGGTGCTATTTGCTCAGCATGCTCTGACACATGAAAGCAAATGATTCAGGCAAGGAAAATAATTATACATTAATTTGTGTTTGGCAACTGTTTTATTCCTTTGGCCCACAAAGCGAAGATAAAAGGTGACATTGTTGAAAGTGTTTTATCTGCCTTCAATGGGGTTGCCATGGGCTGCGTTTGGAGACAGTCCTCCTTGGTTGGGCATTTTCCTGGCATGATGGGACTGCCTTTTGTGCTCCACGGCTGTGACAGGCCAGGGGGAGCAGAGGCAAGGGACAATCTTGGTTGCTTACTGCCCTGACCCCTTTGTTCGCAGGGTTCCTGTAGAGTTGGCCAAGGGGAAAGGAAAAGGCACCCTCTGCAGAGAGGGGCTCCAGTCCCCATCCAAGGGGAGCAGTTATTCCGTATCACAGTATTGCATTTTGCCAGGGAATAAAGAGGCAGACCAGCAAGGACCACCAACCCAGCCGACTGCAGAGGCAGGCAAGGGGGGGGTGAGGGATTTGGGGGGGGAGTGTGTATTTATGAGTAAAGCTGCACAGGCAGGCAGCTGTGCCAGGAAGAAATGCAGGCTCCATGTGGCCAAATAGTCCAGACTTTTACAAGGGAAGTAAGAAAACCTGAATTTTTAAAAATGAAATCTTTCAGTTTTTGAATGTTGGCTTATTTTAAATTAAAATAATGTCTTCAGGCTTCAGCTGGCCTCCAGTTTGAGCCTCTGATAAGCAGCAGGGGGTAGGAAACATTGGCTTCTGGAGTTAGAAAGATCTGGGTTCTGAGCTCAGTTCCATCCCTTACCAGCTGGGTGACTGTGGATAAGTTACTTAATCTCTATGGGCATTGAGTTCCTGTTCTCAAAAAAGAGTTAACGATTCTACCCTTTCCAAGAGCTATCGTGGGCATGAAATGGGATGATGCAGGCAAGACACAAGGTCTTTGCACAGCCCCTAGCTGACGATGAGCACTAAATAAATGTCAGTGATTACAACTATTTATAATTGAACCATAAGAGGGTGATTAAATGTCATTGTCCTTGGCTGGCTTGAGGTTGAATTGGATGTCTGGAATGCAGTAGCTACTCTCCAGATAGTCAGATAATTGTTAAATGAATGAAGGAATGAATGAAGGAATGAATGGGGATGCCAGCTACAGGCCAGAAGGAACAACTCATGCACCATCGTCTCTTCTTGGCGATGCCTTTGGTATGTTTGTGCCAAAGACTTAGCCTCCTTGGACTTCACCTTTGTCGTTGTAAAATGGACTGGTTGTACCTCTCTAGCCAGATCCAACGGGTGCTTTCCTGCTCACTGTCAGGATCTTTCCAGGACTCTCAGCAAAGGTTAGAGCTGACCAGTAAGGACTTGACCACCTGACTCTGGGAGGGGAAGCAGTCTTACCGTCGGGATTGTTCCTGATTGAGGGAGTTCTTGTCCCTCCGTTGTCCTGTCCCATGTCACTATCTCTTCTTCTCTCTTCTGCTCTTTGCACCAGCAGGTTGACCTGGAAGACAGGCTCCCTGGCCCGTCGTCTTGCCATATAATTTCATCACGCGGAGCCCGGCTGGAGATTGAAGGAAGGAGAGAAACGGGGCCCGGGGGGGGGGGTATTTTTTCTCCATTTATTCTCCATTCTTCCCCACCCCATTTTGTTGCAGGGGCCCCTTCTGCATAACTTTCTCTCCAGGTTTCAGGAACCTCTGCCTCCCCTCATCTTTTTGGTGTCAAGATATAGCTACCCCGGTATTGAACTTGACCTTGCCACACCTTTGATCCTGATTGATCCTCGGGGGCCGGGTGAGTATGTCCGCTGTTTCCTGCTGGGACCTGAGGGCTGTAACAGGAAATGCTCTTCACCATCCAATCTGTGAAAAATGAAGAAGGCCTCCAAGTGCTCCCTTAGAGAACCCAGGCTTGGGGGTCAGACAGTGGGCTGCAGCTCAAAGCCCGTAGGCTGTTTACTGGCTCTGCAAACTTGGACAAGTCCCATCATGATTCTGACTTACTTTCCAACGTGTGGGCTGAGATGCCCCCACTGTCTTCCAGGGTATCAGTGGGGCTGAGCTGGGCCTCCTGGGCAGCCCTGCCCTGTCTTGACTGGCCACAGAGGCTCAGGGAGGCTCTTCCATGCCTTTTGCTGCCTCTTTTTTTTTCTTCTTTCAGCTCTTTTTCCCCCTACTTACAGGCAAGAGATTTTATCTTATTTTATTTTACTGCATTTATTTGTTTATTTATTTAATTTATATTTTTGAAGGAGGCTCCAGGCCCAGCACAGAGCCCAGTGCAAGGCCCGAACCCATGACCCCGAGATCAAGACCTGAGCTGAGACCAACAGTCAGACACTTAATGCTCTGAGCCGCTCAAGCGGCTTTATTTTATTTTATTTTTTAACTGTTTTACTTTTGTTAGACTGTGCCTAAGAAAAATGGTTCCCAGTGATGGAGTGTCCAACAGCTGACAAACATTCTTTCGGACCTCCCAGCGGTCACAGATGGCTGTTATGGCAGGAGGACATTATAGATTCTAAGCACTGTAAGGTAAAAATTGAATGTTGTTCAAATTATTCTTGAGAATCTTTTAAAAACTAAAAAAAAAAAAAAAAAAAAAAAGGAAAAAAAGTCATCCAACAATTTTGATATATCTAGTTTGGGAGATACATATTATATGTTGAATGTACACAACAATGTGTAGTATATTAACAACTAGATATGCAAAATAGCATTTTACAGTGTTTCCCATGAAAAAAAGAGAGAAAGACAGCACATGTGGTTGATTTTGTAGGAAGCCAAGACACCTAAGTGACAGCCAAACTGATTTTGTGGCTGAAGACATGGAGGCTCAGAGAGGTCTAGCAATATGCCCAGGGGCCCCCAGCTAATAAATGAAGAAATTCAAATCCAGGTGTATCTAACCTCAAAATCTATGTTTGTTTGTTTGTTTTTTCCCATGTCATAATGTCTGGATGTATGTGAGTTGGAATAAACCAGCAGAGAAACAGAAACTCAAAGCCAGTGTCACCAAAATGACTTTCAGAATTATTATGTGGGAAATAGTTTTAAACGCTGGGTTTGTTGGGGCACCTGGGGGGCTCAGTCGGTGAGGCTTCTGCCTTTGGCTCAAGTCATGATCCCAGAGGCCTGGGATCGAGTCTGGCATCAGGCTCCCTGCTCAGTGGGGAGCCTGCTTCTCTCTCCCTCTGCCACTCCCCCTGCTTATGCTCGCTCACTCTCTTTCTCTCTCAAATAAATAAAATTGTAAAATAAACAAATAAATGAATAAATAAATAAGTAAGTAAATACTGCATCTGTTGCTTTTTTTTCACTCTGGTCTCCTGGCTGTGTGGAGCCCCAGCCCCTCTCTGGTGAGACCCAGCACCCTGAGCCCGGTCTGGAGGGTGCTGGCACTGACTCCTCCCTCCCGGCCCAGGAGAAGCAACCCAGGATGGAGGCTCCACTGCTTGGCAAGCAAGGTAAAGGGTTTTTTTTGTTGTTGTTGTTGGCCACTGATGAATGGTGATAATTGTTGGGAGATTAATTTAAGATTCTCAGATGAAGGATACTACCAAAGTGCCAGGCACAGAGAGAAAAGGGGAGGGAGGGACGGAGGGAGGGAGGCAAGGGCCCTGACCAGGCTGGCATTCTCCCCGAGGCTCCAGTGCTGACTCAGGCCCTGACCTTGGGCAAGTCATTTAACTTCTTTATGTCGATTTTCCTCATCTGTAAAATCAGCCTAATGATGGCTTCTTTTCCAAACCACTTTGATTCTCAGATGAAAGCATCCATAAAAGTGCATAGGATTGCTATTAATTGGGCCATTATTATTTTTATTATTAAATAGATTAAGTCCACTAAACTTTAACTATGTTTTGACTTCCACCTGACAGGCAGGATGAGCAGTTAACAATCAGAAGACAGGCTTCTCTGATGTCGCCCTTTGCGGGAGGCCCGCAGACAGGCATTTCCTTCAACGAGGTCAGCTGGCCCAGGCAGGCACGGCCTGTGCTGGGCATGCTTGGCTACTGCTACCTCTGCTTTCCTCTTTAGATGAAACGTGTCCAACCAAGTGGAGGCAACGTTTTCAGCCACTGGAAAGAACCAGAAACAGAAATGCCGAGTCCTCGGCCTCAGGTGTATGATTTTATTGGTAAACCGGGGAACCCCTTTGCACATCAGCTTCTGTAGTTGGGTAATGGGAACCAACATCATCCCACCAGCCTCAAGGCCAAGCTCAGGAAAGAGAGTGACATGCAGGTGTCAACGCTGTTACCAAGCCCATTGAGGCCATTGTTCTGTCTGTGACAAGGACTCGGGGTAGGAGAGTGATCCTTGAGCTCACAGCCCACTTCTACTGCTGCTGGAAGACACAGACAATACTATCTTCCTTCCAGGATTGTGGGGATTAAATAATTTGGATGAATCCCTAACCTGGTCCCCAGACCAAAGCATTCACTCACTGGACTGACAGGTATTACTATCAGAGAGTAAGCATTTGGTGAATACCAAATGTGAATTTGCCCCTTAAGTGAAGGGCTAAAGAACGTCTTTCTAGATTTATGACACATACATCTTACAAAAAAAATAAAAATAGCTCTTCTCTTTTTTTCAGATTTATTTATTTATTTTAGAGAGAGAGGGAGAGAGTGCATGTGTGCATGAGGGGAGGGGCAGAGAGAGAGAGAGAGAATCTCAAGCAGACTCCGTGCTGAGCGTGGAGCCTGACCCGGAACTTGATCTCATGACCTAAGCCAAGACCAAGAGTCAGATGCTCCACTGATCGAGTCACCCAGGCATCCCAGCTCTACCTTCTTCACGCAGCAACTGAAATTGTGTAAGTCACTGACACTCAGTGAGAAGATGGCCCAGTAAGTATGAAGGACAAACCATGTTGCCCAGAGTTCTCCTACCTGGGGTAACTACTGGGAAGCCTGGACAGTGTGTGTGTCTCCCACCTGCAGACAGTTTGGTCCCTCACCATGTTGGCTAGGTAATGTTGCAGATCGTAAGGTCCAAAAGGGAACACGTAGTGGCCAGGAACCCTTGTTTCTAAAGGGCAAAACTTGAGTGTGAGACTCCTTGTGCCACTGAGTATCTGTGCTACGTGTTCTTTGGTGCTGAGTTTTCTCTGTTAGACTATGAAGACATTTGACAGAGTTTCCAAAAGGGTGAAGCATGGACACATGTGAATTTCTTTCTTTTTTTTTTTTTTAAGATTTTATTTATTTTATTTGACAGACAGAGATCACAAGTAGGCAGAGAGGCAGGCAGAGAGAGAGAGAGGAGGAAGCAGGCTCCCCGCTGAGCAGAGAGCCCGATGCGGAGCTCGATCCCAGGACCCTGGGATCATGACCTGAGCTGAAGGCAGAGGCTTTAACCCACTGAGCCACCCAGGCGCCCCGTGAATTTCTTTTTTAAACTGGAGTGTAGTTGATGCACAGTTTTCTGTTAGTTTCAGGTGTACAATACAATATAGTGATTTGGCAAACGTTTTAATTTTCTAGTCAATAGTTCTGGTTATTTATTAGAAGTGTGTAAACTAGAACAGATGCCTGCATTAGAAAAATCTATAGCTGGCAAATCAAATCCGTGATCTCCTGAATATATATTGAAAAGCATGCATCAGAATTAGAAAGTGAGTTGATTTAGAGCGAACCGTTAAGTAGACAGCAGTGCAGGTGGCATTCAGATACAGCGTTCATCTCCGAGTGGCTAACAATGACTGCGTGTGGGAAACGCTGGACCAGATGATCTCTAGATTATTCCCAGCTCTACATTTCTCTGAAGAGACTGGCAGCCCTGTCTACCTGCCCCTGGCAACACTCATAACTGCCCCAAGTTTTTCACCCAATGGTTCATGTTGTCCAAAACTTTCTCTCTGCACCATAGTTGGGACCTGCCCTCCTGCCACAAGCTGGCTGATCCGTGCTTGGAGCAAGAGTGAATGAGAAGGGTCCAAGAAGCCTTTTCAAGCTCTTTCAGATCCTGTAGGCATTTATCGAGCACCTGCTGTGTGCCAGTTGAAGCATCAGATATTTGTTCATGACCTGTCTCTTTCAATCCTAGGGCAACCCTGTGAAATTTTCCCTGCACCCTTGTCACCAGTGGGGTCTTGGCCAGCCGTGTAGCCACTAGAGCCCATTTAATCTTCAGTGAAATGAAGATAAGGAAATCCGCCTTGTGCATTTCTCTGAATTTGCATCAGGATGAAAAGAGATTGCGTATGTAAAGTATCTTGGGAAATTTGAAGTCCTCCACAAAGATAAAGAAAGAAAAAGAAGACCACCAGAAACCTCTTTCCCTCTCCCTCCTTTCTCTTTAAAAAAATTCATCTGTGCCATTAGATTATGACCTAAGACGTCATTTTAATTGCCACAAGGCTCATTTCTACATGTGCAAACTCTAATTTGCCACGTTCCTGCTCAGATTGAATCCCTTGCTCCTTCTATGACCAATCAGTAGGTGACTAAATTCTAAGCCCCAGGGTCTGATAAGCCCGAGTTGGAGCTCCATCTCTGTCCCTCGGGGTAGTGCATCCTGGGCAAGCTGTTGGACCCCTTCGGCTCTCTCCCTCCTCCGTGATACATTGGAGGATGATAGGAGTCATGGGGAAGATGGAATGAGCTCAAACAGCAAAAGCAGTGGGCACAGTGCCTGACTCACAGCTTCCATAATGTGTGCAGCCTATCAGATTATCTGCTCTATGAGTTAGGATTATTATTCCTACTTAAGAGCTGGAGAAACTGAGGCTCGGAGAGGTAAAACCACTTGTCAAGGCTGCACAGCTAGGAAGCAGCAGGGTAGAGATTTGAAACCACTTCTAACTCGGGCTTGTTTACAGTGTGCATGATGCCCGTCCCTGGGAAGGGAGGAGGTGTTTGAGAGACAGAGAGAGAGAGAAGGTGCTTCTGAACAGGATCACATATAATCGTCTCTTTCTTTTGTACACAGCTTTCTGATTTCAATGGACTTTTCATTCATTATCTCATAAAGTGTGGTCACTGCCAAACCTGGATTATACTCGAGGCTCCTCTTTCCAGAGTCTCAATTCTTCCTAAAACATCCAGTTTCATAATTTGCAGCCTGAAAATCAGGGCACGTCGTTTGACCCAGCACTTAGACATCATCGGACAGCAGATACTGCAGAGTATTTGAAATTAGACTGTCCTGGATAACTTGTCTGATTTGGTTTCTGCACAGAAATATTTCATCTGCCTGTACGTCATCCCCACCCATGTCCCCTGGAGTCCCCCAGTAAGTTCTCAGCTGACCATCTCTGCGGATTCGTGATCCCCACTGTCTTTATGGGGTCATAGCCACAGCTGGTACCCTGGGCACCTGCTGCTGGGCACAGCTGAGAGGCGGGACGACAAGGCCTGGGAGTGAGACCTGATGCCGGAAACTTCATGTACAGGGGCCACCGGCATGTGTCTTGTCACTTCCAGGATAACCTGGGCTGGGACCCTGCAGAGCTGCTCGCCAGCTGGTCTTGTGCCCCTCAGCTTTTCTGAGCCAGAATTTCTCTACCAGTGAGATTGTCATCATCTTCAAGGGTTTCTGTGAAGATGAAATGAGATAGTCCATATAAAAAAATTTTTTAGCTCACTCAGCTAATAGTAAAAGTAAGGGCTCAATGGGCAGTCGCAATGATCACTTGAGCTTCCCCTCCTGGGGGGGTGGGCAGACTCCTTTGTTGATGCCCAGGTTGAAATCCAATCGGATCGTGTCTGTGGCTATTTCCTGGGCTCTAGGAATTATCCTGACTCCTCCGTGTTTTCCTGCAGCAGCGAAACCTGCAATCGGCCATCTGCATAGGTCCCTGTGGGATTTTCCCCAGCGATTACCACCTCATTTTCTTGTTTTCAAGGGACCCATTAATTTTCTTCAGTTTTTGAATGTGTCTGGAATCAGAACAAGTCTTAAAATCTATGGGTGCCTTTAAAATAGCAGTAAATCTTTTTTATTTCTTTTCCTCCAGAAAAGCTGTTGAATTATCAATGGTAACCCGGACTGGGCAAAAAGATGAAGTTCCCACTTCTGGATCGCTTCCCACCGGGAGTTTGTTGGATGTGGGAGTTGGGCACGCCGAACTCTTGGGTTGCTCTGGGGCCTGGAACCCTTGGCAGACAGAGCCTTCTGGGAATGAGCTGGTGCCACAGCGCCCTCTGGTGTCCAGCCCCACTTTTCTTCCTCCCAGATGGACGCTGCAAGCTGGGGGTAAAGATCCCAAGCCTGTCTCACACAAAACAGTGCCGGGGCGCAGAGACATACTGTCCAGGAGCTGATAATCCAGCAGCCACAACCCTGATGGTGAATCCGGCCTGGTGTGACTCTTCTCCTGAACGGTCCAGGGGAAGCCCCAGCTTACTTTTAGCTCTTTCTTCCCTACAGCCAAACCTGGCTCTGCTTTGCGGAGAAGCCTGAGTCCCAGGGTCTCTGGTCTGCCCTGTGCCTGCCAGGGGTGGGAAAGTGGGGATGCCAGGTCCCTTTAAGAGAAGAGAAGGGAAGCAGGGGACATTTCCAGGACCCCAGTACTGCCCCGTGGTCATTCCTGCACTTTGATCTCCAGCTGTTTGACAGCAGTCAAGCAGGTTCTGCTTTTGCTTCAAGGGCCAGGATTGGGCATCCAACTCCCGACCCTTCTTGAATTTGCTAGTCAGGTCTCATAACTATGATCGCTGGAGGGAAGTAGCATTGCCTGACCTCCCGCCCTGATCCGGGATGGAATGGTAATCAAGGCGTCACAAGAAAATAGGAAGGGACTTCCAGCTTCAGCCGCTCCAACAGAACCAACCCCATGCAATGCCCAGCAGACTCTGCCAGCAAGATCATAAACAGTTAACATTTAGAGTAGTTCACTACGTGACTTGACAGCTAACTGTTGCCTCTTTGGGCTTACTCTGCAAGAACGACCCTCGAACCTGAACAGCATCTCTAGAGTATTATTCAAATGTTCTCAAACTGTAGTTTCCTGGTTAACAGCATTAGCATCAGCTGGGCACTTTTTTCCTTTTGTATTTCTAGAAATACAAATTTTTGATGTTTCCCACCCCAGCCCCCACTATCGACGAGTCATGAACTTCGGGGATAGAGCCCATCATTCTGTGTTTTCTCAAGCCTTCCAGGTAAGTCTGATTGTATGTGGGAGTCTGAGAACCACTTTGAGGGAGAATGGAGAGAGGACCCATTGTGACCCATGTGCTTTGCTTGACACTTTCTTGTTTATGTTTATGTTGGTCTGGTCAGTTTGGGATGGTCTGAGGTGACACTGAGCTTGAAAGTGGAAGATTTCTCAAACAGCTTTCTAAGTATCCTTGCATAAAATGTCACCATTTTGGTTGAACTGAGTCCCCAGAATTCGTGACACACATCATATTTAGATGTAAAGACATACCAAGTAAATTATAAAGGAGGCTCTTGGAGTTGCTGCCATTTTGAATAATGTACAGTTGCCTCTGTCCATTTTTGGACCAGAAAATTTAACTGTACCTGCTTGAGAAAAGTTGTTCTGAGTCTGCAGCATTTTTTCCCTCCAATTTCGCCCTTTCCACCAGGTTTGCTGACTTCAGAGGTTTGCTTTACGCAGCTCTGACACAAAGGAAGTGACAAATATCAGCGGTCGTACCTCTAGTAGGTAAGTGGACTGTGGCGCTCCCAACTGGAAACATGAGTGGCTCCTCTCCGCTTGGAGGAACGGTCCGTCTGCCTTAGCATGGCTTTCGAGGTCAGTGCAAATTGGCCCTTAGCCTGCCTTGCCAGGCCTGGGTCCCATACTCTCCCTCACAGGTTTCTCTGTTGAAGTCCAGCCAAACCATCCATGCTGCCCCAAACGCTCTGCCTTTGTCCCATGCTTCTCCCACTGTCTCTTAATTCACAATCTCCTCCCCAACTCCATGAGCTCCTCTCCAACCACCAACGACCCAACCGAGATGCCGGCTTGTCTAGGAGCTCTTTCTAATTCCCCCAGGCAGAGTTAGCCCCACCTTCCTCCCCATTCAAGGCATTGAATATGCAAACACCGACTTTCAGTCAAGTATCCTGTTGGAGTATACAATTCTTTATCTGCATGTCTGTCTTTCCCCTAAGACTGGGCCCTGCTCTTCAATGGCTGGGGCTTTTTGTTATTTACTATGATCAGTGCGCGGCACATAATAAATGCTCGATAGAACTTGGTGAACGAATGAATGACCGGTGAGCCCAAAGAAGGGGGAAACCCAAAAGAAGGCGTCTAATGGCAGAAATGCGCAACAGGACAAGTTACCTGCTAGCAACAGCCCCTTGTTAGTTGTGCGTCCAAAGCCCCAGCTGGAGGAAGAGGAAAGGCGTCCAAACTGTGCACACGTCACCACTCTCATGCTGATGCAAACTTCAAAGAGGGGCCTCCCTCCTTCCTCGCTGGGAGTGTATCACGGCACCTTAAGAGAGTTACTGTTGAAGGGACTCCATCGGTCTAGGAATGGTGTGGGGGCAGAAAGAATGTTGCAGCCCATTGTTTTCAGCTTTTTGTTTAGACTAAATAGGCCTAAGAATGTAGAAGGATACTTGCCTACCTAATAGTCACCAGAAACTTATTGATGACAAGGTTCTGGTACCAGCTAGTGGGTTTCTCCTGCTGTTTTCTTCACACAGCATGGTACTGACTTGGCAACACGATTGTCAAAGGATACATATTCCAAGAAAATTGCTTTAGCTAAAGTATGAAGGACACATGAATCCAATGGAAATCATTTTTAGGGAGTTGTATCTCATGGGGGTTTGTTGAATTTTCCCTTTTTTTTTTTTTTTTCATTCTAAGGCAGTATTTCTCCTTTTTGTTTTCATCTTGCTTACATAGGTGGTTGACAACATTCCCGGAAGGCTGACTGAATTTATAAAACTGATCTACATCTGTAGTGAGGAGTCCATAAAATGAAAGGCTTCTCAGTTTGCTTCTGTAAAATGCAGAAGCCTTCATCAGGCTGTAATAGCTCGAGTGCCAGCTCCTTCTTATATTTTCCAGGAATAAATCAAAATCCAGAGAGGATTCAGAGACGATTCGAATCAGCGAAGCATAACTAGGCACCCTTTATTACATACTCACTTTGTGCCAAGAACTTTCAAAACGTGATCTCATTTAATCCTCACAGCAACCCTGTGGGGTAGGTATTTTTAATCCTCACTTTGTAGACGTGGAAACCGAGTTCAGAGAGGTTAAGTAACTTGCATAAGGTCACACAGCTACAAAGTTGCAGACGTGGATTTCTGTGTGGAGCTATTTGATTCCAAAGCCATATTTCTTAATCATTATGAAGTTGTCCAGGTACAGCCCATAGTAACTGAACCCATAAACACTGTATGAAGGCCCAGCCAGGCTCTGACTCCAGGCTATCATGACCTGTCTTCTTATTTTTCCATAGAAACCGGAAAGCCTGCTTTTTATGGAAAGATACTAAAAATGCCGTGAAAAGTCATTTAAAACCCCATACAGGTGCATGTGACCCGTCTGATCTGTGGGGTCCCTGTGGGAGCAGCTGAGGTCTTTGTGGTTACTGCTTCTCAGTTCAAGTCCCCATTCTGTCCTTCTCCTTCTCTCTTTGAGAGCACTGACTTCGAGAGCACGTCCCATTAAAATTATGTACCTGATTTTCTACCCCTCAGGCTGTCTTCTCTGGAACTGAACCTATTGTGCAAAAGAAGGCAGAAAAAAAATTGTGAATATCTGAACATTTTACCCCAAAGAAAGAGTTAAAAAAAAAAAAACTATGTTAATGGATTAGAGTGAGTTTACTGGATTAAACAAGATTTACTTCTCTCTTCCTCCTCTTGTGCCCATTGATGTTCAGCAAAGTGAAGCTCATGAGGAAGTTTCAATCAGTCATGGATAAAGAAGCTACAGGCATACATGCACGTGTGTGTAAGGGAACAACTCTGCTCTCTCTGCTTTTAAAACCGTCTTAACTTAAAACGGCTGTGAGCCGTGGTGTGCTGGTAAATGACAACGGGCCGCAGGCAGGAGGGGAAAAGCCCCGATTTACAGCGTAGCCAATTTCCATGGTGCATATACTCCCCCGCCAAGCTGATTTCAAGATACCTACATGAGGTCACTAAATGCTGGCTGGGAAGAGATGCTCGCAGTCAACTCTCTTGAGTAGGAGCGAGTCAGGACTCCAGGACCCCACTAGTCGTGAGTTCCTTACCTGTGGGCAGCAGCTTCAGCCCTCCACCACCTGATACAACTCACTCCAACAGATCCCCTGAGCACCTGCTATGCTCGGGGTGAGGTGACCCTTCCCATGAGACGCTCAGAGAAAACGACGCTCCACCATGCAGCCTCGTAGAAACTTCACAGGGATTCTGCAGAGCAAAGACCTGCCCAGGGGGAACACTGGAGAAGACCATCACCCTTTATTTCCTTTTCTCCTGGGACCTGCGCATTCCAGAGACCGTCGCATCCCTGGTCCCTGGTCCTGGATCTCTGCCTCCTTCATCTTTCACTCATAATAACCCTCTCTGCGTAGTGTAAGCACAAATGCCCCTGGGACACAGATGAAACTCTTTTGCATTTCTGGATGATATTATCTCCCTCCGGAGAGGATTCCTATTGCTTCTGGAAGGTGGTGTGGGGGCGGATCACATCTTCCCATTCAGGAACCAAGCTTTCGTGAGTCCTTGCGAGGCTCGGTCTGGTTTTGTTTGCCCTTCCTCCTGGGATAGCACCCTGCAGGGATCCCACCTGAGAGTCCTGGGCCCTCACCAAGGCCTCTCCTCCCTAATGGGTCTTGAGTTCCATTTTTTTTAATCTCCCACCAGCCGTGAGACTCTGCTCAGATCCCCCCTTGCAGGGAAGGGCACTGCCATACGTTAGGCTCACTTCTCTGTGCTTCCTTTGGCTCCCGAAGACCTGGCCACCTTGTCAGCCCCACATATTACCTTTCTTGCTGGCCTGTGGCCTCCTGGCAGCTCGGCTCAGCTTCTATGCCTCCCACTTGCCGCTGTCCCCTGGCCCCTCAGCCTCCAGGACGACGCAGCATGGGGATTGGCGGCAGATGGGAGCGCCTCGGCTACCTTCTGAAGGGTTTTCCTTCTTTCTGGGAATGCAGACTGTCAAGCCCTGTGGCCTGGGTTGCTGACTCTTCAGTGGCCTCCCACGGGCAGTTCTGTGAGCCCACCTTTCCTCATGGGGAGGCTGGGGCTGAGAGGACATGGGTCCGTGACGGCTGGAAACGGAAGATACAACCCCTGATTTTCAAGTGTTGGCAACAGATCTAGTTTTTAAAATATATTGTGTGATCCAACTCTTAAGAGCCAAACAAAACACAGCCTTAGGCCAGTTTTGGCCTGCAGGCTGCCAATTTGTGACCTCTGGTGTATTGGAATGCAGGATAGTGAGAGCTACACAGTAAGAAGGCCCCCACTCGGCTCTGTCTTGGGTTTGTAGACTAAGTGGAGTCTGAGGGACCAAGCACTCTGGGCGACCTTTGGTCAGCCACCAGGGGACAGTTGCTGGATCTGCCTTCTCTTTTTTCTTCCCCCTCCCCCACTCCCCTCACCCCGCACCAAACTGGTTTCCCATTCTTGGCTTCCTGAAAGGAGAAGGTGGTTCTGCGAGGTCTGTGGAGAAAGCACGGGGCCTGGAGTCGACAGATGTGGGTTTGAATCCGGTGTCTGCCACCCATCTGTTGTATAACTTCAAGTAAGTCACGGAACGTGCTCTGGGCCTAAGTTTCTCTGAATGTTATTAATACTCTCCTCATGGGATTCTGCTGCGGGGATTAAATGAGATAGTGGTATGGATGTGGCCAGTGTGTGGCAAATACTCAGTGTGTTCCTTTGAAACCAGCTTCTACCTCCCCTGGAATCCTCCTTGCCTTGGCCTCCCTTCCCCCAGCCCCTGTTCAGACCTGCAGGGCCTTTGATCTGCTGTGTTTTCAACCCTGGGTCCTTTGGTCTTTCCAAACCGAGACAGAGAGACAGCACTTGTCTACTCCCCACACTTCTTCACTGTGATATATCTCCCTGAGGAGCCAGCGAGCTCCAGCCCACAGACCAGCAGGGCAGCCCAACTTCACCCTGAGCTACGAGATTGATTTCTGGGAAGATGCTGCTTGGGGTGGGGGTGGGGGGTGGGGTTGAAGAATCATTTCCACAAAAAGCTTAAAAATAAAAAAGAGAAAATAATGGAGCCATCCAGTGTCGCTCTGGACTCATCGGTTTCCTCGACTTTGTCCAACTTTGGAGGAAAGATAACAAATGGATTTGTTCATTGGTGAAGGCTTCTAGATGTCACAAGTACAGGGAAATACTGGCTGTGGGGCCCTACCAGTTACACAATGCTGGCCATATTTTTTGTTGTTCTTGCTGTTGTAGTTGTTTTAAACAAACAAAACAGAGCGAAGTAGGTGATAAAGGGTTGAGAACTGCCCCCTTGCCGTTTCTTCTGGGGTTCAGCAGCTCCTGAAAGCAAAGAACTGTAAAATATTTTAGGAACACTTTCCATCCCACCCCAACTGTTGACTGATTTTGGAAAAGACCGTGAAAGTGAATACTCTGTGTGCCTCCAGCAGAGCCGAAGAAAACAGCCAGAATACGAGGAAACAGCGAGCCGGGGAGAGGGGAAGAAGTGCACGTAAAACCAGGAACCTGCCTTGTTCGAGGGCACTGGGCGATCTCTGAGGTCTTCCTTTGACCCACATCCCTAGCCTCCAGAGCTCTAGATTATGATTCTACAGGGTGCTTGGAGGCAAAAACAAAAAAGAAAAAAAAACAAACAAACAACAAAACAAAACACAACCAAGGATTCTTTTGAAAGCCTCTTTGTTAATTTTCATTGACTTTAGAGAAGAACCTGTTAATTTGGTAGAAGGTGAATGTACTATTCGCCAGGGATTGTTAAAAACTCCTTGAAGGCTCACGGAAGCCCGGGGAGGTCAGTGTGACTGATTCTGTATCTGGTGGCCCCAGTGGCCGAATTCAGGCTCATTCTTTCCTTCGCTCCCACTGCGGTGGTGTCCCCGGCTGGAAGAAAAACCCTTCCTCTGAAAGGCGCTTCATTGTGAGCGCCTCTAGATCCCAAAGCTCACACGTAGCGATGTGTGCAAATTCTCTTTGAGCTTTCATCGGGGAGAATTATATAATAATATCATATGATTTTGCAAGAAGTTCACCAGGGCTGTTTCAAAGGCTGTCAGCCAAGACACTGTTCAGACAGGGAGGCGTCAGAGCTGCCACTACAAAGTGGATGTTAATTACCTAAAACAATGTGTGTAATAGGCAAAGAAAAAACAGGACCTGCTCTCTCAGCTCCAACTACTCATCTATTACAGGGCCAACTGCACAGTTATTTAGCCTGGAGGAGTCATAATTAGCCGGTTTGCAAATTAATAAGACCTTAAAAAAAAAAAAAAAGGAAAAAGGCTACCAGGGGAAAAAGAATGGTGGGAAACTTTATATCTCTGATTCTCCAGGAATATATTTAGCCTGCAATTACCTCATTAAGTGTCCAAACTTCGCTTAATATATGCTGTATACATTCCGCCCGACTGGGGAGGCTGGGCAGAGCCCAGACCCGGGGTGGGGGGCGGGCGGCGGGAGGGGGGTTGGTGAGCAGTCAGAGGAGATCCGGAAGAGCAGTCTATCTTAAACCTGTTTCTATCTTAAACCTGAATTGCTTGTCTGGTATAAGTTTGCGAATGCTAATAACCGTGCTTAATTACACCGGGGAAATTAAAACTTACCCAGGTGAACCAAATGCTATACCATGCTGGTTCTTAAAAAGCCGGGGACCTGGCGTGACTCAGTCCGGGTAACAATGGATAATGCCAAGCCTAGGACGCTGTAATTAGCGCTTTAATCCTATTGGCCTTTAATAACAAAATGGACTTAATGAATGGGTAGTCGGTTTTGTTTGGTGGAGAGTGCTTTCTCTTCCAATAATGAAAAACTTTTTTCTTCTTCTTTCTGTTTTTCCTGTTGGCAAAGGACGTTTTAAGATGAAAGCAGCTTCGGCTAACTGGAGGACGTGTGTTGTAGCACGCTTAACCAATTCGTGGAATTACTCCAGATCCTCTCGGTTCCAACTTAGGAGTTTCCACATACAAGGGTACAACCATGACTACTATTATAATAAATAAATTGCAATGACCATTAATTCAGCATTCATTGTCTCGGGCACACAAATTATTTTAATCTGTGTATCAACACATAGAGAAATGCAAAGGGGTGTTATGACTTCCAGATTATAGATGAAGGATTTGAAACTCAGAGGGGTTTTGAGGTTTGCTGTGGATCATAAGTGAGAGGGGATTTGAATCTAGGCAACCTGTCCTCAGAGTCCTTTGCTCCATGCCCCTGACCACAGGAGTCTCTTGTGAGGATTAAAGTTCAGTCTACACGTGGGCCAAAGACTCACAGTCAAGTTCTCTGAGCTTATTTCGCTGTGATCCGTGGACCTCATGAGGTCATTGAAGACTTTAGCCTAGTGAATGCCGCTTTGGCCCCCCTTACAGACAATGTCCCCAGTTTTCCAAAGAATGTGACCCCGATTTACTGGCTGACTCCTGACAACAGACGAACAGAACTTCATGAATGGAGCTTATAACTTGAACTTGGGGAAAATGAAAATCCCAACGAATGGACCGAGTAGAACTGATGAGTCAACGGTAAGAATGGGTATGAAGGGGCAAGGTGGGCCCTGGGAAAGGGGCCCCGTCAGCGAAGGAAAGGAAAGAGTTGGAAGCAGGAACGTGGAGATGCTTCAGACCAACGCTGGCCCATTGATCATTTTACGGAGGGTCAGCCTGTGCAGCAAGGGATGACCGCCCCTCCCCCCATGCCAAATCACAAATGGTCATGCTGGACTGGACCGAAAGAGGGAAGATAGGGGAGTCTGTCATCTCCACGGGCGGGTTTCTGTCAGTTTTGCTCAGTGCGCTAACACCAGCACCTTCAACGATGCCTGATGCGTGGCGGGTGCTCCAAGATACGTGTCCAGTGAATGACTAAGTGAGTGAGAGAACCTCTCTTCTCTCAGTGAGAGAACGCTACTCCATGAAAAACAGCAAGTGTCTGTGATTGACAGACTGAAGCATCTCATGCCTTTGTACATGCGAGTTTTCTATCAGGAGCGATTTTCCAATTTTTTTTTTAAGCCATTCTTCTTCTTGTAAATTCTTACTCAGCCTTCAGAACTCACCCCAGCATTAACTCTGTAGCCCGCAGTGACCCCCTGGGAAAAGTAATTGCTCCTTCTCTGTTCTGTTAGGACTCTGTACGTCCATCCCTTTCCCAGGAATAGCGCCTTTTTTTTTTTTTTTGGTAATAATCCTTTTAGACATCTGCTTCTATCACAGGAAATGGATGCAGAAAATGGATGAAATGATTATTAGTTCAATTTAGTGGAAATGCATAAAATCTAGTACCCACAAACTAGACTGCGAATCCTTGGAGGAAAGGGTTATGAAATAATTAAAGAAAGTATCCAGGCTTTTCAGTTAGAATGACGTCAGAGGCAAGGAACAATGATCTCGTCCCCAAGCTGCCTTAACCCATATTCTTCAAAAAGAGAAGCCCTGACAAACAAAGGACAAGCCTCCGGGCTGACTGATTCAGTGGCGTAAGGCTATCTCCGGGCTGACTGATTCAGTGGCGTAAGGCTATCTCCGAGTCCCCCGTTCTTCCTGTTTCTCTGTCCCGCCATCCTCATCGTCGTCTTCAACCTCAGACCGAGAGCGGAATGGCTGCAGTACAAAGTCTCGTATCCAGATGTGACAACATTCCCAGGAAGACAAAGGACTGCTTTCTTCAAAGGACTTTCTCTTCGGAATCAAGAATCTTTCCCAGCAGTGCCTTACCAGACTGTCCCTCGAAGCTTGTCTCATAACCTTTCCTTCTCCAATCGCCAGGAAGTGAAGTAGAATCATTCTTGGATCTGTCAGCCCCAACCCAGATGACAGAGGTGCAGTCAGCTCTCCCTGACTGACGCGGCTGCCTGGGGTTGTGCAGATCCCTGGACATAATTGGGGTTCTAGAAAGGAAGAAGGAAACTGGATGCTGGGGAGGCAACCTTAAATGGGCAACCCATTTACAGAGTGGCAGAGGGTAGGTACTCAATAAATGTAGAAGGAAATAAAGGGTCAGTAAGACCCGAGAGCTCCTTGTAAACACAATTCTGACGTAAAAGTTGGAGGCAGTTTTGTCTCTGTTTCAGGTAATGCCAGCGTGTGGATTTTCAAATCAACCACTGATTAGCTGCCTAACTGGTGAGGTAGGTATTGGTTCAATCACTTGACAAGGTCACATGGCTTGTACTTTTCTTAGATTCCTCCCAGCCTCCAGTGACATAGGGTGGCGCCTGTCAGGTTACAAGACAGAGATCCAAAGAGATCAAATGATGTGCCCAAGGCAATACAGCCCCAACACATCCACTTCTAACATTGCATTTTCTTCAACCTTTTATTATAGGGAATAGGTTTTGTTTTGTTTTGTTTTGTTTTTTAAAACATGATCACAGACACCCTTATAGTTTTACTTTTATAATTGTTGTGGGATGAAAAAAATATATTAACAGTTGACATCAGAATTTTTCTTAAGAAGTAACCTGCTTTTAAGAACAATACATTTAATTATATGCAAAAGACAGGGTGCACGCAAACGTGCACGCGCACACACACAGACATACACACACATCCAGACTGCCTTGCATTAGACGTAAGCGGGAATTTGGAAGTGATGAGAGGAATAAAAGAAAAGGGGGGAGTCAGAAATGAAGGTGAAATTTTTAAGAACAGAGATATACTCACTTTTAAGACATGGTAAGTGCTTAGATGAAATTACTGTTCTGTATTCTCAAAACCTTCATTAAAATCTTCTATACACACAGAGGTATTGTGTGTAGAGAAGGGGGTAAATTTTAAGACCCAGGGCAAAAACCTTCAGAACAGGGAGAGAAGAAAAGTGTACACCACTTTAGCTACACACTGATTAAGGGTGTCAAATGAGGTCCTTAATTACTTTTATTTTTAGGTCTTTGGCTCTTCAAGATAAAAGGAGTTCCCTCTTTCCCTAAGGAAAGAGCTGACCTTGGAACATCCTGAAGTATCACAAGAGGGTGGTAACATGGGACATTAGCGTGAAAATAAGGACTGGGTTAAGAGACACTTAATAGAGCAGGCAGAGAAGTTCAAGGTTGAGCAATGAGAGGAAACCAGGACATTTGCCCCTCACCTAAAATCCTCTCACTACACTATTTTAAGAACACAAGCAAAAGCATATTTGATCAAAGAAAGATTAAAAGTACCTATCGATTAAACACATCAATAGCGTTTTTTGTTTTGTTTTGTTTTTTTTAAACAAAAAGTTGGGACATTTCTAACTCACATAGCAGGGAGCTATGTTTTGCATAGAAAAAAACCTTTCTGGTCAATAAGAACATGAACATTTTGCCAAAATGCACGGCTGGCAGCTCAGAAACAAAAATATACTTACACGTATTCACGTGTCATCAACGATATTGCCAAAAACATAGACTCAAAATACAGAAAGAGAAAAGGTCAGAAAGGCAAGGAGAAATCCATTTGAACACCAGGGGAGAAGAGATCATTAAGCAATCTTTCTTCTCTTGGAAAGTCAAGAAGCAGCAAAAGAAAATGGGGGAAAAATGGACAAAATGATTATTTAGTTCAATTTAATGGATATATATTAAACTTAGTACTTACAAAGAACATGCATTCTTCTCAAGTTTCTTTGGGAAAACAATCACTCTCTAAAGAAAAATCTCAAAAAAAAAAAGCCCTCTCTCAAATTAGAAAATTTATAGAAATATCCTTTGACCACAATAATACAGATTTGAAACAAAAATAATAATCCTAAAATAACAATGGAAGTATATTTATGGGAAATTAAAAACATTAATCTAAACAACTCCTGAGAAATGGAGAAAATCTAAACTGTAATTATGGGTTATTTAGACAAAACAATGGAAATTTATCAGACCTGAAGAAATGTGGTCAAACTTGCACTTGGAGAAAAGACATAGCCTTGGATTCTTGAATGAATGAAAATAAATGAGTGGAACATCCCACCAAAAACCCAAACAAACCAACAAACAAAAAACAACAACAACAAAAAACAAACCAAAACAAAACAAAAACCTAAACCAAAACCAAATAAACAAAACAAAACAAAACAAAAACTTATAAAGAAAATAATAAAGTAAGCCTTAAAAAAGTAGGCATTGCTCAAAAGAAAAGCATAAATCAATTAGATACAAAAGGAAAAAATACTCAGTAGAATTGGAAATCTGAGAACCAGTTATTTGAAAAGCCAAAAAAGAAAGTTTTATAATTTTATGATTTATAATTTTATAATTAAAATAGTTCATTAACGAGTGAAGCAGTAAATAATCAGATCAGTGAAATGTAATAAAAGGCCCAGAAACCTAATTAAGTATAATACAAATCAAGGATAAAACAATTAATCTAATATCTTAAAAAAAGAAAAGATATTGGAAAACAGACAAATCATGGATTTAAAAAAAACCATTTCCCTACCTCACACTATACAATAGACAAATTCCAAAATAGATTAAAATTCTAAGTGTGGAAAATACAGCCACAATCTGGAAGGATATATGGGGGATCAGGGAATGCTGTTACCTCCCGGAGCTCCTGTACTTATGAGTTGAGAGGGCCTTCAGGGCATGGCCACTGAAGCAGGATTTAGCTTCTAAATTTAAAGTTATTTATTTATGTATTCAATCAGTAAAGAATGTCTCCAAAGTCCAAGTGCTATTAAAGGCACTTGGGGAACAGTGGTGAATAAAACCGAGAGAGATCATGGCCCTACCAGTGTTGGAGACAGATAAGAGAGAATAATAAATTAATACATAAGTAAACCTTACAGTTTTTTGAAGGTGATGAACTATAGAGTTTCTAGAAAGTGATAAGGTAAATATGCATACAGCACTTTTTCTTTATTTTCTTTTAGGAGACTGGGGGTGCAGAGAGTAGGTTGCAGTTACGAATAATCTGATCAGTGTAGGTTTCATTGAGAAGGCAACAACAGTGACAATCTGGAAAGAGGTAGGGAAGGCAGTGTGCCTGTCCCCGAGAAGAATGTTCTGGGCAGAAGGAGTGGCGGTACGATGACCCAAAGCTAGGAACTTATCTGGACCATTCAAGGAGTAGCAAATGGGAACTTGTGGCTGGAGATGAGCTAGCTAAGGACAGAGCACTTGGAGATGAGGCCAGGAGGTCAATGTTGCAGGAATGATCATGGCAAAGTTATTGACTACTCCAAGAGGGACAGAAGTCATTGACTACTCCAAGAGGGACAGGAGGCATTGGAGTGGTTTGAGTAGAGAAGAGACAGGATCTGCTGTGTTTGAACTGGATCACTGAGCTGTTATGTTGAGAAGAGACTGTAGGAAGCCAAGAACATGGGCAAGGACATCAGTCAGGAAGATACTTCAGTCATTCAGACAAGCCATGAGGGCAGCGTGTGTTAGGTGAACCCAGTGAACGTGGTTAGAGTCCAAACAGTGTAAAGGCAGAGTCAGTGGGATTTCCTGAGAGATAGGATGGGGAGCGATTGAGGGGAGATCATGCCAAGGATGCCTTCCGGCTATGTTGGCCTGAGCATCTGGAGCCCCTAGGAGAATGGATAAGGCTATAAGTGGGGCGAGTGTGTAGGGTGAAGATCAGGATCCCGTTTTGGACAGGTTGAATTTGGAGTGTGCCTTAGACAGAGTGCAGGAGTCCAAAGGCAGCTAGATGGAAGAGTGTAAAGTTCATGAGAAGGGTCTGGCCTGGAAACAGGGATTGGGGTAGGTTCAGTGTCTAGTAGCTCAGCCATAACAAAGTATCACAGACTGGGTGGCTTTACAGATATTTTTTTTGTTCTGGAGGCTGGAAGTCTGAGATCAGAGTATCAGCATGATTGGTTTCTGGTGAGACTGTCTTCCTGGTTAGTAGAGGACCACTTTCTTGCTGTGTCCTCAAGTGGCAGAGAGAGAAGTGGGGGGTGGGGGAGAGATCTTCCTATTCTTATAGGGTCACAGTCCTATTGGAATAAGGCCCTAACTTCATGACCTTATTTAATCTTAATTACCTCCTAGAGCCCCCTATCTCACAATATGGTCACATTGGGGGTTAGGGCTTCAACATGTAAGTTTTTTGGGGGAGGGACACAATTCAATCCATAGCTATTATAAACAGTATTGAAACCCATGAGACCTGATGAGTTGACCAGGGGAGTAAGAGTAGATGGGAGCAGAAGAACAGCCAAAGCATCATATAAAGTTACTTAAAAAGCACATAACACAATGGGGAGAATATTTGCCATGTGTAAGTCAACAAAGGATTAGTATGCTTGCTACAGACAGGATACTTCAAAATAATTAAGACACTCCCAAGGAAAGTTGGGCAAAGGACATGAACAGGCGATTCTCAAAAGAAATTCAAAGGACCCATAAACATACTACGCACTATTACATCTCATTCATTATTAGATGAATGCAAACCAAAGATTCACGAGAGGTTATTTTCCTCAGTCAGATCAGTCAAAATAAAAGAAGGAGGATGATGGCCTGGTTTGTGGTATTTGGGGGAAGAAGTTATTTGTGCGTCGTCAGTGAGAACATAAGTAGCTAGCTTTACTACATGGCAGTCAGGTGTAAGATACAAAGATTTAAAAATATGCCAGTTGCATGACAAATGTATGGTGTCAGAAGTCAGAAGTTATCTGAGGGAAAAGGGAGGTGTTTGTGATGCAGATGGGCGTGGGCGTGTCTAGGGTGCTAGTAACATTCTCTTTCTAGGTTTGGATGGTGGTACATGAGTGTCCACTTTGTGACAATTCATTGAGAAACATTTTAATGCATGTAGTTTATACTTCAATACAAAATTTAAAAAGTAATGCCTCTCATTTGACACAGAAATTCTCTCCTTCAGGTACAGCAGTTGCCAGCCGAGCTCAAGACCCAAGCAGGGAACATTTGCTTCTCATCTCTCTGGCCTGGACTTCTCGAACTGAATCTCCATATACATTCAGAGTTGGGCTTCCTATGAGGATTATCTATGAAACATGAGCCACATTTTCAAAGAAATGGGCTTAGCAACCAGAAAATGAATTCTATTGTTAAGGCAAAACAAGCTGCTGATAAGGAGAGATTGCCTAACTGGCCTCTTTCTTTTCCTTCAGGTCCTGTGTTAAATGTCACCTCCCCCAAGAATTTTCCCTGACCACTGCCCTCACCTTTACCCATTTTTTTCAGTCAGAGTGCCCGTTTTCCCCACAGCCCTGCTCTTGGTGGATGGGTGACTCTGCTCCACGTTGGTTTCATGAGCATGAGCACTACCGTATGCTTAGAGAAGCACCTGGCACGTAATAGGTGCTCAATAAACACAACACAAATGAGCATCTTATTCCCAATGTCCCCCATTTCCCTATCTTTAAAAGAAACAAGAGAGATATTCCACGTTTAAATTCTCTAAGAAAAAGATGTAATCATTCTGATGCCTCTGAGAATAGATTTTCAGATCTAGCTCCTGGGTAAGTAGATGGTCACAGGGAAAAGAACACGGGCTTCAGTAATTGAGAAACCCAGATCAAGTCCCATTTTTACTTCTTAATAGCTGGGTGACCTTGGATAAGTTTCCAAATCTCTTCAGATTTATCTTCGTCCTACCTAGTATGCAGGGTGATAGTGTCTACCTTCCAGGCAGGTACTCAGATAATTGATCATTTAATTTGGGACATCTTTGAGGGTGAAAAGGGACTCAATAATGCTACTGGGACAGCTGTAAATGAGACCATCTTGGGGTGGGGACCCAGGATGTACATTTACCCTCCTGGTAAGCCTGCTGTCTGCTTCAAATGAGTTAAAGAGCTAAGGGACTCAGTCAGTGGGAGTTTTATCCCAGTGCTTCTCAGCTGGCTGTACTTTGGGTAGCAAGGTTCTAGAACAGTGGTTCTCAACCTGGCTGCCCTTTGGAGTCATCCAGGTGCTTAAGAAATCCCAGATGCTGATGTAATTGGTCTTGGGTGTAGCCTTGGCATCAAGATGATTCAAATACGCAGTCGACAGCATGGGGCAGCAGGGCATGAATCCTGTTGTGTTATGGGCTCGCCTGCATTCCTCAACTACCCTTCTCTCTTTCTTTTTTATCCTGATAAAATATACGTAACATAAAATTTACCATGTTCGCCATTTTTAAATGTCCAGTTCAGTGGTGTTCAATGCATTCACACTGCTGTACGACCATCCCCACCGTCCATCTCCAGAACTTTCTCATCCTCCCACACTGAATCTCCATAATCATGAAATGCTAACTCCTTCTTCACCCACTTCCCCAGCGCCTGGTAATTTCCATTCTACTTTCTGTCTCTGAACTTGGCTACTCTAGGAACCACACGGAAGTAGAATCATCCAGTATGTGCCCTTTTGTTTCTGGCTAATTTCATTCAGCACCCCGTCCTCAAGGTTCTTCTGTGTTGCAGTGTGAATCAGAATTTCCTTCCTTTTAATGACTGCATAATATTCCATTGTGTATATAGCACTTTTCACTGATCCATTCATCCTTGGATGGACTCTTGGGCTGCTTCTGCCTTTTGATTGTTGTGAAGAATGCTGCTATGCATATGGGTGTGCAAATATCTGTCTGAGTCCCTTCTTTCAAGCCTTTTGGGTGCACACCCACACGGGGAATTCCTAGGTCATCATCCTTCTCCTCTCAACCACCATCTCCCTTGCTATCATTCAACACATTTTTGTTTTAACACCTGTTGTTTACTCTGCACCTGGATCACCCCAAATCTCCACAGGGATCAGGCTGAGGAGAACTTGCACAAAAGGAAGGAATAATGTGTAAGTTAATGGTCTCTGAGCAGAGCAAAAATCAGTCACAGGTTTGCAAAGTCCCGGAGCCTGGAATGTTCTGTACCTGTGGTGAGGCTTTCACTGATAAAGCACGGGGGCTGCAATGCCAAGTAGACCGAGCTCACGTTGGACTGATTCCATGAGAAGCTGGTTTCCTGTCTGAGCTCATGGCTGGGATGTCTCCAAGCCATTGCTCCTCTGGAGCCTGGTCCTCCTGAAGATGGGAGGTTGTAACAGGTCTGGAAGGAAAGGGCTTTGATTCTGCCTTCTTCATGACATAAGCAATAAACCGTGGACTTGCAGGGGACCTCTCGGGACCTTCTTCTTCTTCTTGATGGTGGTTGGATCTCCAGACTCAGGAGGGGCCTTCCTTCTCTGTTTATAGCAGCACATCCCGCCAGAGGCCGAAAAGCAGTGGGAGCGATACGGCCTGTGTTCTCGGAGTTCGATGCTGATATTTACATCAAAGGGTATAATTCCCTGAGCCCAGAAATCAAGCTCATGACGGCGCTAGGCAATGATGATCTTCACATACGGTGAAAATCAGTCAACCCTGACATTGGAAGTCCTGGTTAAACCAATTCCAAACTTTCCATGACAGAACTAGTCATCCTTGAAATGCAAGACAGAAGTTTCAGGAAGTGAGACAACACCCAGCAAAGAGCTGCTCCAAATGGGAACTCTCTTGCAGCCCCCGTTTCTGGAACTCCTGGCCTGCAACTCATCAACAGTCATGTCTTTCTTGCAAGGATAGTTCCTGAGCACTGGCCATGGGACAGGCTCTGTATTTTGATATATTTATGATCAGTGATATAAAGGCAAATAGACCCCCAAGTTCCCCCATCAACCTACGTGTACAAATGCGGTCACGCTAACTCAAATATGGCTGGTTTGTGCCTGCAGCTGGCAGCGCTCTTCCCTCTACACCTCCTCGAGTTGTGTCAGGGAGCTCCAGGGAGCGTCTCATGTGCGCCCCCAACAGGACCCTCGCGGGGTGCTCTCCCTGCCCCACTGCACTGCACTCCCTTTAGGGACCATCTCAAAGGCGGAGCCACTGCCGCCACTCATTCTAATTCCTCAGGAACTGACTCAGCACCATCTCTACCCTGTTTTTGCAATGCCTCGAGATGTACAGAACTTCCGAGCCCCCAAATGTGCCCTTTCTGCCTCAAGTACTCCCCTCAACCCCACCTCTCTCCATCTGGCGAACTCCCAGTCCTTCAACAAGATCCAGTTTATGTGACACGTATGAGAAGACTTCTCTTCTCTCATTCATGCAGTTACAGGGAAAATCCAAGTTGTCCAGACCGTAGAGACAAACAGAACTGGCCTTAGTCTGCCCTGCCGCTCGGCAGCTCTGTGACTCAGGCCAGCTCCTTGTCCTTCGCCTGTAAACAGGGGCAACACAGGTCCATTCTTCAGAAGAAGGTCCAGAGGGGCAGCGAGATAATACAGGAGGAATTTAGCAGCGTCCTGGCCCCAGGGACACATTCAGCAGACCGCAGCCGTTAGGGAATTCTGGCGGACCGAGGCAGCATATAGATGGGTTTACTTTATTTTTTATTTTTATGTATTTATTTTTCTTTATTATGTTATGTTTGTCACCATACAGTACTCTGTTAGTTTTTGATGTAGTGTTCCATGATTCTTTGCGTGCACTTTAAAAATGGAATAAGTTCACACCTTCAAAGAGGGAAAGTTTAAACCTTAATTCCCATGCTAGGACCACCACCACCAAACGTAGATTCTGGCCCCACTTCCTACCTGTCCCTGATCTGGGGCAGTCACCTTTCAGTGGGGTCTGCCCACCTGGTTCCACATTCTCCACGTCCATCCTGTCACCTAGGTGGCCCCTGACCGAACAGGTGCCTCATCCCAGACTAGAGTTTTACACAAGACACTGTACCCCGCTCTGAGAGGTTCACCACCAGCTGGAGCAGCACCCCACTAACCTCCCCTCCTTCGCTCTCCTCTGCACCCTGCACCCCTCACCCTGCCTGCATCCCCTCCTCCAGGCCCGAGGGTCTTCAAGGACAAACCATGATGTCTTAATCATCTCTCTCAAGCCCCTATTTGTAAATTGCTTAATGTCTTCAAATTTTTAAAAAAAGTTATCTTTCTCCCCAGTGATCAGTCTCAGGAAAAACAAACACCCAGGCTGCAAGGATTAGCATGATAGGGATTCTTAAGAACATATTGAAAAACAGGGTCAAGTTTGGAAGAGATGATGCCATTCCCTCCATGTCCGCTCTGGCCCGGGCTACTCCTGGGTTTGCCAGCTCTCCATTTACTATAGCCATAGTTCTTGATTTCGAACCAGTGTGACTGTTACTTATAGAGACAGTATACAGTTGTATTTGAATTAGAAAAGTCCGGGAAAATCCAGAGGTAAGGATCTTGTTACTAATTTCTCTTTCCTTACAACAACAAGTGACACCCATCAGACCGGCACAGATTAAGAAGTCTGGTGAAATCCATGGTCGATGTGGAGCAATAAAACCTCTCATTTGCAGCACATGCTTCCCAAGAGATATGGGGGATAATGGTCATCTTGACAATTTTCATAATAGTAATAATTTAGAAATAATCCAGAAATGATAAGCAGCACTGCCACCTTTGACCAAGGTGGGGATTCAATTAGGGAGTGGTACGCAGGGAGGCTCAATCATATCTGAAATGGTTTTCTCTAAAAGAACATTGGAAGCAAATAAGGTAAAACATTGGCCTTGACAGTGCTAGGTGGTGGTTAATGAGAATTTATGATCTATTGCCTATACTGTAATATAAACTTGAAATACTTCAAAATCAAAACAAGAAACTAATTGTCACCTACTCTACATCAGGCAATGTTATATGTATCGTTTACCTTTAACTAAAATGTCTTTGAGAACATTATTCCGACATTTTGTGACTTGCCACAGACTGACAGAGCTGGTAGCTGGGTTTCTGAGCTGATTTTAATTCTAAAATGTACCTTCTTTGCATTACAGGTACAACCTCTAAAGATGAACTATCTTTTGGAGCCTGTCTCCCATGGTTACACTCTCCTCCTACCTCTTCTTCTTCTTTTTTTTTTTTTTTATAGGCAGAGAGGCAGACAGAGAGAGAGGAAGGGGAAGCAGGCTCCCTGCGTCACAGAGATCCTGATGCGGGGCTCGATCCCAGGACCCTGGGATCATGACCTGAGCCGAAGGCAGAGGCTTTAACCCACTGAGCCACCCAGCCGCCCCTCCTCCTACCTCTTCTTATGTCTCCCCTCTTGTGTCTTCCTGCGTCCCAGCACCAGGCCCAGCTTTTCACTCAGTATCCCTATCATTTGCCTGATGTGGGAGGCCTAGACCAGCTCCAGAGACATCACGTACCTCTGATTTAAAAGTAGAGATTGGATGTAGGTTCCCCACCTTCAGGGCACTGGCACTGGGAAGCTCTGGTTGAAATCCATTGGCTATGAGTAAGGCCACCGACTTTGTGCGGAACTGACCACCGACTCTATTTTTCCTCTTGGGAATCGGACAACAGAATCTTCTGTCCTCACCCCTCTGCTGCAGTCCCAGTTTGGACCACGTCCTCACTCACTGGACTACAGGCTCCTCAATCCTGTTGCCAGTCTCATCGTCCCCAGCCAATAGCCCATACTGATTGACCAGATGACCATGCAGTCACCAAACAAATGTCTACTGTGGACCTGCAGCATGCCAGGGGTGTTGGGGGTCAGAGGTGGGGAAGACATCATCAGTTCCTGCCCTTGAATGACTTACACTGGAATAGATATAAAAATATGTCTCCGTGGGGTGCATGGGTGGCTCAGTCGGTTAAGTATCCGACTTGTGATTTCGGCTCAGGTCATGATCACATGGGTCCTGGGATCGAGCTCTGTGTGGAGCTCTGTGTTCAGCAGGGAGTCTCCTTGAGATTCTCTCTCTCCCTCTGTTCCTACCCCACTTGCTCACTCTCTTTCTCTCAAATAAATAAATAAGCCCAATCAATCAATCAATTGATCCATAAAATATGACTTGGAAAGATTTGTCATTTCCTTGCTAACATGCTCAGGGATTCCCCAGGCCCACCACCAGACTCTTTCTGTGGGAGGTGCCTGGAAACAGGCTTGCGGTAAGCTCCCCAGATGACTCCAACAGTACACTTTAAGAACCCTGGGCTAGAAGATAAAACCTAAGACTCTTGGATTGGATATGACAAAAAGGGAAACAGAGTGGTCCTCCAGGCTGGGATGTCACAGCTCATCAGGCTCATCAGTGCGATCACAGCTGCTACCGTGTAGAGAGACAGTGTTTGCTAAACCTGCCTAAAATGCAGTGAAGGCCCAAAGATGCCGCATCTTCGCTCCCAATCCTTCCTGCTCAACTCTCCCCTCCACTGCAAGAGATGGGGGCTCAGATAAGTTCAGAAATATAAAAAAGGAGAAATCTCAAAAGCAGAGGAATAAAATTAGACTTCCCAAATATCCCATTGGCTCAGCACAGTCTCATTTTACACCAGCTATCCCACTGTAATAATTAATATTGCCTTCTCCGCTCTCTGAATTATAGGCTTGAAGGACAAAAGATTTGGTCGCCTCACCTCAAACTTGTGGGGAAAATAGCTGTGTGTTATGCAAGGCCATGTCGAACCTAAAAAAGGATACTAGAGTGACTAGCTGACCATTTCCTGAGTCTCTCCAGGTTTTGAAACTTCTACCTCAATACTTACATCCTAAGAACTGAAAGTAGGCAAAGCCTGGGAAAGGAGCCCCCTTCATTTTCAGCAAGTGCCTGATACAAGTCTCCAAAGGGAAATGCTTACCCTGGCAGAGTCGTGCTGCTTCTCTTTTCCACGGACCACTGCTATGAGAAGGGCGGCTTCACCTGCTCTCTGCCAGTCTGCACAGGCCTCTGCCCTGCTGGGGTGGTGATTCTCATCACCCCCTCCAGCCACTGATTCTTCAGACCCTCACAGGGACACACGGGTCTGCAATCCTCTGCATGGATGCTTCTTAGAGTCTCAAGTGCCGTGGGGTTTAGGATGACCCTTCTTATTCCCACACTCACCCCGGGTCCCTGTGTGGGGCCAGGTCAGTTACTGGTTACCACTTGCCAGCCAAGGCAACAAAGAACTTCTGCCCCTCGGGCCCTGTGTGTAGTCTCGTTTCTCATGCCAGACCCCTCCTCCTCAACGAGAATTCTCTCATGGGGTCCAACATTCCTCCCTGAAATCTGGCTTCCAGGGCTCCCCTGGGGACCCACGTTCAGCAGAGATACTCATAGAGATCTGACCCACTGTAGATATGGTTTGGGTTTCATCTCAGGGAGAAGGGGAGAAAGACATTTAGTGGAAAGGGCCATTGTTTAACTCTTGACCGGACATGGCTGCCTCTGAGTTTTGGCCCCTCTGGAATACGTATCCGTGAGAGAGAGAGTTTGATTTTGTTAAGGGATTGGCTCCTGTGATCGTTGAAGCTTAGCAAGTCCAAAGACCGATGCAGGAGCCAGGCAGGCTGAAGACTCAGGGAAGAGTTGCAGTTGCTGGTCAAAGGCCATCTGCTGGCAGAAATCCTTCTCGAGCAGGAGAGGTCAATCTTTGTTCTGTTAAGGTCTTTAGGTGATTGCCTGAGGCCCACGCATAATGGTGAGCAATCTGCTTTACTCGAAGTCCACCGATTTAAAAGGAAATCTCATCCAAAAAACAACTTCACAGAAACATCTAGAATAATGGCTGACCGAATATTCAGGCACCGTGGCCCAGCTGAGGAAGAATTTGTCATTAGTGTTGTCTTTTGGGCCATTTCCCAGGTTTATAGTTGTATTTAGCAGGAGGGAGCAGGCAACAATTGGTCTACACTATCTTGGTTGGCCTGGAAGTTCCAAAAGAATAGGAAAGCCAATTTTGTAGGAAGTGAGAAGGAGGCTGACCCACAGAGAGAAGCAGGGATGGGAAGGAGTGAGAAAGGGAGTCTTTCCTGGCAGGCTCTATGTCCCAAGACCAGCTGCCCCTGTCCTTACTGAAACTTGGTCTTCCAATCACTCCTTGGATTCTATGAGCCCATAAAGTCCTGTTTTGTTTAATTCATTCGACTTGGCTTTCTGTCACATACAACCAGCTAAAGGACATGGGAGGACTGGTTCAATGAAGTTGTTCTATATATTAATATACTTGGTTAAAATAGGAGTTGACAAGATCTGCCATCTGCAATGTCCTTGGCACAATAAAACTAAAGGTGAGTTTAAAAAAACAATAAATACATAAATAAAGTAATTAATTGCTGGCTGGCCCCCAAGCTTAGCTGTCCCAGCAGCCAGCTACTCTGTTCTGATGTCAGCCCTGTCCTGTTCCCTGCAAGGGTAGATAAGGGTAGACAAGGGTAGATATGGGGAAGGAGCTCTTAGCTGTGCTCGGGGTGGATTCTTAAAGATGGAGAGAAATTACACGTGGTGGGGGGGATCAGTCTGGGGGAGCAGTCACTGGGGTCCTGTCTGCTGACTAAATTAGGCCTGTAGCAGGAAATGGGGTCAGGAGACAAGGACCCAAAATAGGTCAAGGTATCACCACAAAGTGGCAACGTGGAGAGCTTCAAATTCCTTGGGCATGGTGCCTTGTGGACCAAAATGTCTGCCCAGACCATTGCCAGTTTATCGACAGAGTCATAAAGCCCTCGTGGCCCCAGTCCACCGCTTCTATTTCTGCGAGGCCTCACTGAATTGTGCCATAAGAATTCTAAAATACCTTCAACTCTGAACCCAAGGCTATTGGATTTCCCATGACAGCAAAGCCGATGTCAGTCGGCCCACCACCCGGGGAAAAACCATGCGTGCAGAAAATATCCCAGACCAGTTGGGTCCTTATAACCAGACTTGCTTCTCGATGAGGTGAAAAACCAGTTGGAATCGGAGCCTTTCAGACTGCACTTGACAACTGAACCTTTACATTTCAGCTTCAAACACCGAAGGGAAAAGTGGGGGGAAAAAAACCAGATGCCTTCCTTTCTCAAAAAAAGAGAAGGAAAAAAAAATAAAAGAAAGAAAGAAAAATGAGAGAGAGAGAGAGAGAAAGGAAAAACACACCACTCTAACCTCAACTTTATTTGCATTTTATACATTTTATATATTTCATTTTATAAAAACAGTCAAGCCCTGACCACAAGATTTCACAGATAAGAGGGAAAAAAAAAACGGACTGTGCTTAATTCAATATTTTAGAGAAACGCTCTTACAGGCAGTCAGTAAGCGGCATCCCAGCCAGACCAATACTGCTGACGACTCTGAAAAATGTGCCTGTGATTCACACTGGGACACCACATCTCATAACACACCGTGTGTGCGAGAGGCTGTAATTACGAAATGTTTGCATTCAGCAACGTGGGTGCCGAAATACAGATGTTCCTCGTTGACGCTAATTGGACCTGACGTGGCTTTGGCCTGCTTTGTAACAGTTGCCGGAACACGCAATACGCTTCAGCGTGGTCCTCTGAAGGCCTCTGTTTCATATCGCCTTTACCAGGGGGCCGGGGGCCAGCGGAGGATTGACATTAGCGCTGGCCCTCGTCTGTCCCAGAGCTTGATGGAAAATGCCTTTTGGCCTGCTGCAAGGGGCACCCTTCTCAGACCCACCACGCACGTTCATTCAGCCATTCCCCTTTCTGTTTAAAAGGGAAGGGTCTTCCCTCATATCCCCTCCTCCCCCAAGTGAGGACTAGTGAAGGTGCCATTTGTTTTCATGCTACTTCTTAATGTGTCCAAGATGTGCCATCTCTCAAAAAACCATCAATGAAGAAAGTCCTTCTCGGATGCTCTGGGCTCCCTACCTACTGCCCTACCTCCGGGTTTGCTTGGAGTCCTCAAATGTATAGGGGCCTGCCACTAGAACCCTTGACTGACACACTCTTACCATACCTACTGTGTGTAAACTCTGCCGTGGGTAGAAAAGGAAGAAAAACACATGCAAGCTTGCTGCGGCTTGGTCCATCAGAGCTGGATTGCTGTTATTATAAAAAGAAGGGATGGAGGCGTTGGTTGAACATCTTGTTTGCCCCTAGTCATGTTCAGACAGCACCTCTGACGGAGGTAGAGAGGACAGCAGTTAAAGAGGATGGTTCTGGAATCCCACTGCCTGCAGTCACCCAGCTTAACCATTAGGCGATGGGACCCTCAGTTTTCTCATCTGTAAAAGGAGCTTTCGTTGTGTACAGTTGCAAAGATGTTGGGGAGGATGTAAGCCCTCCCTGTAGTGCTTGCCATATAGAAAGTGTTGCTCAACAAGCTGTCCTCAACTTTAAAACTTTATCCCTCCCAAATATTGTGAAATACCTTTAGAAGTGTCGATCTTTCTACCTCTTTGTAAGTCTGTCTGTCGGTCTATCTTATGTGTCTATCTGCCTATCGTTTGTTGAGCCTTAAGGAAAGATTTGGCTATTCTGGTAAAAGAAATCATCACCCATGTAGTTATTTAAAATCTAATAGACCATCAGATTAAAACAAGATTCTATTCAAGGTAGCATGAAAACATAGTTTTACAAAGCAAATAAACAGACTTTAATGGCATAAAAGAAAGACACGAAAGTTTCAGTGAGTGCAGCAATCCAATGAACCAGGCTACAAAGAAAGGTGAGGTCCAGCCTACCTGGATCTGGAGATTTCTTTTCCAAGACCAGCCATCCATCTGTTGAATCCCCCTCCCCCTCCCATATTCCTGCCTTCCTTACAGTTTTGCCCTTTGACCCTTCTGTTTCACTTATCTACTGTTGGGTAACATACTACCCCAAATATAATAATATGTGACAGCAAGGGTCATTTATGTGCTCATAATCTGCATTTGGGGTAGTGCTCTGTGGGTTCTGCTCTTTTTTGCTCCTCCTGATGTCAAGGTTGGGGGGCAGGGTATAGGGGCAACACGAAGACCACAGTGACTTGGAGATTGGGGGCTAGGATCATCTGAAGACTTCATTAGCCACTCCTATGTCTGGTTGGTTGGTGCTGGCTTGTGTGGCCACCTAAGTTCCTTGCATGAAGGCAGCTGGTTTCCAAGACAAAGCATTACAAGAGAACAAGGCAGACATGCACCGCATTTTTATACCTAGCCTTGAAAGCCACGTCATTCAGATCCCATATTTTGAGAGAGTCACAAAAGCCTACGTAGGTTCAAGGGGGAGGGGATGTAGACTCTACCCTTCATTGTCAAGTGTGACAATGGTTCATTGGAAGAAGAGGCTGTGTGATGGGTTCTTTTGAAAATAGTTAGTTTCATCTTCTGACTTTGGGAGGACTCTCTTTTTTCTTTTTAATCCCAAAGTTTTATATCTGATGCTGCATGTATTTCCAGGACATTCTTATTTTGCTTTCTTTTTAATTGGCATTTACTGGAAATTCTTGCTGTTGAGGAGCTCACAGTCTAGTGGGAGAAGCAGATGAATAAATAGACAACAAAAATACTTGATGACATGTGCTTTTTGGGGGGAAATCAAAGGAGACTCCAAGCCCAGTTGGTGAGTGGGAAAGTGGGAAAGTGTCCAGACAGAGTCACTGAGCTGAGTGTTTGGGCATAAAGACAGGGGATCGATGATGGTTAACTTTATGTGTCCACTTGAGTATGTCACAGTCAAACACCAACTGGTCAAACACCAATTTAGATGTTGCTGTGAAGGTATTTTTTAGATGAGATTAGCATTTAAATCAGTAAATATTGAGTGAATCAATCTCATTTTATTCTCACCTCCTGCCCATTTTACCTCCCATTCCTACTTTTATGTAAGAAAACCAAGCTCCAGAAGTAGCTGCCATCAGAAAATCCAAGAGATTTGCCCACCTTTCCCCTAAATAATCAATATGATAATTCAAATCATAGCTTCAATCTCCAGTCTTTTTTAATTTGTTTGGGCAGAGTCTTAATGACAAACATTCCTTTTCCTTAATGAGCAAAAATTTTTTTTCAGCCTTTGTCTTTGGCTAAGCCACATGGCATTCCCTGTCCATAAGCAATGGGGTAATTGAAGCTTCTGTGCCTAAGCTTCCGTGAAAAGGCAGAAGGACTTTTCTACTGGATGATCTAGGAAATCGATTCAATTCTCCATTTTGTTTGACCTGCACAGATAAAGCCTAAGACTATTTCTAGCTCCACAGAGGTAGAGTGGAGGAGAAAGGAAATTTTCTGGTAATTTCAGCAATGACGGTTGCATCTGTTAATGTACATATTTGACAAATACCTATTAAGTATCTAAATGCATGCCAAACACTGAGCCAGATGCTAAAGTTGCAACAATAGGGAAGACCCAACCCCTGCTTTCTAGATGTTCAGAATTAACTGGGGACAATAACCAAGGAGAATGGTTATCTGTTCACAACACCTGCTGTGTTTGCCTCCTGGATGCACAGGGGACTGTAGTTCTCATTCTCTCTTCCAGCTGGGTAAGGCCACATGAACAAGTTCTGCCCATGGAATGTGAATGGAAGAGATTTGTGCCACTTCAAAGCCTTCTCCATAACATCTCCTACATGCTGCTCTACCACAACTCTTTCTCTGTCTGCTGACTGGCTGTCTCTAACCTGGAAGCCAACGGTTGTAGAAGGCAGGGCTTCTCTCTGCTGGGTCCTTGCATGAGTGACTGCATGGAGCAACTCGCCCTTTCAGCCCTGGCTGTCAACTGGAATGAATAGGAATGAGAAATAAGTTTCTATTGTGTTAAACCACTGAGAATGGGCTATCCCTGTTACGCAGTGAGCACTACCTCAGTTAATAGTCTAGACAGATTGTAGTGCAATTAGGAAAGTGCTATAATGCAAGTATACACAAGATTTTGTAGAATATGGAGGAGTGGAATTACTTCCCCTTGAGACAAGAAGATTTTAACAATTTCTCATCGAATTAGAGGAGTTGCCATGTCTTAAGGGAGGAGGTATGTCAGAGAACACTCCCCAGGAGGGGGGGAAAGAAAAGATGGCTTTTGAAGTGTGCCTTGAAGAGGGAATGGGATTGTTCCAGAGAGTGAGGGAGGGAAAAGCATTGTAAGCAGAGGGAACAGCTTATACACAGACTTTGGGTCTGAAAGCACAGGACAAATTCAGGAAGTGGCAAGTGATCTTGTAGGACTGTAGTTAAATCAGCCCAGGTGAGATGGAGAAAGAGGATATTAGGAAAACAGGTTGACACTGGAGGCAGGGTCCTGAATGGCATGACAGGATCTACCTGAAGACAAGGACAAGGCAATGAAAAGTTACAAGAAAAAGCCAGTGGGGGAGGTGGAGTTAATGAGATTGGCCCTCTGTCTGAGTCAAGTAACATGGGTATCAGGGTAGCTTGGATTGAAGTGAGAAGAAACTGGAGACCAAGAGCTCATATCTCTGAGACGCATTTAAAGAAATTGAATTATCTTAATTCAATGCTTTACTTTTTTCCATGCCTACATGCCCACAAGACAGAAGAAGATTTTACAGTTCAGTTACATAGAGGAGAGGGTGGGAGGGTCCATTCGATATTTTAAACCAACAACAAAAAATTGTTTGGCTTGAAGTTAGCAAGATGTTTTGATTTGTGGGAGGTTAAGCTTAACCCTCATTGGGTCAATATTTTATTGACTCTTTGGAAAAGCATGATTTCATATTTTTGAGGAAAAATAAGCCTTGCGACTTCTACATGAAATTGGAGGATTTGTTGGCCATTCAAAAAGTTCTTGCTAACTTGAGTTTCTACACTTTCATGCGAAGGAATCAAAAACATTTAAATCAAATTTCCTTCCAAGGGGACATCAACTTTAAAATGATGGGGAAAGTGGATTGGCAAAATGTGTTAAGGGGCTCAGTGAACTAAAATTATTTGGGGGGAAAATAGATATTTTTAAAGGTTCTTAAAGAAAGCAAAACATAGGAGAATTCACCTAAGTCCCGATCAAAATGCCAAGAAATCCAACCCAGAGACCACCATCCCTCCTTGAATTTCAAGATCATTTGAATCCCCAAGTTAAGTCTAATGCTTTTGTCCAGTTGGAATTGATTTTTCTCACCTATTCTCCACCATGGTGAGGATTAGCAGCCAAGCAGAAATTCCATTGTTTTGAGACTCTCTCTGTGGTAGGTAGCCTCCAAGATGGCCCCTGATGATCCCCACTCCTGGTGTTCCCGCCCCATGCAGCTCCACCTCCCCTCATACCAGGGTTGGTCTGTGTGACCAACCTCAGATGGTGAGGGCCTGAGGTGAGGTCCGAAAGGCTATGGCTTCCAATTTGGGGACTGGCATTCTGTCTCTGAAGCTACCTTCTCTGGGGGAAGCAAGGGACCGTGTTGTAAGCACATCTTTGGAGAGGCCCATGTGACAAGGAATCTAACAGCCAGTGAGGAGCCCCCACTGAAGGACATAACTGTCTGCAATAAACTGTGTGCATGAGCTTGTGTGACCAGTCTTCAAATGGCCATGGCTCCAGCTGATGGCTTCACGCAACCCATGACAGAATCTGAGCCAGAACTGCCCAGCTAAGGCACTCCTGGATTCCTGAGCCTCAGACACTGAAAGATAGTAATTATTTTTAAGTTGCTAAATTTTGAAGTAATTTGAAGTAATCTGTGATACACTAATAGCTGACAGATAGACCCATCTGCTGTGAGAGCTGTTTTGGTTTTGTCGTCGTCATCGTCGTCATTGTTGTTGTTTTAAACATTAGCACAGTCTGATTTCTCGTAGAGCTATTCTAGTTTTCCTTCAGACTCAGCCCTCCTTTCCTTGTGTAAACCTATTATATGTGGGACTGCCTACCAGTGAGTCATTTTAAAATTACATATATTCCAAGTCTGTTCTAGGCATAAAGCATGGCCTTTGTTTTACTAACTTTTCAATGGAAAGATTCTCTCAAAAACTTTTCTTTTTATTTTCTCTCTTTTTCTTTTTTTCAAGATTTTATTTGTTTGTTTATCAGAGAGAGAGGAGCAAGTATGATTAGGGGGAGTAGCAGAGGGAGAGGGAGAAGCAGGCTCCTGGCTGAGAAAGGAGCCCAACGCGGGACTTGATCCCAGAAACCTGGGATCGTGACCTGAGCTGAAGGCAGGTGCTTAACAGACTGAGCCACCCAGGCACCCCTCTTTCTATTTTCTAATATGTGTCTTTGAGGCTGTAATTCCCCTCCAAATTCCACTTTAATTATAGTCCACATATTTCCACAATAATATCTTCATTATCCATTATAGGTAGTTAGTAATGTTCATTATACTTTCTCCTTCAACAAATTATTTGCAAGTGTCTGTTGTTGATGTTTCTAAATGCGTGTTGTTGACATGTATCTTTTTGCTCTTGGCTCTGGGTTTTATTGCATTGTGGTTAGAGGGTTATCCCTATGACATTGACTCTTTAGTATTTGTTGAGGTACTTTGGGCATAATTGCTCAATATTTGCAAATATTCCATGTGAGCATGAAATACAGACAAGCTCTGTTTGTTGGCTGCAAAATTCTAGGTACCTTCATCTGATGAGTGTTGTGTGTGTCTGTTTTGGCCCAGCCTTCTATAGAGCTCTTCTTTCTTTCCTGATCTTTCTACTTCTGAGAAGTATATTAAAATCTCCATGATGATTATGAACCTGTCAATTCCTAACTGAATTTCTAAAGATTTTTTCCTCATTGAGCAACTACATTTTCATTCACTCAAATTACGTCTCATTAAAAGGACACAGAACTAAGCATTATATTAAATAGAAGTCTAGACAAGATGGAGATTCATTATAAGAATAAAAAAAAAAAAACCTCACTCCCCATATCATCTGGAACGAGTATATGTCATTCCAATGTCCTCATTCTCCTCATCCATAGAAATAAATTCTTTCACTGCTTCTCACTTGAGCCCCAACTTCATAGAAATAAATACTAATTTGTCTCGAATTGAGTAATCATTGATACACGGCACAATGACCTGAAGGCCTAGAAAGATAATGAATCATCCCCGTATTATTCATTGTGACTTTGGCACGCAAAAACACAAGAGAATTCAGTTAATGAAAACCCCATTCCCATTTCCTGCAGCCATATCATACGCCGCTGAAGAACTAATCTCTAACAAAAATAGTAGTAGGTCCTGGATACTGGCCACTTCCTTTCAGCAGGATTCTACACAGCACATTCTAGTTTAATAAGGAATAAGATTTGGCATCGTCATTTAATGCTTCCTTAAAGAAAATCTGATTATTACTTTTATTATGGTGATGATTTTGCTATTATCACTTTTACTATTGTATGGGAATAATAATGATTAACTCTTAGGATTTTACTCTCTGAACATATTTTTATTGCTAAAATGGTTTTTATTGCTAAAATGATTTTTATTTCTAGGTGAGTCAAACTCCTCCTGTCCTTTCTCTGTCTTCACAACTACAACATAAGCTCCACGAAGCAGGGCCCTAATTTGCTTTCCCTAGAGCGATGTGTGTTAAAGATGCTGAACACATAGGTGTCCATCAGAGATTGGAATCAGCGAAGGTCTGAACGTCTAGCTTACCTAGACCCCTGGGGTCCAATTTTAAAGCCTGTGTCCATAGCACTTCATTTGCCTTAATAGCTTTCACTAAAGGGTAGGGCCCCAGCATTTATTTTCCGACGTCCCATGCCTCACCTTGGAGTCCCTGAGAGTCAGCTCAGGGGCCGGCAGGTCGAGGACAAGAGAAAACAGAAAAGGTTGTTTCAAGTACGGAAAGTGAAGCCCTAATTATCTTGAAGTGAGTCGTCAAACAGAGAGCCAATGGTGATTATCCCCAAATAAGAGGCCTCCTCTCCAGGCCTTTAATTTGCAGGGCCCATAACATAATCTGGTTTCTTCAGGGTCCTTGAAAAGAGCCTTTGTTCACCTGGTGACATAACCCCAAGGGAAGGGCACAAAGGAATGAGCTAAACCATTGCGACTCAAAGAGCCAAAGCAGGGAGGCAAACTGGACAGCCTCTGGAATTAACCACAGGCGTCATTCTCCCTGGAGCACGAGCATCCTCAGAGCCTGCCCGTCGGCCCCAAGAATGGCCTCCTCTTCCCGGGAGCCCACGGAGGGGCTGCCTTGCTCATCCAATATACGTACCCTGCACCTGGCCTGCTGCTGCTTGCCGCAGGCTGGCTCAGTATGACCAAGTGGGAAAGCAGACATAAGGATGAATTTTAAAAAGTATTTCCACCTTTTCAGTTGGTAGGAATTTCTTGAGCATATAAAGTAATTGTAAGGAGGGGCACCTTGCCGGCTCAGTCGATGGAGCATGCAACTCTTCATGTCAGTGTTGTGAGTTCGAGCCCCACGTTGGGTGTAGAGCTTCTTTAAAAAATAATAAATAGGGACACCTGGGTGGCTCAGTGGTTTAAGCCTCTGCCTTCGGCTCAGGTCTTGATCTCAGGGTCCTAGGATCGAGCCCCGCATCGGGTTCTCTGCTCAGTAGGGAGTCTGCTTCCCTTCCTCTCGCTCTGCCTGCCTCTCTGCCTACTTGTGATCTCTCTCTCTCTGTCAAATAAATAAATAAATAAACAGACAAAATCTTTAAAAAATAATAAAATAAAACATTTTTAAAAATAAAATAATAATAATAAATAATAAATAAAATAAAGTCATTGTCAGGAGCCTGGATTCCAGACTTAGACGCAACTATGCTCCTTCAGTCCTGTCTCTGCTGGTTTGCAACCTTGGAAAAGTAACTTACCTTTCTGCACCTCCTTTTCTCAATTTTAATACAGGGAGAACATTAGAACCGATGTCATGGTGGTGGTGTGAGGATTTAAGGGTTGGTTTTTGTAAGCCTCTTAGCATAGTGCCTGGTAGGTGGTCCTAACTGATGGGTGCCAGGCTGTGTAATGGTCTCTGTCCAGATACTCCAGTTCAATAGTTCCTCTTAGGGGCCCTTATGGAAGGGAAGTCAAGGAAGCGAAGCTCCCAACTCCTCCTGCAGGACTTTCTTGGGATCTGGGAACCCCATGAATGGACTCATGCTTGAAGGGTTTCTGGGCTCCCACCAAAGGCCAAGAAATAGCCACTATAGAGGGTTAGTCGAAGGATGGAAAAATTTTCTGGACAGAGACAAAGGATCAGGATGAAGAACAAGGGCTTTGAAGACAGGAGGATATGGCTTCTAATCCCAGCTTTGCACTTTGCCGGCTGTGCCACCTGGGGGAAGATACTGTGCCTCTCTGAGCCTCAAATTTCTCATCTAGAGAATACAGCTATGATAATATTTATCTCTTAGTTTGGTAAGATTTGAACAAACTAACGGTTGCAAAAAGCCCAAGATAATCTCTGGCATAGAATAAGTGGTCAATTAATGGGGGTTTCTTACCCTAAGACACAAAGGGTTAAAAACCTAAATGCAAATCAGGCCTTGTTTAACAAGAAGTGGGAGTATATCAGTTTCTTAGTGAATAAGAAGATAGTATTTTACTTATCCTTTGTGTCCCTGGTGCCCTAGCACATCGCACAGGCCCTTCTCACCCAGTCAACAGTTGACTCTCCCAGTAACTCGGGCCTGTCCATCTCCTCTACGAGCCTCAGTTTCCCATCTTGCAGCAAGACGGTCGGTGATCTCTATCAGGACTTCTGAGTGACTTTGATGGAACGATTTGACAGATCTGTAGGTGGGAGGAGTACACATAAGCATGGTGTGACTATTACAAAATCCAACAATGGAGTCCCCTCTTACAGCTCGGAACTACAAAACAGAAAATGGTTCATGGTCTTCTGAAATGCAGATCTTAATGCTGATAACAACCAGATTCTAAATGGAGGCCTTCTAGCCCAAATTCTTTATGGAGTGCTTTAGGGGAAATGAACGTGTAAACCCGAACAGGGAGTGAGGTGGGCATGTGAGGGTCTGTTAGAATTTTGCAAAAATGCTAGTCAGACCACCGGTGTCTAAGCTGCCAAGTCAAGTCACAACAGCTTTGACCCTCCCTTTCCAGCTCTGCTCCCTCAGCTCCCTAACTACAGCTGTAACATGATAATTCTGTGCCAGCGGCCACCAAACTTCCTGGAAAACGTGCCAACAGAAATTCTTTCCCAAAGACAGATGGCGATGGTCTTTCTCTTGTACTTTGTGGTACACACACAGTGCCATGACTTATACATGCTCACAGAGCCTGTGCTCTGTGCCCCCAAGTCCCCCCAGGGAACCCCTGGACTGGTCCATAGGATTCACGAAGCACTTACTGAATGCTTGGCCCTACTGGGTGTTATTGGTGATACGCAAAGGTGGGGAAGTAAGCCTAAATTCTAGGAAGTGTTACACTATGGCACAAACAGATGAGGAATGTTGGTAAAAAATGTGGATTCCATTTGGCTCCCATCTTGGTCAGCTCAAGCTGCTATAACAAAATACCACAGACCGCGCAGTTTAAACTTATTTCTCACAGTTCTGGAGGCTGGAAGTCCAAGATCAAGGTGCCAGCCGGTCAGGTTCCTGGGGCAGGCCCTCCTCCTGTCTTACAGATGTCCATCTTCTTATTGTGTCCTTACTCTGTACAGAGAGAGAGAGAGAGAGACAAAGTGAAAAAGAGAGAGAGAGAGAACAAGGACTTTTGTCTCTTCTTGAATGGGTACTCACCTCATCATGAGGACCCCACCCTCATGACCTAATGACTTCCCAAAGGTCCTATCTCCAACACCATCACATTGGGAATTAGGGCTTCTCCATATGAAATAGGGGGGATGCAATTCAATCCGTAGTAACTCCTAATTAAACCCCTTCCCACATTCTCTCCTCTTTTAGTACATTTTCCTGCTACAGCCAAAGCAAGATTTCCCACTCACTCTCTGGATTAAAACTGTCCAGTGACCCTATTGCCTTTAGAATCTAAGGATGCAAGCTCCTCAGCCTGGCCCGTAAGCCCCTATGTGGTCTGTCCCACCCCTACCTCCACCTTGGCTCCTCAGTCTCCTCTCTGGACAGCTGGTTCCCATGCTAACAGTCCAGACCTTCTTTAAGTTCCCAGCCTGTCCTGTCTGCTGCCTGCTAACGTTACCATCCTCCCCATCCTACCTCTCATCACATGTTACCATGGTTACCTCTGTAATTGCCTACCTTCTTGACAAGACAAGAAGCTCCTTAAGGCCAAGAGACTGGTTTCATTCGTTGCCAGGACCTCAGCACCGAGGAAAGTGCCAAGTTCGTGATAGGGGCCCAGCCATGATTGCAGGAATGAATAAGGAATGTGATCCCCAGCAGGCTGCTTAATGTCCCTCTGGGATTTAGATTCCTCCTCTGTAACACCAGGGCTGCTGTGAGGACAAAACGAGAAGACGGGTTGAATCTACCAGCCCCACCCCTGACATAAGGTGAGTGCTCAGCACATCTGCGGTCCTCTTCCCTTTTCCTTTCCCCCTAAAGTTCTCACTAGAAAGCCCAGACTCACCGACGTGACATGAATGTAAGACAGGATAAAGCCAAGCGGAAGACTGTGCAGTCTTGATATTAAGAGATTTAGGGAAGATTTTCTGAAATTGGTTGGTCCTGGGGTGGGGATGCAAAATCGCTAGGGTGCCTAATGGGTTACTCCCCCACATTTCTCACGTTTAAAAGATCTTTATTCTTCACTGTGGCAAAATAAGCATAACATGAAATTTGCTATTTTAACTATTTGTAAGTGTCACGTAGCACTGAGTTCATTCTCACTGTCATGCACCCATGACCTCTGTCTGTCTCTAGAACCTTTTCAGCTGCAACGGAAGCTCTGGCCCCATCAAATACTATCTCCCCACCCCAATCCCCTCAGTCCCAGTAACCACCACTCTACTGTCTGTCAGGATGAACGGGACCACTGTAGGTACTCATTATCAGTGGACTCATACACGATTTCTTTTGTGTTTAGTTTTATTTCACTCAGCACAATGTCCTCAAGGTTCATCCATGGGATAGCAGGTAGCAGAATGCCCTAGTTTTGACCACTGAGTATATGTGTATAGACCACATTTTATTTCTCCACTAATCCATCAGTGGACACGTGGGTAGCTTCCAAATAATGTTGTTATGATCATGGGTGTACCTGTGCTTGTTCAAGGACACACTTTCTATTCTTTTGGGTATGTACCCCAAAGCAGAATTGCTGGGTCATAGGGCAGGTCTCTGTTTAATTTTTTTGAGGAACCGCATCGCTTTCCATTCCCACCAGCAAAGGCACTGGGGTTCCGATTTCTATACCAGTTCTCCAGCATCTGTTATTCCTGTTTTTATTTTTCTTTTGTAGTAGCCGCCCTAATGGCATTTCCCAGATTTTCAAGCAGCACTTTAGCAGTCCTCAAAACCCCTCTCCCTACATCCGCCCTGTGAAAATTCATTTAAGACGTCCAACACACAGGCACTCTTGTAACTGTGGGCCTCGTGGAGTGAGCAAAATTAATTCCCTCCACTGACATGCTAACTGGGAGAGAAGAAATAGGCAAATCTAAGCAAATGACAAGTAACATGTCAGACGGTGACACGTTCTGTGAAGCACGATAAAGCCGGGGTGACGGGATAGCGTGATCATGGGCTGCAGGAGGAGGGAGTGGGTAGGATTTCAGATTTGTTTGTCATGAAAGCCTGACTCTCTGAGAGACTGGTTTTTAACTCCTCTTGAGAATTAAGGAAAACGATGTTCAGGGAGGGTACGTGACTTGGCAAGTTTGGGCAGCTAAGGTGGGAATTCAGCCTCAGAGGTGCCTTCCAGACAACTCCATAAGCCGCACACTTCTGACTTGTGTAACTATTGCTATGTGTGTTGTCCTTCAATACCAAGTTTTAAAAACTACTGTATGCTTTACCTCAGAATTTGTCATTTTTAAAGGACACAACACACTGTCTGTCTTCTGTTACTCTGGGAGAGCTGAGGAAGTGAAGTGTTGGGTTCAAAAGATGGAAAGATCTGAACCAAAATGGCTTGGAACCACTGGAGGACTAGAAGGGGGCCATGGGGGCTGCCGCCATGAGCTTAGCTGTTGCGTTGGACTGCCTGCTGGGCTGGAGCCAGGGCCCAGCTCTGCGCCATTTTGCTCTGCTCTGTAGCTGCTGAGGCCAAACTTTTTCCCTCAGGCCACTCAGGAGACAGCAAATGGTGAAGGGGTTTTCTCTTCTCTCCGGTCCCACTCCTAGCTGGCATGCCTGCCTCAATATCACCGGGCCAACCCAACCCAGGGGAGACGTGGTTTCCTGAAGAGATGAATCATTGTAAGAGCTGCAAGGTTACAAATGGGGTCAGGCAGTCACTCAGAAGTTGCAATAAAGTTTGGAATCTGAAATAAAGGCCTCCTCGTGCTCAGGAAATCGAACGGCTGCCCACAAAGGTGTCTGCAGACAAACTCTCTGCGGGTCACCAGCCTGTGCTTGCGATGACCAAATGACTCATTCTCTAAAGAACACTTCAGGCTGCTGCTAATGATTTCCCCGCAGGTCCCTGAGGTTCAAGTCACACTGGAAGACTGACACCGCGACAGAGGCAAGCTTTTAGATAAGATCTCAGGGTTAGGGTTGGTGGGGACAAAATATTTAGGAGTGTTTCCTCATCGTAGAGCCAACCGAAGGGTCAGACTCCATTCATTCGTTCACTTATTTGTTCATTCACTCATGAAAGTTTTCTTCAGCCCCAACTAGGTAACAGAATACAATGTACGATGATATAGTGTTGTGAAAGACATTGTCCCCGCTCTCAGGGGCTCACGCCTTCCAGATGGGGAGGTCAACCTGTTCACAGGCCCCTATCACAGTGGGACCAGTGTTCCAAAGGACGAATCACTTTGGGGCTGGGGACATATATACCTGGACCCATGAACAGGGGTTCAGATATATGTGGGGGTACAAGGGAAATGTCCCAGTAGAGTAAGGTCTGGGGTAAATTTGAGAACATCCTGTGCAAAGACCCTGAGACATGAGATCCTGGTGCATTTGGTAAAAAGGATGGAGGAAGGCAGAGAAGAGAACAGGGCCCAGGACATGGAAAGCAATGGTGTCAAGCTGAAGATGAGAAAGGAAAGCATTCTGAGTATAGAAATGACATGATGAGACTTGTGTTTTAGGGTGATCGGAACGCAGGGTGATGGAGGAGGACAGATTAGAGGCTGGGACACCAGGGAGAAGGCAGGCTGGTTCACAAGAGGGAACAGGGGCTTGAATGGTGGGAATAGAAATGAAGCAAAGTAATAATAGATCCCAAGAGCTACAGTTGATGTCCTTTGACAATGACTGAGAGGGGTCCAGGAGACCTGGAGAGTTGGCAATGCCACCATTGAAGCCAAGAGCTGGAAGATATTGGGAGAAAGTCAAATAATAATTCCTACCTCATAAGAGGGTCATGGAGGTTATGAACTGTGAATGGTGTAGATCCAGTTCTCCAGAAGCAAAGGCTGAGTGAGGAGTGTTGGAGCACAGGATGGTTACTGAGGACAAGGCCAGTGGAAAGACAAGGAGCAGCCGTCCAGGGCACCGGGAACAGGCACCTGGCAGTGCAGGTCCAACAGAACCTCAGTCAACAGATCAGGGAGTTTGAGATGAGGTTGGCCATTACAGTGTCCCCCACATCTTTACACACCTGCCTGGCTCTGTCCCCATTTGCAAGCAGAGGGAAGGGGGTGGCCTCGGGTGACGATGCTCTCTGTAGCTGAGGCAGACACTGTAGGAGCTGACAGCAGGAGACAGTCTGTGGATCAGATCCCCACACCTGGGCAATAGGTCCTGCCTTGAAGGGAGACCTGGGGGGCACCACCTTATTTCGGCTATCTGAGGGGAGCCCCTGGTATAGGACAGGTAGTTAAGGTCAGTGACTCTTTACCTATACCTGATTGTTTCTTGGAATATTATCAATGCAATCATCAGGTCACTACCTCAAAGACCATTTTGAACCTAAAGGATTATTAATACTATTGTTTCTTTGTTCCCTATTGAGTTTTTGCAGAAGAACGTCTTCGTGATCCCCACTCTCACATCCAAGAACCGATGCCCTCCTCCCTGCCGATGTGGATCCGTGGCCCGGCGAATGTGGTGGAGAGGCGGTGGTCCACCCTCTCCTGGTGTCCTTTGGGCTCTGATGGTTTCAGCAGGCAAACACTTCTTGGTAACAGACAACCTGGAATATACCACGGCAGAGGGCCATGTGGATTATTCCCTCCTTCACCCTAGTCTACATCACCACCACCACTGGGCACCCACCATGCCCCTAATCCAGCAATACTCAACCCCACATGAACCGGTGCCCCCAAGTCAAAAGCACACCATGCTGGGTTCATACTGCAAACACACTCACCCAACAGATACCCCCCAAACAAGCCCTGTTTGGGGTTTATCAAAAATACCAACATCCCTTTTCAAACGCTTTGGGTTTGAGAAAACCCCAAGCGAATGCCAAACTGTTGGCATTATATGGTTCATGCGTAATTTAAGGGAAATCCAATCCATGTGCCACTGGTTTGTTTGCCATTAGATTGTCATGGTGTTGCTACTGGAGAAGCACTTCCCATCTCCAGTGCTTTGTCTGATGCAGGAGCTCTCTGGACAACACAGATTAGCAGTTCCTAACTTTCAAGGGGTGGGGGAACTGGGAATCATCTTTTTGGAAAAAGTGCATGCATGCAAAACTCTGGATCTAATTTCGCAAAGTTTACAGGTCTTCTTGAGGCCAGTGAAGATCACAGATTCTGGAAGCCAGAGTTTGGAGAACAACAATTGTCTTAAAAAATCAAGAGGGACATGATAGAAAAACCCAGATTTGAAATTTCCCCCGCTGCCAATTAGATATGCTACTCTAATCATAAGAGCCCTCCAGGGTCTCTGAGACTCAGTTTCCCCACTTCCAAAGTATGGCTAATAATACCCTACATAGCTATTTCAAGGATTAAAAGCAATAATAACCACAAAATGGTGTGCGATAATCAGGCAGGAGTGGGAGCTTCCAGTTCATATCACAACATTTAGGAGTTTTCAGCTGCTAAATGTTGAATTCGTCTGCATCAGACAAAGCTCTGGGGACGTCACCTGACCAACTTCAATGCACCTGAGCCCTCTTGCAGACTTCTCCATCACAATTTAGGACATCAGTTTCCTGAGTCATTGCTGAAAACGCCTGATCTCATTGATTGTGTATATTTAAAGGACTATAATTTGGATTTTCTTACTTAAAATAATTTTATAAAGAGATACCTGTTCATTTAGAAAAAAATCATAGAATGCAAACTACCCGCAGAAAATGAAAATCTTCCACCAGTCCATCAACCCAAAGAAACTGTACATACTCCGACATGTTTATAATCAGTCATAGAAATACAAATATATCCCCAAGTTTCCACAGCAACCTATGTACACAAATGAGGTCACATCCTCTTACCTACAGCTATCTTTGCCCCCATCTGTTGACGTCTCTGATGCATCTCAGGGAGCCGGGGGAAGTTCCGATAGGCTCACCCCAGGACCCTCCTGTTCTACTCTTCTGTGCCCATGATTCTGTGTCCTATTTAGGAAACATCTCCAGGGCAGTTCACCACTGTCTGTGTCAGTGTCCTCTGAGGAAATGGTGACATCTGGACCAAAAGCCTGTCTTCTGATGCCCCTGAGGGACTGATGCCATCCTGAGTGCCAGGAACCCTCAGTAGACTGGGGCCACAGTGCCGTGTAGAGAAGTGTATGATACTTTATAATAAGAAATGTATGTTTGATCTTTGTTGTTTCTGGCTGAGAGCTCTGAAAACCCTTGGAAATTTATAGGTGGTGAGAGAAATAAAGGTGTTTTGTGTTACGTTAAGGAGATGGCTCTAGGACCCCACCTAAGGGAGAGGACTGGTTGCCAGAGGAATTAGACAGTTGGAACTCTCAGTCCCACCTCCCTGGCATCAGGGGAGGGGAGAGGGGCAAGAGGCTGGATGTATCACCAATGACCAATTTGATCCATCATGCCTAAGTCAGAAGGCCTTCATAAAACCTGAAAGGACAGGTTTGGAGAGTTTCTGGGTTGGTGAACACTTGGGATATGGGAAGAGTGGTGGGTACCCCTTTCATAACAAACTGATCATCTAGCAAGTAAACTCTTTTTCCTGAGTTCTGTGTGCCTCTCAACAGATTAATCCAACCCAAGAAAGTGGGGGTTGTTAGAACCCACCACCTATAGCCCTGTTGTTCAGAAGCCCAGGTGACAACCTGGACTTGTGACCGGCATCTGAAGGTGTGGGGGGTGGGATGGGGGGAGCCTTATAGGACAGAGCCCCTACATTGTGGGATCGGACGCTATCTTCAGGTGGAGTGTCAGAACTGAGTCGAACTCCAGGACACAAAGCTGGTGTCACAGAATTGCTGGCTGTGTGTGAAAAGACCCACACACACATTGGACTTGGTCATCAGAATCCCCGAAGAGAGAAAGGCCCATCTCCTCCATTCACGCACGTGCCAGCTTTTCCTTTGGGCCTACCACTGTTGGTCAGCCCTAGGTCACAGAGTCCTGGCACAGAGCTCCTTCAGCAGTCACAAGAGGCCCTCTTTCGCTCCAGGAACCCCAGGACAGGCCTGGGGATGGGAGAAGGGGCCGGGGCTCAGGGAGAGTGCTGTCCTCCCCTTGGCTCCTCCCCATTTCTTCCCCAAATCTCCTTCTGGTGTCTCTTTTTCTCCACTGAGATAAACTCATGCAATTAGACACTTGCTAATAAATTCATTTAACACAGAGACATGTGCACATCCCAGGGATTCAGCCTCAGCTGGGACACAGGTAAGTTTTATAGATTGGGAATCATAATTTACATGTCCTCTAGCATCATGTGCACCTCTACCTGTTATCAGAGATTCTCCAAAACCAGGATTTTTACATTTGCTGCTTACTATTATTGCATCTAATTCTTTTACTCCCAATTTATTTAAGCAATACCATACTTGGGGGTTTGTGTATGTGTGTGTATGTGTGTGTGTGTATAAACAACATTGCAATAAATGCTTTTGCACATTTATGCAGGTATGGGAGTCCCGATGGTCCCACCACCTTTCTCTGTGACTGCCAAGACAAGCACCCTCCCCAAAGGTCAGCCTTCTCATTCATACATGGATTTTCTCCAAGGTTCCTTTCACATTTCCAACTCTTAAACTAAAAACTAGATGTTTTTCATGCTCTTAGAAGAGAAAGTCTTATCTAAGGAGGAAAGGCATGCCCTCAATGAATTGTCAAGGTTAAGTCTTTATCACAAATTGTCAACTGTTGGCCTCTGGGCTCAATCTGCTCATAGACTTGCTTCAGTTGGCCAGGGCCACCCTTTGAAGTCAAATTTGAATCCTTTAGCCACACCTTCTACAGTTTTCCCAATGGCACCATGGTTTTCATTGTTTTGCTGTTGCATTGTTTGCATATCATAGTGTCTGACTCCCACAGTCCTTTGAGTTGGCTGCCAATTTATATCTCAGCCAATGACTTTAGTCTTACCAATTTAGACTTCCAACTAATTCATCAATAAATCAAACTGATCAAGTGCTTATTGAGCACTTGAGTCTGTACTGACTTCTGTGCTTCCTACTGAGCATGCCGCTGCCAACAGCAGGTCTGGGCTTTTACGGAGTTCACAGACTGGAAGGAAATGGATGACTGACACAGATACGTATGCCTCAACAGGCCAGAAAATACTGGGTGATGATAAGGACTATAATGAAGATACTACACAAGTGTCTTCTCAGAGCTATGCACCCATCACCCCCAAGCAATTTTAGAACATTTCCCTTGTCCCGAAAAAGAAATTTTGCACTTCTCAGCCATCATTCCCTCAATCTCCTCACTGCCTCCTGCCCCTTACAAGCGTTAATCCACTATCCGTATCTATAGATTTTCCTCTTTGGGGTTGCAGAGAAATGGAGTCATACACCATGTGGTTTTGTTGGCTTCTTTGTTGTAGTGTAGTGCATCCAAGGTTGATCCATGTTGTAACATGAAATAGCACATCATTCCTTGTTATGGCTGAATCATATTTAATTGTATAGCTAGACCACATTTTGTTTCTCTATTTGTCTGTTGATTTGAGTTGCTTCTGCTTTTTGCTTATTATAAATAATGCTGCTATAAGCATTGATGTGCAAATTTGTATGTGGACACGTGCTTTCGTTTTCCTTGGGTATCTACCTAGAAGTGGAATTGTTAGATTGTACGGTAACTCTATGTTTAACATGTTTTCCAAAGTAGCTACACCATTTTGCAATCTCACCAGCAGCCTATGGAGTGTTCCAATGTCTGCACATCCCTCGTCAACTCTTGTTACTTTCTATCTTTTGATTTTAGCCAGATGGTAAGTAGAAAGTGTTGGGGTTTTGATTTGCATTTCTCTGATGGCTAATGTTGTCAAGCATCTTTTCATGCGCTTATTGGCCACATGTGCATCTTCTTCATGGAAATGTCTGTTCAGATCGTTGTCCATTTTTAAGTGGGTCACTGGTCTTTTTTTTATTATTGAGTTAGAAGTGTTCTTTGTGGCCTAGATAAAATGTGTTATCAGATGTGTGATTTGGAAAAACTTTCTCCCATTATGTGGGCTTCTTTCTTTCTTTCTTTCTTTCTTTCTTTCTTTCTTTTTTTTTAAAGATTTTATTTATTTATTTGACAGAGAGAGACAGAGAAAGCATGAGCAGGGGAATAGCAGGCAGAGAGAGAGGGAGTGGGAGAGGGAGAAGCAGACTCCCTGCTGAGCAGGGAGCCTGATGTGGGGCTCCATCCCAGGACACTGGGATCATGACCTGAGCTGAAGGCAGACACTTCACTGACTAAGCCACCCAGGCTCCCCTGTCCTTTTTCTTTCTTGATGGCATGTTTTGAAACACAAAAACTTTTAATTCTGACCGTATCTATTTTATCTGTTTTTCTTCTGTTGCCTGTATTTTGGGCCTTATATCTACCTCTTTTTTTTTTCCTTTGCTTTTATGCACATTTTCCCTTTTCTATTTTCACCTCCTACTCATCCTTTGGGAACTCATTCTCAAAATCTCTCCCCTAGGCAACTTTCTCCAGTCTCCACAGCAGAGCCAGGGGCCTTCCCTGTGCTCCCTCCCTTGCCCAGCACTGCCCCTCTTGGATCTATTTGTCTGGCTTTTCCAGGATCCTGGAGCTCCTAGAGGGAAGACCTGTGTTTTCCTTCCCGCTGAGCGCCCCAGGCCCAGGACAGGGTAGCTCTCCATAATGTTGAAAGATAGAAGGGAGAAAAAAGGATGTAAAGAGTGACCTGAGCAGAGTGTGAGGACAAGAAGGACAGGCTGTGCCTGGGGACCAGAAGGGGGTACCTTTGGCTGATGACACATTTAATGTAGAAGGCAAGCCAGGAGTTGTATGTGAGAGGTAAAGCTGAGAGATGGGAGGTGATTATATTGTGAGGGCTTGAATTCCAGGATTAACATCTACAATTTCAGACCCAAAAGGAAGCCATGCAAGCTCGGATCTAGAATGTCGTTTTCTTCTGTGAGGTAAGGGAAAGGGGTAGAAACCGAAATGTTCTCTCTCCCTCCCCCCCCGCAGAATCCCACGTGTTTTAAAATCTCTAGGTGCCCTGTGGATAAAAGAGCTCTCGGGACTTGGAGTTAAGTGACTCCTCCCCCAGATCTGACAAACTTGCTGTGACCTTGTGCAGGTCACTTAATTTCTCCGGGTTTCGGTTTCCTTACTGCTGTACTAATTAGTATGCTTTGGCTCTAAGCTGGCAATTAAAAGAAGGTTATTTTGGAAGGTTGACAGGGGCCAATGGACTCGAGGGGCATCTGGATAGCAGGCATAGAGCATAGAAAGGATTCAGGACTCTTAGTTCCAGAGACTGGAAAGCAGACCCTCGAGGGAGGCCAAGTAACAGAACAATTGGTCCAAGAAGCACTCGGGGGTGGAGAAGAGCCCCGTCCCGTTTCACTTCCTTCATTTCTTTGTTTAAGATTACACTTCCAGGCACGGAGGGTCCACTGGGCTGGCTGGGGAATTGTCCCGGCCCCTTGACCAAAGCAGGATGGGAACCTCAAAAACCTCCATCATCCTTGTATCTAACAAGGAAGATATAATTCCTCAAAAGCTCAAGGTGAAGGTCAAAGAGATCCCACTCCCACACTGAATAAGCATTGTAGCCACAGCAGTGAGTAGTGGGTTGGAGTCATTACCTTCATAGTCCTTTCCACACCTGATGATGATTCCTGGGCCTATAATTCTAAGGCAGAGCGAAGTAAACTTTTTCTAGCTCCCAGAAAGCCAATGTTGGAAGGGATAGTCTCCACTGCTGTAGACCTTGCTGAGTTCAATATCCTCCCCCCGTGAAGAAGCAGGCTGTCAAACAGTACGGTTCTTGTACTGAAGGTGAGAGACCCCATCAATTTTACTGACCCCAGGCCATCCCATGTTAAGCACCAAGTATCAGATACTGCTCTAAGTATTGTTATACTTGCTTTCTCCTTGAATCTCCCCAAGGGACCCCTTTACAATCGGAGCTATACCTATTTTATAGATGAGGAACCTGAGGCTCAAAATGTGAAGAAACTTACTTAAGGTTACAGAATGGGTAGGTTCTGGAACCTAATTTTGAACTGAGACCTGTCCGTTGCCAGATGAGGACTCCTGGGTAAGTTGAAAGCTTTCCATGGCTTCTCATGGAACCAGAAATGCTCAGCTGGTCCACATGGCCTGTTTGATCCCTGCCTTATGTTGTATTACAAGAGCCTCTACTCTCTTCTCCCAAACCTTCATTGGCTTTATCAAAAACATCCTGCTGGCTCACACTGCTTTTGCCTACATCACTTCCTTTGCTGGGAATGTGACTCTCTGGTTCTTTACCTGGTCTCCCTCTAGCATCCTTCAGATCTCAGCCAATGCTTCCCTTCCCTGACTCTCCAACGAGATGGACCATCCAATGATGAGTTCCTATCATCTTCCTTGCCATGTATGGTGATGCCTTTACTGATAAGGTTCTGCACTAATCTGTAAGCTCCGGGAGGACAGATGTCTTGTGATTTTTGCTCTCAAGCATGTTTCTCGTGTACCAAGTACTCAGGACATACTAAACCCTCACAAAACATAGATGGAGTGTAGGAACCATGTTACTATACACGGTCTACTTTGCAAAGCTGGCTGAGCTCTCCAGAAAAGGGAAGGGCAACCAGGAGAAAGTTCTCCACCAAACCCTGCCTCAACATTCAGCCCATGCATGTTGGCATTGTTTCTGTAAAGTAAAGTATCCTTTTCCCCTTTAAATTTGGTTGAAAGGCATCTCCTGCTCTAAGAGCGTGAAAGTCATTGGCCTAGATTCCTAACAGTTACAAATTAGGCACATGTTGACTATGACTTCCCTTTGTTCTGTTCTCTCTTCCTCTCCCCAATCCCACAAATATTTTCAAAATCTACAAACTGTTCATGAAAAACAAATCAAGTGGGTAACTGCAGATTCTCAGCTTCCAAGCCCCCTTTGGCCCCGCCCTGAGGTCCTGCTAACTAATCATTTGCAGGCCCTTTGAAATTAAAGCCCTGGGGAAAAGTCATTAGATCACTTGGGGCATTTTGATCAGGGGCATTTGGCCCTCCATTGTTTGTGACACAGTTCTGGGAATATTCTGGCTTTCTTTGGTATCAATATTCCTCTAAATCATTTGCTTCCCAAATCTGATTAAAATAGCTGAAACAAACCAGCTACTGTTTGCACACCCGGTGCCTGTGATTTGCCAAAAATGCCTCTATATTTAATAATCTTACAGAAGGGTGAACAATGGAATCAGAGCACTGTTGAAACAAATTGAGCTTTCATGACACCAAGATGCGCCCCCCAGTTCCGACTAATAGGCTAGGGTGTTGGACAGACGCAAGCTTCTCGAGAGAAACTACTTCAAAGAAAACCATCGGTGTCCTTGTAAAACTGAAACCCCATTGAGTCTGTCCTGTAGCCTGCAGCTTCTTTCAAAGATCTGAGCCATTTTGGCTGACAAAGGAGTCTATTTTCACTAATTAACCAAATGTCAGTGATTTCTTAATTGTCCTTACTCACTTTTTAAAAAAAACAAATGTAGAGGAAAGTAGTCAACAAAATCTCTTTGCATCGTATCTGCACAGACTGCAAACACCGGGGTAGAAGTACCACCACCAGTGGCCAGAACCCTGGAGAAATCAGCACGATATTCTCTAAAGAGGTGGGGCTGTTGCAATTACACACAGGGTCCCCCAGTGGTTCTCCTCAAATTGCAATATAACCATGGCCTGTCCTTTCTTTTCATAAAGACCCTTCATTGACCTCATTTCACAGAATGACCTTTTAAAGCTAGAAGGAAACTCTGAGATCACCCTTTCCCAAACATCTCCCTCCCCGCCCACACATTTCGTGGATGCAGAAACCGGGATCCCCAGCCATCCGGTGAGACGATGGAGATGCCCAGTTTATCACTAGAATGGTGTCCTAGGTCCTGCTCTGCCTCGACCTCTCCATGTAATCTTAGTATATCGTTCCCCCTTTTTGAGATCCTTTCCTTATCAGTAAAATGAGTGCAAACCCATCTCCGCTGTAAGGATGAAAACAGGTAACTGCTCAGATATCCCTCCAGAACACACACTGAAAAAAAAAGGTTGATTCCAGAGCCCATGCCTAGGGGAGGAGGAGGGAGAGGAGACCATGGCTGTCTGCGGAATATCTTCAGGATCCAGCAAGTGTCATGGAGGGGTTTTGTTTGTTTGTTTGTTTGGTTGGTTGGTTGTTTTTTGTTTTTTGTTTTTCCCAGCAGGCTTCCTTCTTGTTAATAGCAACAGCCACATTTATTGAAAGCTCACAACGTGCCAAGTCAAGTGTGAGTTGTGAAGCTCTCAGCGTCCTCAGTGGACCCTCATTTTTGAGCCACTCCTCTGGTCCACGGTGCTCACTGGACTGTGGTATGTCACACCAGCCTCCCCACCCCCCCCGACCGCCACCTTCCATCTTTCCAGACCTGGCCCTTCTCCCTACGGTCCTTTCTCTTTTCCCCCAGCTCCCAGCACAAGGGAGAGAAATCTCCGAACCAAGACAGAAGGAGCCTGGGCAACCCCAAGAGACACGGTGGGGGAGTCGCTGAGCTTGGGGGTTGAATTGTGACAGCGGCTGGTGTCACTTACCTGCCTAGCGCTGTCGTGTCTGTGGGTGACTCACACACATGGCCCGAGGCATCGTCACCAGTCTCTTCATCCTCACTGTGCAGACGGCAAAGCTAAAGTGCAGGCAGGTTCGGTGACCTGCACAGGTGCCCACAGCCGGGCCACAACAGGGTTTGGACCCAGACGAGCCCGAGAGCACCCTCTTCAGTGCATTCCAGAGACTCTGGCAGCGGGGAGCTATAGACACTTTATCTATTTCTTTTGGAATATTTCACCCTCCTCCCTCCCCCACCACCTTACTGACTTCTTTCACATTCACTGAATGTCTACTCCATAAAGAGCTGGACTCTGTAATCGTCCGAGATGGACAGCGTGCATCACACATGGTCTTTGCCTTGACAGACTCACTGCCTTGTGGGGGAGGAGGCAGGAGTACGGAGAACCATGGCGTGGTGTGCTAGGGCTTCGACGGGACAAGCAGAGTGCTGTGGGGGCACAGAGAAGGACTCAGTAACTCACGTCTAATGGTTTCAGAGAGCTGGCTCTTAGGGCAGCCCAGCATACACAGGGAGGGAGCACTCTGGAGCCAGGGTCAGGGGACGGGTGCTGGTGCAGGGCCAGAAGTGTCCCTATGCTCCGGGCTCCCCCTGCCATCGGGTCTAGGCAGCCAGGCTGCTTCCCACCCTCTTATCACAGACAGGGACACCAAGCAGTTTATCTCCTGTCTTAGAGAGCCTGCTAAAAACAGACCAACGGGATGTAACAACTTCAGCGGATGGCGTCCCGTCAAGCTTCAGACCACCTCTCCAAGGCAGCTCATCTCCCTTGCCGGAATGTGGCCAGGAACTGGCGGTGTTCAAGTTAACTGCTATCGGGGGACATTTAAAAAAATAAAAGAGTCTTTTCCAAAAACAGGGAGGTATCTCCAAAATCCAAGAGTTCAGTCCTTGAGATCCAAGCCACCTCGAGTAGTTCCTTCTTCTGTTTAGAAGCTGAAGGCCAAGGTCAAGTGTTCTAGAGATTGACTTGTAAGTCCGCAAAATGAGTAGGAGGTATGAGATCACTGTCAGGTGCGGTCACTCAAGGACAGGACTAAAAATGTCTAGTGGCTTCAAGGAGCGCAGTAGTGCCTGATCAGCTCAGAAATGACTCACTTTCTGTAATCATCAGAATCCGTGAATAACAGATCTGAAAGGGAAGTCAGAAAACAATTTCATTCTACTGGAGGTGCATTCATGTTGTTCAGAGCTTTCACATTCTGGAACCTTCTGTGGAGAGCCACATTGTCAGGTTCTTTCTGCCTGAAATCGGTGGGATTTCTGCCTTATGTGGTGGGGTCCTTCCTGGGTGTTCCTGATTTGTTTTGCATTAATGGATATTGAGTGGAAGTAGGAAGAAAGAGCTCTGGAGTCAGGCCATCATAGTTAACCTTCCAGCTCTGACTCTCAGTGTCTTATTGTGCTGTGAAATGGGGCAGGTTACCCTGTGCTTCTTTTTCTTCCTCTATGACATGGAGAAAATAAATTGCCTCATACTATCATTATGAAGATGAAGTAAGATATTGTCTATGAAGTCACCCAGCTGAATGCCTGCATGTAAATGGTAGTTCTTTTCTCTTGTTTGCAGAAGGCAAGTACATGTTACAGGCCTTATGATTAATTATGACTATAATTCTTTTTAAAATCATAGTATTTACATTTACAAGGAAATGTACCCTATTGTATATTATCATCCTGCATGGGTCTCCTGCACACCTACGTGCAGCCCTGTGAAGTTGGCTAGACCAGGTGTGGTCTTCATTTTATGGACCAAGAGACGAAGGTTCTCACAGGGCACTTGACTTGCCTAAGTCAATGGCTTGAGCCATGTCTGCCATTATCATTGTTGATTTCTTTCCCCTTCTTATTTGCAGTGGATCCAGCGGAGATGTGTGGCAGAGAATGCTTCCTCTTGAGCCAGTGCTGGGTGGCTGGCTACTGAGCTCATACACACCATCCCATGACCCTCACTTCTGGACATCTGTGGGCCTAGGTTTTGCCATGGATTTGTTTTTCCTTTGCCGTCTTGGGCGCAGTCCCAATTCTCAGCAAAGTTCTCTCATCTCCCCCATGTGAAGGAAAAGAATCATTCCATCTGTCCCCACAGACAGAAGCCAAGGCCAGCGTGGGCACTTGGCCAGGAATAGAATCAAGTTCTTCCCAGAATGCCCAGCTCCAGTCAACTTTTGGGCAATGGCAGAGTCATCCAGAAGGTGCAGGGTAGGCTCATTTGCTCTTCCCGGCAGACCTCTAGGGCTACAACTGGCAAATGGGATGAGGGTAAATGCACGAAGACTAGTAATTAAACACAACTCAAAATAGAACACGAAGTACTGACTCCTTGGAGAAAGAGGCACTGCACAAATTATTTGTGTTACAAAAACCTTCCTTTTCCTCCTTATGACCTGAGATTCCATTTTCCCTGAGGATTCATGTTTGTTTATGGGGCTTGTGTGGGAGCACGTGGGAGGATGCATTCACGTGCGTGTGTGTACACACGTGCAACCCTGTCACGTTTACGGCAACAGCTGCCCTCTGAACAACTGGGCAGACAGAACAGCAAGACGTGACCCATGGGGAGGAAGACCTGCAGGGCTCTGAATGGTGACCTCAGGCCAACTTGACCCATGTTTTGGGACCCAGATGACCAGAGTACTGCCTCTCCCGCCACTGCAGACCCATATTCACCTCCCCACAGGTGAACCATGGGGGATGGGAGATTTTCTTAAAGGTGAGATGATACCCCAGAGTGTCCACAGATAACCAGCAATAAAGCAAGAAGCATCCCACTGCTGATCTGGGGACACGTAAGAATGGGTTGCTGGAGAAGAGATAGGAGAAGTATCCTTCCCAAGATAGACTAGGGCTGTAGTTTTCAAACTACACAACAAAACTGATAGGGTAGTGAAATCAGTAGGGCAATGAGTATTAGAGGTTCTCATGACCAACTTTAGATTAAAAAAAGAAATGAAAGAAAGAATAAAGCAGAATATATTGAATGATGTAAGAATAACTTTTGTTCTTAAAACGTTTATGTGATGCAAAAATATATTCTGAGAGCCCATAACTAAAACAAGCTATCCCCTGAAAGGGAGGAAGGTAGATATATTGGCAGTATCAGCACAATGAGTTTGGTACTATTTTCATTTTGGAAAGTTACTGCCTATCTAAGTGTTTACATATGTCTTTTTCTAAAAGAAGTCTTTGATTCAACAATGAAGAGTCTACATGTTCTGGAACCTATGGTAGGCTCCAGTTGCTACTAAGCTAAATGAAATGCAGCCCAAGACCTAGCAGAGCTCACTGTTTGCTGAAGAAGACGGACTTGAAAACAGATGTAACAGGGACGACCGTAATCAATGCCCGAGGACTCACAACCTTCCACCTTCCTCTGTGACTGTGGTGGGAAAAGATCCTGGCTTGTTGGTTCGGCATCAAGAAAGGTTGATGATGTGCAGGACATTAAAACTCATTTCAAAAAAAATTTCAAAAAAAACCTGTTTCTTTTTACTTTTTTTTAAGGCTTCCACTGGAAAATTTAAAATGATGTATGTGTCGGTCATTATACTTCTATTGAGCTGTGCTACTACGGGCTATTATCTAACTCTTAAATGAATAAGGTCTATCTACAGATATTGTCAAGGAAGATCAATGAAATGGTTCGATAAAAGGATAAAACGAATCAATAAAAGGATGATCTCAGGGGTACTGGGTGGCTCAGTGGGTTAAGCGTCTGCCAGCAGCTCGGGTCATGATCTCAGGGTCCTGGGATCGAGTACCACATCGGGCTCTCTGCTCAGCGGGGAGCCTGCTTCCCCCTTTCTCTCTGCCTGCCTCTCTGCCTACTTGTGATCTCTATCAAATAAATAAATATATTTTTAAAAAATCTTAAAAAAAAAGAAAGGATGATTTCGGTAGTGACTGAGAAAGCAAGCTACATAGCTAAACATATACCCAATTAAAAAAATAACAACTATGTACACATTACAAAGAGAATGATGAGGGTAAGTATCTGAGAGGGTCCCAGGATTTTGGGACTAGAGGGTGCTCAGATGTCGCAAGTGAGCTGTGGTCAACAGGAAGTTTCTTGCAATGCGTGAGCAATGTCAGGAAAAGCCAGTGGAGTGGTGAACTGCCCTGGGGAGTGTTTGGGGGCTTGGGGAAGGGAGGATGAGGGAATTTGATATTTTACCGTAATTTTTTTCTGTTGATTTTAAGATAATAAGCGAGTATGCATTCTGCAACTTCTTAAATAGGAATTGATTATGGGACAGATGATCATTGCTGATGAGCTGACTGGGCTCTGGAAAATGCATCAGGACTGTGTTGACTGTTGGCCCTTTTCATCTGGCTCCCGAGCATGCCTTCTATAGAACGTTTTTCCGTGGAGACAGCTTCACACCCCATTTGATAAATGCATTGTCGATAGCTCAAGCCAACTGAAATAATGATGGGAGAAACTGGTGTTTCTGCCAAGAACTGAGAACTGGATGATGCTGGTGAGTGTTTCCTGAAGCCAAAGGCAGGTTTCCTATAATTAGAAGCAATTTGCTAGAAAGTTTACCAGGCTCTTCCAAAGCATACAATATCACAAATTGTTAAAGGTTTCTTTATTTTTCCTTTCCTTTTCGTGATACATCACAGATGGAGAGCGTGGAATTCTCCCTTTTCCCGGCCTGGGGCTGTTATTTTAGAGAATCACGTCTTTGCCGAGTCAGTGGAGTGGGAAGAAGAAAACCAAATTTTTGTATCATTGTGGGAAATGGGAGCAAATTCAGAGTCTTATTCTAAACATTTTGACGCTCGAGTCCTTTCCAACTGTCTCCTCTGAGAGACCTCAGCTTTAGCCAAGCAGAATCTAGCAAGTGAAATAAACACCAAGACCAAACTCATCAAATTTCCATTCAGGGTATAAGGAAATAGGAAACTCAGACTGCATTTACACAAAGAGCTGTTCTCATTTCTGGATTCCGGAAGCCAGCCACAAAGGCCAGTGGTGCCAGGATAGGTAGACTAACATCTATCGAACACCTACTGTATTCCCAGCTCTATGCCAGGCACCTTGTCCATTCCGTACAACAGAGCCCTCACCATCGTCCCGCCCCACACTCCCCTCCCAGCCCAACAGCTCTGTTGTAGGGACGATCACTGTTCTCAATGTATAGACAAAACTGAGACCCAGCAGGGCTAAGAGATTTTCCCAAGATCGGAGGCAAAGCTAGGACATGACACAAGTCTGTTTCACTCCTAAGTCAGTCCTCTTTCCACTCTACCCATCTGCCATGCTGTTGGAGCCAGTCTGAAACTGATGGAAGGCTGGCTATCAATTCCAAGACTGACTACATGGGATTTACAGATCCTCCCAACTTGTGGTCTCTAAGAGAGGGAGCTGGAGCAGCCTGGCACCTCCTCCTGGTCTAGGAGCTCTAGCTCTACAGCAGCTGGAACATCTATCTTCCTCCCTGGGAGCCTTTTCGCCCAGCTTTAGCTGCCCACTCTACTCCATGACATAAGCACTTCTGTAGCCAAGTGGTCCTGGAAAGGCCTTCACTCTACATATGTGACTGTTTTCAACCCTGTGTTCTAACCACAGGTATACCATCCTTCAGAACACTGGAAAGGTGACCTTCTGGATCCTGGTGTCCCATCAATCTAGTGGAGAGAGAATGGAGGTCATGCAAAGGGAACATGCAGTGTATATGTAGATTAAGGCTCAAATGAGAAGGGGTTTGACCATGGAAAGTTCTGGATGTGCCACCCAACTATCCTTCCATTACCCGTCTATCCAACCATCTGTCCATCTGTCTACCCATCCAACTATTCAACCAGTGCTATCTCTGAGACAGAACAGGTAATAATCAAGGAAACAGCCCAAAATGAACAGAGATTGTGTTAGGTTGGTGGGAGAATAGGATCTTTATTTTCAATAACAATTTTTTTCAGTGACTTTTAAAAATGTCTCTGAAGCCTTGGAGAAGCTGGGGAAGGCTGATAGAAAGAGTGTAGGCTTAGACAAAGGCTTTATGAGCTTACTTACAGACGAAATCTAAAGAGGTCGAACTCATGGGGACAGAGAGCAGAGCGGCGGCTGTCAGGTTGCTGGAGACGGGGAGCTGCTGGTCACATGGCATGATCATCCATTATGAGAGGAGTGAGTTCCAGGATATGATGTACAGCACGGCGACTACAGCTAATAAGACTGTATTTGATGCTTGAACTTTGCTAAGAGAGTAGATCTTCGGTGTCCTCACTGCCCGCTCCCCCGACAGAAGTGATTAGAGGTGATGGAAAGGCAATGTAGCTGAATTAGAGGTAACATTTCACAATGTATTCATATATCAAAACATCACATTGTACCCCTGAAGTATATGTAATCATCTTTTGTCTATGAGACCTCAGTAAAACTGGGGGGAAAAGAAGGAAAAATTGGGCTTGGGCCAGAGCGAGGTATGAAGTCAACTCTGGCTCCTTTACTGGCCGGGTGAGCCTTGAGCCTCTTTCTCCTTGTTTCCTTGTCTGCCCTATGAGGGAAACAATATTCAATTCCTCAGGAGTGAGGAATGAGTGAGATCTCCAAACCACACAGCACTTAGTGAGGGCTACCCATAGGAGGGTTCGGGAGGCATTTGGTGAATGGATAAAGAAGGAGTTGTCTGCAGGATGGTTTATTGGGGGCCTGTGTTACCCTAAAGTGATGAATTCTAATTGATTCCATAACCAAAGTCCTCCTTTTATTTTTCACGATTGAGTAACAAGTAGATTTCCCACAGGATAGAGGCTTTGCCTTCTAGAAAGCGAGAGGAAGGCAGGGGGTGGTTCTCCAATGGCCTGTTGTAAACCTCTTTATCGAAATGAGCACATTTTCAGTCTGATCTGCCTTTGAAACTCAGCAAGTCCAATTTGTCCCGGGGATGGGAGAGTTTAGCCGGCTGTGTCTTCCTGCCAGAGGCTTAATCCGATTACCAGCTCTCCCACCCTTAGACTGGCTGGAAAGCAGCCTCTCTAGGTACCTGGAGAAGGATGCCTCTCTGGGATTTTGCTGAGCTTCTTGACCAGGAAATACGCATCTTAAGTCTTGGGAGGCTCATGGCAAAACCAAATTAGCAGGTGGTGAAAGAGACAAAAGGGCGAGAGTGCAGTGATGGAAATGTCACACCGGCCTCCAGGTCCTCGGCTGTCCTGGGCTGGCACGGCTTTGGAATCTGCCCACCGGTGTAACCCAGGCCCTTGGAGGAAAGCGGCAGATGGGAGCTCCAGGTCAGACCCAGAGTAGTTTCAGGGAGCAGGCTGCGCTCAGTACTTGTGATTCTGATTATTCAGAACTCCCAGCTACCTTTTCTTCAGCCGCTGGGGAGCCCTGATGCATCTGTAGGCTTGGAGGGGGCGGGGGGGGGGTGCGGTTACAGTAAGCATCAAGCAGGAAGGAAACTTCTAGCGAAGCATGGGCGTGTCACGCATGCACCCACAGGTATGAGAATCTGGAGGCAATCAAAATGCCCCCAAATAGGGGCACCTGGGTGGCTTAGTGGGTTAAGCCTCTGCCTTCAGCTCAGGTCATGATCTCAGAGTCCTGAGATCAAGCCCCCCATCAGGCTCTCTGCTCAGCGGGGAGCCTGCTTCCCCCCTCTCTCTCTGCCTGCCTCTCTGCCTACTTGTGATCTCTGTCTGTCAAATAAATAAATAAAATCTTAAAAAAAAAATGCCCCCAAATAAGAGAGTGCTGAGATCTTTGTAATCCAGTCTTCTATGGGGTGCCAGGCGACTGTTGGAAGGAACAAGGTCCCCTGACCTGTTGTGAAAATGAAATATGTCCTAGATATATTAAGAAGGAAAAAAACATTTCATATGTTAACAAACATACCATAACAAAAATGTTGAGAGATAATACAAGGGAAGGGATCCTGTTCACGCAAGAAATAAATCTGTGCCGCCAAATTCTACATTTGCCTATATTCATATCCATGAATATAGATGTGCAGCAGAAAAATCTGTAAGGAGAAAGTGAAATTATTTATAATGGCTCCTGTGAGCAGCAGAGTCAGGTCGGAGGGATGGGAGAAGGAAGGGAAGCCCGTTCTCTTTCTGTTTATATATATTTCTGTGTATATAAATATAAACATATATTTTTAAACAGCTTTATTGAGATGCAATTTACATGCTATAAGGATTTTCCATTTGAAGTATACCGTCCAATGTTTTAGTGCATTTAGACTTGTGTAACCATTACCATAATCTAATTTTAGAACATTTTCATCGTTCCAGCAAGAATCTCATACCTAACCATTAGCAGTCACACCCAACCCCCCCACCTCCTCAGCCCGAGGCAACCACTAATCTACTTTCTGTCTTTATCAATTTTCCTTTTTAGACATTTCATACAAATATATTTTTATAGCATGAGGTGTTTTTTTTGTTGTTGTTGTTTTACAAGTATGTACTCTTGGGTCATTAAATAAACAAATGCGTTTTGTTAAAAAAGACAACAGAATGGGGCACAGATGTTTCTGGGGACACGGGGGAGGAACATGGGAGAAATGAATTCACAAGCCTCCGGAATGAAAGCCACCGGTGGCCTGACTCTGGGCTGGGCACTTGGGGTTAAGTATCTTTTCAACCCTCCACAGAATCATGTGACTTTATTAGGAGCTGAATTGTGTCCTCAAAAAAAGATACACTGAAGAGAACTTATTTGGAAACAGGATCTCTGGAGGTGCTAAGAGGAAGCCATTAGGGCGTGCGCCATCAGATGCTGAAAAGAGAGACACAGACACACAGGGAGAAGGCGGTGTGGCCATCGAGGCACAGGGTGGAGGCATCGGTCTACAAACCAGAGAATGCCAGGAATTGCCAGTGACACCGAAAGGTAGGACAGAGGCAAGGAAGACCATCCTCCCTCCAGTCCTTCAGAGGGAACGTAGCCCTGCCATGCCTTGATTTTGAACTTCTGGCCTCCAGAACAGCAAGAATCAAGTTCTGTTACTGAAAGCCAGCTGGCGGGTGCTACTTTGTTCCATGGGAGCCCCAGGACCGGATACACCATTGCTCCCACATTGCAGAAAAGTAAGCTGGAGCTTAGACAGGGAAAGAGGCAGGTCTGGGTGACACCGTTACGAGGTGGCTGAGCTGGGTTTCCCTGCAGCCCAGTGGGGAGCAGGTGGTCCGTCTGGCCCCCCGGGATTCCTTCCAGTGTCCCCACAGACAGCAGGATTCCTCGTTACAGACCACAGGATAGTCCTGCGAATCTGTTTTGCTTGCCTCGAAGAGCATGTGTGAGAAGGATAAGCAAGAGGAATATGCGTAAGAGAAGTATCCCAGTCTTGCTAATTTTGGCCATTCTAACTGGTGTAAGGTGGTATCTCAATGTGGTTTTGATTTGAATCTCCCTGATGGCTAGTGATGATGAACATTTTTTCATGTGTCTGGTAGCCATTTGTATATCTTCATTGGAGAAGTGTCTGTTCATATCTTCTGCCCATTTTTTAGTATGATTATCTGTTTTGTGTGTGTTGAGTTTGAGGAGTTCTTTATAGATCCTGGATATCAACCTTTTATCTGTACTGTCATTTGCAAATATCTTCTCCCATTCCGTGGGTTGCCTCTTTGTTTTGATGACTGTTTCTTTTGCTATGCAGAAGCTTTTGATCTTGATGAAGTCCCAAAAGTTCATCTTTGCCTTTGTTTCCTTTGCCTTTGGAGACATATCTTGAAAGAAGTTGCTGTGGCTGATATCAAAGAGGTTACTCCCTATGTTCTCCTCGAGGATTCTGATGGATTCCTGTCTCACGTTGAGGTCTTTTATCCATTTCGAGTTTATCTTTGTGTACGGTGTAAGAGAATGGTCAAGTTTCATTCTTCTACATATAGCTGTCCAGTTTTCCCAGCACCATTTATTGAAGAGACTGTCTTTTTTCCACTGGATATTTTTTCAGGAAACAACGTGTGTTGGAGAGGATGTGGAGAAAGGGGAACCCTCTTACACTGTTGGTGGGAATGCAAGTTGGAGCAGCCACTTTGGAGAACAGTGTGGAGATTCCTCAGGAGATTAAAAATAGAGCTTCCCTATGACCCTGCAATTGCACTACTGGGTATTTACCCCAAAGATACAGATGTAGTGAAAAGAAGGGCCATCTGTACCCCAATGTTTATAGCAGCAATGGCCACGGTCGCCAAACTGTGGAAAGAACCAAGATGCCCTTCAACGGATGAATGGATAAGGAAGATGTGGTCCATATACACTATGGAGTATTATGCCTCCATCAGAAAGGACGAATACCCAACTTTTGTAGCAACATGGACAGGACCGGAAGAGATTATGCTGAGTGAAATAAGTCAAACAGAGAAAGTCAAGTATCATATGGTTTCACTTATTGGTGGAGCATAACAAATAATATAGAGGACAAGGGTAGATGGAGAGGAGAAGGGAGTTGAGGGAAATTGGAAGGGGAGGTGAACCATGAGAGACAATGGACTCTGAAAAACAACCTGAGGGTTTTGAAGGGGCGGGGTGGGAGGGTGGGGGAACCAGGTGGTGGGTATTAGGGAGGGCACAGATTGCATGGAGCACTGGGTGTGGTGAAAAAACAATGAATACTGTTACGCTGAATATAAATAAAAAATTTAATTAAAAAAAAGAGAAGTATCCCAGGCAGGAGCTTGCCTCCCAAATACCAATGGCATTCTAGGGAAAACTCCTTCGGCTTGGTTCTTTGGCCCATTTCGCTGAGACATGCTTTCGCTTCCCCCACCTGCCAGCAAACCTTTCCTGAGGGTCCGACCTACCAAGTTCCGAGAGAGGAAGGAAAATTCTTGTCCTTTGGTTGCCTTTGAGGAAGCCAGTTGTGTGTGTGCTGGGGGCGCGGGGAAGGGTGGGGATAGGAGACTGGCAACATTCCATCAGGCTCGGGAACTGGCAGCCCGCTACTCACGAGCAGGTCCAGAACCCGAGACAAATATTCGTGGTGTGTCTCTTTCCCTCCTTTTCAGCGTGTGTCTAATCAGGATGTAGATAGGACCCCCGGAATGACCAGAAGGCAGAAGGTGGCTCTTCCCCACACAAGGTGTTTGACATTTAATCTTCATAGCACCACCTTGAGTTAATTACTCATTTTACAGCCTTGGAAATGGAGGCTCAGAGAGGGGAGGTAACTTGCCCAAGCACACACAGCTCATGAGAGGCAGAAGCAGGCATGGAGCCGGGCGGTGGGCCTCCAAGGCCAAGCAAGCTCTGGGACTTTCCCCCACACTTTGGAATCAAGCAGTCTGTGTTGAAATCTGCTGCAGATTTCAAGGCATTGGATTTTGGGCAGCAAAACGCAGGTCACGGGATGCCTGGGTGGCTTAGTCGGTTAAACAGCCGACTCTCGGTTTAGACTCAGGTCATGATCTCAGGGCCATGGGATCCAGCCCTGTGTCAGGTTCCATGTTCAGCAAGGAGTCTGCTTGTGGATCCTCTCTCTCCCTCCCCCTCTGGGCCTCCCTCTGCTCTCTCTCTGTCTCTCTCTCAAATAAACAAACAAACAAATAAATAAATAAATAAATTAAAAAAAAAATCTCAGCTAATATTCACGGCTACCTCCCAGGCCATCAGGAGAATTGACCAAACGCTTCCTTCTGTGAGTATTTGGCACGTGTCATGACTTCACAGAGGTGCCAGTTTTCGTTCAGTCCCTGTCCTCCTTCTGAAGCATCTCTCTTTGTTCTTGCTCCTCATCAAGATCGGGGTTCAGGAGGGGAGGATCCATGGCTCACCGTCTTCATCTCCCCGAGCTGAGGGTGGGCACATGGTAGGTCTCAGGACAGTCCTGTGAGGCCGTGTGATGGTGTCCAAGAGTCTTGAGCTTTGGCTTGGGGTAACGGGGGCGTGGCAAGGGGCCTGGGGTCACATGGGGACCTTGCTCATATCGAATGGTTCATTTCACATCTCAGTTTCCTCACCTGTAATGTGGACCTGTAACAGCTGCTTTTTAAGACTTAACGGGTCTTACATGTGAAAAGTACCCGCAAAAGCCAAGCGCCTGTTCAATCTTTATTTTTCTCTCCTCTTCTTCCTTCTGTTCTCCTGCCTTCCTGAGCTCAGTTCCCTCACCCATAAAGGATGGTGAACCATAGGTCCATCTCCCTGGGTCATTGTCAACGAAGGATGAGAGTCTCATATGAGCTCTACGGCACTAGACACATCAATCAAAACTGAACAGAAAGAAAACATTTACAAGTACAGAAATCACTTGATTTTCCTACCAGAGAGAACTGGGTCTATTTCCCGCCTACCTCAAATCGGAGAAGCCAGAAGCTAAATGATATAATGCTTTCTTGGCAAGGAAAAAATAAAGTGCTGCAGAATGAAGAAAATTCTAACACACCTTTCCAGATTATTATATCATGTGAGGCATAGTTTCAGCCGAAGCTGTCTGAGTAAATTACTGGCAGTCAGAGGGTGAGGAAATTGAGCTGTGAATGCATTTATATAATGTATTTATATGTCAAACTTCGCTCCTTCTCTGTAAATTTTTGTGGCTTTTAGACATAAGATATTTTACCAGATTCTCCTTTCCTCAGGAGGCTGTTGTGTAGGTTAGGAAAAGGCCCCAGACAAATCCCCAAGTAGAATATAAATTCTTCCCTTCTCCAATTTTTTTTTTCTTTTGGTAAGAGGGAAAAAAGAGACCCATTACTATGAAGTATGTGTTTGGGGACACAATTTTTGAAGTTGAATTGGGAAATATTTGCAGCCTTAGGATGCTCTTCTTCTTTCCCTGCTTGGGAAACTCCTACACGTATGTCAAAGCCCAGAGCCAAGTTGCCCTGCTGTGACATCCCCCTGCCTCTGCAGCCTGCTGCTAATGCTAGTGGACCCCTCTTCCTTTATTAATCCCTCCACCACAGCACATGATACCCTATTTCCTTGTCTGCCTCTCAGAAGACAAAAAATTACAACCTCCTTGAGGCCAGGAGCTACTTCTGATCCATGCTGGTGTCACAGAACCCAGAGGAAGGCCTGTCATCTAGCAGGTTCTTAGTGAATGGTTCAATGTGTGATGGGCATGCATTCATTATAGAAGACAAATAAACACAGAGATATGGAGAAACATGGACCAGATTATTCTGAAGGAGGGAGATGGGCTGAGAGGTGGCTTGTAACACTCTTAAAAAGCCACCAGCCGTGGACAGATAATATTAAGAGATGACCCATTATATACTACGGAGGCTGATCATATCGAAAGTGAAGTCAACAAGTAAAGTAGAAGTCGGAACAAACAAGACTCATATTGAATATCTTTTAAATCCCCATAAATAACCAAAAACATGGCTTCTTGTCTCTAAACTCACAGATGATTTTCTCAACCCATCTTTGGTGGTGGCCCTCCATTTTCCATCCAGTTTTCTCTCTGAAGAAGCAAGATTGTATTACTCCTCAAGAGAAGACTCCTTAAAAATGAAACAAGATGGGATCGGGAGGGAGACAAACCATAAGAGACTCTTAATCTCAGGAAACAAACTGATGGTTGCCAGGGGGAGAGGGGTAGGGAGAGGGTGGCTGGGTTATGGACATTGGGGAGGGTGTGTGCTATGGTGAGTGCTGTGAAGTGTGTAAACCTGGTGATTCACAGACCTGTGCCCCTGGGGCTAATAATACATTATAAGTTAATAAAAAAGAAAAAATAAATAAATAATAAATTTATTTTTGTCTTCACAATTTTTGTCTTCACAAAAAAATGGGATTCCACTCAATTGTGCTGAAATCCTCCCCACTCTTTCCATCAGTGTGGGACACACATATGGACCATGTCAGGTGAGAGGACGTCCTCGCGTAGGCGCACGTAGTCCCAAGCTACGTGCTATACGATACTATACCGCTGGGTCAGGGTATAAGGAGTATTTCCACCCTTATTTATCTTTTCATATAAAAAATACTGCATAACATTATAATTGATTAAAATGTGTATATACCCCATAATGTATATACACCACACACAGCATTTGCGAGTGACAGAAACTTCTTATAAAGTAGCATAAGAAAAAGAGGAGAATTCTTTATCTCAGTTCATCAACCTTCCCAAAGGGCAAGACTGGAGTGAACCTTGGGGATGACTGGGTGTTCTCTCTCTCTCTCTCAAGGTCCCTCTCTTCCCATGCCAGCCCGTACAGAAGATTGCCTTTCCACGGGTGCTGGGAACGCAGTTCCTGCCAGCCAGAGTCACATTTTCCCAGCTCTATGACTGGTAGCACAAAGAAAACTCCTCCCTATGGCTCCGGTGGAAAATTCCCAAGGAGGGACTCTGATTGCTTCAGCATAGGTGACGTTCCTACCTGTATGCTAAGAGGGTGACTGATGGGGTCCTGGACAGATATGATATTAGCTATGGCAATATATGATTGGTAGACTTCAAGTAGGATCCTGCAATCTAAGCTTTTTTTAAAATTTTAATTCCAACGTAGTTAATACACGGTATTATATTTGTTTTGGGTGTACAATATAGTGATTCAACAATTCCATACATTTTTCTGTGCTCATCTTAAGTGTAATCTTAAGTACACTGCCCCATCCTCCCCTCTGGCCACCATGTTTATTCTCTATAGTTAAAGTTCTGTTTTTTGGATTGTCTTTGTCTTTTTCCTTTGTTCATTTGTTTTGTTCCTTAAATTCCACATATGAGTGAGGTCATATGGTATTGTCTTTCTCTGACTGATTTATTTTGCTTAGCATTATACTCTCTAGATCCTTCCACGTAGTTGCAAATGGTAAGATTTCATTCTCTTTTTTATGGCTGGATACTATTCCATTGTACATAGGGTACCACATCTTCTTTATCCACTCCTCTGTCGTCAGACGCTCACCTTCTTTCCAAAATTTGGCTATTGTAAATAATGCTGCAGTAAACATAGGCATGCACGTATCCCTTCGAACTAGTGTTTTGTATTCTGTGGGTAAATACCCAGTAGCACAATTGTTGGATCATAGGCTAATTCTATTTTTAATTAAAATTTTTTTTAAAATTTTATTTACTTACTTTTCAGAGAGAGAGAGAGAGAGGTCACAAGCATGGGGAGCGGCAGGCAGAGGGAGAAGCAGGCTCCCCACTGAGCAGGAAGCCCGATGTGGGACTCGATCCCAGGACCCTGGGATCATGACCTGAGCTGAGGGCAGATGCTTAACTGACTGAGCCACCCAGGTGCCCCTCTATTTTTAGTTTATTGAGGGACCTCCATACTGTCTTCCACAGTGGCTACACCAGTTTGCTTTTCTACCAACAGTGCACAAGGGTTCCCATTTCTCCACATCCCCACCAATACTTGTTTCTTATGGTTTTGATTTTAGGCTTGGAATTTGACCTTTTAAAAATTCTGTGTGTGATTCTGACATGCACTCTCTATTGAAAATCACTGATCTACATGTACTAAATAGATTATATGGACACAGTGTATCAAGTAATATATTCAAAGATCCCAAAGTGGATAAAAGAAATGAGCAAATCTCTATGCCCCATCATTACATTGGTGCCTATGCTGTGTTCAGTTTAAGGATATGCAAACAAGTAAGATTTATATCCCACTGTTAAGGAGCTACTGTTTAATGGGAGAGACAGACACAAATAAAAAATGACAACTGGGTCTATACAGCCTTGGTTATCTAAGTACACAGAGAAGGAAGCACAAACATGTTTGGAATAATTAGGGAAATATTTCCTGACGAGGAGCATTTGAACTGGGTCTTGAGGGCTATATAGAAGCTCACTACTTAGGTCAGGCAAGGAAAAAGAGCATTTAGCCACGAGGAAACACAAGGTTCAAGAATCTGGTGGGGTTTTAGAACCAATCCTTGAGTGTCACTTTCTAAGTCAGGCTTCATGAGTTCAAATCCCATCCTTCCCACTTAGCAGGCACAAGACCTCAGAGAGAGACTCAAGTTATATACCACTTATATGCCTTTGTCTTCTCGTTTATAAAATGGAATTAGCAACCTCATTCTTATGGGTTATTATGAAGAGCACATTAGTTGATATTATAAAATTGGTTTGCATACTAAGATTTTGAGTCACACGAACCTAGGTGTATTATAGCTTGTTACTGTGATCCTGGCCAAGTTACTATTCTAGTCTCAGCATCATTATGTTAAATACATGGATAATAATAGTTACAGATCTCAAGGGTATTTCTGAAACTTGGATGAGAAATAATTCATGGAAAGTATTTGCCTCGAGATCTGGTACACAGTAAGCACTAAACGCACATTGCACATCATTATGGAGTAATTATTTGCTAAGTACTTAGTACAATCCCTGACACATAGTAGGTGTTCAGTGTTTTTCCTCCCATTACAGTTTGGACTGGCCCATGGCTAGGAATTGTCCTTGAAAATCTAACCGGCCCACAGGTCTCCACCAAGATGACGAAAGGGGACAAGGAAGGGCGCCCCTGGGTCCATCCCAGCCAGTGCTGCATGTTGGGGAGGGAGGGAGAGTGTCTCCATTCGATCCAGCTGAGCTTTCTCAGGCAGAGGCCCAGCGTCTAATGAATGGAAAACTGACACACTAAGGCATTCATTCTGGAAGGAAACTAAAGCCCATTAGAAGGAACTGTTTCAATCGGCCGGACCAGTCCACCTAGAGTGGCATTCTGGCATATCTAGTGGAATTACTAAGAAGTGGGGATGGCACAGTCCTCCTTTCCTCGGGGCGCTGGGGAGCTAGAAAGAATGTTCATATGGCCGGTACCCATAGGCAGTGGGATTATGCTAATGAGCAGCCAGGCCTGCTGGGAGCGAGTGGGCATGAAGTCAGGAAGGGACCAGCGCCGGGGCTTCTCCACACCCACAGGCTTGAGAGACTCGTTCTATTTTCCAAGGCTGCATTCAGACCAGGGGGAGGGAAGGGAGAACCATATGGTCCAAGCGGGGCTGGAAGACCCCAGAATAGGTGACTTTTGCTCCTTGAGCCAAACCTCCTCAAAGGGAGAACAATAACGTCGAACGAGTGCCTTCGCTTTGTCAGGCTTCAGATTACTGTGGCCCCTTCAAACCCTGAGATGCTGAGATAAGCAGGAAAATGGCCTACCCAAGGTCAGAGTCAGTTTCCAACCTGGGTCTGCCAGGTGCCAAGGCCTGGATTCTTTCCCTGGAAAACCCTCGTGAATCTGGTTGTAATGCAGTAACTTATTTTGGAGTTATCCAGATGTGGGGGCTGCAACCTACTAGTCGTGGGACCTCTAGAGTCCTGATTATCCTCATCTGTGAAATGGGTACAGCAATGCCTGTTTCAAAGGATCCTGGTGCAGATGCTACTGCACTACGGGCTATGAAAAGACTCAGAAAACTATATATTCCCTGCCCACACATGCACAGATGATTCTATGCTGCTTTTTCCAGAGGGACTCAGAGACAGAGAGGGAGGATGGCAAGGAGGGTGGGGAATTAACCCTTAAAGGTGGCAGGCTGGAAGTGCCCCGGGGCACAGCTGGTCCTTCTTGGGTGCCTAGAGAGGGTTTAGCAAAATCTTGGCACATGAGGACATAAAAGGAACACAAGACCGGGAGTTTGAAGCCAGCACTGCGAGCCCTTCCAACCTGGTGCCGGCAGACAGGGACTTCTTGGCACTCCCAGCTCCTGTGGGCTGGTACCGCGATGCGTTCACATGCACAGGACTCTGGGAACGAACAATCGAGACAATCGAACTAAAGTTCCGAGCAAGGCCACAGACCAGCGTGCGGATGGAGGACGGCTGCCCAGGCCTCTTTCCCCCAGCTCAGAGACATCCCATGTGTTTTTAGTTTGTTTGTTTGTTTTTAATGAATTCTTCTCTTAAGGTCTCCTGAAACGTATCCCACCTCTGAGACTCCAAGCAGGTCCTCCGCCGGTGCTCGGATATTTAACTCTCGTGCCTGAGGGCCTTTATCTTCCTGGAGAATAAAGTGAGAAGTGTGCGAGAGCAAAGTGTGTGTATGTTTAAACCGAAAACCTTTCTCGAGTGCCGTCAAGTGACGAGCGAGCTGCAGAGCTTCGGGGACCCGTGAGGGGGAGAGGCGGGAGTGTGGACCACCTCCGCAGGGCCGCCTCTGCGTTGGGCTTCAGGATCCCAGGGGAGAGGTGGGTGGGGAGGCCGTCGGGGTTTTGAGGGGCGACGGGCCGGGACACTGTCGCTAATCACAGGCTGGAGGCGGGAGAGTTTCATCTTTTTCAAGAAATGCTCAGGGTGTAGAGAGTCGGGTGTGATACTGCAAAAACCCGCTGAGAAGTTTTAATGGGAGCGGACACATTGGGAGCATTCTCCAGGTCCAATTTTCTCATTATAAAACTGACCGAAGTGTAAAAAAAACACCCAATGCATATTTAATATCTCTAATATGGGGCTGCCTTTAGCCTCCGGAGAAGGACAGGTATTCATTTTCGTCAATTACTTTTTAACTATTTTTTTTTTTCCAAGGGGGGTGGGGGAAAGAAAACAGAGACAAAACAGATGCCTCGAGCCCTTTGATCAGCCTCCCTGCAGACAAGCAGGCTGCCCGCTAGCACCTCTTTAACTATAGTTTGCCAGGGAGAAAATGAATGGGTTCAGCTCCGCAATCATGGTGCCTGCTGAAGGCCTGTCATCGGAGCCAGAGGGACCTGGTCCCAACCAGCGCGCCTACCCCCAGAATTACAACCAGCGGGCCCAGAGTTAAGTACCCCCTGTGGCCGGCGGCTTCCACGGGCCCAGGAGCTCCGGGCCAGCCACCCGACCCCCTGCCCGCGTCCCCCCGCCCACCCCCATTGCTATAAATATAGAAAACTAAGACCATACACTCTGGCTCGGGCCAGGCCAGACAGAAGAGAAAGAAGCAGGAGACAGTGGCCTTATCTCCTGCTCGGGAGTCGGGGAATGCGGCTGGCAGGGAGGGGAGGGTGCGAGAGGCCCAAGGTCAGATTTCTGGAGAGTCGGGTGCAGACGGGGGCCAGCCTTCGCTGGGCCAGAGCCTGCTGCCGAATCAGCTGGGAGGGTGCAGGCTGGTTTGGCGGATACTGAGCACCAAACGTCTACTGCCTCAGAAAGGAGAAGAGGAGAGGCTGATACTGACTCAGAGCCCTAGCCTCAGGCTCGGCCCCCGGCCATTGGAGTGGACCGTCGCATTAGAGTTGCCCAACAGTTCCACACACCAGGGCCAGGCACTGTGCCGGGCACATGGTAGAAGCCAGGAAAAAGTTAGATGAATGAGGCCCTGCCAAATTTTTAGAAGACAGAACTGAAATTCACAGATGTTCAGTGACCTGCTCGAGGTCACCGGCCAGGGGTGCTAGGGGCGGGTTTAGGATCCAGGTGGGCCTGCCCACGAAGCCATTTCTTCCCAGAAGTGGTGCCGCCTGTCTGAGAAGGGGCCATGGACCTCCCACCCACGAAATATGGGTTGACTCCCAGGGCTGGTCCCGGGGTGGGGCATTTGCCCCGGGAGCAAAATTTACGGGGGCATGGAAAAACCTCAATGATCAAGATTAGTAATATTTTAATTCAATATTTTCCAACATCAAAATTAATGCAAAAATCCCTGATAAGCAAAATACCACATTTTGAAATAAAAGCAGAACCCATTTTACTGATTCCCTCCTTTTGCCTCAGGCTCCACTCTGACTTGGCAGGACGTGGCCGTCTTCATTTGCTGTGTGACCTTGAGCATCCATTTTCCCTCTCTGGGCCTCCGTTTTCCTGTCTGCCCAAAAGGAACAGACCAAAGGCTCCTGGGGCCTCTTCCCACTCCAGCACGCTGGTGCAGGGGTTCAAGCCTCAGCCTGGCCCATGGGTGGTTTCCGGGGTGGGTGCGGGCCCCGAGGAGGCGCCTGTCAGTCTGCAGCTGGGAAGCCGGGGAAGGTATGTGGATGAGTACTCACTCCCGACACACTCCCTCGTCTGTCCTTGTGCAGCATCTGGGTTGAGTTTCACAAGTGCCTCCCCAAGAATGTGAAGAAAGGCACTGGGAACCGAGGTCAACTGCAGACATGACGTTGGTACATTTTTGGCTCCGTGGCCTGGGATGGCTCGAGGGGAGTTCTGCCGGCTCTTCATGGCGACGGTGATGACAGCCTGTCATGAAGTCTCTGATGGCTCCAGCTTGTCCTCCTGGGATTCCAGCTCTTGGGGTCACTTCTTTTCATTCATGTGGCTTTTTCATTTCCCCCCCAACCCCATTAGCAGAAATTCTTTTATTTTAAGAACAATGAGAGGGACAGCTAGGGAACTGTTACAGTTATTGGCTTAAATTCTTCTGACATTTGCTCATTGCTTCGTAATTACATTTCTGAGTTTGTCTTCTCCCACAAATTTGTACAATAGATTGGTTCCAGCCATTCATGAGCTCATTCATTCATTCATTGACTTAAATACCATTTACTAAGACCTCCTGAGGGGACCAACATTGGTTGAGCGCCCTCTTGGCACAATGCACCAGGCCAGGCAGTCACCCATTGATCTACCCATTGGCCTGTCCAGCCCAATACGTGTGAGTACCCACTATGTGCCAGATACCTGTAAGTTCAGGAACCAGCCCCATCCCTAGTTTTGCAGAGCCAAGGACAGGCTGGGGAAGACTGATGTTAACCAAACAGGACTAGGCTCCCCGTAGCTACCACCTCTGTGATGGTTCCTGGAATGTGTCACCTTGACCTGGCCATGGGGAGCCCACATATTGGGTTTCTATTTCTCAGTGTGTCTATGAGAGTGTGTCCAGATCAGATTAGCATTTGAATTGGCAGGCTGAGTAAAGCAGATTGCCCTTTCCAACACATATGGGTCTGATCCAATCTGTTGAAGGCCTGACTAGAACAAACCGGCAGAGGAAGGGAGAATCTGCTCTCTTTCTGCCTGAATGTCGAGCAGGGACATGAATCTTCTCCTGCCCTCACACTGGGACTCACACCATCAGTTCTCCTGGTTCTGAGGCCTTTGGATTCAGAATGGAACCAAACCACTGGCTTTAGTGGGTCTCCAGCTTATAAATGACAGATCGTGGGACTTCTTAGCCTCCTAAATCATGTGAGGCAACTCCTTACAATAAAGCTCTTTATACGGATAAATAGAATATGTGTGTGTGTGTTCTGTTTTTAATTGGTTTGGTTCTCTGGAGAACCCTAAGACCCCCTCTGAGAAGAGCTAGGAAGAAGAGGCACACAGTGCTCTGAGAACACACAATGGGAGTGTCCGACTTGTCCAGGGGTTGAAGGAGGCCTTCTCCCAGGGAGGGGCCATAAAGCTGGGGTGTTAGAGGTGGCCAGCAGCTAACTAGGTGAAGAAGGGGAGGGAAGAGCCTCTGGTATAGAGAATAGCATGCACAAATGTCCTGGGGTTAGTGCATGGGTGAATATGAGAAATCGGAACAAAGTTCAGTGGCTGGAATCCAGAGAGCTACACAACTAGTTGTGGAATGAGGCTGAAGAGGTACATCAAGGCCAGATCACACAGAGCTTCACAGGTTGTGTGGAGGGGTTGGATCTTGACAGCATTGTCTTGACTGTGCTAATTGTTACTGTTACTGTTGTTACTGTGATTTTTCAGATGATAAAAATAAGGCTCAGAGAGGTTCATTCATTTACTTGTCAAATATTTATCGAGAAGCTACTATGTATTGGGCACTGTGCCTGGTGCTGAGGAAATAGATTGAGTGGACAGGCAGGATCTCACTGCTGGGAGCTTTCATGCATATGAGTGCCACAGGCAGGGTGAGGACTTAGGTCTGCCTGTCCGAAAGGCTCTGTGCTCACCAGTCTCATGGCTTCCTGGGCCCAGCCCTGGGATGAAAGAGGCCCACAGGTCTGGTCACAGGATCACACCCAAATCACCTTGCCACTCCCCTTGAGCCTTCCCAGGTGCATCTGTCTCTTACATGTCCACTCCCATCTTGTCTTCTGCTTCCTTGGAAGACTTGAACTCACTCTTCTACCCCCGTTTTATTACTTCCTTAAGCCAGTCTTAAGTGGATTTCTGTCACTTTCCATTGAACACAATACTCCTACTAAGGCACTTGGGTCTTGTCCAGAAGGTGATGGAGACACTACAGGGTTTTAAGCTGAGGTTGTGATTAAGTCTCCGTGTGGCGCCCTCCTGGCTCATGGGGAAGGGTGAGTAGGAAGGGGAGATTGGAGGAGGGACTCCAGTTCTGGAATAGTCCTGGGGACATAAAGTGTAAGCCAAGCCAGGCAGTGGAAGGGTGGATGGAAGGGAGAGGATGGATTTGAAAGATCTTTTTAAGAGAGTCTTAATAGGATTTGCTGACTGATTGGAAAGAAGTGTTGGCCCAGTGAACAGGGAGCCGCATAAAGAGCCTCCTAGTGGCCAGCTCTGCAAATTACAATGGTGATGATGCCCTTTAACTGAGGGCTCCCTGTGGACTCTTACATTTCTTAATATCACAGCTGCCCTAGGAGGTAGTTAACACAATTATCCCATTTTACAGATGAGAAGACTGAGGCTGAGAGAGGTTACCAAAGCTTGCCCAATGTCTGAGAGTTCGCAAACGGTGTTGCCGGGATTTAAACCCAGGTCCATTCTGGCTTTAAAAATCAGTGTGCCCAGCTCCCACCCTGTGCCTAGCTATTAATTCTGTCCCCGTCTCCTGTTGCTTCCTGGGCTGTCACCACACTCTGTCTGAATGCACAGAGGGATAGGCCAGATTTCCTCATTTTTCATCTTCTTTGTTCTTTTTCCTAAATCATCGATTGTACTCTTTAAATAGCTGGTTCATTGGCTGAAGAGTGAAAAGAAATTGAAAAAAAGACCTTGCCAAGATGTATTTACGTCACTGTGGTATTACCGTTGTTTTTATATATGGCCCTCGCTTCCCGTAACAAGAACTAGCAACATTTTCACATAATTGGCAGTCCCTTAATGGCCTTGGCCATCAATTCCCTGTGCCAACCTGGACATGACCTTTGATGTCAGAGGCATCTGACTTTTTAAAATGAACCACTATGTGCTTTTGCATTCTTGGAAAGGAAAATGATTTTGCAGAGAAAGCCACCCTCCTCCTCTCCTTTGGCCCCTGAGGATCTGCACAGCCCTGCCCGAGCCTCTTGGCAAACACAGAAGCTACGTTCTTCCCACCTGTCCCATCGTCTCCAGATCGACCCCTTAGTGATTTTACTCCATGAGCTTTACTCTTCATTTCCCATACATCACACTGCATCCTTTTTCAGGAGACTAACTTCTCTGAAGTCCGGATAGTCAGCGGGCCTCTGCATGCAAAGGGGGTATGAAAAGTAGAGATGAAAGAACAAATGATCCTGCTCATCTGTGATTTAAAAAAAAAAAAAAAGAAGAAAGAAAGAAACGGTGGGGCGCCTGGGTGGCTCAGTCGTGAAGCATCTGCCTTCAGCTCAGATCATGATCCCAGGGTCCTGGGATCGAGCCCCGCATTGGGCTCCTCACTCAGCACGAAGCCCCCTTCTCCCTCTCCTGCTCCCCCTGCTTGTGTTCCCTCTCTCGCTGTCTCTCTCTGCGTGTCAAATAAATAAATAAAATCTAAAAAGAAAAAAAAAAAAAAGAAAGAAAAGGAACGGAGCAAAAGAGTTTCATGGGGAACCGAAGTAGACCATGTTCACACGGGGAGATTCCTGGCCTGTCTTGTTCCTGGAAGGGAACAATGGGCTGCTTTGAGACTGTGTCCACCAGAGGCACTGAGACGACAATTTCTGGGATGCCCATTGGATTCGAATTGCTTCCCAAAGAGTCAGTACACTTTGACAGGAGCCCAGTGAAAGGAAAGGGACTGGGGAGGGAAGAGAAAGACTGGAAAACAAGGGTGAGTGCCCCCTGCTGTGTTAGACACCTCAGGACTCAGCGTCTCACTGAGGAGCCCCCAGGACCTGGCAGCCACATGCTCTCACCCACATTTGGCAGGTGTGGGGAGTGCCCTTCGGAGAGGTGAGACCACCGTGTCTATAAAAGGTGGTCTACTGGGGGACTCCAAGCCTGCCGCTCTGCCTCCCACCAGGGGACAGGGTGGGCACCCCCTCCTGAGAAGCACGTCTCCGGAGACCTGGCCAGAAGATCACTTTACGTTTCTCACTTTTCTCCTGATGATGAAAAATAAGCCAACGCGCCACCACAGCCCTTTAAAGGTGATGCTCAGATCTCCCCAGGCCTGACCTCAGGGTCCCGCACATGGCAGTGACTTTGTCTTACTGCTGGGCCTCCACTGTACCGGGTGCCCTCCAGGCCTGCACATGCTTGGCAGAGCCCAGAAGGGTCCCCGCAGACCTTGCACACAGTCCTTGTGTCTTCCACTCCAACCACTCCTCAAGGCCCTCTGCCGCTCAGGAGCTTTGGGCCCCGGCCCTGCATCAGTTCTGAGGGTGCCCCAGTCCAGCTCAGGGATCCACTGGCCAACGCGGTCCCTCAGCAGCCTCACTGGCCCCTGGGTATACGGGGCAGGTACCCGAGCTGAGCTTGCAGGACAATCGCTGGGACAGACGCAGGGGCTTCCAGCCGCTGCCTTCCTGGGACTCTGCTGTGCAAAGTCACATCCTAACTCTCCTTTCGGCACCAATAAACAACCCAAAATCTCATGAAATTGACTCCTTGGGGGCCTGCCCGGGCTTTCCCTAGACAGGCCCAGGCTTGTCCGAATTCCAGAGTGGGCTCAGCTAGAATCCTACCTCTCCAGCTTGGTGTAGGAAACAATTTTCTCTCTGCTCTCTCATATGAGCTTCAGAATAATCCCTGAAGTTGGCGGCTAGCACAGGGCTTTCTCTTGCACAGATGGAGAGGCCGAATCTCAGGTCGTGTGGGGGAGGGAGGGTCAGGGTCAGGTTCCCAGGCTTGTGAGCCTGCAGCTCCTAGGCCCGCTGAGCGGCCTGCCTCGCATTCTCTTCTTGTGGGCCACGGCCCCAGCGTGAGTCTGGGGTCACCAGAAGGCAGGGTCATACCCTGCCTTCCAACCCTGGCTCTCTAGCAAATTCCTTGATTTCCCTCAGCCCCATCCCTTGGTCTGTAAAACAGACATAGAAACCCTCCCCCACTCTTAAACCTGCCCTGGGCAACAAACAGAACAACACCTACAAAGAACCATCCAAGCTCCCTGCCTCAGAGAAGCCGCTTACTGGCCGCCCGTGTCCCCGCAGACAGGCCAGAAACAACCCTGTCCCAGCCAGATCACAACGCTCTGAGTGAACAGCCATGCATCTTTCCTTGGAGGAAATGCTCCCCCGCCTGGCCCCCAACTCAACACCTTTGCTCTAAGATAAGTGCAAAAATACACCTTCTCCTACAGAGTTCTTGGAAGGATTAAAGCCATAAATGTGATAACCTTTTTGGGAGACTGTGGCAAGCTCTTCGATTATTATTATCACCACCAGCTGTCACCAGGTGTCACTAGGTGCCCTAGAACCTCCCTTGTGTGGATGTTTCTGGAAGATTCTCTGAAGTACGGAGGGAAAACTGAGACATGCCTTGCTGACCAAGCCCCCAGGAAGAGGGGGTGGGGGGCATATTTGCCACATCGGCTCCTCCACGTCTCAGGAGGGACCTTTCCCTTTTCCATGGATGAGGAAACAGAAACACAGCAGGATGACCGCACGAGCCCGGGGTTGCTTGGCCTGCGACACGAGAAGCAGGAGAGGCAGGATTTAGTTCCATCTGACTCTCCCATGATGAAAGACCCGGGAGAAACAACTCGGAAGGCTGGTGGACAGCACCTCGACAGAGCCTATTCTGATCCTTCTCCACCAGGACTTTTGTTAAAAACCAGAGCATGGGGCACCTGGGTGGCTCAGTGGGTTAAGCCTCTGCCTTCGGCTCAGGTCATGATCCCAGAGTCCTGGGATCGAGCCCCACATCGGGCTCTCTGCTCAGCAGGGAGCCTGCTTCTCCCTTCCTATCTGCCTGCCTCTCTGCCTACTTGTGATCTCTCTCTCTGTCAAATAAAAAATTAAATAATTTAATAAAAAAAAAAAAAAAAAAAACAGAGCATGGGTGAGTAAGAGGTAGAAGAAAGAAAGAGTCCAACAGTAGCCTGTTAGAAAATGCTCCCAAATGGGAGGCCAGGCAGAGGCTCCCCGAACAGGACTGTGCTGGTAAGGAGGGCAGTGACAGGTCTGAGGCAGCCGTGCAGCCTGACTTACAACCTGGGGCCCAGGGGCACCCACAGAGAAACCTGATTCCAGAGGTGGAACTCAGCAGCTGGGGCCTGGTGGCTGCGTCTTTGTCGGGCAATGGCGCCCTCTTCTGGCAGCATTGAGAGAGGCGCCTTCAAGGAAAGGTCTTCCTCACAGGCTGCAAAGTCTGACACTTAACGTTAATAATAGAAACTATAACAGTGATGATGGTGGTAACACAAATAATAATAATACCACATAAGGACCTTAGCAGGAGGAGGAGAAAGAAGAGAGGATCTGATACAGTACCTTGCTGCAGGCACTGAGCTAATGTTTTGCAGATGTGATCTCATTTTGTCTTGAGTACTAAGATTTTTGTTAACTTCCAGAAGACTAAGTGAGATCCAGAGGGGTTAAGGGACTTGCCCCAGGGAAAGATGGGCATGGATTTATATGCCTGCCATCAGCCTGCACTCTAGAGCTTGGAGAAAGGCATTATGGGCCCATTTCATTGATGCCCCAGTTGGCATCTTGACAACGCGGTCCATTTTTCTATCCTGTGTTATACAGGTGTCCAACATGCTGGGTGAATTCACCGTAGCTTTGCAATGGGCCACAAAAGTAAGATCCTGAGCCTATAGGTCTGTGAGATTTTAGCAAGTAAATGTAATGTACGGTTAAATTGGATTTCCCATAAACAACGCGTTGGTAGTGAAAAATATAGTGTAAAATAGTAATAAAAATATAGTATAAAATAGTAAAAAATATATATATATATAGTGTAAAAAAATCCCAAATATTGCTTAGGACATGCTTACACTTAAAGAACTTGTTTACCTAAAATTTGAACTCAAGTAGGTGTCCTGAGTCGTACTCGCCCCTCTCCCCAGATTAGGAGGCCTGGATTGGAAGTTGTATGACCTTGTGGAGATTACACAGCCCCTGGGCTTTAGCTGTGGTATCATAGAAACAACTTCTGGGAAAAAAAAAAAAAAAAAGAAAAGATAGAACTTCCGCCTCCCAGAGTCATCACGATAACTGGTTCCCCCTACCAGCCATGATTCCTTGGATGCACCATACACTCTCTCTTAGCCGTGAGATGCTCAGGAGCCGGGCAGGCACGGGCTGGGATAATTCAGCAGATGACGATGTCAGGGCCCAGGTCAGCTTCTGCATGACTCTTTCAGCCTTCCCCAGATGTTCATGCCTGTTCCCTGTACTGTATCCTCACGAAACCATGTCCAGAGGCAGAAAAGGGTGGTGGGGGGAGGCCTTTCCATCCCAGCCAACTTTCCTTCATTGTCTAAAATTGGTTCAAAAGAGGCTGGGGATATGAGTATCTGGCATTTTCAGCCTCAGGAGTGGCAGACACTGTCTACCTGCAAAGAAAAGACAAGAAAAAGAGCTCTTGGTCAAGAGCACACAACATCCACTCATCCCCTGCCTGAGTGGGCTGTGGGAGCAGCCACAGAAGGTCAGCGCGCAGAGCGTGGGGCCCATGCCCGCTCCCAGAGCCCCCACCGCAGATGCTGTGCGGCTGTGGTCTTGGTTTTAGCACCGCCCAGATGCATGGCGAGTCATTAGGAAATCCCAAGGGACGAGTGGGTAAGGGATGGCAGGGCTGGGCTCAGGCCGGGGTGCAGAGACCCACGGAGAGACCCAGGAGCAGGAAAGTAAAGGGGATGACTTCATGGGTCATTTCTAAGCAGGACCAAGAGAAGGCTGTGATTTGGGGGACTTTGAAAAGTTCCCTGCCAGCCAGGTCACTGGTCCCTGGGGCCACTACCAAGGACCTCTCCCTCTGTCCCCAGCTACTTTTGGGGGGAAGCAAACACATTGCATGAGGGGGAACCAAACCAAGAACCTAGAAAACAGGACTTTGTTAAAGCTAAGAAGCAGGGAAGATTCGTTGAATTAGTAAAAAAAAAATAAAAAAATAAAAAATGGACTCCTGTCTTATTGACTTCTCCCCAGCTGCACGTCCTAGTCAGTCCCAGAGCACGAACCCGCAGCAACAAGATCTGGCCCCAGGGGCAACACCTTGTCCTCTGTAAATCAGGGCCTCTATTCTCACTCTTGTGTTCAGGCAGCATAGAGATTATTCATTGTTCCTCCTTTGACCAAATTGGAAAGAAAAATGGAATTTACGTAAACATCCCTCCCATCGGTAGAAGATTGGTTAAATAATGATGTCTTCACCATTCGGTGGAAAACTATGCAGCTGCTAAAGCAAATGGGGCTTACCCAGCTGTGCAAATTTGGAATGATCTCCAAGATACATTCTTAAATGGAACAGAGCAGATATATGTCACGGTATCATTTTTGTTTAAAAAATATATATGTAGGGATACCTGGATGGCTGAGTCGGTTAAGCGGTTGCCTTCGGCTCAGGTCATGATCCCAAGGTCCTGGGATCAAGTCTCACGTTGGGCTCCTTGCTCAGCTGGGAGCCTGCTTCTTCCTTCTGCAGCTCCCTCTGTTTGTGCTTTCTCACTCGCTTTCTTTCCGACAAATAAATAAATAAAATCTTAAAAATATGTATGTGTGTATATATTATATACTTATATCTGTGAATGCATACACATGATGCATGCTGGAAGAATGTGCTAGAAACTGGTGACACCGGTTTCCTTGGCAAAATGGCTGGGGGATGGAAGGGAGAATTCATTTTTATTGTATCTTCACGTTCTAGTTGAATTTTTAGAATGATGTGTGGATGTTAGTTAAATAATAAGTGATAACATTTATCAAGCACTTATGGGGCAAGGCACGGTTCTAAGCACTCAACACGTTATCACATACAGTCACCTTCCCCCTGTGGAGTGGCTTGTATGGCCTTGTTTCTGGGAACACAGATGACCAGCCAGGGACTACTTTACCCAGGCTGCCTTGCACCCACGGACGGCCACATGCCTGGTTCTCACCAGTGAAAAGTCTGACACCACCAGGATGGAGTTCTTAAGAATCAGGGCCCCTTGTGTGCTAACTTCTCCCTCCACTCCAGGGTGCAGAGGATTTGCAGGCCCCAGAGGAAGATGGAATCGCAGAATGAAAGGCACCTCATGTCCTGAATGACCTCAAGGTGGGAAGTCTCCTGCCAACCAGGATCGCCTGCGTTGGACAACGACTTAAGACATAAATAGAACACTGTGAAATTAATGCCGTGGGTGAACATGTAGAATCGTCAATTCATTTCTGACAGCAGCCAGTGTTACTCTAACTCATGTCAGAAAGCCTAAAGGATCTTACTGGATACAAAGTGCAGGATGAACTGGCCGGGGCCCCACGCTGGGCATGGGAAGCCCAGTTGAGATGTTCCATTGGTGAGACCAGTGGTGTCAGGGAAAGGAGACAGAATCTGGATGTCTGTAGGCAGGGAAGTGCTGTGATAAGGGAGAGGAGAAGAGGAAGAGCCTCAGATCCCTCTCCTTCCCAGCCCCGTGGGTATGAGGCGGCCCCAGGGCCGAAAATCACCTCGGGAAAACCTGTACCAGTGGATGTCCAGCCAGAAAGCCAGGGTCTTTAGTTCAGTGTGAGTTTCTGTGACGTAAGGACTTCTTACTAATTTTCCCCAATTGTCTTCAAAATGCCTTTCTCTAGTTGGTTTGTTGGAACTGAGATCCAGATAAAAGATCCAATATTGCCTTTTTCGGGATGTCTCTTAGTTCTCTTTCTCCAGCCATTCTCTCCCCCTCCTCCTGCCGGCCACTTGTTTCTTGAAAAAGCAGGGTCGTTTTTCTGGTAGACGCTCTCACATCATGGTTTTGGCTGATTGACTAATGCTGCGTACACGCTCCTTTCTCCCACACGTACCCTGGAAACTTAGTTCTGGAAGCTTGGTGAGATCCCAGGTGAGTGTTTGGCAAGCATACCTTACGGGTGGTTCCATGGACTTCCTACTGTGTCTGGAGACATCGCGTGTGTGGGTGGCCCCACTTTGGTGATGTTAAATTGTCTGCTGAGTTAACGTAGTGTCAGACTTCACCGCAGCATCTAGCACGGGTTAACGCATCACTCTGTCCCTTGGGAGTTTTTGCAGACATTAACAACCCTTGCCAAGATGGAGAGTTTTATTTGCACAAAGTTAATTTTGCAAGTCTGTCATTCCTCCTGGCTTTTCTAGTTTTGATTCTGCTAAAGAGAACATGTCTTCGTCAACCATTTGCTCATCCTGAAATACGGTCTGTAAAGGAAAGGCAAGATGAGTGTTGTACTCTTTCCCTTTATTTATCAATTTTCAGAATAATGAACTGGTATCCTAGCAACCTCCAAAAGTGAGTAGTAACCTCATTATGCATTTGCTGTATTTCCGTCCCTCGCAGCCATTATTCTTTCCGAGGCTGGAATTATCCCATCTCTAGACAGAAGAGAGATCCTTCGGATTGGCTCCTCTCCCAGTCTAGATGTCCTTGATGGCTTCTTACTCTCAGGAAGGATGAGAAATTTCACACTCACCTTGCACATTCCCAGTCCCAGACCTGGAGTCGGATATCACTCCAAGAGCCTCTGGTTTCTCTTAGTGGGGAATGGAATTTAGGCTTTCACAGCCTTCCAAGATTTAACTGAAACAATGATATAAAATCAAAGAAAAATCGAAGGAGAACAGGAAAAAAAAAAAGGTGTTCAGCTCTGGGGCAAGGGATCCTCTGCACAGAAAAGTGTGAGATAGTCCTACCAACCGTGATGCATCACAGGGAAAGAAAGAGATACCTGCCTGGGGAGGAAGGCAAAGGAACCCAGTAGAACCCCTGCCCCCTGCACCCCCCCCCCAAGCTGGTCTTACCTGCACTGTGCCTTGGGGAAACAAGCACACTGATAACCCAGCACCCCCACCACCACCCCATACACACATTCCAGAGCCAAACCCTTTCACACAATCCCAAGATAAACTTTTTTTGAAGATTTTATGCATGTATGTATGTATGTATGTATGTATTAAAGAGAGAGAGAGAAGGCACAAGCAGGGGGAGCGGCAGGCAGAGGGAGAGAGAAAAGCAGGCTCCCCACTGAGCAAGGAGCCCGATGCGGGACTCGATCCAAGGACCCCGGGATCATGACCTGAGCTCAAGGCAGATGCTCAACCGACTGAGCCACCCAGGCACCCCTGAGATAAACTTCATTAACCTCACTTCCTGGGTACTGAAACGGAGAGGCCGGGAAGTAAAACGACTTGCCCAGGAGCACACAACCCGTGAGGGGCTGCTATAGGCTGAAGGCTTGGCTGTCATTCCCAAACCCATGGCACTGATTAAGAAAAATGATTCATGGCATTTGTTGTTACTCATTTATTTGCTTTCTCTCAGATGTATGTCTTAAAAGTTGGGGTGCCCATTGTGGGGTTGGAACCCTCTGCTCTTCAGGGGGAAGCTACCGGTTTGGAGTTCCTCATGGGTATGGGTTGTTGCCCTGGGGTTGCAGTTTATGGTGGGGCTGGATCCCAGGACCTCCTACCTGTTTCGATGTGGCTTTCTTCTCTTTTGCCGGATGTGTGGTTGTCACTCGGTTGTTCCTACGTAACTATAGACTTGGGGTGCCCATGGGAGGAGGAGAGTTGCCATCCTGCCATGACACCTGCTGAAGCTGGTACGGAGGACTTCATTTAAGAGGAACCATGCCCATACGTATAGGGACTGACTGCTGCAATGGGGTCTTACAAGGGGGGAGAGATGCACTCAACCCTGAGTACAGCCCCAGGCAAGTGTGAATTCAGAGCCAAGGAGCAGGGTGGAGGTCAGTGCGTGAAGGACACATCAGGTCGGGGGGGTGTTAGGGCCCACCAATGGGCTCTTACCAGGGGGCACGGGGTGCCTGATGGTGAGCCTCCGTTCCACAACAGACTCCAAGAGAAGTTGAAATGGGGAAGTTTAGGGCTCACAGGTGCTGCAGGAGATAGACAGCATGGCTTGAAGGGTCCCAGGGCTGGGGCCAGATTGGTCAGTTCACACCGAAAGAACCGGGGGGTGGTGGTTGGTAAGCCCCCCGGGGGTCTTCCCAAAGTGGTGCAGAAGTTACACAGAAGCTCGGAGACCGGGGAGACTGCTGATCACCATCACGGCTACGAAGTGAAGTCGGAGGCTGACATTTGCATCTGACTTGAAGCTGCTGTCCAGAGCATTCGCCTTAACATCGGTGTAAGCACCCCCGCCGCTTGGCCAAACAGAATGGATACCGCCCCAGACAGCCGTCCCATGAGCTAAACTCTCGACAGAGGGATTCTGGCTAAATTGACCCAAACAGATGCTTGGGTCATCACTGAGTGGGGCAGGGGGGGTTCACAGAGGGATGAGGAACCTGCCTGGATATCGAGGGTGGGGGATTCTGGTTAGACTGACTTAGTGGGATTCTTGCTAAAATTGGGCAATGCCGAGGTGAACATAGAAGTCCAAGATATCGCTGAAGAAGAGCTCAGAGGAGCCTGAGTGGAGTTTGGTCAAGGGGAGAATCTTTGTCACCACTCTGCCTCTGTCAGCACGTGGATGCTCTAGTCTCAGCTTCTCCTCAGCCTCTGAGGTTCTGCCTGGTCTATGGCAGCACTTATCTCCATGACACCGTATTTCCCTTATGAGTTTGAACCTCACCTTGATATGCACTCATTCATTCATACATTCAGTCTACAAAGGATTGGTATGAGGAACTATCCAAGATTCCATCCTTCTGTGTCCTTTCCAGGACCTAGAGTACTTGGCGGTGTTCCCTGAATGGCTAATGAATGAAAGACTGAGGAATGGCAAGAGTGAACGAATGAATGGATGGACAAATGGAGGAAAGATGGCGGGAGCGGCAGCCAAGATGGTGAGACACCCCCCTGCCCCCAACACACAGATCTTTTCCAATCTCTTCCAGCAGGAGGGGAGACAAGCCACGCCTCCCAAAGACACTGTAGGCTTTCTCTGAGTCCCACATGGAGATAGGAGAAATCCTTTCAGGAAATGTGGGTGAACAAAGACAACAGCCAGATGCAGTCATGATGGCATCTCCCATTTACCCATCAGGGATCTGCACACCGGACAGCATGAACAGGAGGAGACTGCGGTCCCCAGGAAGTCACTTGGAGCCCACTCAGGTCCAAAGGCAACCCCATGGCTGGTGAGCAGGAGCTAGAGCCATCCGGAGGACCCCACCTCCACCGATGGCTGAAGCAGGTACAGGGTAAGGTGTTTCCCCTTCCAACATAGGGGGCTCTGGAGGCGCCCCAAGGACTATGATTTACAGAGATGGCAAGCTGCAGAAGGACGGGTGTCGGTGTCAAGCAGTCATCAGATCTTCCTGATCAAAGAAGAGAGGGAGGAAGGGGGTTGTATTGGGTTCCTACAATGTGGGAAGCTCTGTGAGCCAAGGCTTACCAGCTCTGGTGTGTGGATGAGAAGAGAGAGGCCTAGAGAGGCGAAGGCCTCCACCGAGGGCCCCCAGCTCGTAAGTGCTACAGCCGATCCTTGCGCAACACGAGTCTGAACTGAGTGAGTCCACCTATATGAATTTTTTCCTGATAAATACAGTGGGGTACTGTAAATGTATTTTCTCTCCCTTATAATCTTCTTAATAACCTTTCCGTTTCTCTCGCTTATTTTCTTGTAAGAATTCTTGTAAGAATAACATAGGTAACATACAGAAGACGGGCTGACTTATACACCTTATTGGTAGGGCTTCTGGTCAATAGGAAGCTATTAGTAGTTAAGTTTTAGGGGGTCAAAGGTCATTTCGACTGCGTGGGAAGTCAGTGCCCCAACCCCCCATGCTGTTCAAGGGTCAACTATACCGAGGACGTGAATCCTGGCTGCCTCCTGCCTGGGTCTTGCTGGCGGTCTGCGAGGCAGGCCTGGTGGGGGGAAAGGGGAAAAATGCCAGTCCCAGCTGGTGATCACCACTTCCCATCACCAACTGGGCCCAGCTGAAGCTCAGTGCTTCTCTTACGGACTTGAATTAGGGTCTGGGAAACAATGATCTCCCCAGTTAGGCACTACTTTCTTTATTATTTTTTTAAGATTTTATTTATTTATTTGATAGAGAGAGAGCGGGCGCACAAGCAAGGGGAGTGGCATTCAGAGAGAGAGAGAGAAGCAGGCTCCCTGCTGAGCAGAGAGCCCGACGTGGGGCTCAATCCCAGGACCCTGGGATCATGACCTGAGCTAGAAACAGACAGTTAACCCACTGAGCCACCCAGGTGCCCCACGATCTACTTTAAAGATAGTCATAAAATCAACGGCTTTTCTATGCGTTTGTGCTAACCATTTAGAAGCAAATTTTTAAAAAAATGAAATTATTTACCTTAAAGACAAATTACAAATACTTAGCAACAGTTAACACAAAAGAGAGGGCACTTCTAAGACTAAAGCTCCACGGTCTTACTGAGGACATAAAACAAGACAACAAGCAGAAAGAGATTCTCTGTTCCCGAAGAGTTAGAGCAAGTACCATAAAAAATGTGAATTCTTACTCTTTAATTCAATTCCAATTGGGATCTCAATATTTTTTGGAAAGGACAACATTATTTCAAAGTTCTCATGGAAGAAGAACAAATGTGAAAAAAGTGCAATGTATTCCTGGAAACAGAGAATATTTAAATTCATCCTAAACCCAGCATAAAAAGACGGTATGATATGACCCCAGAAATTGAAAAACAACATACAGCAAAGGTCCAATAGGGCAATGACCAACAAGAGAAGAGGGATGCAAGATATAGCACTTAGAAACATACCCAAGTTTACACAGAAATTTAATATTTAAAATGGTGAGATTTCATTGCAGTGAGAAGTAAATGGTACTTTCCATTTGAGAGAAAACAAAAGCTGGACCATATTAAGCATGCTAAATTTTTTTTAAAGGTTCAAAGTACATTTAGAATCTAAATGTAAAAAATGAAGTGAAAATAGTAGATTATGTTTCAGAAAAATGACTTTGGATGGAGAAGAACAGCTTAAACAAGTAGAAAACCCAGGTGCCTTAGAGTAGGAGAAACAGAGAAGACTTCCCAAGGCGCTTAAATTTTGTGGAGTAAAAAGTACCACACGAGGGATGTCTGGGTGGCTCAGTGGGTTAAGCCTCTGCCTTTGGCCCAGGTCATAATCCCAGGGTCCTGGGATCGAATCCTACATCAGGCTCTCTGCTCAGTTAGGAGCCTGCTTCTCCTCTCCCCCTCTCTCTGTTTCTGTCTCTCACGAATAAATAAATAAAATCTTGAATCTCATGAATAAATAAAAAATTCCGCATGCACAGGCAGAAAGTTTGGGGTAAAATATGGCATCTATGACAGAGAGTCAATTTTCCACGATATTTGAAGAACTCCTACAAATTAATAAATAAAAGGCAAACAATGTAATCTAAACATGAACCAAGGATGTACAAAGGCAAATCCATTTCATTTGTCATTAGGGAAGTACAGAATGAAAGACAATATTGTTGTTGTTCATTAGATTTGCAATGCTGGAAAAAAAATGGTAAATGGATTCTGATGTGGGGCAATTGTCATTCTCTTAGGATGGACGTGGGAGCACCAACCGCAAAACCTTTTGGAAGGAATTCTGGAAGTGTTTATTATAGGTTCATACACACTTACCTTTGGGCCCAGAAATCCCCGTCTTGAAGATCTGTTCTCTAGATCATAAAAACACAAGTAGGAAGACTCATATTTCAACATTGACTTTGGACACAGAAGAGGAGGAATTCACCCAGGCTGCCCCTGGATGCTCCTTGGGGTGTGCTGGGTAAATGAGTTCAAGGAATCCCTCCAATGGACGGCTTTGCGCCAATGACAGAGCAGGAGACAGATCTGTCTACACCAGCCAGGGAGATGGGCCCGATCCTTCAGTGAAAATAGCACGTGGAAGAAAAAATGTGAGGCGCCATCCCATTTTATGTCAGACAAGAGCCACAGTGAATGTGAGTATATGTATGAGCAGAGGAATGTTTAAGAAGCTAAAACCCCAGCCCGTTCAGACCTGAAGCTCCTCAGCCCCAAGCCGAGGGAGTCCTCTGAGGGCTGGTCACTCAGCGATGGCCGTGTTGGTAGCATTTATACCACGGAAACTAGCAAAGGCGGCATGTTCAGCTTTTACCCCCTGGAAGCCGGTTGGGAAGCATTATCAACATGTCATTGGCACAAGGTGCTGGAAAGGGAGGTGTGGGCATTGTCTCCAGAAGCCTTACTCAAAGAGACGCTTACTCCCTACACCAAGAAGTGCATGGATGTAGATTCATTTTATAGCACACGGGAGGTATTTCAGCTCCAGTTATCCTGGAGTCTGTGGTTCCTTTCCCAGAACACCATCCTTTCTGGAGGATTCTGAGGTCTGAGCCCCCGGAGACTGCACAAGGGGCTATGCTGCATTCTCACCACTGGGGGGCAGTGTTGCCACAGCCAAAGCACCCATACCGCCCAGAAGGGCTCCAATGGAGCTCCCAGCCTCTGCTTCAAGCCTGCAGCTCCTCAGCCCCTGGGACCCTCCCCTGGGGGTGCAGGAGAAAAGGGGAGGAGGAAGACTCAAACCTTAGTGTCCTTAAACTCAATGAGCTTGATTTCAAGAACGGGAATGATGATAATAACCACACAGTGCATTCCCACTTAAGCCAAGTGGTTCTGCACTACTGTGAGTCTCCTGTTTCCTCCTGTGTAAAGCAGGGAGGATATTAGCGTTGACTTCAGACAATTAAATAAGCTTAGCAGGGTGCCTGGCACAGGGTGATCCTCAGCAATGCCAATTAGTATCATTATTAGAGTTTACCCAGCCCAGGGATGCTCTGTCCCATTCTCAAGCTCCCCCTCTGAGATATGTGCTCTTATCTTTCATTTTCTACAGTATAACACTAAGGGACATAGAAGGGAAGTAACTGTCCCCTGGCTACTCCTAGAGTAGGGACAAGCAAGAACTTGCATCTGGCCTGGGTGACACATCAAGTCTCTCCTCCCTAACCCAGCTCAGTAGGGGGGACAGAGAGAGAGGAGGGTTTGCCCCCCACAGCCAACCCCTTCCATCCCCCCTCGACCCCCCTCGACCCCCTCCACCTCCACCTGGGTGGGATACCTGAGGGCTCAGAAGTTCCCTCCCTGAGTCGAGATCCCTTCTCTGTAACGTGAGACTTGCAATCATAGAGTTACGTGAGACTTTTGGGCAGTGAGCACACAAGGCTTCAAAACAAAGAAACCACATGTTCCTGCCTTCATTCAACTCACATTTATTGTTTATTGTGCAGCAAATGTAGGCAGGGCCTGGCAACAGGGCTGGTAAAACCTCCAGGGTTTGCCTAATGGGCTTGCAGTCCAGGGAGGGAGCCTCAGTTTCTTCCCTGGAGCACAAACAGTGCTCCCTGGCAGGGTCCGAGGGTCCAGCAAGGTGCCTTTCAACATGCCCCGTCCTTGCATCCTTCCCGTGGGATACTCACAGGCCCACACATGCACACACACGTGCACACATGAGCATGCGCACACGCATAGGGAGGTGCTGGGTCTTCAGTTGTGGGGCAGTGGCCTTCCATGTTATTGAGCCACAGAGATGGGTAGGTATCTGTCATTCTGTCATCCTGCAGCAGCTCAGCCTGACAGGCACGGTCCCATGCCATCAACAGCAGGCACGCTGGGAGGACCTGGACTCAGGAAGTTGTGCAGAACAAAACTCTGGGTGTCTGGCACGGCCACCTGCAGTGTCCACTGAGCTCGGAGTTTCGCCATCAGGTGGCCACGTCCTGTCTCCTATCTTGGCTTTCTCATCTGTAAGCCAGGGACCGTGTCAGCCCCTGTACCATGGCAGCGGGGGGTCTGACAGGGGAGTCTGCAGAGAGAGCACTCAGCAGGGTGCCTGGAGCCAGTGAGCACTGGAAGAGGAGTTCATGCTGATGTTCTCAGGGCCCATCCTCAAGGCTCAGCTCACAGCTCCTGTTCCAAGCTGGGGATGGCCTCTCCTCCGCCATGCCTCATAATAAATGGGCGTCCGGGACTCCCAGGTGTAGTGCTGTCCCAAGGACAGAACAGGACAGTGACGCCAGTGCCCAACACACAGGCCAGGAGAAAAACCTACTTCTTGTGGCTCCCAGCTCCCCCCTTTCAGGTCCTTGGCTCCAAACCTCGTCTCAGTCTCCACGCTTTGTCTCCTGCCCCACATCTGGTCAGTCAGCAAATGCAGCAGCTCGGAGCCCAGCTCAGCGCATAAGACCCCCAACTGTAAGCCACGTCATCCCCAGGCCTGCGCCTCCTCAGCCGCCTCCGGGGGACCGGACTTGTCCTGTGGGAATGAGTCAGATCCTGTCTCTCCTCAGCTCAGAGCTCTCCAGTGGCTCTCAACTCACTTGAAATAAAATCCAAAGACCTCACCACCCACCCCTTTACCTCCCTGTCTGCTCCTCTGTCTGGCTCAGGTATTGCTCTCTGTTTTTCTTTTATTTCTTTTTTCTTCATAGAGACATAACTGATATACGGCATTGTATTAGGTTCAGGTGTACCACATAATCATTCAATATTTGTATAAAAATTGCAAAATGATCACCACAGTAAGTCTAGGGAACATCCGTCACCATACATAGTCTCCATTATTTTTCTTGAGATGAGAACTTTGAAGATCTACTCTCTCAGCGGCATTCAGATACATAATACAACATTGTCAGCTCTAGTCCTCCATGCTGCCCGTCACATCCCCGAGACCTGTTCATTCTGTAGCTGGCAGTCTGGAGGTATCAGCCTCTCATGGGCTCCTCAAACACTTCGCATACTCTGTTCTTTTTGTGGAGCCGCACACTGGCTCATTCACTGGTGCGCCCATGACAAAGCCCCTTCACCATGATGAGCAGGTGGGCGGGTGGGCAGCTCAGGGAATGGCAAAGCCCTAAGGAAAATGGACTCCACTCAGGGCACCATGTCCAAGAGGAGCTTGAGATCCAAAGTTTCATGTGAAATCACCTGGCTTCTAAATGTTGCCAGTCACATCTGTGGGCCATTTTCGGTCCTCAAGCCACCGTCTATGGTCAGCCACTACCTCATAGGAACGCCGGTAAGAGAAAGCAAAAGGCCATATGGGGCAACACTGTTTTTCTTCCCCCCGATCCCACCCTGCCTCTCTCTCTTTCCTTCAGTTGTGGAATGAGTTGTGTCCCAAAATGTCATGTATTAAAGTCCTAACCTTTAATACCTCAGAATGTGACTGTATGTGGAGACAGGGTCTTTAAAGAGCTGAGTCAAAACAAGGTTGGGCCCTTGGCCAATATGAGGGGTGTCCTTATAAGAAGAAATTACCACACAGATACACAGAAGGAAGGACATGTGAAGACAAAGGAAGAAAATGGTTACTTCTCTCCAAGCCAAGGGGAGAGGCCAAAGAACACCCCCGTCCCCCGCGGCTAACACCTTGATGCTGAACTTCCAGCCTCCAGACCTGTGAAGAGACAAATTTCTGTTGTTGAAGCCCCCTCAGTCTGTGATACTAGTTATGGCAGCCCCAGCAAACAAAGTCATTTCTGTTTCTCTCCTTTCCTCTCTCTTTTTTCCTCCTCTATGTGGTGGGACAGAAAATGATCAAGTTAAAGAGGGAATAGTGACCGCAGGGTCAGTTGGTGGCAGATCCGTCTCCAGAAAGGACTGAACGAGCATAGACCCACCACCACACACTTCCCACCGGCCAGGATGGAGGACCTTCCATTCATGGAGATTCCTCTCAGGGACGACGAGCATGGCATTTGCCTGGAGACAATATCTGGAGGTGCAGGGCGAGGCCATGAGGGCACGCCCCAGCAACCAACGATGTTTTCCAGATGGATGGCTCCAAGACAACGGGAAGGTATGGGGGAGGCTCAGAAGAATGAAGGTGGGAAAAAGGAGGAGAGGAAAACTATGGTCTGTGTGCTGAGACCTCCCGCCGTCAAGTCTCTAAAATCCCACTCAAGCTCATAAAACGGTGCATGGGTCCCTAATGGAACTTGCAAAAGAGCTGTAACCAGGGTCAGGGGGAGACAACCCCCCATTAGCTGATGCTGAGATGGGGGAAGGGAGTATATGTGGGGCTAGAGGCAAGACCTCAGTCAGTATCTGGAGCACAACCAATCCCCCCACTAACCCATGAATTGGGTGGTTCCTGGTCCCCCTTTTACATAGGGAGGAATTAAGGCTGTAAGCAGGCTGAGCCAGCCAAGGTCTTGTAGCCCGCGAACCGCAGCGCCAGGATTCGGTTCTGGCTCCCATGCACCGCCCTGGCATCGTGGCCGGCGGCGCCCCTCGCCCAGAGTCCGGCTTCCAGAATCCCCAGCAAGGCCTGGCTCGAGCTGCCGCAGGAAACAAAGGGACGGCTCGCTCGGTGGCTGCAAGGGAGCGGCTCGCCACCAGGGGGCAGGGCGCGCTCGCGGCCGCCCCCGGTACGGCCTTTGTCCGGGTGAGGCCCCCTTCCCGCACCCCGCTGACACCGGAGCCCCCGCTCCCCGGTGCCCGCTGGCTACCAGCTCCCTGGGACAGGCCCTCGGCTGCCCGTGGCGGCTCTCCCCTGCCTCACCCGCCCCTCCTCCCCTCTGCCTGGGAATGAACTGCATTTCTTGTCATCTTCCAGGCCCTGGCTCAAAGATCTTTCCAGTTTCTCGGCTTTCATGGAGACTTCATTTTGTATATACGCAGATTGATGCTGGGTGGCCGCAGCCCAGCTCTCCCTCCACCAGCCCCCTCTGGGCTGTGAAAGCATCTCCTGTGTGCAGGGCTGTGCAAACGTAGATTCCCCAACCCCCTTCCCTGTTCTGTCCCAAGGGAGCCCAGAAACCGGTCCTTCCTAGAAATCCCCAAGCTGCCTGGCCTCCTGGGCTGGGAGAGCGGCCAGTGCCTGTGTCTATGCCTGTGTTAACTGTGTGCACCCAGGGGAGGTCTTTTCATGGATGGAGACCCATTTGGACCAGGACCACATCTGAGTCACCCCTGTGCTCCCCTCGCCCTGCTTGCTGGCTGCTGCTCAATCCTTCTGTGAGTTCCCAGGGGTGCCCTGGTCCCTGGAGGCACCCCTCAGGTATCCCCAGCCTCCTGCAGCTGACCTGGGCTGGAAGTCAGTTACAGACCCAAGGTGAACCCTACACTGGGAAGAAGACTGGGCAATCAGCAAAGCTGGCATCTCAACCCAGGCAGGCTATCTCCAGGGCGGCTCCCCCGGCCTTCCACACCCACACACACAGACCCCAAAGTGGCGCTCCCTCCGTGTGAGCACTCAGCCTTTGCTGGAAAATGTCCTTTCTGTGCATTTCTTCCCTCCACCCTCGAACAGCTTGGCAGAGTAGAAAGGCTGCCTTGCCCATTCCACAGAGGAAAAACCTGAGACACAGGGGAGGGGGAAGGGACCTGGGCAAGATCTGTCTCTACCTTATAGGACTGGAAACTGCCCACCCCCTTTCTCCTGCCCTTGACCTCTGATCTCAAGTAATCTCCCCCTATCTTTTATGCCTCCCCATCCTGTTTCTTCAGAGGACCCTTTCTCATGTGACTATTACTGCCCGTCTCCCGTCTTAACTCTGAGCTCCAAGTGGTAGGAAAGGTGTTAGTCCTGTCCGCCGTGGTACTCCCCAGACAGAGCACTTGGCCCAACACACAACCAAGGTGTTGAATGAATGACTGAAAATGCGGAACAAGCTGAGGAAGTATGTGACATCATCGCCATCTTCCCCATCCCCCCCGGGCCAGGAATGGGGGAAGCACTTCAGATACACATGAATTAAGAAATGTTTTAAAGTGTATTTGGTTAAAGAGTTTATAGACAGGAAGTGACGTGTCTGTATATTGCAAATATTTTGTATGGTATGTTTTAAGAGCAGAACTAGAATGGATTGGGACACCTTGGGTGGCTCAGCCGGTTAAGCGTCTGACTTCAGCTCGGGTCATGATCCCAGGATCCTGGGATCGAGTCCCATGTTGGGCTCCTTGCTCAGTGGGGAGCCAACTTCTCCTTCTTGCTCTGCTGCTCTCCATCTCTCACTCAAATAAATAAATACAATCTTTAAAAAAAAAAAAAGAAAAAGAAATAGAATGGACTGAAATAGTTGACTTAGTATGAACCACACGAAGATGAAGACAGTGAAGCAAGGCTTTGGAGTATCTATGTCACTGTGCTGCTGGGGGCCCAGCCAGCCAAGAATGCTGCTAGAGTTTGACCACGTGGAGTGGAGGGCCAGGCTGAGGCTGCCGTGTCCCAGCACTGTGCAGGCTGCCCTAGTCACAGGCCCCCTCCTCCAGTGAACGAGATCATGAAAATAGCAATACTAGCTAGAGGCAGTAAAGTGAGCCATGTGGACGGGCCAGCCATGAACCTGCTAGCTGCGCGCAGTGGGGAGATCAGGAGGTGTGCGGTGAACTTGGGTTGTCAGTGGAAGGACTACCCTGACCAGGGGGGTTTGGAGCCCTGAGGGTCCCCTGCAAGCCTGCAGTGACACCCACTTTCACACTGCCCTGTCTGTAGGAGTCTGGATTGCCCCTCCCGTCTGGCTGGTTCCCCTGCGAGAACTAGAGGCAGCCATGGGGGGAGAGTAAGGGGTCAGCCCAGAAAGGGGGACAGTTTGCTTTGGTCTCACCATGGTGGCAGCAGGAGAGGACTCTCCCCAGCAATCTCAATCTGCACCCCAACTTCCAGGGCTGCGAACATGTCCCGGGGCAGGGCAGGGCAGGGCAAGGCATCCAGCATGGAGCTGAGTCCTGGCACCCTTGTGTCTTAAGCCCCTGCCTTGTGCCTTGAATGATTCTTCCAAGGTAACTGCCCAGGACTGGTGCTGGTGACTTCTCTGGCTTTCTATTGACGATGCTGCCTGCCAGGAGGCTGCTGGTGTCAGAGCTAGAAGATGCTGACAAGCACCCACGCCTTTGTACTCCTTCGTCCAGTCCGCAGCACATGTCAGGCAGTGGACGTAGTAAAGAGCCATAAGTTCAAACCTCAAGTCTGCCTCTTACTAGCTGTGTGATGTTGGGGAAAGCACTCCACCTCTCTGGACACTTTCTATTTATAAAATGGGGTCAACGGCTCACCGAGTTTTGCTCAAGTAGCTGAGGGATAATACACAAGAGATGTGAATGTGTCTGATGTCATCAGGCAACCGAGGCCCTGAGTCCTAGCCCCCTACTCCAGCACAATCTCCAGGTCAGAAGGGTGGACAAGGTGGGACCCCATTGTGGGTCCTTTGAATGCTGGATATTGAATTTGGATTTCACCCTGGGAGCCATGGCGGGTTTAGAGGGAAGTACGTAGATTTGCATTTCCAGAAAGGCCTGTGTGGAGTGTGGATCAGGGGGGTGAGACAGGCCGAGCCAGGAGATGTCCAGGAGTCCTGAATAACGGTCCCAGGGATGTCTGTACCCGAATCCCTGAGATATGTGAAGGTCACTTGGCATGGCGAAAGATGAGATTGAGTCAAGGATCTTGAGATGGTGAAATGATCCAGGCAGCCCAGTGTCATCACAGGGGTCTTTGGGAAGGGGGGTGGGGGAGAAAGATTTGACCAGGCCGTTCTGCTGGTTTTGCAGCTGGAGAGGGAACCACAAGCCAAGGAAACCGTGCAGCCGCTAGAGGGTAGGAAAGGCAAGGAAACATTCTCTCTGCTATGGTCTGATGTGTCCCCCCGAAAACTTCTATGCTGAAATCCTAACCCCCCAGTGCAATGGTATTAGGAGATGGAGCCTTTGGGAGGTGATCAGATCCTTCCACCCTCCCCAGTGGGATTAGTGTCTTTATAAAAAGAGACCCCAGAGAGCTTCCTATCCAGTGAGACCCGCTTTACTTCTGGCCTCCAGACCCATAAAAGAATAAATGTATGTTGTTTTAAGGCAGTAAATTCATGGCAAGTTGTTACAGCAGTGATAGGAAGCTAATGCAGGCCTTCCCCTCTCTGGGCCTCTCTCTCCCCACTGAGGCTATGGACACGGGGAAGCTTTATGTGCAGACATAAAGTGGAAGGCAGAAGTGAAGCAGGCCTTTCTGAGGAGACCGGGGCTCTCTCTGTGCCACCGTGGACAAGGCAGAGTGGGCATCCCAAACTCCAGGGCCTGCAGTGTCTAGTTCTAGAAGTGGGTGAGGTGGGCAGGTGAGAGAGGGACAATGGGGACTGGCGGGCCTATGGGAAAGGACAGAGCAAAGGCACTGACTGTCAGGGCAGCCCCACCCTTGTCGGGCCAAGGGCCACCCCTTGCCAGGTGAGAAGATGGCCTGATCGTCCAGCTCTGCTTGGAGAAGTGAGGATGGTGGATTTTCACATGAAATCTCTCAATCCTTTGACATTGCCAACCAGTTAGAAAAGAATTAAACACGGAGCCAGCCAAACCAAACACATGTGCAACTCAGCCTGGCCTCCAGCTTGTCATTCAAACTCGGGGCTTTGGTGTCAACATATTAGGACTGGAATCCTCGTTCTGCCACAGCCGGGTCACCTGGGCAACGTGCCCGATCGCTTGGGACCTCAGCTTCCTCATTTGTGCAAAAGGGGTAAGAAAGCCTACCTCGTTGGGCTGGGGGAAGAGTCCATTGTGGAGTGCGTGTAAAGGGCACAGAGCATGGCGTGAGCGTGTTATGAAGGGTTCGCTGTTACTGTTGCTACCATCATTTTACTGTGTGAGCGGGGAAGACGTTTTTCCGTCCTTCTGTGCCCTGTGCTGGTCCTTCCCATAGGAAGGTCCTCTGTGTCTACCACTTGGAGCCTGAAGCTCCAGAGAAGAAGGGCCCACAGTTGGCTGGGCCCGCCTTCACACCTTGGGGGTGGGTGTGAGCACGTGTCCCTCAGAGCCTGGGGCGGGAGCGGGAGGCGGGAGGGTCCTCAAGGAGCAAGGCCACCTCCACAGAACTCCAGCCACTGCCTTGCCACATCACTGCCCCATTCTGTTCCTTTCTAAAGCAGCCTTTTTCAAACCTCAGACCGCCGTGCCCCACATCCCAGACCAATCTGGGGCTTGCAACCCTAAATCCCCCCAGCCCCAAAGAAATTTGGTGAACTCAGGATTTTCCCAAATTTAGCTCTACAGCCAGTATCTCCTATCATTTGCATGTTTTTCTTTAAGTTGACTCTCATCTTCTTATACTTATGTAAATCCAGCTCCGTCTTAGGAATGTGAGATGTAAAACAATGGTTTTGATGAGCTAATTATTTTTTTCCCCTTATACACGTTAAGAAAAAGTGTCTTTGTTACGAATTTGAAAACTCATCAGGGTTTTGATGGTCGACCACCGCACCGGGTCTCACAGTGGCCAGGCAGCCCCTTTGGGTTGGTTGAGGTGAAGGGCAGTCAGCCTGACCTCATGATCGCTGCCTCTCCCTGGAGGTCTCTCCCAGCTTTGGTTCCTCTGCCCCTGGGACTCGCTTACTTGGGAAAGATCGGCAAAGAGAGGAGTCAGGCCAAGCTGGGAGCACTCCTTCAGGTGCCATGATCAGCTCTTGACTTTTTAAAACGGATTTTACCGTGTGTTGGAGTAATTCATTCATGCCTTCTCCTTGGAGGATGGTTCCCAGGCCTTGCAGTGAAATTCAATGTGTGAATGAAACATGTGGCTTCTGTGGGACCGAGTCCAAATGGTGGGCATGCCATTCAAGGCTCTTTGCCACCCTGACTTTCCAGCGCTCTCTCCTCCTGCTGGGCCGCCCGTAAGTCTTTGTATTCCAGCACTCTCCAGCCACGAAGGGGTGCCCCCCCCATGATGTCCGTGCTACAAGTCACTGTTGTGAGAAACCTCTAAGCCTTCACCGGCTAAGCAGACCTCTTTTCCGTCTTCAAAACCCTTCTCAGCACCTCTCCCTTTGTGAAGCGTGCCCTGATTCATCCTCTGAGTTCAGTCTCCCCGCAAGAGATGCTGACTCTTTCTCCTCTCCCAAATGTCCCTCATCTTTTAGCCTTTTGGCATCTTCTTTGCCAGCCCTGTGGGCTGAGCCTACAACACCTGTCACCCAGCTGATGACGAGTCCCCAAACAGGTCTCCCTACATCCCCTTCACACCTCTCACCTCTAAACTGATCTGCCCAGGAGGCACAGTTATCATGGAGAAACCCTGGTCTGAGCATGCCGCTCCGCCCTTTAAAATTTTCTAGCAGCTTCCATTTTACACAGAATATAATCCAAGCTCTTATAAAAGCCCCCGAGACCTGGCATGATCTGGTTCCCACCCACCTCTCTGGCCTCTTCATCCTTTCTCCCCCAGCTCACTGGCCCAGTCTTCTTGCCTCAGAGTTTGCAGCTGCTGTTCCCTTCTGGAATGTTCTGCGCCTACCTGACTTCCACACATGGGCTCCTACCTATCCTGCCACCCCTCCCCAAACACACACACACACACACACACACACACACACACACACACAATCTCTCTCTCTCTTCAGCTAACCAGTACTCAGGACTCACCTGAGCAGTCATCCCCTGGGGAAGCCCTCAGTGCTCCCCCCATATGACTGCGTGGTCTTGAAGAGAAGGGATTACATCACATTGATTTGCACGTCCCCAGGCTGGGGACAGGATGAGACCTAGACTATGTGCGCTGGCCATTTCCTGGGGGCCGGATGTGATGTCTCCAAAGTCACTTCCAACTTGAGTTTAATACTGATGAACTCCACAGAACCTAAGTGTCTTCCCCGTCCCCCAGGTGGGCATAATGATACCTACCATGGTGTAAGGAAGTAAGGAGACAGGACAGCAAATGCATCTTATGTGCCCCCCCCCCCCACGGGAGTGGAAGCCACTGGGACTCTCATGGGTCCCAAGTTTTATGCCTTCATGGGCCCCTTCCTCATAAAATTATTTTAAAATTATTTTAAATTTTTATTTTATCTTTAAATTTTATTTTTTATTTATATATATTTTATTTATATATTTTATTTTTAAATTTTAAAATAAAATAATTTTAAAACTTACATTTTATTATTACATGGGTATAAAGATAAATATAATTCTAGCTAAGGAGTATTCATTTTCCTCTCTTACTATAAAATAAATTGAAACATTTTCATGGGCCACTGAGAATCTCTGTTCCCTCTCCTCCACCACCCTAGGGTTCATGTTGCACTTGCTTTTCTCCTGCCCTGGGTCCTGGGCTCTGCCAGGGGCTCTGAGGTCAGCATGGGTGAGGAGGGCTCTGCCAGGCCAGCTGAAACCTGGAACATAAGTCCGCCCCAAGAGCAGGCCTGTTAAGTCCCTCCATGGGTACTAAACATCTGTCATTGCTGGAACTAATAGATTTGTTGGTGCTAATAACTTCCCTGGTGCCAACCTATGAGCTCCATAGTGTCCGCTGAAAACTCATGTCCATTTGGGACCTTAGAATGTGGCCTTCTTTGGAAATAGGTCGTTTCACGTTTCTTTCCACCTTAAGATGAAACCATCCTGGCTAAATTCAATGATTGGTGTCCTTAGAAAAAGAGAAGAGGACACGGAGACACCGAGAAAGTGACACGAGGATGGAGATGGAAATCGAGAGATGTGTCTCTAGGCCAAGGAACATCGAGGTCGCCAGCAGCACTTACCTGACAGCCACCAGAAGCCAACGGAGAGGCATGGGACGGGGTCTGCCTCACAGCCTCCGGAAGGAGCCAGCACAGGTGGAGCATTTGGCCTCCTGAACAGTGGGAGAACATGTTTCTGTAGGTTGGAGCCCCCCTGTCTGTGGTTACTTGTTACAGCTGAGCTAGGACGCGAATGCGCTCCGGTCATCCGCGCAGCAGCCCTGCCCGCAGGGAAGGCAGCCTTACTGACCTCCAGGTAGACATCAGGACAGGGGAGCTCAGAAAGTTCCCTCAGCTTGCCCCAAGTCACCTTGTCCTCCCTCAGACTCTGGCCATGGCAGGCCCAGGAGGCAGGGACTTGTGTCGTGGGGTCTGGAAGTGGTGGGAGGTGAGGCTGGCGGGTGGGATGGGGCACCGCCATGGAGGGGAAGCTGCATTCTGTCACAGTGGACACGGACCCCTGGAAGCACCATGGAGCCAACCGGGAAAGGCTTATGTGTGACCTTGACTGAAGAAACAATGTGAGAGCAAAACTGATTCTGCACCAAGATCTCAGCTGTGCAGAAACAGAACCGCCTGCTAAATATGCAGCCTTGTACTCTTTGGGCACTGGATTTGTGGGAAATTTTTTTCCATCTCTTTTCCCAAATTCTCCTGATGTGACATGGTGTTGGTGGCGGTGGTCGTCGTCGTTGTCATGATCTTGACTGGGAAAACACAAGGAGCGATCCTTTTCGGGCTCCTGAAAACTACAAGAACTGGAAGGCGAAGACACATGAAGCCCCAGCACCGGGCTTCCTGCATCAGCTCTGCCCAAATCCCCTTTCCTTCCCGGCTTCATGGCGGAAGGAGCCGCAGCCCTGCTGTAAATGGCCTCCTGGGGCAAGCGGAATCCACTGGGGCTCACTTGTCAGGGGAAAGACAAAACCAAGTCTTCATCCCCTGCCCTGCCATCAGAGCCCCTGCCAGAGCCCTGGCCCCTGGCAGGAGGCAGGGGTGGGAGAAGCAGGACAGGGTGGGTAAGAGACGTGGACATGGCCTGGGCCTTCATGCTGGGGGTGCCACCTCTGCACGGCCGTATTTTTTCAGGTTGCCTGCTGCTTATTAATTAGTATTTCCTTCAACTTGCCAGGCGAGCTCATCTGCATGGTGTTGGGGGCACATGGGGTCATCTCATGAGGCGGTAGTTGAACCCCTTGGTGTCAGAGACCCCAGGTTGGGGCTGGGGGTCTTCAAGGCCATGCTGATTTCCTTCAAAAAGCATTTGGGTGCATTCATTTCTCTAGCCCATCACTCATCACTGCGTATTGATAATTTGCTATGGAGCCCCCGCCGTGGGCCTGACATAGCTCTAGGCCCAGAGATCATATGGCAAATAAGATTTGTCTGACCTCTGCTCTTAAGGAGCTCCCTGGCTAATGCGCGTGACAGCCGTCTTAATGATCTCACAAACGATGTTTAATTACAAATGCCAAGAAGTAGAAAGAGACAGGAGACCCTGTCTTGGACCCCTTAGGGCTGGTTTTTCTGGGAAGGAAAGTTTGAGCCAAGAGCTGAGGGGTGAGGAGGTGTTGCATAAAGAGCTGAGAAAGGGAGGTGGCCATGTGGGAATAACATCCAGACAGAGGAGCAACACGTGCAAAGGCCCTGTGGCAAGAGGGAACCTAGCACATGCAAGGAAAACAAAAGCAGTGTAGCTGAGGTGGAGAAAGTGGTAAAAACAGGAGGTCAGAAATGGGGCTCCAGTGGGAAGGGGTAAGGGAGGGAGAATCAGGCCACACAGCACATGATAGGATGGGCAGTGGTTTTGGTCTCTGGCCTAAAACAGCAGAAACACTGAAGAAGTTGAACCAGCTGAGTGACGTGATCAGATTTTAACCAGACTGGGGATCTGCAATCCAGGCTGGAGTCCCCAGCACCTCACAAGGCTAGGGGCGAGTCCCTGCATCATTCCAAGTCAATTTTCACTTTTATGAAGTGGGAGCCAACAGAGGAACCTTATGGACCTGTACCATTTACTTGAGCATCTACTTAATGCCATGCCATGTGAGTATCATCTTCCTCACTGTGGATGAGGAAACAGAGGCTCAGAGAGGTGAAGTGACTTGCCCTGGGACACACAGCCAGAAAGCACCAGAGGTCAATATGTACCCAGGGAGTCTGTCACTCTCCTAAACTCTCACTGCGTGGTCCCGAAATGTGGCTAGGTTGAGCAGAGGGATGGAAAGTGGGCGGAATGAGGTATGGAAGTGGCTGCCTCTGCCCTAATTCTCTCTTCTCCAAATCTGACTTTGTTGGATGCACAGGGAAAAAGACCACAGGAGTCTCTGTGTTTGTGCCTGTGTGTCTACAGGTGCATGTGTGTGTGAGCATATGTCTGTGGATGTGTGCATGGATGTGTGTGCACGTGTGTGCATGTGTCTGTGTGTGCATGCATGCGTGTGTGCATATCTCTGTGTGTGTGCATATGTCCGTGTGTGTGTGTGTGTGTAGGTCTATTTATTTTTGGCAGCAAGGGAACTTAATTAAGAATTGAGTTCACAGCTTTCCCACTGAGAGTTAGCTGGGGGTGCAGGGTGGAGAAAGGGTGTAGAAAGCAGAGCAGACTGCAGACAGTGACACCAAAATAATGAAGTGGAACCTTAGGGCTTTCCAGGGAGGAAGGGAGGGGGCACGGATGCTATTTTGGGCCCCGGTCATGCATCACAAACCCAGTGTGCTAACATTCTGGATTCACAGGCAGAATTCTTTCTGAGCCTGAGTTGGAGCAGAGGCTGGCAGGCCATTGCCCTTGGCTATGGCAGAGACTGTGTCATTGGACAGCAAGTGTTGAGACAGGGGCCGTTCTGGAAGGAGCCCTGGATCTGGAGCCCACGCCTTTCCTCTGGCCACTCCGTTTCTCTCCACCTGCCATCTTCTCTTCTCATCTGGACCTTGCCCTGTGGCCTCCTGAGCTCTGGACACCATGGGTCCTTGCCCTCTCTTTAGCATTTTAGAAAATTTCCTGGAACAACCATCCAAGACAGGCAGCTATGCAATGAATCCAGTCCAGACGCAGCTTTTGTGTGGCCTGCACTGTCAAAAAAATGTGAACCTCTACTGTAAGGAGGAGATTGCATGTAGAGTGCAGAGCTAGGGGTCGGGCCTTGAGCTAAGGGCTGGGTAGGGCAGTGGGAAGAGGGTAGATGCCTAGGCAGACCGATGGCAAGCGTTGCACAACAGTGACATTACTGGATGATGATAAGAGCCATGCAGGGGGATCAGTGAGATGGAGAGGGTGGGGACCTTATCCTGAGTGATCAGGGAGTCTTCATGTTTGAGGAGGAGGCCTTCAGGGGAAGGAGAAGGAGGCACTTGGCAGAGGGAGGACCTGGTTCGGGAGACCAGCGAGTGCTCAGCTTCGTGGGTCTAGAGCTCAGCACACAAGTGAGCAGGTCACAGAAGGACTGAGACAGGTAGGGTCAGAGGACAGTCATCTTGAAGGTCATGGACTTTGGCATGAAGGCCAGGGGCCACAAGGTGGGGAGAGCGTGTGGTTGTCAGTGTGACCTCATTGTTCTTGACTGGTTGCTGAATTGAATAAGAACCACTCATGGGAGGTGGTACAGAAACAACTTTATTTTTGTCTCCTGCATTAGATGGGTGGCCCCTGTGTTTTTCCGGGGTAGGGGTAGTAGAGACAGGCATAAGCCACTTAAGTCCCCTGATCACAGCTTTAGTTCCGGAAATAACAATGTCTGCTCACCCATGCACTCACCAACACTTTCTCATATCCCAGCAATGTGGAAGCAGGGAGAGGGAAGGGTTTCTATATGACAAGTGGCTTTGCATTTGCTGGCTGGCACAGGGGGTAAAGCTGACTTTTCTTATGAGAGTGCTTCTGTAGATTCTCAGGAGGCTCCTGTGTTAGAACCCCCTGGCTGTACCTCCTAGAATGGTGACGTCTCTCCTTCAGCCTCCGGCTCTCTCCTTAGGCTCCAGTTTCTGGACCATCTCTGCATTCAGTGCTAGCTGTCTCTTCGAGGAGATCCTCTCAGCAGAATGTAAGGCCACTCCCAGCTGGTCTTCTTTGCTGCTGGGACCACATCTGGCCTAAGAGAGCACCCATGTATTCCTTGGTCTGTTTTGAAGAAAGTCTGTTATATCACTAACCACCACCAGCACCATCATCAACATTACCATCATCATCATCACCACCATCATCATCAACATTACCACCATCATCAACATTACCATCATCATCACCACCATCATCATCACCATGATCATCATCACCACTGTCATCATCAACATTGCCACCATCATCACCATCATCATCATCACTACAACCACCGTCATCAATGGTGCATCAGCCAAAAAAAAGAAAGAAAAAATAGGCATGCTGTAGTTTGCTGATTCCTGGCCTAAACAGACTTCAGAAATACTATTTATCCCACGCATGAGAATGTGACAGCCATGCTGTTTTCTATCTCAGATCACAAATCCACCTTGCTATAGAATCTCAGCCCGTGCAAATAGTCACACCTACGCAAAAGCGGAGAGACTAACAGTGATTCCCAGTACCCATCACTTTTGCTTTGATAATCACTGCCTTTCTGCCATTCCTAAGACCACCTTAGGAGAAGAAACCTAGTGGCAGTGGTGGGGGCTAGGAGACAGCCAACTAGGATGTAAGATTAACAAGAAAAAAGAGTTCCAAGAAACATCTTCTCTCTGTTGGAGAAGCTTGTAACTGTCTCTTTAAGTCATTTCAGATGCTCTGAAGGTTTGAGGTCAGAGAACTCCTAGCTTCAAACCTTGAGGCAGAGATATCTTCTGACACAGCTGCCCTGGCCTTGTCCGGCTTCCCAGAAGAGCTGCAGGGATCTGCCAGGATGAGTCTTCTTTGTAAGTTAAGTGACTTCGGTGATTCTTGCTGATGGCAGCATCTTGGAGCCATCAAAGACCTAGGGGCAGCAACTGTGAGTTTGAACACCAGAGCCACCATCTGTGTGACCTTGGGCAGGCACTTGGCCTCTTGAGCCCATTTTCACATGGCACAGTGGGTGAATAATACTTGCCTTCTGAGGGGGGGTTGCAAGAATTAAGTGAAGTAATACATGGCCTGTACCAGTTTCTAAAATATTGGTGGATTTGGTGGGGATATAAAAATGAGGCCTCCTTTCCCTCTCATCCCTGCTTTCTGCTGTGTTGTTAGAACGTGCTTTTCCATCCTTTGTCAACATCTCTGGCAGATGATGGTACTCAGGAGTTCCCTTTCCTTGGATCCATCTCAGCCTGTTTTCTTTTGATTTCTCTCCATCATAAAGCCCCTGAATGCCCTCATTTATTCATTCAACAACACGTGTTAGCATCTGTTTCATGCCCTGTAGCACAGAAGGCTAGTGGACAGGTTCCCAGATGTCTCAGAGCTTGGGGTCCAGGAAGGCAGTTACATCAGGCCAACCAACTGGGGCTGTCCTCAAGGGATTGCTAAGAAGGACAGAATTGGCACCACCAAACCACCCCACGCCTATCCTACACCTCCCTGGCTCCATTAACCAGAAGAGAAGAAGGCAAGGATGAAGACATCTTTGGAATTTTGAGCCATCGTCTGAGTTCAGGGTGTAAGGGCATCATCCCTCTTCCTCCGGGACCCAAATATGTGTCCCAGTGAGAAGGCTTCCAACACCTTCTGGACAGAAGTCATCAAAGCCAAAGTGTTAGCCAAAGGCGTGGTGATGAACAGAAGACTGAGGGGAACAAGAGCCTCCAGTGAGAAGAGACTTTTGTCCTCTTCCCTCTCTCTCCTCCTTCTTGGCCTTAAAAGAGGGAGCAGACAGAAAGTGTCTGCTTAAAACAGCGCAGATTTATTATTATTGGGGAGGTCCGAAGTCCAAAACGTGTCATTCTGGGCTAAAAGCAAAGTGTTGGCAGGATTATGTTCCTCTAAAACTCCAGAAAAGAACCATATCCTTGCTTTTTCTAGGTTCTAGATGCTTCCTGCCTGGCTTAGCTTGTTGCCCCTTCCTCCATCTCCAAAGCAGCAGTGGCCAGTTGAGTCTTCACATGGTACTAATTCTTCTGGCTCTTTCTCTTACTTTTAAGGAACCCTGTGATGACATAGGGCTCATCCAAATAATCCAGGATAATCTTCAATTTTAAAGTCAGCGGATTAGTCGGGGCTCCTGGGTGGCTCAGTGGGTTAAGCCTCTGCCTTCGGCTCAGGTCATGGTCTTAGGGTCCTGGGATCGAGCCCTGCAATGGGCTCCCTGTTCAGCAGGGAGTCTGCTTCCCCCTCTCCCTCTGCCTGCCTCTCTGCCTACTTGTGATCTCTCTCTCTCTCTGTCAAATAAATAAATAAAATCTTTAAAAAAATAAATAAATAAAATAAAGTCAGCGGATTAGTAAATATTCCCATCTGCAACCTTAATTCCATTTTGCCAGTAAGATCACATATTCCCAGGTTCTGGGGATTAGGGCATGGACATCTTCAGGGACCATTATTCTGCCTGTCACACTGTGTAATGGGCATCTCAGACTTGACAGGTCCACATCTAAACATCCGTTCTTCCCAACTCTACAAACCAACACCACCCACAACCAGCCCAGTCTGAGCTGATGATAAGTCCATCCCTTCAGTTTCCAAAGTCACAGAGACTCGGCTCCCCTCTTTCTCATATCCTGCCTCCGATCTGCCAGCTACTCCTGTTGTCTCTATCCTCAGAGCTTCTCGCTTCTCAGCAGCCTGGACCAGCTATCATGTGGTCTTGCCTGGAAGATTATAAGAGCCTCCTCTGGCCTCCCTGATTCTACCCGTGCCCCTATAGTCTAGTCCCAGCAGGACAGCAAAAGAGATTCTTTGAGAACCTAGGCCAGATCCAGTGGTTCTTTGTCGGTAACCCTATCTACCTCCTGTACTTACTGAGACAGAGTCAGGAATCAGAGATGGAGATCAAAGTGCCACATTATTACTGGAAAAACTGTGCCAGAGGACTTGGCTCCAGTGTGACAAATGGTTTGTTAAAGACTTCAATTGAATTTACTTGCCCAATCTTCAGGCAGAGCTCTGCTAAGATAGCCAAGCAAGTAGACGAAAATGCTCTCTTCCTGAGGTCAGGCAGATGTGAAGGAGTGAGAGGTGACAGGTCTGAGCCAGCAGCATCTCCCAATGCTCTAACTGGAGGAGAGAATAAAGGGTGGAGAACGGGGCCATGAGTTCCCTGGGGATGTCCTTTCGCCAAGAAACAATACAGATTCCTTGCCATTTCCTACTGATGTTTTGGTATGAGGGTGATTTATTGTCATGGCCCAGAGAAAGGCCCATTTCTACAGCCGGAGTTGTCTGGGAAGCAAGATGGATATGGACTGTGGAGGCACGGATGCGAGAGGATGTTGTGGAAAGCTGACACTCTATACTATGCCTAGCAATGCTGAGTTGACCCCCATGATTCCCACCTCCTGAAAGTCACACTCTGGTGTAGTCCCCTCTGACTGAGTGTGGGATGGACCTAGTGGCTTGCTTCTAATGGACAGAATACAGCAAAAATGATGGAACGCCACTTCTAAAATAAGATTATGTAAGACTTCTGTTTTGCACTTGCTCACTTCCTTCCTCTTCTCCTTCCCCTCCTCCTCCTCCTCCTCCTCCTCCTTCTTGCTGGCTCTTCCCTCATGCTTCACCTGATGAAACAAGTATCACGTGGAATCCACATGTCAAGGAACTATGGGTGACCTCCGGTCAACAGCCAGTGAAGAACTGAGGCCCTCAGTCTAACAACCCATGAGGGACTGAATCCCGTCAACAACCGTGTGAGTGCGCTTAGTGACAGATCCATCCCTAAATGAGCCTTGAGAGGTCTACAACCCAGGAGGAACTTGACTGCATCTTGTGAGAGACCTGAAGCAGAGGCCCTTACTAATCTGTGTCCAGATTCCTGACCCACAGAAACTGACATAACAGATTATGTTATTTTAAGTTATTATGCTTTGGAGTAGTTGGTTACACAGCACTGGTTAACTAATCCGTAATTCCTTTGCACAGTGCTTGGCACATGATGCGCATAAAACGAACACTATTTTTGTTACCTCTGACTCCAAAACCACTTCCCCAGCTATTTCTCAAGAGTTCCTGAGAGATACTTCTAAGGTTAGAGTTGGTTTCCGAATATCTTTCTTTCGTTCTCAGCTCTCTGTGAGTCGCAGAAAACTGGGGAACCGAGGGTAGAGAAATGTCCTTCTTTCCTCTAGCTTGAGAGGCACCAAGAGGCTGAAACTGAAGAGAACTGGTATTTTTCCTTCCTCCTGTGATTTTGCTGGTCCTGAATTTCCTACTCACCCCATGAATTTAGCTGCAGCCGGAATTCAACCCTTGCTGAATAGCTCTAAATTGGTGCCAGATAAAAACAGCACGGCCCACATAGAAACAAGCCTCCCATCTCACAGTTGCCATAGAAATAAGGGAACAGGTGACTCATAAGAAAGCTTTGCCTGGATCTTGGTAAACGGACCCAGCCTTGATGCCTGGGAGACTGCTCACACCCAAAACCCCCCAGAGCTCTTTTCAGATGAACAATTCCAAGAAGGCTGGCTCCACGGGGTCCCCAGGAATGTTGTGCATAAACTCTTAAGACAAACCATGCTCTAAAGGTATCTGTTAAGTTGTTCTTTATGACTAGTAATAATTTTCCTTGGGGACCCACTCCATCCCTCTCTGGGCTGTACCCGTGATTTCTTCCAGACAGGCACGGGCCCCACTCCTGCCAGCCAGGCTTGATTCTGGGATCCTGTTGTGTCTACTCACAAAGAGAAGCATTTTTAAGCAGCAGAAACAGAATTCAAGTATGTGAATGCTTGGGGCCAACGTATCAGAAGAACATCCCTAGAAGAAACAGAGATAGCACAGAAACATACTAGAAAGAAAGGGAAGGAGATGAAGTTTCCCCCAATACCCACCTGAACATTTAGATCCACATGTTTCTGACCAGATTTTAACCCTAGACTCATTGGTCCCAAGAGTCAGCCAGTTTCATTTCTGCTTAAGTCTGTCTGGGTGGGCTTTCTGTCCTTTGCAAAGGAAAGAGAACTGTTCAGGGTTGAATCAAAAGATATGTTGAAATCCTAACTTCCAGTCCCTCAGAATGTGACCTTACTTGGAAATAGGGTCATTGTAGAGATCATTCGTTGAGGATGTGAGGTCCCAGGAGGACACTGCCATGTGATGACTGCGGCAGAGATGAAAGTGATGTGGCTGCAAGCCCGGGCACACCCAAGATCCCCAGCCAGCACTAGAAGCTGGGAAGAGGGAAGGAAGGATTCCACGTAGAGTTGAAGAAAGAGCATGACCCTATTGACACCTTGATTTCAGCCTTCTGGCTTCCAGAACCAGGAAAGAATGAGTTTCAGTTGTTTCAAGTCCCTCCCTGTATGGTACTCTGTAAATATGAAGCCCCGGGAAGCTAACCCAACACCCGGCTGAGAGAAACATCACGAAAGGAAGCCCAGACCTGGAACTAGTCTGAGATGGGGTTCCTTGCCTTCTGTCTCTCTCTCTCTCTCTCTCTCTCTAGCTGTGGGACTCTGGGCAACTTTCTTCACCTTCGTTGCCTTGTCTGTGAAATGAGGAGCCAATTGCCCCTGTGGTGCTGTGGCATGTGCTTGGGATGATGTTCGAGAAGGAACCCAACAGTGCCCATTACTCAACAACTCTTCGCTGAAAGAAACATTAGGGGTATGTGCTAAAGGATCTCAGTTGTTGTTTTCTTTTTTAAAGATGTATTTATTTATGAGAGAGAGAGAGAGAGCACGTGTGTGGGGGAGAGGGGCAGAGGGAGAGGAAGAGATTCTTAGGTAGACTGCCTGCTGAGTGCCAAGCCCAACACGGGACTCGATCTCAGGACCCTGAGGTCAGCACCCGATCCGCACCCAGACTGGGATGCCTCACCAGCTGCACTACCCAGGCGCCCCTGAGGGATCTCATTTTTAGAAATGACTCACTCCTCAGTTTTTGTCTCCTTTCTGTTCATTTGGGAGTATATTTAGATTCCATTTAGACCTCTTTTTCTTGACTTCATCTCTATTTCCGAGGATCTTCTCGATGGGATTTCCTATCACGTCCCTGTCTCATCTCTCAGCAAATGCAGTTTCTTTCATCCTCCCCAAACTCAGCCTTCTTCACGTGGCGGATGACTGACAAGCAACACGAGCTGTCAGACTGAAAGACTCCAGCAACGGGACTCGAGTCCTCGGCTGGGGCTTTAATGTCTCTGGGCGAGTTACTGAGAGCAAGAAAAGGAAGACAGAAATACAACTTTGGGCACTTTATCCAACCGTTTAACTATTTGCGTAACCTCATTGCTCTTAATTGGGGTGGGGGGTGAGGGCACTGAGATTAGGGGCACTCCACGTTCTGGGCCTTGCTGCGAGGCTGGGAGGGGCTATGCTTCTTCGGGAGTTGGTAGAATGGGACATTCTGGCAATGGGCATTTCGTGGGAGGGTACGAGGGACGAGACCGGGGTGGGGGGCAGCACATACCAATAGAACTGCTAGACTATGGTTTAAAAGATAGTGGTTCCAGAGGGAGCTATCCAGATTCCTCTAATGTGAGCCACTTCAAAAAATCTTATTACACTGCGTTATATTTTTTCTGCCCTTGCCAGTCTCTCTCCCTATCCTCAACATTTTACAATGGAGCAGCCCACAGGTAAATGACATCAGCAGGCTCTAACCATAGTTTTGCATCTTTTTTTTTTTTTAACTGATCCAAACCCATCTACATAGACTTCATCATTTTCCCCTCTGCTGTACTTCAAACCAAGCACAGAGTTCTGAGATCAAGTCTGTTTGTGCAACCAAATGATGGGGGCACTGCTGAGGCCTGATTGGTTGGAACACCAGTGTGTAGGCTGTGGAAATCATTTGGTAGCAATTACATTTGTGTGTGTTTTATATTCCATCTGCCTTCTTTCTTTTCTTTTTTTTTTTTTCTTTTTGTGTCACTACTGTTCTCAGCATAATTCAAGTTGGCCAGGCATCCTTGTATCTTTTTTTTTTTTAAGATTTTTATTTATTTATTTGAAAGAGAGAGAGAGAGAGCACAAGCAGGGGCAGAGGCAGATGCAGAGGGAGAGGGAAAGGGAGAGGCAGACTGCCCACCAAGCAGGGAGCTTGATGCGGGGCTTGATCCCGGGGTCCTGGGATCATGACCTGAGCCAAGGCAGACGCTTAATGGATTGAGCCACCCAGGTGCCCCAGGCACCCTCGTATCTCTAGATCTTACAGTCATGAGCCAGCGCTCTCTGGCTTTAAGAAAACTAGACTCTTTCATTAGATTTCTGCCTGTTTAGGAGAGCTTACATACCCATGACTTCTCTGCCCCAGATCCTACAACTCAGACACAAAACTCAGTGCCAGCATTAGTGTCCAGAGGAAACCCACTTAGGTGAAACTGTTCGAGAATCCCCATAAATCTCAATGAAGATGTGTGGGTCGTGGCTTTCCAGACAGGGCTAACACTCACCCACTGCCTCTGCCAGTGTTTTCTCATATCTCCACATATGATGAAAACACATTTCTTAAACTTTTTCATTCATAAAAGTTAAGGAAAGATCTTTTGTGGCTTAAATCTCCCAGGGGGGCAGGGCCCTCATCCTCCACCCTATGGGGCCCAGCAAGGTACAATTAGATGCTTTCTTCTAGAGAAATATCAGTGAACAAAAATGTCTCCATTTTTATTAACACATTAGTAAATATATCCCTGTTTGAGTTTGCTAGAGCTGTTGTAATAAAATATCTGGTGGCTTAAACAGATATTTGTCTCACAGTTCTGGAACTTAGACATCTTAGATCAAGGTGTTGGCAAGCATTGTTCCTTCTGATGGTTGTGAGGGAGGATCTGGTTCAGGCCTCTCTCCTCGGCTTGTAGATGACCGTCTTCATGTGCATTCGATGCTCTCTCGGCTAAGTGTCTGTCTTTCAGTTTCCACTTTGCATAAGGATCCGGCTATGAGGGATCCGGGCCTGCCCTAATGACCTGACTTTAACTTGATCACCTCTCTAAAAACCCTACCTTCAAATAAAGTTATATCCTGAGGTACTGGAGATTAGAACCTCCATGTGAAGCTGGGACGGGACACAGTTCAACCCATAGCAGTCCCATTTTCCAGTTTGAGAAATTCTGCATATGAAATGCCTCAGATTTTAATGGAGAAAGAGCTGAAAGCACATGTCCATGTCTGTAGTGGTCTCAGTGCCGGCAGTGAACCGAATTCCGTCTTAGACCAGGACGAGGAGTTGGACCACGAGCATGGCTACTTTGCCAAAGCTTATGTGGGAAGGCGGGATGTTAACTTTGCCTTTTGAGTTCTTATGGCTGCACAAATGATTAAAATCTGGCACATCAAAATTTAAGTAATTAACACCTTTGGTGATGCTCTCCAAAGGGATATCAGCTTGACTGAACGTGAGAAACTTTTAATTAACTCTTATTGTTGGCAACACAGGATTTCCCTGTTAGCATGGGCTTGTAGAGAGGTGTTCCATTATGTTCCTAAATATGCGGTCCCCTTGCTGAACTGGGATGGATCCACACCCTGGACCTGCTATATAAGAAATGAAAATGCCTCCAGATGGGCTGGGAAGAGGGATCCCAATGTAGACCGAGTTTATACCATAGAGACAGTGGGGTTGGGACATGCGTTTTTCCCTCCGTCCCCACCCAGCTTAGCTAGCACCATTCCATGGGCCAAAGTCATGCTGGGATCGCAGAAGTTACATTTGGTGTATCAGGGTGAACAGTAGACCCACTTATTATAGCTATAACAGATGTATTATTAGCTACCTTTAACAGGAAGAAAAACTCAGCCTTAGAAAAGTTAAGAGACTTGCCAGAGGTCCTATGACTTTAAGCAACTGAGCCAGAACAAAGACTTAAGATTTGATGTCACCAAAGTTCTTCTGGCCATATACTAGGGGCCTGCTGCTCCATTCAGCCCGGATTTTCTTCTGCGGATCACCATTCCTTCATGCTTGGTCATTCAGCTCAAGTGAGGCTGACTTCACCTATGCCACTAGGAGGTTGGGTTGGACACATGACCCAGCTTGGTCAATGAAAGTCACGACGGTTGGTTCTCATGCACACATGACTCAAATGAAGCTGATGAAATATGACCGAAGGGCCCTGTTCCCATGTTGGGTTTGGAGCTGCCGGTGGTCATTCTCACCTACACTTAGGAAAAGCCCGTCTAAGAATGAAAGAGAATGACTGAGAAAATGGTCATGGCTAAAATCAGAGTTATCCCTAGACTCTTCAATTAAATGAGCCAGTAAATGTTTTTTTTTTCCTTAAGTTTGTTCCAATTGAGTTTTTGGTATTATTTGTGCTTTAAAGAATAGAGATGAATCCAAGTCCTTGCACCACGTTGGGTGGTGGCAGAGGGAACAATCTAGTGGACGGGGAACACCAGGGGCAAAGGATGTTTGAACTCAAGTGCACACTCGTGGTGATGTGGGGCCTCGGGGACCTGTCTTGTGGTTGGGACACGTCAGCAGGGGGCTAGGCTTCTTATAATTGGGGAGCCCAACCAATATGGACCCCAGTTTCACCTTAACTAATGTGTCAGATTTCACGAGCTCAGTTAAAAACAGATTTGTGGCTCTAATAGTTACAACAGGCAGGTCCACATCACTTCCTGTCTTCCCAAGAAAGCCTTTTCCTCCCAAGCACTCCAACACTCCCTCAATCAATAAGTTGAAGAATTCCTGGGACCTCACTGAAGTTCAAGGGCTCAGCCAAGAGAAAAAAGAAACTAAAAAAATTGAATATCCAAGTGAAACCCATTCATGTGTTTGGATACAATCACTATGTCCAGTCACCGTCCTAGTTATTTTATGTATTTTGTTACAAGATAAAATATCTTAAAACCTTTTCATGCATGGTCTCTGCTTTTTTATATTTTATTTTTGTAATTCTTTTAATATTTAGGAAGATGTGTCTGTTTGCCTCCGGGGTTGCCTTCACGTTATCATCTTTAGATAATGCCTGCAGTCACCTTTTTCCTTTAGACAGTGTCTGATGGTTCTCTGCTCTGAGCAGTATGTGTTAGATGGCAGGCTCTGCCTCTTCCCTCCCCCACTCCTTCACCAGCCACTTTCTGTCTGCAGAGTGATCTTTCTTATGCTGACCTTTCCATTCTTAAGTAGACTTAACCTTCTACTGTTTGGTATGTCAGCTTGAAGTGATGTTCTTTGATTCTCTCATCCATTACCTTCAAGGTAATAGATAGCTAGCACCATTCCCTGGCCATTCCACAGTGAATGGATCCCATTCTCCCTCTTACTTCCGCCTTCTTCCATTTTAAAAGTTGTGTTATTTTTCTTATGTCGGGGCATTTGACACATGCATGTTCTTCTTCTCCCCATACTCTAGCTTGCTCTGTTCATGTTAGTTCTACTGTTCGACACATTCAGTGCTTCTCAGCATTCATTTGCCCAAGCTGCTTGGGTCAAGTTTGATGTTTTCAAGGGTACAGTTGTCCCCCAGCTCTTGCATATTCAAACTATTTTTTCTCTCTCCATGAAACTTGAAGTTGAACTGTATTCAAAATCCTTAACTCATTTTTTCTCTTCCCATGTTTGTTTGCTTTTTTTTTTTTAAGATTTTTATTTATTCACTTAAGAGAGAGAGAGAGAGCACAAGCAGGGGTAGGAGCAAAGGGAGAGGGGAAGGCAGACTCCCCGCTGAGCAAGGAACCCAATGTGGGGCTCCATCCCAGGACCCTGAGATCATGACCTGCGCCCAAATCAGATGCTTAACCGATTGAGCCACCCAGGCATCCCACTTTTCATGGGTCTTGTGGATATACTCTTCTATGTTTATGCTCTTGAGAAAATCAATGACAACTTGATTTTTTTTACTTTTGGAGAAAACTTTGTGGGTTTTTTTTTTTATTTGTTTGTTTTTTGACTGAAGGTCCAGAGAATACTTTTTCCCTTACATTGAAAGGCTAATAATTGTATAAGGATGTTTTGGGTTCAGCCTCTCTTTGCCCATTTTCTGTAAGGACATGGTCTGCCCTTGCAATATGGAGATACAGGTCTTCACTTCTGTATAGTGTTCTTGAATCAAAGTTTTAAATATTATGTCCAAGGGTTTTGTTTCCCTTTTTCTGGAAGCCCAGTTCTATGTACGCTGAATCTTCTTTGAATGTCTCCTGTATCTCAACCTCCTCTCTGATCTTTTTATCTGTATTTCTGATTCAGGTTCTCAGCTCTGCTCACTTCTGTACTCCAGGACCCATGACAGTGTTGAGGCATATTTACCTTCCCTCCTTTCCCTTAAAATTTAGTCTGTGTTTCTGAAATGATTTTGTCTTGTCAGTTACCTTCTTACATATTTCTAGGAGTTTTTGCATTTCTGTTCTGTGGTGTCCTTTTATAGATATTTGCCACTGTTTATATAATTATTTTTTTAAGATCTTATTTATTTATTTGTGACAGAGAGAGAGTGAGCGCACAAGCCGGGGGAGGGGCAGAGGGAAAGGGAGAAGCAGACTCCCCGCGGAGCAGGGAGCTGGACATGAGATCCCATCCCAGGACCCTGGGATCATGCATGACCTGAGCCAAAGGCTGATACTTAACTGACTGAGCCACCCAGGTGCCCCTGCTTATATAATTATTTAAAAATTTAGGTTAGAATATTATGCTTCAGTTTTCCTCTGCTGCTTCATGAGATTTTTCTGGTGTTCTTGTGCCTCTGGAAGTGTTTTTATTCCCATTTTCTGTCATTTTTCTTACAAAATCTTTGAGGCCTTGTTTCTTTGTTTTTCATATTTGAGTGTGCTGGATTTTTCTGAACTAGTTATTAATGGTGGTTCCCATGGCAAAAGGAGTAGAGGAAGAGATGTTTGGGTGAGTTTTCTATTTTCTCAATTCAAAGATTCTCTATTCTACAGTGAGAAGGTAGGGTTTTTGTTTGTTTGTTTGTTTGTTTTTTGTTTTTTTTTTAATATACAGCATCTCTGTGTTGAGATTTAATTTCTTCTGAACCTCTTCCTTCTCTTGTACAGAAAAGTGGAGTGATCAATCCTCCCATTTGGTCTGGGAAAGAGGGAGTTCCCAGGATATGAGGCTTTCAATATGAAAATTGAGATAGTCGGAAGCAAAAAAAAAAATGATGAAAGTAAAACCAGTGTATTCCCATGACCGACTGTCTCTCTGGTCCAGTTTCCTTCCAACCGCTTCCCTTTTGCTCACCCACCACATTTAAAACCAGATCTCGGTGCTTCCCCACTGAAGGAAGGTCTCTCTTCTGGTGAGCCTTGTTGCTATGGTGTGGCTTCTGTCACTGCCAGGCCCCTGCTTTATCCTCTGTTCTTCCACAAAGTCCCCATAGTTCTCCCTGCACTGGTCAGGATTTGGCTCTAGCTCTTGTCAACTCAAATCCATGCTCCTGGAGTCACGGGTAAGTTGAAGTGTGTGGTCTTCTCTTCCTCCTTCTTCAACTACAGCTCTTGTAGACTAGGGGTGGTGGTGGTGGTGGTGATGGTTATTGTTGTTGTTATTGTTTTCTCTTCCAGTTGGCCTGTGAATTTTTAGGAAACGTGCAAAAATTAAAATTTAAGATGGTCAACATTATCCTCCAGGAACCCAGATGTCTAGAAAGCTGGAAAATTTGATGAACCTACCAAGGGGCCCCAAACTGCTCTTATCATGGGCGTTTCTGCTATACCTTTGCTGGTGAGCCTTGAGCTGCCCAAGCATCCTGCCTCACCAGTCCATCCATTGCTGACTCTCCAGTGGGCAGGCTCAGGAAGAACCATTTATCAGTCATCTTGTCATTCCAGAAACTGTGTTAAATACATTCATGCCTCCATGCCTTTGCTTATGCTGTTACTTCTGCCTCGAATACCCTTTGCCTACTTCTCCATCTGGAAAATATCTATGCATCCTTCAAATGTCAGCCTTCTTTATGAAGCTTCTCCACCTCCTTTCCCCCCATCACCACCAACTCATTCTGTTATGTTAACACATCTCTCCTTCTGCTGTGCTGTAGCATCACTTGGCTGAAATCCCCATATTGCAGTGGACCTAACTTACATTCTGTCTCTTACCAGACACGGAGGTCCTCAAGGTCAGAGAATGTGCCCGATTCTTCGTGTGCCCTAAACACCCAGCACAGTCCTTGGCATAGAGCATTTGCACTCAAACCTTTATTGAATGAATAAGTAAGTAAATAAAATAGCTTATGCCAGCCTTGCAGCTAAGACAGACCCATGATGTAGAGAGCGATCACACAAAGCACTTCTCGCCATTCACAAAGGCACAGCTGACATTGCAGACTTGGCCTCCAGTAAGGAAGCACTGGGTTCTTTTATTCTGCTTCACAATTATTTAAAAAAAAAAAAAAAGAAGAAGAAGAAGAAGAAGAAAGAAAGAAACAATATGATGTTTCCTTAGTACTCCCCAAAGCGCACCAATCAGCATACTAATCACCCTGAAGTGTCATCTGAATCTGCCAATTTCATAAATTTGCATATTTTCCAATCAGTTTCTCCTTCCCCTCCCCCCTTTCATTAGCTATTCTGGGAAGAGCTGAATTCCTTCCATATTGCTCAAACTGACTTGATTTTTATTTCTCTTTGTAAAGACAGATTTGTGAAATGATGAATTAGTCATTGCCAATTTCATGCGTTTACGCTCTGCGCCTTTACACCTTATATTTATTCAGCCCCATTCTCCCCTTCTGGCTCCAGATGGTGTGGCAATACAGCCTCGAGTGTGGAGGGGTGTGGAGGGGAGAAATCTCGTTCCCTCTCCCTCCCTCCTCCCACAGTTTCAGCTCCAGCTCCACTGTGCCAGGTTTGAACGGCGCATCACCCTCTGGCAAACGTGGCTCCGTCTGTAGATTTCACAGCCGCTCAGGAACCGGGAGACGTAAGCGAGACAATGGGAACTGTCAGATACGGACTCTTTTCACTCCGGCCACTGTTCCCCAAATAAAGCCGCAGTGGGACGATATTTTGATATCTTCACAGATACGGGGTTTTTTTTTTTCTTTTTTCTGAAGGCTGTGGGCCACAAGTGTCTCAAGAGGAGACTGACACAATGGAACTCTGGAACAAAAGAGTCAAGTCCTTAGATTTTGAAAAGCCAGAAGTCCTGGTGAGATCAAAAGATTTAGAACAACATGCCATTAGGCAAAGCCAGCACTGCTTGCCTTCTTCTGCCCGGAATGGGAGTCTAGATATATACGTGCAACAAGGACTAGGGTGGGTGAGGAGGGTCAGAGACGAAGATGTTTGTGAGCCCTGGGGGAGGAAAGAGACTATAAGGCATGGAAAACCCAGGTGAATCTAAGGGTTCTCTGAGAGCGGACAAGACCTAGTCCCTACTTTCCAGATAGGGTCCAGGGAGGTGGCAAGATTGTTCAGTAACATGTCCCCTTAGCACAGCAGGGTAGAAATGGTGACGTGTCACAGCTAGATGAGGAAAGACAGAGATAAGCATGTGGCATCTCCTGTGGTCAGAAGTTCTCCCATTCCCACGACAGAAAGACAGCTGATGGGTTAGGACCAGGAGAAAACGAGGAGTCGGGAGTGAGGACAGCATGGAGGACACCAGTGACATGTGCAAAGGAGGACAAGTGAGGTTGCTATGGAGTGGTGGACACTGGGGGACACTTGGACCACGCCAGCATGAACACAGAACTGATAACCCACTGCCCATGAAGCCACGGCCCTCCAGAAGCCTTGAAGAACTCAGACACATTCAGAAGGCGAAGGAACGAGAAAGCCCCTGACTTGGTTAAAGAGACCCTAAATTGATGAGATCATCTGGAATCATCTGGGCTTGAGATTAACCACAAGGGACTGGGGAACAGAGGCTGGAGATAGACATTAAGGCCAGTTTTAGAGCAACTAGAAGAAGTTCATGTCTTGAATGTCTGTGTTGGGGCCTGGGTTTGGCAAACACTCTGCGCCCTCTGGAGCAACAGGGCATGAGCTGATTGCAAAGTTTCTGTGAAGCCTAGACTCCTGGCTCTCTCTGTAGAGATTCATTCTGGGCAACCACATGTTTTATGGTTCTGGACACTTTCTGCACTGACTTGGCCAGGGTCCCAAAGCCAGTGTGAAGGAGAGATGGATGGCCTTGGCCTGCAAGCTTTCCAACACCTCCAAATCAGATGGATCAAACAAGAAAAGCTAATCATATTTCTCAACACAGATGCCCACATGAAAACATTTTACAGGGATATTTTTAAACATCTGTGGCATGTGTGTGTGTGTGTGTGTGTGTGAGAGAGAGAGAGAGAGAGAGTTAATACAGAAAAATGAAAGGTTGGAATGCCAAAAAGCTTCTAGAAACAAAGGGTCTTAAACTTCTTTAGATGGTGGAGTCCCTGCAAGGCATAAGCTCATGACAGAGACCCGTGAAGAAGGGACATCTGGCCCAGGAATGATATTATTGGCAGAAATCTGACCAGTAATTTTATGTTACTTGTAAAGCTTAAATATAGTTAATTTGCAGGCTATGAAATATAATGAATTATAAAAGGAATGGCCAAATTAAGCCCAAGCGGGTTTCCTAAGTTTTCTCATTAATTTTCATTTGCTCTGTTTGCATCCCATATGCCACTAGTGTCCAATCTCCATAAAAACTGGTTTGAAGGGTAAGCAGAAAAGCGGTGCAAGAAGTGTCAGCCTTTGTTTTCACTCACTAGGCAAAACGGGGGTGGGGAGAGGGTAGGAAAAACTAGATTGTTTAACTTTAGAAGCAATTTGATTTATTTTGGTAAGCCCTCATTGAGTGCAAGCAATAGGCCACGAGCTCCAGTTGGCACTGGGGGAATCAAGGTGACCAAGTAAGGTCTCCATCCCGGGTACCCTCAAAGCACGGTGGCCTCGTCACCCTGCATCTGACTGAACCTGGCTCATCACGGGAGCCCTGTGGGTGGAAAATTACATTGGAGCAAGCGTGGTAACCTCAATGAGGCCAGAGTGAGTCATGGATGGGGCATCATCTGAGAACCACTCTTCTGATAGCTTCCACGGAAGGAAGGCTACTTCCCTGGATCTACATTCACAAAATCCTGGGATGTGGCAGCTCCTGCAAGGTCCAAATGACCACCCCAGTTTGTTCGGAAGCTGGAGGACAGTGAGAACCATGCTATGTTAGCAAGCAAACCACAAAGAGAGTTTCATAAGAACAAATTATATAAACACTAGTTCTCTGTGCTTCGTCACACATTTTTACCAATTTATCTTTGCCAGGTTAGTGAAGAGCTACTAGTTGAACTCCTACCTGAGCTGGTGCCATGCAGGGCTCAACAGACACAGAGTGGACAGAGGCAAGACTCCTCTTGAGTGTGAACAGTGCATTCCCATGGCCTCGATGGGCACGTGTCTTTGCCCTCCAATTCAGGCTCCCCAGGGCTCCCCAGCTTGGGTCTGAGATGGTTTTGGAGTCAACAAAATCCCAGGCACCTGCATTTTCAACGAGTAGGCTTCAGTTCCCCCAAAGGACCCACGCAGGGGCCAGTGACTGAAATCACACTCGATTTGAGGACAATATTTGGCTTATGTATTCAGACATGAGTCACTGTCCTCAAGAAACCCACTATCCAGTAGAGGGATGAAGAACTAAAGATTCTTCAATAACAAGTGAGAGTGGTATTTTCTGTAGTAGAAGGTTGTTAATTTTGTCTGGTAGGACATGTAAAAGTATCTTAAAAGAGGTTATGCCTAATCTAGGTTCTGAAGAATGTATAGGAGTTGGCTAAGCGCAGCAAATATGCTGGAAGGGTGTTTCCAGTGAAAAGAACAGCATTTGCAAAGGGTCAGGGTCAGGAGACAACAAGGTGATATAAGCTGGAAAGGGGAGGTCAGGGAAGCCTAAGAGTCTTGGATGACTCTCCCACCTGGAGGACCTAGTACCGGGCAAAGTAAGGATTGGCTGGGATGACCCTTCATAGAACCTTGCAGAGCCAAGCCAATGAAAGCCTGGCTGGCTCAGTGCTTCCATATCCAAGCCCTGGGCCTCATTCAGTTAAATGCACAGGTGTTCATATAAGCATGCCTTCCGTGCTCAGTCCTGGTGGCACAAAGACTAGATGGAACATGACAACATGGTCATGGTCCCAGTTGTCAGTTTGCTGCCAGTCTAGGAAAAGGACAGAGGAAAAAAATGGGTCCCTGAGAAGTGGAGCACGAGGTGTAGAGCTGGGGCGAAAGCCAGTAATCCTGATAAGTGTTCCAGAGAGCAAGAAGTGCAGGTACAACCCACACCTGTACTTTCTTTGGGCCACTCTGTTTTCATGTGTTAAAAATGTAGTTCCTAATATTACTGTAAAAAGCGAGCTATCAAAGAAAAACGAAGATTTCATGTCTTTCTTGAAAAATCTGGAAGTTCTAGCCACAGTGGCCCAGGGGCCAACATGGCCCACGTGTTTGCCCTCAGCTGCATAGCCTGGATCTGTTCAGATGGCGCGTGTCCATGCCAGCCCACATTACCCAGCTTTCTTCATTCATTCGCACCAGCACTGTGGTCCCTGAACCACCGGACTTAGCGATCCAAGACATACAAACCCCAGCCCAGAGCTTGCCGTGTAATAGACCTTCCAGCAATGGAGACCAGTATAATAATAGCAACAAGAATTACTATCATCCCCCGGTTTGCTTCACGGACCCACCCCTATGTTAGTACCCAACTGGTCTGAATATTTTCTTATGCTCTGAGACTCTGAGGATCCCTTCAGCTTTCATGCAAGCATTACAGATGCAAGCGAAATATCCGAGAAGACCCTGGCCTGCCGTGACAGAGTCCATCAAGGACCGAGTTGGGGACATGGGGATATGGGGACAGGTTCATTATCGGAATAGCAAGCGTTTGTTCCATGCCGGTCTCAGCAGAAAGGCAACAGCTGCAGGATAAACAGGGCGGCAGCAAAGACCCACACCCCACCTCGCAGCGGGCAGAGCGTGGCTCCAGCCTCGTTGGCATCTAATCTGTAGCAAATGAGCACATTTCTAATAGAGCCAAATATGGCTCCTTGCTTGGATCCCAGCAATCCAGACACCTGTTTTGCTCCATCTTCTCTGCCTAATCAGTGTCCCTGGGGAGCAGCTCAGCAATTAGGACTTTGCTACTACACTGGGGACTCTTATTCCTTTTTACCCCAATTTCCTCCCTCCATCTGGGTGTATGTCTGTATCCACCAAGCACTTCCAACAGCTGCTTGATCACTGTTTTATGAACATCCACATTGGGGAGCGCCGTGTTCCCGTGAGTATACTGTTGGTGGTGTGGAGAATGATTTTGGAGGGTATGTGGCTGAACATTTTCAGACTTGAACATGAATGAGTGTTATAGACTGAATTGTATTCCCCCCAAATTTGTGTGTTGATGCTCCAAACTTCACAGGGACTGTGTTTGGAGACAGGGCCTTTAAGGAGGTAATTAGGTTAGATGACATCATAACAGTGGGGACATAATCCAATAGGACTTTGTGTCCTTATAAGAAAAGGAGTCACCAGGATTATAGGTGCAGTGGATAGACCATGGGAGGACACAGTGAGAAGGTGACCTTCTGCAAGTCAGGAAAAGAGGCCCCACTAGAAATCGACCCTGCCAGGGCCTTGAGCATGGGCTTCCAGCCTCCAAAACTGGGAAAATACATTCTGTGGTTTAAGCCATCCCCTCTGATGGTATTTCATTCTGGCGGCCCTTGCAAATGAATGCAATGTGTGCCAGGAAAGAATAGATACCGTGCACATCAAAATGCAATATCAGGGGTGCCTGGGTGGCTCAGTGAGTTAGTTGAGCGTCCAAGTCTTGGTTTCAGCTCAGGTCATGATCTCAAGGTCATGAGATCAAGCCTTGCATCAGGCTCCACACACAGCATGGAGTCTGCTTAAGATTCTCTCTCTTCTCCCTCTGCCCCTCTACCCCCCACGCATAAACAAACAAACAAAAATCTTTTTAAAAACCTCAATATCATAGATGATATTGGTCAGGGTGATGAGTAAGTATTTGAGTTGAAGAAAAATGTTGAAGAATTTGGAGGTACAAGAATGGCAAAAAATTGTAAAGATGTTATCTAACTAATTGAAGATTAGGTGACACTGGCTGAGTGGAAAGGTGGCTTGGATAAGGCAGCTCTGAGTTTGACCCTCATCTTTGTGAGTTTGGGAAAGTCAACCTCTCTGAAGTCAGGTCCCCACTGGTCAAAAACAGGCAATAGAAGTTTGTGTTTAAATTTTCTTTTAACATGTCTGTCATTTCCATGGACTGTGAGCATCTTGAGGACCACACCCTTTATCACATCATTGTAAGTTCTTGGGGTCCAGCCTATGACCTGCCTCCCAAAGGACGGCAAGTAGGGAAGAAGGACATGGGCTCTGCCACTTAATAGCTGTGTGCTCTTGGAGAAGTACTCAATCTCTCTGAAACTCAGATTCCTCATCTCTAAAATGGAAATGATAATAACACCTATCACGGAGTCTTGTTTTGAGAGAGAAGGAAAAAAAATCCCTACAAAGTACTTAGCACTGTGTCTGACATATCTTAAAATGTTTATCATTAATATTAGTTCTTAGTAAATGTTAGTTGAATAAAAGAACGAGTGAATGTTTAGTTAAATGAATGGACTAGTAGTTGGTGGGTGAGTAGGTGAGTGGCTGGGTGGGTGTGTGGGTGGAGAGCTGATTGGACAGATGGACAGATTTCTTTTTAATCAATCAATGTAGGTATATATTTATAAGTGAGTTGATTGACAGGTCATAGATGGATGGAAGGATAGACAGATGGATTTTTCAATCAATGAATGTATATATGTATTTATGAGTTAATAAATGAATTGATAGATGAGAAGCTACATGGATAGGTAAACTTTCTGAATAAGGTGTAGTTATGTAGGATGGGTGGGAAGATGGACAGTTGGACGGACTGTAACTGATCCACTTGAAACATCCTCTGCTTCTTCGCAGAGCTGAAGGCTCCAGCCTCCAACATAATGAATGGCCAGAACATAAAGGATAGACAGTGAAGGTGGCCTCGGGAACAAGAGCTCCCCCTAACTCTTGAGTGGCAGTTTGAGACTTCCGCTTTTGAAGTACAAAGCCTGACTATGGGATCGTTGACTGTCTTCTTGTTAAAGACACAGAGTGAGAGGGTTGTTTTGTGTCAGGAGCTGTGGCATTTCCAGTGTTCCCAGACATTCCGCTTCCCTCTCTCAAAAGCACATTTGCTTCTAATCTGATAAGCAAAAACTTGAGCGGCCATCAGACCCAGCCCCCAGGTACAGCGCTGTTGGCAGACAGGCCTTGGGTAATCTATCATACCTTTTTAATTACCAAGTGCTACCCTAGAGATAACGAGCCTTTCTGTGGAGTCTGGGCAGGTTTTGAGGCAACTGGCAAACTCTCAAGAGAGTATTTGCCACAGGGATTTCATCAGAGCTCTAGTTTCTCTCAAACATTCCAGCGATGGTCTGGGAGTCTCCAGAAGGCTCATGTTCTCAGGGAGCCGGACGTGTGTGGATTCCTCCAAACGTGTAGCTGCAGAGCCAGGGCGTCCAATGGAGAAAGTGTTACAGATCAATTCTCATGGACTCCTAAAGTTAAAAAAAAAAAATGTGGTCCATTATACACACCTGTTCTCTCTCTCCCGTTACTTTGCTTTTTAGTTTTCCCACCATTTCAGGCCTAATCTGTAGTCACAACTCAAGAATTCCACGGAGGCATTATTGTACTGCTAAACACAGCTTCTACCCACACCCACGGAGCAGAGGCCTGAGGCTTTCTGTGGAGACCCCCATTCCTCAGTCCTCTCTGGTTTCCCTCCATCAGAGGCCATAACACACTCTACCCAGGGACCAGACTGGGAATCAGGCTGACCAGGCTTCCAGTTCTTGGGGCCAGGGCTGGCTATTTCATGCCTCTCAGTATCTGTTTCCTTATATTTAAAACGGGATTAATAAATCCTTTCTCATAAACTGTTTTATTTTGTTTTTTTAAAGATTTTATTTACTTACCTGAGAGAGACAGACAGATAGACAGACAGAGATGGCAACAGAGAACACGAGCAGGGAGGAGAGGGACAACCAGATCCCCCAACAGAGCAGGGAGCCCAACACTGGACTCGATCCCAGGACCCTGGGATCATGACCTGAGCCTAAGGCAGAGGCTTAACCGACTGAGCCACCCAGGCACCACTTTCATAAGCTGTTCTAAAAAGAAGATGAAATTATACACACCTTGTATGCCTCTTTGCTCCTATTAAAAACTTATAAAAATATTTACATGGTTACATTCAATCGACATTTTTTAAACATCAGCCAGCTGCAGAGAGCTGTGGCAGACACAGGAGCTGTGAATGGCAGGCAGGCAAAACTGACCAAGGGGTTCTTGTTTATTGCCATGGCATTATTGGCAGAGGCTCACACAGCAGAAACTGCTGTTATCCTGACCCTACTGATTCTTACGCAGAAGGATGGGTATGAGGCTGGAGAGTGTGGATAGTGTGATGTAAGCCCACCTTCATGTGACCCAGCAGGCATTGCCTGCCTGGTCTGACCTTGATTAATTTCAACCACAGAAGCTCAGTACTGATTTTCCCACCTGAGCTTGTTGTTGGGGGCTACATGGGACTGATCTCTGGCCAGTGAGACACAAGTATTAATCTACTGGTTAGTTTTAGAGAAAGTGGTGTTCCACATAAAAGCAGCACACATGGCAGGCGCCATGCCTTTCCCATTCTCTTCCTTCTTCGAGCCAGGGTGGGTTTCCTGGACAAGCAGCTAATATGTCACTATGGAACAACAAGCCAGCAAGCTACGAGGGATAATGGAATGACGGAGAAGATTGGTCTTTCGAAGTGTGGTCAAGCCACTGCCCCAAGCCCACACTGCCACCTTCAGGCTTCCTGTTTGAAAAAAAAATCAGTCCTACATGTACTCGGGCTCCTGCCAGGCAGGTGCTTGGTTCCTCACATCTCATAGCTTTCTTAACTCCTACATCCACTGATACCAATACTAGGTGACGTTTGAAGACACAGTGGGACAGTATCAGCTGAGACTGGGCCAATAAAAGTAGCCCCAGGCAACATGGAAGCCACACACTGGGCAGAATTAGTCACGAGTCTCTGGGCTTAGTCCCACATTCTGCACTTTCTTTGCTTAATAGATTGGGTAAGATTGGGAGGGAACTGCAGGCTAGAGACCGCGGACTCAAGGGTTTAGCTGGGGGGTTGAATGGAAAGGCTATTTATGAAGGTGTGGGCAGGGTTACGAGACACCCCCCCCCCCAGAGGCTGATCCCATTCCTCTTACCCACACCCTCGTAGGCCCAAGGAGCAAGGGAAGGGAACAGCGTTTCACAGAGCCTGGAGACAGCTCCAGAAGCAAAGAGAGGCCATCTAATAGGAGCCATGATAGTAAAAACAACCCAAAAAGCATGAAGCAGGAAGTGAGGGAGGAGGTGAATGCCCAACCCCTCTTTCCTTTGGTCGGAGCCTCCCATGGACTGAATGTTGGACAGACAAAAGGGAGCCAAATACAGTGTAGGCTTAGCAAGGAGGGGAAGGGGTCTGAGAATGGGGACAAGCAGAGAATGACTAAGGTACTGGCCCTCGTTATTTTCATCTTACTGTGCCTCCCAATCGTGCAACACTAGGAACACCTCTACCACTAACAATACGTACATAATAGTTTCCTAGGTTCCAGGCTAAAAACCGAAATTGTGATGTTTCTTATCTCACCGACTCTTCTCCACAGTTCTGCAAATAAGAAACTTAGAGGAGATACTGGCTATCAGATCTCCTTGGGGCCCCTCTCTGCCTGGTAGGCCCCCCCAAAAGAATGCCAAGTCGGGGGGACATTCCTAGGCACCCTTGCCTAACGTCTCATCTGCTTAATGCAGACATGCCCAATCAGAGGCCTGCAAACTCCTTGGGCAAAGAGAGTATCTTGGGTGTTCAAGTCGCTACTGATTTAAAATCCTGCCAAGTGTCTGAATTTCGTGGAAGCATTGACATTTTGGCCCCCATAAATGATGTCTCAACCCCGAATGCCTTCCTTCTCCATGAGCCCTGCAGCCCCGAGGAGCTCCCACAAGCAGCCAGGCCCAGGAAGCCAACTCCATTAGGATTTTCAGAGGGTTTGTTTGTAGTCTCATTTACTTACTTCTTAAACAAACGAGTAAAGGACTTCCTTTTACCTGACTTTAAAGAGCTATTTTCTGTTCCTTAAATAACCTGCGTTTGCTAATTAGTAACTCATAAAGAAAATGAAATCGGGTAAGATTAGGCATCATGAATTATTCATGGCTATGTTTTCTGCTGTCACCTTCCAATGGCATCTCCATTTGAAGGGGGAGAAAAACTTAATAATAAGAGAGTGAAAAATGCCCCCTTAGTCTCCTTCTCACAATATAAGCGCATTGACTATAGTGGTTGAACTATGCTTTGGTAGAGGAGCAAAATAATGATTACGATAATTACAGTCATCATCATAGCCAGTGGGCTTTGTTTTGTTTTGTTTCAGTTAGGGAAAAGAAAAACAAGGTGTAATACTTCTCTCAACCTTCCTTTCTCTATTTATTTGAAATCTGCTTTTTGAGAACCCTACCATGGATCAACTCCTGATTCTTTGGGGACACTTACTGCAGGAAACTTCCCTTTGGATCATGCCCCTTCCAGGTCCCCAGACCAGATGGGTTGGGATTTGCTATTGGGGTTTATTCCACAGTCTTGTGATTTCCCTCTTGTCCCCACCACAGAACTGTGAGCTTCCTGATGGCCAGCATAATATCCCATCTACCCTCTATCCCCCGGGGCTTATAAGGGCTTGAAAAATGGATAAGGAATAAAAGTGATACGAGAAATTGAAAATAAGCTTAATAATCTATTCATTTATTAAATAGCTCTCAAGGCTACTATATGTCAGGTACTCCTCTAAGCACTAGAAATACATCAAGGAACAAGACAGACAAAAATCCCTGCCTTCTTGAAACTCATATTCTGATCAGAGGAAACAGAAAATAAGCATAATTTTTAAAAAGAGAGTAAAGAGTATGTGAGAAAGTCATAAGTACTATGGAAAAACAAGCAAACAAACCAACCCATAGTTCAAGATGGAAGGACTAAAGAGTGATAGAGGGGAGATTACAATTTAAATATAGTGGTCTGGGGGCACCTGGGTGGCTCAGTGGGTTAAGACTCTGCCTTCGGCTCAGGTCATGATCTCAGGGTCCTGGGATCGAGCCCCACATTGGGCTCTCTGCTCAGCAAGGAGCCTGCTTCCCCCCAACTCTCTCCGCCTGCCTCTCTGCCTACTGTGATCTCTGTCAAATAAATAAATAAAATCTTTATTAAAAAAATAAATAAACATAGTGGTCTGTTGGGCCTCACCAAACCAGTCATGTTTGAGCAAAGATTTAAAGGAGGGGAGGGCTTTGGCAAACGGAATGAATTCCATGTAAAGGCCCTGTGGGTTGGGAGTGTACCTGGTGGGTTGGATGAATTATTCAACAATAAAACTGGGTGCTTCCCTAGGCTGTGAGTTCTCTGTTCATGGGACTATTCAAACAGGGACTAAAAGACCATCCATTATGAGTGTGGCAGAGAGGCTTCTTGAAATGAACAGGAGGCTGAATGAACCCACAGTTAATATTATACTCCACGTTGAAAAGAAAAAAAATTTTCTCTATGATCAGGAACATAGCAAAGATGCCCATTCTCACTGTTCTAGTCATCATAGTACTGGACATCCTAGCCAGAGCAATCAGGAAAGAAAAAGAAATGAAGGACCAAATTGGAAAGAAAGAAGGAAAATGATCTCTGTTCACACAGATGTGATCTCACCATGTACAAAACCCTAAAGATCCTCACCCAAAACAAACAAACAAAAATCTGTTTGAACTAACAAACAAATTCAGCAGTTACAGAATACAATCAACATGCAAAAAAAAAAAAAAAAAAAATCAGTTGTATTTCCATACATCCACAATGGAAAAATGTGAAAGGAAATTACAAAAATTATCCCATTTACAATAGTATGAAAAAGAATAAAATCCTTATGAATAAACTTAACCAAGGGAATGAAAGAATTACATACGTCAAACTGTAAAACATAGCTGTAAGAAATATTTGCTCATTCCAGGCTAATCCTTGTTCATATAGTTTCCTGATTAATCATCATGACAATCCAGCAAGATGCTAACAAAGGCAGAGCTTGCCTGATGGGCCCCTTTCATCCAATGAACTAACCCACGTCCCTGCTATGTGGTCTTGGTGACATTTTTCCCTCCATAATCTAGGTCACAGGAAAGGATGAACGACCCATGTGGTAGCAATTAGAGTTTTGTTCTCCATTTGCCATTCAGATGCTTCAGATTTCCATCTCGAGCTAAAATGGAGTGCCAGAGAGCAGACATAGCCTCCTACCAGAAACAACAAAAAAACTGTACAAAAGATACAAAACAATGCCTTTCAGCCTTGGAATCAGGCAGCACATGACATTTTAAGCCTGGTTCCCTTTGTTGTTGCAAGACGGCTGCCAACATCTCCTAGGGCTACCTGTTTTCTCATCCATGAGAGAAAGAGAGGAAACATCTGTTCTAGCCTTCCAAATAAGAGTAACAGTGAGATGAGTCTGACTAATTGGGCCAACTGAGGCAGCAAGACAACCACAAAGGGCTTTGTCTGGGGGGAATGTAGTGTGTTGATTGGCACCCACTCCTCAAACTGGGCGTGCAGTCAATTACACAGAGGAGGTGTAATCTCTTGAATGAAATTTAGACAACTATTAGAAAAATACTTGGATGAATTCTGGATAAACAACCAAGAAGCATCCATTAAAACAGGCAATGGGAGTAGGCCAGTTAAAGAGTGATACATCCACAAAGGAATGTCTTGCAGCCATGGCATATAGTTGCTATACGGATCTATTTCTGTGGGAAATGTTAAAGTAAAAAATAAAAAGAAATAAAATGGCAAATGTGGAAGCATCCCCATTTTTTTCCCCTCAAAGGAAGGATGGATAAATACATGGACAGCAAAATATATCTGAAAGAAATATACTGAAATATTAACAGGGGCGCCTGAATGGCTCAGTTGGTTGAATGTTCTATTCTTGGTTTTGGCTCAGGTCATGATCTCAGGGTCATGAGATCGAGCCCCTTGTCAGGCTCTGCACTCACCACAGAGTCTGCTTGAGATTCTCTCCCACTCTCTCTGCCCCTTCCCCTGCTTGTACATTCTCTCTCTCTCTCTCTCTCTCAAATAAATAAATAAATCCTCTTAAAAATGTTAAAAAATGTTAACTGGTTATTTCTGAGTGGTAGAGATATGTGAGTCTTAACTTTTCCATTTTTCTTCTTAATTTTTAATCTATCTTCCTGTAATAACATTTGGTACCTGTGTGATAATATCAAAAGAAAGAAAAAAAAGTCCAAAGAAAAATATCCCTTTCCAGAATTTGAGCCTGTGTTCATTTTTGCTTTGACCAAATACCTCATTTTAAATGTAGTAAATACTACAGAAATCCCCTTTCTCCCTCCAAGAGCAGAGACATACCCAAAAGTAGCATACTGCTTGGAGAAGACAGATGGTGCCAGAATAATGTGAAGGTTTGAGAAGAATAAGGTCCTTGTTGCCCTTTCCTCCAGGTCTTTAGTTTTTGGGCAACTAGAGATGAAACAGTTTTAGGAGACTCTTGGATCAATGAATCCACAAGGTTTATCAACCAGTTCTTGGAAGAGTGAAATAAGGACCCAGCAAGTTGGTCAGCAGGGAGTCCCCTTCTAAAAGATCATCTTGGAAGGAAGAACAGTTATTTTCAGTGGTCATCAGACAAGCCAAGTATATCACTGGCCACAGTCCACTCAGTCTTTCCACTCTGGGTCCCAATAATAATGGTGACATTAACAGCAGCCAATAATGAGAACCCAACAAATTATTTCCATGCCTTATTTTATTTAATACTCCCAACCCCATAGTTGGAGTTATAATCTATTATTTTTTCCACTTACAACATAATAAAACTGATGTCTGAAAGGGGAAATGGAGGTTGGTTGTACCACACTGGTTGTACCAGTGTGAACGTACTTAACCCTACTGAGTTACGTGCTTGAAATGGTTAAGATGGTAAATTTTGTGTTATGCAGATTTTACCACAATTAAATATACATATAAATGTTTCTATAGTCCCTCAAGTAGACACAGATCTCAAGTTTGAACTTGGAGCTGTCTGGGTATAACACTGTTCTTTCTACTCTATCATACTCTTCCCTTAATCTTCAGCCAAACAACAAACAGAACAGGGAACATTTCTCTCTGGATATAATTTGGTATGATCTACATTTGTTATAAAGGGTTCGGATCAGTTGATGATAATTGGCTCAAGTATGCAGAGGGGCCTGGATGGTACCTGGCCCACCCCTTCATCTCCCACAGGGCTGCAGATTATTCTCATAATGACAATTAGCAGTGGAGAACCAAGTATATACCACTTTGTCATTGTTGGACTCCTGGTTGGTGAAGCCGGTTGGGGTACATGGCTTAGCCTCAAAGCCTTAGTTGGGACTTGTGTTTCTCTTAAAGCCCTAATTAAATTTTCCAGTCTTGTCAGTACCTCGGGAGCCACTTGGTACAGGAACATCCAGTGGTCATCACACTTAAGTGTACAGACAGACACACAGAGAGAGTGAGCCGGGTAGCTGGCCTCATGAAGTGAAAGAACAAAGATGGCAGATCAACAGGGCAGGGCAGAGAGTTTGCATGACCTCCCCTACCCTCTCCTTAAAGAACCTGGCTCTACGCACTCCGCTTAGCCTTCCTTCTTGGACGGGAGCAAGGAGGGAAGTAGGAAGAACGAATCGGGGGCCTTTTACTTGTCCTGGAATATTTGCAGACAGCATCACACTGAGGATACAACATGTTTGGGAAAAAGCATGACTGGCCATCTCAGCCCACACTAGGGAGCCGCGCTTGTCTTCCGATCCATTTCTTTGGTGATGCTGAAGAGAAGCAATTCCTAAGTGTAATCAGATGAGTTGCTTTATGGGAACTCTCTCCCCATCTTCCTCCAAGTATGAGAGAGAAATGGGTGGTCAAGAGGGCATGACCACTGAGAGTCTTCTGAGCCAGGATTAAACAGAGACATTGAACATGCCAAGCAACAGCAACAGACGAAAACATCGGCTCCATTTCCTTTCAAAGCATTTGAATGAATTTCTAATTCACTCTCTGCTTTGTCAATTATGAATAGAGATACCAGAGTGAACGTAATAGCTGGAGTGTGGAAGCCTGAAGATTGATTTCGGAAGAGACACAAACATTTTAGCATCTCATATATAATTGCCTCTGTTCACATCATAGCCGCCAGTAGAGGACTTAGGTCATCTGTAAATGGCACTTCTAAAATAAAAATGACCATATGGTCTTCATGATAGAGTGAATTCTAGCTTGTAACATGAAATAAAAAGTAAGCTTCTAAGGATGACAATAAGAATAGAATGGTAGACCATTCTTATTATGCACTAAGCACTGTGACAATATGCATTTATATGTATATTTAATTGTGGTAAAATCCGCGTAACACAAAATTTACCATCTTAACCATTTCAAGTGTATAACTCTGTAGGGTTAAGTACGTTCACACTGTGCTACAACCAACCTCCAGAACTCTTTTCATCTCCCAAAAGTGAAACTCTGTTCCCATTAAACAATTTCCTATTCTACCCCCGCACTCTCCCCATTCCCTAGCCACCAGCCGTCCGCTTTCTGTCTCAATGTATTTGACTACTCTAGGAACTTAGGTATGTGAAATCATACAGTATTTGTATTTTTGGTGACTGGCTTCTTTCACTTCACTTAAGATCTTCAAGATTCATCCACATTGTGGCCCGTATCAGAATACCCTTCCCTTTCGAGGCTGAATACTATTCCATTGGCTGTAAATATCACATTTTGTGTAACCTTTCTTCTATCCGTGGACACTTGGGTTGCTCCCACCTATTGGCTACTATGACTCATGCTGGCATGAACACGGGTGTACAAACATCTCTTTCAGATTCTGTTTTTGATTCTTTGGGGTAAATACCCAGAAGTGGAAAATGCTAGGTCATACTCTATTTTCATCCTGTTTGACCTATGCACCTGTTCTCATTTATTCTCACAACAACCTGCGACGGGGAGATCACGATGAGGGAACGGACTCAGAGAGACAAGGTGCCATTTTACAGACGAAGAGACTGAGATTCAAAAGGTAATCAGTTTAGGGACCATGGAGCAGTGGTTAAGAGCTTGGGTTTGGGGAGTCAGGCACACAAGAGGCCATGGTGGGATCGGACCCCGCCTTTTTCTAGTTCAAACACACCGCTCTCCACAAAAGAATGCCGTTTTTGTTTTGTCCGTTCCAAGATTTTGTATTTCTTTTCTTTTTTTTTTTTTTAAGATTTTATTTATTTATTTGACAGAGAAAGAGACAGCAAGAGAGGGATCACAAGCAGGGGGAGTGGGAGAGGGAGAAGCAGGCTTCCCACCGAGCAGGGAGCCCGATGCAGGACTCGATCCCAGGACCCTGGCATCATGACCCGAGCAGAAGGCAGATGCTTAAAGACTAAGCCACCCAGGTGCCCCTAAGACTTTGTATTTCTATTTCAAATCACTCTAAAAGTTAACACTTTCAGTTTATTTCTAATCACATTGCTAAGCAAACAAGAAAAAAACTCCTAGAAATAACCCTGCTGGAAGAAGATGCAGTTTTGTTCCATTTACGGAGCAATGAATGTTTGCACAGAAAATACATTTTGGAGTCTGGTCTAGACATGAATGAAAGAGGGAGAAATGGAAGGAGAGGACAGGAAAATCAAGGAGGTTTCTTGGGACATAAAGTTAAAAAATAATCATTTATACCGAACCAAAATCTAAACAGGGGGTTGGCGCATTGTATCAGACGGGTTAGTGGACAAGAAAGGACAGGAACTGACCAACATGTTGCTCTCCACACCCACTCCCATTCATCCTGGAAATTATGAGGTACCTCGTCTAGGGTGTATAACAACAAATAACGTGATAATAAATATAAATAATAATGTAGCATTTATATTATAGAACATAAAACGTAAAGTTTAACACACGGGCCCACCTCCCAGGTTAAACAAAGGGAACATTACCACTATATTAGAGAGCAGTCTGCAATTAAACCCCAAATTCTTGTCAAACATTCACTTGGATGTCTTCGTAGGTTTATTAAATTTCTATATATGAATCCCAAATCAGTATTTCACATATTTGGGGTTTTGACCAATATTTTACACATTTGGGGTTTCTTATAGGGACGAAATCATGTTCTCTGAACTAATGAAATCATACTTTGCTATTTTTTCCATATTTGATCAATATTTTGGTTTTACTATTCATCAATGTAGCTATATATAACTGCAGTTCATTTTCATTGTCACATAGTATTTCATAACGTGTTTATCCATTCTCCTACTAACGGACCTTTGCGGAGTTTGCATTAATTTGCTATTGCAAACAACAAGGCAATGCCCGGCTAGTCTAGGGCACATACACAGAGATGTGGTTGCTGGCTCGTGCCACGTGCCATAGTAAGACTTGCTAGGTAATGTCAAAAGCTTTCTAAAGATATTTATAGTAGTTAATACTCCTACAAGGAGTGTGAGTTTCTGTGTTGCTTCACATGCGGTCCAATATTTAATAATGACTGATTTTTTTGTTTTGTTTTAATTATAACTGATTTTTAAAAAATTTGCAAATGCTTTGGGTACTGAATGGTATCTCATTGTGGTTTTATTTTACATTTTCCTGATTTCTTATAAGATGGAACATTTTTCCATATGCTTTTTGACCATTTGTATTTCCTCATCTCTGTATCATGTATCCAGGTTTTCTGTCTCTTGTTCTGGTAGGTTCTTGACTGTGGGGCAGGGTGATAGTGTTTTCTTCTTGATGCCTATAAGCTCTTTATCTATTCTGCACACTAAACCTTTTTAGGTTTCAGATAAATTTTGTTTGTGAATTGCCTCCATTCATTGAGGCCTGTTAATTTCATATAGTTAAACTTACAGAAATTCTCCTTACAGCTTGCTTTTTAAATTTAAGTTCAGGGGCGCCTGGGTGGCTCAGTGGGTTAAAGCCTCTGCCTTCGGCTCAGGTCATGATCCCGGGGTCCTGGGATCGAGCCCCGCATCGGGCTCTCTGCTCAGCAGGGAGCCTGCTTCCTCCTCTCTCTCTGCCTGCTTCTCTGCCTACTTGTGATCTCTGTCTGTCAAATAAATAAATTTAAAAAAAATTTAAGTTCAATTAGCCAACATATAGAACATCGTTAGTTTCAGAGGTGGAGGTCAGAGATTCATCAGTTGCATGTAACCCCCTGCACTCATCCCATCACACAGCTTGCATTTTTATTTTATATTTAAAAACAGTTTCCCTCCTCTAAGTTCCTAAATTTATTCTAAAAGTTTGGAACTTTTCCTTTCCCGTTTAATTCTTTAATCCATCCCAAATTGATTTTTTTTTTACGGGGAAGTCACCCGATTTCCTCTCTCCCGTATGGGTAACAACCTGTGTCTGCCCTAATTACTGAGTTCTTCTACAGTGCCACCTCTGTCATCTATCAAGTTGTCATACATGTATAGGGTAACTCTGGGCATTTGGGATCCTCTGCTCCTTCCCACTAAGCCATGTGTTTATTCTTCTGTCACATCAAACCATCTTGCTTTGGTCGGGCAAGTCCCCCATCTTATCATTCTTCAGAAATGCCTCAGCTGCTCTTGGCCCTTTGTGTGTGTGTGTGTGTGTGTGTGTGCACGCATGCGTGTGTGTGTGTGTTAGAATCAGCTTGCCAATGTCCACGAAAAATTATGCTGGCATTTTGATGGGTAAGCCATCAAGTCTAGAGACCAATTTGGGGAAAATTGATATATTTAGAACATTTGATTCTTCCTACCCATAAGCACAGTATGTCATCCCACTTATTTGGATCTTTTAAAAAAATATATATTTAGCAAAGTGTGATTGTCTGCATATTTTTTACATAAAGTCCTGGCATATCTTTATAAATTTTATACTTCTGTAGGTCTTATCTTTTAAATTAAAAATTTCTAATTGTTGCTGGTATATGCAGTTGATTATACATTTTGGTGGTATGTCCAACAATCTTGCTAAATATTTTTGTTAATAATTTTATATACTTTTTAAGAGATTTTATTTATTTATGTGAGAGAGTCCACACAAGCAGGGAGAGCAGCAGAGGGAGATGGAGAAGCAGGTCCCCTGCTTGAGCCGATGCAGGACTCGATCCCAGCACCCTGGGCAGACGCTTAAGGACTGAGCCACCCAGGGGACCCTAAGTACATTTTTTTAAGTAGACACAGATCATCTACAGATAATTATAGTTTTTGTTTCTATTCCTTACAATCTCCCATTTATTTTCCTTAGTGTAAGAAGCCTAGTGGAGATAACAAACTTCCTTGTTTTATTACAGATAAAAAGGATATGCTTTTAACTTTGCACCTTCCAGGAGGACATTTTTGGTAGTTACTTAGTGCCATTGTTGTGTTGTTTTGTTTATTTTGTTTTATATAAACTTTATCAGGTCAAAGAAGTTACTTTTTAGTTCTAGAGAAGCTTTGTTTTGTTTTTAATCATGAAGGGGCTCAGTTTTGTCAAACCCTGCCCGGACATCTAATATGATGATGAGGTGATCTTTTTCCATCTTTGATCTGTTAATCTGGTAATTTACATAAATAGGTCTTCTTGCTATTGAATCAACCTTGTTTTCTCTAAATAAAACCAATCTAATTATGGTATAGTAACGTTTTTATCCATTGTTGGATTCCATTTTCTAAATTTGATTGAGGGATTAGATTTGATTTAGGAATTTTTTTCAGTTACATGCTTGAATAAGATATTTGTCTCTCTTTTTTAAAGATTTTATTTATTTATTTGTCAGAAACAGAGAGCACAAACAGGGGAACCGGCAGGCAGGGGGAGAAGCAGGCTCCCTGCTGAGCAAGGAGCCCGATGTGGGATTCTATCCCAGAACCCTGGGATCATGACCTGAGCCAAAGGCCAATGCTTAACTGACTGAGCCACTGAGGTGCTCACTCCCATGACAGTTAGTGGGCCATCCAGGTTTTCTGTTTTTCTTGAGTCACTTTTAATAATTTCGTATTTGTCTAGTGTTTGTCCATTATGCCTGTTTTGAAATTTATTAAGATAAAATTACTGCTAAGGTCTCTTGTTTTTTATTGTTTAAGTCTCTGCTGAATCTGCATTTGTCTATTTTCCCATTTTAAATGCTTTTTAAAATTTGAGTCTTCTGTCTTGTTTGGGATTTTCCAATACTGATAGAGGTTTATTAATTTTTTTTAGAGTTTTCAGAAAACCAATTTGGGGTTTCATTAAATCTTTTTTCCTCTTATTTCTTATTTTTGCTTTTATTTTTATATCCATCCATTCTTTTTGATTGCTTGGAGTTTATTTGCTTATGCTTTTTCTAATTTCTTAAATGGGATGCTTAGCTTATTTGTTTCCCTCTCATTTTTGTCTTTTCTAGCATAATCATGCAAAGCCATAAAATTCCTTCTAAAAAGCAATATAATTGCATCCCACATTTTGTAACATTGTATTTTTATTATCACTCAGTTCTAAGTATTTTTAAATTTTTCTTTATGAATTTGTCTTTATGAAGTCATAAGTTATTCAGAAGTTTGGTTTTTAGTTCTAAATGTTCTATAGGCCAGGGAGGTCTAATTCTGGTACATGTACCCTCACCATCCCCTGCCACACCCATGCCTGAGATCATGAATCAGTGCCTGCGTCTTGCCCACTAAGCTCAGAAGCCTTCCCCACACAGCACTCTGGGCCGCCGTAACCAATCAATCCGAGCTGGAACGTTAAGACAGAAACCGTTGCGCATCCCTGTTGCAGGCTGGGGAGACATTCCGGCCCGTGTGCAGGAACTGCCAGGCTCATATTTGTGCTTGAAGAAAAGGACTCTGATCTCGAGACAGCAAAAAAGACCCGCTTTCCCCAGCTCTAGTATATTTCCAATCTCAAAGAAACAGATGCATCAATTTAACTCAAAAGGCATTTATTAAGCAATTACTACGTCTAAGGCAGCGGGCTGTAAATAATGAACAAAACTCTTGCCACCCTCCAGGCGTTGACAGGGAGCCTGGTAATAGGAAGTCTTTCTCTCTGAAAGCCTTGTTGAGGCATTCCTCGCGCCTGGCGCTGCCTCTCTCGTGTGTGATCTCATTTCCAGCAACTCTGGGAGCAAGCCGGTGTTATCTCCACTTCACAGATAATGAAACAAGACTTAGAGAAATGAAGTGGCTCACCCACGATGGCCCAGCCGGTGTCAGAGCTGAGACTCAGAGCCACACTGATGTGCCAGCACGGCGCCGGGCTGCCGGCCGCCCTGCGAAAGATTACAGGGTCTTATTTTATTTTCTTTTTTCTCTCCCATTTTGTGCACATGCTCAGCAATTGGAGAGCGGGATGAGAACGGATGGATGTGCAGTCAATTCCCTTCTCCACTACGGAAAGTACATCCAATCTTCAAGCTGCTCTGAATTACGTCATGGTTAGTTGACTCAAAGACTCTTGCTTTGGGGACCTTGTGGTCTGTTTTCCTTATCTCTCCGGGATGCTTTGGCCAACCAGGCAGAATGCTTATCTTGCAGCTTTAGGGCTTTGAAAAAATGTATTCTGTGGGGCAGAGGCATCCTTCCCTGGGGGACTGTGTGACACATACGAATTCAAAGCACCCAAGGCAGGGAAGCAGCCAGAGTCCGTCTGCGCTCGGGGAGAGGCAGTTAGGGCTGCCTGTTACCCCATAGTTCCTGTGGCCCAGACACTGGCTGTTGGTGTCCCCTGCTACCGGAAAGGCAGTGTTCTTATGAAACTTTTCACAAGCCTCAACAGCATACATCAAAGAAGCAGTTACCATTCGTTTACACGGAAAAAATTTTTGAACGTTCCCAGACCCCCCAAAAAAAGCCTCTCTCCAGCTTTTCTGATACCTTAGGACACATCTTGCTAATGGATGCACAGAATAAATGCAGACAAAGCCCAGATGCTCAGAGACACAGTTCAGAGCTCTGGAGGCTTGATGCTGAGATGCTAAGCAGGTCCCCGGGGAAGGGGCTAGGTGCGGCCGCTCCCCCACCCCACCCGGGCTGCCCATTGGTTCTACAATGTCTCACAGCAAAACACTGAACGCTACTGTCACTCGTGTCCTTTTTCCCATTAACAAACAAATCCTCTTTGGATTTCTTTCCATTAGGCAAGAACAGGGATTAACGTAGGTCTCTCCTAAAAGCAAAGGTGTGAAGGTTCACAACACAGGGAATATGTGTAGAGGACAAGCATTCACATGATTTACACCTGCTGTCCCATTTCACCTTTAATTATTAGATTGAGGATTAGTGGCCGCATTTTACCAATGAGGATGGAAGACTCAGGAAGCATATACATGCTTTGCCCAAGGTCACACAGCCATTAAGTAGAGGGACTGAGGTTTACACCTCCCTCCATCAGACTCTGTCTCCCTTTAGAGACCCATGCTCCAACAGCATATGCTACTCTATTCCTGCACCTGTATAGGGAAATAGAGTGGGAGATGATGATACCCAACAGGTGTATCCTTACACGCTGATGGGTTTTTCCTAAATGGAGAAAACATAGGCTATATAATTATGGTAAATAACTATGTTAGGATTTGGACTCGATCCTGCTCATGTGGCCTTCAGACCAAGAGCCTCCGCTGGACCTGAGCGCTCGTTAGGAATGCAAGTTCCTGGGCCCCACTTCATACCTACACAGTTTAACAAGAGCCGCCAGAGGACTCGTATATATGCTGAATTTTATGATCTCTCTAAGACCGGTCAGTGGCTTTTCTTCCATTTACAACCAACTCTTGACTTGTCTCTAGAGCCGGCCCCGGAGGCCTAAGCACGGGGCAAGTGTACCTATCTCTGCATCTCAGAATTACCAGCCACAAAATCCCACTCAAGAGGAAGATACTCCCCATTAGCCAGTTTGACTCATTTGTATTTTCTCTTTCCCTCCTTTCTTTTCTTATCCACCAACTTATTGTTTGATTTATACACTTATCTGCCTCTTGTCGCTTCCTTCAGCCCACCCCCTACACAGTATTTCTTAAATGCAAATGTAAGTATGCAGATTCCTGCTCGAAAATCGGTCAGTGGCTCCCTGTTGTTGGCACAGTAAAGGTTCCATTTCTTTGGCCTGCCCTTCATTCCCCTTTGAATCTGATGCCATTTTCTCTTTTTAAACTCATCGGCCCCCTGTTTCCCATCTTATACCTACGGGTCCTCGGTTCCTCTGGCTGTTCACAGGCCCCGGCATCCCGCATGTCGTGTTACAGCACAGAGACCCGGCCTGTCCTGCAGCTTCGCTTGCCTTGGCGTGTGAAATGGCCCTGGCCGGAGTCTTTTCTCCCCAACCTACTGTCATGAAAGTATTTCTTCATCTAAGAGAGAACAGCATCTCACAGGGCTATTGCAAGGCTTACGAAAGAAGAGACAAAGTTCCCAGCACACGCTGTGTGATCCGGCAGTACTAAGGAATGGAAGAGAGGGAGGAGAGAGGAAGGAGGGGAGAAGGGAAGGAAGGAGGAACAGGGATCAGCTAATGTTCTGGCCTCCCGGGCCAGGAGCTCAGTGTACAGGAAGCACTCTGTGGGGGCCTTTAGTCCCCAGCAAAGCCCAAGTGGAATTTCATAGGCAGCTGTGTGATTTGGAAATGTTCAAGCGTGCTAAGCCTGTAGTCTCAAGAAGCATTTGCCCTGAGTATGGCGGGGAGCATTTTCAACACTGATAAATAACCGAGGAGACACTCAGACATTCCTAAGTACAAATAGTTGGCCGAAGAACACTTTCCAGGGGGGATTAGCACTCCCAGGTACAAGTTGGGTTTTGGAAACAGACCAACAAGCTACCGCTGACTGCTGACGGCAAGGCCAGTCCTCACAAGAGACTGGTAGGCAGCTTGGTGGCTCTAGCTGACACAGATCACTGGGGTTTGCAGCACTCAGGCACGTGACCAGGGAGGAGAGGAATGAGCTGAGTGCGGGCAGAGCCCTAGCCTCCGTGGCTGGCTGCACAAACAGGAGATGCCCTGGCCAGTACTCTTTACCCATGCCCAGGCAGATTTTGCTAACCTACGCCTGTGCTCCTTCCTGCCCTGCCCAGACTCCAATTCAGAATCCTTCTTAACAGAGCCTACCAACAGCCTCTGCAAAGGACCCGAGTCCATACTCTGTAAAACCGCACCAAACTGCCAAATCTGGGATGGGCCTTCCATTGGTCTACATGGTCCAGTGAACCGTCTGGGAGATGGAAGTTTTCTATGACAGTCACCGCCCAGCAGAGTAGCAGCTTGCCGTGTGTGGGGCTGCTGGGCCCATGAAATGTAGCTGGTGTGAGAAAATAAATGTCTACTTTTGTTTCATCTTAACTGATTAAAAGTTAAATTTAAATTGCTACTTCTTTTTTAATAAGAAAAATAAATTTTTATTAAATAATTAAAAAAAAAATTTTAAATAAATAAACCAGCATCTGTTTGGTGAAAAAGACTCTGCTTTCCTCATCATTTATCCTGGCACCTTTGTGGTGTTTCTTATTCTTGACCCTGCTGTGAGAGGTTGCCATGAATTTCCAAGTCTTAGGCTGGCTCTTTACATTTAAACTGCCACAATTAAATAAAGTAAGGATTCAGTTTCTCAGTTTCACTAGCTATGCTCCAAGGGCTCATGGCTTTCATGCAGCAATAGGTGTGCGAGAGGTTTGGACATTTCCCTCATCACAGAAAGCTCTCCTGGACAGCACGGGTCTAGACCAATGGTCTCAAATGTGACCAGAGGCCTCAAACTGTGAGGGAACAGAAGGTATGTCATAGCAACCTGAGTGATGGAATCCTCCAGACCAGGCTTTTTTAGGCCCTGATGCCATAGCACATGGCGGCTTGCTCACCAGGCAGCCCTCCGGGCTAGCAGTCCCAGAAATGCTGTCTTGGGTGACCCATCATTCTCCCCTGAGAGGTTAGAATCCCTTCCCCATGGGACAGAGAAGGAACCTGAGGCTCAGACAAAAATGGAACTTAACTCAGGCTGTGATGAGGGAGGAAAAGCCAGACCCAGATCTGACCTCTAAGTGTGTGCTCTTTCTAGTGTGCGCGTGGCCCCTGGGAATGCTGGTCAGAGAGAAAACCATTTGGGTGGGGTTCCTCAAGGCTCCCACTACCACAGCAGTCTGCCTCTGAACCACTTAACCTGCTGAAGGGTCATTATTGAGTCCCACTCCCAGCCCATCTCTACTAAGCTAAAAGTACATTTTTATGATGATCCACAGTTCAAAGCATGAAGCCTAGAGTGTGGAAAGCTTAACAACAACAACAACAAAAGGGTGGCCCTTGAAGACAAACAGCCATGTAATTAATACTCCGAGGCAGAGAGAACCCTATAGAATTACTATCCACAGAAGTAACTTATCTGATAATTAGTATAAATAATAATAATGATGATGATATATGAGCTTCTTATGGGTGTTATACCAAATGACCACCAATTTAGTAGCTTCAAACAAGGCAAAGTCATTTGCTTCAAGTTCTGGAGGTCAGAAGTCTTGAAATCAAGGTGTCAGCAGAGCTGCCTTCTTTCTGTAGGCTCTAATTCCTTGTCTTTTGCAGCTTCTGGAAGCTGCTTCCATTCCTTAGCTCATAGTCCCATTCTCGGTCTCAAACCTGGCTGTGTAGCATCTTCCAACCTTTCTCTGCTCTCACCACAACACCTTTTCTGGCCCTAACCCTCCTGACTCCCTTCCATGAGGACCCTTGTGATTACATTTAGGGCTCACCTGGATCACCCAAGACAATCTCCCCATCTCCAGAACCTTAACATAATCACATCTGCAAAGTCTCTTTTGCCATGTCAGTTTCCAAGGATGAGGGCGTGTACATGTTGGGGAGAGGGACATTAGTGAGTCTCCCATAAATAATACCACCTACTATTTCCCTTAACCGAGTGCTTCCACTGCAAAGAACACTGGACCGGGATTATTCTCCATCCACTCAGCAACCCTACAAGTAGTAGGACTGGAGAAGAAAGCCCTCCCTTGTCACACACCTAGCAAGTCACACTACAAGGATTTAAATGTCAGCACGGCTGCCCAAGTCCATCTGAGTTTTCCCTCTTACCAGGCTGACATCACGGAGAGCTCACTCAGTACTGAGCATTAGACCGGTGCCTGCATGATCTCATTCGAATTGGATCTTCTCTCCACCCTGTCACGGGGGCCTCCGATCCCCAGTTTACAGGTGAGGAAACAGGTTCACAAAGGGGAAACGATTTACAAAGATCAGAGAACGCAGCCGTGACAGGCCTGATGACTCTGAAGTCCTGTGCTTCTTCCCTGGTTACTGAAGGCTCCGCTACCACAGCTCCAATGGCCCCGGGAGGCCCCGGGCCCCAAGACGCATGGCCCACCACGGAGTCGGCCACGCCACCTTCCTCTTAGCGGGTCTTCAGGTGCCAGAGCGGAGAGGCTCTCCGTGGCTTGCCACCAGCTTGTATTTATCGGCTGGAATGGCTTTATATTCTACTTGCTAAATTGGATTTCTTTCAGAAAAGGCTAGGGCGGCAGATAAAAGCAGATTTTATGACCACCCAATCAGAGAAAGCTGAATTTCATTTGAGCAGGTGAGACTGGAGGCCTTTCAGCTTTCTCTTTTAAAACCTGGGGGAAGCACTTAGATGTCGAGGCCAATTCATCAGGCTTTAGGAGGCTTTTTTATTAGTCACTTACAGCAAACATTTTCCCCTTTACAGATGGTTACCTAATGCAACAAAAGTCCCCATCTAGGCTCAATGCCAGGCTGAGCCTTGGAAAGCAAGGGCAGGATGTGAATGACAGCATCTCATTCCAAATCAAGAATGAGAGAATTCACAAAGGCACCAGGGTAAGTCAAAGGAGACAGAGACCTTCCAACAAATGGTGCTGGAACAATTAGATGCCCATATGGGAAAAATGAACATGAATACTTAGCCCATGCCACATACAAAAGTCAACTCAAAATTAATCATAGATTTCAATGCAAAGCCTAAAACCTTAAAACGTCTAGAAGAAAACTAGAGAAAATTTTTGTGACCTTGGTTTAGATGATTTTTACAGAAGAAAGGACACAAAAAGCAAAAGCCATAAGAGAAAAAAAATATTGATAACATGGGCTATATTAAAATTAAAAACTTCTGCTCTTCAGAAAGCACTGTTAAGAAAATGAAAAGACAAGCCACAGACTGGGAGGAAGGATTTGTGAAACGCTTCTCTGATAATTGTCTGTGTCCAGAACGCATAAAGAACTCCCACCGCTCATTGATGGTGAGATAATCACTATTCAAAAATGGGTAAAAGATTTTAACAGACACTTATTTGAAGTAAAGATACAGATGGCAAATAAGCACATGAAGAAATGCTCACCATCGGGGCGCCTGGGTGGCTCAGTGGGTTAAAGCCTCTGCCTTCTGCTCAGGTCATGATCGCAGGGTCCTGGGATCGAACCCCACATCGGGCTCTCTGCTCAGCAGGGAGCCTACTTCCTCCTCTCTCTCTCTCTGCCTGCCTCTCTGCCTACTTGTGATCTCTGTCTGTCAAATAAATAAATAAAATCTTAAAAAAAAATGCTCACCATCATTAGCCATGAACTAAACTCAAATTAAAACCACAAGGATACACCTGTGCACACCTATTAGAATGAATGGTAAAAGCAAACAAACAAACAAACAAAAACCCCATCGATATTGCTAAGGTCTAAGTGTTTGTGTGCCCCCCGCCCCAAATTCATATGTTGAAATCCTAACCCCCAAAGGTGATGGTATTGGTGGGTGGTGTCTTTGGGGTGTGATTAGGTCATAAAGGTGAGGTCCTCAGGAAAGGATTCTGGAGAGCTCTCCTACAGAGCTTCCTCAGGAACCTTCCACCTTGTGAGGACACGAGGAGGAATCCACCTAGAAGAGAGGGCTCTCGTTCGACCAGGCTGGTCCCCGATCTCGAGCTTCTAGCAGTAAGTTTCTATTGTTTATGAGCCTCCCAGTCAGGGGTCCTTGCTTCTAGCAGCCCAAATGGACGAAGACAAACACCTTGTAAGAATCCAGAGCGATTGCAGCTGGAATACATCTCTGGCAGGCATGAAAACAGTCCTTCCGGCTGCTCCGGAAAAATGACTGGCCATCTTTTATAGTCGCACATCAATTGTATGACCCAGCAATTTTACTCTAGACGTTTACCCAAGAAAAATGCTATGTCCGCAGAAGACCTGTATACAGATGTGCAGAGCAGTTCTATTCATACGCATCAAAAACTAGAAACAACACAAACATCCTTCAACTGATGAAGAAATATCTCTCCAGTGAGATGCTATTAAGCTATCAAAGGGAATCAGCTACTGATATACACAATAGTATGAATTAGTCTCAAATCACATTATGCTAATTGGAAGAAGCCAGACACAAAAGGCTACACAAGGTATGATTTCACGTATACGTTACTCAGAGAAAAAAAACAACACTACGGGGACAAAAATAAGCTGAGTGGACAGGAGCAGGAGCAGGGGAGAGGAGGAGAGAGTCCCTTTGACTACAAAGGGACACTATGGAACTTTCTAGAGTGATGGAAATATTCTATCCCTGGGGCTGTGGCGGTGGTTACAGGATTCTAAACCTTTGTCGAAATGCACCGCATTGGCATCCCCAAAAAGGATAAATGTTACTCTTTGTTTTTTGTTTTTTGTTTTAAGATTTTATTTATTTATTTGATAGAGATCACAAGTAGTCAGAGAGGCAGGCAGAGAGAGAATGGGGGGAAGCAGGCTCCCTGCCTAGCAGAGAGCCCGCTGAGGGGCTCGATCCCAGGACCCTGAGATCATGACCTGGGCTGAAGGCAGAGGCTTAACCCACTGAGCCACCCAGGTGCCCCAAATGTTACTCTTTGTAAATTAAATCTCGATAAACCTGACTTTGTATAAAAAGAATGAAAGAATTCAAATCCTACTCTCCCCCGCCCCCGCCCCCAATAACAACATGTTAAAGTGCTAATGGAGATGAAAATAACAACATTGGCACAATTATTCCAATTGTGGAAATTTATGCTGTAGCCCATGCATTTAATAGCGAGCATCATAGGCCTGTATTCTCCAGAGCACAAAGCCGCCGAAATTGGATAATCTTTCCCTTATCTTGTTTCTATCATGAAAAAAAAAAAAAAAGGCTTTCATTTTCCAAAACATCTTTTTCTTTCTGGAAAAAGATAGTGTTTTATTTCTTTGTGCCCTGTTTCAATCCACAAAGGAATAGAGGCAGCTTACACGAATGCTTTCAATAAACTAGAGGTCATAAATAAAAAACTGGGGCCAAAGAAAATATGCATCTCATGAGAAAGTCAAGAACAGCAAGGAAGCTGGGGCGTGGATGTGCAGGTCACGAGCTTCCCCCACATAGTCATGTAGCCATGAGTTTCCCGATGGCCATAGGAGATGGGGGCGGGGGATGGGAAAATTAATTAGCCAAATAATTTCTGGGGCACAGGAGCAGAAACCCTTGAGTCCCACCGTGGAAGAAAACGTTATCAAGACCAAACACCGAAGGTATCCCAGCAGCTTCCTCCGTTTCTAACTGGCTCTGGTCCGGGAGAAAGGTAACTCAGCTGGTTAACCCACCTGGAAAAAAACATGGTTTCCCATAAACTTCTCCAGCTCTGGGGCCTGCCTCTGGGTCACCCCGTTGCCATTCAGGTGGCTTCCTTCCCTCTGGCCTCTTCCTTCCCTCGCTCCTAGAAGAGAAGCATCATGGGATGTCGTTTTTGGAACATCGGTGAGGTCCAGAGCTGACACCCAAGGAAGAATTCTTGAGATGTCTTTGGTGCAAAAAACATGATTTTATTAAAGCACCGGGACAGAAGCCGTGGGCAGAAAGAGCGGCTGCTCGGAGGTTGTGGGCGAATGAGTGATTCTATACTTGAGAGTCAGGGTAGGTAAGGAAAAAGGGAGGTGTCCAAAAGGACTTTCATATGCTGAAGAGGATTTGAGGGATACTGGAGTCCTTGCTATTGTCAAGCTAAGGTCATTTTCCCCTCTAGTAAGGCAGTGACATTAAGATAATTGGGAGCTTCCTGGGGGAATGATACACTCTGCCCTGCCTCAAGTATTTGTCAATGGGCTGCAGGTTATAATGACATTTTATTTTTTTTACTTTCCCTTCTGCCTCTGTTTCCCACAGCACTCGTGGAAGGGAGGGTGATGTTAGGGCTCCAGGAAATTGAGTTATGGGTCTCTGGAAGCTAGGCTATTGATCAGAATGCTTTTTCCTGGTAAATCACGAAGACATTGGTAAACAGATGGAGGCTCATGTCTTGCAGTACAGTGATCTCTATCAGTTACCCATTTGTTTTTGCCTTCCCTTAGTTTTAGGGCAGTGAGGCGTACCTGAGGGGTGTCCCACAGATCCCACCTGGGAGTGAAGGGGGTGGGGAGGCCGCGGGGAGTCAGCCTGTGCTTTGTCCTCAGCTCGCCTTCCACTCCTCATCAGCATGGACTCCAGAAAGATCCCTGGCAAAGAAGCAGACTGAGTTCTGTGTCTCAGTCCTCCTCTGGACACTGACTGGTTGACCATGGGTTTGTGCTGGATTTGTGCCTCGGTCTTCATCTGTATAATGGGCAGACCTGGTTTAGAAGCCCCACACAACTGTTATGAGAATTTGTTAACAGCTAGGAAAATATTTCATAAACTGTGTGACCAATGACTCCTGTTATGGGTTGAATTGTGTCCCCTAAAAGAATATTGAAGTCCTAACTGGCTATATCTGTGAATGTCACCTCATTGGCAATAAGGCCTTTGCAGATGGTCAAGGTAAGCTGAGCTCCTTAGGATAGGCAAAAATCCCCTATGATAGATGTCCTTATAAGGAGAAATTTAGACACACAAGTGGGAGATGGTGTGAGGCTGCAGGAGAATGCCACCTACAAGGCGAGGATGCCCAAAGCTACCAGAAGCTAGGAGACAGGAGAACTGACCAGATTCTCCCTCACAGCCCATAGAGGGAACTGACCCTAACAACACCTTGATCTTGGACTTCTACCCTCCAGAACCCTGAGACTCAAAACTTCTGTTATTGAAGCCACCCAGTTTATGGTATTTTTTTTTTTTTTTACAGCAGCCTGAGGACGTTAACTACGGTTGTGATGAGGGAGCAGAAGGCTAGCTGAACACAAAGCACAAAGGGGCACCCTGCACCCCCTCCCCCCACTCCTGGGTGGGACCCGTGTGACATTCTTCCAGGGATCTCCCAACTATCTTAATGTTAATACATTGCTAGAGGGGAAAACAACCTCACCTTGACAATGGCAAGGCCTCCATTATCTAAATACCCAAGTAACAAACGCCCTCTGAAACTCCCTAAATGAAGGAAGGGCACTGAGGTCTCAGCTCTCACTCCCCCAAATGGAATTTCTGGCTCCCTCTTACAGGCTAAACTGCTAAGAAGAAGCCCCCTCCATGCCTTTCTCTGACTTGTGGTGATGCAGGACTTGTCTCCCTTGGGTATAGAAGAGGCTTTGTTCCTTTGGTCACTTTCTCCAATGACCTTGTGGCCATCCCTTGCTCTTCAGATAGTGGGACCGGAGCCCAGACATCTCCCGTGTCTCGTACAGTACATGATCTGTGCAGGTGGGCATCCCCGCAGGGTCTCTGTCAAGCAATCAGGAGTCAATCTCGGTCAGTCTCATTCATCTGTTGCTGGAATCCTGAAGACTGAACCCCTGGGCGGGGGAGAAATGGAGGCAACCTGCCCTGCCCGCCCACACCTCCCACACCAGCTCTCATTCTGATTAGATCTGGTGTACTCGTTTTCTATGGCTGCTGTTACAAATGACGACAAACTTGGTAGAAAGTTTGTCTCCCACGGTTCTGCAGTCCCAAAGTCCAAAATGAGTTTCATTGAGATAAAATCAAAATGTCAACGGGTTTGCACTCCCTCTGGGGACTCTAAGGGAGATTCTGGTTTTTGCTTCTTCCGGCTACAGAAGGCTGATGCCTTCCTTGGCTTCTGGCTACTCATCCCAGTCTTCTAGTCTAGCATCTTCAAATCCTACTTCATGGTCACATCGTCTTCTCCTCTTTGGCCTCAAATCTCCCTCTACCGCTCTCTTAGAAGAAAATATTCCATTGTATTTAAAGCCCACCTGTATAATCCAGGATCATGTCCCCAGCTCAAGATCCTTAATCCTATCACTTCTTTTGTCATACAAGGTAAAGTTTTAGGGATCAGGTCTTGGATGTCTTTGGGGTAGGGTTGTGTTTTGGCATACCATTCCTGGCTTTGATTCTGTAACCCATCCTGGCCATGCCCATTTTGGTAAATGCAGTTGATGTAGAATGTTGCTGCAGAATGTTACTGAAGATTCTGCAGTTGATGCAGAATCCATGAGCTCTAGGGGATCCATCATGCTCAAGGTTGGGGTAGGGGTGGGTGGTCATTGATGAAGCTATAGGGCAGGTAATCGAAAAGAACAAAATCAAGGAGGTACTGGGCTTGTCTGGAAGGTAAGAGAAGGTCAAAGATTTGCTCAAAGCCCAGGAGTCATAGTCCAGAGAGAAAGAAGTTCAATTCTGTACCTTCATCTGTGCCTATGCAAGAGCCTATAGTAGTTTCCAGAACCATAGAAACAGCGTTGCCCACAGTCCTATGGCAATTTCCTTCTGTTTTCCACGAAATTACCTTTCCTAGAGCAGATAAAAAATTGGTTGTCTCCTCAATGTTTATTTCCTCCTTTCTTTCCTTCTCAACAGAGCCCTGATTTGCTTTAGGGACTCCCCTCCCCCACGCCAAGTCTTGGGCTTTCGGGAGGCAACCGCTGCACTTTAAGCTGTGGAGACTGGGTTCTGGAGGCAGGTAAGGTCGAGTCAGGTCACCCCACCAGTGAATGCTGGTCATGAGCATATGGCAGATTACTGGTCTGCTGGGACAGGAAGGAGTGTTTCCTATAGAATTTTGCAAAAATGGTTTCCTTGCTCTTCCAAAGAGACACGAAGAAGCCATGGCCTCCTTTCTTCTCTGAACAAGGTTGTGACTCGTCATGCCTGGAAGTGTTTTACCATTTAATGGGCATTTGGAGAACCAATGTAAGAACAAATTTCACTTACCGAAAGTGACAGAGTGGAGGGAAGAAAAATATGGGTCTTTAATTAGATAACTGAGCTACCGAATCAGCCAACCCCAAGAAAGCTACCTCACTTCCAGAGTTCTTATGAGGTGAGATATAAATTGCTTTATCATTTAATTTGAATGGGAGCCCAAAGTATCCTAAGTCACCTCCTGTCCAAGATGTGATAGTGCTTAGCCAAACCTGCTTTTCTTTCCAGCAACAGAAATAAAGGAATGGTCAGAGTTATACAGAGAAATTTATATTGGATTTTGAATCAGGGTCCATTTTTATGTAACAAATTAGAGAAAATTGCATTTACCAAAACTCCTCTTAGAAAGAAATCATTGTCTTAGTGGGAAAAATGGATTGATAAGTATTTGAGGTCACAGCAGAGAATGCAAAGCCTTTGAGCTTGGGCAGAACAGAGGAGAGGGTATTGTTTGTGTCTGGGAGGGTATCAAAGTGATAGAATAAGAAGGAAAGTGGAAGGAAGGGAGTGAGGAGATGGCTGAAAGAGAGGAGCCACATGCGGTCACACCTCTTGCTCGACAGTCCCCGCATCTCCCCACTCTGTTACAGCGTCCAAAGCCACGAAATGTGGACCACTTGTAGAAACCAGTGACAGAGCTGACTGTGGTCTCTAGGGTTTATGGGCTGAAATACAGTAGGCAGGAAAGCAGGTGTATGAAGACAGAAAGTATCACAAGTAATTCCCCATGAGTTTCCCCCAGATCATGAAGACACATTTAGTTCTCTAGGTCAGTCTTCAGCATTGCAGCCTCAGTAATAAGGAGCCCAAGGTTATGTCGGGGGTCCCGTGACTAGTTGTGGTGCTGTTCCTAATACCTGCGTGTCTCCCACAAACCACACTGGACAATTTGGCCCAACCACTCCCAAATTTTGGAGCCCCAGGCCCGCAGTGGACTTTGCTTTGAGTGCTGCAATCTTTGCTTTGAGGGCTGGGCTCTCCAGCCCCTTTGGGAAAAGCATAGCCTCAGACACCTCATCCTTCCAACAGGACTTTACTCTTTCCGCCTTGCTTGTATCCTTTTTCTTTATTGCATTGATGGCATCGCCGGTCCTAGACTTTTCAGCGTTTTCAGGGTTTGACTCTAGCCTTTCCATGGGTAATGCTTTCCTAGCAGAATTCCCCACCATGGGCATTCAGACCTGCCATTTGCATAAGTAAGCAGTCATTTGTACAGATGAAATGAGCAGTTACATATGTGCAGATAGGTCCTAATAGGTACCGTATGCTTCAATTACCCATTTTCCCAGCCCCCTGGACTGATTGGTTATTAATGCAACAGATGGAGCAATTTTGCACTAGCAACGTCTCCAAATGCCACCCTTCCCTCTTCTTCCCAGACCCACGGGCTTCTCCTGGCACCCTCCACTTCTTTGTTGCAGCAGAATCAATGCCACTGAGCAGTATCCAACACATGCCCTTAGTTCCGCTGACAGTTCAATTGCATTTTTTTTTTTAATGAGGGCGCCACTCAGCAAACCCAGCAGGCCTTCACTGTCAAAAAGCTTCTCAACTGAAAGAAGGTGGGTTTTTCAACTGCATCCTGTGTAAAGGCTGGCCTGTTTGGACTTCCTTTGGCTGGAAGTCTTCAAAGTATCTGAAGGTCAGGGCTATGGATGCCTGAGGTTTGCTAAGATGACCCAGAGTTCTGCCAAGATCCTGGGATCCATCTTGGACAGACCGATGACGGTCAGCACACTCCCGTCAGACCAACAAAGACTCGGAACCCCTCAGAGGTGGAGGCAAACAGGAAATCATTCAGGCCTGCAGGCTGCACACTGATTTCCTTGACAGCCTGAGAGTCCCAGAGATACCTGTGAGGGAGGAGAAGCCTGAGCTGTAGGGAACCTGCCCTTCGCGACCCTGCATTAACCGGATCTGCTCTGTTTTCACTTGGCACACTTTATCATTTATTGGGTTTATTCGTATGGCTAGAAAATCCCACCGCCAAAGTCAGCTGGAAAACCCAACAGGTTATTGGTTTCAGACGGGGCTCTCTGAAATCTTTCCAGTTCTTGATGTGATGGGGGGCAGGAGAGGTGGTTAAACGGAAGCTATTTTTAAGTATTTTACAAAGCTTAATAGCACTTCTCCATTCACTGACTGCTCCCTGAAATGTCAGGCAGAGATCTCATCCACCCTCAGCTCCAACCACCGCCTTCACAGCCGTGACTCACAGGCTCCTGCCTCCAGCACAGACCCCTTTTCCAGAATCCGGGTCTGAATCCAAGCTTGTCCACGCTGTCTCTCCTCTCGCCGCTCTCGAGACATTCCAACTCAGCTGTCTTTTCCCTGTTACTCATGGGTCCCCGTCCCCCAACCACGGATTCTTTTCGGACATTCTCCTCTCTGCACAAGGCAATTTCCTCTATTGAGCTGCATACAACAGAACCCTACAAATCCCTCTTGGCAACACTCTCTCTCTTTCTTTGCGTATCTAGCTGATCACCAGGTGCTGTCAATTGCCCTTCTGAACATCTTCATAAACCATTTACTCCCTCCATCCCTTTGGACTTCACCCTACTTCAGAAATCACTCAAAGAAGCAAAGTTTCTTACCTGCTCTCCACTTCCATCAATGCTTTCACATCTTACGATGAAGAACACAATCCTTACCAGGGCCCAAGGCCTTACAAGGCCAGGCCCCAGACTCATCTCTCACCACACGGCCCCTTGCTGCTGCGTTCCAGCAGTTTATCAGTTCCCTGTACACATCAGGCTCCCTTCCACCACAGGGCTTTTGCACATGCTGTTCCCTCTGCCTGGAATAGTCTTTCCTCCCTTTTCTGTCTAAGCCCTCTTCCTCAGGTCTCTGGTTTCTAGCCCCTCTTGATTTGTGTGTCCTTCCTGTGCCACACTTGTGGCAATATGGTTTAGGGGCTATTAGATAAATCCCTAACTCTGCTCCATCCCTCACTGGGCTTGAACTCTCTGCTTTCTGAGGGTGTCACCTGGCCTCTGCAGCCTCCGTGGGTCTGGCCTGCTCTAGCACTGAGGCGCTCCCCACTACAGCAGGCACCACAGAGGACGTGAGGGAGGAACATGGCCGGCTTAGATGCAGAGTCCCCAGCAACTGCAGCCCGGGCTTTTCAGATGTGGAGACAGTGCTAGGTGTCACTGAGGCAACAGCTGCTGGGACCGAAGCCAAGTGGCCTTGCCCAGAGGCAGGTGGGGCCTCGGTCGGAATAATTCTTGTGAGGGTTAATTTTACGTGTCAACTTGACTAGGCTAAGAGATGCCCAGACAGTCAGCAAAACAATGTTTCTCGGTGTGTCTGTGAAGTTGTTTGAGGAAGACGTTAGCGTCTGAGTTGGTATCGAAGGAGATGGCCTTCACCAGTGTGCATGGGTTATCATCCAGTTCACTGAGGGTCTGAATAGAAGAAAATGATGGAGGGAGGGCAAATTTGCTCTCTGCCTGAGCTTCGTCATCCATCTCCTCCTGCCCTCAGACATCAGTTCTCCGGGCTCTCAGACCTTCAGATGCAGACTGGGACTCCACCACTGGCTTCCCGGGGCCTCCAGCTTGCAGGTCATAGAACTTCTCAGCCTCCATAAGTGTACGAGCCGGCTCCTCACAGAAAATCTCTTTCTATCTACGTCTACCCTATTGGTTCTGATTCTCTGGGAAACCGTGAAAAACACACTTCGTATTATATAATTATTCTCTTCTTAGCTCTGATATAATGGCAGGCATGGGGAAGGGCACGGACTTTACAGTGAAGTTTGGACTCCCCGCTGCCACGTCACCGAAGGTCTGAGACTCCTCCTTCATCTGCAGAATGGGGACAACTGTGGTAAGACCATCGTTCAAGCTTTTGGGGGAAGCAGCAGGCAGGAACGCGTGGGCAATGCTAGAAGTTTGCGGGGAGCGGTTTAATGCAGCTACTGCATAGACAATGAAATAATCTTGAAACCCATGCCGTCATTAAAAAATATACATGACGTGTACATTCCAGTCCATCATGTATGGTGTTTTTTAAATCATTGAAAATTTCCCTAGACATAATTTTAAAAAAATGTTTTAAGAAGAGCTTTATCCTGCAAATGTATATATCCATCCTCTAAAACACCATCAGAATCCCCTGATGGGTGGCTGAGCATCACAGTTTAAAAAGCACAGCTCAGGACAAGAGACAAAGACAGAAACAACTACTATTGATTGAATTCACATTAGGTGTTTCACTTGCATTTTCTCATTTGACTATTTCAAATGACGTAGGGATTACTTCCCCTATTCTGCAGATGAGAACATCAAGGCTTAGGGAGATTAAATGCCCAACCCAACCAACAATGAGAATTTGAATCCAGTTCATTATATGTGAAGGTCAGATTTTTACCCACCAGGCTGTGTGGCTTCCCGATGCCTATGGAACACCCGGCCTGGTGCCTGGCCACAGCAGGGACTGAGACTGCTCCCACAGTGGCCACCTCGTGGCACGCGGTAGTCAGCCGGCTTCCCCAGGACCAGGAAAGCCACACCCTCTGGACAGGCGAGCAGGGCTGTCACTAGGCAGAGATATGACTAGATAATTTTGCCTCTCACTCATCAGTAGAGCCTTAAATCTCTCTTTCTCTCTTCCTCCCCCTGGATCAGTTAGCTGTGAATCTGCCAATTATTCCCCAAAGCCAGTCTCTACTCTGCATTTCCCAGATCAAGAGCTCCGAAGACAGAGGGGGCTGCAGCCAAGTCAGAAGCTGTTTTGCCCATCAAGGATGCACTCATGGCCTTGGGAATTTAAATAGCCCCTTTTGGGGCACCTGGGTGGCTCAGTGAGTTAAAGCCTCTGTCTTCAGCTCAGGTCATGATCCCAGGGTCCTGGGATCGAGCCCCACGTCGGGATCTCTGCTCAGCGGGGAGCCTGCTTCCCTTCCTCTCTCTGCCTGCCTCTCTGCCTACTTGTGATCTCTGTCTGTCAAATAAATAAATAAAATCTTTTTAAAAAATAAAATAAATAGCCTCTTTAAAGGGAAATGTTGTGGAAGCTCTGTCTCCAAGGGGAAAAGAATAAAATAAAGAAAATTGAGTTTCTGAGTGGAAAAATACTAAACCCAAAAGACTCTGTTATTCTTCTGTTAAGTTGTAAAGATTAGAGTCTGAATGTGGTGATAATGACTTTTTATATACTCTCTCCTTAAGCAATCTCTCAATTATAACCACCTTGTGTGTGACGATAGTTGTCCACAGTTATGTCCATCCATCCATCCGTCTACACAACCACTTGTCAACAGAAGGAAGTGTGTCAAGCAGTACCCATTCTTTGACTTCCACCAACCAGACACTGAGGACGGTGCTACACTGCCCCCAGCTCTGGCCTCATTGAGGACACCCTGAGAACGAACAAAGCCACCTTAGCCTGTGAACAACCCTGAAGTTGTCACCTCTCCCTCCCCCATGCCCAGCTCAACTCCTCCAACAGCATGGGTAGTGGCTGCACCACCTAGAGTGAGTGGATCTGGTTTGGACACAAGTACAAATCCTGAGAAGTTCTACACTTACCACATCTCTGCTGATGTGGTGAAACTCCTTGTTCTAACCTGGTGAGGAAAGAAGGTAGAACTGGATGATCGTGATTTTGCAGCCCCCAAGGAAAGAATGAATTTCAACATTAGTAATGAAAAGACATTACCCTCAGGAAAAGAGACAGTCAGATCTGAGCTGCTTCCCGAACACGGTTCCGCATACACAGTGGGGCTCCCGGAGCAGCAGTCCAGGCCTGCGAAGCTTCGGGAGCCAATCACCAACTGACAGGAAATACAGAGGACAGAGGAACTTATTAAATGCCACCAAGGGAATGCAATTAGCAAAGTCCAGACTGTGGGAAACTTAAGAGACCAAATGAACCCGTTCCTTCAGCAACAACAAATTGCACAATGATGTAGAAAGAATCTACAGTTTACAAAGAGTCTTACGAGACACGCTAACTGATCACAGAGTGGGTTTTATTTGGATCCTAATTCAAACAAATAAACTTAAAAAAATACATAAAACAACTAGGAAGTACAAACACTGACTAGGTAATTAATGATATGAAGAAATTACTGTTGACTGCTCTGGGCTATGACAATGGTATTGTGATTTTATTATAAAAGGGGAATTTTGTCCTAGAAACAGAGTAGAGTGGTGGTTGCCAGGGGGTGGTGGAGGGGGATATGGGAAAATATTGGTCAAAAGGTACAAAGTTTCAGTTATGCAGAGTTAGTAAGTTCTAGAGATATAATGTATACTTGAAATTACGAAGAGGATAGATTAAAATCTTCTAATCACACACACACACACACACACACACAGGGTGGACATGTAGAAGCAGTAGCTATGCTAAGTACCTGGGTTGTGGTAATCATTCACTGTATATCAAAACATCAAGTTGTGTAGCTTACACACTCAAGTTTTATATATCAGTAATATCTCAATAAAGCTGTTACAATGAAATAGGAGTTTTTGCTTTTCGAGATACACACTGAAATATTTGCTGATGAAATGATAGGACGTTTGGGATTTACTTCAAAACCTCCAGGGTGGTGCCTAGACGGCTCAGTCAGTTAAGTGTCCGCCTTTGGCTCAGGTACTGATCCCAGAGTCCTGAGATCAAGTCCTGCATCCGGCTTCTTGCTCAGCGGGGAGGCTGCTTCCTCCTCTCTCTCTGCCTGCCACTTCCCTGCTTGTGATCTCTCTCTCTCTCTGACAAATAAATAAATAAAATCTTTAAGAAAATAAAACAAAATCATCCGGGGTTCAATTGGAAGGGGGTGTAGATGACAAAAGCTTGTTCATGACTGATGGTTGTCAGAGTAGGATATGTTGGAGTGGGACACACTGTTCTCTCTCTAGTTATTCATGCATACTTGAAACAGACCGTAATTTTTTAAAACTGTGAAAAAGAATGCCTTCAGCAAGAATCATTAACAAATACTTTGTCCGGCACCTGCCATGTGTTGTACACTAGCGTAGGTGATTGAGATACGTCAGCAACAAAACAAGCTTCCTGCCTTCCTGGAGCTCACATTCCGTGGGAGTTTGGGGGTGGGGGAAGAGGGACTATGAATTTGATTATTATGTTTAAAACCATCAGAGAAACTGTGAACAGACTAAGCTGGGTTACGAGTTAGAGAGGGAGCGGTTGTCACTTTGAACCGAGTGGCAGGGGCACCTGTGTGAAGACCCTGCCGGAGATGAGGGAGCGAGCCCGCGGCGGCCAGGAGGAAGGGTGTGCCTGGGACAGGTGACGGCCAAAGCGATGGCGGGAGGCAGGCGTGTGTCTGCTATGTTTGACCAACAGCTGGGAGACCAGAGTGGCTGGAGTGCAGTGAGTTTGAAAAGTATAGATCAGAGAGGTAGGGGGAGCAGGCGAAGGTGGAGTAAGGCCCGTGTAAGGACTTGGTTTTTACCCTGGAAGGGTGGCAGTAATACAGAGCTCTGAGCGAAGAGGGACGCGATGCAGTGCCTTTAGAGTGCCCTCGGCTGCTCTGCTGAGAATAGACTGTAGGGGTCAGAGGTGGTAGCAGCAAGCTCCGTTAGGAGGCTCCTAGCAAACAGCGATGGTGGCTCAGACCAGGGTGATGGCGGTGGAGGTGGACACAAATGCTTGGATATTGGATATTTGAAAGCAGAACCGTCAGGAACGCATGCGCAGTGAAAGAAAGGAGTCTGGGGCGACTCTACGGTTTAAAGCCCGAGCCGCTAGATGGATGAAGTTGCGCATCATGACATCTCGGCGAAGGGAGTTGACACAGACCTTGTGTTTCTCTTTCACGTCCAGCAAGTCCAGAATAAGCCATCCAGGGCCGGCAGGATGGCTGCACCTTGGTCTTGGATGCAGACTATTTCCAGCTTTCTTCTGCACCAACCCCCAGTAACTGTGCTCAGCCTCATGGTCCGAGATGAAATCCAAGCTGTCAGGTCCATATTCTAAATAGCCGGACATCAAGGAGGGGAAGGGGGGCAAATGGGTCAGCTATGTTTTGAAAATATTTTCCAGAAGCTGCCATACAACTCCTTTGCTTCCATCCCACTGTCTGGAAGTTAGCCCCCCTCCACATCTACCTCCTGAGATGCCAGGAATATAGCCTCTACTCCAGATATCCAACCAAAGACTTGAGGTTTTATCCCTGACGAGGAGGGAGAGAACAGATACTAAGGTAAGCACACGCAGATTCTGCCACGCCATCCATCTTGTTGTCCAGAGTGGAACCTCAGTCCTCCCTAGGGGTTCTTCCTCAAGTACTGTCAATACTACGTCCTCATTAGAATAGCCTGCTGCCATCAGCCCAGGCTTTGGGGTCAAAGAAACCCGAATTTAAATCCCTGTTCTGTCCCTTAACAGCTATGCGACTTTACACTTCTACTCTGTGATCTTTTGCATAAACTTTTCCCAGACTTAGAATGCCCCTTATCCTACTCGTCAGGTAGTGTACTCCTAGTCATGCCTCAAAACCCAATCCCAATGGCCCCACTTTAAGGAAGCCTTCCTTGACTTTGTCAGAGTGCCATGAATCCACTTTCCTTACTTACTGGGATAGTTATGTGCCAGTGACTGAAGTTTGGGAAAACTACGTTATCTCATTTAACCTTTATGATAACCTTGCTCTCCTCCATTTTATAAAGGCAGACAGCGAAGCCCAGAGAGGTAAAAGGCAGAGTTTACACTTGACTTCAGAGACCCTGATCTTTCTGTTAGTCCCCAGTCCTAGGACGCACACCCTCTGTGTCTTACTCTAGTGAGAGAGCCTGGTTGTGCAGACCCCTTCCCCGGGAACAAGGGGATGGCAGCAGTCTCTCCTCCCCACCCCCAGCAGTGGGCTGAAGATCCCCTGCCTGCTGGGGAGTGAGTCTGTACCTCATTCTTCCCTACGTACTAGGTCTAATTCATTTCTGTATGCCCAGCACACAATTAGCATTCAGAAAATGTTTCTTATATCTCAACTGTTTCCAAATATTTAAATGTCCGCATGTGTAAGAATTAAATAAATGGTAGCTATTGCTATCATTGTAATTACTGTTATTATTACAAGCATTTTGCTGTCATGGGTACAAAATTTATGTGGTTGCCTGACTCTCCATCCATATGTTTGTAAAACAAGTCAGCAGAGTGAAAATTCACCAAGGAAAACCCAAACAGAGAAAGGTCTTTGGAAAGTGGCCACCATATAGGGGGGCTGGCCACCCTGCCACAGCCAAGCGGGCTTCATCTCTCGGTGCACGGAGCCTGCAGCATAATCCAGGCACGTTTGATAAAACTTCCGTCTTCTTTCCAAAGCCTTAAATCAAAAAGAAATTTGCTTGCAGCATCAACTCTGAGTCTTAAAAAAGCAGCGCATTAGCATCAACAATGGGATTAATTAGGCTTCCCTGGAAACTGTTCAAACAAAGGATTGTGCAGTTCCCCGAGAAGGTCAGGCTTTTCGTTCTTTTCTGCAGTGGGCCCACTCTGTGAGGGCCCACTGTTCTGGGGTCGCGTGCCATCCCCATAACTGGTTCCCAGGCTTTCTCACAGAGGTAGCCTGTGCCCTAGGACCGGGGGAGGGGCTAATGGAAAGATCCAGGTGTCTGAGGTCTAACATAAAATCTGCCTTTCACTCAGGGCTTCATTGTCCTACTCTGTAAAATGGGTGTGATATTCTCCACAGAAGACGAGGGCTGCCGTCAAAGCTGAAAGAAGCAGTATGGTTTCCCGAAACCTCAGTCATTAGCTCGCAGCTGTCCCAATCTTGCCAACATGCTGTACCTCTTTCGATTTTAATGACCGAGTATTTCCTTTTAATCAATGTATTTTAGGAGGAAAGACTATAGTCTTCCTTTAAATAGAAAAACAAAAACAGGATTTTTAAATTACACAACCCAAAACGGTTAAAGAAAAAAATTTTTTAAATTCACATACCACCCAAAATTACCATATTAACCAGCAGGGTATTATTTGAGCCAAGCTTTGGGAAAGATGGTAATATTTGCTGTGGGAGAGGAAAATCCCTGGGGGGCACAGACGGGTGAGTCTTTGTATAGTTTGACAATTCTCCTTCCTGTCTCCTTCTTCAGCCTACGTCCTCCCACCAGTCTCCCCACTGGCTCTGGGCAGAGCTGTTTCCTCACCAACTTAGAAGTTCCTACTGCCTGAGAAGCTGACGTTTGTGTAGCCTGCAAGGGTGATGTGGAGAGGGACAGATCCTCTCCTGCCTGGATCCCCGCACGTCACGGGAGGCACCCGAACTGCCACCCCAGATTTGTTTTGGACACACGCACCCTGTCCCGTGACTCAAAGTGCCCCCCGAGGGGAGCCAACTGCTCTCTTTCCCCCAGTGTTATTCCAAGTGTTCCAAGTGAGCTAGAGTACCTTTTCCTTTGAAATTCCTATATTTGGCCTACTGGAATGCTATTTTGTTTTTCAAAGAATGTATCATCAATTTGAGCTTTTTTCATTGCACATGACAGGAAAATCCTTGCTCAATGTATTTAAGTAAATAATAGGAATTTATTGGCTCACATAGCTAAATAGTCTAGAGGCTTCAGGCCCGGCTTGATCCAGGGCCAAGATTATGTGACTAGAATAAACTTCTCTGTCCATTTATTAGCTCTGTTTTCTTCAGTGTGGCTTCTTTCTCTGCAAGCTGTCCCGGTGTGGTCATAAATAACAAATGTGAGTTCCCAGGGCTCAGGCATCCAAATACAAAGCCAACAGAAATATGTGAGCATCACTGAGGCAGTCTTCTCAGCAAATCCTGGAATCTGTTCTGATTGGAAATTTTAGGGTACATGCTGATGCCTGACTCAAACAATTCCCATCACAAGGGGTCATACCACTTTGATTACTCAGTCCTGGGTCAGTCAACTCCTTTAGAAAGACACAGGCTGAACGTGGTGCTGGAGGTGGCCCACCAGAGGGAAACTGGGGCATGGCTACAAGCGGAGTGAAGGGATGTGGGGCAGAAACCACACATATTCAGGCCTATCAGTATTATGTTCAACTTCTTCAAATAGAAAAGCAAAAAAAAAAAAAAAAAAAAAGGCTTTAAAAAGAAATACAGTTCTCTCACATAAAAGAAATATGGAGGTGGGTAGTGCGAAGCTGGTGTGATGTCATTAAGAACTTGCATGGAGCTTCTAGTCTCCCAGTGATATCCTGGTCCTGCCTGGATGCTGGAGGTATCAGCTGTTATCCCAAGTCGGCAGAAAGAGGAAGCAGATAGCGTGTGGGGGAAACCGGAGGCAAACGGGCTCCCTCCCAGCCAAGTTAACCACCACTCACATCGCAATAAGCATACCTAGTTCCAAGGTAGGGAAGAAAGGCGGCGTGAGAAAATTCTCACTTCTTCCAAGAAGTGGGATGAATTAGACCCACCCACCTCTGTCCAGCCCTGAGTGGGGACTCTATAAATGTCTGCTGGTGACAGCCGTGGCGATGGCACGTCTCAGGCAGAAGGAATGATGCCCTGGGTGTTATCTGAGTGCAAATGGACGCACACACTCGTAGACTCTACTGAGCTATGAATTCAGAAATCAGAAATGGTGCATCAGAAAGGATCCACTGGTTTCCGACCAAGCTCAGCTCTCCCCGGTAGGACAACATGTCGTGGCCAACAAGCATCTGGGAAGCACAGCGCCTTCGGAAGTGATGATTCCCCAGCCAGCCAGCCAGCACGCAGCCCCACAACTGCCCTTCTTAGCCTGTGCTAAAAGCAAGATCGTCCTGAAAGTGTGGCCACTCGAGTTTGTCCTCCATGTGTGTGTCTGCATGGCTCAGTGTTTCTAGGTGTTTCTACTTTGGATGTCTTTCGGTGGTGCCTGCCCCGTGAACGGCTCCCATGGCCTTCCCAGGGGCCGTCAGGAACTACCCTGCCTGGCATCTGGAAGCCCTCGCTTTCAATGGATTTCAATTCTGATAGGACTTCTAAAGCTGGGCTGCAGATTTTATCTTTTCTCATTTTTCCAGAACAGCGAAACAGCTGAGTCAGTGTGGAGCTGTATTTATACAGCTCCATCCCTTACATCGTATTTCTCCAGACCCCAACATTTTCTATCTTTTGTCCTTTGTTCCCCACCTTGTCCACAGGGTGAACTCCTTCCATGTTCAAGAACCAGCTCTTCAAATGTAATCCCCACCCCCATCTAATCCTGTGTTCTGATCTACCGGACGTCTCTAGCAAAACCCAGCTAGCTACCTGTTCTGGTTCTGGGGTTTTCTTCAAGCTCTGCCATCTTTGACCTTGAATCTTCTTTCTCTCCTCCAGTTCCTGCCCTGTGGCCTTGACTCAAATCCCCACCTCTGCCTGGTGCTCTGGCTGGAGGACTGCCCCAGGCCCCAGGACACCATGCCTGCCCCCAGGCTCTGCCTCACCATGGTGTCCAGGGGTGCGAGTGGGAGTGGGAGATCAGCTTCCTTTAAGGGATTGTGTCTATTGCTGGAAGACGAAGCCCTGCCCAAGATTTTGACCTGATACAAATAAAAGACAATCATGCTTTCAAAGTGACTTAGAGTTCCCACATTTCATAGGGGCAAACGCCCAGGGTAGATGACTGTTTTATTTAGAAAAATTCATTCTGGCCCTTTGGGGTTTAAGGCAAAGAAGATCAGAGATTTGTGGGAAGCCCAGAAGTACGTTACATTTCTCTACATAATCAAGTCAGAAGAATGAGGAGCTTTCTCTGGGCAACCAGGAGGCAGGGAAAAGGGTCTGGGGAGAAAGATAAACACAGGGGAGCAGGCTGGGCCATGGGGAGAAAGTGGCCCCAGGAGAGACTCAGTGCAGGTGGAAGGTTTGAGAGCAGGGGTTGGAATAACTTGTTTCTTGCTCTGACTAAGGCCTTTGTGACAACTCCCTTGTCCCCAAACACATAGGTTTGAGACACATCTGTTAACACATCACAGCGGTATTGGAGGGGCTGGAAGTGGGAAGGAAGGGGCAGAGAGGGGCACCAGCCTCGGGCAGACCGACTAATGGGGGTCACTAATTGTGTTGGGGGCAGGAGAGGCATAAGGGACATTAAGAGAATGGAAACCATGAAGACAACCCTCGGGAATTCCCAGAGGAAGTCCTCAAAGTATGTGATGGGGACTCAGGCCAATTTCTTGGCCATTAAGTGTAGCCCCAGTAGACCAGGGCCAGCAGAGTTCCTTGTTCTTAGTTGGAAACCTAGGAAGGGGGGCGGGGCTTAGCCCAGCCTCTCTGGAGACCTCCACCTGCTCAGCCTGGTGGGGCTCAGAGGCTGTGTGCGCGCTGCCCACACTCAGGGTCCTGGCTGGCTGCTGGCTGCTTCCTCCACGAGGTAGAGAGAACGAGAAATCGCTGCCGGGACATCTCCAGACTCCAGGGGCTATTTCTTACCCTAGTCTCTGACACTGCCAGCTCACGTCACCTAGATATGCACAGGAACTCCTGTGGATGCAGCTGGCCCCTCCTGGAGAAAGTCTTCAGAGACTACAGAGGAGGGGGGAAAGCTGTGGGATCCGGTGTGGATGCCGCCCTCCCTCTACCTTGGCACGGCCTGGGCACTTGCCTCACCTGTCTGGCATGGTTTCTTCATCCGGAGGCGGTGGGTGGGGATGCCCGCTCCGAGGGTTGTAGGAGGAGATGTGGGTGGAGAGCTGATACAAGGCAGGTGCCTTAGGGAGCTCTGTGGGGCTCCAGAGGGGTTTTCTGGCCTTGGCAGGACCCCAGCCTGTGACAGGCAGGCAGCCCTGTGCCCAGCCCCCAGGAACCAAAGCTGGCTAGAGCTGGGGATGACGTCAGAGCCCAGCCGGTAGACAGGCCCTGTTGTGGGGAATCCAGCGTCATCAGCAAAGCAGGCCATCCCGCAAGGTTGGGGGAAGCTGAAATATAAAAGCTCTGAGAACAGAGAATGCCCCCCCACCACCACCACCTCAGCCCAGACCCAGGCCTCCAGCCTTCCAGCCAGGCTCAGTAAGTGAAGTAGAGTTCTGGTAGACCCCCATACCTTCCATCTCAGGGACAAGCCTGACCTGCTGCTCCCAGCTCCCAAGAGCATGGCCTCAGTCTCCAGACAGGAGGCACTAGCCCACCCCAACACTGAGGCCCCAGGCCAGCGTCCACAAGCAGGGGTTTGGCAATGAGGTGGGTCTGGGGCGATCTGTGACTCTGCCAGCCCCATCCAGCTATGGGAACTTAAATAGACCCCTCCTCTTTCTGAGTCTCTGTTGATCAGAAAAAATGGAGACGCTGCCTAATAAGGCAGGAGAGTCAAGCGCACTCCTGTTCTTCCCAAGACAGCATGAAAGCCCTCCGGGGTTCTGAGCTCATCCAGCCCCTGGCAGCTGCGCGTGCCCAGACAAGTAATGTGATGGCCTCAGTTATCCCCCAGAGAAGGCTAGCCCCGGAGTGCTCTGCCCTCTGCCCTCTCACCAATCCTTGAGAACAGGGCACAGGGAGAGGAGTTGGTCCCCCTGAGAACCCCTCAGTGGGCCTCGGGCCCCGAGGTGAGAGACGCTTGGTACCCCATTAATTTGCTCTTCTCTCTCAGCCAGATATGCGCATCCTGGACGGCAGATGGTTCAGGGGATGAGGTGATAGGAGTTGAGGTTCAGGTTTAGGGCAGATTTTGTCTACATTGCCGAGCGCTTCAGAGGATGATGGTATTAGAGCAGGACATCCTGGCTCACCTCTGCCCTGACTGGCCATGTGCACCTGCACCTCACCCATACTGACAGGCTGGAAAGGGCAAGGAAACGCTGCAGTGCATCCCAGACTCACACAGTGACTGGCTCCTGGTGAGCCTTAAGAAAGCCACAAGTTCTTTTATCAGATAAACTTTATTAAGAAGAACAGAAAACCCACCCCAAACTGACTTAAAAACTACCAAAATGGAAACAAACAAACAAAAAAGGAATTTATTGGCCTTATATTAAAAACTCTGGCGTGAACAGCTTCAGGCACTATGTGATCCAGGAGCTCAAATACCCACAGGCTGCATTCCAGGATGTCCGGTTCTTGGCTCCATGTCCCACAGTCTCTCCATCCCGGTAGCAAGTTGTGTCCAACAGCTCCTGTGCTCCCTTGCTCATACCCACTCATTTCTACAACCAGCAGGAAAGGTGGAAATGCTTCCTCCGGGGACCATTAGCATAGCCCCTGGGTTTGCTCTGACCCAGTTTGATTGTGTTGGCCCAAGGCCTGCGCCCAATGCTTGAGTTCTGCCTGAGAGGGCCTTGGGAATGGAATTTGCTGACTGGCCCAGGGGAGTTCCCCATCTGAGACTGAAAGCGAAGCCCCAGCAAACCGTATGGGGTCAGAACCGGTCCCCAAATTAGAACCAGGAGCTGCTACAGTAAGAAGGGAACATGGCTATTAGACGGGTATACAATGACTCATTACTCCCCAAAGTTGGAGTCACCTAAATGTATTTGCCTTCCAGAGCCAGAGCCCCACATGGCCTTGACATCAGGAAGGTTCTTCTGTCCCCCGAGAGACTTGACCTCACTCTGGAGTTGCAGGAGGCCTTTGTCCCTGTACCTCAGGCCACTGATAGTCCTCGCTCCCATTATCAAGCAAGCACCCCACCACAGAGTGGCATGAACAGGAGGAAGTCTGCTGTGTTCATCATGGAAATGGCCTCATTCTTGGGGGGGCCTGAACCGAGTCTGTCTTCGTAACCACAGAAATCCAATTATCTTCTCTCCAGAAAGGGTGCGTGTGGAGACCACTTTCTCTAATTAATTGGTTCCATTGCCTATGCTGGGCCTTTCAGGGGGCCTGAGAGGAGAGTTCTGTCTGGGAGGCTGACCAGGGATGCGAGGCCAAGGTGGCCCAAGGCCTTCCGTCAGCTAAGCTCAGCGAAGCACCAATCCCAGGTCAGCTTTGTCAGCCCAACACCTGGAATCAGAAGGGAATAACGATCGTAACACGCACTGAGTGCCCAGTAAATGCCACGTGCCACAGGCTTTACGGGCAAGACCTCACTCAGTTTTCACAATACACCCAAAAAGAAAGTACTGTTTTCTTCCCCATTTTATAGATGAGGAAATAATAACCTCTGATCGCCTTGCTAGTAAGCAGCAGGGCCAGGAGGCGGAGGCTGTTCTTTGTAATTCCAAAGCCGCAGAGCTTCCCCACTTGCCGTTCCGGCCCCATCCTGCCACAGGGCCTTGGTCCCTGCCAGCCGGCCAGCTCCTGATGCTCCTGGAAAACCCAGCCAACAGCAGACCTCACCACCACATCTTCACTTGCTGGCGGTGGGAGAGGGTCTCGTGAGGACTGGAGAAACCAGCTGAAGAAGGCGGTAGGGCCCTTTCACTGGGAACCCACAGACGTTCTAAAGCAGTGCTGACTCATCAGGGCCTTCAGACCGCCAGCTGTGTGGCCAAATTTGGCCCAGAGTTGTCCTAGTTCTCTCCATGTAATGTCAATGCTTCCCATGCTTGTTTGCTTCCTTTTTTTATTTTTTTTTAATTTGAATTACTGTATTTCTTCCCCCACCCCCCACCTTTTTCTCATTTTAGCATCCCTGAAATCAGGATGCATGTTCAAGTCACTGTCAGGGAGGCATCAGCTGTCACACATCGCTGCCTGCGCGTGTTCCCATCGCTGCTTGCAGAATGGGTGTTAGCAGCGTGCAAAAAAATCCTAGAGGCGACAGGGCGGTAGGGAGAGAAGATGATCCTGTGTGGCCGAATGCAGGTTCCCACAATGCTGATGGAGGAGCCACACAAAGCCGATTCTAAATGGGAGGAACTTCAGAAGAACTTTAACCAGTTAATTTTGCATACGATTTCCTTTTTTCATGTAGGCACAAGCTTGATCTAGGACAGATATTTGTGTCTAAATAAGTCTAAAATAGCCCTTTCTACACACATGAAATAAATCTTTTGTGATAAGAAAGCCCTGTGTCGTGCTCGCTTTGGCAGCACATATACTAAAAAAAGAAAGCCCTGTGTCACATTTTAACTGGTAAAGTTTTCTTTCTTAATGGTACATAAAATAATGATGCAGCTTATAATAGAGGGCATCATACATTTGATGATATGGTATTTGCACTCCCCCCTCCCCCCTCTCTCTTGAGCTCCCATCTAAAAGCTCAAAAAGTCTGATTATACGACAGCATGACAGCCATGAGCTAGAGAACTGAGAGGCCGTTGCTCCTTTTGAATGAGGTCTATTACACTCCGGTTTGCTGTCGTCCCCACCGCTCCCTTCCACCTTACCCTAGACTGTCTCCAATCATTGGCATTATTATCTGTCATCTGTGGGTACTTGTGTCTGTTCCCCCCTTGAAAAGGTAAGTTCAGTCTTGTCTGACCAGACAAGATCCATTTACGGCCCCAACAGCAAAAATTAGCCTCTGATGATTTCCTTAGATATACCGGGTAGGGAGGGGAGATGAATTCAGACCCAAGAGCAGCTTCAGGGCCACAACACTTAAGAGTGCTCCTTCCAAAGCACACTTTCTTGGCAGTATACCAGTAGACTCTCAGGTTTCATTGTTAGCCCACTGACTGACCTCCCAGCCAGCTGATCAGACAGTGATCTCCAACCACTCGATGCCTCTCCCACCTGTTCTATGAGCGTCACAGAGACATCTGGGCTGAAACTGAGCAGAGGATGCAACCGGGCTCAAGCTGAAATCCGGCTTCCCTCGGCATCTATTCATTCATTTGCAAATTTCTGCTGAGTACCGCTCCTGTGGGGCAGCAGGCCAGGCAATGGGAGGTAAAAATGAAACGCATTGTCTATGGGGGAGAAGTAGGCACAGAAAATAACATGGGAGTCAGTGTCCTAACACAAGGAGAGAAGTGACAGGAAAAGGAAGGGTGATTAGTTCTATTTTGGGATGTCAGAGAGAAGCTACAGCAAGTGATTTCAAAAGCAAGTTTTCCAAAGACAAATACTTGTCTAGGGGATGAGGGGAAGGCATTTTAGACTGAGGAGGCAGATAGTATTCTAGTGTTTCCAGGAGAATGGCCAGTGTAGGGATAACACGGGATGGCTGGGCTCTTGGCTTTTGGCATTTGGGCCTTGTCCTGCCTTCCAAAAAAGAGGCTTTTAATCGTCAAGGTGGAGGAACATGATGAGAGACAAAATCAGAGGGAGAGTGGAGGGTGGGTCAAGGGGGATGGGATGGAGGTAGAAGACAGGACGTGAGAAGAGTGAGGTAGTCATGGGGAAGACTGCAAGGAGGGAGAATATTTAAGAGTATTATTCTCTATCTTAATTCAGGCTTTCGGATCCAATTATGTTCAGAAGGTGTTTTAGATACAGGAAAACTTGCTCTGATAAACCCCCAAACCTCGGCGACATAAATTATCTCTCACTTGTATAAAATCCAGTTGGGGACTGTACTCCACATAGTTTTTCAGGGACCCAGGCCCTCTTTTTTGAGCCTCTGCTGTCCCCAAGGCCCTCAGAGTCACTGTCCATGCAGGTGAACAGGAAACAGGAGAAAAGATTCCCCGTGCAAGGAGTTTCTTGGGCCAGGCCTCCTGCGAGAGGACTTCCACACCTCATTGGCTACAAGCCAGTCACATGACCACACCAAGCTGCACAGGAGCATGGGAAATGTGTCTAAGATGTGTGCCTGGCAAAGGAGGGGTGCAGAGCCGGGGGCATGGAGCAAAGATTGGGGGGAATGAAGGGACAGGGACCCAGAACATTGCCACATTCTCAGAAGATGGGGAAGAAGAATGTCTTAGTAACTCCCCAGTTTCTAATTTGAGCTGCCACGTAAATGGTGATTCCATTTACCCCTGATGACTGGGGAACAAGAAGGACAGTCCGATGGACACATGGTGAATTCACAGACCTGGTGGGTATTTCGGTAGAACTGGATATACAGGTCCTTGGCTCAAGGTCAACTTAAGCCAAAGTTTTGTGAGCATCCAAGAGAATTTCAAGCCTTACTGGTCTTTGCTCTCGGTCTTGAGAGGCACCAATCCAAGGGCAGTCACCAGGCCAAATGGAGCCCACCCAGTCTGGTCTCATCATCCCTGTGCTCTTCACAATTGTCCCAGCCAAACAGAAGCCCCCATAAGGAATGCCAACTGTTAGAAAAGTATAGATCAAGTCTCATTTATCTCAGAAGTCTCCAAGGAGAGAGAATAAGGAGGGTCTGAAGTCCCGAAATGTTACAGACCTCCTCCCTTTTGCTATACATGGTGTCGTTTTCCTCCTTCATAAAGCTGCATGCACGTGGGAATCATTAGGGCTCGCTGGACCTCCCTGGTTCCCTGGGTTCATTAAACTCACAACAAACAGGAGATGCCAAGAGCTGCAGCTTGAGAAAGAAGCAAAGGGGTTGAATTTCAGCATGGAAGACAGAGGGAAGCCCAGAGCTCCAGGCACGACGAGCCTGTCAGGTGTGGGTCCACACCACTGGGAGGCGACACCAGCCAGTTAGCGATGTCACAGGCCAGAATCCTACTTTCTCAATGATTTGCATGGCAGTCCCCTCCCTCGCAACAGTCCAGTTGGTCGCATTCCAGAACAGGGTCCCACTTGTCCCGTTGGGTGCTTCTGCCCGGATCCTGGGCTTCACATTGGCCAGCGTGTAGAAAACCTCATCTGCTGTCGGGGGGCCTTGGGCAGACGGTGAAGGGTAAGATGGACATTCCCTAAAGGCGGTCCCAGTCTACACAGGGAGGCCCCAGGGAGGAGGATAAGAGGAGGCTGGCGGCCATAATGGTGCGGTTACTACTGTTCACGGTGAGAGGAGATGTTTTTTTGGTACCCAGGTGGCATAAGGATGGAGGGCTAGGAATTTCCCAGTCCAGCCCTGCAGGGACCTTTGTCCCTACGGGGTTCCAAAGCAGGAGAGCAGTGTGCAAGGAGCCAGAGCTAAGCAGGAAGCAAGACGCGCTTAACTGGGCAACAGTCTGACCCCGACAGCTCTCTTGACCCACCTTGATGAAAGCAGAGCTTTCAGGTAAAACCTGGGCTGAAGCACATGACATTGTTGGAGACCTCAGTAAACCTCTTCCCCATCACACTGCCCCCTCTCCAAATCCCAGGCTTGGACCAACACAAACTGGGGCTGATTCACAGAAAGCATGATGGCCAGGCTCTGGAGCACGTCTGCCTGTGCAGCTTTCTGGGGAAGGAAGAGAGGAAGGCGGGGTTTGGCTCTTAAGGATTGGTCACTGTGCCTCTCTTGCGGGCTGGGGGACTGGCTGGAAAGGAGCTGGGGAAAGGAGTGGTACAACGGGAAAAGTTCTTTCTACAGCTTTTGTTCTTCCTTTTCCAGTGTGCACTGAGGGCTGATACTCAAACCAGAGCTCCCAGAGATCGTGTAACCTTGCCCGTGTCACAGGGTGGTTTAACTGTGGAGCGAGATTCAAGCTCCAACAAATTCGTCTGTCCTCTGTGCGCCACCACACGGTAAGCAGCTGTCCCAGAGGGCTGTGCAAGGAGCTTTAGAGTCAAGTGAAGGGTGCAACCAGTTCAGCGAGGAATGGGAGACAGAAGCAGAGCCATTTGACTCAGATGTCCCAAGTGGGAATAAAGGGACGAGCATTCCTGGAGGGAGGACCCGGGCGAAGGCAGGGAGCCTGGAGCCTTCTCCAGCCAGGTCTGGGACCCACACCCGAGCCTGGAGGGGGAATCCAAGAGGCAAGTCAGGCTCCAGACACAGTGCCAAGGAGTTTCTATTCTGTCCTGCAGGTGCCACATCAGAGCCTTACCGGGAACAAAGCAGTGTTGTCCCACCAGTGATCCGATCAGTGCAGAGGATGGGAAAGGCTGCAGGAGCACTGACAGATGCAGAAGAAACTAGAAGCAGGGCCCTGGCAGTGGGGATGGAGAGGGGTTGGCCACTGTGAGGAGCCCTTGCCAGGAAAGGTAACTGATGAGGTGGCAAGAAGAGGGAATGAGGGGACATAGGGAGACTCTGAGACTACAGGTGGGGACCCCAGATGCACCACGTTAAGTCAAGCATCAGAATGGAGGAAGCGGGCCTGGGTCGAGGATGAGAGGATGAGCAGGGGTGTTTAGAATCAGCCAGCACCTGCAGAAAGAGGACCATATTCCCCTGTTCCAGGAAACGTGGTCTCTCACACAGCAACGTTTCTGAAATTGGAATGTGTTTCACGCGTGACGTGTCCAGAAAGCCACGCGTCACCGTTTTGTTGGCAGCGTTTTCTCTTCCTTAGATAAACGTGTTTTCACACAGCCCATGGTGTCTTAGATGTTCTGGGGTGGAATGATGAGCTGGCAAGATGGCTCGGTGTGGCCTGGGGTCTAGAATACCCATCTGTGCCTCCTTCTGCTTTGTGGCACTTCTAGAACCCAAAGTGCAAGTGTCCTGTCTTCCTGCGACTCCGTGTGCTGATCGCTCAGGTGGGGCTGCCAGCCCGGGCTTTGCCCTGAGTGCAGTGAGCTGTCCTGGGTGCGCTGCTTAAGCTCGGGAAGTTTGGAGTTAAAGCAACTCTAAGGTGAAACCATTTTCCAGGTAGTCCTCCCTCTGCCAAGTGTATGCATTGCCTTGCCTGTGAAAAAGCCACCAAACAATCCAAATGTCCGTCACTGGTGAATGAATTTTTTTAAAGTGTATATCTCTGAAATGAAACAGCGTTTGGTCATAGAAAGGAAGGAAGCACAGCCCTCGTGCTACATCACAGATGAACCTTGCAAACACGCCAAGGGAAAGAAACCAGACACAAAGGACCACATATTGTGTACTTCCATTCATTGGAAGGATCCAGAATACGCAAAGAGAGAGAAACAGAAGATTAGTAATATAGAAAGAAGATTAATAGATTAGTAGTTGACAGGGGATGGGAGGTTTGGTGGGCGATAGCTAAGGGGTACAGGGTTTCTTTCTGGGGTGATGAAAACGTTCTCAAATTGATAATGTAATATATAAAATAGGATATATAAAATACAATAAGTGGTGAATTGTGCACTCCAAAGGTGAACTGTATCTCAATAAACTGTTCTATAGAAGCTACTTTGCTTCTGTTTTGGAATACTTCCCTTTCTCTCCAGCTGGCAGGGAAGTCCTATAAAATTCTAGATGTTTACTTGAGCTGTGGACTTGAGACATAGGAGAGGAAGTCCCAAGCCAATGTGGATCTGAAGGTCTCTGTGCAGAGTCTGGGGGAGGGAGTGAAGAGGGGAGGCCTTCCAGGAGGAGGGGACCTTTCTCACTGGCTCTTGCCCTCCCAGCCTCCCCAGGGTACAATTCCTATCCCCTTAGGGCGTTGTGTGAGGCTCAATGGAGGAGAAATCACAGAATGTCGCAGAGGGCGGAGAAATGTTTTTGCAACCCTTCTGCTTCAGAAGGTCTGTCCTGGGGCAGGGCACTCTGGCCATACCGAGGCACAGGTGAAGTTGCCACTGCTGATCTGGGTTTGAATTCTGGATCTCCCATCTTCTGAGTGACCTTGCAGGACTTACTCAACCTCTCTGTGCCTCAGCCATCCCATCTGTAGAAAGGGAATAGGGATCTTATCTGAAGAGCTTTTTGTGAACAAGACCAAGACTGGGACAAGAGGGAGCAAAATTTAAGAAGGTACTCACGTGGGGCACCGGGGTAGCTCAGTCAGTTAAGCGTCTGCCTTCAGCTCAGGTCATGATCAAGCCCCATGTTGAGGGGGAGTCCTTGCTCAGCGGGGAGCCTGCTTCTCCCCTGCCTGCTCTTCCCCTGCTCTTGCGCTCACTCTTCACTCTCGTTCTCTCTGTGTCAAATGAATAAATAAAATCTCTCTAAAAAAAAAAAAGAAAAGAAAGAAAGAAAGAAAGGCACTCACTCTCACTGTGTACGTGGTGAGGACTTCTTAGGTTTGCTGCCCTAGGCCCCTCACCGGCCCACCCTAGTCTCCGGCATGTTTCTGGAGACTGGAGAAGGGCTTTGCCCAGTGCTTGGCAAACAGTGAGATGTCAGCGAAGGTCGGCCCACACAGCAATTGTCATGAAGGAAATCTCTTAAAACTCTGAGAGTTGGACTTTGTTTCCATTGCGGTATCTTCCAAGCTACTCCATGATCCCAAAGCGTTGTCCGAAAATCGGGTCCAGGTGGCCTAGTTTACCGGGATTGCGGCTCTACTCTGTACTCCCTATTCCGTGGCACAGGGGGTTGGGGGGGGGGTGTAGCGGCAGGAAGGGTGGGGGCTGGGCGGGGCAGTGCCACCCCCCAGAGGTGACTCTGCCCACCTGCTTTCTTCTCACCTCCCCACACCCATCCTCTCTTCCATAACGTAGCCCCAGCCATGCCCTCCCTCCACCGCTCCTTCCTGTAGGGATATACGGTTTTCTGAGATATTTACACATTTGAAACTTCTTAAATGGGGGAAAAATGGCCAAACTGGAGCCAAAATGCCTTGGGGAGAGAAGCAAACACTCCAGCAATTAACAGCCTGGGAATCACAGCTTTGCTGGCAGTCCACACCCCGCGGAAGCCTGAGATATGGGGGCTGCCTTTGCTTGCCACTGCAGAGAACACAGAGGGAAATCATTCTGGTTCTTTCCCCCACCCCCTCCCCTCTTCCTTCCCCCTTCCTTCCTCCTGTCTCAGCATAATTTTCATGTTTCATGGATTTGTGCATTCTTTCCTTTTCCATTCTTTCTTTTTCTTTTATTCTTTTTTTTAAGATTTTATTTCTTTGAGAGAGAGAGAGCATGAACAGGACGAGGGGCAGAGGGAGCAGCAGACTCCCCACTGACCAAGGAGCCCAATGCAGGGCTCGATCCCAGGACCCTGGAATCATGACCTGAGCTGAAGGGAGACGCTTAACCGACTGAGCCACCCAGTCACCCTCTTTAATTCTTTTTCAATCAGCACATTCCATGCATTATTTCATGTAACTCTCCTAGTCATCTTCCAAGATGGACGCTATCCCCACTTTACAGGTGAAGCAACTGAGGTGTGGAGATGAATAATATGCAATTCGCGATCCCAAGGGATCCAAACAGTCACAGGGGAGTTGACCACACCAATAGCCCTGTATAGACATAGGGGAAGGAATGATATTTCCCCAGTGTGTCCATTCAGAGCCTGGTTGGCATCCCTATTTTATGGATCGGGAAACAGAGCCCCACAAGATTTTAAGAAATTTATCTTTGGTTACTGAGCAGGTTAGAGGTGTGGTTGGAGTAGAACCAGAGTCTGGGGAGGTTTCCTGATGTTGGAAGAGGACAAGATGGTATCTTCTCTGCTGGGAGCACTGACTGGACTTTAGACACTGTTGTCATGGCTACTCCAAACGTCCGAGAGGAGTGATGCGCCCCCTCACTCCTGGTGGTCGCGGACCACGAGAGCACAGAACAGCTGTCTGTGTACTGCTCTGCCTGCCCGTACCTGCCCCCCTCTGCTGGGAATGACACCTCCATCTTCACTCGGGAAAATCCCTTCCCCTAGGCTCTGTCCTTCGGCTTTGGGAGAAGGTTAACGCCTCTCCTGGCTCAAGGGATGGGTAAGAGGACCAAGTGTGGCCAAACACAGCACCCGATCTCTTGACCCCCTGCTTGGCCCAGGGATGGGCATGCAACATGCCAGAAGCAATTTTGTGACCTTTCCGAGGCCATTCTCTGGTGGCTTCTCACCGCCACAAATGGAAAGGAGCTGTGATGGGAGTTACCGAGGAGAGCAGACTGAAGCCTGATGTTGCCATATGAACCTGGGGCCAAGAAATCCCCTTTGCTTCACTGCCTCTGCCTTTGAAACACAAACAGTCCTGACACGTGCACACGGACTAGGTACACATGGCTGTGATGGGTCTCAGACCCTGGGGGGACAGAGCAGAGGGTGTGGTTGCTTAGAGAAGGAAGGAGTGGAGAGCTCTTCCAGATGGGAAGATCTGAGGTGGACCTTGAAGGCAGAAGGATTGTGTCATGTCTGGGGCCAGAGTTATCATAAAAAGCTAATCCCATTCCCACAGTGTGGCTGCTGTGGGGCTTTTCCGCCTCACCTCACCCATCTCCCCCACTCCAGACTCCCTCAATGAAGGCTCATTGTACAAGCCTAGACTAATTCCCTTACCATCTCAACCCAGACCTTTTCCAGGGCCAGACTATCCATTCAGCACAGGAGACACAGTGCCCTAAAAACACCATGTACGCACAAAGTGTTTTCCTTTTAAGGTAGTGTCTATACACAAGGGAATATTATTCAGCCAAGGGAAAGAAGGAAATTTGCCATTTGCGACAATGGCAATGGACCTGAAGGGTATTAAGTGAAATAAGCCAGACAGACAAAGACACTGTATTATGCCACTTATATGAGGAATCTTTAAAAAAAAAAAAAGTGCCAATTTCATGGAAACAGAAAATAGAATGGTAGTTGCCAAGAGCTAGGGGGCAATGGGGAGATGGAGATCACAAGGAAGGTACAAGCTTTCAGTAGAAGAAGAGTAAGTTCCGAGGACCTAATATACAGCATGGTGACTATTATTGACATGATGGTATTACAGGCTTGAAAGCTGCTGCGAGTAGATCTCAAATGTTCTCAACACACACACACACACACACACACACACACACACACGCACGCACATGCATAAAGTTGCCTGAGTGAGGTGATGGGTGGGTCATCTTTCTTGATCTTGGTAAGCGTTTCACAATGTACGTGTATTGCAAATCATGTGGTACACTTGAAATATACACAATTATATCTGTTAATTATTCCTCAAGAAGTTCAGAGGGAAATTTTTCTTTTTACTTTATTTTGAAATATGAAAAAAATGATATGATAATAATATATAATTATGAATCCATTAGAAATATATTGATTTTTTCTTACCAATGTACCCACATAATTGTAAAGTTTTCTAATATATATAAATGTCTTAATGGGGGAAGTGGCTCTAGGAGGCGAGAGTGCCTAGGACCCGTGAGAATCACAATGTGATTCCGTACGTTTCCCTCAAGGAAGTGTTTTCTGGTGTCCCAGACTGCGCTAGACATTTCCACCCCTCCTTAGGCATTTAGCATTGATTTTTATAAAGTCACATTTTTAAATGTTTCCATTTGTTCTTATAATCTTTCGTCATTGCTCCACCAGCATCCATACTCCGTGAGTGTAGGGATCATGAGCCTCTCGTATACTGATGAGGTTGAATGAGTGAATGAATTTTGTCCTGAAAAATGCCTAAGCTGCTTCTGCAGCTTTTCATCCTGTGAGCACCGAGACGTCTCTGTGGCCTTGGCCTGGGGGACGGCAGCTTTCAGTCTTGGCACCCTCGATAGGAACTAACTGGTTAGGAAAGTCAGCAGCTGGTGGTTCTCTGTGGAAGGAGACCCCCTGTCGGTTGCGATTCTATTTCTTTCATTCTATCTTCATATTATTGAGGCATATGGGATTAGGGTGCAACTTCAGGCAGATTTCTCTACATTTGGGAATAGCATTTGTGTGGGTTCCCCCCTCCCTCACTTATTGAAGCTGACACCTTCAAGGTTTCTCGCCTAGAATTTTGCTTAACCCCAGAGTTATTTTTCTTGATGTTCATTTGTGAAGTCCTTGTAACTTTGGTTGATTTGTTCATCCGCTCACTTATGTACTTAATAAATATTTATTAGCACCTATCCTGTGGGTGCAGTAGACTTGACTCAAATGGAGGGTACTGACTGGAAAAGAGCAAGGTCTTTACGAACGTCCTTCTCTCCCGGCCCCCCTTCCTCTGGCTGCCCACAGAGAATTTCTGCTGACAGCCTCTTCCCTATAGCATCTCTGTCCTCATGTCATTCTCTCCCTTTCCTCTTGAACTGCTCTGAAAACTCAAAAATCTTCTCCCTCCGTTAAGCAGAATAATTCACTTCTCTCCAGCTCCTGCTTCGTCTAACAGGATTCATTTCACTTCTCTCCAGCTTCATTTAACAGGATCCACTCCCTTCCCTTTTTGTCTTTTCATTCTCCTTTGGAAGAATGGGTGAATATAAGTAGAAAGCAAAATTCTGTTACATAGGTATTTGTAGTTCTGGGACTCCATTTTAATATCTTCTTTACGGATTTTTGTTTTCGAAGAGAAATGCTATAGGAAAGAGAAATTTCTGTGACTTTATTTGCATACATCCTGGGATTCTAAAGCCAAAGGATGAGTGATTATCAAAGGAAAAAGGGGTCTCCCCCTTTCAAGAGGTTTTGGACCTTGGATTTGGGAGGGTGTTGGTGTGGAAGAGAATAGCCATGACAATAAAGAGAATGGAGGGCCTTGCCTGACTGGATTGCTCAGTGTCTCCTTCAGGAGAGGCATGATCCAGCCACTCTAATAGTGGAAACTTGCATCTTACATTTCTGCCTCCTCAGAATGGTTTCAGTCTCACAGGCTCAGGGTTGCAAGTTGCCTGATAGCAATTTCTCAGGTCCTGTGCTTCCATGCGCCCATCTAGTAGTGAAGAAAACTGCCTCACTAATTAACATGAGCCAGTAACCTAAAGGTGCACCATGTTGGCTTTGACTGGCCTGAATTAAGTTATAGGTCCCTCCTTGAAGCTATCACTATGGTCAGACTCAAGCCAGTAAAGTCTTAGCCTTGGAGCAATGGGTGGAGTCAATCTCACCTAAACTTCAACAGCCAGGAAATTTAGGTATACCTGGGAAAGGGGATTGGAGACTGGAGAAGTATCCAATCTACAGGTATCCACGGAAGGTATGTTTTGGGAATGTGTTCCACATGGAGGGAAGGGTATGGCCAAAGTCACAGAGGTGGGGAAACAGAAATCCTGGGGGTGAAGGAGGTTTTGGACACTTACCTTCCTTCCCTATCCCCCGAGGTTTCAGCTCAGTCCCTTCGGTACCCCAAGCCCTCATCCCTCCATCCAGCAGTCCTACTGACTTGTCTTTGTCCCTTACTCCTTCCCATCCCCTCTTCTCTCTGCCTAAATGCCATGGCCAATCACGCTGACCCTTCCTTTACAACATCCTCAACCCCCTCGCCCTGAGATCTGCGGTTCACCTTCAGGTTGTCCCACCTTAGAGATGCCCTAGAAGGGAAAACAAAAAACAAAAAACAAAAACAAAACCCTGCCTGAATATCATCACATGGCTGACCTCCTAATAAGGGCATTTGATGGCTCCACGAGTGTATCCGTTTCCCCTCGCTGCTGGAATCAATTACCACGAACTTAGTGGCTCAAAACCATCTCAGTTTGTTCTCTTACAGTTACAGAAGTATGAGCCCAGTCTCACTGGGCTAAAAGTCAAAAGGTCAGCAGGACCAGATCCTTTTAGAGGTCCTGAGGGGAGAATCTGTTTCCTGGCTTTCCTGGTTCTGGGGCCCATCTGTGTCCCTCAGCTGCCAGCCCCTCGCTCCACCTTCAAAGAGCGCATCACTCAGGTCTCGTTTCTAGCTGCAGCAGGTGTTCTCTGCTGACTGATTCCTCCTGTTCGGATCATCTCACGTCTGAAGACCCTTCCCTTCAGCAAATCTACAAAGCCCTTTTGTCATACAAGGTAACGCTCACAGGTTTTGGAGATTAGAATGTGAACGTCTCTAGGGGGCGGGGGGCACAATCCTTGTCAACCTACTACAAGGACCCCAAAATTACTGATATTCCCATGGACCGGGAAGTTGCCTTCTAGTTCACGTGCTCGCTGGGAAGGGAGAAGCCCTGGCCAGCCCCCGGGTGGGGTCTGTATGGCAGGTGGTGGGCCCCGGGCAGGCTGGAGGTAAAGCTCACGCAGCCCAGCACGGAGGGGAAATTGGGGAAATCTTACGTTGGCGTGCAGCGTTAGTCCGGATAAGCAAGGTTGCACTGACGTCATTCACAGTCACTCAAATCTCAAACACTCAATACAACAAAGGCCTGTTTTATGCTTTTTCTAAGTCCAGTGGGCTCCAGGTATCTTTCTTGGGAGAATGACTCCAACTCAGCAGTTGAACTTGTGGCTGTTCTAACAAGTTCCCTCCCCATCTGCCGTGTTCCAAGAAGATGGAGACTGGGGAAGGACTGTCCAGTCTCTTGACCCAGAAGGGATACTGTCACCACCCTTCCCATTTCACTGGAAAGGACTGGTCATAGGACCCTGGCCAACAGAAGGGGACTGAGAAGAGCAGGGAGCTGAGCTTGGTGAGGGAAGCAGAGTCTGACATCCGTGAACACCCAGGCTGGCCCTGCCCAGGCCAAGGGTGTAGAGCCTCTGACAGTGACCCATGGAGGGGGAACATGGGAAAGAAGCAGAGACATCACGAGAGCATTCGATGAGCAGGCCTCTGCCACTGGTCCCCCTTCACTCCCCAGACGACCCATTGTTTTGACATCTGCCAGGAGCTCCAAACGTAGACCCAGGAGAGGGAAAGAGAATTTTCCTTTATCTTCAGATTTCATAGTTCTAATTACGCTCCTGCCTTCCTCTGCCAGCGGCATGAGCACAAATCAGAATTATCTAAAGGACTCAAAAAGGAATTTAGCCTTCAGACTCTAAATGTGTAGTGTTCTTGGATTCCCACTTCAACAAGGCAGAGATGATTAAAAAAAATGAATTTTGCTTTATGTCAGAGAGTTCAAAACAAGTGAATTCACAAAGAGAGCTCTTGGTAAAATCTCCAGGTTTGGAATGAGACAGATATAAGGTAGAGAATTCTAGCTCTTGCGCTGTCCCTGTGTAATCTCGGTATGAGGAGCTTTTCCCCATCTAGAATATGAGCTGATAACAGGTGCCCTGGAGGGTGGTGGAGGTTGGATGCCCCGGACATACATACCGGGCCCCTGTCTGCACTGTGTAGGGTGCGTGCTGTCTTTCCTCTTTCTGTTAAGAGTTCTCAGCCTATAAGGGTTGTATTGGTGGTAGACCAGATGCATGGGAAGGATACAACAGAACTTGGTGGAATCATATATTGAAGGATTAACTGAGATTTTTCTTGACCTTGCATTTCCTCAGTAGCCCTGGTCCCCACTCATCCACACAGCTCAGGTGGGCACACTGAGATCATCGCTTCTGAGAAGGATGGCCAAGCAGAAGCCTTGCCAACAACAATTCTAGAAAATACCATCAATGAAGAATACAATGGAGATACAGAAGAACTAGGTCCCCACCAGCAAAGCCAGACCAAGATTCTCCAGGGTGTGGGAGAAAGAGCTGGGACAGAAGAGAGGAGAGGTGAGAAGTCAGTGGGTCCTGTACAAGGCTTTCTGTGTATTCCTTCCAGAGGGGGAAAGATGATGGAATCCCTAGATCTGGTAGTAGTGGGTGCCATGACCGATTTTCCAGGTAGAGCCCTGGGAGGTGATCACCCCCAGAGCAGGGAAGCTATATGGCATGACTGGACAGAAGGTCTCTCAAGGGTGCCTGAGAATAGCTCAAAAGAGTGTAAAAGGCTTTCCATCAGGAGTGGTGGGAGATGGTTCTTGCAGTCTGCTACCTCACGACCTCGTTCAACTCCCTGATAGCTGTCCTACCTCTACAGTAGATCAGACCTGCAAGGAGACACCTCTTTTCCCCAGCGGCCTTGCAGGGCACAAAAGAAGGCCTTTCGGGAAGGAGGTATTCAGTGGTGAAGAGGGCTGAGAATGGGTCTGCTTCTTCCAGGACAGCTGGGAGGAGATTTACAGTTTCTGGTCCCCCCACTGCGGGGCCAAATGGCCAGTGGCATAAACAGGGGTGCATTTCCACTGAGTGAGTCCTAAGATGGTCCGTATTTCTCCTGGCTGCATTGTCCCGGGATGTGAGATACTACCTCTGTTCTCGGGCCTTTCTAGAGATTCTGTGCAACTTTACGCCTTCTGATGAATCCTACTCTAGGTGGATTCTGTCCTTGGCAGCTGGGACACTGGCTCAGATGATGACTAAGCAGGAGCACACGTGATCGACAACGGAGGCAAGGACGTCCCAGGGAATGCCGGCTCAGGCCAAGGCCAATGGTGAGGACCAGAGCCCTTCATCACTTCACTGTCCAATCTCTCCACTTGGACTTGACTCCAGGGCAAGCAATGGGCACTGCATGAACTGCGAGCCTCGTTCCATCACTGAGAAGACTGGTAACTCCAAGAAGACAGTAAATAGTTTCATCGTATTACAGGCAGCCATGTCCACCTCATGCTTCCACCAGCGGTCTGAGATTCATAGCCAACAAGGATGGTCGGCTTCACAAAGAACAGCCCAGGTAAAGATTTCTAAATCTCCACCTCACATCCTTACAGTGGCTTCTATCAAAAAAGGAAAAGAAAAAAGAAAAGAAGAGAAGAAGAGACGAAGGGGAGAGGAGAGCAGGGGAGAGGAGAGCAGTGGAGAGGAGAGGGGAGGGGAGGAGAAAGGGAAGGAGAAAGGAAGGGAAGGGAAAAGAAAGAAAAACAACATTTGTGCATTGCAGGGAGGAATGTACAATGGTACAGCTGCTATGGGCCACAGTATGATCATTCCTCCAACAATTAAAGATGGGACTACCATACACTCCAGCAACTCCACGTCGGAGTATGTGCCCCAGAGAATTGAAAGCAGGATCTTTTTTTTTTAAGATTGTATTTATTTATTTGACAGACAGAGATCACAAGTAGGCAGAAAGGCAGGCAGAGAGAGAGGAGGAAGCAGGCTTCCTTCTGAGCAGAGAGCCCGATGTGGGGCTCGATCCCAGGACCCTGGGATCATGACCTGAGCTGAAGGCAGAGGCTTTAACCCACTGAGCCACCCAGGCGCCCTAAAAGCAGGATCTTAAGAAGATATTCATACACTCATATTCACAGCAGCATTATTCACAGTGGCCAAAAGGTCAAAGCAACCCAAGCATCCAGCGACAGATGAGTAGGTAAAGAAAATGTGGCATACACATAAAAAACCAGAATATTATTTGGCATCCATAAAAAAAAATGACATTCTAACACCTGCTATAGCTTGGATGAACCTACAGGCCGTTATGCTGAGTGAAACAAGCCGGTCAGGAAAAGGCAAATGATGCATGATTGTACTTAGATGAGGTGGAGTGGTCACACTCGCAGAGACAAAAAGCAGAATGGTGGCTGCGGGGCCAGGAGGGGCAACGGGGACTTGGGGTTTAGTGGGCACATAGTTTCCATTTTACAAGATGGAAAGTTCTGGAACAGGTGCACAGCAATGGAAATACACTTAACACCACTGAACTCCGCACTTAGAAATGGTTAAGACGGTAAATTTTACGCTGTGTGTGTTTCACCACAGTTAAAATTAAAAAAAAAGAAAAAAAAAGATGTCTAAACTGTTCATCAAAGGCAGCTGGCTAGAATCCCAGAGAGTGAGCACTGACCAGGGGCCTGAGAGGTCACCCTTATTCCCAGAGGGAAAATCTGAGGCCTAGAGAAGGGAGGGGACAGACACCATCCTTCAGGTCTGTGCTCCTTGTACTCCCCACCTCCTGCCCCGACCGTGTGACAGACACACAGGTGACAGACATGTTGTCCCCACCCTGGGATGCTCTGTCCTGCCTTGCCAGGCTCTGCTCAGGCCCCCAGCTGCCGGGTAATTGACGATGACTCACAGACCAGGCCAGAATTGGAAGCAACAGGCCCAGACACTAATGAGATCTTCTCACTCCTGAAAGAATGTGCCAGAGCCTCGTTCTTAAGATGACCACCAGAGAGCAAGCGACAAGGTGCAAATGAAACAGCCCCCTCTTCCGAGCTCTGCCTGGGGGCCAGATCCTTTATGCCCACTGCCACCTCTGATCCCACCCCGGCCTGGGAAACAGATGTTACTGTTACGTCATCCCAGAAATATGGGGCAATTTATCCAAAGTCTCACGGCGGCCATAAGGATGGGGCCGGGACTCTGCTGGTCCAGAGCGACTCCCTGAGACCCACGAGGTGCCTGATACACATTGGTTGAACTAACTCAGCAGTTTCAGTCATGCAGGGCTTGAGACAAATATTGCCTTGTCTTCACCCTCCTACCGGGTAGTCGAGTTCAGGGACAATTGTAGTAAGTACAGCACCTCTAGGGAAGTCATTGATTTTATTTTCAACAGAATAGTTTGTCCACAAAGATCAGTTCAGGGGCTTCCTCTTTCCAAGTCATTCCTTTGGGAATCATTTCCAGGGAAGCACCAGCTGTGGGAAAATTTGTGGAATTCTTTTGTATGGAATTGTTTGCTGAGAATGCATATACTGGCCTGATGATCTTCCTCAAAGTGAAGTACAGAGTATTAGAGTCAGCGTATTGTTAGAGATCGTTGTATCCATTCCTCTCCCCAGCTGAGACCAAGAAAGGTTAAGAGGCCTCCAAATTATGGCAAGAGTGAAATAGAACCCAGGCCTCCAACCATCCACTCTGTTGAATGGCCTTGGCCTTGGGTGTAGAAGACACTGGAAAAAATCTCTTTGGTGGGTAAAGTCAACTCCTTCTTGGGTTCCAAACTGAGGTCTTCTGGGTCTGCCAGGGAGCAGACTCAAATCTCTTAAACACAAAGCCATAAGCTTCTGACATGAGCCATACAAAAAGGGATCATTACCCCCATTTTGCAGATGAGACAATAGCCTCTTAGAGGTCAATTTCCCCCAACCCTTGCCCAGGACACCAGCAGGTGGGTGACTGTATTATTTTTCCAGGGCTGCTATAGCAAAGTACCATAGACCTGGTGGCTTAAAACAACAGGAATGTATTTTATTTACAGTTCTGCCGTCTACAAGTCCAAAATCAAGGTGTAATAAGGTTGTTTCCTACTGAGGCTTGCAACAGAAAATCTATTCCAGACCTATCTCTCCTTGGCTTATAGATGACTGTCTTCCCTCTGTACATATCTTGGAGTCCAATTTTCCCCTTTTGTAAAGGTAGCACACTTTTTGAAATGGGGTCCAGCCTAATGACCCCATTTTAACTGAAACAACTCCTAAAAAACACTGTGTCCAAATACAGTCCCATTCTAAAGTACTGGAGGTTAAAACTTCAATATATGAATTTGGGAGGGACACAATTCCACCCATACCAATGAAAGAGCTGAGATTGGAGACCGGGTATGTGAACTGTGAAATTCCGGCTTCTCTCTCCACCGCCTACGGCCTCCGTGGCAAAGTCAAAGCCAGTTGCTGATCTCCCGTGACGGTTCCACCCATGAGTCATGAGCAGAACCTGACCGCTCTTCCAGAAGCCCAGAAAATGCAATCATCCCAAGGGAGGTCGTTGCGTCTCTTGCTACAGCTTCTCCAAATTCTTGCCATCGAGTCATAGAGAAATCCACAGGAAGAGAAGCTCAGGTAGTTCTGAAAAAAGGTGAAAACATCCTAAATCTTACGGGTGGTCAAAGACAGGAAAAGCTAGAAAAGCTATTTGCACCAAACAAATCGACAGAGATCAAGAGGTTCGAGAATCCCAGGCCCTGATGATGCTGTAGAGAAACAGGGACCCTCACAGCGGGGGGGTGTAAAATGGTCCACACTGCAGGGAGTGAGCTTGGGCTCTCCCTATCCGAGACACAAGTGCATGCTCCAAACGTACCCAGAACTGCCCCTCTAAGTATTTACCATCACTTTCTGCAAAACAAAGTGGGTACCGAGTTCCGTATTTCAGTGCTGGGCTATCACTAAGTGCCCATTACTAGGAGATGGTTTAAATAAGCTGTGGTAAGAGCCATCCAATGAAATACAGTTTTAAAGAAGAAGAAAATTATTGATGAACCACCGTGAACGACAAAGTAGAAAAGGAAAGCACAGCATAGACTGGAATGCAAAATATGCCATCATTTGTGTGAAAACCCAGCATCTCTTTAGGCACTGCATGCCCTCGGAGCACACAGGGAGGGTCACACACGAATAACTAGTATCAGTGGTTACTTTCTGGGAAGAAAACAGGATTGCCAGGGAGGGGAATGGCGGCAGGGAATGGGGCTAGAAAGGCTTTATTTTAAAATCTGCCCTACGTGCAAGAATGACTTATTTTAAAATACATGCAATCACAAAGAAATTTCTTCCCATCAAGCTATAGGCCCCGTTTGGTGGCTTATTCCTCCAGGCGAGACTTGAGCCTTTTAATAGTTTCTTGAATAAATTCAATTAATTTTTATTCTCATTTAATGAATCCAAATTAAACCAGCACCAGCATGGGGGTGGGGATGTGGGGAAGCGGAGTACAAAGAAGCAACAGGAATCAGATGTCGTTCCCCTGCTTTCCTTCTCCGTGTCCTCTCCCTGCACCAGGCCCAGTTAACCCCTCCCTCCCCAGCATTCCCACCCTGATCTGGACCCTTTCTAACTCAAGCCACGGAGAGTGACAGGCGTTTGTCAGCAAGTCTCAGAGGCAACGGGGCCTGCAGGCAGGCCCGGGCACTGGACAGAGACGGCTTGGAATCCCGGCCCGGCCATGCGCAAGCTGTGTGACTCTAGTGGTTTGACCCCCCTCTCTGTTGCTCTGTTTCCCACGTGACGGGGAAGGGGACATTGTTTGCTGTCTACGGTTGTCATCAGGCTGCCACCCCCTGGGTGCTCTGCTCCAAGTGGCCACGTTTTCTGAGCACCTGTGGTTTGCGCTCCTGGGAGACAGCAGAGAGTGGAGCAAGTCTCCATGGCCTCCTAGTCTCGAGGTTGTTTCATCTTATTGACATCACTGCTTTGGTGTGTCACCATAGACGCGCAGCACACGAGGGGCTGGAGCCAGGCCGGCTTCCCGCTTTCCCTCACTCAGGCCTCGTCTCCAGGTTGGAAGACGACACAGCAGAACGGGACCCCGGCGAGCTCCCTTCACACCCACAACGGGCAGCTAAAGCAGGAGACCCAAAGGGTCTGTAGTCGTGATTTCTGGTGAGAGGGTCGGTGTACACTCGTCAGATGACGAAAGCTGGTTTCTCTGCCCATCAGCCTCTCCTGAGAGGAGCCCAAGGAGCTCCTGGCTTCAGAGCAGTCTGGCCAGGAGGTCCTTTCTCGTCCGCTCTCGGTGCTGGGACGGAGGTGGCTCCTGGCAGAAGGGGTCAGGAAGCCAGCTCAGGTGGGGGCTGCCAAAACACCACTTTCCTGGGGCCAAGAAGAAAAGAGCTGGCTGGGTTCATGAGAACACATTCTCTGCATGGGTATTTTGGGGCTTGGGGCATTTAAAAAAAAAAATCTCAAATGTCTGTAATTCCATAGATAAGTTCCCTCCCACACCGTCCAATGCCTCTAAGACAAAGCAGGCGGAAGTGAGAGCCGAGGCCGTTAAGGGGCTCAGTGGACACCGAGGGGAGTGGATGGAGGACTGAGAAAACCTGTGTCAGGTCCCCTGCCTGTATCCCCATGGGGGTGAGGGGGTCGTCGCAGAGGAACTGGCTGATGAATCTGCAGAGACTGGGGGCAGAAGAATGAGAGCTTTCATATTAAGGCAGCTCTTAACTATGCGGAAAAAAAGAAAGTGACACGCCGCGGATCAAGAGAAACCTGCACTTTCAGTATCTATAATTTGTCAGGTGCTTTATAAACTTCCCTCTCATTAACGCAAAGTAATGTCATTCCTGTTTTAGATTTGAGGATACCAGCGCTCGAAAAAATAGAATAAATGACCCCAATTCAATAGGGAGGAACGGAGGGTTCAGCCAAGGAGCTGCAGAAGCCCAGGCGCCTCTCTGGGGGACACAGGCAGCTGGGCTCCCCCTGCCTCTGTGCATTCATACCCCAAGGAGGGTTTTGCCTCCTACTGAGGACACATGGAGTTCTGACGTCCTGGTTATGCTCAGAAATAGCTCATCTTTGTCTCTTTGTGGTCTTTTTTTTTTTTTTTTTTAAGATTTTATTATTAAGTAATCTCTACACCGAGTGTGGGACTCAAACTTACAACGTTGAGATGAAGAGCTGAAGGCTCTACGGACGGAGACAGCCAGGCACCCCTATTCTCGGACAGTAGAGGGCATCTGACTGGCTGGCTGTGTCTGCCAAGAGGGATAGCACACTGCTTGGTGTCACCAGGTATCAAGGAGGCAGAGATGAGTACGACACAGCCTTAGCCCTCAGTGCACTGGTGGGTCAAGTGCAGTTTAGAGCCCGGCAGAACTGGGTCTGACCCCACCCTGGGCACCACCAGCCATGAGAGCTGGGCAAACCCCCTTATCCCTCTATGCCCATGTTCCCTACAGACACTGGGGACAAGAACACCCCCGTAGAGTTGATTCAAGGATTAAATGAGATTGTGTACTTAAGAGTTCTGGCAAAAAGTCGGAGCTTAATCTTAATCCTAATCCTATGGCCGGTGGCCAGTCTTAGTGTTTTAAAGACTTGCTTGCCCAGCAGCCAAATCAGCCCAGCGATGTCACGTTTTAGAGAGTGTGGACAGAAATGCAGATTCTGAGTTGGGGACACCCAGAGGTAAGATGTTCGTCCCAGAGCTGGGGTGAGAAGCAAGAGGGGAAGAAATCAAACTCTTCCTGGGGTGAGCACAGGGCTGTTACAGACTGAAGGTTTGTGCCCCCAGAATTCACATGCTGAAATTTTATCCCCAGGGTGGTAGTGTTAGGGGGTAGGGCTTTGCAAGGTGATGGAAGGAAGGGGCCCCACAGAGCTCCCTTGCCCTCTTTGTGCCTTGGGAGGACACAGCAAGAAGTCAGCAGTCTGCAACCAGGAAGAGGGCTCTGAGCAGAACCCAGCCGATGTTGGCACCCTGATCTTCTGGGATCTGGCTTCCCAGCTTCCAGAATCGTGAGCGATAGATACATGACTGGTGTCCATAAGCCACCCAGTCTATCGAATCTCTTATAGCAACTGGAACAAAGACAGGGCTCAACATGCCTTTAATCCTTGATTTGGCCAATCTGTCTAGGAGCTTGGGCTCTGGTGTGTGACATGCTTAATGCTCACAATAATCAGTGAGGCGGGCATCTCTATCTTGTCCATTCGACAGATGGAGGGACTGAGGCTTGGAGAGGTAAAAGTCACCCAGCTGTCAGCAGCACGTTTTTTCAGTGATTCATTTGCCCATTCAATCAACACACACCGAGTAGGCCCCTCCTATGTGTCAGGCTCGGCGCTAATTACCAGCGTAGCAAGTGCTCCTTACAAGACAGACACAGGGCCTGCCCTCAGGATGCTTATAGCCTAGTGACGGGAACAGAGGTGTACAGAACACCCACAGATGATCACACAGTCCCAGGCTGTGGGAAGGGCCCCCGAAAGCAAAGCAGACGCTGCTACTCATCAGAGCAGAATTGGAGTTACCAGGGAAAGGGGCTGAACAGGTAGAAACCAAGGAGGAGAGAACCCTGACTCGGGGTCTTGTCTGATCAAGAATGAATCTTGTGGCTCCCGGGGGAACTGCTGGCCTCTCCCCATGGGCAACCCGAGTGTGGAGACTTCCTAGGGCTTCTAGACAAAAAGGGGAGTCTCTCACTCAGCAGGCAGCAAGAGGTCTCGCGGCAGCCTGAGGTCCCTCGGGGAGACAGGCTTTCCATGACCCCTTGGAGGTGTGGAGGTCCGGCTAAGGGGTGTGTGTCTAATTGCCTCAGGCTGTGCGGGAGTGATGCCAGCAGGCCCTATCATAGGAGGCCAGCCAGCGAACATTCAGAGATTTTCAGAGATAGTTAGGTGGTGATTAGAGCTCAAATAACCTTCCCCTCTCATAAAAACGCACATTAAAGCAGGTCAAGCCCGGCCCCATTGCTATATTCGGACAGGTGGATCTGTCTCACTACCTGAGTTCAGCTACTGGAGAAGTCTGGCAATTGGAGAAAGAAAGTACCATTTGCTCCAGGGTGGGGGGTGCTAGGCCCCAAAACAAGGTGCTCCTGAATTCTTGTACCAAGAGGCCTGGCATGGGAGATCCCCCAGCAATCTCAGAGAGAAAGCCAGGGGCCAGTGGAATCAGGAGAAGCCAGTGGAGGCTGGCTATGCTGGGCCTGGAGCCCCGCAGAAGATCCTGATCTTTATCTTAAGTTATTGGCTTGAATGAAGGGGTTCCCGTGGAAGGGACATCGTCTGGTGCCTGTTTTGAAAAGATGTCTCTGCAGCTCTGGGAGGAAGGACCAGGCAGGGGCCTGTAGGAAGCAGAGTGTGGATACTGGAGTAGGGTACTGGGGGTGACATGAAGGGAGCACGGGAGGGGACCCTCCCGTGGAGTGGGGAGGGGAGTGGGGAGGGGACCGCCTCCGGCAGGCTACAGGATTTGGCTCACTTCCTCTCCCAAGCAGGCAGCGGGGAGTCACGTGTTCTCACGGGATCTGAGTATCCAGGCAGATTCATCTTGATAGCTGAGAACAGGACTGAGAGTTTTGTTTGAACAGGGGCACAGACGAGATCAGCTGAGGACCACGAGTGGATTTTGAGATGCAAGCACCTTGTACAACGTGCAAGAAGCAGGTGCAGGGGTCCCCGAGAGGAGTCAAAGGTACACGCACTTCACTCTGGGCATCGTAACTCTCAAAACAGGAGAGTGGAAGTAGGAATAAAATTTCGGTTTTGTAATCAGAGTGTCCCCTTCCCTCCTCTCTTATGGGCACGACAGTCCCCCATTCATGCAGTTTGCTATGAACATCCCTTAACCGATCCCAGGACATCAGAGCAGAACAGAGAATACATGTATCCAATTCTTGGCTTTTGAACTTCGAAGTAATAATTAAAATAATAAAAATAATAAATAATACATAGAATAAAGAGGAATGGTCAGGGCCCATTTTCCCACTCCTGTAGTTTCTACGCCAGTAGGAGGAGAGGGCAGGTGACAAGAAAGGACAACAAGGGACACAGGTTTAGAGAGAGCCCAGGGCAGGAAGCCAACCCAGGGGTTGTTGGCAGAAGCTGGGTCAGCCTGGGAGACCACCCGCTTACACCCCCCGGGGCTTGCTCCGCACGACAGACTGTCCAGTTTTTGTAGCAGTGGACGCCGTTGGTTGCCACCAGCAAAAAGCTAGATTAGCCGTCCATGCGACTGAAAAGGGCCCATCGCCTGCAGCCTTCACAGCGCCCATGGGCATCTGAGCCAACCCCCATCCAACGCATCTGGGAGACCCACCACCCCCACAACCTCCTGGGACCTCCATGAACCCCAGCCCCCCCTCCAACCAGACACAGGGCAAGCTGTGGAAGATGAGGGAGGGTGCGCTGGACATCCAAAAGGCCCTCCATCGATGCACAGGAACGATCAGAGGCCTCCTCTTCACACACCAGCACGGAGCTGACTTCCAAACTGGTCCGGTTTGGGGGCTTTGGGGTTTTTTCATCATGAAGTCAAATTACATATATTGACCTGAGACCAGCTTTTCCCAGTTCATAATACATTTCAGAGCTATTTCCTCATCAGAACACAGAAGACGACTTTGTTCTTTTTAACAGCTGCAAAGTAATTCGTAACAGGGAAACAACACCATTTGTAAGCACCCTGTACAGCGAACATTGCATTGTTTCTGTTCCCCACTATAACACAGCAATGAGCGAGCTTGCACCTTCGTGCATGTGCATGCGTGCATATGTGTGTGTGTGTGTGTGTGTGTGTGTGTGTGTGTGTATCTTTGTGGTTTTGGAGTGTGGAATTTCTGCATCAGATTTTGATAGCTTCTGGCCTTTTGCCTTATAGAAAGGCAACATTATTAGATCTGCTCGTTGCCGGTGATTTGACCGAGACTTGGAGGGAGAGACACTTGGCCATGATCCCTGCCAGCTAGAGTGGAAGAGATAGGAGGGGAGTGCAGGTGTGCAGCTCCCAGCCCTGGCAAGCAGGTACATGGCAGACTAGGCTGGGGGATCTCCACTGCATCACACGGAGGGGGCTGTGATGAGTTTGGATCATCAGGCATCTTATGGGCCCAGTAGATGTGTCCCTGTCCCTACAGGCCCAGCGCTGTCTCTGCCACGGCCCCAGTGCCCACCACCAGCTTCCTGAGGGCAGCCCCCGCCCCAGAGGCAGGAACGGCCAGATCAAGCCATCTGCCTGGAGTCAAGGGTACCAAACAAAACTAACATGCCGCTGGGACCTCCCTGACAAGCAGATGGCTGAGACCATCTTTGTCCTCCAAGCCCCAATACGGATCTATCTGGGCTACGGACATATTGAGGGCAAAGTGACTTCTGCAGCGCTCAGCAAATTCTATGACCCAGCCCTAAAGAAGCCCCATCTGTGAAGTCTAATGAATGCCCTGTTCAGGTTTACTTGGAAGCCTCGGTTAGTAAAGAAAAAGCTAAGACAGATCTCGGGGCTCTATTCAATTTCTCCCTCTGAAGTTGGGAAAAGGACTCTTTCTTTCTCAAAATATATTATTTAAGGGCAGTATTTCAAGGGAGAGGGTCAGGGACCAAGAGGAGTTCAGTGCTAATTGGCAAGCGGTCTGAGTAATTTCATTAATCTCCCGTCCCCTCGGCAGGCCAGGCCTGCAGCCCATTCCCTGAACCGTTGGTTAATTCACTGTAGTCCACACAGACTTCCTTCCCGCCTCCTTATTTATCAAAGCCGGGAGCAAGTGTCTACTCGCCTTTCTTTCCTAGAACGCGAGCTCCTGACTGTTCCTGGATGGGAGGCACCCTGCCGCATTCCTCTCTGCCTTACACAAGGTCAAATACAAGTGGGTGTTCCCTACATGTCTGGTGCCTTGAGGCTGGCTTCATTCATCCGTTTGAGAACTATTCCGCAGTTGTGCTGTGCTCAGCTCTGCTCCACGCTCAGATAAACCTGACTGGGGGGCAAACACATACACAAACTACGACACTGGGTAGTACAAGCCAGAGTTCTGGACTAAGAGTCAGAGATATGCGGGGCACCTGGGTGGCTCAGTGGGTTAAAGCCTCTGCCTTCAGCTCAGGTCATGATCCCAGGGTCCTGGGATTGAGCCCCGCATCAGGCTCTCTGCTCAGTGGGGAGCCTGCTTCCCCCCGCCCTGCCTGCCTTTCTTCCTACTTATGATCTCTGTCTGTCAAATAAATAAATAAAAATTTTAAAAAAGATTCAGAGATATGGGTTCTGACTTGACCAACGCCCTTTCTGGGTGTCAGCTTCCTCTGCTCCGAAAGGAGGGTCCCTGGAGGGCCACCATGTCTCCAGGACCAGCCAGCTTTGAGGAAGAACCGATAATCTTTATCGGAGAGCATAGCTCTTCAAAGAAACAGCTGTGTTGCTGCCTGAGTACCAGATGTTAGACAAAAGCCATCAGACCTGGGGAAAGTGACTGTTTGTCGATGCTGTTCACAGATGGGAGAGCAGATGTGGACCAGTATTGCCGTGGAAGCCTGTCGCCATTGGTAGGCAAATGACAGAGGCTGAGGCCAAGGCAGAATGGGCTGGGGAAGGGCTGTGGCCTTGGACTCAGGTAGACCTGAAGCCTTGTCCTGCTCCTTCCTAGCTACTCTCCTACTCAGCAAGAACCTTCTGGCACCATTAGGATAAGAGAAGACCGTTGGGATTCAGGTGGAGTTCAAGAACCCCAGGTCCTGACATGGAACCTGCTCTTTGGGGCAGTGGCCCAAGGGTAGCCACTGTGACCCACAAGTTTTGGAATGTGGTTTATGATGCTTTGGGATTTGTTTTGGTTCTGTGCCTGCATGTGTGTGCATGTGTGTGTAAGGAAAACTAATTACTAGCATGCCAATCCGGGACCCTGGGGTTCCTGACACCCATTTGCTTCCCTGGTGGTGATTATTGTCCTAGGTGGGGGGAGGGAGTCTCTGGTCCTCATTACATTAATCCCACCTGAGAATGTATTTGTTCTGGCTTCGCCTTTCCCTCAGGAATACACGGAGGACATTGCCCTCTGGGCAGGCAGGAAGCCTGTTGTCCAGGCTCACCCCGGAGCTGTTGCAAGCCCAAGAAGAAGCAAGAAGGGGGGGCGGGAGGAGCTGGGAGCCCCCCAGGTGGCCTCTGTCTTCACCAGCGATGCTGAGATGCATCCCAGCCATAGCGGTGTCTCGGGACAACCCCCATGCCGGCTGCCTCCAGCCCTCCCACAATGGTTTTAAAACTCTGGATTCATTCTGTCTGGAAACATGCACACCCCAGCTTGGTCTTACCAAGTGGATCCCTCCAGGTAACCTCTAGGCTTAGAAGCCAGCTAGGAAGGGTCCCCATCAGTGCTCTGACAATGGACAAGGACATACAGAGCTGCTGCCCAGGCCCCTGGGGCTCCCATATTTCATCTGATTCCATGGTTTGATTTCAGGGAAGTAGAAGACAGCCACCCCCACCTGGTCCAAGCCGGTGATGGAATTGTCCCTCCAATCGCTAGCCCATCGCTGCAGTGGGGATGCTGGCTAGTCAGGGGTTGGCTGCTGCTGCTGTTCTGACATTGCACTGGGAAGGCAAAGCATCAGGGTTAACAGAAAGACAGATGTTTGAAAAGAACCATATTGCTGTGATCTTGAACTTTTGGTGAAGCGACAAAGACACTGTCCATTTTCCTTGTCATAAAAAGGCCACTTCTGGGGCACCTGTATGTCTCAGTCATTGGGCGTCTGCCTTTGGCTCAGGTCCTGATCTCAGGGTCCTGGGATCAAGCCCCGCATTGGGCTCCCTGCTCAGTGGGAGGCCTACTTCTCCCTCTGCCTCTCCCCCTGCTTGTGTTCCCTCTCTCACTGTCTCTTTCTCTGTCAAATAAATAAATAGAAATCTCAAAAAAAAAAAAAAGCCAACTTCTAAGACAAAAGGCATAGTGGGTACCTTCGTTTCTTACGGCTGCTGTAACAGATCACGATCAACTTGGCTGCTTACAACTCAAATTTATTCTCTTAGCCTTCTGGAGGTCAGAAGTCCACGGTTGATGTCACCGGGCTAAAATCAAGGTGCTGGCTGGGCTGGCTTATCTGAAGGCTCTAGGGGAGAATCAGTTCTCTTCTCTTCCAGCCTCTGGAAACCACCCTCATTCCTCAGCTTGTGACCGCATGGGCCCAGGCTGTTCCTGTCACCACATCTCTCTGTGTCCTCCTAGGAATTACACTGGGCCCACTGGGATAACTCCAGGTCACCTGGGGAGATGGAAGTGAGACCACCCCATTGTATATGGTGGGGTTCAGGACCTGTTACCCCAAAATATGACACCTTGGAATATTGAATATCTTGGGCTGAAGGAGTTTGAGGAAACGGCAGAAACAGGAAGGTCACTCTGACGCCCCCAACCTCCTGCCCTTCTTCCTTGGAACAGGTCATAAAACTCCCACGGGAAAGGTAGCTCCCCAGAACCAGGAGGAAGGAAGACAGGCTTACCCCCAGACAGGGAACTTGGAGCTGAGAAATCTTAGCTCTTATCTGCCCAATTCCTTCTTCACCATTCATGCCTCTAGACCGAATCCCTTTGCCTGGCCAATTGTTCCGTTGTTTCTGTGTGGAAAAGGCATAAAAGCTTCCTGTTTCTCGTCACTTCCTCAAGTCCTCATCCTCTCACGAAGGCTCCCCCGTCCATGTGCAAATTCAGCACAACTCGTCTGCATTTCTCCTGTTGATCCGGCTTTGCCAGCGTACTTTTCAGGCCCAGCCGGGGACTCTGTGAGGGTCAAGGAGAAGGTTTCCCTCCCCTACACGTTCTGAGAAGGCAGCATCACGTCAGGTCAAGCTGGTGGATGAAGGCCTGTCTGACAGCAGGAATTTGGGGCTCTGAGAGCAAATCATGGTCACACGGGACAGAGGCTTGGTGGAGCCCACGGCATGGTGTACCTGGGGGCTTCAGGAAGCCAATGGGCTTCCCCACCCAGTCCTCCAGGCTGCGTGAAGCTAAGAAGGGCGACACAAGGAAAACACTTCACGAACTTCAAGGCCCTGTGTAAACGTCAGACCTGAGGCGGCGGGGACCTCTGCCGCCACCCATGGGTCTGCGGCACCTCTCCTCTGCTCAGAGCCAACGGTCCTGATGTGACCTCAGAGAGTGTAGGAGGGACAGATGAAACAAAGCGACAGGCTGTGAAAAAAAATTCGTTAAATGCCAACACATAATGTCATGGTCACTCTCTCTGTTAAAAACCTCCAGGAGGGGGCGCCTGGGTGGCTCAGCGGGTTAAGCCTCTGCCTTCGGCTCAGGTCATGATCTCAGTGGTCCTGGGATCGAGCCCCCGCATCGGGCTCTCTGCTCGGCAGGGACCCTGCTTCCTCCTCTCTCTCTCTGCCTACTTGTAATCTCGCTCTGTCAAATAAATAAATAAAATATTTAAAAAAAAAAAAAAAAAAAAAACCTCCAGGAGCTGCCCTCCCTCTACCACGGAAGCTAAAATCTCTTCTGCAGGAGCCCCAGAACCCAGCTCTGGCCCACACTACTTGGCTGGACCTATGTGACTCCTCCACTCTCTCCCCCACCAGGGCCCCAACTCCTTCCACCCCACCACACGCTGACCTTCCCTCTATCCCTTGAACACCCCCAAACCCATGCTGCCTGAGGATTCTGATCCTTGCCATGTCCTCCGCGTGCAGGGCCCGGCTGCCCAACCCCCCACGCGTGCCTTCTCCTTGTCGTCCCTCTTCAGAGGCCTCCTCTGTGGTCCCCGTTTCTCCCTACCACTTCGCACCCCCGCCACCCTCAGATTTCTCTTCTTTTCCTCACGTAACATTTATCATTGGCTGGAATTACTTTCTTCCAGGACTTACTCACTTGTCTCCTGGAGGGGTTATAAGCCTCAGGAGGACAGGCACCATGCCATGTTTGCTCACCCCTGCCTCCCCCGTGCTTGTAGGACACCTTCCAGAGCAAGGAAGATAGTCAATGTTTGAAAGAATAAAACCCCAAAGGAAGAGATGAATGAGTGTAACAATGCTTGCAGCCCTTATTGGACAAACCAAAATGGCAATTTGTTAGCCTTCGAGCCTTTTTCCATCAGACAGTTAGTCTGGTTCTCCCTTCAGCTGGAACTAACGCCCAGGCATCCTGGAGGGAAAAAAAATGAGAATATCACTCGGGAATTTACGAAGAATTTCAGCACATGTTATCTCATTCTTCTTTCCATGGTAACCCATGCATGTTAACTGGTGTTTCAACAGATGAGGAAACTGAGGCACAGAAAGGCTGTGTAACTGCCTGAAGTCACACAGCTCAATCATGGTGGACCTAGGATCCTAGGGAAAACTGTGTTTGAAAATACCCTACACCAGGCCCCTCTCTAAGAACACTGGTATCTGTCTTTTGTTCTGTGAAAATTTCCTCATTAATGCACTCCTTTGGTTGTTGTGGTTGTAACTGGCATTGTATTCTGCCTAGAATCCACCCCTCCTTCCTTTGGTCACTGCCCTTGAATTTCTCTTGGGAAAACTCCCCAAGGTGGGCATGTGTCTTTTTCCTGGTCAGTTGAAGGCACAGAGACTGAGTCAGCTTAGGTCGCTGACCCAAACCAGGCCAACAAACACCAGTTCTCGGAATTTTCCGAAAGTTTTTCTTTTTGCAAACGTATTGCTTATTTGGGGAAATACGAGTTTAAAGTTATGATGGCTATTTGAGAATGAGCCCAATACAATAAAGCAATTTCTCATTTATTTCACATTAGTACCTGGATCAAGCCATGCCTGAAGATACAACTCTCTTGTTAAGGCCAGTCAGAGCTGGGCTTCTGATACTTGCAACTGAAAAGAGTCCTGGTGAATATGAGATGTTTGAGTCATCACTATCCCATGCCCTAGGAACACACAGTATGAAGGTTTGCCATTTGGAGGCCAAGGAAAGTCTCACAGAGGTGGGGGCATTTGAGGTGGAACTCAAAGGAAGGGTAGGAATTCTTGGGCAGATCTCTGGATGTTGGGACTAGTATACACAGCCACACTGCCATGGGATTCGGCAGGCCCAGTGTTGCAGAATGAGAGCAGAGTGTGGGGAAGGGCCAAAAGGGGATCTGGAGCCCCTCACCAAGGCCTTTGAAGGCCATGCCGGGGTTTGAACTTTATTCTGTGGGCAGTAAGTTCTCATCTAAGAACATTCAAAAGCAAGGGCTGGGTCTCTGAATCCTCCACCGTTCAGAAACCCTGCTGGAGCAGGTGACCCTGGACTTCTCCCTCCTGGAACCCTGTCATCCCCTCCACGGGCGGGTCCACCACCCCCAGGCCCACTGCGCTTCAGCAGCTGAATTGTACTGGTGTAATTAAGCCATGCTGGGCCTATTTCCAGAAGAGACCCAGCTGAGGCCAACGAAAACTGTGATTCTATTAGAGTCTCAGATTTCTTTAGACTCAGAAATTCTACTTTTCCTCATTTTCACCTCAGAAACAAAACACAGTCCGCCCAGATTTAGGCTCTGCCTGTGGTGGAGTGTGGGGCTTTCAGGGACGATGACGAGACCATCTCTCTGGCAGCACCAGTGGGGCCTCCTCTCAGGATACCCAAATTCTCTAAATAGAGGGTGTGGGTGCCCCTACAGCTGCCCCCCTTTTGACAAAGGAAGCCTCTGGACAGGGAGTGGGCCGATGGGGAAGATGACCAGGCCACACTGCCCTCCAGGGGAAGTGGGTCTTTATTAGCCTTTTACTGGTGGGTGCCCTGCTGAGAGGTTGAAGACACAGCCCCTTGATCTGCCCTGGGGCCAAAGGCCTGCTCTCACCGTGGCTTCTGTGGGTGGGGGAGGCTATCCGTGGTGACAGCCCCAGGAGGCTGTCAGGATAACCCCAGACTCTTTGAGCCCGGGAATTACCCGGGAAGTGTCCTGATGCATGCCAGTAGTAGGGTGATAAAGCATCACTACCCTAGTCCCCCAAGCCTCCCCCACAGCCACTCTCCTCTACCCCTGCTCCCACCCACACGGGTCCACTGCCCTTCCAGCAGCTCACTGTGCTGCACCTGCCCCGAGTCCGCCATGGCTCACACCGCCAGCAGGATCTGGGGGCCCGTGCGGCTGCTGAGCCTGAGAAGAAAACGACCCACAATGCTGGGGCCTGCGGCAGCCCTAGGGGTTTGGAGGTGGTGCAGGTGGACCGAAGTTGAAGAAGGTTCCAATCCAAACTGACAAAGCCGGTTGCCCTCCTGTTTGCTCAGCTTACCGTTCCCTCTGCTCCAAACCATTCCTGCCCCAGAAATGCATACGTTCCCTCCTCCTCCTCCTTCTCATTCCTCCTGCGTCGCTTCCTCTTCCCTCCTCCTCTCTCAGATCATGACTCAGATGTTCCCTTCTCGGTAAACCACTCCCTGACCACCCTATTCAAAAATGCACACCGCCCCCTCCCCACAAAGTGAACACCCCCTTCATTCCCCCCACCCCGCCCCACACACAGCACGCACATGCTCCCAAGAACTCCTTCCCTGCCCTGCCTGCTTTATTTGTCTTCCTAGCACTTACTGGCAGTATAGAAACGCACATGTATCATGTACATACATATGTTTCTCATGACAACCACTGCCCGTCATGAGTCACTCATGGTATTCTGGTCCCTTCCCAGAGCCCCGTGTGCACAGCACGTGCCCTCTGATGGCCTCAGGAGAGAGCAGGCATCGCTGCAGGAACTGTCCACGGCAACATCCCCAAGGATCTACGAGTCCACAGGGTCTCAGAGGTCGGGCCCAGCCTAGCTGGAGCTTCTGCTCAAGGACTCTGGCGGTTGAGCTCAAGAACGTCACCTGGGGTCTTATCAGAGGGCTGTGGCTATTCACAGAATCCATTTCCTTGTGACGGTAGGTAGGACTGAGGTGCCCATTCGTTTGCTGGCTGTTGCCTGGGAGCTACTCTCTGCAACTAGGGGCTGTTCTCTGGTCCTGGTCACAGGACCCCTCGGCAGATGCACCCACCACAGGTACAGAGACATCCGCAAGCTCACTTATTAATGCTCTCTTCCTACCCTGGCGCTCCTCTAGAACAGAGATTCTGTGTGGGTGAGGATTTGTGTTGGTTTTGTTTGCTGCCACATCCCCCAGCACCTAAAAGATCATCTGACACACAGTAGTTGCTCAACACGTGTTGCTGGGATCAGTGTCCACACTGCTGAAGGATGGGGACTCTAGAGACAGATGGGGCTCAAATTCTAGCATTAGCATTGACCGGTTGCATGGCGGAGGCTTAGCCTCTCTGGGCTCAGCTCTCTCATCTACGAAACAGAGGTGGTTGGAATAATAATCCCTTCCCTCTAGAGTAGTTGAGAGGCTTCATGAGATCCTGCATGGAAGGCACGTGACAAGTATCCGGCCACGTGAGCATGGGGTACTTTTACCTAACGGTGTCATGACTTCCATCTGTCGTGTTGGGTAACTGGCCATTTTCTTGTAAGCTTTCCACCTGTAGATAAAGAAAGTAGCATTTGAGAAAGGTCCAGTAGTTTCCTCGAGGTCACAGGCTGAGTAAGTGGCCAATAGAACTAGAACCCGGAACTGTGTTCCTCAGGGACAGATACCAGGAAATGGGGACAGGATGTAGGGAGGAGTATGGGAGGGATGGGGCAGCGGGGAGGCTGTCATAAGAGACCGGAGAAGAGAGGTGACCTTCTGTTCCACAGGCGCGCTTCAGCCGATCCTTGGAAGGTGGGCTCTTCCCTCAGAGACCCAGTAGGAGAAAGGCCATACCACCATGTTCTTGTACAATGGTCTACACGTGTAACTAACTGCATATTGATTCTGCTTCCATCCACTGTGTGTACATCTTGCTTTGTCTGCCCAGCATCCATGCCCTACTCCTCTGGTCCCAGTGCCCTGATTTTCTTTGTTAACCCGGGCTTGCCCATCCTCAGCCCATGTGGTTCTAGTGAGACTGACCACACCTCTCTGCTTCAACAGCGCACCTTGACAGTGATTGGGTCAAGGACAGGCATATGACCCAGCCTGTGCAGTGAAAGACAGTGCTGGGGTGATTGGCCGGAAGTTTGGAAAAACAGGCTCTGTTAGGGTTGCTAAGCTAGTAGGATGTAAGCAGGAGCTATGCAGAATCCCCATATGGAAAGAGTATAAATAGGAAACCAAAAAAGCTCAAACGGAAGAAAAACAATGGGGAAACATGAAGAGAAAGGACAAGTAAGAGAAAGAAAACAACTTGATGACATCGTTTGAGTCCCTGGATCCAGTTGTGCCTGAAGCTAACACTGTCTCTGTGCTTTCCATTTGCATGAGTCAATACATTTCTTCTTTGCCACGTCAGTTGATATTGAGTTGCTGTCACCTACCACCAAGAAACTTCTGGTTGATGCACCAACTCCCACCATGACTTAGCTATTAAGCAGCTTATAATGTGGTCAGAGGTTTAAGAAAACTTGAGAGAGGGAAACTACCATCTACTGAGGGCTTATCATGTCCCAAGATTTTACCAGAATCATCTAATCCTTCTCAAACCCTAGTAGCTAGAAGTTGTTACCCCAGCATTACTGATGGAAAAACTGTAGCTAGGGAAAATGATTTCAGAGCCAGGTTGCAAAGCAGAGGTTCAAATCCTGTTCCTTCCTCTTTCTAATGCAGGCTTCCAGGGAGTAGGAAGGAAGGTCCTTTAAAAGTGGGTCTTTACAGGCTGGTCAAGAGGAAAGAATATTGTCCTTTTAGGCCAAGAATGGGTAGAAAAGGAGTTCTGAGCAGACGGAACCACACAAGCCAAGCTCAGAAGCAGGACCACTGAGAGTTGTTTAAGAAAACAGCATGGAATCCAAATGGACTGGAAGCTAGAGCTCACAGAGGGACCAGAAGGTCACCAGGTGGCAGAGGGAGGCCTGGAGTGTCCCCCTAAAGAACTTGGGCTGTAACCTCTGGTTTAGCAATTTCGTAAGAGCCTTCTAAAGCTACCGGGTGGGGAGAGACAGGGTGTGGGTGCTTGTACATGGCCCTGGTGAGAAATCAGGAGGCCTGGACCAGGCAGGGTGAGGAGGATACAGGCGAGGAGGCATATGGAGAAAAGATTGTAAAGAAAAAATATCAATATAACCTAACAACAAATGGATTGGAAAGAGGAATCACAGACACCTCAAGTTTGGGGTTATTTATGGGAAACACAGTGAGGTTTTTCAGACGTCAGGAAGTCAGGTGAGGTACGATCAAGCAGCAAAGATGATGATTTCCCCCAGCAGTGCTGAGAGACTAGGGGGCAGACTGTCAGGTGAGCCATGGGATGGGCAGGTGGTAAACAGTTGGACTGGGGAAGGAGGATCGGGGCTGTGGAGTCAGTCCTGGAAGGCCAATGACTTGAAAGCACACTCATGACCCCTGCGCCCTCCCACATTGCTGGCAGACTGAAGAAGACCACATGGAGAAAGGAACCAGGGGGTATCCTGTTCTTAGGGTTGGGTAGCAGGGCAAGGGCTCCTGCCCTCCCGCTAATGAGCACGTTTCCATTCCAGCCCTGCTGTGTGGGTCCCCGGTTGTATGATCTTGGACAAGTCACTTCCCCTCCATGAGTCTCAGTTTCCTCCCCTGCAAAATGGGGATCAGAACCCCTGCCTCCAAGGGTGGCTGTAAGAAGAGATAAGCACAGAGTATAATCACAGCCCTTCGAAAAGACAGTTTCTCTTTCAGCATTGCTCCCGGCCAAAGAAGGGCTGTTTATTCAGGGACTGAAACTTACCTGCTGACTTGGTCTGGTCAGAACAACATTTTTATGGCCTCATTCCTCTTGCCGCCAGGACAGGAAAGGCATTTTATAGTGCAAGAACATTTTTGCTCAGTTCTTTTAAATCTTCCTTGCAAGACTCTGCACAAAATCACTCAGACCGTAAACAGAATTGAACAAAGAGCTGAGGCAATTTCCCCCGACGCTGCGAGCCTCCCACTCACCTTTGCACAGTGTTCACATTTCTCTGGCAGCCCATGGAGGACTGTTTCTGGAAGCCCGAGGGCCTGGTTGGTACAGCCCATGAGGACTGATGCATATCTGGTAAAAAAAAAAAAATAATAATAATAATAAAATTTAAAAATAAATCACCGCTCATCTGCACATGGTTTGGTCCTGACCAAATAGTTATCCATGAATGTGGCTTTGACCTCCCAAGGAGTTGCTGTACTTGGCCAGCTATGCCCCTTTAATATGCCAATTTCAAAATACATTTCTTATTGTTGTTGCAATTTAAGCCCTAAAGTAAGGAGCACGAATTCCTATTTCCACGGAGACCAAATGGAGAGATGAATAGTGCTTGCTGGGTGTGAGACAATAGGGCACAGCGGGGCCTCCAGTCAATTACACAGCTCAGGCTTTTTGAACGATGCAGCTGCCCCTTGACCCCCACTCACTCCTCTCCAATCATCCTGTACAAATGTGATTCTAGCACTGCCAGAGCATTCCAGTCTTCTAGAGAAACTGGAAATCAATATTTTCCCTTGACTGTGTGCTGCTGGGTAGGTACTGTGTTAAGTTAAATTAATGCTTATAATAGCCCTTTGAAGTAATTGCTATTATTTTAGGCCCATTTGATAGATAAAGAAATTGAGGCTTATAAGAGGTCAAGTCACTCACCCACCAGGAAGCAGAGGGACCAGGATTCAAACCAAGGAGTTCTGATTCAATGGGGCACTCTCAGCCACCATATTTGACAGGTTCCTGGGACCCAAGCCCAAGGCAAAGGAGACCCCAGTGGTACTGGGAAGCCTGCAGAACAATGGCAATGTAGCTCTGCTTTCCCCAGGTCTGTGTTTGAATCCCTGCTGTGTGACCTTGAGCAAGTCACTATACTTCTCTGATGTTCCAGTTTCTCACTTAGGAAAAGAGAAAATAGTGGCGAAGTTCTTTTTTTTTTTTTTTTGGTAGGATTTTGTTGAGTTCTTTTTTTAAAAATTACCATATAATGTATTATTTGTTTCAGGGGTACAGGTCTGTGAATCATCAGTCTTACACAGCTCACAGCAATCACCACAGCACAAACCCTCCCCAATATCGATCACCCAGCCACCCCATCCCTCCCACACCCCTCCACTCCAGCAATGCTCTTTCAGAGACTCAGCCAATCTGTGCACACATCGTCCAGTTTCTGGAACATACGCAGTGCTCAGAGAAACAGCAGCCCTTGTCACACATTGTGAGAATGTGGCCATTCGGCTGGACATTGGAGGGTCCCTAAGGTGATCAGTGTTGCCTGTGTGACTTAAATAAAGGCTTAGCAGATAGGAAAGTCAGCCCTCAGATCTTTCATTAATAGCTGTTCAGATCTTTTATAATGTTGGCAGACTATCAGGCAGGTTCATCCTCTGCCAATGGGTGGTCCCTCAACCGTGAAAGGACTTGCTTTCCTCCACGCTTTGTGCTTGCCCGGTGGATAGCTGGTGAGGAGCTGGGTCTGTTAGATGTAAGAAATTGAAGGGAAAGACTCATCTACCCTCAACCCAAATCCCTTGTCTTATCTGGGGATGCCTTAGCAAGGGAGATACGAAAAGTAAATTCCCAAAACACATTTTCTTTGCATCCTCTAGCTGTTTCCTTTTGGCTCCAGTCGGAGTTGGCAGAATTGCCTTGGGTTTCCAGCCAGAATCATAAAGCAGTTATCACACATGAGCATACACACATACGGTTTTAGTTGTTAGATCGTTTTAACCACTCAGCTTATAAATGCCCCCTCCTCTAAATTTGTGCCACCTGCTCCCTTCCTACCCACAAGTAAACTCTGAATCCAGCTGAGTTCAACAGGCACTCATGACACATCTGTCCAAACCCTGGCCTCTGGTTGGTACAGGGCATCTCAGGGACAGTTCTAACTTCTTGTCTCAAGCCCCGCCCTTGAGGAGTGCATGGGCTCGGGCAGGTCAGATCTGGTCACTCCTCTGCTTAAGACCTACCAAGGTGTCATGGAGGCAACTGACTGTTCACCAAGTCAGTTTCCTCATCTCGCTGGCGCATCATTGAACTACGTTTCCCAGCCTTCTTTGCAATTAGCTATTACTATGTGCTAAATGTTGAACTGCATCCCATAAAAATTCATATGTTGAAGACTTGGGACTTAACCCCCAATACCTCAGAGTGTGACCTTATCTGGAAATAGGGTCATTGTGGATGTAAGTGCTTATGATGAAGTCAGACTGAAGAAGGGTGAGTCCCTAACTGAATAGGACAGGTGTCCTTACGGAAGGGGGAAATTTGGACACAGACACGCATGCAGGGAGAACACCACAAGAAGATGAAGACAGGTAGTGCTTCCAGGAGGGAAAGCAATGCCAAAGATTGCCAGCAAACCACCAGAAGCTGGGAGACAAGGGACACGACCCACAGATCCCAGAACGTGGCCAGGAGCATGGAGCCATTCTCCATCACAGCTCTGAGAAAGAGCCAACACACCAGCACCTTGGTCTTGGGCTCCCAGGCTTCCGACAATGAGACAGTCCATTTCTGCTGCGTAAGCCACCCAGGCTGTGGCACTGGGTCCTGGTGGCCCAGCAAACTGACCACATCACTGAGCTGGAGCCCATGAAACGTGAGGGCAAGCGCTGTGTGCCCGGGCCAGCCCGGGCCAGCCCGTGCCAGAGACACATCTGAAAGTGCCCCTCCCCGCTCTGTCTTTCTCCCGGAAGTGGTCACACAGACGACTTGGAAGCCGCATGTTGGAAGGTGTCAGGGCCGCTGTCCGCCTGGGTCTCTGTGTGACGGCCACCACCCTCAATAGTGACTGGAACTGATGGAACAGAGAAACGGACTCTGATTTATTAAAGCCCCAAGATTTAGGGGTTTGTCTGACAGCCTTATTTAAAGCCGCCACCCTCACTTCCCTTTGGACCATGCAGCACAACTTCGGCGATGCTTCCAGTTTGCCAACTTGCCCATTTTCCACCTCTGCTACCAGACCTTCAGCTTCACGAAGGCAGAGGGTCCGCTTGCTAACTGCTCTCGGGCCAGGCACGGCCCTCCTTCCATTTTTCCGGACGGGATTAAGCCTGGTGGGAGAAAAGGGCAGGTCAGACACACAAGCACTGCTCGCAATGACATAAAATGACCGGCGTGTGAACAGCTGTGGGGAGCGGTGTCTTTAGGGGAAAGGAGAGAAGGACAGAAAGACTTCGGAGTGGGTTCTATAGGAGAGAGTGGTGGGTGGTGGGGGAGGCATGTGTGGCTGGGGGTGGATGAGAGGCTCTGTAGGCTGAGGCATGGGGACCCCGAATGTTCTGCAGCCAAGCAGATGGTACACCGGCCACCTGCTGGGAGCAGTTAATTCCGGGGAGTGCAGCTGGACAAGCCTGCAGGGGCAGGACCAGGAAAGCTTGGATGAATTTTCACTTAATCCACTGACCTTCAAACCTCTCAGACCACACCCCAGAGAAGGAAAACACATCTCACACCATGATCCAGGACCCACCCATTCATGTCTGAATACAACAGAAATAACAGTCTCAGTAGGTAATACTGGCCCTTATAATTAAAAAAAAAAAAAGTCTTTTATTTCCTTTCCTGTCCCATACTATTTTAAAAGGCTAATCTCTGATGCTAAAAGAATTTCATAGTAACTATTGGGTTGTGACCCAGAATTTGAACATCTCTGCTGCCAGTGCCTAGAACTCCTTTAAGTGGGTTCAGAGCCAGGGAGGGGGCAGGTGAGAGGCTGGAGGGGTGGGGAAAAGAGGAGGGAAGGGCAGGGTGGTCAGTGCCCCAGCAGAGGGACAGCAGCCCAGGCCAGGGGGACTCTGCACAGGACAGGGGTTGTAGCAGGCAGGATGAGGGATGGGATCCTGTGAGCAAGTGCATGCCTGGGGGTCGGCAGGAACCCAAATACAGGAAACAGCCCTAGCTCTTTCTGAGGGCTTGGCTGAGCACTGTGGCCTGACTCCCAGGCCAGAGTGGGGGCTGTCGGTTGGTTGATGCTTGGATGGCTTCTTTGGAGACGAGGGTCTGCAGAGGGGCTGGGAGCCAGAGCCAGAGGTACAGGGAGAAGGGAGGGTCTCCAGGGGTTCTGGGCACGTTTGTGCCTCGAGAGTGGCCAGGAGGCCTCAGTGCCTACTGTCAGCATGAGTGGCAAACCATCAACACAATACAGGGCTGGGTGTGGGGGAAGGTGTGCGTGTGGGAGTGTGTGAGAGTTGTGCATGAGCACGAGTAAGCATGTACAAGAGTGCTGTGAGAGTTGTTGGTGCGCATGCGTGAGAGTGTGTATGTATGAACGTGTGAAGGTGTATGTGTGTGCACGCGTGTATGTATGAGCGTGTGCGAGTGCACGGGTATGAGAGCAGCCTGTGTATACTCAGGGGTCCTCCTCTGGCCATGGGGTGTGAGCCTCAGATCTCCCCTTGTCACACCTCCGGTGGTGGTCTAACCTGGGGGTAGAGTCAGACAGAATCCTTAGTCAGATCCTGACTGTCCCATGCTCACATGTGACTTGAGCACGTTGCTTCTCTCTGGACCCCAGTTCCCACACCTGTGAAGTGGGTATTGAAATCCCATCCCAGCCAGGTGGCTTGGCAAGGCTTTTTGAGGTAAGGTGTGGCACAGGCTGGCATCCTTGAAGCAGATGGAGGAAGGTTCTGGCCTTTACCTCATTTCCACTGGGACCTCAATTTGCCTCCTTTCTAAACCCCTCTCACTGTGGAGGCTGTTGGTTCAACTGTTTGCTATCTGAGGTGCGTTTTCCCACTCTCACTGGCGGCTCCCTCTCTGTCCTGGAGATGGATGCATCCTTGAGTGGCAGACATCAGGACTCAGGGTTCACCTCTGCTTTCCTGAGCAAAGCTTCTCGAAGCCTTCTCGTTTGCATCTGTGCGATGGGCGCAAGACTCAACCCTCCCTTTGCAGGGCTGTTTTGAAGAGCTGATGAATTACACATTTGGAAAGGTTTGCCAACTGTGAAAGCAGCTTGGGTGGTGACAAGATAATCAGAGATCATGGGGATGTTGGCATCTCAGAGAAGCCCCTGGCCAAGTCCCTGGGGAGAACTGGGAGCCCAGAACAACTCGGGTCTGCTCAGGGTGCTGGGTGTGGGTGCAGGCTGCCCGAGGCTGCAGAGAGATTTCCCTCCTTCCTGCTCCTCCCCCATCTCCTGGTTATATTTGGGGTTGGATGTGATTGAAAGGAAGGGGAACAGAGATGGCTCCAAAGAGGGCCCTGAGTCCTCCCCGACATCAGCTTGGACCCCGTAGTACACTTCTTTCCCTGGGTGGGTGGGTGGGGCTGTGGAAAGACCTAGAACAGCATCTCCATTGCCCCCACCCCCAATCTTTGCAGCCAGCTCTGCTTCCTGAGCAACAAGGGGAATAAATCTGCAGCCTTCGAAGGGCTAGAATTCTCCGGTTCTCGCTGGCACCCGGTTCCCATGGCAACCCAAAGCTCTCCTTTGCCACCTTCAGGAATGTCATTAGGGCTGCAAGGGGGAGCAGGAAACAAAGGGAGACGTGTGGATCTGTGTAGTGTCTGCTGGGAGCAGAAGCCCTGCGTGTAGCAGGGGCTTTTTCCTCGTAAAGAAAATACACAAACCATTTCATTACATCAGACCAACTAAGGCATTTCTTTCCTAAGGGGAAAAAAACAACAGAACTAATAAAATGCGCCTCAGAGCCCAGTCTGAGAACTGGAAAATACATGCTGATGTGTGAACCACGACAACGCTACAAAAACAGTAAGGATTTTACATTAAATCCTCCCAACCGCCTCCTCACAGAAGAGGAAACTGAGCTCAGGAATGGCCAACACCCCCTCGGGGTGGGGGGTGGGGTGCGGGGATGAAGCCCAGCTCAGCACCAGATGCCTCGCCAACACGCCCTCCCGGGAACCGATGATTATGGCACCAGTGCCTGATTTAGGAGCCAGGTGCCTGTGGAGGAAGGGGAGGGATGCTGGATGTCATCTTGGCCCTCCACCCTCAGGTGGGCTTGATACAAACCCGGATGTAGCCCAGATTCCAGATGTCTCTGGAATCCATGTTGACACCATCTTCCAACTGGACACCTTGAGCTTCCTCTGCGTTGGTCTCCCTAACTTCCATTTCTTCATCCCAAGCCCCCCTTCATTGAGGCCACAGAGTCTTTGCAAACACATTCTGGCTGTGTCCTCCCCAACTCTGCCTAGGCGGCACAAGATGAAGTCCAAACCCCTTACCATCAGCCTCTGGGGCCCCAGCTACTGGGTTCACCGTAGACCTTCCAGTGTCACCCTCCAGAGACGAGCCCATTGCTCCAGGCAGACTGAGCTCCATGCGGCTAACCAAATGGTTCCTGTTCCTTTTGACCTCTTTTCCTTTTATTTAAGTTGATTCCTCGGAACAGTAACCTTCTTCCCTAGGAGCCACATAAACTCCGTTAAACACTCAATTTCAGCCCGTGCCACGTCCCTTGGCAGATTTTCCCTACTTTCTGATCTCCTCCACCTCCGTGCTGATTTAGTCCAACTCTCCTCTCCGCCCTTAGAATATTTAGACTCCGAGCACTTTCTTCATTTACTGAGATTACCTACTTAGATCTCTACCCCCATCCCCACCCCCGAATACTTGGAGCACGGGAGCCACCGCTGGTGCGTGACTGTGATTTCAGCCTGCTGTAGACGCTGAGGAATTTTTAAATGGGCGACTGGCACTTTTCCATATACAAACACACAGATGGACAGTGGAAAGAGGAGAGCATGCAAATGTGAGTAAAACTTGTTTTAAGCTAAACCACCAAGAAGTGATGCTGGAATGAGCTGCTTTCTGATTTGAAAATCTCTTTGGAGTTGTTGGAACGTGATTTGCATGAGATAAGCCAGTCTGATCTGACGCTGGACCCATGACCCGGCTCATGGCATATGGTTATCCAGGCAAGTTGGAGAATTAGCGGGATTAGTCCTATCTTGTTCAGCACCATTAAGATCTCCGGCCAGTCCACTCACTTAGACGAAAATCTATGGCCTTAAATGCATTTATTAAGAACCACAAAGGTTGACAAGAAAAGGACTTAGCTTGCATCTAAAAAAGGCAGAAGAGAACAAAATAACACTCTCTAGCCTGAAGGAAACAATTAAGAAAGATGACAGCAGGAATTAATAAAATAGAACGCAAGCCAAACAAAATTTGTAGATTTGATCGGTACAACCTGACATGGTCTTTTGAAAGGACCAATATAATAGACAAATTTCAGGCAACTCTTATCAAGAAAATCAGAGAGAAGATATTAAAAAATAACTTTGGAAATGAAAGAAGTCAAAGAACTTTAGATAAGAGGGATAATAAAAATGCACTTAAGAATGCTAGGAACTAGTTCTCATCAATGAATGTAAGCATCTCCATGAAATGAATGACTTTTTAGGAAAATATGAATTATTTAAAATTGATTCAAGAAGAGGTAGAGAACTTAAGTAGAGGGGCACCTGGGTGGCTCAGTCAGTTAAATGTCTGCCTTTGGCTCAGGTCATGATCCCAGGATTCTGGGGTCAAGCCCAGTGCTGTCAGGCTCCCTGCTCAGTGGAGAATCTTCTTCTCCCTCTGCCCCTCTCCTTGTTCATGCTCTCTCTCACTCCCTCTCTCACAAATAAATAAAATATTTAAAAGAAGAAAAAGAAAACCTGAATAGATCAACAAACAGAAGAAAAGTTTTAAGTAACTAAAGGCCTGTCCCTTAAAAAGAAAATAAACTCAAGTGGTTTATGATAAGATCCACCAAATTTTCAAACAAACAAACAAAAAGGTTATCTATGATATATAAACTGTTTCGGAGCATAGATTAAGTTGGAGATTATTTCTCCTTAGCCTCTGAGCAAATCCTGATATTAATATTAAAACAAGGAAAGAATAGGCCATACTCACTCAGAAACATACATATAGATGTGCTGAATAAAATATTAGCAAATAAAATCTAGTATATTAATATTAAAAGTCCAAGGATATTTTACTATTCAATATCTATTCAATGCTACAAAAATCTGTTTATATATTTTACCAGCTTAACAGATAAGAGAAGAAAATCGTACAATTGTTTTAATAGATGCTAGAAAAGCACAATAAAATTAAACACCTGTTTCTGCTGAAATAAAGTAATGATGTAATAGCTGATGTTTCACAAGCATCAAAATTCTAAACAAAGAAAATTGTCATTATTTGTAGGCAATATTATTATCTCCCTAGAAAATTAGCTAATAACGGAACTAACAAGAGACATCAATGAAGGGGCAGTAGGTAGATATTACACAGCATTTAAAAATTAACAATTTCCTTTACTACATAATAATCAACTCGAAAATGTAACTGAAGTTCCCATTCATAATAAGAAAAAAACAAAAAAAAATACGTAACAACATCTAGGAATAAATTGATAAGAACCATGCAAAACCTACATAAAGAAAATTATTAAACCTAATGAAATGAATGCTAACAACAATGAAAAGTACTATATAATGAAGATTCACGCTGTAATCCTGGATAAAAGACAAATTACAAAGGTGTCAATTCTCTCCATATAATCTTCATATTTAATGTAATCCCAATCATAATTTCAGTGTGATGTTTAATGAAACTTGGTAAGTAGATTCTGAACTTGACATAGAAAATGCATAAAGATTATAAGGAAATTTTTCAAAAAGAAGAATGATAAAGAACTTGCTCTACCATATATTAAAACACACTGTAAAGCTATAGTTATTAAAACAGTGTGTTTAGGAGCGCCTGGGTGGCTCAGTGGGTTAAAGTCTCTGCCTTCGGCTCAGGTCATGATCCCAGTGTCCTGGGATCGAGCCCCGCATCAGGCTCCCTACTTAGCAGGGAGCCTGCTTCCTCCTCTCTCTCTCTCCGCCTGCCTCTCTGCCTACTTGTGTTCTCTGTCTGTCAAATAAATAAATAAAATATTAAAAAAAAACAGTGTGTTTAGTGGCTCTGAAATAGACAATAATAAATAGAACAAAATAGAAAATATGAAAACCAAACTATATACACTTAAGAATTTTATTTCATGATAATACATGGACTACTCAGTAAACAGGGTGTCTTTCTCAGGAGGAAAAAGTGAAGATGATATTTAAAAATGTATGGGATGTAATCATTAAAAAATAATGAAAAAGATACTTACGGACATGAACGATTTCCAGTGCCTATTGTAAAGTGAAACGAGGTAAGTGATGGAACAATAGGGCCTCCTGTAATTCCATTTCTGATTTAAGATGCAGGTCATGTTGGAACATAAAAGCACAGAAGAGTCTAGAACATGGCTTCTTTCACAGCGGGTACTTTGTGGGAGAGAATTGGAATGGGGAGGGGGTGTGAAAAAATTTCCCATTTTGTTCTGTATTCTAGATTATTTTCATCTTTCATGCTGAAAATGTATTTATGCATTTCTTGATTTTATGCATTCAATAATAAGTGTTCAGGAAAAAAAAAAAACAAACTCCATCATACACCACAGAAAAGACCCTGAGTGTCAGCAGAATAGATCTGGAGCTACAGGGAGCTCAGGAAGCTCTCCCCCTGAGCCTGACTGCTGTCCCCAGGCACAGTCCAGACCTTCTGGAGACAATTCAAATCTCAGCCTGGCCTTCACGCAGAAGACCACCCTGTTTCTGGGACTGTCTTTACCGCTGGACTGCATTCTTCTGACATTCCTTAGCATTATTCCCCACTCCTAAACTGGTCCCACCTCATCCAGCCCAACGGAAGAAATACACAGCCTCCCAACCGAAGTGCGTGTCAAGTGGATGTCAAGGCCACGGAGCCTCAGACATGTTCCCCTGAGGAGAAGCAAGAAGCCACATGGCAACCTCTGAGCTTCCATTGACCGCATGCTTCCCATTCGTCGGCTTTTATGGCATCGTGATTTTATACACCAAACTCTGTTTCCCGCTGGAATGAGGAACTGCAGGGACTTCACGTTGTTCATGGTCTGTCCTTTCTCCAGCACCTAGAAGGGTGCCCGGCCCCGAAAGCACTCAATGAATACTCACTGGATGACTACTCCTCTTAAGATCCCCGTTAGGGACACTTCCCTCTGACTTGTGACCTCCCAGGGTGAGGGGCAGTCTCCTTTCTCCCTCCTGCAAGGCAAGGCTCATTTCTTCTTCCAGAAGTTTTCAACAATTCTTGAGCCACCAAGACTGTAGGCCTGGGGCCATTTTTCTCCTCTGGGTCTTGGTTTCTGCTTCCCAAATAATGTAATTCCCAAATCTCCATGTCAAGGACAAGTCAGGACTCCGCAGCTGGCACCATCCATGGCTTCTGGGACAGCAGTCATAGAATTTGCATTTTTCAGCAAGTTTGAGCTCATAAATTCTCCCTGCACACCCTGGCTGAAGATTCATCGGACTAAAGATTTTCTATATCTCCTTGCCACCACCAAACTCAAGGAGAATTTCTAATTTTCTGTGGAGTTCCTGCACTCAGTGGGTTTCTTCCCAGGGTTTGGGCTCACCAAAAACATTGATTTTGATAAAGGTGCTAATGAGAAGTGCCTCAACCAACCCGAGCCGCTGTCATTCTGGGTCATGGTTAACTGTCCCCCTTTGCACCAAGGTGACTTCTCGGGACAAGGCATGGAGCATAGAGGACAGAATAAGGAAACTGAGGCACACGCCCAGCCCCCAGGCAAGGAGGCACTGACGACTGTAATTCTCAGAGGGATTTGCAAGAACCTGTGTGCATTTAACTCCACAGTTTAAAGAATAGGACTGTAATTTCATAAACCATAATCCTGATCACAGCTAACATTTCTGAGCATTTGCCACATGCCAGGCAGAGATGGGTTTTATCATTTTTAACCCTCCCCGTTCTGTTAATCCCTTTGTCCACTGTCCAGAATTGGAATCCGAGGTCAGCTTACTTGTCCAGATCACCTGCTACGTCCCTGGTTCCACTCTTTACACCCAAAGGACTTCGAGTGGAGGAGGGGTATACGACCACATAAAGCTCTGTCACCTGAAGAAGGAGGAGTACCTGCCAGGGAGACCTGGACCCTGGCCCGTAGCCCAGTGTCACCCGGAGACACACTGGAATCAAATGCTTGCCTTTAGCACTGACTGTATTCAGTGAGATCCAATCCAAAATTTTGCCTTACCTAAGCCTTTTTGTGTTTTAGTTATAGTCACTAAAAGTAAACACACACACACACACACACACACACACACAACAAAAACCTAGATGCAAAGCCACTGGCCACACATTCCACGTACCCAGCCCCTGAAGGCATGTTTTCACATTTTGCATTTCCCCCAGTTCAGTTAAAATAGTTCTTTGTGAAAATTGGTAAAGAACTTTCCCTCAACCTAAGAAATCTACTTTTTTTTCCCCCTTTGTATCTCCTTGAAAACAGGGTGGGTAATTATAAGAAGCTAATTATCAGCTCTTTCAAAAGAGTCGGGCCATTCAGGCTGTGTTTGTGGTGTTGGACTTAACTGCTTGAAAACTCTACTCGCACAATATTATACTTACCATAATCAATCATGTTACCCTCGAAACATGAAGTGGGGACGTTTTTGTGGAAGAAGACAGAGCAAACCCTTTCTCAGTGATAAATAAGTAGCAGAGGCAGTTAGCTTAGTGGTCTGAGTCACACAGATGATGGTTCCAGTCCCGGTTCTGTCCCGATCAGCTCTGTGACCTTGAGCAAGTCATGTGACTTCTGAGTCTCAGTTTCCTCATCTGTAAAATGGGGATGAAATGGCTTCCTTCACACCATTCTGGGAGGTTAACAAAATAATGCATGTCAAACATCTCCTAGCGTGCCTGGCACAAGATACAACATTCACTCAATGGTAACATTATTTCTATCTCGCATCTTTGTATTTGTATTAGATCACTGAATTAAGAAGATAAACTCTGCATGCTCTGGGTACATTGTAAACTCTTCTCCATATGTTCTCTGCCAGTGTCCATCTAAGAAGGTCACCTCTTAGACCTGGAAGTCACTCCCCTTGCCTGGGAGAAGCAAGGATCCTAAAGCTGAAAGAGACATGGAAAGACCATCAGCCTGGGCTCCCAGGATGCAGATTTCCATCTATAAAATTGGCTGGTCATCTCTACCTCACCACTTTGTCATGACTATTGATGAAAATATATGATGTGTCCTCTTCAGTGCCCAGCACATGGTAACTGTACCAGAAACGAGTTTTCTTCCTTCTGGTACTCACTAAAGCCAGGCACTCTGTACTCTTAGGCGGGAAGCTGGGCAAGGATCTGTGTTTCCACTGGATCACATAGAGAAACTGGCCTGCTTGTGGTCACTCAGCCAGATTAGGCTGAAATGTGAACTCAGTCTCTGGGTTCCACTCCTGTGCTCTTTCCAATGCTCTGTTCACTCACTCAGTAAAAGTCTACGGAGTGCCTCCCCTATGCCAGGCTGTGGGCTGGGCTACTGCAATGGTCTAGGCTTGATATAAAGACAGCCTCACCAAGGCCAGTGCAAGAGAAAAGGGCAAGGGGGCAGCTTCTGTGCCTCCTCCTCTCTCTTCCCTGTTTATTCCTCCTCTCATTTTCTTCTCTCCAGGGCTGCACCACCCACACAGCCAGCCATGTTCTGATGAAGTTAATAATCAGGGTGTCAGCTTTAAATACAAGTTAACTCAGGGGAGAGAACCTACTTGAAAAAAAAAAAAAAAAAGCTTAACAAGAGGAAAATTCCAGCTGAGCTAACCCATTACCACAGCCCATGTACCCAGTCTCTAGTACTGATTATATGCCATTCATTCCCTCATTCATTCATTCATTCATTCATTCTTGAAACAAGTATTTATAAGAATCTACTAGGTGGTAACCTTCTTCTGGGACAGAAGTGAGCAATTTTTTTTTTTTTTTTTTGTAAATGGCAAGATAGTGAATATTTAAGGCTTTGTGGGTCAGACGGTTTCTGTAACAACCACTCAGTGTGACTGTTGTAGCGCAGACAATATGGAAACACATGGGGTGACTGTGTTCCGGTCTGACTCTATTCACAGAAACAGGAGGCAGGCTGGGGTGTGCTCACTCCCGTTCCGCACTCTGGGACACAACACAGAAGACCCAGGTGTCCCCACGGAGATCAGAGTAGAGATGTGAAGACAGACAGTGGTGCACTGTGGTAAGAGGGAGCATAACGGAGGCAGTCATGAGGATAAGCAGTAGTTCACTATATGGAGCACCTACTGTGGGCCGGAAACCTTACCTAAGTTACTTATCTTCCAACAGCCCTGAGAAGGAGGTGTTACATAGGGTCACTTACAGAAAACAGGCTTCGATGGGTGAGATGCCTTGCCCGGACCATATGGCAGTGACCAGGCAGGGGGCCAAGAATTGAAGGCAGGCACATTTGACTCCAGTGTTCACACTCCTGGGTGCAGCCTTTCTGTGGAGGCTCCAAGGAGGGAGGAGTCTGTTGATTTGGGCAGGTCGTGGGAAGCTTAGCCAGAAGGATGATAACTTAACATCTTCAAGGACTTGTTCAATGTCCCCACACAGGAGGGCACAAGGGGTGGAGAGAGTAGACAGGATGTCCAATGGTGAGATTACCTACCATGGACCAGGCACTATTCAAAGAACAATATACCAGAAAGCAAAACAAAGTCCCTGCCCTTGTGGAGCTGATATTCTTTCAGGGAGAGACATACAATAAATGAATAAAAATAAAATGGGTCAGAGGGTGACAAGTGCTTGGAAGGCAAAGGAAAACTGGTAAGGAGGCAGAAAGTAATCAGAGCGGGCCTCTATGAAGAGCTGACACTGGAGAGACACAATGAGAATGAGACGTCTAATCTAGGTAATGAGAATACCATGTGCAAATGTCCTGAGGTAGAAACATGCCTGAGTGCTTGAGTAGCCAAGAAGGGTCAAAGATGAGCCTGCCCTTCCACAGCCCAGAGAAACTACACTGCCTCCACCTCACAGACCCAAGAGCATGCTGGCTGAGATGGGCATAGCCAGGAATGGAGAGTGACCCCAACACTTCCCTGGCCACCCCTCTGTTACCCACAGGGTCCTGAGAGGGAACCGCCTCCATGGAAGCCCAAATCAGAGGAGAGGCAGGTGAGTATGCCCTGCCTTCAGGACTGAAGACCACATCCTGGGTTCCCATTGAGAGAGAAGGGCCAGGAGCAGGGCGTGTAACCTGCAAAGTTCTCTGTAGCCTTAGTACAGCAGTCAGAAGAAGAGGTTAAGGAGGGAAAGGAGACACACACAAACCACACAACACACACATACCACACATACACGTCCGAACACTCATTTCCTAGGAAATCCTAACCGGTAAAAGCTAAGTCAGCCAACACTTCCATAAATAAAACATCACATTTGTCTTTTGTGAATCCATTCTGACTTCACTCTTCCCTAGTACTGCAGGCAGATGTGTGTAGAGTAGAAACAACCCTCTGGGTTTGTTTATTCCTTTACTTTTGAAAAATGAGCAGATATAGGGGCGCTGAGTAGCTCAGTCGGTTAAGAGTTTGACTGCTGATTTCGGCTCAGGTCATGATCTCAGGGTCATGGGATCCAGACCAGCCCGGAACCCCACCTCCAGCCCCTTGCTGGGCTCTAAGCTCAGAAGGGAGTCTGCTTGTCCCTTTCCCTCTGCTTTTCCCCATGGCCCCTCCCTGTTCCCCCGCCCCACTCTCTATCTCTAAAATAAATTTTTAAAAATCTTTTTAAAAATGAGCAGGAACAGTGATCAATTTTTTTTTTATCCATTAAACATTTAGCTTTCAAAAAATATTTTCACTAAGGTCGGAAATGCACAAGTCAGATGAAATTATTTTTTTTTTTATTTCTGTTTTTCACTCTGCAATGGCACATTTGTGAGTTTCCTGGGAATGAAATGTAGTAGTCTCTGGTTACATTTCCAGCCCACAGCACTGATTATGGTGAAGACTGCTTTCCTGAGGCGTGTGCTCTATTACAGTGGGTGGAGAGATGAGCAGAAGTGGGGGGGGGGTCCGAAAGAGGGACACATTTTAAATCACTGACTTCGAGCTTGCTGCCAGTCTGTTTCTGGACAAATTCTTGTATATGTCACAGAAATCTGCAAGGAATTTTAAAGAGATAGAAAGTGATATATTCCTTTTGACAATATCTGGATGCCAGAAATAAGTTTCTGGACCTCGTCTCAAGCAATGGGCCGGAAATACAGCATTACCCTTCAGGACTCTTAGTGAAAGGACTGTGTGCAAGAGCTTGTGTGTGGTAGGATTTGGTCTGTATTCAGAAAGAAGAATTTAATGCATTCGTTATCACAATTCTTCTCTCTAGGGGAAAAGCAGGCTGTAGGGATGCCAAAAACTAGATCTGTGTCTGCTTGCAAGCCTTTTCTCTTGTATATTTATCCAAGGAAAGGGATCATGAAGGAGACCTGAGCTTATCACATTTTCTCTTTCCATTCCTTCCTACATGCAGATCCTCTCCCCTTCGATGCTCTTTCCCTCTATTTGCACGTAAAGAACTTATGCTTTTCCTTTAAAATCCAGCTCAGAATTCTATTTGGAATACGGTGACTTAACTCCTAGTGGACATCAGTCCTCGCAGAAATAGTAACTGTAGACTGTGGATGTAATACAAAAGGTATTCTACGCGGAAGAGGTAGCTGCTCCGAAGATTCTGGAGGATGGTCAAAGCAGCCAATTTGGGAGGGGACTCAACATGTAGCAGACCCACAGATGTCCTCACTGTGGCCTCGCTACAACTCTAGGAGCCGAGTGCTATTCTTACCAACATCCCTGTGCACAGAGGAGACGTCTAGGGCTCTGAGAGACATATCTGGCTTCCCACCAGGTGCCCCTTGTGGGTTTGGGGTGTCTGAGATTGTACCAATGCCCTCAGGATTGGCGATAGTCCAAGTCCATGCCTGGGAGCAAACTCATCTGTTCTTTCCAGGTTGACAATGAATCTGAGCTTTCTCTGTGTGGCCTTGATATGGGAAAAGGTGGGAAGCAGGAGGGCAGTTCCCCTGAGGTCACTCACTGGGCAGTGGTAGAAGGGAGTCAAACACACAGCTGGGCTCCCAGGCACCCCCTCCAGGGCAGGGAAGCCCCGTTGTGCACAACCCCGGCCCCAGGCTCTCTCCATGCCCACCCAATTCTCCTTGCCCTTGGTAGGACACAGTCAGCCATGACCCCCTCAACCCATCCACAGGCCTGGTGGGGCACATGCAATCCCACCCACTGTGCAGACCAGGAAACTGGGACGAAGGCATCCCCTCTCCCCACACATAGAACCTCATTCTGTGACTTCTCTGCCTACCTGGGGCAGGGGCTGTAGGGTTGGGCCATTGTGCTTGGTTCTAGAATTCCTGGAGCCTTCAGCCAGAAGCTCCTTTGGGTCAATGACCAGCTCCTCACCCACTCTTCCAGGAGAGGCTCAGATGTCTCCCCCTTCGTTACAGGATTTGGGTCCCCTTAGTGCCCAGGTTCTGGGTCGCACCACTTCAAAGAATGAAGAGGTAGACCAGACGAAGAGTGGTGGGCAGCAGAGCAAAGTTTATTCAGCAAGGGTTCAAAGGTCCCAGAGAGGGAGGGGGACCTGAATGGGCTTCCCTCAGAGTTTCTAAGTTTAGGGGTTTTTAGGAGATCGTTTGTGGAGCTATCTTAACCTGTCAGGGTGTGTTGAGTCGTGCCTATCAAGTCTCTGGTCACGTATCTGTCTACCTATTAGGTTCATGTCACGTGCTGGTGATCTTGTTCTGCTGACATCTGGGAGCTTAGGTCACTGACTGTACATCAGCAGCATCCCCTCCTGGAAGGAAATTTGGAGGGAAAAATGGGGGGATAGGGGAGCCATGCATGGGGCTGGGCTTTATCGGGAGGCAGAATGTATAGAATGTGGAGATGAAGCAGATGCAGGATGCTAGAGAGAGGAGGCAGGAATATGCCCAGCTCTCCAGTAAATTCCAGGGTGCATGACTCTGCCATTGGCTGAGATGAGGTGGAAAAGGGCAGCTGGGACATCATGGAGGGAAGGGACGATTAGAAGTCCCCTGAAAGCAGGAGTTCTGCCATCATGCCTGCCGACAATCTCACAGCAGAGAGATCTCAACAAGCACTTGAAACCTTTGGAGACAGAGTCCCCCATCTTGTCCCAGCTATTACCTATCAAGGACTCTTATTTAGGTGGTGGAAGCACCTGGAAAGAAGTGGAAGCACCTGGAAAGAAATGGAAACAGGGCTTATGAGAGCCCTCATCAGGGTTCAGATTGCTGGGAAATCACCTACATTTTTGATCCTGGCTATGTCTAATGAGGGCCCAGGAGTGCGGGGAGATGAATATTTAAAACACCAGGGGTCCTGGGTGAAGCAAACAGCCAGCCTCAAAGTCGGGGGTCTGGGTTCTGGTCCAGTGCAACTTCTAATCATGGCCACAATCCTGGAGTCAACATCTCCAGGCCTGTCCCCTGGAGTGCCCCAGCCGGCCTGGAAGCTCTGCTCATTCCAAGATGGTTTTCTGTGACCCCCGTCCTGCTCTCAGCAGAGGTAGACATCTTTCTCCTCGCTCTTCAGTGTCCCACTCATTCCTCAGTTACAGCAACTGCCACGTTTAATGACAGTCACTCCCGTTCAGTGTCACAAAGGAGGGAGATGCAGGAGATCAGATGGTTTGGGGCTCCCTTTCCTAACACTACTTCTCACACCACATGACCTTGGGCAAGTCTCCTTTCTTCTTTAGGTCTCCATCCCCAACTGCTGGGAGGTTTCAAACATGAGAAGAAAATGCCCATAAACTGTTCATCATCATGACTGGCACATGTGAACAACACAATGAAGATTAGTCCCCCACCCCAAGAAGATGCTCTACTCTGAGGTCAAGGCTCTATCTTGGGCATCTCGAAGGATTTGGACTTTGCCACCAGAATGAAGTATGTTCATGTTCTGGCTCTGTCCTTGACCAACATGTGACTTTAAGGCAGACCATTTTACTACTCTGAGCCTCAGTTTCCTAATCTGTGAAAGGGTGGCTTTTGTTAGGAATAATGCGGATTATAAAAGTGAAGTGTCTGTTAGTGTCTGGCACTTAATATTATAAAAGGCTCAAGTTGTTGAATTCGGCCCCCTAAATTGTTCTGATCAGTGCATCTGTGAGATCAGGAACTGTTTCTTTCTTATTTACTAGCATATCCCCAGGACTGCCAAATACAGTTGTATAAGTTGTGCACTAAGCTTTCCAGAGCATTCTTCATATAGATTTTGATGGGAACCATGCTCCTTGGAGTTGTACAGTACATCATCCCTGCCAACATAGTTCCTGGCATTGTTCTAGGTGCTGTAACAGGACCAATTCCTGCTCTCCTAGAGCTTATATCATAGTAGGAAGGGGCAATGTTAAAGACAATAAATAAGTTTCCAATAAATAAAATAGGATGATGTAATAGTTTCTAGGAGAGGAAAGTCCTCATGTCTACAGTGACAGGAGCTGAGGCATGAATGTCAGCTGTGCAAACACTGGATGGGGTGTTGCAGGAAGAGCATAAAACCAAGGGCCCTGGGGCAGGCATGAGTGTGCCAGGAAGTAGTTGGAAGGCAAGCCGTCATGGGCACACAAGCCCAGATAAGGACAGCATGCCCTTCTAAGTGGTTCTTCTGGTTGCCATGGAAGATTTCCATCAGTCATGGGACATGATTGGATTTGTGATCTCTAAAGGGGAGGGAAGCAAGCAGGGACCAAGAGGGATGCTGATGCAGTCACTCTAGCTGAAGATAGGGACCAGGGAGCAGGACCAGGGAGCAGGTTTTGAAATCATAAACAATGAATCCAAGCCAGAGGTATATGAGACGTGGAGGAAGCAGCAGACACAAATGGGCTGCATGTGGAAGAGAAGAACGGAGACGGGCTCTCCTTCCCGGGGTTTCCGATGGAGTGCTACGCATGAGACAGGAAGACTGGGAGTGGGACATGCTTGGGTGGAGGGAGTCTGCCATGCCCAGAAGTTTCCTGAGTGGAGGTGTCCAGTGTTCAGCTCGGGTTCAGTAAACTTGCCGGACGCGTGAACATATGAACAACTGAGGCTCCAGGTTCTCTGTGAATGGAGCGAACAGGCCTCCTCGGGTAAAATTGAATGAGCTCTTGGAGATCGTGGGTAGAGGAAGTAGAGGAAGTTGCCTCTGAGGCTGCCCTGAAGAGGAATGAAGGGTCCCTGTGATCTGACGTCCCTTCCCCTCCTCCTCCTGCCCCCCCCCCCCCACCGCATAGCACTCTGACTGTCCCAGAGCCCATCCCACCCATATGCACACACAGGCTTCGCCAAGCTCCAAACATCTCCTGCCCCACTTTGTGAGGAGAGATGCTGCAGCCCAGGGATGAGTGAGGACCCTTCTCAGTCGGGGAGGCCCTGCTGCATTCCTGGGCTGCAGGGTCAGGGGGCCTGAGGGTGCAGGAGCAAAGACCGTGACATCAGGCCCCTCGATGTGTCATTGTGCCATGCACTTTGGTTGGGGTCCCGCTGAGCATGCTGGGACGGCGGTCGGGGGAGGTGGGGAGGGTGCTACTGGTGTCCCGGGGAGGGCCAGCCCCCTGCAGGGCAAACGTGCACTCACCACATTTTTCCTCCCATAATCCCTCACCCTGCCATTCTCCACTCTCCTCTGCTCCCACCCTCAATTGGCCTTTTCATTCTCTGGCAGGTGCTGTCTCCGAATGGAAGGTGTCTGCGCATACTATGGATATGTGGAAATGTCAGGGTTCTTATTTCTGCACCGTTTCCTTGCAAATGCTCTCCAGAGACCTGAAAATTCACAGCCGAGGTATGGGACCAGATCCACTAGAACTCGGATCCTGGCTCTGCTAATCCCAAGCCTTGCTGTCTTGGGCAAGTGGCTTCCTATCTCTGAGCCTCAGGTGCCATGTCTGCAAATTCTCTACTCAAGGTGTGAGTGCTGACCTAGGGACCCAGCCAGCGTGAAGTCTGCCCCCAAACAGAGGCAGTTGAATGTGGAGGAAGAACTCCCAAGGTCAAGGTGGGGCGTGTCACCTGCTTTGAGGCAACAGAGCATGAAACTTAGAGAAAAGGCATGAAGAAGGAGGAAGGAGCAGGAAGCATGAGTTGGGCGGGGAGGGGAGGCGCTGCGGCAGGAGGGCTGGGACACACACAGCCATACTATTTAATTTAAGGAGTGTGCTGAGGGCACCCGGCAGCACGGGCAGGCCGCAGCAGGAGCACGTGATCTGATTTCTGGTTGCTTTGCAGAGAATGAATTGCTGTGGACGATGGATGAAGCAGGGATGGCTCAAATCGAATCAGGAGAGAAGTCAAAGCCAAACCCCACTTCCTATCTTGAGCCCTAGAATCGGAGAGACCCAGGTTCAAATCTCAGCTGCACCACTTGGCACTGGGGTGGACTCGGTCATGCCACTTTCCCTCTCTAAGTTTTGGGTTTCTGGTCTGTAAAGTGGGAGTCGTTAGAACATGCAGGTTGGGGCAATGCTAAAAATTAAATGAGCTAATTCACGGGCAGAGGCTCGCATAGAGCAAATGCTCAATAAATGGAAAGTACTACCATTGCTACCTTTTTGTCCCCTACCATGCACATAAACACACGCTGCCCTAACGTACCCTTGGACTTGCAGAGAAGCCCCTCCCCATTTTTATAGCCAGCTCCAAATCAACCTTTGTTGGCAGCTCCAGGTTGAGGGGTGAGTGGCACAGAGGCCTCAGAGGATTTGGGCTGCAGCTCGGTTGCCTAGCAACAGCATCAGCATCTGCATCGTTGCAGAGCCAGGCCACATCGTCAGGCATCAGTCAAAACAAAGGCAGTGGCAATGACTCACAGCCAGTCCTGGGAACTGGGGGAGAGAAGGGTCTTATTTCTGGCAAGGGCCGGGTACACACAGGATCCAGCTCTAGGCAGGGCCCAGCCCCCAATTCTAGCTCCCTCCTTCTCTCCTACGAAGCCTATTCCCTCACAGTCCCCTGGGCCTTCCGGGACAGGGAGGTGACTTGGGGTTGAAGATGTGCCAACAGCCTGCCAGAACATTCCACAGCATGCTAAGTGTTCACGGTCTTCAGAGAAACGTTTGTCCCCAAGTTACACCTGAGGGTACGGAGGCCGGAGAAGATTAACATCCAAAGTTCATGTCTGTCTCATCAAGACTATGCCCTTTGACTAAGCCACAGAGGGCCTCCCAGATCCTGCTCTCCTGCCCTCACCTCTTACAGAGCTCCAGAGCCAAAGGGCCAAGCACTCCTGGCCCCCCGACAGCTGAGCTATGGGCCCCTCCCCCAGGATGACCAGAGCTGGTCTCCTTACTCTCCCTTCCCCAGGTCCTGCTCCGCCTGGGCCTTCCTCTCAGGAACGCACCAACACTACCCCTGTGGTATCTGGTAAAGTAGCTGCCATCCTGGGCCATTCCCATCCCACTAGACCTCAAGGCCAACAGTCCCAAAATCCCAGCAACTGTCCCCTTCCCCCGCTCTTCTCCCAGGACTTCTGTCCGCTTCAGGCATGGCCGTGGCCTCCTGGGCTGTGTGCCCACACCCCAGCCTCACCCGCTCTCCTCCATGGGGTACCTTCCAAATGCCCGACGAGACCTCGGCTCGGGACTCCTGCCTTTGACCCCAATGGCTCCACCTACCACAACCCAAAGCCCAGACTCTTCCCAGGGCCTGCAAGTCTCCCCACAGTCCAGTCCCCAGGCCTATAGCTCATCACACACACACACACACACACACACACACACACTCTCTCCCTCCTTCCCTCACTCACAGACACATAGCACAGCCTCCCCCCTCTCTCTCTCTCTCACACACACACACACACACACACACACTCAAACATACACAGACACACAGCACAGGCTCACCCTCAAAGACACAGGCACATACACAAGCACACACGCACGCTTTACCTCTTGACCGTGGGTGACCGGACCCCCCTTGCTCCCTGGTGACAGACAAGCTGAGCGCAGCTGGGAACCATCGTGACCAGCAGCCCAGCAGTCTTCCAGGGAACACAGGGCCTAGGTTCCACGTCAGGGGCAGCTCTTCCTGATGCTGGACCCTCCAGTCACACTCAGCTCAGTCAATACCTACTTACCCGGTGAGACCAGCCCTCCATGTCACGTTAGTCCTGAGGGGGTGGCGGGGAAGAAGAAGGACCCCAGGCTTGTGGACCGTGACGACTTCGCCTTGAGGCCCAGTGAAGCCACTCCCACGTTTTCAGGTATGGACACACATTCTTTAACAGTCCCTCTGAAGGGGGAACCAAAGGCCCCTCCCCTCGCACATGGGCTGGACTCAGGGATCTGCTCTAAGACACAGAAGAATAAAAATAAAGAGGAAATGATGAGGTGTGGCTTCGGAGACCAGGGGGTAATGTTGCTCTACCTTGGCCGTGTCCTCGGTCTTGGGTGACTTGTGCTGGAGAAAGACAGCTGCTGTGTCCTGAGCACACACCAGCGTCCTGAGGAGAGGTCCCGTGAGGAGGCGCCGAGGCCTCCTGCCACGCGAGTGAGCCACCCCGTAAGCAGGTCCTGGATGCCCTCTGTCCTTCCAACGCCAGCAGCATCTGCCAGCAGCCGCCGGAGAGACCCCACCCGGAACCACCCAGCTCATCCCGTCGGGGATCCCTACCCCAAAGGAACCGTGAGATAGCAGACCACAAGTCAGGGCCAATGAGGGGCAATTTATCTTGCAGCAGTGGGTAACTTATAAGGTATCCTAGAGTCAATCTCTCACGCTCACGCTGCTTCCCTTTCCTCAGCTTTAAGGTGGTTTAGTAAGAACCTGTGTCCAGTGTTGTTGGAAAGGCGAAATGAGTTAAAGATCAGGGAGTGTTTAACACAGTGCCTGGCATGCATTCAACATTTAGTAAATATCAGCTATCATTATTATTATTATTACTTATGATTACTTCTTTTTTTAAAATATTTTATTTATTTATTTGACAGAGAGAGAGCACAAGCAGAGGAAGTAGCAGGCAAGGGGAGAGGAAGAAGCAGGCTCCCCGCTGAGCAAGGAGACCGATGCGGGGCTCCATCCCAGGACCCTGAGATCATGTCCAGAGCCGAAGGCAGAGGCTTAACCCGCTGAGCCACCAGGCGCCCTCTTATTGTTATTTCTTACAAAGGGTCTCCTTTTCACTTCCAAAAACTTGAAGTCAGACCAAAACTTCCTGGGCTGGCCCCGTAGCCAGCTGAGGACACCTGCCACAAGAAGCTAGATGCCACGATCCCTGAAAGTCAGCACCATTGCTTGGTTAGGGAAGAATACCAGCCGAGTGACTCCCAGCCTTTTCCTTCAAAGCGATAGAGTCCAGCATGACAAGAATTAAAAATAACAACCGGCAGCCCCCAGCAGGCGCCAAGCTCCTATTCCACAGAGTGCCTCAACTGCTAAAATGGGGGCTAGCTTTCATCGACGTTCTGGCTCCCAGCAGAAGGTTCCAGTGCCCCTTCGCTAGAGCATGGCAAAGGGCAGGCTCGCTTTTGGGTTGATCTCCAGAAATCAAGGAAGGGGTGGGGGAGTACTTTATGCAATATATTCTATACACTGCCTTAGGATGAAAAAGCCAGCATCAGAGTAGTGACAGAAGAGGCCGCCTGTCCCACCTCCTCTGTCTCCTTGCACAAGGGACGCTCAACCTGTCTTTGCATACCTCTACTGATGGAGAGCTTACCACCTCCCAAGACAGCCTTTTCTGAAACCAGATTCTGGAATTAGAGCCCTGGATTGGACATTCAGTGCCACGTATGACCCTGGAAAAATTGCTTCCCTCCTGGGAGTTTCAGCTTCCTTTTCCATAAATAGGCTCATGATCTCACAGGTCCGCAGGGAGGTTCAAATAGGATCTTGGCTACGGATGTTATTCTGAGATGGCAAGCTGCATGTGGATTGTGAGGGTTATTTTTGTCATAATTGCCATTATTATGAGGATGTCACACTAATTGTTCCAGAGCTTTCTCTGAAGCTGAACCCGTATTTGCTCCCCTCTAGCACCTATGCACGAGGTCTTCCCACCCATGGGTTAGTCACAGTAGTTGTGGTAAGAAAGAGAAGCCTTTGTCAGCTTTATTAAGACTCCAAACCAAACTGGGGATTGTCATTCTAGAAAAATATTGAGCAAGGGTGCACTCAGAACCTATGACTCTCCATTAATGAACTTGCCGCTAGTCACAAGGCTGCGTCATCAAAAAGAGGGACGTGTCCCCATCCTCCCTCCCTCTCCTTCTGGTTTCTGTCAACAGTCATTCCAGAGCCTTCTATGGAGGATACAGAGAGACTTTACCAGCTCACCCAACCTACCCCACCGCTCTACTCTGTCTCCTACCGAAATATTCTTTCTCTTTCGGTTATAGCGGTCAGACAATTTCTTACTCAGTTATTTGTTTACTCTCTGCACTTCCCTGCTAGAACAGGGGTCTTGTCCATCGTGTTCCCCACACTGTTGCTGGCACCAGCCCGGTGCCAGGGATATGAGATGTTGAATCCGTGTCTGTTGAATGAATTTACAAATAAATGGTGAACAAAGTACAGCTTCCACACTCAAAGAACTTCTGCATGGTGGGGAACAACAAACAAGTAGAAGGATGGTATCCATTCCTTGCGTTGGTGCCATGATAACAGATGAACGGGAACGAAGCAAGAGGAGGTCAGGAAGGCTTCCCTCAGGAGAAACTTGAAATGGGCCTTGAGGGATGCATAGGAGCTAGCCAGGTGGATGAAGAAGCCCTATGTACAAAGAAGCAGAGTGTTGAATGACATGACGCATTTGCGGTAGGACACCTTCTGGAGCACAGAGTTCCCAGGGTTCCACTGGGAAAGGGAAGGTGGGAGGCTTGTCTGAAATCAGGTTTCATCGTGAGCGTGGAAGGGAGCTCTCAGAGCTAGGCAGGAGCGTGATGGGGTCAGATGGCAAAAGACCACTTCCAGAAAGAATCTGTCCAAGTTTTCACATGTACAGCAAAGCCAGGAATCAAACACGGTTCTTTCTGACTTCAAAACTCAATTTCCTTACTTTATATCACCTACCTCCCTGAAGACACAAGGGGGACGGGTGTTTAAAGGAGGGGAAGCAACGAAAGGAGCAAGGGACACAAACACCCTGCCTGCTGTGGCGGGAATGTGTTTCCCCAAATTCATATGTTGAATTCCTAACCCCCGAAAGTGACGATATCAGGAAGTGAGGCTTTTTGCCCAAGTCAAGCGAGGGGAACCCTTGAAAATGAGATGAGTGCATTATAAAAGCATGCTCTTTATGGTACCATGAAAGATTTTTAAATCCTTCCTCATTCCTGGGTTTAGGCACTGTTTTCCCTTTTGTGCACGCCAAATGAGGAGACCCATGCTTTGACCCGTTTTGCTCCCTCTCTTCTGGCACCAATTGTTAGAAAAAGCTCTGGATTTAAAATGAGAATTTCAGAGCAGACAGTCCACACACTTAAAAGAAAGGAAAAGCCCAGTAACTGAACCCCCAGGTGAGAGCCCCTGCTCTAGGTGCCTTCTGTGCAGGATTGCTGAGTCGTGGCGTGTAATCTCTTCATTTTACAGACGAGAGAGCTGAGAGTCAGAGGTGAACTCTTTCACACCAGCGTCACACTAGGAGGTGAAGATTGAGTCTATCACATCCACCATTTGGGTCCACAGCACCATGTGGCAGAGCCCGTGGCCATTTCTTCATCACTGGGCCCAGCATGGGTATTCAACAAATGTTCGCAAAATGCATGCATTTGTAGATGGACGAGTGTGATCCTCAGTGATGTTCACTGTGACATCAACTTGCCTATCTGTGTTTTCATTCCAAGTATAGTGTCTGGTAACCTAACGTTTACGCCATCGATATTTGTGGAGAAGACTGAGCCATCAGTCATGCCCTGCTGGTAGCCTCAGAGAGGCAGGGCCGTCTTCTGCTTGAGCTCTACAATAGACTCAGAAAGGAGCTGTCCTGGCCCAGCAGGACACAACTGACAGGAGGTGGACATTGTAAAGTGGGCTGGGTCGGCCCAGTGTGGAGAAGACAGGCCGGGTGCTCACCAGACCTTTTTGTCTTGGGGAGACTCTATCTGGGCCCAGGCAGGGTCATGTGACCGGAATAGGAAGCGATAGGGACAAAGATCTTGAGGCAGGAATTAGCAGGGTGCATGTCTGAGGTACAATAAGAAGGTAAGCGTGGCTTGAGTCCACCATGTAGAGATGACTTTTTTTTTTTTTTTTTTTTTTTACCTGGCAAGTCTTTTGTGAGGGTCATCCAGAGGAAGAAAAGAGAGAAATCTCAGCCAGCAGCCTTCCATTTGGTTCCTTCCTGGACCTCTCATCGAAGCACGGACTGGCTAAAAGGATGGGCAAGAACTTGAGCCTGATGGGAAGGGGAGGATGAGGAGACAGAAGACGAATCTCAACCCGGGGGGAACTGGGAGGTTTTCAGCTGAAGTGACAGAAAACCCCCCTGGCTGTGGCTCCTGTACTAAGGACACTTATTTCTCTCTCAGGAGAGGAAATCAGGGTGTCAGCGGCTGGGGGGGTGGGTAATCGGCTCCACAATGTGAGTGGGATCCCTCAATATCCCTTTGCAGCCCCAGGCATCATGGCCTCCCTTGACCATATTCACAGATAGAAGGCAGAGAGCGGTGGTGGCAGGGGACAGAGAGTTCACCCCCACATGCCTCCTTCTTGGTATGGAAAACATACTTTCCAGGAAGCCCCGGGCAGATTGAACAGACCCGGATCACTGGTCAGACGCCGGGCCCAGAGGGCGCGGCAAGGCTGTGGCACACCTGGGTTGGTCTGCGCGGCACCAGCTCTTCCTCCAGTCGGGCCGACCGCTTGGCTGATTAAAGAAGGGCTTGCTTCACGCTGCCCAGGGATCTCCCACAGAAGGAAGGGGAAGGGGAGGGGATCCCCGGCTGCTGATCCCCTGCTGTGTTCCTAGAGCAGGTACACAGGGAGCGGAGCCATGTGTCTAAATGGTCATTTGGGGACAAGCTTGAGTTCTGGACTCTACAGACCTTCCCCCCGGACAGGGAGACGCCACCACCTTGCCCTGAGGGGAACTGGGACTGTGGGAGCGGAAGCCCCAGGGAAAACCACAGCTGATGTACAAGTGTTTGACTCCCAAAATAGGCTCTGGAGAACCAACAGGGAGGCCCTGCAGGAGGCTGGGTGCAGAGGTTATGGATTGAGATTTGGGACGGAGAAAGGAAGGACAACTAAGCCTCGTCCGCCCCTGCCTGCACCCCAAGCATGGAGGTGGGGGGGCTGCCAGGAGGTGGGAGGTAAGGGGGAGGGTGGCCTTTAAAAGGCTCAAATCCGGGAAGATCCTGAGACCCGTCTGTGAATTTTTCTGCCCTCGAAAAGACTTGTGAAATCACGGCGTGCTTTTCTCAGACCGACCATTTTATTTATTTATCATTATTTTCATCAATTATGTATCATTACGACTCTATCTTTGCACTTTACAGAGTGTTGGTCTTCCTTCAGGAATTAGGATACTCCCAAAAGCAAAGATCTGGAGGAGAATAAAGGAGCTTGCCTTCCTCCGCCCTGGATGGGCTCTCAATCCTCCAGCTCAAGAAGAAAGACCCAGAGGCCTGGGGGCGGGGCCCACCTCCGGCTACAGCAGCCTCCCGGCTGGATTCCTGCCCTTTGCAGCCTTCCCTCCTGAGGGAATGGCATTAACAATCTACTTCCTTGCAAAAAAGAGAAACACAACAGCCTCGTGGCCAAACACTGAAGTGTATTTTATCTGATAACCAAGTGGATGAGCACGGTCCCTTCATAACGTGTGCTCAGATCCAAAATCCACTCGTCCTCTTGTTTTTCAGGGTGATAATCTTTGGACGTTGGACCTGACACCCACCTGCCCTTCCCTTCCAGGCTCCTTGTCCTCCCGTCCCTGGCTTCAGGCCCTGGTCCACTAGCTGTCTCCAGCCTCCGGGACGGAACCAGGTGCCTAAAGTAGAGAAAAGGAGCTTCCTTCTGGTTTGTAGTTTCCAGCTTTCAAAAACCTAAACCCCCAGAGGAAGGAAATCTCCCAGCACAGAAGAAATATTTAGGAGAAAATGCCAGGCCCTCTGAACAAGTTCTCCCCTTTCTTTGTAGCTGGTTTCTTCAGACTGGGGGCATCTCAGCCCTGGAGGGAAGATCCTAGAGGAGAAACAAGATACAAGGCCTCTGGGTCTTTCTTCTGGAGCTGGAGGATTGAGAGCCCAGATCATTTCATTGCTTCCTCAGCTCCGGGTTGCGCACACATCCCTGTGAATCGCACAGCCTTGTTTCCAGGACATGCCTGTATCCTGTTGTGTGGCTTCTCTCACCTCTCTGGGGCTCCCCATGGGAAGCCAGGGGGCGGGTGTCATCTCTCTGGGATCCACAAACCCCTTAGGGATTTTGCCACCCTCCAGGGGGACTCAGCCTGGACAGAAATCAGAACTTTTTTCTTTAGGATCCCAAGTATCTTGAGTCAATAATTACCATATGGCACAAACTCAGAGGCAAGCTCAGTGCTGTGGGAACACAGATGGAAAGCTGGCTCCATTTTAGGGTGGGGGTCTGTGAATTCTGTCTCCTGTCGCTACCAGAACCCTCTCAGACTCTGCCTTTTTGGGGTCTCCAGGCCTGTAGTTCTTCTCTCTGAGACACCCTGCCCTTGGCTCTTCACATGGCTGGCCCCTCCTCCTTCAGCTCCAGGCACCCTCCAACGTCTCCCCCCAAAGTAGGGCCCCCAACTCCCCCACTAGAATGTAAGCTCCCTGAGAGCATTTCTTGTTCACTACTGCATGCCCAAACCTGGAGGAGTGTTTGACCCAGCGGAGGTTCTCAGTAAATTCTGATGGAACAAATTCCTCTCTGAGCATGTGAGTGAATGAATTATGAGAGGCTCAGCATGCTGGAAGGGAGGCGGGGAGAAAAAGAGCATTCCAGGCACATTTGCCATGACACGTGCGAAGCTGAAGGGGATTTGCCAGAACTCGTGGCAGGGGGAGCACAGAGATCATCAGAGATAGCCTCTGCCTCACTCTACTTAGACAACCTCCTGGGCCATCTCTCCTAGCCCTTCTCCCCCAGGTCACCTCCAAGCAGAGTTCTTAGAACACACTAGATTCTCCTTGATGTCTAATGAATGAGTGAATGACCAGATATCACCCCTGCAGAACAACCATGTCACTGAACGGAGCAGTGCTACCTCCCGGTCGCCTGCTGTCGTCCTCAGCGAGTAGCGGCCAGTTCACTGTTTATCTCAAAGGCTCATGTACTGGAGGTGTTCGTGTCAAGCAGACCTGGATTGGAACCTGACCTCAACCACCACGGCCAAGCCCTTGAGCCCCTGACTCTGAGCGTATGCGCCTATCCTGGAAATGACAATGCCTGCAGGCTGGCTGCCGGGACTGCAAGAGGGGAGTATACAAAGCCCTCTGCATAGTAGCCCCTAGAGTACGGGCTCCATAAAGAACCAGTTATTGAATGAGTAAATTAATGGATGAATGAATAAATGACAAAATAAATAGGCATATTGGGTGAGATCTTGGAACTGCATAAATTTAGTGAATTTGAGACAGCCGGATGCAAGAGAGGCCACAAAGTCTCTTCTCCAAACATCTGGAGAATTCACAGACGTGAGCCCTGCTGGAGCGTGACTTACTCACTTACTTACTTACCCCTGAACCCATCCCAGCAGTGGTTTTGAGTGTGAGGGCCAGGGATGCTTGTGTGACAGTCCCCACATAGGACCTGTGCTGTCCTGTCCCCACGCCCAAGCAGGAATGACCAATACAGCCAGAGGGCTGCCCCTGACGCACAGAGGTGGGGCCCCTGTAGAGGGGGCTGGGGGCTTGAGGCAGACCCCAGAGAGCTTGCCAGACCTTTGCAGACACAGCTTAGTAGCTGCGAGGGAGGGCTCCGGAAGCCAACCGTCTGGGTTCAAAAGTCAACCCTGCTTCTTATTAATTGAGTGACCCTAGATAAGTCCCATGCACTCTGCATGCCTAGGCTTCTGGGTCTGTAAACTAAAAATGGTAACAGCACCTGCCCCACTGGGTTGCGGGGGTTCCAGAATCACCGCTTGGGAAACATGAGAGCAGTCCTTGGGCCACCGTGAGTTCCCAAAAGATGTTGGCTGGAAGTGGAAATAAAAAGATTCTAGCTTATCTACCGCTTCCTTAGTGTCTGCTGTGTTCTGGGTTGTGGACATGGAGGGACTAGAGATAAACAGGAGGGGACCCCAGCCCTCACAGGCCCCCAGTCTGGTGAGGGAGGCTGCCGTATCAGCAGACGGGGGCTCCCAGTGGCATCACTGCTGTGATAGGAACATAACTGACAGGCTGAGTCCCCACAACAAGGACACCTGAGCCAACCCGGAACGCCCGAGCGCCCTTCCTGGAGGGCATGATGAACTTCAAGTGGCAAGGGCCACTGAGCCAGCAAGAGGGGAGGGCAAAAGGCTATGTATGGCATGGCCCAGAGGCAGGTGAGCTGGGGACAGCCAGGGCACAGGAGGATGAGAATCCCACGGGCAAGGGGCAGTATGACTCATGTCAGAGATTTGCAGGGCATACTCTCTGTACTGGGCCCCGGGCCCAGCACTGAAGACCCAGAAAGCAGACAGAAGCAGCTCCCGAGGGGCATACATTCTACTAAGAGAGATGGAGACCTAGCTCGGCATCCAGTGGTGGCAGTAATGCTGAGGGGGTATCAGGCACGCCCAGAGGCTGGAAGAAGCCCCAGGTAAGCACAGGAGATGTGTTCTGAAAGACTCAATGACTGACACAATGACAGCAAGGACACAATGATGGCAGCAATGTTCCTTCTTCCTGCCCGCTACCAAGAAGCCAACCACCATGATGGCTAGGAGGGCCAGCCATCCACTCAAATCTCCACTCTGCCACCCATCGGCTGTGAGACCTTTGACCAAGCCTCTTAACCTCTCTGTGTCCTCAGTGGGATAGAACAAGTTAACACACTCTAAAGAACTCTGAGCCATGCCCAGCATATAAGTAAATGCTCTATGTGTTAGTACACTAGACCCCTCTGTTTGGTACATGGGTTAAGGGTATGAAGCTTCCTGGGTGCCAGGCATTGTTCTAGTCCCTAGAGACATCACAGTGGCCTAAATAGACAAGATCCTTGCCTTCACCCAGTTTCCCAGGTTGTGGGGCTCTCAGGGTTAAAACTGGAGCTGTCCTGGGTGAACAGAGGCAGTCGGTCACCCTACTTCCAAGCTGTGCAGCCTCAGGAAATGATTTCCCCTTTCTGAGCCTTGCCTAAAAAGCCTTTCCTGAGCCCGCTATCTGAGTCACCCCCTCCTGGCCACTCGCCCCCTCACTATCCTTATTTTTATTTCTGTCATACGCAGACCGCAAGCTCGCAGCACATTTCCTCGCTCGTGTGTTTGTACACTCGCCGCTCTTGTCTGCCCACAGCAGAATGCAAGCTGCACGCCGGACACTTCCTTTACTTAGAAAGTGAGCCATCACCCTGTACCCACCACCTTATAGATACGTGATGAGTGTTCCAGGGAGGTCATGACTGGGAAATTCTTTGTAAAGGACAGCACGCAAGTGAGTCGATTTTGGACACAGTGTCAGCACCCGGAAGGCTGGGGTATAGCAGAAAGGACTGGCGTTGCGTTGGGGAAAAGCCCAGACACCTTCGTGTTGAATAGGCTTATCCTGTTCATGAAGAAACAGGAGACTCAGGGACTGCAGGGGGGAGGGGACTGGCCCCCAGCCCCCCAGGAAGTGTCTTAGCAGGGACCTCCGTGCCCTTCCCCTGCTTCTCATACAGTTGTCTCTCTGCTAACCCCCAATATCTAGCAAGACCCTTGTGGAGTCCAGGATATCATGCCGAGAGGAGTCCTCCTTGTCAGGGGTGGGGGGAGGAGATTTCTTGCAAATGGTCACGTTCATGTCCCCAGCCCTCAGTCCTAGCAGTTGCCAACTGCTACAGGGATTGAGAATTTGGACAATGAACTTATGATCACCGTCATGAGTATGTATGTTCTTTGGCCAACTCTGCCATTATATTATGAAGGCTCTAAAATATTGATATTCCTCATGATTTGGAGTCCACAGGGAATAAATACACTTTGCATTAATCACAAATTCTGAGATTTGAAAATGAACCCCAGCATTTCGGTTTACACTTCAAATGAAAATCTCTTCTGCAGTCCAGGCCTGCCCAATTTCTAACTAAATGTTATTTGCTTTCTCCTTGAGTCCAGAAATGTGTTTTACCAATGTCACCCTAACCATTTTTTTAGAAGGCTAATTTAGCATGGCAGCATGTGTGGTATTAGGCAGGGAATCTGCTCCAACGGGCTGCCCCAAAGCTTGTCCACAGTAAAACACTTAGTCACTCGCCATGGACCGTCGTGTATTGACAACCGAAAGGGAATTCATCATTTCCACACCAAACCTGGTCCTCCTTCCGGTTTCCCATCCTAGTCATGCCTGCACAGTTTACTTACGTTTCCAGGAACAAAGAATTGTTCTAGACTCTTCGCTCGTCCTCACTGCTCACATCCAGTTTGTCCCATGTCCCATCATTTCCACCTCTTCCCATATCTCCCCTAAATCAGTTGCCATCCCTGCTGCCTTACTACTTAATTTAGTCCGAGTCTTCTCTTTCCTTCACCCAGACCATTATCATACATGGTGTCACGACGGGGTCCTCTGTCCTAGCCCGGACCTGTACATGGCCTAATGTATACACCTCCCAGGCAGGTGGTCAGACATTGCTGATTGTCTACTGTTTATTTTCCAGTTCTCGCTTTCTCCCCGATTCTTTATCCATATCACTCCTCTTGGCACCCAGCCTGATGTAGCTCCTATCTGGCCTTAACTATGCATTGATTCTTATCAGCTAAGTAATGTTGCTTTGTAGGGAATGTGTTTGAACCTAAATAAATGGTATTATGCTGTTAACACCATTGGGTTTCCCTTGCCTCCCTCAGTTTTGTTGCACGGAGATCTTTCCATGCCGCTGTATATGTACCTGTACTGTGGTATCTGGCTCCCAGAGCATATTCTACAGGGTGCCTCCCCCCCACTTCCTACTTGTGCTTGCCCTTAATGGCCATCTGAGATCCTCGCCTCCCCTTCCACTCAGAACCTAGCAAGGATGATCCTAGGACACATTCCCTTGCAGACTGATCTGAGCCGCACACCCAAGAATGTACTAACTGGGACATGGAACGCATGCAATCCTTAATTTTGCTACGTGCTACAGATCCCTTTCCAGAACTCTGCCAATGTTCACTCTTGCTTCCAAGTGCAAGCATTCTGGTCTACCCACATCCTCCCCAGCACGTGGAATTATTCACTGACTAATGCTCACTGCACTCCTACACATACCTTGATTGTCACAGTGTTGTTCTCGCTTCCACTCCCCTCATTGCTAGTGCGATCGAGCCTTTCCTCACATATCGCTCAGCCAGTAGGGTTCCCCTTCTAGGAAGGAGATGTTCTTCTTTGTCCCACGTCTCCTGAGTTCTGTATTTTCTTTTTAATTGGGTTGTGGGAGTTCTTTACAGAGCACAGGTACAAAAATTTGTTGACATATGGGATGTCGCAACCATCTTGACTCAGCCTGTCATTTGTCAGTAACATTTCCGGTGGAATCCTTCATTGAGAGAGAATGGCCTCCATTTTAATGCCAAACTCATCCATTTTGCTCTCTGGCTTGTCAAGACCCCGTTGGGCCCCCCTGTCCCCACCGCCCCCGCTGACTCTCCGTCCCAACTGTGTAACTTCAGCCGAGACGGCCATTGCCTTCAGCGTCATCCTACCTTAGGGAATACAAGGGACTAGTGCCCAGACGGGCAGGCAGCCGACCCCACGGCTCCACAGATCCCATTCCTAAGGAAGGTGACAGTGGGACTGAGATCAAATGAATCAGTCTCTGCCTTTAGTGGTGGTCAAACTTGGAAGCTGTTGATGACCATTTTCTGGGGGTGATAAAGCTGGTCCACAGGCAGAGGCCAACGTGGAACAGACAAGAGGGGAGAAGCAGAGAGACGACAGAGCTGGAGGGAGTCAGGATTTCCCTTCCCATCTTCTGGCTCCTGAGGCTTGCCCCCCCCGCCCCGGGGACAGCTCAGCAGCTTCCAGGCCTGTGGTCCCCAGCTGCCTTACAAAAAACAGAGTTTAGGGACTCAAACACTATCTTTATCTCAGCCTCGCCCACCAACCCCTTCTATTACTGCTTACTTCATTCTTTCCATTCAGTCGGCCAGATATGTTAGCTTACAACTTCGCATATTCACGAGAAAACTGTATATCGAGACTACGAACAGAAAATAAAAACCACTCACTATACCTTAAGGTAATGATGGAAAAAAAATATAATTAGAACAATACCAATGCTAGCTGAAGGCAGAGCCCTGTAGGGCGTGTTCAGACAGAGTGGACCCAAACTGGGACTTTCCTCTTCATGTAATCAGGATTTATAGAGACGTACAAAAAGAATAACCTTTTTTTGGTGTGATTCAAGGTTATGGAATGTCTCTTCCCCAATCTCTTAAAACACCTCCCAGTCCCAGTCATCTCTTTAAAAGTCAATGTTCTAACGAATCCTCTCTCTGTCCCCTGACAAGATTTTTATTTTCTTTCTCCTTAATCTACGTCTGATTATCGGTTTCTGATCATTGCAACTACAAACATCATAACAAAATAAGTGTCTTCAATTAAGGGATGACTGTTCCAATTTATCATTAAGAACCCAGCTGAAAGGAAGCCAGCATCCATGCCTTCCTCCCATATTCTGTTGTCCAGAGCTCAATCTCGTGAACCCCTCCTAGAAGCAAGGGGGTCTGGGAAATGTGGTCCAGAGCTCAGCACCTGCTTCCTTGCATCATGGAAGGGATGTATGAATCTTGTGTGGACAGTGTCTGCTGTACGCTGTCACCAGAAGCTGTCACAGGGCCAGACATGCTGCGGGAGCTCAGCTGAGGAAGGGAAAGAAGGAAGGAAAAGGGACAGAGGCAGAGAACGTGCCCTATCCTTTGCCTTTAGGTGGGAGAAAAATTACTTTTCACTCTTAAGCCTCATTATTTTAAGTGAGCATGAACTACTTTTTTCCCTCAGACATACTCAGCATAATACAGAGAAAATCTTATGGTTTTATTAAGCAGTTTTGTTTTCATTCCCAGAATCTTTCTGGGAGGACATCATCTACAGATTAATTCCTGAAAGGTCACCTGGAAAATACATTTCTATAAATTAAATCTTGTCTTCCCCAGGCCCTCATTACACAGTCAGTCAAGCTTCTCTGGGAGCATATTTCTAAGCCATATTATCTTTAAGAACTCAGCTAAACATACAATATCACACACTGGGGCATGCGTGCAAGATGGTTCTCAAAACAAGCCACAGGATAAAACGCCCGGCACTGAGAATTACCCAGATGCGGAATGCATTTCCTCAGGCTGCCGTAACAAAGCAGCACACAGTGGGTGGCTTACACAGCAGAGATTTATTGTCTTGTAGTTCAGGAGGCCAGAAGGCTGAGACCAAGATGTTGGTGGGGCTAGTTCCATTTGTCAGCTCTGAGGAAGAACATATTCCATGGTTCTCTCCTGGCTTCTGGATGGTTTGCTGGTCACCTTTGACATTCCTTGACTCGTAGGTACACCCTTCTGATCTCTACTTCATGTTCCCATGACACTCTCCCTATGGACATACCTGTCTCTGTGTTCAAATGTCCTCGTTCTATTGGGGCACCAGTCCTATTGGATTCGACCCCCTCCTTAATGACCTCATTTTAACCTGATCATCTAGAAAGGCCCTATTTCCAAATAAAGTCACATTCTGAGATTCTAGGTGTTAGGACGTCAACACGTGAACTTGTGGGGGACACAGTTCAACCCATAAGAGTCATTGTCTCAAAATCAGAATGTTCAAAACAGAAACAGCAGGGGGGGGGGGCACTTGGGTGGCATAGTGGGTTAAAGCCTCTGCCTTCAGCTCAGGTCATGATCCCAGGGTCCTGGGATCGAGCCCCACATCAGGCTCTCTGCTCAGCAGGGAGCCTGCTTCCCCCTCTCTCTCTGCCTGCCTCTCTGCCTACTTGTGATCTCTCTCTGTCAAATAAATAAATAAAATCTTAAAAAAAAAAGAGAGAGAGAGAGAAACAGCAGGGGCCACATAAGGCAGAGAGAAGTCAGTTAGCCTCTGAGAGGTCCTCATGGCCCATAGCTGGAGCATAGGAAAGCCTTTGATGTATCCAGCTTTCTTTCCCAGAGCTTAAAATAGCTACTGACCTTGGAGGAGTGGGCTTGGTGAGATGGTGGGAATGTGGCTTCCAGAGGCGGAGCCCTGGGCTATAATCCAGACTTACATCGAACCAACTGGATGACTTCATACACGAGCCTCTGTGTTCTCGTCTATAACCTCAGGGGGTTCAGGCTTCATAAGATTGTTACGATGACTAAATGAGCGAAATGTCTGATAAGTAGCTCATAGCAGGCATTGCGCTAAGCCCTGGGTATAGAATAATGTTGAAGACAAGCCTACCTTAAAGGAGTTGTAGGGAACAGCCCTGTACCCAGCCCCTCGAGGTACCTAACTTTGCTCCATTTCCTTTCTCACGTCTCTCTCCAGCCAGCCTTCCCCGCCATCCTGTCATTATTCCATCTTATTTTGTATGCATTTCAAAATACACTTCCTCCTAAACATTTCGGTGTGCCTGTCATTAACCAGTGTTCAGTATCTATGTATAGTTTTTCTTTTTATTGTGAGGTAAACTTTCAAATGGCAAAATGCACAAATCTTAAACATTACCTGCTGGTGGGTTTTGACAAATGATGCCACTGTGAAATGTAAGAACTGTCAAGACGCAGAATATGAACCTTCCATTACGTTCCTTCCCAGTCAATCTCCAGACCCACCCACCCTCAAAGGCAGCCATTGTCCTCATTTCTATCATTAGGGACAAGTCTGGGCTGTGGAAAAACTTTATATAAATATATCAGACAGTCTGTCCTCTTTGAGGCAAGCTACTTTCATAAGGCATAATGCTTCTGAGATTCCTCCTTGTTGCTGGGTAGACCAGTGTTCCTTCCTTTGCCTTCCTAGTACCATTCCATCGTGTTCCTTTACCCATGGACGCATGCCTGGGTTCTCCCCTGTGTTTCGGCTATAGTGAAAAATGCTACTAGAAGGAATCTTACCTGAGTCTTTGTGTGGATGTGTGCCTTCACATTTCTTAAGAGTGTCATTGCTGGCTATAGGGTAGGCTTATGTTTCGTTTCACTTGGAAAATTCCTGAACTTTTCCCAAAGTAATTCTATCATTCTATATTTCCACCAACCATTTCCTAAGCTGCTAAAAAAGGAAGATCACTCTGGTAGTCTCTTGAGGAAGGGGACTAGAAGAAGAAAGAGCCCAGACCAGGCAGGTGACCGAAGGAGAAGAATTTGGAATGTTCTGGAACAAAATGACAGAGGCTGAACAAGTATCTCCCAGGTCACAAAACCTCTGTCTTAAAAAAAAAAAAAAAAAAATTATAATGCAGCATGATCTTCATCCTCCGTGTCTGTTCTGAGTAAACCCAAATCATGACCAGGACACCCAACAGAGCTGAGAGAGAGAAAGCTCCATTCTTGCTTAAGACAGTAATTTCTTCGGGGGGGGAAGAAAAAAAAAAAAGGCCAACAAATGTGGAATGTTTCAACATCCATGCCAGTGTATTCTTTTATTAACTCTGAAGATGTTTGACCTATTTAATATTGGGGCAGAACAGTCTGCCTGAGAGATGCAGATCCTCCCATGTGGTTTCTCCATCCCTCCCCTGGCCTACAGCTGTTGCAGGGAATGAAGTGAATTGGCCTCCTTATTAGCCACCCCTGGGAGTGCTGTCCAGAAAACTAGACCTGGAGTTGGGGTCTCCAGACCTCTCGATGAATCTGGAAACTTCTTAGGAAATTGTAATCAATCCCTCTTTCGAACTCCTTATACTATCTGGGAGTCTTCAAACTGTGGAAGCAGAGCCCTGGGGGTACACAGAGACGTGGGTGTGTTTTCTTTAATCAGTTGCCAGATCTTCAGTTTGCAAAAGCCCCATTTCTAAAATGGGCGGTCTGCCAACGTCTAGGGTCTCTGCTCTCCTTTCCCCACCATCTTCCCTTTTCCAAACACCATCCTGCACCTCGCAGAAGAAAGGCTTGCTTCCCCTCCAGCCTCTAGGCTAATTATGACTGTAGCGCTTTGCCAGGGTGGCCAGGCCCAAATAAAGGGAAAGATTTGAGAAGGAACAGCTGCAGAGGGAGGGAGAGTCCCTTAGCAAAGCAAAGAGCTTCAGTGACAAACACTGGAGCAAATTCCTTATAGGGCTTTCCTTTCTGACTTTATTCAACTGCCTAGTAATCTGTCCATGTCCATTCATATATGTCTATCTATCCAACTTAGAACTGGAGTTCAGAAGGAGGATGGTTGTGTCAAGGTCAATTTTTTGAACTAAGTGGTGAGGTCAGGTGCTTTCTGATAGTTTGATTTGGCCGCTAGTTTAAATAAATGGCCTTGCCATTTGAACAAGGTGGCAGACATTTTCAAAACTGAAAGAGCTTAAATGTGCAGTTTCAAGGTTCCAAAGAAAATAGATTTAAAGCATATACTTAGCATACAATAAAGAGCAAACTGCCTCTCTTGCAACCATTTGAACTTGTGATTTACATATCAACTTAAAAATGTGCAAGGGAAGGGGCACCTGGGTGGCTCAGTGGGTTAAAGCCTCTGCCTTCAGCTCAGGTCATGATCCCAGGACCCTGGGATCGAGCCCCACGTTGGGCTCTCTGCTCAGTGGGGAGCCTGCTTCCTCCTCTCTCTGCCTGCCTCTCTGCCTGCTTGTGATCTCTGTCTGTCGAGTGAATGGATGAAATCTTTTAAAAACAAAAATGTGCAAGGGAAAACAACACTTTTTAAATAATTATTGTCTTAGGGGGACCTGGAGTAAAATATTTTGAAGCCTTCAGTGACAGATGTCACTCTTCATCTGTCCAAGCTGCTTACTCAAGGTGCTTCTTCTAAAGAAATACAGTGTCCTTCTTAGAAGGGAATCTGGCAAATTGACTTCCTATCTCATTACAGTAGGCGGAAAAGAATAACAAAACTGTCCCTTTGCTTTTGGAAAAAGAAATTCATTTGCAAAAGTTTCCATCAGCCACAGCAAAGCTGTTTGCCTGGCGGGTCGGGATGAAAGACAGACAGACCTATCACAGAGGGGCAGACTCACAAGGCACACCTCTGGGCCACACGTCTTTTCCAGGCCTCATTTAAAAGAGGTTTGCTTCCCAGAGCTGCAGAAAGAAGGGGCTGCAGGCTGAAGCCCCAGCCAAAAGCAAATGCTGAGTCCCAAGCCCCCGGCCATCTTCCCTGGGAGGGCCCGCTGCCCGCAGCCCCACCCCCACCCCCGGCCCCGCCCCCGGGCACCAGCTCCTGCCCTGGACGGGAGGAGAAGATGGCGCTGTCCCGGGGCTGACTTGAGCCGGCCCCACCAGGCTTCACCCGGGGTTGCTGAGGAGGAGGCCTAAGAACAACTCATTAAAAGCGCCACTTCTCACGCTAGAGAAAATGCAATCATGACTTTAAAAGATTTTCCTCTGTTTCCTTTCCAAACCCAATTAGATGCCAACTACCTTTGCTGATTTCAAGCCCAAATTGCTGATGCTATTTTATCTAACTGATGATTGCAAAGGCGTTGGAGAGCTCACAGCAAATATGTGAGGGAAAGGGTTTGTTTCCAGCTCATCTAGTCCAAATGAAGTTTTGCTCCTATTTTTGCCCCCACTGGGTTGGCTGTGGTGGGCATACTCGCTGGCCTGATAATGGTTGTTATTATCTGGGGGCTGTGCTCCCTGTCACCACACTGGGAGTCCCCGGGCACCGGAGGCCGTGGTGCAGGCCGGGTCCTCCCCTCCAGCGAGGTCCCAGCAGCTCTCCTGGGGGCGTGGACACTGCCCGAGCGGTTGCGGCGGTTCGGCAAGAATGCGGGGCATCCTTTGGGAGCGGTACCTGTTGGGCGTCTCCACTTTTCACCTAGAAGCTGGGGTCTGCATTTTCAGTGGTCCCTGGCTCCCCCGTTCCCGGCAGAGACCTGGCACGAGCTTCAGTGGACTGAACACTGAATTGGATAGACTCACTCGAACCTGCGTTCATTTATTTTAACAACCACAGGCTAACAGTTGTTGCAGGCTGCTTCTAGAAGGATCTCAGCCTCCGGGGTCTCTGTTGCTAGGTTGCTGTTAACAAGTTCCACAGACCAAGGGACTGGAAATAACAGAAATGGGTGGCCGGTCTGAGGCCAAGGTGCTGTCAAAGCAGTCGCTGCCGGATGGCTCCAGGGGGAGAATGTGCCCCCGCCCCTCCCTGGCTTCCCCTCGTTTGCTAGTAGTCTCGGGCATACTTTGGTTTGTACAGGCTTCTCTCCAAACCTAGACCTTCAGAAGGTGTTTGCCTGTTGTCTGTGCCTCTGTATCTAAATTCCCCCTTTCTAGAAGGATCAGTCATACTCTGTTGGGCCTCACTTTGATGGCCTCATTTAAACTTGATTACCCCTAATACCCCTATTTCTCAACCAGATCACATTCTGAGGTTCTAGGGGCTAAGATTTCAGCCTATCTTTTCGGTGGAGACACGCTTCAAGGCACAACACAGTCTAAGAGACCATGAGGTCATGACTCCATGAGTTTCTAAGTGTGGTCATATGTTCTAGAGTCTTTAAGCAGAGGCGTGGACCCCTTGCAAGTTTTTCTGCAATTTAATGTAAAAACTCTTCCTCCTGTACTTCTACCTCCCTAGCATTGCGGAGTTCCCTAAAGGTTTGGATACTTTCTCAAATGACCTTCCCAGCAACCCTGTGAAGTAGGGATTGGCACCGTAGCTCCATGGATGAAGAAAGTGAGGCAAGGGCTGGGGGGCGTGGCCTGGCCGAGTTCGCAAGGGCAGGGATCACTGCAGTGGGAATTCTCACATAAGCCCAGGACTATCTGGTTGGATGCCATTGGTGTGCTGACAGTTCCCTCATTTTCTCTTTCAAGAGCTCACTGGTCTGAATTGTGTCTTTTTTTTTTCTTTATTAATTAGTTGGACAATTTGCATAGAATGGAATAAATTGCCAACATAGAGAGACACATCGTCCTCATCAAATGTGTTTGTTTAAAGCTGCGGGGGAGGGGGGGAAGCCCAGCACCCCACAGAATCAGCGGATGCTCTCTGTCTGCAGGAGAGCAGGACTGGGGGACCTCCAAGCCACAGGGCAGGGGGCCATGAGGAGGCTGGAGGAGGCAAGGGTGGGTGCCACAGACTCCACACGAGGGTGCCAAGGCCAGCGCCCAGGAGCTGAAGCAGCCGGGCAGGTTCAAACACCGCCCTTGACGTCCAGGAACCTCCATTCTTCATCTATAAACAGAAATCACAATGATAATACCTGCCCCATACTCTGCTGAGTGAATAAACACTTATAGAATAAGGAATACACTGGAAGGATAGACGAGATGCAGTGGGGACACAGAGAAGGGGCTCCCGCGGAGAATGTCCATCCCAAGGGGCTGCCGCAGAGTGAGCACAACTGGAGGTGGTGGGAAGGGCAGAAAGAGTGTAAACCTCACTCTGTAAATTCAGGGGGGCAAGATCTTTCTCTTTTTCCCTCCAAACTCAAAGCAATTCCTATCTGAGCCCCCATTCTGCTGGGCCAGCAGAATAGGTAACCTCAGTCCTTTGAGGAATTTGGTTCTGGAACCTTAGGCATCTCTTAGAAACAAGTGTGCCTGTCTCTGTGGCCTCTTTCAGTCTTCTTCTGGGCTACTGATGGGCACGTGCAGGCACGTGCAGGCTCCCAATGCCTGCACGTGCCCATCAGTAGCCCATCCACCCTCCTGGACATGCGGACATGCCATCGCCAGTCCTCTCTGGGGTCTCAGTGCCCCCTGGGTGGGAGACCCCTTGGTGCTTAGTGGGGGTGAGGGGCAGGCATGGCTCTCCTCTCCATGACCCACAAAACTGTCTGTTTTATCTCCTACTCTCTTCAGCCCAGATGATCCTTTCTGGAAGAAGACAAATCTTTCTCCATGTTTCTTCAAGACCCTTCATCTGTATGCTGGAACTACCTCCCTCTGAGGTATAGATTTTTAGAAATGAAAGCAAGAAGGTCAGGAAGGCACTTTCTGCTTCAGGCCCCACTACATCCCTTTCCCACACAATGAGCACGAAAAAAATTACCTATTTCAACCAGCCATGGTGAGGAGGATGAGAAGGGGGGGGATGAAACCTTCATCTCCAAAACATTTTCCCAGCTCAAAGGGCATTTGAGGCTGTGGGTGCTGTGAAGGGCCAAGTTGGCGGGACTGAGTGTGGAGGGGGAGGGGTGAGTTGTCCATGGAAGACATGAGTAGGTACAAGAAATCGGGGTTCAGGCTGCAAGGGGCTTCTGATGTCAAGGTAAAGAGGCTGGGTTTAATCCTGAGGGCCAGGAGAAGCCAGTGAGAGACTGTAGGCAGGAGCATGACAGGATCCATGCAAGCTCTTGAGAGGGACGGAGGGAGACTGGGAGGCTGTGCGCGGGAAAAGTGAGTGAGACATGAACACAGGTTCTGGCAGAGGAAGGGGCAGAATAGAGTCATACTTTGAAAGTGGAATGGGCAGAACTTAGGAGTTGACCAAATGCTGGTTGATTTGGTGGGGGGCGGGGGGTATGTATCTAAAATGATCCCCAGGTTCCCAGTCTAGAAAGCTGAATAATTGATGAAGTCATCGCCCAATTTAAGGGACATGAAAAATGAGGCATATTTGCGTAAAATATGATGAAGGTTTTGAGGGGCATGTTGAGTCTGAGGGGCAGGCAAGGGTCTTCAGCCCGAGAGGGTCAACAGGAAAAGACACGTGCGGGTGTAACTCTCAGAGGGAAGATCAGGATGGGAGATGGACATGTAGGAGTCATTGACATAGAGACTTGTTTCATCCATCAGTTTAACCAGGAGTCCACAGATAAGTAACCTGATGATAAAAATAGGCCACGTACCTCTGTGATACAGGATTTGGGGGCACAGCAGTGAAGGATCCAACCCAGTTTGGAGAGAGAGAGGAAGACTTCACAGAACAAGTCATGTCTTCTTCCTGAAGCATGAATTAGAATGTGCCTAGATGGGTGAGAGAGCTTGGAGGCTGGGGAGCTTTCTGTAGAGAGCTCATCTGAGGGATCATGGAGCTGGTGTCATGAGCCCAGCCCAGTGTAAGGCCTAGCCACTGTTGCAGTCAACCCCAAAAAAGGTAATGTGTCCAGATGGAAAATGGATTTCATTTGTGTATTGGTCTGGGCATTTCTTTCTGCCATAACAAATAAAACCTAAACTTTCATTAACAGCACCATAAAAGTTGGTTTTCATAGGGAACAACCCAATGTAAGCTGGTGGTTGTCCTCCACATGGAGATTCAGGAATCCAGGCTCCTTCCATTACCCCAAGTCCTGGGAGTCCTCAGCTTCAAAACATTGCAGAGTGGGGAGGAGTGGGAGGGAAGAGAGTAGAGAAGCCCCATCACCTGCTTGAAAGTGACAACCCAGAAGTGACACACATCCCTCCCACTTACATTTGAAGGGTGAAAACTAGTGTGTAGTCAAGCTTGGATATGACGGGCCTGGGAAAGAGGACCCCTCACCAGCCAAGGCCCTCCTGGTGATAACTCTATGCTCTGGGAGGGGGTCATGAGACATTTTAGAGAGCCAGCAATGTTTGTCACCAACAATGTCAAATCGAGATGTAGAGGGAGTATGGAGAACGGGTGTTGGGAGAGATGTCTTGGCTGCAGCGGGTCCCAGGAGAGAGAGTGACACAAATGATTCACAGTCGGCCATGGATGTGGACAGGAGCAGCTAGGGTGCTGGCCATTTCCCTAGCACCCAAGCATGCTACTCCCATTTGTCTTTTAGTGCAGACCTCATAGATTCACACCATGGCCCCGTGTAGGGCACAGAGGAGGTAGGAGTGCTGAGGATACAATTAAAGAATAAAGAGAGCTATTTTGGTTAAAACTCTGTCGAGAGGCACAAGCCGTCCTGCAGTGGGCCCCTGATAATAGGGTGAAGTTCAAAGGGCAGAGAATACCATCTTCCCTTACTCCACCAGAGCCTGCAGAAACACACCCACATCAGCTCTAGGGGATCTGCAGACCTGCCCATCAGTGGCACCTGTGGAGCTCCGCCGAGCCCAGCAGGTTCATGTCTATCCTCGAGCACACATGAGGCTCCATCTGGGCCGGGGAGAAAGGTCTTCACAGGAAGCTGAATCCTCCATGAGTGGATGGAGGCATGTGTTTATGACACTGAAGGTATTGTTGTTTATAAGATCCCATTTTGACTCTCAGGGGTGAACCCTTGGGAAAGTCAACTTAAATGTAACACAACGCATTGACCTCCTAAAGTGCTAACCTTCAGAAAACAAAGGGCTCTGCCTGTGAGTCTTTGCAAATTAAGCACAAAAGAAAGTGACATACTCTAAAACACTAAGTTAATGATTTGAAAATTGTCTCCGGTGATGTTAGAAACTCTAAATGTCAAAAAAATGCATGTACTTGAAATGACTTCACCTGTGTACTAGGGACAAATAAGTTCAGTAAGTATATGGTAGATAACAGAGTCATATTTTCCACTGTCAGAGACAGAAGTTACGAGTTATCAAAGAAGGGATGCTAGCATGAGCCTTTTGGTTTTGCACTGGAAACAGAGGTATCAAAATAAATTCATGTCTGTTGGATTTTTATAGGTGGACAGAAGATAAGTAGATGGTAGATAGATGACAGAGAGACAAAAAGAGACAGAGATAGAGATATACATATGAGTACATATAAATTTATAGCTTCCTAACTCTGCCCACTGAGAGGGTCTGGCAGCAATGACATCTTTCTAGAAATAAACACACCTAACACCCAGATCTTGGTTTCTAAATATCATTCCTCAAAAGGGAACCAGGACTCCTTAGAAACATGGTTGATTCCAGGTATGGGAAAGGGAACACAAGATGAGCCTGGGACATGCTATGGTGCCAGAAAATAAGGAAGTGCCCCCAGTGCCACCCAAAAAGTGAAACGTGTAAAAGAACACAGGAGCTAACCCAAGAGCATTTCCAATGACAAAAGCTGAAACAATTTGAGCAACCAAATAAATAATGATAGTATTTGATTATAAGTCTAAATAAATATACTATTATATACTATATTAAGATATAGTCCATACTAATATAAATGATTGAATCAGCAAATAAATGAGAAGGGACAACCCTTCTTTACTGAAGAACCCAATTATTAAATGTAGAAGAAATGGGGAAAATAGAAAATGACTATTAGAACACTACCGTAATAATTGCTACAGGCAAGATCTACTGATGAATGCTAAAATCAGTCTGTGCAAGTTTAAGGAGAAACGGGGTATTTATACATTCTCAAAGTATCTATCCCAAACTTTTACTAATTACAAAGGGAAAAATAGTAACATTGCAATGGAGAAAGCTGGCAAACCAATACCACTTAACATGAAGATCAGGGTTAACATCAGTGTTATGCCCCTTCTGACCTGAGGCTCTGAGAACAGCAGTCACATCTGGGCAATTCTTCCCGAAAAGCCATATTCTCGGTGTAACTGTGGAAGACATCAGACAAACCCACACCAAGGGACAATCTTCCAAACACCTGACCTGCCCTCTTCCTGAGTGTCAAGGTTGTGAAAGACAAGGTAAGACCAAGGAACTGCCACAAATCGAAGGAGACTAAGGAGACAACCAAATGCAATGTGCAGTCCTGGAACAGATCCTGGAACAGAAAAAGAACTTCAGTAGAAAATTGGTGAAATCGGAATAAAGTCTGTAGTTCAGTCCTATTTAAAAAATACATATGAAGAGTTTGATCAAAATGGCCTAAATGAATGTTATCATTTAAAGATGATATATTTGTAAAAAAGAAAAATGATGTATCTGTGGGGCACCTGGGTGGCTCAGTGGGTTAAAGCCTCTGCCTTCGGCTCAGGTTATGATCCCAGGGTGCTGGGATCGAGCCCCACGTGGGGCTGTCTGCTCAGCAGGGAGCCTGCTTCCTTCTCTCTCTCTATGTGCCTCTCTTCCTACTTGTGGTCTCTGTCAAATCAAGAAATAAAATCTTTTTAAAAAATGATATATTTGTAAAAAAAATTGTAAAAAAAATGATGTATTTGTGTGACTAAATTTACAAATGAAACCTGTTGGAAGACATGAGGAGAATGGGAACACGTGGTCTGTGTTAGGGCATCTGTGGTGACAAGGTAAGGGATGCCTGGAACTAAAGGGGCGGGGCCCACGGGCTTCCTAAGGGCAGGTGGTTGGTGACCACTCTTTGGGTCATGGGCACGTTACAGCACTGCCTTATTTTAAACCACAGCAATCCTGTGAGGGGAGGGTTTTTGGTTTTGTTTTGTTAATAAATAAGTAATTCCAATTGACAAATGACGAAACAGTCTGAGGAAGGGAGTTGTTCAAGATACAGTGGTTATAATTTGTTGAATACCACCCATAGCTAAATCGTTAAGTATTATTTCATCGAATTCTGGCAAAAAAAAAAAAAAGGTAGGTACAATTATTGTCCCCATTTTAAATACAGAGAGGCTGAAGCTGGGACGGGGAAATGGAGTTAACTGAGGCTTCAGGTCCAGGAAGGACAGCATGGGGAGGCTGTGCCCCTTCCAGGGACTCTGTTTCCCCCTCTGCTCCCCACACCCAGCCCAGCACTCACCTGGGGCCTCAAACTGAAATATAAATTACATCAATTCAGTCCACAGCCTCTGGACATCCTTCCCTTGGAAGGAGACAGAGAGGCAGAGACAGAGAAAGACAAAGACAGAGAGAAGAGAGAGAGAGAGAGTGTCCAGAAACGCCAAGACCGCCTTTGAGGACAACTTTGACTAATGAACTCTGGGTCTGGGTTCTCAGAAGCAGATCATCTCTGACGAAAGGACAGAATCCGATAAACCCCCCGCTGTGCCAGATTTGAGGCTGATCTATGGGGAATGACATTGATGTTGCCGTGGAAACCAGTCTTTTCCCCTCAACCGCTCAGGAGCACTATTTTTCTAAAGAGGCAGTGATGTGTGCTTCTTGGAAAAATGATCAGGGATTTATTTTCTTCTTCTTCTTTCTCTTCCTCCACATGACTCCCCAGTCAGATTAGAACACGATGTCGGGGTGAGGGGAGCGGGAGAAATTGATCAACAGCAGTTCCAGCAGGTAGTCTTTCGATTTTCCAAGAAGAATGTACATCTCTCTAAATACCCCCGGGCCTGATTGCCTGCTGGGATTACCCTGGTGCCATCACAGCCTCTCCCGGAGGTGCAGCAATGGTCTCTTCAGGCCTCTGCCTCCCCTCCCCGCAGCCTGGCCGGGTAGCCACAGGGCAGGCAGCAGCTGTGTCCTGGGCGTGTCATCTCTGCATCCAGCACCAGCTTGGAGGGGACCTCCCAGAGCCTGTGTGAGGAGCAGCCCCGGGCCTGTCTCCTCCGCACTTCTGTCATGCTGGTCCCCTTACCTGGGAGTGCTGTCTGCTCCGTGGCATCTTCTCTCCACCCTCCTGAATTCCCTCCATCAAAAACGCAAGCTGTCCTTCAAGGTCCAGTTCTAAGGCTCGTTCCTCCACAGACCCGTGGCTCACAGACACCCTGTCACGCCCTCCCCTCCACCTCTCCTGCACACTTTCTGTCTGTCTTCTCTCCCCATCAACTGAAAGCCTCTCAAGAGAGCAGTCCCCAGGGGTACCTGGGTGGCTCAGTGGGTTAAGCCTCTGCCTTCAGCTCAGGTCATGATCCCAAGGTCTTGGGATCGAGCCCTGCATCAGGGTCTCTGCTCAGCAGGGAGCCTGCTTCCCCCACCTCTCTCTCTGCCTGCCTCTCTGCCTACTTGCAATCTCTGTCTGTCAAATAAATAAATTAAATCTTAAAAAAAAAAAAAAAAAGAGACCGGTCCCCAGTGTCGATGAGTAGGTTAAAAAGCGTGCAAAAGCCACAGACTGAGCTGTTTATGTTGTGATTTCCTGTCTTCCCCCTGACTCTCCTTCAGCCAGCGGTGCCCCTGCAAAACCCCATCCTCCAAAAACCAGAGCAGCTTTTCCCCAACCAAACCCCCTCTGGTTAAACTCTTTTAGAACTAATCACCCACTCCTTGGGTCTTGTGAGAAGAGTTAGTATCCTCTTTTTTTTTCTGCTGGGAAAGGTATGACTCTCCCAAGCATAGCACATAGCCCAGGGTTGCCCCTAAAAACAGAAGTACCTGTCACCCAACACCTAGCCCCCACCGTCTCCCTCCTTTCCAGTCACATACCCATAGCCTGTTCGTTCCACAGAAAAGATGTCTTTGGTTTATTTTTTGAGGCAATGGAGTGGCAAATCCATTTATGACAGAATGTTTGAACATGTGTTCATTAAGTCTTTGGTTGACTTTGTGTAATTGAAAAAAATAGTGGGTGTTTACACGCTGGCCATATGGATCAGCCTGCCTCCACGAGCGGGCTGCCCGCCCAGATCCCTGCCCTGGCTTCACCCTGCCCTGAAGAGAGGCTAAATTCCAGGGCTCCGTGGGTGCGGGTAGGATTGTCTCACACCAGCACTCAGCAGCTTGGGCCGCCCCAAAGGGCAGGAGCCCTGCTAGCTTCCTTCTTCCCGCCAGGCGTGCATGAATAGCCACAGTCCTCAGCGTAGCAATGAACTTGGAGCCTCAGACTCCAGCTCTGCCCGGAGTCAATCACAGCCTTTCCCTCAAACATCCTGTCATCTGGGTTTGAGAAGCGCTGTGAACACAAACCATAAGCTACCAAGCAAAATGCAGGGGTGAGCGGTTACTGCTGAACGGCTCCGTGGTTCAGACACTAGTCCCCAAACCTGTGGATCAGGAGCATGGCTCAACCACCTCCCAGCCACGTGACCTTGTGCAGGCTGCTCCGTGCCTCTGTTCCTCCAACCCAAAGTGAGGGTGAGGATGACAGTGTGCCGACGGTGACGTTGATGATGAGGGTGCTTACCTCGTGGAGCTGATGGAGGGTTATATGACCCATGTAGTACCTGGCACAGAGCAAGGGGCATTCACGTGTTTGCTATTCTTTTTTGGGCCGGGTTGGGGGGAATCGGGGGGGGGATCCAAATCACAAGATCAAGAGTCACATGCTCTACCGACTTAGCCGGCTGGGTGTCTCCCATGTTTGCTATTCTTAACATTAACCATTGATACTGAGTTTTGGCTGAGAGTGAGCTAGTTTGCTTTTATGGTAACAGTGACTTGACTTTTGGGGGGAATGAACTATAACCTTGACAAGGTGGCTCAGGGTCTTAGAGAAGAAGGCGGGGGGTAGGGGGCAAAGAACTTCCTAAAGGACCTTCCCAAAGGACCTGGGTCCAAATCCCAGCTCATCTGCTATGGCCCTAGGGCACCTCGCCATCCCTCTGAGCCTCAGTCTCCTTATCTGTGAAATGAGGGTCAATAACAAGCCCCTGCCATGGTTATAATAAACCTCAAAGCTACTTATGAAGATGACCCCACTGATTACTCATCATATTTCTCCTCAAGCTATTGGCTAACAGCCAATTGTGTCACACCGGCGGCCTCCTCAGACTCTTCTTTTGCCAGCATCTGTGTCCATGTCCAACTCCATCTCCAGATGTCAGGGTGGTGACTATGCCTTGTTCATCACTGAATGCTCCGTGCCCAGCACAGCCTGGCCCTCCATGGGCACTCAGCAGATACTCAGGGGGACATGGCCTTGTGGCCAGGTGTATCATTTCTGGGCCCACCTGCCTGAAGATGGAGGTCCCCCCACAGCCCAATTCCAGCCGCAGCCTCACAAGACACTCTGCCCCCAGAGCCCACCCTAACCTCGGGGACAGATCTCTGACCCCGGCCGCTTCCCATCAAGCTCACTGAGCAAAAGTGAGGAAGGTTGCAAAGGAAGGTCAAGAATTTCAGACACATCTATCTTTATTTGTTTCCTGTCAGAAAAGTTCAAGAATTACACCAAAAAATACTTCAGCCTCTGCTACCTACTGACAAAAATACACCACAAAATTATAAAGCGCTCAGCGGTTTTGCTAGGGACAATTTGTTATTCCGCTTCGGATGACAAATGAATTTACAGGTGACTCGAGGTGATGAGGTGGGAGGAGGAAAGTCAGATGATAGCGTTTGGCAGGATAGTTTGAGCTATGCTAGTCTTATTACCCAGCTGTTGTGTACAATGATTTCGGCAACATAGCAAGCCAGGAGAGAATGTCCGTTATCCAGGCTGTCGGGCTTCATGGGGAAACAGTACTACATCTCAAATAACCAACTCTCCCAGCCAGTTCTGGCCCTGCAAGCCTGGAGCCACATCCCGCAGAGGGGGCCTCCCAGAAACCTTTGCCGGAAACCACGTGGGAGTGCCTGATGGGGGGGTAGGTGGCATCCCACCACAGCGAGAGGCCTGCCAGACGCTATCCCCTAGTCAGCTTCTAGAACTAGATCGGGGACTTTGGGTGCTTGTCAGATGGCTGTCAGTCCAATAGGTGGGCAAAAGACGGTCACATTTTTCAGCTTCCTTTATGGGTGATTTGGCATTGTTGCAGACCCAGTCTTAAAGTCTCCCCAGCTGTCACCTGAGGTTCCCAGCTATGACCCTTATCACTACTCCTCCAATGGCCATTAGCACTTTGGGAAACACCAAGCAAACAAGACTTTTAAAATGTGGTGCCTGTGCTTTCAGCTTGGCCACATGCAATATGCCTGTCCCATGCCTTGCTTTGTCCTGCAGCCTCTTCTTCCTTCTCCCCCACCCTACCCTGCTGTCTCTTAAACATAGGCAGTACCCAGGGTTGATCTAGACACTCAAGAGAAAGACGGAGAAAGTCTGCCTGCTGCTCAGCGTTTGACTGCACCCGTTCCTCCCCAGGCCGCAGGGGCTGGCCCAAGCCCCAGCTCAGATTCCCGTGTGGTGATCTGGGCTAGCTTAGCAAAACGCACCCATGGTGGGTGCTCTTGACTTTAGGTTTTGTGAATCCCAGGCTTAACAACACCAAAATCAGCCCTCCTCTCCAACGAGGCCAGTCCTGACTGCCTGTCTTCCCCTCCTGCAGAGCCGAGGCCAACCATGTAGCCCCAGCCTGCATTGCTCACATTTCCTGTACCTTCCAAACCCCCCCACGGAGGCTACGGCTTCTCATCGAAGAAGCCCAGAGTCTGTGCTCTTCACGGACCACCAACATCTTCCAAATGCAGCCAGTTTAGTCCTTCTTTGTTCATTTTGTTTCCTTTTCTGTTTTTAAATTTTCCTAACAAGTAATAAGCAGTGGCTTTGAAAATATCTTACATGGGAACAGTCAACACGAAACATGCCTTTGTACATAATCCTGACTTGGGGACGAATCAACAATACCAAAGGACGAAAAGAAATATCAATTCAGACAACTCCAGTGCACGATAATTTCGGTGAGATCCCCCCCACCCACCCCGGCCCCGCCCCCGCCCCCATATCCCAGGAGTACAGTGGTGTCTTGTAACTGGAGCTTGGCTTAGCCATCAGGGGACCCCCCGCTGGGCCCCCCATTCTGGCTGGGGGTGGGCCTCTAATGGCCCTGGGTCTTGGGCGGCTTGGGCTCATGGATGACAGCAGCCGCCGACAGCCACGGCCCGATGGCCCGAGCGGTGCTCTGCTTGGCCACACTGTAGTGGCTGATGACCGTGTAGAAGCGGCTTCTGGAGTTGGGGTCCTGGGATGAGTAGTAAGCATCCAGGGAGGCCGGGATGCAGCGCTTGTGCTGAGGACGAGAGAGACAGAGTCAGGGGGAGCTCAGCGGACTGCTTCCAACCCACCCTGCCCCATGACCACTCCGTCTGGGGCCCTCAGCCACAAGAGGCTCTGAATCAGAGGGTAGGGGATGTCACCTGGCCTGGGCCTGGCCCTCGGCGCTCTTTCCCCAACATCATCACCATCACCGCCTCAAAGCTGCTGCCTACTCGAAACCAGAAAAAATAAACCCGAGGCTAGACTGGTGGTTGCAGGAGGCGGGGGGTGGGGGAGGTGAAGACGGTGGGAGTGGTTAGAATGCACAGACTTCCAGAGATAAAATAAATAAGCTCTGGGGATGTCACGGACAATGGTGACTGTAGTGAAGAACACTGTATTGTATATTTAAACGTTGCTAAGAGAGTTGATCTTAAGAATTCTTATCATAAGAAAAAAAAATTTTTTGTAACCATGTGGTGATGGATGTTACCTAGACTTACATTTAAACATATATGCTAATATCAAATCATCACGTCGATTCTTGAAACTAACATGTTATATGTCAATTATCCCTCCACTTACAAAAAAGAGAGAAAGAAACCTGAGGCTGATACAAATCTACTGTCCTCTGCTCAGTGACTATGAGGCTGTAGAGGACACTCCTGACGCCCCATCCCTCCCACCACCACCCCCCCCAGACCTCTTGATCTGGATCATTCACCCCTTCCCCAGCTGCTTCTCTGGGCCATTGCTGCAGCCTATGGCCATCTGGTTTTTGTTTTTTGTTTTTTGTTTTTTTTATATTTGTAACTCCTCTTTGATCAAAATCTTTGGTTCCCAGGCACCTGGGTGGCTCAGTGGGTTAAGCCTCTGCCTTCAGCTCAGGTCATGATCTCAGGGTCCTGGGATCGAGTCCCTCATCGGGCTCTCCACTAGGCAGGGAGCCTGCTTCCTCCTCTCTTTCTCACTGCCTGCCTCTCTGCCTACTTGTGTTCTCTCTCTGTCAAATAAATAAATAAAATCTTAAAAAAAAAATCTTTGGTTCCCAACAAACATTGACAGAATGGTCTATATGTGTTACCCTACAACATATATCAAATGGTCACAAAATAACGCAAATATTATGACCAACAGTTAGATTGTTGAATCAACTTTAAGATTCCTCTTTCTGTATCCTTAGAGTATATTCCACTGTGGGTGAACAGTCAATGCACTCTGTTCATTTGGAATATTTATTTTCTTTGTACGTCGACATCCCCAAATTGATATAGAGCTAGGTTCTTTGTCAAGCTTGTTTTTAATTTTCAGGAATGACTTGTGGTTATTTACTTTTTAGGTATGCCAGACATTGATAGATACCCAGGACAAATGGATAGCGAGAGGTCTCCAGAGAAGCCTTGCTCTTCTCCCCCATCTCTACTCTCTGCCTTCCTCCCCCACCCCCACTGAGTATCAATTTTCCCAGTTTTTTCATTGATCCTTCTAGAATTTTTCCTGGAAATATAAGCACATATCCCTCCCCTCCGAGCCCTTTCCTCACACAAATGTAGTGTTTTTTCCTCTTCATTATTAACCTGGAGGATAATCCGGGCCCGGTTCTAAAGACCTCCCTCACCCATTTTCACAGCTGCCCAGAAATCCCTTGTGTGAACACATCATCATCCATTCAACTGTCCCCTCTTGAGAGTTGTTGCTTCTTTGAGAACCTCAGCTTTTAACTACCAGGAATGGAGTCTGAGGAAGCCACATAGCAGAACTGAAGGATGCATGTTTCCAAGACAGAACACCCCCCATTTGACTTCCTCACTTGACAATGGAATGTGCTGATTTGGAAAACTCTCTTATCCAAACGTTCTTCCCCTGTTTCCTCATATGTAAAATGGGGGCAATAAAACCTTTTTTTCAGAATGCGTGTACAGCTTGGTTGAGATAATGTTTATGAAAATATCTAGAAAAGGCTGTGACTTTTAATAGGTGCTCAGTAAATGAACCACTCCTGCCACAGGAACTGGGAATCGGACATCAAACCAGGAAGGTACCAAGGCAGAGCTTTCTGGATGGACCAGCCCCTCTCGGGTGGAAGCAAGCTCTCCCTGACCGCTGACCTCCAGCCTGAAGCGGGGCCCCCTCCTACTCCTGACTCCGGATAGCACCATCTGGGAGGAAGAACTTCACTGCCTACTGGAAGGAAATGAAATCCTTCGTGAAACCCCTTGTCAGACACATACCACATTCTCAATAGTCTGCAGGGAGGTTGCCCGAGTTTGGCCAGTGAAAAGAAGACAGTGATAAACCTTCTAATTGAGGTTGGCAGTCACCTGGGGCCACTCACCTGCCAGAAGCCCCTTACCTTATAGACAAATCCCTCTGGGCAGCTGTGGTCATAGGTGAAGGCTTTGTAAACCACCAGGAACACGATGCAGGCGAGGAAAGCGAGGGCCAGGCTGACGAGAATGGTGACCTAGAGGGAAACAACACTGACAGTCATCCAGCCTCCGCCCTACCTGCCTTCAGCCCGGCACACAGGCAGCCTTCGAATCCTGGAGCTGGTGGGCAACACGGTGTGTCAGAAAGAGCACCAGCAGCCTGCGGCCCGAAGACTGGCTCTGCCTCGCTCTGTCACTTACTCGTGGTATGACCTGGAACAAACCAACTGTACTCTTTGGGCCTCAGTTTCCCTCTTCTACTAGATACTTTCTGAACCTCCTTCTTGGCCCCAAGGTGTGATTTCCCCCCTCACTTACTTTTCCTGTTTTTGTTTTTCACGTTTCCTGTTAAGTGTGTTTGTGCTCAGGTCACAGCCTGAAGCAGGGGCGTAAAGGAATGTGTGTGGGGGGCATCACTAATCCACCTGTCACTTCCGGTGCTTCTGCCCTCCATCACCGCCGCCCTCCTTAGCACAACGGGATTCCAACCTCAGATACATCTGACCCTTTCACCTCCACTGGGACATGCAGTAGGCACCTTAGAAACATCGACCAAACTAACTAAGCCCCTGCTCCTCGCCGTCCCACATCCGTTCCGCCTACATTTTCCCCCAAGTCCACCTTTACAGTCACTCAGGCCAAACATCTTGGAGTCATCCTTCTTTAAAAAAAAAATTCATTTTTGTTTATTTGAGAGAGTGAGAGAGCAAGCTGGAGTAGGGGGAGAGGAAGACAGAGAGGGAGAAGCAGGCTCTCTGCTGAGCAAGGACCCGATGCAGAACTCGATCCCAGGACCCTGGGATCATGACCTGAGCGGAAGGTAGAGGTTTAACCTTCTAAGCGACCCATGCACCCCTTGGAGTCATCCTCAACTCTTTTTCCCATATTCTACATCCAGCCCTCCAGCAAAAGCTATGGTTTCTGCCTTTGAAAATGTCCCATAGTCTGATGGCTTCTGACCTCCCGGTTATCTCCAGCCCGGCAGAGTCATCGGCACCTCTCACCTGAGGTCCCCAAGCAGCCTCTGACTAGCAGCCTTCTCGCCCCCTATGATGCAGCCGCCTGTAGCAACCAGGGAGGTCCTTTCAAAATCTAAGTCAGGGCACATCTCTTGTCTGCTCAGAAGCATCTAATGGTCTCCAAATTGCTCACAGTGAAAGCCCAGCTCCTAACCATTACCAACGAGCAAACTTTGAAAAAATAATACAAGACTCAACAGACAGGATTCACCAGAAAGGAGTAGATAGATGGTTAATTTCAAAGGCGTGTCCAGGCTTGCACCGGCCCCATCCCACTCCCCGTGTACAAAGAGGTAGGGTAACCCCCATAACATGGGGCACCTAGTGTTACAGGCAGAATTTTTTTTCATGCTATTTTTGAAAAGCAGGTAGCTGTTTGAGACAGTTGGCCCAGAAACATGGCAGAATTCTCCTCATGGAGAGGAGGTTTCTTTTGTTTCAGAAGAAAAATAAAATCGACCTTGGGGGTCCACATCCCATCTCCTTCCCACCCCAGGTTGCGGTTTATAAGGACCAGAAAAGACAGAAGTCTATGTTGCTCCAAACGAACAGAGTTGTTTGCTGGCAGCTTTAAATACTGGGTGGGAGGCATTGGAAAAGGACAAGAAGAAGATGGAAATGGGAGGTGTCTGTCCAAACCTGATGGGCAGACGCCGTCCATTAGAAACACCTTGTGCCATGTGTATGAAGTTTTAGGACAGTCTGCTATTATGATAGAAGAAAATATATATTTGGGTCTTGTTCCCAATTCCTGGCACAGGGCTCCTAAAACCCTTATAATTTCCTAAATAATAGGAGCACTAGAAGCATCTTTTGCTCTAATATTTGGGTTTTGTGCCCAGTTCCTGAAATAGCCCAGATCCATAAAGACGAAACAAGTGTTTTTTTTATTATTCATAACGAGCCCCTTCAACCATACTTGAGTTTACGTTAATAATGTGACTTTCGGAAAGCCCCTAAGGAGGGGGGCCAGTTGCGGGGGCTGGGAGGCCAGCCATGGGATTAGAGGGTTGGAACTTTCCACCCCACCCCCTCACCACAGGGAGGGGAGAGATTGAGTTCAATCACTAATGGCCAGTGATTTCATCAATCATGCCTATGTAATGAAGCCTCCATAAAAATCTTAACTGAAGGGATTTAGAGAGTTTCCAGATTGGTGAACAAGAACATGTCCATATGCCAGGAGTGTGGCTTACCCCATTATGCTACACGGGGACAGAAGCCCCGGTGCCCAGGACCCTTCCACTCTTCTCCCTGCGTATCCCCTCAGGGGGCTGTTCATTTGTATCCTTGGTAATAAATCAGTAAAAACTAAGTAAAGTGCTTTCCTGAGTTCTATGAGCTGTTCTAGCAAACTATTAAAACTGAGGGGGAGGGGCAGGACTCGCCAGTGACTGGCCAGTTGGTCACAAGCACAGATGCAGCCCGGGACTTGCGACTGGCATCTGAATTGGGGCGCCTGCGGGATGGAGCCCTTCCCCGTGGGGTGTGAGCTAGCTCCAGCAGCTAGCATCAGGGGTGAGCTAAATTATAGAACATCTAGTCACCATCCATTGAGAATTGGAGAATTACCTGATGCAGGGAAAACCTTGCACGTTTGATATCGTAAGTGTTGTGGAAGGATGGAGAAAAAGCAGTTTTTCCTTTCAGATGACGACACGCAAAATTCACATCTAAACTCTTGTCAGCACAGTGGGCTGTCTGCCCCCTCCATTTGCACACCAATCCCTCGGCTGCAGTCTGTTGCACACGCACCAGCCTCCTGCCCAAGATTGGGGTGCCGGTAGGGTGGGGTGAGACAGTACAGAGATGGGACTGGAATCACCCAGGTAGGATGTGGAGAGAGTTGGAGATGTCAGTGGAGGCTGGAAGCTGGAGCAAGAGATGACCCACATATGCCTACACCCCCTTAGGGACCCTGAAGATAGTATTTGATTAGTACAGGGAAGGGGACCACCACAGCACACAGGCTAATGCTAAGGACCTAGGAATACCAGTCAATAGATGTTTGGAGTACAGATGTAAAGAATTGTAAATGCCCAGATTTCCCCATAAAGAAGGGCAGAAACAATACAAATGTTCATGGACTAATAAATGAGTCAACACACTGTCCAGCCATATAACAGAATATTATTTATCCATGAAAAGGAACGAAGTACTAGTAGATACTACAAAGGCCGATGGACCCTGCAAACACGCTAAGTGGAAGACACCAGACATAGAAGGCCACATATTATATGACTCCATTTATAGAAACATCCAGAATTGGTCAGTTCTTAGAGAGAATACAGAGTGGTGGTTGCCAGGGGCTGGGGGTAAGGGAAAGGAGAACAGAGTTTCCTTTTGGGGCAAGGGCAATGTTCTGGAACTAGGTAGAAGTGGTACTTGCACAATGTTGTGAATGCAATAAATGGCACTCAAGTTTTCACTTTAGTTAATTTGATATGTGAATATTATCTGCATTTTTTTAAAAAATGCCCAGAGCCCAGGTTGATTCTTTCCATCAAAAGGACCTTGAAGTCCTGCTGGCATGCCCTCCCCAGAGCCTTGCGTGGGACCGAGACACAGACACGCTTACAGGTGCAGCCGCAAACAAAGCATGGCTGTGGAACTCGCGTGTGCCAAGGAGAGAGCAGAAACCCGCAGCCCCCAATCTGCCACTACCGCCAGCCTCGTGCAGGGTCCGGGGCAGCCCCCCAGAGAGCCCCCATTCTAATGTGATCTGACGAAGCAGAGACCCAGTCTCTGGGATGACCCAGCATGGGCGTCCCCGGGAAAGCAGCAGGTTGGTGAAGAGGAGGCGGCCCTGGGAGCCAGGGCAGGGCCCAGTACACCTGTCCATGGGACACATTCCCTTTAGGGAGCAGTGGCGGGGGGGCTCTTCCCTTCCTAACAGCTCTGAGTTAAGCCCTGTTAAGCCCCCACCAAGGAGGGGCAGGATCTGATTCACCTCAGTGCTCCCAGAGCTTAATAGGTAAGGCCAGTAAATATTTCTGGAACAAGGAAAGGGAGAGAGGGAGGGAGTGAGACGGGGGGGAGGGAAGATTCTGTAGGATTCAATGCTGATGCCAAGATTGCTACTGCCCAGTGGATTCTCATTTACTGGGTCAGGGATGGTAGGTCCGGGGCATGGGCAGTCTTATGAACTCTCTGGGTGATTGTAACATCCAACAAAGGATGAGGACCTCTATTCTAGGATGACTAGGCGTGAGTGGTTCTCAAACTGGCTACATATTCTTAGAGTCACCTGGACAGCATTTTAAACAATCCTAATGCTCTGGACCTGCCCCAGACCCACTACAGCAGAACTTCCGATGGTAGTGTCCAAGCCCCAAGGTGGCTGTCGTGTGCCTACAGGGTTGAGAAGACTGTGATAGATAGACGGTGGGCAGGGTGCCCTGTACCACTGCCAGAGACCAGAGTCTGGTGCTGAGAAGGGTGCTGGGAGTGCAGCCACTGAGGGATTTTGCTGAGCCAAGCTAAAGAGACCCGGAACGAGGCTGAGCAGAGGCCATTTCAAGGGAAGGAGGCTTTGTCTCCCTGTCCTGAATCTTGATGACTTCTGCAGCTAGAGCCCAGTCATTTCCTAAGACCCTGTGGAGGTCAGAGAATACAGGGTTGTGAGTCAAGCCCAGGCCCTCCCTGGAGCCTCACAGCCTATAGGGTGAGGGGGAGCTGGACGGATGTATATGGGTACATGCTCACCAGGGATAACACTGTGACTGAGGGCATCAGCTCAGGGGACTGCTGGGCCTAAGGTCGGTAGGGGACCACAGAAAGCCTCCTGGGGGAGGCAATGTTGGATGTGACTTCAGGGAAGAAAATAGAATAGGGAAGGAAGAAGGTTCTGGGCAGAGAAGTCGTGTCTGCCATGGACAGGAAGCTGGGGCTGTTCTGGAAACATCATACGATTTGACATGGCTGGCCCAGAGGGTATGAGTGAGGGAGAGAGAGGTCTAGGGAAATGGGTAAGTGGCAAGAGAACAGATAAGGAAGGACCAGGCTAAAACTTGGACTTCATCTCCAGGGTAACAGGGAGCCCCTGAAGGTTTTAAGGAGGGAAGTGACGGGATACAAACTATGTTTTGGAGAGATGTCTTGGAGGCAAGGTGGAGGCAGTTTTGCAGGGGCATGGCTGGAGGGAGAGAGGCCAGCGGGGAGGCTGAGGCACCAGGGCGTGCCCCAAATGCAGAGGCTGGATGTGGGGCCATAAGGGTGGAAGGGGTGCACGGTTCGAGAAGCTCCTAGGAGGTGAGCGGGGTGATGTGAGAAGGGAGGAGCAAGGGACTGACCCTGGGGATGACGGGTGACTTTTGGGCTGGTCTGGATTCTTGTGCACGGCTTTGGTTGTTGGAAGGGTCCCCAGAGAGGACCCCAGCGAGAAGCTCCCACTTCCCCACAGAGCGCCTCACATGGGGAAGTTGGCTGCACATCCATCATGACAGACTCAGTTTGCATAACCTCAGAGAGGTCTTGTGGCCCTTGGCTTCTCTTCCTGATGTAACAACATGGAACTAGAAATAAATCCCGTGCTAGGTTCGGGTTTCCTGGGAGATGCAGTCCTCCCTGCTGGGCACGGCCCCCGCTACCCGTCTCCAGGCGCCCCCCACCCCTCGACACGTTCATCCGCGCAACGCTCAGCACGGACTGATGAAGGGCCTATCGCGAGCCAGACGCTGCCTGACAGTCGTCATCTCAGGACCTTATGGCAGAGACAGGGTCAGACGCGGACCAAGCACATCACCAAGAAATAATTCTAAAACAAGCCCCATGTGGGATCTGAAATGGCACATAGCAGGGGAAGGGTGGTCCGGGGAGCCCCACATAAGAAGACTCTGGCCAGAGCCGTCCAGGATGAGGCACCAGCCCAGAGACCCACTAAGGGAGTAGCTGGGTCCTAGGGGGTCTAGAAGGAGCAGGGGAGCTGAGACGGGACAAGGGGAGAGAACACTGAGACGAGATGCCACAGGGCTTTGAGATCAAGGTCACCTTTGTCCCGCTCAGGAGAACCACTTCCCACAACATGGATCCCATATTTCAGGTAATGTCCTGCTCAGCCTGGCCTGTTTCTGCCACCTCCAGCCATGCAGGCCACCATTCCCTGGCTCGCATGGTCCCCTCCAGACACGCGCAGCCCACTGAGCCCTCCTGCACTCGGGCCTGGAATTCCCATGTGTCCTCCCTCATCACAGTGAATGGTCCTTAGCCTTCTGGTCCAGCCTGCTATACCTTCCCTGCCCAGCTCTGTACCAGGACCTGCGTTGGCCACCTGAAGGCGTTCCTTCTGTTGTGGTGACCTCTTCATACCCCTGAACCCTCCCTTCCCCCAGGGAGTGCCTTGGGCAGCGAGTGTTTCTCACCATCTACTCTGTGCCCGGCACCATGACTCCCACAAGGGAGCATGTACTCCCAAATCTCCAACCCCTCTGGAAGACTGCCCTTTTTCTCAACATATGTTCCTCTTATCCTTTCCTCTTTTAGTGAACTCTTAGGCATGCTTCAAAACCCAGCTCACAGCATGTTGCCTTCCCTGGAGAGCCTTCCCTTGCCTACTTGTGCTCTCATCACACTTTCTTTCCTCCACCACTTAGTACTTGGCCCCATACCAGGACTCTCCAACCTATCATGTGTGTCATGGGGCAGGGGCCGTATCTCGTTTGCCTCTGTGGTCCCAGCTTCTGGCTCATGGGCTGGCACTGGGTAGAGCGGATGTTAATGCAAATTCCACATTCCCTACTCCTCACTCCCTTTTTCCTCTTTGGCACAAATCACTACCAGTAGTGAATTTTCAGGGCTCTTCATAACTGTTTCACTGCCTTGCAGGTTGACTGGATAAAATCACTGCATAAAGTCATCTGAGAAGTTCGTCTGACACTGGAAGAATTATTAGTTGCCCCTGGAGCGATCTCCTGGTCTGTCTCCTGTGGCCGTCAAAGATGAGAGCTTCTCTCTGATGGCTGGGAGGACTGGGCCCTGCCATTCCAGGCACTGCCCATGAAGTTCTGTGCAGCAGTGGTGACCCCATTCCAAAAGGGCTCTCAGCCTGCGTCTGCCTCCGATGAGCTGTGTGACCTTGGGCAGGATGCTTCACCTCACTGAGCCCATTTCCTTATCTGTTAAATGGGGGCAAAACTCCCACCCCACAGGACTGCTGTGAGGATTCACTGAGATATTGTCTGTGAAAGTGCCCAGTGTTGTCCTGGTGCACGGGCTCAGCCAATAGTAGCCGTCATTTACTGACTGTTCCGGAACATACAGGGTACTGTGTCCAGCACATTATACGTATCATCTTTTTAAAATCTTTCATGGGAAACCTGTAAGCCCAGTTATGACCCCCATTTTACAGCTGTGCAAACAAAAGTGTAGAGGCACCGAGTAGCCTGCCCAAGGCTTCTTGGCAATCAAAGCAGCAGAGTTTGAGGGAAACTTTTGAATATCCGATTCCAAAGTTCTCAACCCTGACCACTACCTTAAGCAGAATTTTGGTAAACATTTCTCTGTGCTGCTGCTACCTTTGCTTGCAGTAATGCAGTGAAAGAAGACAATCTGTACTATCAACTTATTCAAGGGGGTATGTCACCTGGACGTGGAAATCCCAGGAGTTAGGAAGACAGAGGAGAAAAACAAAAGCCTTCCGCTGTCTGCCGAGCCAAGACACTGATCTAGGACCCTCATTATGGCAAGAAACGTGAATTTCATTCACATTCGTGTACTGCAGCCTCGCGGCATCACGGTGCCCAGGAAACCAGCCTTCTTATGAAGCTTCAAACCCTGGAAACCTCAAAGCAATCGAACCACTCGCATCGGGGAAATTAAACTTTGTGGGAAGATAAAAACAGAGCTACCCGACAGACATTCATCTTTTGTATGTGACAGCTGGAACCTCCAGAGACAGAATTAGGCCACCCGGTGCCTTGCTCCTGGCTCGGTCCCAAAGATCCTGACAATAGGCATTGAGTGGCAAGTGCAAGGGGATGGCAAATTCTCCATAAACCCTGCCTCAATGACATCCTGGCCCTAGCACCAAGCACTTAATGGAGTAGAGCTTTTGAGCCAGAATGTCTAGACCGAAAACCCAGCTCCATCACTAACTTGCTATGTGACCTGGGTGAGCTGCTTGGCCTTTGGAATCCCTGACCTATCTCTCTCTAAAATGGGGGTGACACTGATGGCTACCTCACACTAAGACAGAATGTGACAATGCTTCATAACCTTCAGGCTAGGCCCGGCCCGTGGTAATGACCTTAGTTGGCACCTATGGAGCACATTCATGGGTCACATCACTTCATGTCCTTGAAACTCCAGGCGGCAGGTACTAACCATGTGCCCATTTTACAGATGGCCATGACTTGACATGTATGAAGGCAGAGTGACGATTTAAACTCAGGTCTAACTCAGAAATACAGCTGCCTCACCATATGTTACCCTGCTGATAGATCTATAGCTGTGTTCGAGTTTATTTTTATCCAGAGTGCGCTGCACCATTATAATAAGAACAACATTGGAAATCCAAGAGGAAAACACCCATTACAATCCTGCCATGATCTCGAGTCTGTTTTTACACACTTTCTATTTATTCTTATCCACGTGCATCCCTGCATAAATTCTGATTCCTTCCGCTTCTTCCCATTTTACCCATTCCTGGCCCATCCAGCTCTCTACAATCACAGAGAAAGTATCCCCGCATACTCTGGCCCCTCCCAGCCCCGGCAGACCTCCACTTTACCTCCTGCCAATGGCTCAGAGTCATTACACTGATGTACACAAAAATGTCACCAGGTGTGACCAAGATGAATAATGCAAAAGTCCAAAGTGCCACATAAACGTGTAAGTGCTGAACTATTACTGCTCGTGGCCATTGTTATTATTGTTAGAATCGTGCATCCTCAGAGCTGAGTTTGGTCCAGCTGTTTCTGCAGCACGAGGACCATCGGGTATTAGACTGTGTTGCCATCTCCAGTGACCTGTGCTCCTGGACAGACAGCCCCTCAAGAGCAGCGCTGTCTACCTTTGGGCTTCCAAGGGCATGAGGGTCCCACCAGTGATTCTTATTAATGAGACAGAAAGGGGGATCATGGGGATCATCTTTTCTCTGGCTTCTCCTGCCTTCCCCTCCCCGTCGGTCATCTCTGCTGGCCTCCAAAGGGATATTCCTAAATTATTCCCTAGCACACTTTGTGGGAGTGCCTGCAGGTCCCATCTCGGCCCATGGCAGGGCTGACCTCATGCCCAGACACAGTGTGTATACAATTATGAGCACCAGGGCCATCTGAGGACACTGAGCTGATGCAGGGGCCCAGACCTTACACCCAGAGATTCTGGGTCCCTCAGACTTCCCTGACACCCAGAAACCAGCATTTCCACATAAGACCAACAAACTATAGTTAGATCAAGGCAAAGACCAAAACTCTTTGCCTGGCCTCCAAGAGAAGAGAGCAAGGAGCTCACATCCTTGATTGACTCAGCACTTGACAAATATTAGCTGACTCAGTCCTATCCAGTATCCCAGAAAGTGGGTATGGTTGCTATTCCTGCTTTCTAGACGATGAACCTGAGGACTGCAGGTAGGTACTGTGTAAGTTGCCAGAGTTTTCCAGCCCATCAGTAGTGGAGCAAGACCTAGAAGCCAGATCTGTTTGGATCCAAAACACATTGTCTTTCCTCAACACCGTACTATCTTCATCATCTGGCCTCTGCTGACCTGTCCCAGGAACCCTCTGCTGACCTTGCCCCAGGAACCCTCACTCACTCACACACACACACACATACTCACACACACACTCACATGGACCAACATACTGACACATGTAGACACACACACACAGACACACACGGAAACCTATGCACTGACACACACAGATATACAAAGACACACACACACACACACACACACTGTCCCTTTCTCTGTCATTAGCTCCTGAAAATTTTAGGCTTCCCGCTACTGACATGCCTTTCCACTGCCTTCCTCCTGGACACATAGGAAGCCTTCCTAGACCTTTCCCTCAGGAGTGAGGCTGCTCTGAAGCCTCCAGGTGCTGGGTTCTAGCCATGGTCACTTAGCGCTCTGTGTTGTCACGACTTCTTGCCCCATCAGCCTACCCCACTAGACCAGGAGCTTTCCGAGGGCAGGGGCCATGCCTCTGTGACCTGCCCAGATCTTGTCCTGGTCCTGCCACAGAGAACACAGGAGGGAGCTGTGAAGGACTCACCCCCATTTGCTTCAGCTACACCTGGAGCCGGCCCGAGCAGAGCAGCGCAGGTCTCTTCCAGCCAGGGGGCCCTCCATGCACCTCACAGCCACAGTCAGAGGCACACAGCCGTCTCCCAGCGTCCCAGCCAACCCTTGTCTAGACTCAGCCCGCAGCCCCATCTCCATGGAGACGCTGGCCCTGCAGCCCAAATACCAGTTCCATTAAGCTACTTTCATTCCTCAATCCCCTTTCTTGGCACAAGAGTTGATTTAAAAAAGAGAGAGAGAGAATCGGGTCAGCAAATTCAGTTTGGAAAATTAGAACTCACCCTCCATGTTCCAATGCATGGCACCCCTAGGAATGCCGGTGGGGATTCAGAGCCAGATAAGCCACCCCACGTCTTCCTATAAACCTTGCAAGGGTGAGAAACCAGGCCTGTCAATGCCACAGTGGCCCCACAGCAGAGGGTCCTGGGACAGAAAGCAGCTGTGTTTGGGGAGACGTCATTTCAGCTCCTCTCCTCAATTTGCTGCCTTTGTCCGTGAGGAGGAAGGAATCTCTACCTGCATCTTCTACCTCCTCTCCCCTCCCGCCTCACACGGACTCACAGACACACAGACATGTGCGCCCTCCCCACCTGGAGGAATCTTGGGAAAGAGACGCCCAAAAAAGAGTCAAAGCCCCAAGTCTGAGACCTCTACCTCTGGAAGGTCTACTTGCAAGGCAGGCACTTGGCTGGTGCCTGGGAACTGGCTCATTCCAGAACTAGTAAGAGTGGCTCACTGTGCCTAACCTACACAGAGAGCACGGGTGATGCTGACCACCTGACTTCCTTCTGGGAGTCTGGAATGTGGGTACATGCAGGGGAGGGGGTGCCTACGTGACCAGCTTCCAGTAAGAACCCTGGGAGTTGCCTGGTAGACACCATTCCCTGCATGTTACAACTTGTTGCTGGGGGAGCGGCGTCCAGCGTGACTCCATGAGCAGAGGAGACTAGAAGCCTGTGCCTGACTGGGTCCTTTCTCCTTTGCTGACTGTGCCTTGTCTCCTTTTCACTGTAATAAAGCATAGTGCTGAGTACAGCTCTATACTGGGTCCTGGGAGTCCTGCTTGTGAATCACCAACCTGGGGGTGGTCTCAGGGACCTCCAGTATGGCTCCCCTCACTGTCCTGTCCCCCTTTCTGGTTCCCCTAAAGGAGAAGCATCGTGGACCTCATTTCTCAGAGCTTGGCAGGAATGCCCATGCTTTACCATGGACCCCAGGCCTTAAAGACAGGCACCGGGTTCCAGGCTCCTGCCTCTCCAGCTCAGTCCCCCTGAATATCGCTTCTTTACTTCTTGCCTCGTGGATCAGGACGGGGTAAAGGTCTTCTTCTTCCTGACCAGGAGGAGCCTGTGCCATCTCTTTTCAAGTCTATACCTCCTCTCCTTGTGGCCTCTTGACCCAGGTCATCACTGGGTGAGCCTGACCTTAGGATTTGACCTTGGGATTTGGGAACAAACACACTCTCTCCTATCTTCCAGCTCTCATGTTCCTCCCTCTGGTGGTGGCGACTGTGCTTTGGACAGCCCTTTTCTCAAAAGGCAGTACAAGCTCCCTCCTTGGGGTGAGGGTGCACAGGCCAAGATGAGAAGCCAGAGACTGTCTGAGACCTCCCACCTAGAGCCTCATGCCCACTTTGCTCACAGAAGAAGCTGTCTTTCAGGATGTCGGGTCTCTCCAGGGGTACTTTGCCTCCTTCCATACAGACGTCCTTGGCAGGGAGCCTCAGAAGGAAAGAGTGGAAGGATTCTGGCACCGAAATACTGTCTTCCCAGCTCTTGGCGAAGTACACATGTGGGTACGTAAGCTGACTCCACAGTCACATGGCCCAGTCAGGATGCTCTTCAGTTTCACATTTAGGTCACACCTAGGAGCTGAGTCCATCCTCGAGACCCAAATATTCCCAAGTCAGCCAAGGAGGTTTTAGTGTGGCCTCAGGAGGAACACTTTACCATCAGTCTGTTCCGTCCTGATAAAGAAGGAGAAATGCAGTGGTGGTCCCATTTAGATTTCCTAGGCCTCAGCTTTCTCATCTGGAAATTGGGATCATAATAACTACTTCAAAGCACAAGGGTGAGGATAAAATGAGATCACTGTGCGGAAATACTGAGCCCAATGCCTGGGCTCAGAATAAAGATGTCTCCAGATTTAAAATCTGATTTCCTCTGACTGTCCCACAGCTCCATGCTTTGAATGATTTTTTTTTTCCATGCCAAACAAACTGCATTCATTGAATATTAATGGATTCATTCTCCCATTTTAGATTCCTTGAACTCAAGGACATACCTGTGAATGAGAGATTACCAGAATGACCAAAACAAACACCCCTGATGTCTTCATGGGTCTGTTTGGCCTAATCAGAAGGAAAAAAAAAATTGTTTGGGTTTTATGAACTATCCAGACAAGACTGAAGACAGCCATCACTAATGCCCCCATCACTAGTGGTAGGGGCCGGCCGGAGACCCATGCAGACTCAAAACAGACATGCCTCTCCACTTCCAGCTCCTCCCCCTGCTTTCTGCATGGCTTTGGGCAAGTTCTATGACATCTCTAAGCCTCAGGTTCTCTGCCTAAAGATGGGAGTGATTCCCTAGCTCCCAGGAGCACTGAAAGGTACCATGCAATCATACAGATCACCAGTCCAGCTTTGCTCTGGAGCAGTGCACGTTCAGTGGAGGGCAGGACAATTTCTGTCATATTACCTCTGGAGTAGAAACACTGACCCTGAAGGGGCAGGAGAGGTCTGGAGAGTAAGCGTGTGTTTTGTTCACTCCCATGCTCTGTTTAATTCCTTCACTGGAGTCAGTTCCTGGAGAGGGAGTTGGCTGTGCTTCAGGGCCGTGCTTCCATATCCAAGATGATTTCATTGGAAAGGTTTAAGATGGGCAGTAAGAGTATTTATTTAAATACAGTTGGCTGTTTTGACTTTATTTCTTCTTGATAGCTTTTTAAAACCAACCCTATATGGTAGGTCTTCTCAGTTTTCCTGTTTTATAAATGAGGAACATAAGACCCAAAGAAGGTAAGTCGCTTGCCTAGGTAAACTCAAATAATGAATTAAGAAGCAGAATTTGAACCCAGGTTGACCCCAAAGGCTTTGTGTACCTTCCACTCACACTACTTCCTCTGGAGTGGCCGCTAGTAGCGTGGAAGCCAAAGGTTCTCTCCATCCCTAAACCAAAAAGATGGCATTATTACATTGTTAGATCAGCTCTCTGTGGAAGCCCCCAAAAACCCATTAAAGAAGCCTATTCTCTAGGGCCCCAAATGAATCCTGCTCAGTAAATTGCCTTTTGAAAGAAAAAGGAAACATCTGTGGCCTCAAACTTTATATGAACAATGATTCGAGACTCTCTTTCAGAACCCAGGAAGGGAAATTCCCCCACAGAAGGAGGAGTGTGCCCAAGTGTCAACCCATCTCAAGCCAGGAATTCATTAATATCTGTGGAAGGCTTGAAGAAGAAAAAGCACAATTTAAACTGGAACATTCCAAAGCAATAACTTATTTCTCAATGTAATTTGCTATTGGCATAATCATCAGAAAGAAGAAATGAGGGTCTGGCGGCCCAGCTTATATGGGAGGCAAATCTCTGGCCTCCCAAAGTATTTTGCATTTCAGAAGTTCAAACCATTGTTTGTTTTGGACCAGAGGATGTTAAGACAGTGATGTTTTTCTAGGATGGAGAGGCTGAGGCCTTACTTCACAAGGTTGTGTCTTTCTAAGCTGATAAAGACAAAAGTAGAAGAGAGACATAAACAAACGCAACTTGATCTAAACGATGTATCAAGAGGGAGGGAGTCAACGTCTCCTAGTCTCCCACTAGGTGTGAGCACAGAACAGACAAGCAACGTAAATGAGGGAAGAGGGCAAGGGCACTGGAGGGAACACGCCCCACCAGGGACAGCAGCTGCTCGGCCCCAGGAAAGTGGCATCAAGGACAGGAAGGAGGGCCTATCACAGCTGATTTTCTGCTTTCTCAAGAAAAGACAGAGGTCCTGAACTTTAAGTGAAGTTTCCCAGTGTTCAAATTGGGGGCAGCAGACACAAAACTATGTTTTCTTTAATTATGCATTTTAAATGTGCCCTTATAAAATTGGTCTTTTAAATCTTATTTTACAGGAAATAAGGTTCCAAAAAGTCACTGGTTCAGGGTCAGATAGCAGCAAAGGTTGAAATCAGGACTTGCTCCCAATCAGTCCTATGAGGGAGGTAATGACTGATTACTGCACAGGACAGGTGGGGGATTCAAGGGGTCCGGGGCATGTGTCCACAAAACCTCTCCCGAGAGGCCCAGCACCTTCTACCCCAGGGAAGGGAGGGGATTTGGAGGTGTGGAGAAGAAGGACCTAACATTTATCAAGCATCTGCTGTGAGCCAGGCATAGGGTTTTGCACCCGTTGCTTGATCGAGTCCGCACAACAACTATTCGATGAAGTCGTTACTGTCCTTGTCTTATTGAGGTCAAGCTAAGGGACTTCCCAGCATCCCACAGCAAGGCTAGGTCAAGGCCTTCTAACATTTGCTCAGCACACCTGGGCCTTCTTCCTGCTTGGGCTGCTGAGCAAGGGGAGCCCTGGAGCTTTTCCTGTAACCTTGTCACTCACCTGCATTTTGTAAGTATGGTCCAGACAAGGAGACCCTCGCAAATCTTGCCAGGGCTCTTGGGCACCCGGGGAAGCTCAGTAAATTAAGATGTCACACAAGCCTTGCTGTTTCCACAAGGAGTGATTGCAGCTACAAATCTGTCCCAACACACAGGCAAGTGGGATTTGGGTGGATAGGACACGATGTTGATCTACTGCTGCCGTGAACACAATTTTAATTTATTATGAAGAAAACAAAAGGCTTCCAAAGGATCAGGGTGCAAGGGGCATAGCAATTCAGTTTTGGCTTTGCAGAGACTGGGATGCAGGGGTTTAAAAAGGAAGAAGTGGGAGGCAGGAGAAGGAGCCAGGCTCTGACACCAGACTGGCCTGGGATCTAGCCTCTGCTCCACCATTTTCTGGCTGTGTGACCTTAAGCAAGTAGCGCCACCTCTCTGAGCCTCCATCTCCTATCTGCAAAAAAGGGAATTCATAACACTACCTACCAGACACATTGGAAGGACTCCCAAAGACACTGGATGTAAAGCGCCCAGCAATGTTAGATATCATTACTGTCATTATTACTGAAATACATTCCTTAAGCAGTCGCCTACAGAGCCAACTGCTTGACTTCCTGTCACTGAAATAGCCGACGCTTAGCTGAACCTCTTAATTTCATCAAAATGGTCTGGTGAGTCAGAGCCTTAATTAACTTTTGCATGGTGTTCTCGGGGCAGGAATCAGACCCTTGCATTTCGCCCACTCTCCCTGACTCCAAATAATGGAAACGCATGTCCCTTAAAAATTGCTCTGACTCTACAAAGGCAAGCAAATCACCCAGCAGACACACAAGGTTGAGCACACAGCCAGCCTGCAGGGCCGCAGAAAGTCCTCTCTGCAGAACACTAAAGCAAGGGCTTGGAGCCTAAAGAAATTATCCTCCCTCTGCTGAGTTCGCTCAGGAGATTGCAATCTGGGCCCCTGTTTGTGTGCTTATCCAACGGCGACCCCAGCCCGACCCCTCCCAGCAGTCCTGGTTGGAGGAGTCGGGCATCATGACCCAGAGTGGAGGGCCAGTGTCATTTCCTCGATGCAGTTCTTTGCCGGACTGCAGAAAACCAAAGTGTTGGGAGTGAGGTTCAGGTCAGGGAGGCTTCCTAGACATGGAAATCAAGCAGGGCAGAAGATACAGAATGTGGGATGTTCACAGAGACAGGTTTCATGGCTAAGCAAACCAGTTGGACATTTGCCCCGCGCTGTCGGTTCCTCGAGGGTCCCCAGCCTCAAGGATTCATCTTGGCAGCCCTTGTATCGGGCCAGGGCTTCACTGCAGTAGGTGTTCAATAAAATCTGTGCCGAGTAAATAAAGGCACCTAACTAGTTTCATTCGTCTAATTTTTATTACACCCTCCCCATCTTTTTCCAGAAATGATTTAGGGCAACTTCTGAGCTACATGATTTAGTAATCACTATTATTCACTGAGCGTTCACGATGTGCCAAGTTCTGCCCTGAGGACATTATCTGGTTTCTCCAGTGAGTCTTCACAACAGTCCTCTGTGCTAGGGATTATGATGATTATCCGCATTTCACAGATAAGGAAAATAGTAATGAAGTAAGTGGAAGGAACAAAGATGGGCATAAATTGGAAGCAGGTGTTGTAACAGTGCCCGTACTCAGAGCAGGGCGCAAAAATGGGCTCAGTGTTTACTAGAGCCTGACAAAAGAAAGGAACTGGATCTGTTAGAACATTCAGAGTCCAGTTTATAGATAGGAAGAAAGGGAGGAAGGAGGGAGGGACGGAGGGAAGGAAGGAAGTGAGGGAGGGAGGAAGGGGAAGGAAGGAAGGAGGGAAAGAAGGAAGGGAGAAAGAAAAGAAAACTGACTGCTCAGAAGATACGCGAACGGCTCCTATCTGACTTGTGTGGCCTTGGACAAGTCACCTCTCTCTCACCCTCTGTTTTGTCCTCTGTACAAAGGGAGTGATTACAGTAATGTCCCCATCACAGGGCAGTTAGGAAGGTCCAGGATATAATAAAGACAGCAAGCCCAGTGCCTGGAACCCAGAAGACACTCCGTCAATATTCACCCTCCTGTCTCTTCACTGACCTTTCTGCCCCATCCACTTATTGAAGGAGGTATCTTGGAGCGTAGGCGTTTAACTGAAAAATCATTGGCAAGGCTGCCCAGCCAGCTCATTATTACTTAAAAAGAAGAAGGGAGCTGTGCAAGGCATCTCGGGGCTTTTCAAGCAAGCCTGCATCTGAATTTCATGAGCAGTGGGTGGCTGAATGGTTTGGTGAGTTCCAGCCTGGGCCCTGCTTGAAATCTACGTTAAATGAAAGGTGCCTCCGACTCCCCATTATAGTGCTGTGCCCTGGGAGGCTCACGAAAGTCACGCGTTTCCGTCATCTCCTGCATCCGAGAAATGCAATTGATTTTCCTGGCCTCATTTTCATGTTTTAAAGAACTATTTCCCCAGGGCTCCTCCGAGAACTGAAACGGAGAAAACCTCATTCATATTTTACCATGTAACCCAAAGACTAATCACGCACCTGACAACAGATACTGACAGAACACCTAGTCCACAGCAGACCCAGGGCCACGCACATGGGACGTAGGGATGACAGACACATGGTCTCCACCCTCGGGAGAGCCCCTTAGAAGATAGGCTGTGATGAAGACCACACCAGGCAAGAGGGTTCCTGAGCCAGCCTGGAAGGATGCGGGGAAGGGTGATGCGGGCAGAGAGAACAGCCGGTGCAAAGATATGGGGGTGTGGATGGTACGTGATGGTGAATGAGGAAGCTCGAAAGGTAAACAGAGGCAAGCTCAGGAAGGAGCACAGTGTCAGACTAGAGTTTACTGGGAGAACCAGAGAGCTAACCTATGTTTACTATCCAGTGTTCACTGATGTGGTTCCATTTGAGCACTAAATATTACTCTGGCAGTTTGGATGGAAATTGAATTGGAGGTAGTAAAATTGGGAGGTAGGAAGACCAGTCAAGGACTCTCAAAATAATCTAGACCTGAACACATATTCCATGAGTGCTTTCTTCATAGCCTAGTACTGAGCTGGGTATTTGAGGAAATACCAAAATAAGGAGATAAACTCAGGTTTACTGGGTGCCCATTGTATTTTGACACTTTACAAATGTTTTCCCATCTACGTATCACCAAACAAGATTGGTATTTCCATTTTACAGGTTTGAAAAAAAAAAAAAAACTTCACTCAGAGAAGTAAAGAGAGGTAACACCAGGAGCTCTACCTGCGAACAATCAGCATGGCCCTGCTCGGAAGACCTGAGTCAGAGACAGAAGACAGCACGCTCCAGCCCAAGAAGAGGAGAGACAATTTGCCGTGTGATGGAGTGAGCTGTTGCACTCTACAGCCAAAAATAATTCTTGTATGCCTAAAGGGGAAACTGTAAATACAGAGCCCTGAGCTCTATTAATATTCAATGATAAATGATGTTGCTTTAAAATCAAATAAATGCACAGGAATGGAGGTTTCAGTTGGATGCTGGGAACATTAGATCGTGTGCCAAGTCTGGTACCTCCATGAATCACCCACACCACCTACCCCAAGGCCTGGGTCATGGTGTCTATTCTGTAAATATTTATTGGCTGAATGGGGCCACTTAGAGAAATATTGCTGAAGGGGATTACAATCAAGAGAATGACAATGAGCGCATTTCAAAAGATAAGCTTTCAAAGCTTTAGAGAGGAAGCTGGGTACAAATGAAATTTGCTTATTAGTTCTTCACATATATACTGATAACTACCCACACTCTCCCAATAACACTAAGCCAGATGACTTTATGTGTTCATTCTTAGAAAAAAAAAAAAACTGAAAGAAACGGTATTTCTCTATTCCTTGAAATTTTCTAGAGCATCGAGAAAGAAAAAGGCATATACATTTTCTTTACAAAGGCAGCATAACAGTACCACACTGACAAAGACAGCACATGCACAAAATTATTCAACACAAACTCACAACATGACTAAAGCAAAATTTCCAAAGAGTATATTATCAAATAGAATCCAGTAGTACACCATGACCAAACATGGACATGTACGAATGGCTTTGTAGTTAAAAATCTACTCATATAATTTTTCATAATGCCAGGTCAAAGAAGACAAACCATATGACCCTCTCTATACATGCAGAAAAGACATTTGGGGAAGAAAATAAAAATCCATCAAAATGTAAGTGACAAAGGCACACGTGGGTGGCACAGTTGGTTAAGTGTCTGACTCTTGGTTTCAGCTCAGGTCATGATCTCAGAGTTGTGAGACTGAGCCCCATGTCAGGCTCTGCACTCAGTGGGGAGTCTGCTTAAGACTCTTTCTCCCTTTCTCTCTGTGCCTCCTCCATCTCTCTAAAATAAATTTTTTAAAAGTGTAAATGGCCAAATGTTAGAAATAGCGGACTTGAAAGTATTGAGCCATGCAATTAGACAAGAAAATGACATTAGGAGCCTAAAAACAATCTTCAAAGAAGTAACACAAGAGAACTAAATATCAGAAAGGGGAACAACATCACCATTATTGGCAGATGACATGCCAATATCATCTGTACAGAACCCAAAGGATTATATATGTATAGAACCCAAAGGATTATTTTTTCAAAAAATTATTAAAAACAATAAGATATGTTAGTAACTACCTGGTGACAAGTAAAGGTATAAAATTCAAAACCATTTTTGTTAAGTGTAAATAATGACCAGTTAGAAAATATAATGGAAGAAAAGGTCCCTCTTATAATATCAACAAAAAATAGGTATATATTTTGGAATAAATGTAATAAGAACTATAAAGATGATTTTAAAGTTCAACTAGAACCTCTAAAAAAGACTTCAGCAGATGCAAAGTTAAATTTGTGTCTACATAGACTCAGTATTTTAAAGATGTAGCTTCTCCTCAAATTAATCTATAAATTCTTATAACCCAAATGAAAAAGTAGCATAAGTTTTTAGAACATAAAAAATATATTTATCTGGAAAAGCACACATCCTAGAATGGGTAAGGGGTTTCTGAAAAGTCTAAGGATTAAGGAAAGAACAATTTACACAGATTATAAGATGTATTATAAAAGTCTGTAATTAAGAGGGGCCTGGGTGGCTCAGTTGGTTAAGCATCTGACTCTTGATCTCAGGGTTGTGATTTCAAGCCCCACATGGAGCTCCATGCTGGATGTGGAGCCTACTTAAAAATAATAAATAAATAATAACAAATAACAAAACCATGTAATTATGACAATTTGGTATTTCCTCAATTTTTTACATCAAATAACTGTCAGGTCAAAGGAAGAAAAGAGAACCCAGAAGTAAACTCAAATACAAATGGGAATGCACTATTTAAAAATGGGGGTGTGTCAAGTCAGAGAGTGGAAGGATTAACTAATGAATGTGGAAAAAATGGCAAACTGCCATTTACAAAGAAAGTTGGATTCCTACCTTACTCACAGTAATTTGCATTCTTACAGTGCAAATTTCGAATGGACCAAAATTTTAATATAGAAAATAAAATCATAAAAGTACTAGACGAAAACATGAGTTTAGGGTGGGAGAAGGCTTTGATTTTTATAGAGTTAACTGTATCAATATTTTCATTTATGCCTTCTGGAGTTGGTGATTAATCTAAGTTAAAGCAAATGTAGGAAATCCCGCAGGCTTAAAAAAGAAGTTACACCATAAACAGAACCAAAAGGCAAAAGACAACTAAGAAAGTACCAAATAAATGAGAATGAGTAAGTTCTTAGTTTTGGGAAGAGGCCACACAAATCTGTAGGAAGGAAAAGCAAGTGGTCCAACCAAATAGGGTGTTTTCCAGGAAGGAAGCAAACGTCGAACAGTCAACTGCTACACAGAAAGGGGCTCCATCTCACTGATAATGAAAGACATACAAACTTAAACAAAGAAGAGGTGCCATTTTCTCTATATCCGATTGGTAAAGCTTTTAAAGACTGCTAAAACTAGCAATGTGGGGAAGAACACACTTGTACCATGATGGAGGAAGTATAGATTGGTCGGAAAAATTTTGGTAGATAATTTGGCCCAATCTATTAAAATTGAAGATTCACAGGCTCTCTGGCAAAGCTTATAAGATGAAAATTCTCATAGCCTACAAATATACTTGTAAAATATATGAAAGATGGGTGAGTGTGTGTGTGTGCACGTGTGTGTGTGTGTGTGTGTGTGTGTGCAGATACACACACAAGGAAGTTCACTGCAGCAGGGTTTTTAATGACAAAAGACTGAAAGCTAGAACAACAATAAGAGACTGATTGAGGAAGATTATGAAAACCCTCATTGTACAGTCATTAATGAGAACATAAAAGGATCTCAATGTACTGATGTAGAAGGATCTCTAAGCTATATTACTAAGAGAAAAAAGCAAGGTACAGAAGAATATATATAAAATGGTCCCATTTGAGAAAACAAAAAGGATATCAAATGTATACATGTGTATATAATTCTATATACACTGACATGTAGAAAATGTCTCTAGAAGCGAACATAAACTCTCCTGGGCCATCCAATGGAGCTTTCTGCAATGATGGAAACATGCTCTAAATCTGAGCTATCCAATATGATAGCCACTGGACTCCCGTGGCTGTTGAGCACTCAAAATGCAGCTTGTGTGACTGAGGAATTAAATTTTGAATTTTATTTCATTTTAATAAATTTAAATGAGTATAGCCACATCTGGCTAGAGGCTTCTAATTTGGACAACATAGACATCGATGATGGGTTTTGAGGTGAGAAGGATTACGAAGGGAGAGAAAAGGAGACATTCTTCAGTTTATGCCTTTCTACACTGTGGGAATTTTGCACATGTAAATGTGTTACTCTTGTTTAAAAAGAAAACTTACTGACCACCCATGGTTTTCAAGGCCCCATGATTAATAGCTCTAGGTGATGTAGAACTCAGCCAGGGGTGTCGTCTGTCTCCAAGAGCCCAGGCTTTCACAGGGCCATGGAAAATCCCAAGTAAGGGAGTACCTGCATGAAGGAGGTCAAGTTGACAAACTCTGTCCAGTGAGGAAGATCCCAGAGCAAACGGTCAGTTCCACAACTGACAACTGGGAAGAGAGGACGGGCTACCAGAACTGGCTTCATCCAGGAGGTGATGTTTGAGCCAGACCAATGAGATGAACAGGTGTGCACTAGACCACAGGGGAGAGAAAAGTATTCAGGGTACAAGAAACAGCTAAACTGAAGAGTGGAGGAGATAGAGCAGAGTGTGCCCAGGATTCCATGAGTAATGTGGGTTGGCAGGAGTTCGGTTGCAGGAACGAAGAGATGAGCAAAAGACAGTTTCTGAGGACCAGGTACAATGAACAAAGGGGTTCAGATTTCACCCTGAAGGCCAGGGGAACCCTCAAAATGATTTTAAGCACAAGTAAGGAGGGATCACATTGACTGAGAAGAGACACACACTAGCTGTGACCTGAAATGTCAAAATCAAAGGCTGAAGCTAGAAATGAGGGTGCAGTTGAAATATATACAAAGACTTATTTTTATTCTCTATAGAGACATAATAATAAAGCTAATTATGGGTCCAAAATTGCACCTTGTTTGCCCATGAAACAATCATATTTGTTCTGTTTAGAGTTATGCAGTATCCAGGAAAAAGAAAATTCACAGGACCACATTTTCCCCACCTCCCAAGGCCATCATTTTTTATTAAGCCCCTGGGATCTTGCGAAGTCTTTGGTCTCTACCTTAACTAATTTTTCTAGGGCCTCAAATCCCTAGGAGATGGCTAGGATAAGAAACTGAATACTCAACAAATCTGACACATCTCAGTGAGGTGACAGGGGCATGACTCTGGTTTCTAGACCAGTAAACATGGTGGTAAATCCTAGACCAGTGTTTCTCAGCCTTGGCACCCACAACGTTTGGGGCAGGATAATTTTTCATTGTAGAAGTCATCCAGGACATTACAGGATGTTTGGCAGCATCTCTGCCCTCTAACTACTAAATGCCAGTAGTATGCACATACACGCCACAGCTGTGATGACTATGAATGTCTCCATACATTGCCAAATGTCCCCTCATTGCAAAATCATCCCTGGTTGAGAACCACAGTAAGAAGATCAAAGACAGAAGAGCCCTTGTGGACAATCCTACCCGACTGCTTCATTTTACAGATGGGAAAACTGAGGTCCAGAGACTGAGATAGAAGCTAGATTTCCTAACATAAGTTGGAGATTTGGGGGAGACTAGAGATCATTTTCTTAGCTTCAAGGAAATGTAGTTTAAAAAAGAAAACTGGCAGAATCTTCATTCAAGTCAATTTCACCTAGGTGTATATTCATTTATCTTTCCTCTCTCTATTCTCTCTTTCCATCCCTCTTTCTTTCTATCCCTCATATACATGATTCATCCTAGAATGTTTTATTTATGAATTTGGTTTTCTAACCATAAATGTTACCAAAATTATTATTGTTACTATAATTCCACTATTATTAAAACAACCACCCTTTCTAATTCATCATTTTTAAATTTTTCATTTGTTCACAGTGAAGCAGTTAAGGGGAATATATCCAATTTATATCAGGGGACCCCAACAGGTACACCACAAACATAACCATTACAACAATCCTCCGAGGTGGGCATTAGCATCCCCATTTTGCAAAAGAGGAAACTGAGGCTCATGGAGGTGAGGTGACTTACCCAAGGTCCAACAGCCAGTAAGTTCTAGAATCAAATTCGAACCCGCATCTGTCAGATTGTGTAACACAACTGAGTTCAAGTTGTGGAGAATCAGAGTCAGCTCACGATTAACATCCAAGTGAGAGTTGAATGTTCTCAGAGAACCAAATCCCCTCCCAATTTCTCGGATCACGGAGCTGAGGAGCTTGTCAGCATCTCCAGGAGGAAGCTAGGCCTCTATGGCAGTTGCTATGGCAACTAGTTTTCTTATAATTATAGAACATGGTGGTGACACACAAGCTGCACATACAGTCACTTTGTTAGGACCTGTCTGCCTCTGACAGTTACAGGAGCTTAAACATCATAAATTTTTTTTTTTAAGTCACATTTAATATAATCACGCATTGCAGCAGCGGAGGCCCAGAGAGCGAGAAAGTCAGGAGATCAACCCTCCCACTGTGTGATGGGACCACGAGGCCAGCCACATGGCAATCAGTGAGGAAAATGGCATTTCTCCCTTGGGAAATTTTGCTTCTCCTTTTTTTTTTCTTTTTTGGATCAATGCATTTCAGGGCTTGGCCAAATAGTGTATTCAAAGAAAAGAAAGAAGGAAAGAGCCAAAGCAAAATTAGCCTAATTCTTGGCAAATAGCAAGGAGAGGCAGCAAAATTTAGAATTCTAACAACCACTTTTCAGTTTAGTGTAATTTAGCCAATTCCCAAAATGTGCAGGGTTTCCCAGTTTGGAAGATGGGTATAGACAAAAGAGCACATACACACACTCACACATACACTCAAAAACATCCATAGTCACCCACACACTCTGGGTCAGAAAAGCCTGATTTTGCCCTTTGTTGGCTGTGTGATCTGAGGTACCTTAACTAACCTCTCTGATCCCCAGTTTTCTCCTCTGTTTACCAAAATTGATGCCTCCTTCGTGAGTTAAAGATGAGATGGAAAATGACTAGCAAACTACCTGATACATATAGATGTTCAATAAGATGAAAGTTATTAATTACAAATAATTGTAAATACTGCTTTACTTTCTGCAAACATCTTCCTCTTACTACCCCCACATGGGATTCAAGAAAACATTATGAAGCCCTGCTTTCAGTGTTACCGTCAACAACCCAACCAGGTAGCCAGAGAACTCTGCCAACAGAGACAGGTACAGGGACCATGGGTAATGCTGGGATCTTGAGACTCTCAGATGAGAAATGACTTGGGGAATTGAGGACTGGTTTCTGTGAGTGATATTTGAGCTGGGTCATCAGAGAACATGGAATAGAGAAGAGGGAAGACTGTGCGGGCAAAGACCAGAAGATGGGAAAAGGTGTAGTGGCTTTACAGAAGTAAGAGAAGGCTGAAGTTCTGAGGGTGCAGGAGGTCAGGGGCACAAGAACTGGAACTAGCAACCAGGACAGCTTTTGACAAGCCTGCAATGCCATAGTAAGGACCTCATGCTGTTGCCTGTAGGAAGTAGGGAGGCAAGATCAATGATCCAATCTGATGTTGTTCACAGTGGGTGGAAGGGGTAGGATGGAGATGGAAGGTCAAAAGCTAGCACAGTGGAAAGGGTGAGTGAGGAGGGATAGGTGTGCCATGGCAATGTCAGTTGAGACGGAGGGCTCACGGAAATGGAATGAGGGAAGCTTCCCACTGATGCCCAACCTAGGTAGATGCATTCCATCCGGTCAGGTGACCAACTCCCCAGAAATGCAACTACTGTGTAAGATGCAACTACTGTGTAAATGCAACTACTGTACAAGAAGCAGCTCACATTTACTGAGCTCTCACAGGACAGTGTTAGTTTCTGTTATTTCAGTCCTCATACCAGACTTATAATGTAGACAACACTATCCCATTTTACACCTGCTTTAGTTCACACAGATCCCCAACCAATGTATTCCCCCTTCTTCCATATTGCCTCTCCTATCGCCTTGGGGGCGGAGAGTGAAAATTTGTCTACGTTTGCCCACTTCCATGGTGTAAATACTCCCACTATGTTTGGTTACAAGCTTGCAACGGCTTAACTACTGGCTTGTAGACTTTTCATAACTGGCCCCCAGGAGAGGGTGTAAGCCAGCTCCAGCTTCCACTGAGAAGTCCCATAGGAAAGAAGAATATTTACTAAACTCTAGCAACCTTCTTATACATCCAACATATTAACAAGTCACTTGCTTTATTGCAGCGTTTACTCACCAGAGTCTGAATCAACAAGTATGAAAAGTTAGCAATTAAAAGCAGCTTCAGTTACTGGGCTGTGGAGTGGTCCTTGAGCCACCCAGCCACCCAGGCCTTCGCTGAAACCCTGAGCACATTCCTTCTGAGACAGCACCATGGGGGTTTTTGTTTAAAAAAAAAAAAAAAGCCACATTTGCTTTTCAATGATCAATTGATAACAATATATATATTTCTGGAAGTTACTCTAACAGTACCTCTATCAGGCCTGGAGAAAGCACCCAGACAAAAACATAGGCCAGCATCTTTATTCTGATTTTCAATAAAACCCTAGCCAGAAATGCAATAATACACATCAAATACGAGTAGGGCCTTTCTCCACCAAGTACTCAGATGCAAATTCTTTCCTTCCATGCCAGATAATGACTCTGCTCTTAACCCAGCAGGCAACATTTTTAATAACTCACCTAGAATGTTCCTCAGAATAAAAAATTAAAATAGGAGAGCAATAAAAACCAAGACAACAGATATTAAGTAAAATGTCTTATCTCCATTTGCTGCTGTCAACAAAGATTAGAATCCCACCCAAGGAAAGCAGCCCCTGGGGTTTTGATGAAATGTTGGCAGAAGCAAATGGCAAACCTATAAACGCGGTCTCACCTCCCTCAGAATGTGGCATCAAGAAGAAGACATTTATGAGAATGTGTCATCGTCAAGAAGCTTAGGAACAGAGATAAGGCCCCGATTTTAAATAAAGATATTGACAAGGAGGCAGCCAGAGCTCCAGTGTTATTTAAATGCAGAGTTTCTCGGTCAGCCGGGGGATTTTTTTGTTTACTCACTCACCTGCTCGTTCAGTTATTAAAGTCATCTTATGGTTCCTAAGGTGGTCAGGCACTGGCTAGGCTCTTGGGGTGCAAAGACGACGAAGACACCATCCCAGTCCCAAGTCAGTCGGTAGTTTGATGATGCCAATACTGTGTAGCCGGTGCTAGAATGGAGGCTCATACAACAGGTGCAGGAAACCAAGGAGGAGGGAGAGACCATGGGGCCAGCCGGCAAGACCGCACAGGACAGGGGCCATTTGGGTTGGGTGTTGAGGGGTGAGTAGGGAATATGCGCAGTGGTGAAGACAGGAAAGGCATTCCAGCAGGAAGGGACAGCATGAACAAAAACAGGGAGTTAGACCGTGGACAGTGTCATAAGGAAGTGCTTTGGGCAGTCAGAGTACTTGTGGGAGAGGCAGGTGAGCAGGGGGAGGGGGGGCTGTGGAAGGGTTTTAAAGGTGGCAAAGCCCTTACAGGATATGCGCTTTAGAAAGAGTCCTCCTCTGCGGTGGTGAGAAGAATGGACTGGAGTCTGACAAAGGAGGCAGAGGGATCCAGGATGAGGCTGGGCGATGAGAGGATGGGTGGACAGAGAAGGTACAGTAATTGGAGCCTTTCAGGAGGGAGAGGGGCCTGGAGTCTGCCAGCTGTCAGATGAGGCAACAGAGCCTGGCAAGGCTGGTTCTTGCACTGCCCCAAGTCTTTTCCCATGTTGGCATGGGAGGGGACGCTAGTGGAGCCGAGGCCCGAGACAGAGAGCCAAGGCCCCATCCCCTGGCCAGACAGAAGAGAAGGAGGAAAGGAGCAACTAGCAGGAAAGCTGGCTGGGCACCATCTCCAGAGAGCTACTCACTGGTAGCCCCGTCCCCATTCCACTACAAGCAGCCTTTCCAGACTCCTGACTTCCTGCGTAGGGCCTGGGAGCCCAGACCAGCCACACAGCCTCCTGGTGTGGAACTTGGGGGAAGGACCAGCCTCTCTGAGCCTATTTCCCTCACCTACAAGTGGGACGATGAGCCCACCAGCCCCATGTGCTGGGATCATTCAGTGAGATAACATACATAAGGCAGCAGTCACAGGTCAAGAGCAGAACAGGAAGACAAAGAAATGAGTAGATCACAGCAGACAGAAAAACAGTGAAAAATTGCCTTATAATGCACCAGCACCCCGTGCAGACCAGTGTCCTGCACAGACCAGCACCCTGCACAGCGCCTTCCTTGGCAAAACCAGCTTTAGAGGAACATTCAGCTCCCAAGACTAAGAAAGAAGGAGGAGTTCCTCTCTTCATGCTCCTGTCTTCTTAAGTAGCCTGGTGGACACTTTCTCAAGTCTGTGACTTTTCACAAGAGCCTTCTTGGTTTTAGAAAAGACAAAAAGTCCAGGCAATCCTTTTAGCCAGTCTTTCTCAATTCATCTCCCCCCGCCCCACCGTTCTCTCCTCTCATTCTCTCTCTCAGGCTTGGAGCTGTTCTGTCCAGGTCAGCTCTGAAATGTGAGGTAATAAGCTTTTCCACCCCTGCAAGGGTCTTGGAATGGGGGACGGATACTTCTTCGCCCTCCCCAAGGTTCCCTCCGCCATGAGCAATGTCCTGGGGAGGCAGCCCAGCCACTATTTCCCAGCACCACACTTTCTAATGCTAACTGGGAATTCTTTGACTTCTAGCCCCAGGGTCTCCAGCACAGAGATTCATCCTGAGTCCCAGCCATTTACATACAAGGGTGACCTGGCCACCATCCATGGCCCATATGCCCCAGGTACCTCGCACTCAATACATGTCCCCAACCTAGGCCCCCAGTTCCTACTTCGGTGGACAGCATGCCCCCACCCGGCCAGCCAAGCCAAGTTAGAATACAAGGAGTATTCTAACTGCCCCCCTTTTCCCCACCAGGAGCAAGTCCTATAAATTCTGTCTTAAACAGCCCACCTGGGCCCCCCAAGCCTTGTTGCAGCCAACACCTCACACCTTCACATTCTCCCCCAAAGCCTCGAGCCACAGAGCCACGCTCACCCCAGCAGATAGATCCTCCACATAACCCAGAGACAGCTCTCTTTAAGAAAGCAAAAAAAGGGCTAATGAATGCTTACAACTTTACATAAACAAACGGATTTGCTCTATTCCTCCCATTTTGTTCTGAGTGGCAGGGCCTTCTGCCCAGCCCTGACAGCCAGTTCTGACAAGGGACTGCTGCCCCCAAACCCAACACCCTTCCTTCTTGACCAATCGAGTCAAGCTGCATGGGGGGCTTCTGCAGCCCCAGGCCCTGAAGGCACCCCTCCTTTTCTCTTAATTGACTCACTTCTGTTCTGTTTGAATGGGGAGTGACCAATAATCGCAGGTGCGCGGCTGAACAGAAAGGCTCCTTTCTGAGTGCTGGCCGGCTACTTGCTGGCTAGAGGAGCAGATCACATCACTGCTCTGAGCCATGGTTCCCCTTTGAGAAATGGAGGATTATATCAGCCTCTTTAAATGCCCACAAGGGCTTGTGGGCATTAAATATGATTAAATATGATTAAATATTTATATGATTTATATCATAGAAATATAAATATATTTATTAAATATATTTACATATGATAAATATATTTATAATCATATAAATATAAATATTTATATAATTAAACAGCAACATCACCAAAAGTGGTCAAAGAAGAGAAAAAAATCATCCAACACCACTGCTGTAATGCAGTCACATATGTTTTTGGTTTTGTTTTGTTTTTAAGATTTTATTTATTTATTTGTCAGAAAGAGAGAGAGAGAGAAAGCACAAGCAGGGGGAGCAACAGGCAGAAGGAGAAGCAGATTCCCAGTTGAGCAAGGAGCCTGATGGGGGACTCATCCCAGGACCTGAGCCGAAGGCAGACACTTAACAGACTGAGCCACCCAGCATCCCCAGATGGCATATGTTGACACATTTCTGCCATGCCCTTTTTCCTCTGTTTACTTGTAGTTTTTTGCATAGTTCCAATCCTGGAAAACACACAATTTGAATCCCTGCTTTCTTCACTCAACTTTCCCTGTGAAGTACTTGCCCAAATTATTGTGCGTCTTCATAATCATCATTGCAAAGCAACTGATAAATAAGGAATAATTCCATCAGAAGCTTGAAACATGCTATTTGGTAAAAAAAAATACATAAATTTTTAAAAATAATTCTACCTTTTTTCTGATTATCAAAATCATGCACGCTCATATCAAATTTGGAAAGCACAGGAAAGTAAAAAGAAGATGAAAATATCACAGAAGCCCATAATTCAGAGTAAATGAAATACTTTCTGAGAGAAAGGAAACCTTGAGAAACTGCGAAAATAGTCCATCATATGGCTGTGGTCTTATTTACAAAATCATGAGGAAGTTGTAGCATTATTTCCAATACTTTGATTTTATAAATAACACTGCAGGGACACCTGGGTGGCTCAGTGGGTTAAGCCTCTGCCTTCGGCTCAGATCATGATCCCAGGGTCCTGGGATTGAGCCCTGCATCGGGCTCTCTGCTCAGCGGGGATCCTGCTTCTCCCCCTCTCTCTGCCTGCCTCTCTGCCTACTTGTGATCTCTCTGTCAAATAAATAAATAAAATCTTAAAAAAAAAAACAACACTGCAGTGAACATTCCTATCCGTGAATCTGGACGTATTTCTAATGGTCTCGGTTGCCAGGAGCACAGGTCAGCTTACTCTCTGGCCCAGTGCATATACTTTATGCACCAAGGTGCCCCAGGCCGCCCGCTGAAGCTCTGAGCTCATTCTTGCAGGTGTGCAGTTCAGGCCGGGTCCATATTCACGGGACCGATTCTGTGAGCCAGACACTGAAGTACAAAAATAAGGGCAGCCCCTGCCCTCAAAGCAGGCGTCAGCATCCAGGGAACTCCTACACTCCGAGGGATGCATAGAGAGGGGCCACACTCCCTCTCAGGCTCACACAGCCAACTGCTTAACCCAGATTTAGCAGGGAGACAGGGAGGGACAGGAAGAGAGCAACATGTTTATCCATGTACATACTCCGACCAAGGGCTGTTTTCACTTTCAAAGCCTCCAGTCACAGCTGACACTGAAGAGTTACTGTTCGTTTGTACTTACCATGTACAGATCACAGTGCCCTGCATGTCTTCTGCACTTGACCCTCACAGTGACTCTACTATTACCTCCATCTGATACACGAGGTTTGTGGCCTTGCAGTGGCCACTTGGCTGGTATAAGGTGGAAATAGGGCTCATACCCAGTCAGACTGCTCCAATATCGACCTAAGGAACCACTTGATCTAGTAAAATCATGGCCGATTTTGCCTCTTAAATATCTTTTAGGTCTTCCCGTGTCTCTCTGTCTGCTCAACATTCTTGTTTCAGCCACCATCTCTTTCTCTTGGGATAACTGCAATAGCCTAATAGCTCCCCAAATTCCTGCTTGCCATCTACAGCCCATGGACCACATAAAAGCCAGCATGCTTTATTTAAAACCCAATTAAATCATGTCTCTTCTCTTCTTCAAGTCCTTCGGTGGCTTCCTTTATGCTTCTAGCATGAAGCTCAAATTCCCCCATATAGTCTACACAGTCTAGAATTGTCTGCTTTCTTCCCACTTCTCCTGTCTCCTATCTGCTACTCCCTACCCCCTTCTAAGAGCCTAACCTCACTGCACTTATACCTATTCAGAGTTGGGACCAGCTTCAGGGCCTTTGCACAAGCTGTGCTCTTCTCAGCTATCTAAGCTACCTTCTCCAGGGTACTCCCCTGAAGTTTCTCTCCTCGTCCTTGCAGAGAATGCTTCATGACTCCTTCATGTGACTTATCACAATGATATATATTTATCATCTTCCTAATAACCCCTCCACCAAGAAACAAAAGGTCAACCATTTGGGTTTTTCCCACCAAGAAGTCAGCTTTTTTTTGCCCTTTGTCTTCTTTTATTTTGTTATAAACATCCACTGACTAAAATTTGAGGGTTTTTAAAAATAGATTTCCATCATATTTCCAGGAGATTGTGATGGAAATGTAGAGAGATGGGGACAGGGGGAAAAGAAGGAAGGAGACACATTTATCAATTTTCAAATTATCCGAGCATTCCAAAGCAGAAGAGAACATAAGTAGTCCTCATGAGGCAAGGTTTTGTTGTTTGATTAGACTCAGTGAGCCAGATAGTGTGACCTCAAGAAATCCTCCAGAAACAGTCTTATGTAATTTCCCACTCTCCAGTAGCACCTGCTCTACTAGCACGAGGAGTCTTGAGCTGGCTGGAGCCAGCCTTACCTTTACAATTTGTGTAAAGAAACTGACCGTAAATTCGGCGATTTTCGGCACCCGGAACTTCCCTTTGTTCTTCTGTTCAGGCTGATACTCTGTTCTTGTCTTCACAATCACCTGAAATGTTCAACCAGTGTTAGCACAAATGGAGACTTGAAACGCTTCTTTTTTCTTTTCTTTTTCTCAGTAGCTAGAATTGTTATACCTTCCATAAAGATCAGAAAGTAAAGAATCTCCTTCTCAAACACATAAGAAAGCAGAAAATTTGAATTACCCATACTTCCTATTCCAATAGAGACAACCATAGGAGACAATTCGGTTCACACCTTCCCAGACGTTTTTATATGCATATATATGCATCTATTAGATATATATGTGCTATTTATATAAACATATATTTCCTCTTCATGCAACAGATTCATACTTCATGAATTATAACCTACTTTAAACATACAACAATATACTAACATATTTTTATAGAGACAAATACACAATTGTATTTTGCTTTTTGATGTACCATAATATCTCGCTGTACGCATATGCTACAATGAACCCGATGAGCCTCTGTTGTTGAACATTTAGGTTTTTTATACAGTTTGGGTTACGTAAACAAGTTATGATGGACATCTTGTAGTCCATCTTTATACATACACCTAATTCCAATTTGATTTAGGGACTTGTACAGAGGAAAACATAAAGGTCTTGGAATCTCCTGTATCGTCTTGTTTTTCTAAAGTCTGCATATTTTGCAGAGGCGGTTAATATCTTATCAAGATATGCTGTCAACCTGCCAAGACATTTATGGAATTCCATCCCACTGTGTAGGCAAAGTGGAAGAGAAAAGAATCTGACAGATAATCAATAACCGTGGCCAGTGCCACAGTGTCAGGGGGAACACAGAAGCTATCTGAGACTCAAGGTCTCACCTGTAAAATATGGGCAATAATCATAATCATCAACCCTATTTAACAAGGTTGTTTTGAGTGTTAAGTGAGATGATAATGGGTAATATTTTTGGAATTATTTATTATGTGCTAGAACTAGATCAAGCATTTCATATGCCTTTATCTATATACCACTACCATTTCCATTCTTCTGACAAGGAAACTGAAGCTCAGAGATACTAAGTCATTTGTCCAAGGTCATCCAGCTAAAAGGAAGCTGTCTTCTAACTATGATCATCCTTACTTCTCATTGGAGCTTTAATTAACTGAATCTTCACTGAAAATTCCCACCACGTTTTCCTGGAGACAGCAGTCAAGTGGACTGACTCAAGCAAAAAATTCTGCTATAAAGAATGTTCTTTAAGTCTATGAGGCGTGCCATTGACTAAATGTAACCCGAAAAGGAAAGGATGTGGGAAAGTACTGCTACTACTGAGAATTCCAGTGTGGCACTTACATATGTTGGTTAAGGGGGCTCAGGGACCAGCCCATCTAACACTTCTCTTCCTCCCCATCATCTAGAACCCAAAATTTGCAGCTCTGTGCTGGGTTTCAACACTAACTCCACTACTAAGCCTTCTGTGTCTTTGTTTTCTCATCTATAAAGTGGGGCAATAACCATCAATACCTCATTGGGTTGTTGTGAGGTTTAAATGAGTTAATAGAAGATAAGCACTCAAACCATTCATTCAATAATAAATGTTTATTTTCACACTGCTTCTGAGTGCTGCCTGATATTCTTCCAGGGATGTTCAAAGCAGGTGTGGAATGGAGCCTGGCCTGTATTAGTCAGCCTGCAGGTCCTCCCTACCCAGCCCATCAAGAGCAACAAAAGGGCTTCTCAAGAACAATGCTGCTCAGTCATGCTCCTGACCTCCTTGTCTGGGGGGTGGGGTAAGTAGGGAGTGATAGATGAATAGAAGTTCACTGGGTGAGGGGCGCTTGGGTGGCTCAGTCAGTTAAGCATCTGCCTTCAGCTCAGGTCATGACCCCAGGGTCCTGGGATCGAGTTCCACATCAGGCTCCATGCTTGGTGGGGAGCCTGCTTCTCTCTCTATCCCTCACTTGTGCTCTCTTTCACTCTCTCTCTCTCTCAAAAAATAAATAAAAATCTTAAAAAAAAAAAAACAACAACTCCATCATAACAGACTGGAGAGAGATTCTCCTACTGGCCTTGAAGAAATAAGCTGACTTGTTACAAGAAGACCATGCAGCTAGAAGGCAGACTCTAGATGCTGACAGTGACCACAGCTGACAGCCAGCTCACTCAAGAAGATGGGGACTTCAGTCCTACAACCATAAGTAACTGAACAACAACAACCTCAGCAGGCTTGGAAGAGGACCCTGAGGGCCAGACCAGAAGGCAGCCTGGTCAATGCCTTGACTTCAGACCAGTGAGACCCCAAGCAGAGAACACAGCTACCCTGTACCTGGACTTCTGACCTGAAAAAACTGCAAGACAATATATTTGTGTTGTTTTAAGCCATCACATTTTTGGAAATTTGTTGTAAAATGATAGAAAACTGATATGCTTTCCCATACTGCCAAGTCCATCTCAACTATCAACCATCTCTTGGGTTGATTCCTTTGGGGCTAGATCCTTAGCCATCAGATCTCAGGCATGATATCACACAGCAAATGTTAAGAAGCATTTGCTTCTTAGTCCTTCCCTCTGCCCCTCAATTTCTATAAACATTTTTTCCAAAGTTTCTCAAAAAGTTCAAAACCATTTTCATCATTTCACATAAATGTAAAAGACCCTATGCACAGCCAATATTTTGAGACAGGAGACAACTTTAAAAATTTAACTGTCAGAATGAGACACTGAATAATCATTATAGGCAATACCATTCTAAATACCATATTAAACATTTTGTGGTTGCTTCCTTAGCATCCATTTAGATCAAAAGTCCCCAGATATTCCTTTTGGGAACTCACCACTGCCACTTTTGTGTAGCAGCCATGTGGTTTGGGGGGGATAGTGCCTCCCTTCATGATAGGAATGGTCCCTAATTAGGTTAAGCCAATCAGGACCCACTATCTTTTTTTTTTTTTAAGATTTTATTTATTTATTTGACAGACAGAGATCACAAGCAGGCAGAGAGGCAGGCAGAGAGAGAGGAGGAAGCAGGCTTCCTGCTGAGCAGAGAGCCCGATGTGGGGCTCGATCCCAGGACCCTGGGATCATGACCTGAGCTGAAGGCAGAGGCTTTAACCCACTGAGCCACCCAGGTGCCCCAGGACCCACTATCTTTTTGATCATAAAATTTGATTGGCTCAAAATTTGGACCAATGAGATACCAGGTAATATTGACCAGGGAAAAGAAGCCTCCTTGCTCCTTATGGGTGTTCTTCAAAGAACATGCTCTTACTCTGGCTGGTGTGGTGAGGACTTGAGTTCCAAAACTTCTGTAGAGATTGTTGTCACAATAAGGAGTCAAGATGAAGACAAAGGTAGCATATGAAAAAGGGCAGAGCCAAGAGAAACCTAGAGAAATTGAGATGGGCCTTGATGATGCACTGCCCTCTGGATCACTGAAGTTCACATTGAAGTCTGAAGTTACAGGGGACTACATATACCCTTTGGGCCTTAATCCAATTTGGATTAGGTTTTCTGTTACTTGAGGTAAAAAGTTCTATCTAATAAAAATGTGTTCCAAGAAAAATGAACTGAAAAGCTATTAGAATTTAGTAAGATGGCCAAATACTAAATAAGTAGATGTTTTTTGGCATGAGAAAAAAACAAAATCACCTCAAAATGTCCACCAAATAAAATGTTCATGGCCACTCTTTTCATAACATCCTTGAGTTGAGAACAATCCAAATATCCATTAATAGGAGAATGCATAAATTGTGGTTTATTCATAAAAATATGTGTTCATAAAAATATGTATTCATAAAAATATGGCATGCCACACATATGGGTGAATCTTACAGACATTACTTTGAACAAAATCTGACATGAAATTTTTTTTGTATATTATATGGTTTCATTTATATCAAATTCAAAATATATATAGAATAATTTATATATTACTTTATATAACTTATGTATAATATTTAAAATGAATATATAAATAACATGTAATAGTTATAATTATAGATATATGTCTATATATACATATATATATACTATTTCTTTTTAAAGTATCTCATTTACCATTTGCAGTAATGGGCAATGGGCAATGGGCAGCCACTGAGTTTAGGCAGAGTTGGGAGTCATAGCTCTCCTTTGAATCCACCTTCTGCTTTGCCCTGAACCCCTATGACAGGCTGCTTATGCCCTGAGTGACTTTCTAATGAAAATAGTTCTTTTGCTTTGGGAGCCCCATTCCTCAAACCACCAAGTTCAAACACAGGCCACAGGTCAGGTGGGTACCTGACCCATGCTGGTCCCCAGTCTTCTCTTTAGCTAAGCCATATTTTCCCCCAAAAGCAACCCAGGTTGATACTTAATATTTTAACTTCACCCCTAAGGAAGTGTTAGCTCATTAGAACCCCATCGCTACATCAAAAGCAGGTCTTTGCCCATTTGCCCAGAATAAGTAGACAATCCTCTGGCTTCTTCTTTGACCTCTCAGCAGCGGGCTTGTTTGCACCCTATCCCTTGAAATGCTCTTCTCCCTTGCATCCACGGCTGTATCTTTCTTGGTTCTCTTCCTGTTCACTGACCAGCTCTCCTCAGTTTCCCTTTCAAGATCCTCCCCTTCTTCTTGACCTCTCAGTGTCAGAATTTCTCAGGGTGAGGTCATGGGCACGCTTCCCTCCTACATACCCTCTGAGTGTTCACACTTGTATTACTTCCAAGCCCATCTTTATCCTTAGAACTTAATTCAGACCTCATCCAGCACTCAGATTACCCTAATGGACATTTGCTCTTGGACCAACCACCTAAATACACCATGTCCACAGCAAAGTCCTTGGGCTCCCAGATCCACCTGCCCCTCAACATTTCTTCCCCAAGTCATCCCCCCAAAATAGCAGCATTAGCCATGCCAGTGCTTATGTCAGATAAAATACAGGAATTCTGCCATGACTCCTCCCTTCCCGTCACCCTCCAAATCCATTTCAGTACCAGTTCTGCTTCTCAAAAACTTCTCTCAAATCAACCCATCTGTCCAGTCACACAGCCACCACCCTAGTCCAGAGCGTTGTCCTCTCTCTATGAGTGGTTTCTCTGACCAGCTTCTTGTTTCCATTCTTGCCTCCCCAAATTTAGGGAAAAGGGTTTTCTAGACCAAGGGAACAGCATATACCAGCTTACGTTCAGAAGACATTCAGGAGGCTGACACGAGGAAGAGCCACAGGGAGTGGTTTTGAGTGGCCAGAGAACAGGGCAGGTGGAGTGAGGGGTAAACAGAGGCTCCGAATGCCACACCAAGCATCTTGAGGATTAACTTGAAAGCAGTGAAAAGCCAAAGAAGGATTATAAACCAGAGAGTGGCTTTCTGGATGCATATTATAGGTAATGGAGAAGGCTCTAGCCACAGTAGGATACACTGAAAAGATGTAGAGAACAGGAGAAACACAGCCCTCCAGAGTTACTGGAATCAACCAGCTACTGGGCGTGTCACAAAATTTGGTGTTCTGTTCCCATGGAGGGGAGCCAGAAACATTTCCCTTCTATAAAAGAAGATATGGCAATAATTGCTTTTTTTTTTTTAGCACTGTGAAAGGGAAAGCATAAAAAATGTTAGCCAATCATTAATTGTACCTTGGAGGAATCAGCTTACATAAGCAAAGAAAGAGAGAAGAGAAAATACATTTGCAAAGAAAGTCTCTATTCTCTGCAGTTGAAAAACAAAGTGGGGGGAAAATGAAGCCCTGAGCTCTTGATTAATGACAGAAGGGTTGGGGGGAGTGGAGAGAGAAGAGGAAAAATCCCTTCTACTCTTTTTTATCATTTAAAGTGAGGTTTTACAAATATTTGGAAAAATGAACCTCCAGATTCTCAAATACCATTGCGGATTTGGGAAAGAGATAAATTTGTTTTCATATTTATACATCAGTCCCCATTGTCCTGTCAGCAGCTGATATGAAGAACATAATTTAACATAATTGGCATTGTGAAAATGGGATGAATTATTCATCCCAAAAGGACCCCTCGTCTGGATATAGTCCCCCTTCACTGGCAAGGCCAGATAATACATGGTGGTTCAGATGGCGCAAAGTACAGATCATAAAAATTTAAAATACTACTTCCCAGGATTATCAATAATAAAGAGGTTCCCACATGCAGAGGCCTCGGGATTGGCAAGAACAATAAATAAAAGTGCAGAAGTGCTGACAAGGAGCAGGATTGTATTTTTATGAGCTGGACTTGCGCAGGCCAAAAATAGATCTAAGCTGTACCCTGCGGCTCATCCCTGCTGCGAAGGGAGAAGTTCAGAGCAGGACAGTGAACCTGATGAGCACCTACTATGTGCCAGGCACTATTCTAAGGGGCCTACTGAGTGTATTCTGTTGCTTCTCATAACTCTCCTCACAACCTTCTCTCTGATCTTCATGTATCTCCTTTAAAATCATTATGATTCCCATTTTTCAAATGAGACAATTTAGCCTCAGAGAATTCAATCCCTTGCCTATGGTCAAATGACTGCGAAGTGGTTGAACTGATGGTTCAAACTCAAGATTACCCTGCTCTTTCTTATCATTGTTTTAAAACGGGTACCCAGGAAAGCTTGTGTGGCTCAGTTGGGTAAACGTCTGACTCTTGATTTCCACTCAGGTCATGATCTGAGGGTCCTGGGATCCAGCCCTGAGTTGGGGTCTGTCTCAGCAGCGAGTCTGCCTGAGATTCTCTCCCTCTACCTCTCCTCCCTCTCTCTCTCTCTCTCTCTCTCTCTGTCCCCCCAAATAAAAAATTTAAAATAAAATAGGTACCCACTACCATTGTGCCAAAAGCTTTACATCCTGTATCACAGGAAACCCCCTCAATCACTCTGAATTAGGAATGATTATCCCCATTCTACAGATGGGGAACCTGAGTCTTGGAGTGCAGAAATGACCTCATAACCTCACAAAGCCACTAAGAAACAAAGCCAAATCTTGAATCGAAGCTTCTGGTTCAGATCCAAGTGCCACCCACTAGGAACGTCCCCATTCAAGAATCACCACACTCAAACTCTGATCTTGTGGCCCCTGCTACATAAGAGGGGATACATACATACTGTTGAATGAATAAATCCTATCTGTAAAGAGACAAGGTGAAATTGACCAGATGGGGCTTGAATACTTGGTTGGGAACTTCTCTTGTCCCCCTGCTCACCGCTCACCCCGTGCTCCACCTTTTTGGGTTTGAGTCTCTTTCTTTGGGCCCTCAAAGCTTGGCAAGGGCCCAGAACACAGGGCTCAGAAGATGTTAGTGGTAGTGTTGTCCAATCCCATCAACTCTCAGATGGGGAAAACGGAGCCCAGAGAGGGGAAGGAATTTGCTACAGGTCACAGAGCAAGCCTGGGTCAGAAGCAAGACTCTAGCAAGGGCCTGCTCACTCCCAGTCTGGGGTTCTTTCCACAGGATCAGGTCTCTTTTCCTTGCTGGACTTTTATTTTTTCAGAGGCAGAAGAGAAGGTGGGCCGATATGGCCTCAAATACACCGGTCAGTCCACTATACCCATGACTGTCCGACCCCATGGCAGGGTATAGCACCTGGGGAGATGAGGGACTCTCCATATGGTCCTCTCTGGGGTTGGGGGTATGGGGAGGGCTCCAGCTCCTGCTGTGAAAGGAAACTAGCCACTGCGGCTGGCATCTTTATAGTAGAGATCTGCAGATCTGCCTCTGGGCCTGTCCTCTGTGGTCCAAAGGCTCAGCCCACTACACTGCTCAGCACTCCTCCAGGCCTAGGGCCAGCCCTGTGCTCTGCAAAGTGATCCTGATTCTGGGACCAAACTGCTGACAATGGTAATAAGCAACAACAGTAATAACAACAGCCTTGCTCTAATATCTACTCTGTGCTGGACACTGGGGTGAACAACTCGACATGCATTTTCTCATTTCACCCCTAAAACGGTTCTTACAGGAAGAGATTATTGTTTTCATTTTAGCAGCAAGGAAACAGAGGAACAGGAGGGTTAATAAACCTGCCCAGGGTCACACAGCAATTAGGTGGTAGAGTTAGTGTTCAAATTCAAAGTGCACTGCTATAATGCCTTCCTCTATGTTCAGGGATACCAGTTTGGTCCGTGTGTGAGTGTGAGCAAGTCACTTCCGTGCTCCAAGACTGTCTCACCATCTGTGAGAATGGTGGGGGGGTGATTTTCTTTAAAGTAGAAAATTTGATACATGCTCATGATAAAAATAAAGTATGAAAAATATGGAATGAAAGTCTTCAAACAATCCACCCTCCAACCTCTATCCCTACTCCCTCAACATTTAATGGTTTCTTGTGCGTCTGTCCAAAATTGTTTTATGAATGATAAGAACAAAACATACACACAGATGTGTTTCCACAAATGGGATGACTCCGTGCCATGTTCTTTAGAGCTGTTTTAACGGAGCTGTTGTGTCTGTAGCTCCTCCCACATTAGCACAGGCAGGAACGCTTCGTTCTCCTAGCAACCACTTGGTATTCCACACCCATGCGCTAGGGTTCATCTACCCGGCCCAGTCGCATGGAACATTCCAGTTGTTCACAGGTTTTCTTTTTTATTCATAAGCCTTTGCATACTTGAAAGAATATACCCATAAGATAACTCCCCAATCGAATGGTACATATAGTTTAAATTTTATGAACAATGTCAAGACACCCTCTGCAAAACATTGCACCAAATTATATAACCAACAACAGTGTATTAGATCTGCTCTGCCTCAGTGCTAGCAACACTGGGTATTATCAAATGTCGGGGTTTTTTGTTTCGTTTTTTGGTTTTCAGGGTGGGCTTTTTTTTTTTTTTTTGCCAATCTAACAGGTAAAATGTTCTGTTTTGTTAAAAATTATATTTCTAAAATTATAAAGAATTTTAATATACTTCATGGTCATTTTTATGTCTATTTGCTGGAATTGCCTGGTCGGAGCCTTTGCCCCAATTCATGGTGATTTATAATCTGTCTCTTGAGAGTGTCTGAAGAGTGGAACAAGGGGGCTCTGTGAATCTCAAATGTGCAGAGATGAGCATTTTTGCTGCTCCCTAGGGAATGGCTGATGGTTCTCTGATCCTGTGCTTCAGGGAGAAAAAGAATCCTCTGATAAAGCCACCAGAGAAGCCAAGAAGACACGCAGGACAGACTCAGTGACAGGAGAGGCATCTCCTTTGGCCACATCTGTCCAGGTCCACATTGTTGGATCCCGTGTACCTTCACCTTGGAAACTCCATTTATAGCATGTTTCATTTTTACAGTCATCTTTTGAAAACATGAACTTTAGGACATATATTCTGGATATCCAGTGAAAGATAAAAAATTATATCAGTAAAGCACCATTTGTGGGGCGCCTGGGTGGCTCAGTGGGTTAAAGCCTCTGCCTTCGGCTCAGGTCATGATCCCAGGGTTCTGGGATCGAGCCCTGCATCGGGCTCTCTGCTCGGCAGGGAGCCTGCTTCCTCCTCTCTCTGTCTGCTTCTCTGCCTACTTGTGATCTCTGTCTGTCAAATAAATAAATAAAATATTTTTTTAAAAGCACCATTTGTGTGTCAGTAGACAATTTTCCTGCTTTTCCCTCACAATAACCCTAGTATATAGATATTATGCTCATTTTACAGTTGTAAAAAAACAAAAAAAGCCCAGAGATGCTAAGTGACTTGCCTAAAGCCACACAGTAAGAAAATAGCTTAGCTGAGATCTGAACCCGGGCCTCAAGGATGGCAAAGCTCATGTGGCTTACCATGCAAAATACAAAGTGTATCAAACCCCATTACTGGATCTCCAAACGACTGCATTGCTTTCCTCCCACACGCTGGTGGGCCAACGTCATCCAGGACACGCAAAGACTTAGGAATCAGTAGAAAGGAAAGGAACATTTGCCCAGAGCTTGGTTGCTGGCTTGTCAAATACATGATTCATCTGGGGCTTTGCCAAGGTGGGGCTGTGTCCGTTTGTGGCTTGTTTTCTGCAGACCTGCTACCCATAAGTTGGCATCTCCCAGCACACCTGTGTGTAGATCTGGGATGCACTGTTTTCTTTTTGGTGTCCTAGGACAGCATTTCACCTCTCTGAGTTAGTTTCTGCATCTGTAAATGGCAATAATTGTTGCAACCTCACAGAAGGGTTGTGGGGATATCCGAGTTAAATGTGCTCACTTAGACACACCAAAGGCAACGGGGCCCCATGGGTATGTCCCAGAATTTGGTATCTGCTGACTGATGTTTCAACTTCTCAAGAGCTTGCATTCATGGTTTGGAAAAGCAGCCCAACTGCTTAGGTTCAATTCTCTTCCTGCATCTGTCAAGTGGAGAAACCAAGCCTGCTTTAGGCTATGCAAGGGATGGGGGGTCTCACTCAGCCAACAGTTCCCACTGCTCGTTGCATGCCAGGATGCACGATGAGGCCGAGCCAGGGCCCTCGGGCCAGTGGGCAAATCTCCTCAGTGCCAACCAGACACCAAGTCAGCCTAAATGCACCACCTCCTCATTCTCACTGCTACTACCCTAGCTTCCCTCACCCTCCTTCATGGATATGGCAGTGGCCTTCTAGCTGACCTCCTGCCTTCCAGTCTTTTCTCTCATGGCCACATGCTGCAGGGAACCAGTCACCTCTGTCTTAGGGAAACAACACTGGTGCTGCGAGGGGGGTACCTTAGGAAGAATGAGGAAGAGGAGACCCAGCATGAGTCCCTCATCCCTAGGGTGGCCCACAGCATCCAGAAGAATCTTCCTTAAATACAAATCAGATCCCATTACTCTCCTGCTTTAAACTCCTCCAAAAAAAAAAAAAATACACTGAGCCCCCCCATGAACTGGTGCCCACCTCCCCTCACCTCCCAAATCTCTCCCCCTGGCTCAGTGTGCCCAGCCCACCTATTTTCCTGCCTATTCCTCCAACTCCCTCAATGCCTGGCCACATACTAGACACTCGGCCCCTACTCTTTTGACAACCCAACCTCCAGGTCTCAGGCGAGGCTCCTTCCTCAGGAGGACATCGCTGATCAGCCTCCATCACAGTTAGGTCTCTCGAGTCCTATCCTCTCTCACATCACAGCTCTGTAATCTTTCCCTAATAGCCCTTCTTTTAGCTTGTGTCTCTGTGCGTCTGTTTGTATGATGGCTTGTTTGAAGTCCCTCTTCCCCACTGGACTGGCCCATGAAAGCAGTGGCTAGGCCTGCCTTTTTATGCCTGGGTATCCATAGCCTGGCACAGTGCCTGGCACATAGAAGATGCCTCACAAGTTGTGCTGGATGAGTGAGTGAGTGAGTGAGTGAGTGAGTGAGTGAATAGATACCTTCCATGGGGATAAGTAAAACCATAGCTATAATTATGGGCAGCTACTGAAGGCGCCCAGGAGAGCTGCCTTCTCAGCTGGGTTTAGGAAGATGAGTACTGGCTTAACAGACAGGCAAGAGGTGACAAGGCCATTCGGGGTACAGGGAATGGAATGTGCAAATAGGAAGAAGCATGAACCACCCTGGAAGATGTAGGAAACCCTAAGGCAGGGTTTCTCAACCTTGGCATTGTGCAGTGTGGAGGATTTGATTAGAGTGCTAGACAAGGTGGGAAGCTAGCCCATCTCTCTCCTGACGCAGGCAGCAATCATTCCAGTACTGGGCAGGGTGGGAGCATTGGAGGCTAGGATGTTCTCTCTGGGGGATCACACCCAGCCCCCACCAGCTGGTCCAGGAAGACTAAGGAGGAACGTGGCCATGGATGAGGGGTGTAGAGCTGGAAGAAGCACTCTTGGAGATGGGAGGCTTCTCGTCATTGAGGGCAGCACAGTGCAGAGGGAAAATTGGGGTTTTAGGTGCACTTGGGCAAGCCACTCCATTGATATGAGCCTCAATTTTCCCACCAGTGAAATGGGTGCACAATAATCCCCCTCATAGGGCCATTGAGAAGATTAACCGAAGCAACAGATAGGAATGCCTTGTGTGGTTCATTCCCAGCCCAGCACAAGGGCTTCAGACATGCTCATTTCTCCATTTGGCCTCCGAAAGCTACCCCCCAACCCTGAAACTCACAGACTCCATACTAAAGTTCATTTAGTGTGCAAATCCAAAGATTATCACCAGTATCACACACCAAGCACACTCTGTATTTTACATTTTCAAAAAAACCCCACATGATTTAATAGTGGGGTCAAATATACTTCTTTCTGATGAACATTTTGGCTTCAAACACTCACCATCTGACTAGAACCTAACCAAAGAGTGTGTCAGGACTCACATCCCCTTCCCTACAGTCCTGTGACCTGCGTCCCAATATTATCATCCCCATTTCACAACGAGGAGGCTGAGGCCATGTAGGAAACTTGCTTCAAGTCATCAGCCAAGGTAAAATAGTAAGAGGGGGGCAGAGATGGGTGTCCTCCTAGAGAGGGAGCTTCAGAGTCTGTGTTGTTAGCTAAATATTTGGAGGACCCATTTGGCTTCTTGAGTGCAATTCACTTCTAACACATCTGTTCCAATGTCAGGGGAAAACTTGTCTACTCTTGTAAATACTAGAAAATCAAAATACTAGCACAGAAAACTGCTACTACCGTTTCCCACTCAGAGAAGAGTAGACAGAGGCCTGAGGGAGGAAAAACAAGTTACACAAGTCACACTGTGGGCTGGCAACTGAATTTGAGCTAAAGCCCAAGTCTGTGGACTCCCAGGCCAGCTGGCTTTCTTGTTCCTGCTGAAGTGGAAGTTTCTGGAACAACACTTCCTGGGTTCTGGGTTCTCTAGACATCGCCAGGATGCTTACTATGTGCTTTGGAAGTTACTTTACCATTCCATTTCTGAGTTTTGTCATCTTTAAAAATTGGATTAAAATAGCAACTTCTTTATTGAGTCCTATTAACTATTGATAGGGTGAAAGAAGTGTGTGTGTGTGTGCGCACGCACATGCACACACTTTGCGGGTACGCGCACACATGTACATTTGTCTTAGAACAGAACCTAGCATTTAGGAAGCACTTGAAAATGGTCATTATTATTCTTTTATAGTTATTTTTGTGCCAGGAACTTTACATATGAGCCTGTATCTAACTTTGTTCTGACCATTGTGAGGTAAGGGTGATCCCCCCTTCACAAAGGAGGAAACGGAGGTGCCTGGTAGGAACACTTGGTCATGAACATCAGAAAGAGTCTGTAATGTGCCCCTGTGAGGATATGCCCCTGTAGGGAATTGCATCTTTTGGGATGCATTGCTTTCCCTTTCCATGCGTGCAGGTCCCCTGTGTGTTTGTCCTTCAGGCTTTGGGACACACTTTTTGCTCATCTGGACTAAGAACTCCATGGTTATTGTGTCTTTTCCTCTCTAAAGAAGAGAAGGGAGCCCTTGAAGGCAAAAAGGTGGGATGGGAGAGTGAGGGGAAAGAGAGGCCACGGAATGAGGATGACTTGCCGTGTGTCTAGGGATGGTGAGAAGGGTGATCTCACCACAATCCCTTTTCCTTACATCCTTTTTAGGGACATGAAGATCTTCCAGGTGGTAGCAGTTGGCAGAAGGGTGAAGAATCTTCCTGAAGCCTCACAAGACTTCAAGAAAATATCTCCTTGCTCCTTTCCAATTTCCATTATAACTGGGTTCAAATTCTAGCGTTGCCACTTACTCCTTCTGTAAGCTGGGGTAACTAACCAAATTTCTCTGATCCTTCACCTTTTCACCTATAAATTTGAGTGCATGATCCCTAACTTCATAGGGAAATGTGCACCTAGGGCAGCAGTTCTCGACTTTGGCTGCACGCATGAGTCACCTGGGGGAATTTAATTAATACTGATGCCTGGGTCTCGCCCCCAGAGCTTCTGATATAATTGTTCTGGGGTGCAGCCTAGATATCAAGATTTTCAAGGCCTCCCCCAGGTGATTTCTAATATGCAACCCCAAACTGAGAGCCTCTGCTATCCATGTAGCAGATACCTAATTAATACTGTTCTTTCACATTTCTTTAGTGTTAAGTGCCTGTTCACATTTTACTTTTAAAAGCCTTCTCAGTCTCACAGGATGGCTCAAGGATTCTTTATTTCTGCCACCCCCATGCACATTCTCATATTGACAGCCTCTGCACTTTCAAAACAGATGACTCAACCCCCAGCCAATCAGCCAGGCCCTTTATCTAGCTTTGGCTCCTCTTCTGTTCATTGGATAGATCCAATTGGTTAAGACACACAATGCCCTCCTGGAGATGCCAATGAGAAAATCAAACAGATGGAATGATCCATTGTTTGCTCTTCAGCCAGGGTACTCCATTATTTACCTCCAAATCTATCTCTTACAGTGTGCAAAAGCTCACATATAAAACCCCAAGTTCTCTCAACTGGATCTTAAACAATAATGTTTCTCCCAGCTCTGCCCATGAGATAACTTTTGTATCAGTGCCCACCTTTGTATAAGTGCCCACCTCCATTCTTCATGGACTACTCCCATGTCAGGAGATGTGCCATCAGCCACTCATTCATTGCCAGCCACGCCTCCCTAAAGACGCTCTACACTAGTCATGCTATTTCTCAAAAGCTCTCCATGCTTTGCATATGTCTTAAATGTCTTTTCCTCCTATGCTCTAACTGGAAGGTTTTTACTCATGTTTACAAGCCAAATTCAAATGTTCTCTTCTGCAGTTTACCTGACCTGTCCTTCTAGTCCCCTCCCACCCCAAGAGAATTTAATTGTTTCGACCCCTGTGCTCTCATAACCTGTGAAATTCTCAAGTATAGTATTTACCCTGATGCATTATATTAAGCATTGCACTAGACAGGGTTTTGTAATTTGCCTTTTCATAACCAACTTGTAGCACAGGGATAGGGCCTTAGCAGGTGCAGACTAAATGCTTGTTGGACTGTATCCAATTCTCTGTCCTCAAATCTATACCAGTGAATTTTTGAAACACCTCCCCCCGATAATCAAGACAATTTTCTCTGTCACCATCCACAAGTTTGTTAATATTCATATGCTATGATAAAACTTCAAAAAAGAAAGATTAATTTTCTTGCCCACATATGTATATGTGAACAAAAAAAATGAGTAAACACTTACCATAAACCTGAAATAACACAGGAGATGTCATGTCTCTGAAAGGAATGACTACATTTTACAAGAAAGGGGACATATTTGGCTGAGGGAATGAAAGGGTTTGGAGAGGTGGAATTTTTGCTGCTTTATTTCCTGAGATGGGGGGAGCATGAGGGACTGATGGGGAGAAGAGCAACTGCTTTACCTTTTCCGGAGCAGGCAGCTGTAAGTGGTTAACCTCCAAGGGAGTGATGAGAGGGACGGTCTGGAAGCCATCCTCAACCGAAGGCGGCTTGGTTCCCTTCTCACTGGGGTTACTGTTCAGCTTCACCATCCTTACGCCCTTCTTCCCAGACCTAAGGCAAACAGTGGGGTTCTAGTTATAGTGGGAAGTGAAGCAGGGAAAGAGAGGGCTGACCGACGACAGAGAAAACAGCAGTGTCCTAAATGGGTCCACTCGGCTTTCAGTGTAGAGATCAGTCATCTATCTGTCTTCTGCTAGATTTCATGACATGTTTCTCATTATCCAGCAAAACTTCTCTAATCATCAAAATATCCCACCCACCCATGGGGTTCAACAGCCCCCAAATTCAGGAACACTCAAGGAAATCCCAGACTTACACAAACAATATATAAGCTTTAAAAAAAAAAATCCAAGGCACTAGAGCTAATACAGTCATATAATCTCAGTGAAAAGCTTATTCTTACTGCAAAATTAAATCCTATTATTTTGGGTCACCCTGCAGTATGATAAATTTCACCTTACCACCACACCTTACCACTTTGCTTTTTTATTATGTTGGCTTTTCTTCAGCAATCTCCCTACACCACAATAAATACATTCAGTGTCTCCATGTGTACTGTACCCTTTCACATGATACATAGGTTGTACAGGAGATACAATTTCCTAAAACAAAAAAAGGCTGGCTTGAGCATGCTTCTGTTATTCAGCCATGGAATGCCTCCATTTCCTCAATAGCAAAGGACCTTTTTTTTTTTTTTTTTTTTTTTTTGCTTCCATGGAAAGTTAGCAACCCCCGTATTGCAAGATTGCCAACTAAATAAACAAATCACATTTATTTCTCTCAAGCTTCCTTGGAAGTCAAACAGTGCTCCCACCCCACCCCTAGAAAACCAGACCACTGAATTTCTCCTGTCAGTCTTGCTGGTGGAACATTATTAGACAAAATAGGATTGTTGTGGAGATGAAAGGGATGGTAAAGGGTCGGAGGATATTGAGGAGTGGTTATAACAAAAACAAATGCCTACTTACTGTGATGCACTCTTGGGGGGTCAAAGCAGATTCAAGCCAATTTGAAGAGGAGGAGGACGGCCAGGAGTCCTCCCTCCTCAGCCCGAGCTTGTGGTGCTGAAAGGACAGCGCCTTGCCTGTGTCTGGATTGGGAGTTTCTGAGAGCGAGGCGCAAGCGAGAGGGGAAGAGCTCCTGGCAGCTGCCTGCCTGCTCCCTCGCTCGCGCCCCCTCCCACCGGGGAACGGGCTCCCACACCATCTGTCATCTGGCACCACCTGCTGTTTCTCATGCATGGCCACAACCAGGGCATGGGACAAAATTGGTTTCAAGAAAATGGGAGGGATTCTGGACATCATCATAATAATAACCATATAATAAGCAACCCTTGAGACTTTAGAAAACCAGAAGAAGGAGACCTATTCATTAGAAGGGATCACTTTTAAAAATCTTCCAGAGAAATATTATGAAACCCAAAATGGTTCAGGACCTGCACTGTGCTCTGACCTGTAGTAAGGAGTGAAGGGAAACTTACGTTTATTATTTCCCATGCAGTGAGCACTTTTCCAGGATCTTTCAGACTATTTCCCTCATTTGCAAAATGTGATGGGTTAGTGTGAGGTGGGAATGTGATAACAACAGGAAATCTGCTCAGAGCCAGGCACATGGCAAGCACTGCTTGTGAGAAGCTACTATTCTCACAGTGCTACCGTAAGTAATCACACAGGTCAGCTAAGGTCACACAGCTGGTAGAGCACCAGGAGCTGGAACTTGAGCCCCGATCCAAGGCCACTGATGTTTGCATGCAATCCACAACTTCGTATAGCTTCCAAGTTGTGTCTGGAATCAGGGAAGGCGAAGTCCTAGTATTAGCTCTATGAAGTTCTGACTGTGGAGATCTTGGACATTTTGTATTCCCTCTGCAAGCCTCCATTCCTTTATCTATGTTGTGAGAATAATAATACCTCCTTTGCAGGGTGATTTTGAATAAGATGAGACGTGCTCAAGGAAACCTCTTCTAGCTCAGGGACAAGGTTCTGAATGGCTGAATTACTTCATCTCTGGGGATTGCTCTTATACTCTTAGAATCCTCTGAGATTAAGACTACTGTCACGGATTTCTCCTCGCTGTGGTTCAGATCACGGTTGGTCACTTACCCCAGCTGCAGTGGTGTTTATGATGTACATCATGAGGTCCAGTGGTCTTGGCATTAGTAATAGCATCCCCTTTCACTTTCAAAAATATCCTGGTTCCCATGATAAATGGCTTGGTCACTTTAATTAGTGCTCACATGATAAGCATACACTCTACTACCTACAAGGCCAAGAGAAAACATGCATGTCATCTGTATTGTTCAGTAATGAAATGGATATGTGTGTGCATCTATGCATGTGTGTGTGCAAAGAGAGACGTTTCTAAGACAGGAAGGTCTGTAGCATATCAGAGCTGCACAGGGTACTATTAATAGAAATATGCATATATATGAGAGGAAGTCACTCTAATATTGGTTTCTTACTTTCTCCTTTCCAAAGACCAGGATGATTTTCAGGTGCAAGCATCATGTGAGGACAACACAATGTAGATATCCACATGGAGTCACTTGTGAACACTTGTGTCTGATCGGATTATTGCTCTCTCCAAAGGGGAAAAAAAGCCCCTTTAACACAGCTTATGATTGTTTCACAAGCAGGAATCACACCTTTAATAACTCTAAGCCAGAGGTTCTAACAGTTTAGTAAAAGGTCCAAGAGAAGCACCTGTGTCATGGCAATGTGAAATCCAGGCTTCCTGGTATGTGATGCCAGGAGAGAGGCTGCAGGAAGAAACAGGGGGGCAGAGTGATGTGGGAAAGCCCCATATGGGAGAATGATATTGAGAGGTGCTTAATATAATAGACTCTTATTCTCCTGTTGAGTTCTAGGAGATATGCTTGACAGTTGAAAACAAAATAGGACATTTTTAGGAGGTTTTCCATGTGTGTAGATGTGATATATAGGATAACGGCAACACGAAGAGGAGAGGGTGAAGGGACCACTACAGTGATAATGTTTCTATACTCTAAGTGGTAAAGCATTGATTCCCACTAAACAGTGAAAAGTTAGCTATGTCTATTTTAATCCCCAGAACAACCAAAAATATACAAAGAAAAGGTCAAAACTGCAACAAAGAAATATAAATGGAATACTAGGAAAAAATCAAATAACCCAAAAAAGGTAGGGGGGGGGGGAAACAAGAACAACAAAAACAAAGGAAACAAGCAGAAAGCATAATGAAATCATAGGCTTAAAGCCAACCATAGCATTATCATCCCAAGTTCATACTTTACATTAGAGCTCACTCTTGGTGTACATTCTATGAATTTGGACAAATGTATAATGACATGTATCCACCATTAGGCTATCATACAGAATAATCTCACTGCCCTAAAAATCTTGGGTGCGTCACCTCTTTATCCCTCCCTCTCTTCCCTAATCCTTAACAACTACTGTTCTTTTTACTGTCTCCATAGTTCTGCCTTTCCAGAATGTCACACAGTTGGAATTATACAGTAAGTTGCCTTTTCAGATTGGTTCTTTCACATAGTAAAATGCGTTTACGGGTCCTCCATCTCTTTCATGGTCTGCTAGATCATCCCCCCCCCCTTTTTTTTAAGCACTGAGGAAGTTTCCATTGTCTGGGTGTACCACAGTTTATCCACTCACCTACTAAAGGACATTGTGGTTGCCTCCACCTTTTGGCAATTATGAATGTAGATGCTATAAACACTTGTGTGCAGGTTTTTGTGTGGACATAAGTTTTTTTCTCCTTTAGGTAAAAACAAAGGAGTGTAATTCCTGGATCATATGATAAGAGTATGTTTAGTTTTGTAGGACACTGCCAAACCATCTTCCAAAATGTCTGTACCATTGTGCATTCCCAAGAGCAATAAGAATTCCGGTTATTCCATATCCTTGCCAACATTTGGTGATTTCAAGACTCTTGAATTTGGCCATTTTAATAGGTATGGAGTAGCTTCCCATTGTTGTTTAATTTACATCTCCATGCTGACATATGATGTGGAATATCTCATGTGCTTATTTGCCATCTATCTATCCTCTTTAGTTAAGTGACTATTAAGATCTTGGCTCATTTTTAAATTAGATTATTTTCTTATTGTTGAGTTTTAAGAATTCTTGTGTATTTTGGATAACAGTCCCTCATCAAACATGCTTTTTGCAAATATTTTCTCCCAGTCTGTGACTAATCTTTTCATCCTCTTGACAATATCTTCTGCAGAGTGGAATTTTTTAATGTTGATTAAATTCAACTTATCAATTATTTCTTCCCTAGTTCACGCCTTTGATGTTGTATCTAAAACACCACCACCAAACCCAAAGTTATTTGGATTTTCTCCTATGCTATCTTCCAGGGATTTTATAGTTTTACATTTTACATTTAAGTCTGTGATCCATGTTGAGTTAATCTATGTGAAATGTGTAAGTTCTGCATCTAATTTTTTAACAACTGGACATCCAATTTTTCCAGCACCATTTGAGAAAGAACTGTATTTTGTCCATTGTATTGCCTTTGCTCTTTATCAGAGATTGGTTGACTATATATTTTTAGGTTTATTTCTAGGCTCTCTATTTTGTTCTATTGGTCTATTTGTCCATTCTTTCTCCAATAGCACACTATCTTGATTACTAAAGAGTTATAGTAGGTCTTGAAGCTAGATAGTGTCAATCTTCCAGCTTTGTCCTTCTTTTTCAATATCATTGGCTCTTCTGGATCTTTTCCCTCTCTGTATAAACTTAAGCGTTAGTATTTTGATATCCATAAAATAACTCGCTATTTTTTACTGAGATTGCATTGATCCTATAGATCAATAGAAAATCTGGTGTCTTGGGAAAAACTGGCACATTTATAATATTGAGTCTTCCTATCCATGAACATGGAATATCTCTCCATTTATCCAGATCTTCTTCAATTTTGTTTATAACATTTTTGTTTTCCTCATATATTTGATGTATTTTTTTAGCTTATACCTTTGCATTTCATTTTTTGGTTATACTGTAAATGGTATTGTGTTTTTAATTTCAAATTCTACTTGTTAATTGCTGGTGTGTAGGAAAGCAATTGACTTTTATATATTCACCTTGTATCCTGTAACTTTGCTACAACTGCTTAGTAGTTCCAGGAGTTTGGTTGTTGATTCTTTCAGATTTTCTATAGAGACTATCATGTCATCTATGAACAAAGACAGTTTTATTTTTTCCTTCCCAATCTGTATACTTTTTATTTCCTTTTCATGCCTTTACTGCATTTTATAGGACTTCCAGTATGATGCTGAAACATAGTAATAAGATATCTTTGCCTTGTTCTTGATCTTAGTGGGCAAATTTCAGTTTGTTGCCATTAATTATGATGTTAGCTTTAGGGGTTTTTTGGACAGTGTTCTTTATCAAGTTAAGAAGTTGCCCTTTTACTGAAAGTTGTTATAAATGGGTGTCAAATGCTTTTTCTGCACCTATTGAAATGAACATGCAATTTTTCTTCTTTAGCCTATTGATGTGATAGATTACATTAAGTGATTTCCAAATGTTGAACCAGTCTTGCATACCTGGGCTAAATGGTTGTGTATATAATTGGTTGTGTATATAATTATTTTTATACAAAATTGGATTCAATTTGCTAATATTTTGTTGAGGATTTTTACATCTATATTCATGAAAGATATTAGTCTATAGTTTTCTTCTTTTATAATCTCTTTGCCTGATTTTTGTACTAGGGTAATTCTGAACTTACAGAATCAGTTAGGACATACACTCTCTGCTCCAATATTCTGGAAAAATATAGATAATTGGTATGATTTCTTCCTTTAATGTTTGGCAAAAATCACCAGTGAATCCATCTGGGCCTTGTGCTTCCTGTTTTGAGAGGTTTTTAGTTATCAATTTCATTTCTTTAAGAGATATAGATGTATTCAGATTGTCTATTTCCTTTTCCGTGAATTTTGGCCACAGTGTGTCTTTTACGGAATAGGTCCATTCTATCTACATTGTTAAATGTGTAGGCATAAAACTGTCCATAGTACTCCTTTATTAATCTTTTAATGTATATGGAATTGTAGTGATGTCTCCTCTTTCATTCTGATATTAGTAATTTGTGTCCTTTCTCTTTTTTTTTGTTAGCCTGGTCAGAAGCTTCTTAATTTTATTTCTCTCTTTAAGAACCAGCTTCTGGTTTTATTTATTTTCCTTATGGATTTCCTTTCATTTTCTCTCTTCAGGTATGTACTGGCCCTGTTCTTTTGTTTTTTATTTTTTCTCTTCTTATTTTCTGGGATGCTAATTACATGTGTGTGAGACCTTTTCCCAACACCCCTTATGGCCTTTTCTGTATTGTCCATCTGTTTTTCCTTTTCCTCTTCATGCTTTAATCCAGATATTTTCTATTTGAACTATCTTTCAATTCCCTAATCTGCTCATCGAATTTTTGTGGTTTTTTTAAACCTCTACAATTTACTGGTAAATTATCTATTGAGTTAGTTAATTTTAGTTATTTAGAGATCATCTTTATAGTTCTTCTTATAGATTTCAGGTCTTGGTCATATTTGCATTTTTCACCTGCTTTCTTAATGATACTATTTGCAAATATTTTAAAGTCCATATTTAATAATTCTAGTATCCAGAGCACATATGGATCTGGGTCTATTACCTTCTTTTTCTCACTTGGTTGACTCTGACATACCTGTTAATTTTTTATTGATTATTTTGTACTGTGTATGAAAAAAATTATAGAGGCTCTAGATTCTATTATCTTCCTAAAAATAAATTTAATTTTATTCAGACAGATAGTTAAATAGGGGGAAATTCACTTTTGTCCAATTAGGGATTGAGGTAATTAGAGACTAGGTTTCAGTTCTTATAAGATCTGGTGTATTTTTGGTTTGAACTGTCCCTTGGGGGGTGGGGGACTCTCAAATGAAAACCTAGGGTATCAGTCAGGACCCCTTCACCATGGCAGACCCTGAAACTCCAATTATTGTTTCTCTGTGATACCATGAGGCTTCAAAGGTTCAATTTAAGTTCTTTAGGTTCTTCATATCCATTTTCTATTTGGGTCATCACCTTCAAGTACAGATTAAAAATCAGAAAACATCTGGAGGGAAAATGTGGTAGAAAAGTTTGGGCTCAGGTGCCTGGGTGGCTCAGTGGATTAAAGCCTCTGCCTTCGGCTCAGGACATGATCTCAGGGTCCTGGGATCAAGCCCCGCATCAGGCTCTCTGCTCTGCGGGGAGCCTGCTTCCCCTCCCCACCTCTCTGCCTGCCTCTCTGCCTACTTGTGATCTCTATCTGTCAAATGAATAAATAAAATCTTAAAAAAAAAAAAAGAAAGAATTGGCAGTGTGAAGGGAAAAAATAGTGAGAATTTGGCATTTGCCCCAATCCATTACTAATTTCTCTCTAGAACCTTAGCTCTCCAAGTCCTTGCTTCACTGGTCCCTCCCCTCAAACAACAGTTTTGTTTGTTTTATTTTTAATTAAGAAAATTTATTTTTTTTCTTTTTTAAAGATTTTATTCATTTATTTGACAGACAGAGGTCACAAGTAGGCAGAGAGGCAGGCACAGAGAGAGAGGGGGGAGGAAGCAGGCTCCCTGCTGAGCAGAGAGCCCAATGCAGGGCTCGATCCCAGGACCCTGAGATCATGACCTGAGCCGAAGGCAGAGGCTTAACCCACTGAGCCACCCAGGTGCCCCCAAAATTTATTTTTTAAAGCAGTTTCAGGTTTACAGAAAAATTGAGTGGAAAGTGCAGAGTTCCCATATACCCTTGCCACCACCCATCCTGTGCAAATACACAAACAGTTTCTCCTATTATTAATACTTGACATTAGTGTTAAACATTTATTACAATTTATAAGCCATTAATGATACATTATTGTTAAATAAAATCCATAGTTTACATTAGGGTGTACTTTGTATTGCATACTCTGTGAGTTTTGGCAAATGTATAATGTATCCACCATTACTTGTATAGAATACATCCATCATTACAGTATCATACAGAAGAGTTTCACAGTCCTAAAAATCCCTTGGGCTCTACCTATTTGTCCCTCCCTTCTTCCCTCCAAACCCTGGCAACCACTGATTATAAATTTGCCTTTTTCAGAATGTCATATAGTTGGAATCATACATTATGTTGCCTTTTCAGATAGGCTTCTTTCACTTAGCAGTATGCATTTGAGTGTCCTCCATGTCTTCTCATGACTTAATAGCACATTAGTTTTTACCACTAAATAGTATTCCATTGTTTGGATAAACCACAATTTATTTATCCATTCATCCAGTGAAGGACATCTTACTGCTTTCAAGTTTTAGCAATTATGAATAAGGCCACTTGAAACATATGTGTGCAGGTTTTTATGTAAACATGTTTTCAACTCATTTGGGTAAATACCAAGGAAAGGAAATGCTAGATCATATGAAAAGAGTATGGTCAACTTTGTAAAAAACTGCCAAGTTCTTCCAAAGTATTAGTATTATTTTGCAACTCCAGTAGCAATGAATGAGAGTTCCTGTTGCTCCAGAACTTTGCTAACATTTACTATTCTCAGTGTTTTGGATTTTAACCAGCTCAAAACTGTATAGTAGTATCTCATTGTTTCAAATAGCTGTGTTCTATTTTAGCCACATTTTTAATTGTTCTCAGTTTAGGAGTATTGCTAAAGCAAGCTTCTCCAACATATGAAACAAGAATTTGAGACTTGCCCTCTCAGATCCTAGGGTCAAAATTCTCAGAGAAGAGCTCTGATGGGCCCTAGTAGACTCCAGTGCCCACTTCTTTCCATCAGTGAAAAAGATGACAACTTCAATTCAAACCATGTGGTCAAAGTGGACTAAAGCACTTCCTGGAAGAAAGGAAGGGAGCATTTCCAAAAAGTGAGAAAGAATGTTGATCACTCAAAACAACAGCTATCTAAATACCTTAATAACATGCTGAAGAGGTTTCCTGGGTTTTTTGTTGGGTTTTTTTTTAAGATTATTTATTTATTTATTTGATAGAGATCACAAGTAGGCAGAGAGGCAGGCTGGGGGGGGGGGGGGGTTGGAGCAGGCTTCCCGCTGAGCAGAGAGCCAGTTGCAGAGCTCCATCCCAGGACCCTGGGATCATGACCTGAGCCAAAGGCAGAAGCTTTAACCCACTGAGCCACACATGCTGAAGAGTCTAAACTTTATCAGCTTCACCCTTAACCTACTAATATACCCTTAAGACAGTGTATTGGAATTGTCCTGAATGAAACAAAGAAATAATTATTCTTTTGAACATTATCTGACAATTCTAGATGGCTTGCACCATAAGTTACTTATAAAAATATTTTTAAAACACCCATGTTTTTAGCATAATGTCATATGCATTTTTTCACTTGTAAATGTTTTAATTGGTATTTATTGTTCTATGAGTTTGTAACCATTTTCCTTAATAATTGTGTGTATACTATGGAAATTAAGGACAGTCTTTAGAGCCAAACTGTCTGGGGTCAACATTTTTGGTCTCAGGTAAGTTACTTACTTTTCTGTGCCTTAGTTTCCCCATTATAAGTCAGGATGCTACTAATACTTGCTGCATAAGGTCATTATAAGAAGTTAATATATATAAGGTGCTTAGAACAACACCTGTAAGTCCAAAATAATATTTACTCATGTTTTCCAATTATTAGATACACATTTTTTTGGACCTAGCTCCTATGTTAATCAGTTCTGTTTTTATTTTCCTAATTTACACTTTTAAAATGTTTTCTTTTTCCTGATTTCCTTAAATATATCTCATTTTTGTCTTTTGAACTTCCTGGAACAAATATCTAGTTTATTGATTTGCTTTCCTCTGCTTGAAAATGGGAAATTAACGTTATTATTTTAATTTATCTCTGATTACTGCAGCTCTTTCATTATTAATCATTTTTCAAATATCTTATAACAGAAGATTTGTTTCACTGACTGGAGTCATTCAGCAAAATAGTTTTGTTTTATTTTAATTTCTAAATGCTTTTCGTCATTACTAATTTGCATCTTTTGAGACCAATTTCTAGTTTTATTTTGTGTAGCCTAGGAGTATTTTCTGTACATTTTCTATTTTGCAGAATGTATTAATTTTGCTTTGTGGCCTAGCATATGATTTATTTCTGTTAAATTTTCTAAGCATAAGGAATTAAGTGATTTTCTATTCAAATACATATGATTTTTATACATAACTATTAAGTCAAATCTGTTATATAAGATACTTAAATCTTCTGTACCCTAACTGATTTTTCACTTGCTTGATCTGTCAAGAAATGAAAGGCATGGTACTTGGGTGACTTAGTAGGGCATCTGACTCTTGGTTTCACATGATCTCAGGGTCATGGGATCAAGCCCTGTATGGGTCTCTGCACTCAGCAGGAAGTCTGCTTTAGATTTCTCTCCCTGTCCCCTTTCCCCTCATTCGCCCTCTCTCTAAAATAAATAAGTCTTAAAAAAAAAAAAAAGTGAAAGGTGTTACTATTTTCTATTGCCGTTGTGATATTTCTTCTTGCATTAAAGCTATGTTATTTGACATATAGCTTCACAATGTCACATCTTCTTGGTGAATTTTGCTTTTATGGATATAAAATGAGCTTTGAGTCCTTTTTAGTGCTTTGTGATTTGAATTCCTCTATCTAAAATACAAATGCAAACTCTTCTTTCTATGATTGTATTTGCTCTTTCCAGTCTTTTATAATTAGACTTTGTTTTTTACATAGGTCATTGTAAGTAACCTTTCTAATGTGGGAATTTAAGTCCTTAAAATTAACTCTTATGATGATATGTATGGTCTTATACTTATTATAATGTTTATTGTTCTTTGTGATTTCCTTCATCTCCTTCATTGTTTTTTACATTAATTTTCCTCCAATAATTTGAAAGGTACATACAGTGTTTTAAAATTATGTCTTTTATTTTTTAATATGTCCAAAACATATTTGAATCAACTTTCATCTCCCAGCTTCAAGAATAAAACAAAATCTTTCAATATACTTCCATGTAAAATGAGATGATTAGCACACATTTTTTTCACATCACATCACATTTTTTCTCTCCTCCTTTTCCTGCCTCTTACTTCTCTCATATTTATCAGATATTAAACCTAAATCTTTACTTTCACTGATGCACATTTTCCCATTTTACTTCCATTTCCTGAAACACTCTTGTCAGGATTCATAGTGGGAGAAAAGTTAGAATACAGTGTGAGTCTTTCCCCAAAGGGCTCAATAATACTTTATCGGAAAATAATTACTTTACATACATAAGTTTCAAAGGATATGTGATGTTTCTGTGATAGGTTTTCATTACATCCTAGCATTTAATGTTTTGTTTTGTTTCCATGTATAAGATATAGCTCCAATGAAAGAGATGATGAAAGCACTTTAAATGTCTCATTATAAATCTTCTTGTCAGTTTAAGAACGTTATTCAAAATTTAATGGTGTGATAGGAATATAAGCTTTTTAGAAATCTAAGAATCTCCCAGAGGCCAGCATAAAAGGAAACTATGCTCATATTATTGCTAGGAGCTCTATATTTAAATTTCAAACAACAGCAGTCCGAAAGCTATGAAAAGCATGAGATTCTCTTTCTTCTTAAAAAGGGAAGAGGTCATTGCCTACTTTTGATTTGGAGGAAAAACGGACAATAGAGAGGCCAAAAGGCAAACGATAGAAAGGCCAGTCCACATCTCTCCTCAGATTGGCTAGAAATGGATGAAGAAGACTTTCTTTAAAAAAGAGGTAAGCCCTGGGGGTGAAAATTGACATCAGCTTAATTCAAGCAGGATGATTTATGAAGAATCTTTCCAGTTAAGGCTGGGGATCCACTTAAAAATAAGCCGATAAGAACAAAGCCTTTTTTTTTTTTTTTTTAAGTTTTAAATTGAGCCTAGAAGCATAGGTCTTTAAAATGCATTCCAGGGGACTTTTTCCTGTTAAATGATCCATTCATCTGTCTTTTCCAACAAAAGTTTCCCAGTCTTTTTTTGCAAAATGAGTCACAATTGAGTGGATTCTGAGAGCTTTGAATGCAGGAAACTTATTAAGGAATGCTCAGGATGAAGAAAGGGAGGGAAGCAGGATTGACCAGAGGGAGAACTTGAACTGTGATACAATCTCAACAAAGCCCTCAGACAATCTCACAAGTACCTGTGAAGCTGCGATGAACTTTCTTAGCTGTCTTGAATTCAATTGCAGGTGCACACCCTTCTCCAAGAGAGAAAGACCTTGTGCAAGGTGGCTCTCTTCAGCCAAGGGCAATTCCTGGAGAGGGCTAATAGCTAAGGCTGTCACCCAACACCCAAGGGGCAAAAGACTTTCAGTCCTGTAGGGGGACATAACTGGACAGCACAGCACCCACCACAGGCTCTATCCTAGGCTGTCCTCATGCTCCCTTTCTTGACAGTCACACCAGTAACTTTAAATACTGTTCCTATACTGGTAACTCCTAAATTTATGTCCCAAGCACAGAGATTTGTTCTGGACTCCAGACCCATATACACAACTGTTTCCTGGACATATCCATTCCAATGGTTCAAGGGCACTTGAATCTGAGCATGTCCAAAACTGAACTCCTGATCTCTCACCTCAGTCATCTCCTCTGGCTTTGCCTCTTGGTGAATTGTGCCATTATCCACCCATTATCCAACGAGAAAACTGACAGGAATTCTTGACATCTTATTCCTCACTCCTATATCTAATCACCAAGTCCTGATTATTCTCCCTCCCACATATCTCTCACATCAGCCCACCCCTCTCTCTCCATGACTCCTGAGTCCACTGTCACTCCATCCAACAATTCTCCTCACAACTGTGTTTTCTTCCCCACCAAGCTATTCTTTATACAGTAGTCCAAGCAATTTCTGTAAAACGGAAAGTCCAGTAATGTTATTTCCTTGCTTACAATTCCTTAGAAGGTTTTCCTCTTCTTCTTCTCCTTCTTCTTCACCGCCTCCTCCTCCTCCTTCTTCTTTTTAAAGATAAAGACCAAAATCTCAAACTTAGTCTTAAAGGCTCTTTATAGTTTGTCCCCTGCCTGTTTCACAAACTTCACCTCCTGCCACCCTTCCCCTTACAGCTATGCTCCAGCTTCCCCAACCTCTCAAACACACTCCTTCCCAAGCCAGCGACTTTTCACATTTCCTTTGTGACTCCCTCTTCAGGGAGTGCTCTTTCCTAGTCCTATAATAATTTCATATTATTCTTCAGAGTCACTTAAATATTACCTTCTCAGAGAAGTCTCCCCGAGACTCCAGACTATATTTTACTCCCCCTTGTACTCCCTAAAAAATAGGACTCTGTTTTCCTATGTTGAAATACCTATCAGTCTTAAAAATTATATGATTATTTGTGTAATTATGGTTTAATGAGAGTAGGGATTTAGTTCTTCCAACCTAAACATCAGCAACAAGGAGGTAGATGGGTAAATTTTAGTTCACATCATACGATGAAATCTTATGCAGTCATTAAAATAATGTAATAGAATTTTAGGTAACATGGGAAGTGTTTATTATGTTGAATAAAAAGAGGAATCAAAATTAAAGAGACATTATGATTTTGACTATGTGAAAATATAAAGACTGAATACCAACTAGAAAGAGAAACAACTAGGGCATCAGTTAAGTATCTGACTCTCTTGATTTCACCTCAGGTCATGATCTCAGGGTTGTGAAATCAAGCTCCATGTGGAATTCTGTGCTGGGCACAGAGTCTGCTTAAGATTCTCTTTCAGGACACCTGGGTAGCTCAGTTGGTTAAGCATCTGACTTCAGCTTAGGTTGTGATCTCACGGTCCTGAGATCAAGCCCTGCATCAGAGTCCCCAGTGGGCAGGGTGTCTGCTTGTCCCTCTCCTGTTGCCCTTCCCCCCTGCTTGTGCTCACTCTCTCTCTGAAATAAATAAAATCTTAAAAAAAAAAAAAATGTCTCTCTCCCTCTCCCTTTGCCCCTCCTTCCTCTTTCTCTAAAAATAAAAATAAAAAAAGAAAGAATAATTGTGAAATGTGACAGAGGTGCTAATATTTCTACAATGGCAATCATATTACAATATATGAATGTATCCAATTAACATGTCATATACCTTAAATTTACACAATGTTATATATCAAATTATATTTCAATAAAAAAGACTGAAAGACATAAAAATGTTTATAGGGTTTTTCTGCAGGATTTTTGGCTGATTTTCATTCTCTTCCTAACTCTCCCTTCTTTGCTCCTCTCCCCCAAAACATTGCTTATTTTTAAATCAATAAGGAAAAATGAATACTCTTCTGCTAGAGAAAAAAATCTACTGAGTTCTAAAAAAAAAACAAGCTTTAAAAAAAAACAGTAATTTATAAGAGATAAGTAAGCTAACATGGTGAAATCAAATAGTTGAGTATAAGTTCACTGGATGTTACGAACACCTTTGGAAAATTCTTTTTATTTCTCTCTGACACACCAGAAAGGATTAACAGGCTGTAAACATCTATTGTTATTTGTCTTCCAACCTTATTGAAATATAATTAATAAGCATTGTAAATATTTAAGGTGTACACTGTGTTAATATGGGTATACATTGTGAAATAATCACCACAATCAAACTAAAAGATCCATCACCTCATATAGTTACCACTTTTTTCTATGTGTGGTGAAATTTAAGATCTATTTTCAGGGCACCTGGGTAGATCAGTCAGTTAAGCATCTGCCTTCAGCTCAAGTCATGATCCCAGAGTCCTGGGATTGAGCTCCTCTGCAGGGAGCCTGCTTCTCCCTCTTACTCTGCCTCTCCCCTCCACTTGTGCTCTCTCTCTCTCAAATGAATAAATAAAATCTTCAAAAAAAAAAAATCTACCCTCACCAAATTTCAAATATATGGTATGGTATTATTAACTATAGTCACCACACTGTACATTAGATTTCCAGAACACATTTATTTTGCATAACTGCAAACTGCATCATTTTGCAAACTTTGTATCCTTTGAACAGCATCTCTCCATTTCACCCACTCCCCTGCCCCTGGACAGCATCATTCTACTCTCTGCTTCTATGAGTTCAACTCCTAGATTTCACATATAAATGAGATCATGTAGTATTTGTTTTTCTGCATCCAGCTTAATAACTTAGCATAATGTCCTCTAGGTTCAATCATGTTGCTATAAATGACAGGATTTCCTTCTTTTTTTTTTTTTAAGATTATTTATTTATTTATTTGACAGAGAGAGATCACAAGTAGGCAGAGAGGCAGGCAAAGAGAGAGGGGGAAGCAGGCTCCCCGCTGAGCAGAGAGTCCGATGTGGGGCTCGATCCCAGGACCCTGGGATCATGACCTGAGCTGAAGGCAGAGGCTTTAACCCACTGGACCACCCAGGCGCCCCAGGATTTCCTTCTTAAGACTGAATTATATTCCATGTATGTGTATACATACATACAGCTGACCGTTGGACAATTCAGGGATTAGGGGCACTGATCTCCCAGGCAGTCAAAAATCTATGTATAACTTTGACTCCCCTAAAACTTAACTACTGTACTAATAGTCTACTATTAACCAGAAGGCTTACTGGTAACATAAATAGTTAGTTAACATGCTTTTTTTAATGCTATATGTATTATATACTGTATTCTCACAATAAAGAAATGTTAGAGAATGTTAGAGAAAATTTCAGGAAAATCATAAGAAAAAGAAAATAAACTTATATTACTATCCTGTACCTCCCCCCTTCTTCAGCCTTAGGACATTGACTTCTGCAGACTGTTCTTACAGTTGTTCTAATGTATCTGCATGTCTGACTTCCTTACTTCAGGTTTGTAATTGTATATTACCTTCTATGTGAGACCTTCACTTCACCTCCCTACTTAACACTGCATCCCTTGATACACCTTCATCTCCTTTTCTTCCATTGTATTCTTTAGCATTTATTTATTTTGTTTATTATCTGTTTTACCCCAAGGGCAGAGATTTTTGCATGTTTTGTTCACTTCTGTTCCTCCAGAGCCTGGAACAGAATCTGGAACATCGGTACTCAATAACTATTACATAAATAAATAGAGTGAATGAATGAATGTCCCACTAGAACCTGACTCAGAAAGGCAGAAGACTTCTGGCTAGATGTCACTGCTCCTCCACAACCTCTGCCCTGGGCTGTTACATAATTGAAGACTCCCACCTTCAGGCAGGAGTGGGTAGTACACATTTGTTAACTACACGGCACTATCTTTGTCCGGGCAATTTCAGTTTTCAGCTGATCTCTGTCTCTTGAGGTCCAGAAAATCCCATTTCAGGGTGATTGCTTAAAACAAAAACAAAAAATTGCATAAAATATTGGGACTAATAGTCACCCAAAGTCAATTAGGCTATTTCAGGTTGTTTGAAAAATATATCTAAACTTCACCAGATTCCTGCAATAATAGGGTCCAATAAGGACACATTAGGGTCACAGAAAGGCCAACATGACAACTGACATTTAAATAGAGTCATTTGAGATTCTACTGGAGCACTTCCAGAAATATAAAAATATCTCCCTCATACTCAGATTCTTAGAAAGTATAGAATAAGGTAAATGATATTTCTGAGGCAGCATCGGGTCCTTCAATTTGATAATTGGTTGATTAATTGGATTTCATTCTGTAACTTTTCTAGGAATATAAAGTATTTCTATATACACAATCAGGTTTCTGAAAGCATAGAAACCAGAGAACTCACTTAGGATTATCATCATTTATCATCAATAAAATTAGGCAGATTAAGCAAGTGGTCAATGTGTTTACGAAAAGGCAAAATAGGAAAATCTAGGCTCAAAATGTGTTATTCCCAGAAATGTGTATATTTACCCCACTTTACTTAACTTTTAAAAAGTACAGAATAAAACAAACCACAATGAAAGTCAACAATATATATGAATGTTAGCAATGTGTTAAAAAGTAATATCAATGTAATATTAAAAGTCCAAAAAGATTATATGAAGCATGTCCTCATTAGAAAATTAAATACTTAGATTTATAATATAAGTTTTAGGGGATATGATTACAATAAAACTACAGAAAACTATAAAAAGGAAAGTAGGCATAGGATCATAGGCATAGGATCAATAAGATGGTTATCTTGAATAGGAAAGACAGGGAGGAGGGATTGAAGGTATTGAACAATGTGATTAGATATAACTTATTTTCAAGATATTGTTGTGGGGGTATGTTCACAGTTGCTTACTGTATTATTTAAAATAACTAAAAGCAGACCATGCACTGATCAATGAGAATGTCATGAATCAAAGATTAGTCATTAATGAAATCTATATCCTCGAAATCCATAAATTTGACAGGGGAGAGACATGGTGATCAAAATTTCATGATGACATGAAATAAAATATAGTCAAGAAATAGTCAATGGCCCAAATTTCTGGATTCAGCTTAGTATGTACTGGAAAGAGCATCACTCCCATCCAAACCAACAACAACAAAACAAAAGCTGAATATCTATAAAAATCACAATTTTTCTTTAACCATCAGAGTGCTGAGGTTACAGTACAACCAACTTACCTGAAAGCTAAGGAAAGATAGGCATGTGAGCAATTGCTTACCTGGGATAGATGCCAGACACTGTACAAGCTGCTAAGAATAATTAAAATTTAAATGGATTGCTAAAAGCTGAATTCGAGGCAGTATGCACGTATGGAATCCCCAGGAAAAACAGACACGAGAATTTTCACCCATTCACAGGTACTCTCCAGATGTTTTACCACGTGCTCACAAGAAAGATTGTGGAAAGAACAAAAAGCTAGAGAAAGCCTCCTTCATGGTGTAGAACTTGGATAGGAAAATAACAACACTACAGAAAAGGCACAAACTTCTGTCCATGTCTCTCTTCCCTATCTCTAGTGGGAAAGGTTGACGACATGCATGACCACATGAGAAATTTCATCAGAAAAATTAAAAGTATAGAAAGAATCAAGTGAAAATATTAGGAACAAAAAGAAGCTAGAATACAAAAATGTTAGTGCTAGTAAACAGAGATGAAAAATATCCTCTGAAGGCTCATCAGCAGACTTGAAATAATGGTGGAAAGAATTAATGAACTTGAAGATATATCAATAAAAATTGCCCAAACTGAAACACAAAGATACAGAAGAATGGAAAAAATAGAACAACATTCACAAACTGTAGGACAATATGAAACGTCTAATAAATATGTAACTGGAATACTAAAAGGAAAAGGAAGAAAACATGAAATAGAGGAAATATTTGAACAGATAATGGCAATTTTTCCAAAAGTAATAAAAGACACCAAACCAAATATCCAAAAAGCTCGAAAGACAACAGGGATAAAAACAAAAACAAACAAACTGAAACAACTTAGGTCAGATTCAAACTGCTGAAGACCAAAAAGAGGGAAACTCTTAAAGGCATCCAGAGACAAAAGAAACTTCACATGCAAAGAACAAAGACAGAAATAACAACAGACTTCTCATCAGAAACTATGCAAGCTAGAAGACAATGGAGTGTCATCCTTAACATTCTTAAAAAGAAAAAGTTCTATACAGGGAAAAGACTCTCCAAAAATAAAGACAAAATAAAGATTTTTTTTTTTCAGAGATACAAAATAAAAGTAATCATTACCAGCAGACATGCACTGTAAGAGATGCTAAAGGAAGTTCTCCAATCAGGATGATAGCAGATAAAAACTTGAATCTACACAAATAAATGATCAATGGATATGGCATAAATTAAGGTAAATATAGAATTCATTTTAAAATTATTTTTAATTGTTCTAAGAGATTATTTGAAGGCAGACCAAATAATTTAAGATGTATACGGAAAACATGAAAGAGACCACTATTTTTTTAAAATTTTTATTTAAATTCTAGTAGTTAGTTAACATACAGTGCAATATTCATTTCGGGACTACGATTCAAAACAACACCCAGCACTCATCACAAGTTCCCTCCTTACCACCTATCACCCAATTTAGGCCATCTTCCACCTTTCTTCCTCCATCTGCCCTCAGTTTATTCTCTATTGTTGAGTCTCTTATGGTTCATTTCCCTCTCTTTCTACCCCCATTTGTTCATCTGTTTGATTTTTTAAATTCCAAATATAACTGAAATCATATATTTGTCTCTCTCTGACTTACTCATTTCACTTAGTATGATATACTCTAGCTCTATCCATGTCATTGCAAATGGCAAGATTTCATTCTTTTTGATGGCTGAGTTATATTCCTGTGTGTGTGTGTGTTATCTATTCATCAGTTGATGGACATTTCAGCTCTTTCCGTAGTTTGATTATTATTAATGGTTATATACATTGGGGTGTGTGTACCCCTTCAAGTCTGTATTTTGGTATTCTTTGGGTAAATACCTTGTAATGTAATTACTGGATCATACAGTAGTCCTACTTTTAACTTTTTGAGAGACCTCCATATTGTTTTTCAGAGTGGCTACATCAGTTTGCATTCCCACCAGTAGTGCAAGAGGATTTCCCTTTTTCCATATCCTTGCCAACATGTGTTGTTTCTCATATTGCTAATTTTAATCATTCTGACAGGTGTGAGGTGGTATCTCACCGTGGTTTCAATATGTATTTCCCTGATGATGAATGACATTGAGCATCTCTTCATGTGTCTATTAACCATCTAGCTATCTTCTTTGGGAAAATATATGTCTTCTGCTCATTTCTTAACTGGATTATTTTTGTGTGTTTGTGTTGAGTTTGATAAGTCTTTAGATTTTAGATACTAACCCTTTATCAAATATGTCATTTGCAAATATCTTCTTCCATTCAGTAGGCTGCCTTTTAGTTTTGTCAACTTTCCTTTGCTGTGCAAAAGATTTTTATCTTGAAGTCCCAATAGCTCATTTTTGCCTTTGTTTCCCTTGCCTTTGGAGATGTGTCTAGCCAGAAGTTGCTGTGGTCAAGGTTGAAGAGTTTGCTGCCTGTGTTTTCCTCTAGGATTTTGATGGATTCCTTTCTCATATTAGGTCTTTCATCTACTTTGAATTTATTTTTGTGTATGGTATAAAAAAGTGGTCCAGGTTCATTCTTCTGCATGTGGCTGTCCAGTTTTCCAACACCATTTGTTGAACAGACTATCTTTTCTCCATGGGATCGTCTTTTTTGCTTTGTTGAAGATTAGTTAACCATATAGTTATGGGTCTGTTTCTGGGTTTTCTCTTCTGTTCCACTGATCTATGTGTCCACTGTTCTATGTGTTTGTGCCCATACCATACGGTCTTGATGAATGTAGCTTTGCAATATAGCTTGAAGTCCAGAATTGTGATGCCTCCAGTTTTGTTTTGCTTTTTCAGAATTGCTTTGGCTATTTGGGATCTTTTGTGATTCCATACAAAATTTAGGATTGTTTGTCCTAGCTCTGTGAAAAACTGTTAGTATTTTGATAGAGATTGTATTAAATGTGTAGATTGCTTTGGGTAGTATGGACATTTTAACCACTAAATTCTTTTAAAGAGGTAATACAAAATAAGCTGTGGTAGGCAGACTTCTAAGACAAGCCTCTAATGATCTCCTCTTCTGTAATCACTTCTTCATGTAATTGCTTCCCCTTGAATATGGGAGGAAACTAATGACATGCTTCAAACGAATTTGTCAAAATATAATTTTACAAAAGTAATGTAATATCACTTGTGTGATTTGTTTATAAAAGACCATAACTTCCACATTTCTACAGACTCTCACTATTTTGGAGAAGCCCAAATGGCAAGAAACAGAGGGTGGCCATAAGCCAACAGCTAGCAAGAAACTTAATGTTGTCCATAACCAATAAGTAAACTTGAAAGTAGATCTTTCTCCAGTTGAGACTTCATTCTAGACCAGAAATACTAAGCTGATACTTGGAACCCTTGGAAAAGACCATGAAGCAGAGGATTCAGTTCAGTTGTGTCTATATTTGATGTGTAGAAATTGTGAGCTAATAAATGTATGTGGTTTTAAATTACTATGATTTGGGTATGCAGTAGATAACTAATACTTATGCTAACAGTTTAGATAAAAAGGAGTAATAAAAAATACCCAATCCAAGAGGAAAGAGAAAAAAAGAACCAAAGGAGACAGAATCAACATAAAATAGATATCTAGGTGTCAGAATTTAACCCAACCATATCAATAACTGCATATACTGTAAATAATCTAACCATACCAATTAAAAAACAAAACTTGCCAAATCAGATTTTTAAAATGATAGGCTTTCTATAATAAATGGACCTTGAATATAAACACAGACATATTAAAAGTAATAGGATGGAAAAGGATACACCATGCAAGTGCTAATCAAAAGAAGACTGACAATACCTATGTTAACATCAAAGTAGACCTCAGAACAAGGAATATTACCAAGAATACAGAAAGACATTACGTAATAATAAAGTTGCCAATTTGATCTTTATCATAGGTCATAACAATGATTTATGTCTATATGTGTACGCACCTAATAACACTGCATGAAAATATCATTACCTTGATACTAAAAGCAAACAAAAATTACAATAAAAGAAAACTATAAACCAATATCCTTCATGAATATAAAGGCAAAAATCCTCAACAGAATAATAGCAAATCAATTCTGATCATATGTATATATGATCAGAATATATTTTATACACACACACACACACACACACACAGTCACAACCAAGCAGAGTTTACTTCAGGAATGCAAGGCTTGCTTAAAGTTTTATAATCAGTATCACTCACCTTATTGTAGCTTCATGCACTTCTTTCAAGCCCCATCCACTCCTTAAACCCTGGAACCCACTAATCTGTTCTTTATTTCCATAATTTTTCCATTTCAAGAATGCTACATAAATGGAATACAGTATTTTGTGATTGGCTTTTTTCACTCAGCACAATTCTCTGGAGATTCGTTTAGGTTTTTCTGTGTATCAGTAGTTTGCTTCTTTTTATTGCTGAGTAGTATGCCATGGTTTGACAACCACGGTTTAATTATTCATCCACTGAAAGACACCTGAGTTGTTTTCAATTTTTGGCTATTACAAATAAAGATGCAGGACGCCTCTGTAGCTCAGTCGTTAAGCATCTGCCTTCGGCTCAGGTCATGATCCCATGGTCCTGGGATCGAGTCCTGCTTTGGGCTCCCTGCTCAGGGGGAGCCTGCTTCTCCCTCTCTCACTACCCCCCCCCCACTTGTGTTCCCTCTCTGTGTCTCTCTCTGTCAAATAAATAAAATAAAATCTTTTTTTAAAAAAAGGATATTATAAGTATTTATGTACTTTATTTGATGAAATCAAACTTATCCACTTTGAACTCTTTCCTTAATTCTAGATCATTAAGAATTTCTCCTATATTTTCTTCTAAACATTTTTTGGTTTTACACTTTACATTTACATGCATGATCCATTTTGAGTTATTCTTTTATATAAGGTATGAGGTTTAGGTAGAGGTTCATGTTTTTGCACATGGATATCCAATTGTTTCAGCACTGTTTAATGAAATGACTACTTGTCTTCATAGAACTGTCTGTACATTTCCTTTGTAAAATATCAATTGAGACTTATGTTTCTAGGAAAATAAAATAGATATACTTTTCCCTATTCCTCCCACTAAGTATTAAAAACTAAAAACCTTGGATATTATATATAAAACAAAGAGAAGACAAATATGTAAAGAAGAAGAAAAATCAGCTGAGGACCTCAAGGCCCAAATAACAACACAGTGGTAAGTTTCTGGAGTTTTGCTTTGTTTTTTTTTTTTGGTCTCAAATATATATCCTGGACTTGCAGCAGATTGGAAATGCCAGTGGGCACAAACAAAAAAGTCCCAATAAATGCCTGCTCCATCTGGAAAAAGGATAGCCTAGAAAGACAGAAAATTTTACTAATGTCTCTTCACCAGCTAAACACCACAGAAAAAAACTGGATCCCGAACAACACCCATGGCAGCAAAGGCTGAGTGGGGACCCCAGACTTCCAACTTTCCCCCAAATTGAAGTGCCCCCCATAACCCAATGAGATTATGTGAGAAAAGGCCAAGTAGGGAGCCAGAATTTTCCACCCTACTGGCAAGTAATGAGCCTTATCTTTCTTCCCACACTCCCTGACCACTCCTTCCATTACTGACTCAAGTGTCAATGGAGATCACATGAGAAACAGGACGGCAGGAAAAAGAAAACAGAGAAATGAAGAAAAATCAGAAAACATAAAATGAAATGGAAGAGTTAAACCCTCATATATCAAGAACTACATTAAATACAAATGGTAAAATTATATCAATTAAAAGACAGAGATTGGCTGACTAAAGACATGGACCAACTATATGCTATGTACAAGCAACATATCAAATGTAATGAATGATACAGCCAAATTGAAAGTGAGAGGGTCGAAAAAGATGTATTAAAACAAAGCAGAAATAGTTATATAAAGATCCTATCAAGTAGACTTAAGAGCAAAGAAAATTACCAGAGACAAAGAGGAACATTATATAATTATAAGGGGTCAATCTACCAAGATTACACATAGCAAAACTAAATATGTGTGCACCAAATAATATACAAAATATGTGAAAATAAAGCTGATAGAACTTAAAGAACAGATTTACAATTAAATTTAAAAAAACCAAAAACGCAACATATTAAAATCTGTGGGACGTAGTTAAAACAGTGCTGAGAGGAAAAATTATGGCACTAAATGCATACATAAGAAGAGAGGAAAAGTCTCAAATCAATAATCTAAGTCTCCAGTTTAAGAATCAAGAAATCAATAAATAAATAAACAAGCAAACCCAAAGCAGGCATAAGGAAAAAAATAATAACTGAAATTAAAAAACTGAAAACAGAAAGACAATCAAGTTCCTGGGTAGCCAATGATGACAGGTAGCTAACATCAACCGGTCATTATTCTGTCTACTTAGTTGTTCAGTGTCTCTTCTCATGAGTGGTAGCATGTGAAACAAAAATCTTCACACTTTGTCCCTTCCCGTATGTCCATCCATATACCTCTAATCTATACCTTACCTTTTTGTCTCCAACATTCATCTTTCTTACCAGGCTCCAGATAAAATGGCCAGGCCACTGGAATCCACAAAGATTTTCACCTTGAGACACTCCCCCTATATTACAAAGTGGATGACCAGGTGTGCGGCTTGCAACTCCACACTTGTCCCTTTCCAGTGTTTTTCAGGGCCACTCTGGAACATGGTCATAGTATTGCCACCATCTCTATTGCTTTGTATGTACAATTGAACCAATCCATTCATAAACCAAAGCTCAGACTTTTCCTCCTCTTTCATCTGATTATATGGGACTTCTTATATTGGCCATAGGTGCAAGCAAGGGGAGGCGAGTTAGTATAGCGGATGTGGGTAACCTGAGGATTGGACTACCACCTCACATAGCCTACTTGTGTTCTCTGGTCCTACTTAGGAAACTTCTGCTGGGAAGGTTTCCTTCCCAGATGTACTATTTTCACTTTATGGCAGTATGCTGCTGGTTATTTTGTTTTTGTTTGTTTGCCTCATGGCCAAGTAAATTTCTCTCCACCAGAGCCCCAAAACATGTCAAAACTGTGTCTCTAAAGGCATTTAATTTTATGTTGTGAACAGCATAGCCTTGGTTTATAATTCCATTATGGGGTCTGTGGTTGGCTTTCCTTATATAAGCTTCATACTACATCTGTTCCCATTAATGGTATCTCCAACACCATAGGGTCTTTCCAATTCATATGACTCAAGCAGCAGGACTTATACCCCAGGCTGGACCTACTGCAGAGCCCTTTCCTACACTAGGTCCCACTCAAAGTTGGCAACGTTCTGTGTCACCTAACATAAGGACCTGGCCAATATTTCTAGGTGAGGAATCTATTGCCTCTAGAACCAAAGAGATCTACTACACATGTGCTTCAATTTTTGTGGTAAAAGAATTCAGTATGCATGTCAGGTTTCTTTGTTTTGTTTTTTTACCTTTTTTCATGGGCAAACCTCTTTTTGACTTCTCTTCCTAAGTTTTCAGTTCTACCTAGGCCTTTAATACAATTTACGGAGAGAGACTGCATCAACAAAAAAGCAGAAAAAAATGGTCTAGGCAATAGTTGATTACTACTTAATACTGAGTAGAAAATAATGGGACTCCACTAAGAAACATTTCTAAATTATTTTCAAAATACTAAATCTCTCATTTATTGACTGAAAAAAATAATGTGTCTAATAATTAGGGGCTTGGAAAGGAAAAGAATGTTTCCTCTGATCTTTGCCTCCAAATTTTACTAAAATATTCCATATTACAATTTAGAATTTGCACAAATTTTCTAATTTTCCTTAGGATAAAAAGATGGTTTAAATAACCATTAGTTTTAACACCCAAAATAATCATCATTATGTAAATTATAGATTTTTATGATAAAACAATTGATAAATTTAGAAAAAGGAAGCCAAAAACAATTTAAATGGAATCCAAGTTTAATTTAAATCATTTACATCTAAATGAAGAATGAATAAAGTGGTGGTTGCAGACTCATTAATAAAAGGGAAAAGTGGGCAACTGTAAATCCCTGCAATTATATTACTATTTAAATTTAAATTTATAGTAAAATTTAAATTTAATGTATAAGATTAATTTAAAAAGATATGGAGTAAGTATTAATTCACACTTGAATAAGATCTGCATAACACTTGTGTGCATATGATAATAATATTTAACAAAAATTTGTATTAACTTGCAAGGAAATACATAATTTACTTATAATGAAGGTAATTTTTCTATTCAATTATGAATTTATAATGAAGGTAGTTTTTCTATTCAACTATGAAAGTCCCAATTCCAACAAAACATGCCAAAATTAACATATAATTATGATTCAATTTAAAGTTCCATCTTTAAACTCTTCATAGTCTTCTTAGGTAAACAGATCCAAAGATAGGTTAATCCTAAATAAAAGATGACAAAATTGAATCTTGTTAAGATAAAATGTCATGGTCAATAGTCACTGAAATATTTTAACATTTCTAAAACTACTAAGCAACAATTAGCCACTTCCTGTATTTACTGTTTTGATAAATTTTACTTTCTCTAGTTGACCATAAAAAGCTTCTAATGCACTCAGTGTATAACTCCTAATTTTCTTCTCCATTCCAGCTCCTGCCAAAACCTTGATGACTTTAACAGCTCCATTTACAGAAACTATGTCACAAAAATACTGTATCATAGTCCTCTATCTCCAGGTCACTTCAAGCCACTCACAAGTGGGTTATTGTTTTGGACAATGTCATCCATTGGCATTTTCGCTTAACTTCTGGGTGCAGACTCTTAAATTGTTCCTAGCTGAAGTATTTCTATACTCCCACTTTTTGTATCCCTACACTCTCACTGAACAAGGCCTTTGCAATCCTTTGAACTGCCAAGCCCCTTATCTTCTGCAAACTTTGTTTGTATCCCTATCATGACTTCTGATTAAGCTCCTACAATCACTCTTTGAAACTAAGAATTCCTCTTCATCTTAGACATCACCAACATTGTGTTCTCAATCCTCTCCTCCCCCAGCATCCTCACACTGGGGTTTTCATGCACATCTACTGCCACAACTACCTATGACCTTCATGCAGCATAGATTGTACACTAGCTCCAAAAGGACACTTCGAGCTGTGCACCTGGAATTTTCACCTGAATATATCACTACAGCTAAAATTCAACACACCAAAATAAAACTCAGTAGCTTCACAAAACCAGTTCTTCTCCTGACTTCCTTCTTTCTCATCTACTCATTTGCAGAACTTGGATCCTCTCTCCTATCCCCCACAGCAAATACTTTGTCTCCTCTCCACGCACTCTGCTACTCCCATTTAAGTGCATTTCACTTTCACTTGGACCTTGTCAGAATCCCCAGTTTCTTCCTGTCTTGCCTCCATTCCAAGCCTTTCTACAAAATAACATCAGATTCTTTCTAAAATGCAGATATGATCAATCCACTGCTTTAAAATGTTCTATACTGATGATGTACAAGGTATTTGCATAGTTTTTTATTATGTTTCTATAAAATACTTATTAATTACAAAGGAAAAATAAATTTCCTGAATTTGATTGTTGTATGGTTATATAAAAGATACCTTTGTCCTTAGGATATAGACACTAAAGTATTGAGGGTTTATATATATACACATACATACATATATATATATATATACACACATACATACATATATATATATACATACATACATATATATATATATTTTTAAGAGAAATAAAGAGCTTGCAGGGAGGGGCAAAGGGACGGGGGGGGTTGGGGGGGAGGGAGGAAATTTCAAGCAGACTCCATGCTCAGCATGAAGACAGACACAGGGCTTGATCTCACTACCCTGAGACCATGACCTAAGCCAAAATTAAACCTCAGATGCTTAACTGACTAAGCTGCCTAGGCACCCCTTAAGGGGTAATATTTTAAACACAAACATATATACACAGAGAAAGAGAGAAAGTGTCTAAGAATGAAAAAGCAAATGTGACAAGATGTTAAAAATCAGTGAAACTAGGTAAAGGGTATGCTGGAGTTCTTTGTATTATTCTTGCAACTTTTCTGTTCATTTGTAATCATTTAGAATAAAGGGTTAAGAAGATGTTTCATGTTTTTTTATTGTCTACTTAATGGAATATAAATATAACTCACACGAGACCCTCTGAAATACAGTCTCAGTATACTTTTATACCTTTCTTCACAATGAATACCATAAACAAGGTTTGATCAAACTACATTCCTGAACATTTTCTTGAACTCTGTGAACTTGCTCATGGCCATATCTAAAATATATGCCCCTCCCCCACATTCCCATGTAGAAAATTCTGATTTCTTTCTCAACGCCCAGCTTATTTTCCTAGTACTTTCCAAACCCCACCAAACTGGATGTAATCTCTCCCTAGAAATTCAATGAACCCAGAAAATTAGCAAACCAAGGCACAATTGAAATGAAAAGAGGAGAGATGATTCACTGATTCAAAACATGTAATTTTTTAAAATAATTGTAGAATCGCCTAAAGAAATTCAGAGGTCAAAGGTAAAAGGAAGATTTAAGGGTCATACACAGAGAGTAACTGAAGCTATAAAAACGGTATATTGGGGCACCTGGGTGGCTCAGTTGGTTAAGCCTCTGCGGTTGGCTTAGGTCAGGATCCCAGGATCCTGGGATAGAGCCCCAGGTCCCGCTCCCTGCTCTGTGGGGAGCCTGCTTCTCTCTCTGCCTCTGTCTGCCACTCCCCCTGCCTGTGCTTTATCTCTTTCTGCCAAATAAATAAATAAATAAATATTTTTTTTTAAATGGGTATATTATCTCAGAACAAATATGTAAAGAGAGAGCAGAACCAACAATTACTCCCAGGGCAGCATTTGTTATTAAGTGGTAGCATGAGACAATTAAAAAAGACACAGAAAATATGGTCAGAAAAGCAGAAAGAAAACCATGTCATATCCTTCAGGACACTAAGAAAGAAGAAAAATTGAAAGTAGTAGTAAGATAATATTAAATGTGACAAGTTCAAAAAGAAAAGCGAACCAGGAAATATAAACAAACAAACAAACCCACAAAAACAAAAACCATGGATCATGGAAAGAGTAGTTTCAATAGCACTGTGAATATGGGGCCCAAATGAAGTTTATTAAGTTTCAACAAATATTTAATGAGTGCTTACTATGCGTCAAACACTGGGTTAAAGGAAGGAAACAGGCTAGAATCAGCAATGGGCATACACTAAAGGTTGCAAAAGGTAAGTGTAAAGGGGAAGGAAATAAAGCCTATATTTTATAACTGTTATATAATTGGATTCTTACCAGAAGATAAGATTTCATCTTGTGTAATTTGAGTCTAGGAACAACATAAAATATACAGAAAATTCAAGTTGGCCTCTAGCACTGGTATTCCCATTAATAAATACATATTAAGAAATAAGAATTATAATACATTTCTAAAACAATATTATCAATTTTTGTAATCTGGTTGAAAATTGTAATGCAAAATAATATATTACAAGGGTACTTGTTTATAACAAGCTATTTCTGGAAAACACAGAATATTATTTTAATTTGTCAAATAAGCCTTATAAGATTACTTGACGGTTAGTAGTAAACGTCACAAGAAAATTGACAAGTTTGAGGTTATGGCCAGAGCAAAATTAGATGTAATCTGTCTATTAAAGTAACTGAATCGGGATTAACACCTAGAACAATATCCAGGGTTTGTGTGCATTATTCTATCTATTCAAACATCCTTTTCACCTAAAAAACCACAGACTACTGTTATCCTCCTAATCCTCACTTCTGCCTCATTCTCCTTCTTAACTGAATAAATATAAATAGAGTATCACTGAACATTGGTTTATATGTCATCATTGCAAACAATTTATGCCATTATTAATGCAATATTAAACAAACAGTAATGAGTTTCCAGTGTAACACTGCTTACAAAATGGCATTCTATTCTATTATCATCTTATGAAAATGATCTTCACAAAACTCAATTCTGCAGATTTACTATCAAAATAGTAGCTGTCATCGAGTGACAGTACTAAAAACCTACAAAAGTGTTCAGCATGGTAACATGAATATTAGAACAAGTATGTGAAGGAAAGGAAGTAACTATTATGATCTATCAATTCATGTGGCATTATTAGTTATATAAATTTAATCCAACTTGAGAATCCAGAACTTCCTATTACTTCAATAAGTATACAAGATTACATCTAATTTTTCTCTGCCCACAATATCAATTCAATATTGATGCAGCTTTAGAACCTGGTTTAATTTATGAGTTGTTTTCCAGGAATGAATTCATGACATCAAGGCCATAATTCAAGGGCAGTGTTGTCAAATGCATTAGACTGCAGCATCCATGGAAGGAAGTAACAAAGTGACACAGAATATATCATTTTATATTGCAGTTAAAATGTTTTTCTTCATCAATATGGATGAGTTTTGTAATCATATTAAAAAGCTGACATTAAAATTCAGATTTAACAGACAAGTGTGTTCCTTTCGCTCAGTAAATTTAGTCAACATTTACCTTCTACGCTCCTCCACTCAGACCTACGCCTGTGGTCTAGTCTATAGCTCAGCTTAAAATGTTTTGTGCCTTTAATTATGATGAACAGTGATAATATGGTAGCCACATTTCTATAGTTCTGTACTCTGAATGTGACAATTAGGAGAAGTACTAGACTAATGTGACCCAAGGGTGACTAAATGGTTAGGGAAGCCAGTCTTCTTTAATACAATAAAAAATTGTGTTAACTTACTTTCACAAGATAGTTGTTGGTATTTCAGCCTGAGTCTATATTTTTCATTTTCTTCAAGCATTCTAGAAATGACTTTGTACACTCTATTCCATACTGAAGCCTTAAAAATTTAAGCAGAGTTAAGGAACACTTAGCAGAGAAGCAGGAATACATTTTGACAGAGGCAACTGGCAGTGACTCAACCATGTTGCCTGTCAACGGGTATCACTATAAAACAATAACAGCACTTAGAGACCTAAAACTTAAATGTAATTGTTTTCCTACAATCAGTCATCTCTTCTGCTAACTTCCTAGCATTTCCTCTCTGTAGTATTTACATTAACTCTCCTGGATGAAGGCAAGATCTATAAAGTCCTACCTAAGTTGTTCCAACACATCCAATTTTGTTTTTAATGGTATTTTTTTGTATTTTCTTGTAGTTTTTAATGTATTTTATTCTAGTTAAGAATTAAACATTTCTCCTAGGACACACCAAAGCAAAAATACCGGACAGTTCTCTAATGAGAACTATGGAAGAAAACAAATCTAGGCTCAGATTCTGGCTTTGCCACTTAACAGTTCCTTGACGTTGGGAAGTATTTTACATCTCATCTAATAATAACTTCATATATTGGATTATTAGAATTAATGAAAAATATATATATATATATGAAATATATATAAAGCACATACCACAGTGTGTGACATATAGTAGTTATAAGTAAACATTGGCTACCGCTCTGTTCTCCTCACCCAAGGGGAATTGGTTCTTGGAAGAAATAGTTCTTAGTATAGTGGGAAGATGAGATGTACACTCAAAATACATTTAGGGTGAATCACCTTGAACGTTATTTTATACGGTGCATGGGTTGTAAATCATACAGAGTCAAAGTGCAGAAATAATACAATTTTATATGTCATTATCACTAATAGTTTCTTCAAACCAAAGTGTAAAATATATGGTAGAAAACAAAGATTTGTAGAGCTAGTGATCTTGATTATGTTTAAAACACTCAAATTACCATGATATGTAGACAACTAGAGGTGAAAATGGTTCAGCAGTAAAGGCTCATCATTGTTAGCTTTCCTTCCACAAACTAAATGTATATCCCTTGTCTTTAAAAGAGCAATATGACACCAATATAGATATGTTATTCTTTTCTGTTAAATCCATGATTTTCTCTTTATATTATACTATCTATGAAGTTTGCTATATTCTATGAGACATACATTTTCATGCTTTGAAAAATCTCCCATTACATTTTGATTAAAATGTGTTTATATCTCCAAACACTGGAAGGACTGTTCTCTATAGTTAATAAATATTTCCAAACCCAATTCCATTTCTGCTAAATTAATTCTATTTTCTCACTTCTGTAAATTAAACTTTCAAAAGATGGAACTATTTTTACTGTTGAGTATCTTCACACATTTGTATTTAGAAAGGTTAATCCAAAATTCAAATACTGCTCATTCTCCTTTATAATATACCTTTTTCTTTTTCTTCATTACTTTGGAAGCTTCTTTCAAAGGGATGGGGAAATCAAACTTTTTAGCTAAATTCTTCTGGGTTAATCCTAATTTTTAAAAAAAGAAAGAGAGTGAAAAGGTAAAAGATCAAGGCCAGCACATATTTTAAAGGATTCACTATCCTGGTAACAGGCACAATTATAAATGTCTCTTGAGCTGTCTTTGGGGATTTTTACACTTGTTGGTATATTTCTATTCACTAGATAATACCAGTTTACAAATTAGCTAGTAATATGCTGGGGGAGAAAACCAAGAAACTACCTTGGAAATGCCTAGGAAATCTTTCTTTACTGATTTGACAGATGAGTCCCAAAAAGTCAGCAACACCAAACAAATACCAGAAGCCACATCTTGACCCAATGCATCTCTATATTCTCCTTTCTTCTCCATTCAACTCCAGACACACATTATGATTTCAAATGTCCCAAATACCTTTGGTTCCTCAAATGCCTTGTTCTTATACTTCCCAGCCTTCGCACATGCTGTTCTATATGGCTAAAACACTCTGTGTACATGCATGTGTACACACACACACACACTCCTGCCAGGCAAATTTCTACCTGCTCTTCAAGACTCAGCTCACACCATCACCTCTCTACAGTGCCTTGCACAGCACTAGCTCCAGGAACACTGAGGTCACATCACTTAGCACACTTTTATATCACATATTTATAATGTGTTTCCTCCACTAGGTTGTGACCTCCCTAAGGGTAAAGCTATGTGTGTCTTTGTCATTTTTCTACCCACACTACCAGACACATAGTAGGTACTAATAAAGGTTTGTCCGAGTAAGTTTCCTTCCTCTACTCACTAAACCATGCTGCCTTCCCAAATATTAACTGTTAGAAGAAAACCCAAGGGCTTGTGTGTCCAAAAACAAAGTCATAAAACAGTGAGCATGTGCTCCCTGAAAGCCTTTATATTTGTCTGTAATCCGCCCACCCAAACCCTTACCCACCTTATCTCTGCCCTACCACTACCACTCTATACCTGACTTTCTTCCCCCCATTCAATATTTAGCTTTCCAGGAACCTTCTCTGATTTCAGAAAGCACCCTATGCTCAATTACCATGAGATTTTTCATTTTGTTAACTTGGGGAGTGTGTTTTATTCTTTATTAGAGATCCAATGTCTAATACCATACATATTAGGCAATAAGTATTACTTTTGCTAGTGAATTAGAGTATGTCCTAAAATGGCATTTCCCAATTTGTGAGAAGCGTGCCACTGATTCTGGGTGGGGCACAGACCTGGCACTAAAGAACCTTAAATCATACAGTGAGAAACTCATTATCTTTCCCATTATTTTTTAATCTGATTACATCAGGGAGAAAGTCTGAGTTTGGAACTAGTATGTCATTATGACTTCTCTGAGATTTGCTTCTCTCTCTTTATGACTACAGACAACATTTTTTAGACAAGCTATTTGGCTAGAATTTAATAATATTGCTTTGTCTTTATTAGATTTTTTTAAATTAATTTCTATTTGTGGCTAACTATACAGGTTTGTCACTGAGATAATGATGTAAAGTGTTCTCAAAAGAAATTTAGTTGAGAGGAAAAAATGCAAATATTTAAATAAATATATTAAGTAAATGATAGTGCAGATGATATGCAGATATAGGGTAGGAAAACAACTCAAGTCTAAGAATCTTTGTTCTTCATATACCCAGATGTACCTTTTTCTCTAAATGCCAACACCTTTGGAATACTGTACTTGCATCATTCTCAAATGTTTTCCATTTTTAAGTCTTGCCTAACCTAGACATTACTCCTCGAGGTCAGGATAGGAGCCATCAAGTCTACCTGTAATTACTGGGGATCTAAAACATGTCAAGGAGTATAGAGGAAGTAAGAAAGAAAAAAGACAAAATCATTTCTCCTACTTGTTTTGCAAACTTCACTAAGGGGAGCTCCAATCTACACCAAAGACTTTGTCCCAACTTAATGTTTCCAGTCTTTTTCTAGCCTTCTTTCTACACGGTTTCTACACATGCAAAATAGACTCCTACTTCTTCCCTAATCACTCTCTGTTACAGATCTATACACAGGGCTATGCTCACACAATTTTTCCCACCAGTAATTCCCTCCTGGCTCAGCAACATGTGTGACTCTCATGGAGCTTCAATCACCATAAAACCTTCTCTGATTCCCTCACCCTCAAATTATTCACCACTTCCAAAGCAATTATTTGTACTTCCACAAGAGTACTTGTCATCCTCTATTGTATATAAATTATGAATATACCTCCCAAGCTCTGTGAGAATTGATTTATTAGTCTTGCTTGAAATGTTAGAAGAATTTCCTGATTTTCCTGCTCCTGGATTTCTAAACTCCACTACACTTTACAAAAACAACTTCAAGTATATCTTACAGAAGTGTACTTGTCTCTGATCACTTTACTCCACCATTCAAAAATCTTCAGTGACTATGAAATGACAGTCTCCAAGGCATTCTACAATCTGGTCCAAAACTTCATTTTCATTCATTCAATATTACTCAGGCCTACTATATATTACTCACTGGGATAATCCCCCACTTTCCTCCAAACCATTTCTGTACATTTATTCTACATCAAACACTGTGCTGGATACTCTGCATGCATTCTGTACTACTTCTAGTCTTTGCAGTAACCTGTTGTGGTAAGAACTATTATTCCCATTTTACATATAAGGAAACAGAGAATCAGAGTAGTTAAGTTGGCCAATATTACACTACTAGTAAATGACAGAGCCAAGATTATATCTTTCTGATTTCAAAGCCAATGCTCTTGATAATCTCAACCTTCCACTAGCAATTTCTCAATTTGTGTCCCTTTATTTCCTACCCTTATGTCTTTCCTTTCCCTAAACTATTAAAGCCTTTGTCAGATCTCTCTCTTACAGCATTCCTGTCTACTAGCTTGTATTCATATTATTCATTTAGAAGTTCCTTGACAGCAGAATATTATGATTCATCTATGTCACTAGCACCTAATCTAGTTCCTACAGTGTTGAAGGTGTTCAATGTTGTTGAATGGATCCATAATTTACCTACTCCTCATAGAGTACCAAGCATAAGTATTTAATAAACATCCCCTTAATATTAATATTAAATAAACCAAAAACAGAGTAAAACTTCACTTCTGGCTTGGTTTAAATATAAATCTATGACCCTATTCCTGGTCTCACAAGCACAGCAAGGAGGCTCTGAAGTTAATAGCTCCATCATCTGCCCAGCGGCCTAGCGCATAAACTTCAGAGTTGGCATCAAACCTTCCTTCTCCATATTTTAGTCAGTCATTGATCCTGTGCATTCTATATTGTTGCTGCTTTAGGTGAGACCTTTTATTTTTGCACTGGACTACTGACTGTCCTCTAACAGGACTCTGGCCTCCAATCTCTCCCAGCCCAACTCCGTCCTCCATATCAGATCATATTACCCCTACTACAAAGGAGCAGCAAAAACCCCAAAATTTCAAAACCAAAATTCAGGGCAAACTGCCTTATTGTCTTTTCCCACCCCAGCAGAGAAACCAAGCATAGGAAAGTGATCCTAGGTCTGCACCGCATAAAGTTACAACAACACAACACTGGTTTTATAATCTCAGCTACCCAGTTACTCCTAACTGGCATAGGTGGTTATCTCCAGCACGAATTCATGCATCCCTTCCATTCCACCCCCCTTTCTTCCAGAAGCTTCTTCATTCACTTTCAGTGTTCTTCACTTTTAATACACTATCTTGCTGATGGACTATTATTTGTCCTTTGATTTGTGGCACTAAAGCAATATAGGCTCTCAATCAAATCCACTGTATTTTTTCCTGGCTTCTTGCCTAAGCTGTAGAGCTCCTCACCACCACTACCACCACCACCATCACCATACTCTCTCCTTTTCCTAGAGTAAACCTTTTATCCTGTTTCAACTATTCAAAGAAGCTGGAAATCCAGGGCTAAAGTGTCTTATACTACCCCTGGATTTTTTGATCCCTGGCAGAGGGGCCAGAACAAAACAAAACAAAACAAAAAACTGAGTGCCTTTTAACACTGAGGCCATTAGAGGGGCTTGGAGTCCAAAATCATGGCCCTGCTTAGTATATCTGAAGGCTTTCTGCCACAGCTCATTCTCAGGAGTCAAACAAGTCACACAGAATACCATCTCATACATCTAAATTATCAAAGTAAATTTAGTCTGGAAGGATAACAAACAAAATATTTATACATTCCTCAACTTGGGCTTCAGTCTTGCCTGCCTCCAATTCAATCTCCCTTATATAGCATGGCCGAGTAAATCTAACCCTATCACTTCTCTCTTTTTAAAATTTATTTACTTGAGAGAGAGAGAGAGAGAGAGAGAGAGAGAGGAAGAGGAGAAGCAGAGGGAGAGGGGCATGCAGACTCTGTGCAGAGCACAGACCCGATGTGGGGCTCAATCCCACAACCTTGAAGTCATGACTTGAGCTGAAACCAAGAGTCGGTCCATTAACCGACTGAGGCACCAAAGTGCCCCTTACTTCTCTTGTTCAGAAACCTTCAGTTTTGGACGTTCTGAGTCACTGAAGACAATGAGAAATGTAGAGTAGCTGCATTCCCAAAATTTCACACCAAACAGCTTCACATTTTGAAAATTCTACACAAAACCACACCCTCAGCATTACTTGAGGACAGAAAACACTGAAACTGCAAAATAACATTTAAGTAAAATAAGAAAAATCATTCAATTACAGAGCTATGATCCTATATGCTCCAGCTCCACCCAAGAGGGCTTTGTGGCCACCACGGAAGAGAAGAGGGACACCAGAAAAAGTACCTGCAGGAGAGCTGCAGCAACCAACAGAAAGATTAAATGCACCCTAAATTTAAAAATACTAAAACAACACCTGGCAGATTAGAGCACAAATGACAGAGAAGGGATTTCAATGTGCAATTTAAAAGGCCAGACATCAAATAAAGTACGAAGCATGCCATTTAATGGAACTGACTGAGTTTAAAGGGCAAGCTGATTAAAAGGGACAGTCTTCCAAATGCATGGATTCCAGGGGAGAAAAAGAACAAAATGAAAGGATCATAAATTAGGTCACAAAGAAAACATCAGTAGCATCTGTAAAAATGGAGACCTTACAAACACTCGGATCAAAATGCAACAAAATAGGGACACCTGGGTGGCTCAGTAGGTTAAGTGTCTGCCTTTGGCTCAGGTCATGATCTCAGGGTCCTGGGATCGAGTACCACATCGGGCTCCTTGCTCAGCAGGAGCCTGATTCTCCCTCTGTCTGCCACTCCCCCTGCTTGTGCTCTCTGACAAATAAATAAAATCTTAAAAACATAATGCAATAAAACAGTGTACTAACAAAAACAAAACAGAAAATTCCCAGACATTAGAAAAAAAAAAAAAAACTTGAATCTATTAAGCAACTCTAGAATGAGAAGGGTAATACAAACTGAAATTATAATTTTAAAGAATAGTAACAATAGAGACACTATGTATTAGAATCTATGGGACTTAAAGTAGTGGTTAGAAGAAAATGCATTGCACTAAACGCTTATCAAGAAAAAGGAAGAATAAAAATAAATGAATGAAATGTCCTGCTGGAAAAAAAAATGTATAAAAAGAACAAAGTAAACCAAAAGAAAGTACATGCAAGGAGATATTAAAGTTTCATCTTTTTTATTTTTTAATGAGAAAGAGACTAGAAAAACAAGATGTCTCATTAATAAATTGAAATCCTGTTTTTTAAAAATTAAAACAAAACACTGGCTAACTTGATCAAGAAAAGGGGGAAATACACATACATACAGAAAAAAAAATGACAATTGGGAAATAACCACTGAATCACAACAAATTTTTTAAAATTATAAGACACTACTTTGCATACTTCTACACAAATAGATTTAGAAACACAGATGAAACAGATAATTTCCTAGGGAAATACAGATTACCAAAATTCACCCATTAGAATTAGAAAGCTTAAAAAGAGCAATTTCATAGAAGATAGAGAAAAAGTTGTTAAGGAATTATTTCACAAAAAGCACCAGACCCAGATGATTTCACAGAATTCTATGAAACCTTCAAACATCAGGTAGTCCCACTGTTCTACAAATTTTTCCAGAGCATTGAAAAAGAAGGAAAACTTTGTAATTCCTTGTATTAAGTAAATATAACTCTAACACCTAAACCAGATGAAGAAGTACAAAGAAAGAAAAACTACAGATCATGATGTAAAATTCTAAACAAATTATTAGCAGAGTTCAAGCTACTTTAAGAAAATAACACATCATAACCAAGTAGGATTTATTACAAGAATGCAAGGTTGGTTCAATATTGGAAATCCATTTATATTATATACCATACTAATAAATCTAACAGTAAAATGTGTTTATCGCCATAGGTCTGAGAAAGCCTTTGACAAAATTCAATACCCATTTATGATTTAAAAAAAAAAAACTGAAGAAAACAAAAATCGAGGAATACTTTTTAAGATTTTAAACATACATAAAAATTGAGGAATACTTTTTAAGATTTTAAACATATATAAAAAAATATGTATGCCTTGGTCCTAAACCAGTACCTTACTTAGTGAGGAATACTAGAGGCATTTCCCCTAAAGTCAGGAATAAGGCAAGGATGCCCACAATCTCCACTACTATTCAACACTATACATGAGGTAGCAGCTAATGGATGCAGTAAGACAAAACAAATCTACTGCAGGCATAGGAATGGGTAAAAAAAAAAAAAAGAAATGAAATTTTCTCTATTTGCCAATAACATCATCATATACCTGGATAATCAGTATCAATGATAAAACTTACTCTAATAATAAAAGAATGCACTGAAGTGCTAGGATCTAAAGTTAACACACAAAAACCAATAAGCTAATCAAAAGAAGATAATCAGGAAAGCTCACGTATTGTATGATGCAATTTATATGAGATGTCCAAATCTATCAAGACAGAAAGTTTAGAATTTGCTTAGCAGTAGGGTTCCGGTTAGGAGTGGGCTGTGAGAGGGAATCCTGAGTGTTAATGGGTACAGGGTACGGTACAAATTACAAGTTTTTTCTTTCGGGGTATTAGAAATGTTCCAAAATTGAGTATGGTGATGGTCGCACATTTCTGTGAAAAGCACAACTGTGCGCTTTTAATAGGTGAGCTCAATGAACTCTAAAAAAGCACAGGTGGTGGGATAAGCTCTCAAAAAAGAGGAAGGGCTTTTCCAGGAAACAGAAATGCTCAGCATCTTAATTGTGGTGGTGTTACTAGAGATATAACTTTATCGAACCCCCTCAAAATGTACATAAAGCCAATCCTAAATACAGCTGAATTTTTTTTTTTTTTTAAGAGATCAAGAAGTGGGGCTCCCGGGTGGCTCCGCTGACTGAGCTTCTCAGTCTTGATTTCAGCTCAGGTCATGATGTCGGGCTCCTGAGATCTAGCCTCACCGCAACAGAGTCTACTTGTCCCCTCTGTCGCTCAAAGAAAAGAAAGATCAAGAACCTTCCTATATACAAACAATAAACAGAGGGGATTACGGAGGAAGAAACCCCATTTACAAGAGAAAATCAAACATCTAGGAATAAATTTAACAAAGAAATACACAAAACCTATAGGAAAATTTCAAATCTAGAACATTCCGAAAAGACATAAAAGCAGCCTGAACAAATGGAAAGACGTTCCCGTTTTTAGAGAGGAAGTGCCTCAGCCTGGTAAAGACGTCAGTCCTCCTTAAGCTAATATATAAAATTAGTGGCCACTAAGAATACCGACAAGCACGCCACGGGCCCCCTCATTGTGCAGGACGCAAGTGGCTCCATCCAGTGACCCTTCCTGTCAGTCTGGCGGACCTTACGTGAGCGGCACGTGCCCTTCGGCGCCCTTTCCAGGACCCGCGTAAAGCCAGGGACAGGTGGGGGGCTCCTGTTTCGCCCCGCACACGCCGCCGGGCTGACGGGAGGACAGTGGCCCTCAAGCCGCGGGTGGCGCCGGATTACCGAGGCTGAGCCGGGAAGGCTGACAGAACGCTGACGGGTGGCTGAGGCGCCCACCGCTCTGAGACAGAGGCTCGCTCCCGCCCGCCCGCCCGCCCGCTAGGCGCCACCTGCTCGCGCCGCCGGCTGGGGGCCGTTCCGCGCGCTCGACGCCGGAGGGGAGGCAGCCGGGGTCCGGGACCTAGAGCCAGGGGCCAGCTCCGCGCCGGCTGGGGCCGCCGCCCACGGCTCCTCAGGGCTGCAGCCGGCCCCGCGCCCAGTGCTCCCGCGGCCCTGAGCCCGGCGGCTGCCCAGCTGCAAGACGCCGCCGCACCGGTACGAGCCGAAGCGTGTCACGTAAACGAAGCGCGCCACGTCCCGCTCGGGCTCCCGGCCGGCCACCGCCATCGCCACCCTGGTAGCGGAACCGCCGCGGAGTTTCCTCAGGTCCCGCAAAGCGTACCGCCGGGACGCGGAGACGCCGGCAGACTGCCGGGACCGCCCGGCGGGGGCGGGGCCATGGTGCACGTGCGGGGGAGGGGGGGACGGGCGAGCGCTGCCGCGGGACCGGGGGGCGGGGCGTGAGCAGTAGGTGGGCGGGGCGTGGGCAGTAGGGTGCGCGGGGCAGGAGGGACGCCCTCTGGTCAGTGGGGAGACAGCGTCTGGGGTTGACCACGCAGCAGACAGCCGGGGAGCGGGAAGCGTTTGGTTGGGGCGATGGTGGACCACTCAGCTGGAAAGTGGCGGTGCGGTTTGGGAACCGGATCACTGGGGGTAGAGAGCCGACTGTGGGGCACAGCCCTTTGAAGAAATGAGCTGAACCAAGAAGAGGGTGGGAGGAAAGGGAGCAGGCCATTGGGACACCCCTCCCCGTGGCTGGGTATGAGGAAGGTTTCAGAGTGAGCGGCCGACCCTGGACTTGACCAATGTGGAGTGTCGGTCAATGAAGTTGGGGGCCTGGGGGAGGGGAGAGGAGACAGCACCTTTTGCTGCCATAGCGTTCCAGCGGGACCCTGGTATATGTTGTGCTGGGCCATGGGCCTGAGGCCAGCTTCTTACTCACACCTACTTGAGGCCCATCACGGTTCCCAGCTGGGTTATTTGGGCAAGCTACTTTTCTTCTCTAAGCTTCCAGTTTCCTCAGAAGTAAATTCAGGGTAACTGGGTTGTTAAATCGAAATAAGGCATGTTGGGCATCTGGCACACAGAGAGAGTTCCCTTAGACTTAACCTTCATGTCACCTTTATTGAGTACATACCCTATGAAGTGTATGTGGCAATATCTTTACATTTATACTTTAGAAATGGTTTTCCCATAGACCATCCTTTTAAATCCATGCAGCATTTTACAAGAGGAACTGAGGCTCCAAAACGAATAACTTCCCCAAACAGGCAGTGACAGAGACCTATTTTCTTAAAATGAATCTTTTTAATTGAATTATAAATATGTGCAGAAAAGTGCACCAATCATCACTATACAGATGGATGAATTTTCACACCCTAAATATATCCATGTAAGATCCACCCAGGTGAAGAAATGGTGCACTGCTGAAGCTCGTCATGTCGTCACCCAGGTCCAATCCCTTTGCTTTCTTCCAATTCAAACAGCATCAGTGAGATTTGCCCACGGTTCGACGTCCTTCACTCAAGCTACGTTTGTGAGATACAAGTTGTTATATGAGTTTCTACATCATTTGATTATAATGCCATTCATTCCTCTATTCCGCTGTTGATGGACATTTCGTTGTCTCCAGTCTGAGGCCATCATGAATAGTGCTGCTAGGAACATTAATGTATATCTTTTGATGAACATTTATTAGCAGGTATGTGCTTTAGTGTGGAATTGCTAGGGTATTCACAGGTTCCGCTTTGGTAGCCACTGACAAACAGGTACCTGAAGGGGTCGTAGAAATTTTCACTTCTGCTAGCAAAGCACGCGAATTCCAGTTAAGTTACTCCACGTGTTCAGCACCACTTTGGCCTTGTCAGTGGTTTTCATTTTAGCCCTTGTGATGGATATGTGTATTAGGGCTTTCCAGAGAAACAGAGCCAATAAAGATGTGGGTGTGTGGGTGGGTGGGGGTGTGTGTATGTGTGGAGAGAGAGGGAGAGGTTTTAAGGAATTGGCTTACGTAAATATGGAGGCTGCCAAGTCCAAAATCTTCAGGATGGGCCAGCAGGTTGAAAAACCAGGAAAGAGTTGATGTTGCAGTTCAAGTCTGCAGACCATCAGCTGGCAGAATTCCCCTTTCTTCAAGAGAGGTCATTCTTTTTCTATTAAGTCCTTCAAGCGATTGGATGAGGTCCAACCATACTATGGAGGGTAATCTGCTGTATTCAAAGTCTACCCATCTAAATGTTAATGTCATCAAGAAATACCTTCGCAGAAACATCTACAGTAATGTTTGACCAAATATCTGGGTACTGTGGCCAAGGCAATTTTACATATAAAATTGACTGACACACTGTGGTATTGCTTTCTTGTAATTTGCATTTCCTTGATGACTTAGGAAGTTGGGCTTATTGTCTATTTGGATATCATCCTTTGTGTTTAAATCTCTTGTCTAGGGGCACCTGGGTGGCTCAGTTGGTTAAGCGTCTGACCTTGGCTCAGGTCATGGTCCTGGGGTCCTGGGATGTAGCCCCACATTGGGATCCCTGCTCAGTGGGAAGTCTGCTTCTCCTCCCTCAGCCCCTCTCCCCCGCTCTGCTCTCCTTCTCACTAGGTGTCTCTCTCTCTCTCTCTCTCTCTCAAATAAATAAATGAAATCTTTTTTAAAAATTTTAAAAGCTCTCGTCTATTTCTATATGGGGTTTTCATTCTGTTCTCAATCATTAAGAGGAGGTTTTTTAATATATTCTGTATATTAACTATTTGTTAGTTGTATGTATTGCAATTTTTTTTCTCATCTGTGACTCACCTTTTATTCTATGAACTCCTAAAAGTTTTTTTAACTTTAAAGTAGTCCAGGGGCACCTAGGTGGCTCAGTCATTAAGCGTCTGCCATTGGCTCAGGTCATGATCCCAGGGAACCTGGGATCGAGCCCCACATCAGGCTCTATCCCAGGGATCCTGGGATCGAGCCCCACATCAGACTCCCTGCCCTGCGGCAAGCCTGCTTCTCCCTCTCCCACTCCCCCTGCTTGTGTTCCCTCTCTCACTGTGTGTCTCTCTGTCAAATAAATAAATAAATAAAATCTTATAAATATATAAAGTAGTCCAATATATCAATATTTTTCTTTAGAATTATACTTTATGAATTTGGTTTAACAAATCTTTGTGTATTCCTGGATATTCTCCTGTTATCTTCTAGAAGCTTTATTGTTTTATCTTCACATTTAAATATTTAATTCACCTGGAATTGATTTTTATGAGTAGTATGATGTAGAGAGTCAAGATTAATTATTTGTTTATATGGATATCCAATCCACTTTGGCTAAAAGCTCCAATATAATTTGTGAATACAAATGATGATAGTAAATATCCTTGTCTTATTTCTGATCTCAAAGGGAAGTTTTAGTGTTTTATTATTAAGTGTAATATTTGCTGTAAATTTGTTTTTTTATCATAATATTTATCAGATTAAGGTAGTTTCCTTCTATTTTGAGTTTAGTTTGGTGTTAAATTTTATCCAGTACTTTAGCTATAATCTATTGAGATGATTATATAATTTTACTCCCTTATTCTGTAAATGTGATGAATTGCATTGATCAAATCCTAATGTTAAACCAACCCTCTGTCTGGGATAAATCCTACTTACTTGTGACATATTATCATACTATATGATTGCTATACCTCTAAATATGATTTTTCAAGATTGTTTTCTTTAGACTTTTCACTTCTATGTTCATGAGAGAGAATGGCTTACAACTTCTTATGTATTTGATAGTACTTACTGATGAAGACATCTGGGCATGGGGTTTTCTTTGTAAGAACGTCTTTAGTTGTTATAGGATTATTCAGATTTTCTATTTCTTTTTGGGTCAGTTTAGTAAACTGTGTTCTTCTAGGATTTGTTCGTTCCTTCTATCATTTAAAACTCAGTAACAAAAATTGTTCAAATATTCCTTCATTTATCTCCTTAATGTCTCTAGGAATATTGGGATATCTCCCTTTTCATTCCTGATATTGATAACTTATGTATGCTTTTTATCTGATTTGTTCTCAATAGTAGGTTACCAGTTTTATTAATCTGTTCAAAGAATCAACTTTTGACTTTGTCAATTCCCTCTATTATTCCCTAATTCTTTTTATAACATCCTAAGATGGATATTTAAATCATTGATGTTGAGACCTTTTTTTCTAATGCTGGTATGTAAAGCTATACATTTTCCTCTGAGCATAGCTTTAGCTGCTTGCCACAAGTTTTATATGTGAAATTTTCATTATTCAATTCAAAATATTTTAATTGTAATTTTTTAGGCCTGTGGATTGTGTATAAGTATACTGTTTCATTTCCAAACTTTTGGGAGCTTTTCAACTTTATTTATTTTTAGCTTAATTACATAGTGGTCAGTGACCACACTCTGAATGAATTTCAGTCCTTTGAAATTTTCTGAGACTTGCATTAGAATGCAGCATATGGTCTACTTTGGGGAACTAACTGTGTGCAATTGAAAAGTATGTATGTTCTGTAAGTGTTGGGGCCAGTGTTTTATATATGCCAATTTGATCAAATCTGTGAAGTGTCTTATCTATGTTTCTTAATTAATGCATCTTTCTTTTTATCTAGGTTGTACTTTCAACTAAATTAGGTCAGACTGTTCTATCAGTTACTGACAGAGGTGTGCTGACGATTGTCCTCTATAGCTCTGAATTTTTATTTGTTCTTTTAGTTCTATCAATATTTGCTTAGTATATCTTTAACTGCTATTAGGTGTCTACACATTTAGAATTGTTATATCTCCTGGTAACTTGACCCTTTGATTTTTATGAAGAGTTTCTCTTTATTGCTAATGATACTTCTTGGCATATATTCTGGTGGTTTTTGTTTCATGGTATGTCTTTTTCATTATTTTACTTTCAACCATTCTTCATTCTTGTTTTTATAATATCTGTTGTAAGCAGCATATAGATTATTTTGGTAATTCTACAATGTATTTTAAGCATCGTGAGACATTAATATTATTACTGTTTTAAACAGTCAATATTCATTTTGATTTACTGATTTTGGATGTATTTACCATCTCCATTGTGTTTTTATTCATCCCTACATATCCATTTTTCCAAATGGCATTATCTTTCCCCTACCTAGAGGACCTTTACATTTTACATCAGTGTGTTGTAGTGGTGATGAATTCACTTAGTACTTATTTCTCTGATGTGTCTTTTTTTAACAATATTTAAAGAATGTTTTTGCTGGGAATCAAATTCAAGGCTGCCAGCTATTTCAGCATTTCGAAGAAATTCCATTGTTTCACAATTTCTATCTCCTTTGAGAAGTCAACTGTCAGTCATACCCTCTGCTTGTTTTTCAGGTTTTCTTTTTGTCTTTGCTTTTTAGCAGTTTTGTCATGAAATCACTCAGTATGATGGTCTTTGCATCTATCCTGCTTAGGCTGCATAGTGCTTCTTGAGTGTGTGCTTTGATATCATTTATCAGATTTGATCAATTCTAGGCTATTTCTTCTGGTATTGCTTCTGCTTCATTCTTTCTCTTTTCCTGTGACCCCACTACATGTTAAATCTTTTTACTCTGCTCCGTTTATCTCTTTTGCTCTTTTCTGTGGTTTCTGTCCTTGTTTCTCTAGATGCTTCTGTCCAGTTATTTTCTACTCATCTGTAAGCCAATCCACTACTCCTCTTTTCAGTACTATCTAATCCGCTTTCCTCAGGTGTCCCAGCTTAAAGTCTAGGGCATTTACTAGGGCCTCCTTGGGTAACCCTGAACCCTAGGCTACCACTCATACACTGGACAGCATCTGTGGGTGGAGGAAAGCTATGGTGTAGAGCCATCTTAGAGCTTTTCTTGTCCCTGGAATCTTCACCCCTTGAAGTCCTCTCACTTCAGCCCAAACTCTCCAATCCTTTTGAAGAGGTTTATTTCTCCTCTTTAATCCCGTGTTTGATGATTTTATTGGCAGGAGAAACAATGGATCTGATACAAAGTAGTGCCCTCTGACCACAGCAGGAATGGGGCAGATGCAGGGAACAGAGGAGACCAAGGCTGCTGTACTTCATGGGCGTATTTTGGCCCACCCACATGCAACAGACACAGATTTCACTCTGCCCCTGTCCCCTGCAGCCCACCCAGTGCTCCACTAGCAGTCAGTGGGGATGGCCACTGACAGGACAACAAGGGGGGATGTCAGGAGAGCCTAGCAGGTGCAAGGAGTTCACAAAGCCAGAACCTTCTCAGAGTTCAGATCTCATCCCAGAGGACCTTCCTGAGAGCAGCCTCCCTGGGTCCCTGTCTCCCTGTCCCTAGTCCCTTCCTTACACATTATCTTCACTGCAGTCTGAAAGTACCTAATTTAGTGGCTTACTTCTTGATTGTCAAGCCACAAACCCTACAGCTCCTACATGAAAGCAAGGACCTTGACCTTTTTGTTCCCGCAACATGTCCCCAGGCACTTAACACGGTGTCTGACACACACAGGGCGTTCCATACTCATGTGTTGTAACTATAAAGAAATAAGTAAATGAATGATTAGACACATTAGAAAAGGCCACGAACAGAAGGAAGTTGCTCAGCTAACATCATCCACCAGGTGGCAGTCACAGCTCCCTTATAAAAAAGAATCTCCCTTTCTTTTCCACACCCTTCAAAAAACAACTCAATTTTTATTTTTACCAAGAGTTAGTAGCCTGAATTCAAACCACGACTCTTTCACTTGGGCTTTTTAAAAATAACACTTGGAGAAAATGCATTTCCAGTCCCTCTGCCCTTGTGGGGTGAGTGGCCCTGGCAGCCGGTGCGGGGGGGTGGTGGGGGGCGCTGCGTAGAAAGACCAAGAGCAGTTGTATAAGATGTCATCTCAGCCCACAAAAGAGATGATTTGCTCCTCCCTCCCTCACCCCTTCGTCAAACAGCTGCAGGAACTGAGAGAAAAACCAACGGATGCATACTCCTAGTCATGAATTTCATTTGGCCAGCCGTAGGCATGGGGACATATGGTCCCCCAAGGAGACAGCCGCAGATGACTGTCAGAAAAGGGCCTTCCCACCTCATCTGTGCCTGAAGTGCTGTTCCTCCACTCTCCCCTGGTTCTGACAAGTCCTCTCTGCCACTTCCACCATGTTCCTGGGAGTATAAAGTGTGGGGGATCTGGAACCGACACTGCTGCTAAGCCAGCCCCAACTTTCAAAAAGCTAACCCCAGGGCTTCTTGAGAAAGAAAGGAGCCCAGGCCAATTCCATTTCAGGGGGAAGGAAGCGTGAGGGAAGGTACATTTTTTCACATGAAGAAATTATGATATATTTTAAAATGCTTGCAATAAACAAATAGAGCTTTAACCCCCAAAATACAACATAACAGAATTATGTGTTTCTCAAGCAATTATAGGTGTTCCTTTTTAAGACTGGATTCTTTATGCGTTATAGACAGAGGATGTGATAATGGTGCCCAGGCTTAAATGGATATGATGGTTCTATTCTCACACCTGTCAGAGGATCTCTATGGCCATTGTTTAATCTCAAGATAATGTCAACTGACTCCGTTTTACAGGCCCTTTGTGAATGAGAGAGCTTAGGGCCCCAGGGGACCTAACTCTCGCAGAGTTTGCTGCAAATGAATGGATGGGAGGACCCTGCCCTGTGGGGAACGCAGAAGAACTTCTCTAGACTTGGTCACAGGAAAATTGAGCATTCCCTCCCTTTACGGCTGCCTCCCTACCACCAACCCAACACGCATTCTCACATGTACACACGCGTGCACACATGCCTCATCCCCTGGTTATTAACCCCATCTCTAAGATTAATTACATTGTCTGTGTCAGCCATCTATCTCATCTTCCTTCCATACAGCCCCTCCAAATTAAAATAATGCTTAATCAGAATTAGAGCCTGCTCAAGGCGTCTAAGTGCCACTTGCTCTTGTTAAAAATGGATCGCTCGTGCCCTTTCAAACAAGCAACGAATTTCAATGAGACATCCAAGGACAGGGAGGGGAATGGGGTAAAAATTTCCCTTTCTAATCAATCGACATCCTCCTTTCGAAGCTTCTGTGTGTCTAGGTAGGATTGGAACTGCCTTGTTTCCTCCTGTGGTTCCACGAAGATTTTGCTTTTGCCCCAGTGTTCCAAGGGAGTAGGATTAGTATTGCCTGGTAAATTGTGTTTCCTCCAATAACAGCACAGCATGTGGGATTTTGCCAAAACCCAGGTCATTCTCCTGTATCTGTCCCTCCAACCTGTAGCCCTAACTTGCCCACCTCTCTCTGTTCTGCCATCATCCTGGCCCACACCATTGGCATCTACCAACATCCACCGTCCTCACTCCCAGACACATGGCCATCACTCCTGAAGTGTTTTTCTGCTCCCACTCTTGCTCCCCATAAGCTATTTTCCACACCATCATGGCGATCCTAAATCAGTTCCCATCCTCCCCCTGTGGCTGCTGAATCTTCAGCAGCTCTCCATCTACTTTAAAATAAAACACAGAGCCTCCATTGTGGCTAACAGGCCTCTGCCTTCTCTGGCCCTTTGGCCTCTCTGAGCTCATGTCATGACCTCTTCCTCTTGTCACTGTGTCTAGCCACCCTGCTCTTCCTTTCCTAAATATGCCAAGCTTTGTCCTGCCTCAGGACTCCTGCATGGGCTGTTCCTTCTGCCCAAAGTACTTTTCCCTCAGATTTCACCATGGCTTTTTTTCCTCATTCCTCGGGTCTCAACTTAAATCTCAACTGTCAGAAATGTCTTTTCTAACCTCGCAATTAAAGTAGCTCCACTTCTAGTCTCACCAAATTATCCAGTTTTATTGTCCTCATAACTCTCAGAGCACTTTGTTGTTTATATATATGTTTTCTTGTTGATTATGTGATTTCTCCCTCCAAATGCGAATGCCAACAGGACAGAGACTTTGCTGGCTTTGCCCCCACCATATGCCCAGAGCCCAGAACAATACAAACACTTGGATGAATGATTGAATGAACAAGAAAACCCCTCAATGTAATTCTCTTTTGCTGATTTCTACCTTTAGCTAACAGAGAGCAAGTTCACAATTCAGATAAATGGTTCTGTGCTTAATAAGAATGCATGACCTTTGTCAGGGGCTATCCCCCAGCAACTCCCTATGTTGGGAACTGGCATCACATTTCACCAGGGCTTGAAAGTTCAAAGGACTTACCCAAATCTATCTATCTATCTATCTATCTCTCTCTCTCTCTCTCTCTCTCTTTCTCTCTCTCACACACATACACACACACACACACACACACACACACACACACACAATTGAGGTCTCAAATCCAGGTCGTTTCCAGGATGTTCATGCCAAGAGGACAGAGACTTTACCTGTCCTGTCCCCACAGCATCCTCAGGATAAATAATGTGCAGATATTTCCTGAAGAAATGAGTGGATAAATGAATGAGCAAATTCTGGGATAGAAATATCTCTCTGGGACTAAAAGCACATCCTAAATAACAAGATTCCAGCCTCTCAACCCCATCTGTCTGGTCTGCTCTGGCATTGGGAGTATACTCTTCCCCTCCTGGGCCCCTGGGTCCTGGGTCCCAGCAGCTTCCAGTTCCGGAGATGCACCCACAACCCAGTCCTGTTCTGCTCTCCCAGCCACTGTGCTCCCCCTGTCCTCGGTACTCCAAGGTTTAAAAATCCCAGGTTTTCATGGGGACTGAGTTCTTGCTTCTCCTTGTGGTCTGAGAAGCAGCAGTGTGGGGTTCCCCTGAGAGCTTGTTAGAAAGGCAGAGTCTCAGGACCCCAGCTGCGTAGAATCAGACCCTGCATTGGAACAGTATCCCCAGATGAACTTGGCGCCCACGAGCACAGCAGGGCTCCCAGCTACTTTTATCTGGCATTCCGATCTCTATTCTACTAGTGAAATACCTGAGCCTTGGGGCTCCATTAGCTGTCAGCCTCCCCCCTTCCCTTTCTGAGGCACAGATCCTTTAGTGGCTGTTTTGAGAACAGGTCTAGGAAAGAGAACTAATGTCTGGATCCTGTGAGTCACTTGTTCAGTAAACATTTATTAAATACTTATGATGTGCACCACGCATGACTGGTCCCGAGGACCCAAATATGCCTAAGACAATATTTATCTCCTATACCCAGGAAAACCAGGTAAACAAATTATATATAATGCTAATTACACATGTAAGAAGTACTAGTCAGAAGGACTGCTTCTGATAACAAAGTGTGATGGGTGCGAGGGGGTGGGGGGGTGTGGGAGGGGATGTTTTAGAAAGAATGACCCAGGAAGTTCTTCTCAGAGGTGATGTCTAAGCTAAGTCCTGCAGGGCGAAAGGGGAGTTGAGCTGAAGCCTGAGGTCGGGGAGACAGCGCTGAGAATTTCTCACTGAGGAAACAATCTGGGGAGGAGGATAAAGACCCTGCCCTAGGAGAGGCGCCTTGTGTCAGAGGACAGAGAGAGGGCCACAGTGTGGCTGGAGGGCACAGTGGAGAGGAGGGGTGGGAGATGGAGGCCGGGGCAGATACTGCAGGGCCTATGGACTTGAGAAAATAGATGGAGATTTCTCTCCAGGGCCATGGGAAGCTGTTGGAGGGTTTGGCAAGGCAAGGGTTTGGCAAGCCAGATTTGTGTTCCACTCCAGCTAAGGACTGGCAAATGGAGAGCGCATGGCACAGTGTGGGGGAGGCTGGGGGGAGGAGAGGTGGGGTGACAGCAGGGAGGCTCTGCTGAGGCAGGGCAGGCCAGCGGCATTCCCCTGACTCGGTTCTCATCCCAGTCCTGGGAGATGGGTATCACTGACTCCTCTGTACAGAGACAGCGAGTGTGGCATCTCAGGAAGAGAGGGGAAGGGACATTCCCAGGGTTGTTGTGGCCTGCAGTGGCTGGATCTGGGACAACAATGGTGATGATGACAGTCTCCACAATGGCCTCATTGAAGCCTTACGGCAACCTGATGATGGAGATATTATTTTCTGCCCCTTCTGACCGGTGAGACAACCCATATTCAGAGGTTACCTAATGTAGCCAAATTCACTCGCCCAGAGGTGGCAGTGGGACATAAATCCTGGGGTCTCACCCTAGAACTATGTCCCTAGCCCCAGGGACCCCTGATTTCAAAATCCAAGTCACCTCTTCTCTCTCTTGCCATGCCTGGGTCCACCTCTGCCTGTGTTTTGCCATTTATAAAGGCAGAGGGGAAATAACTGAGAAACTAAAAAATCAGATTTCCTCGAAGGCAGTATAATTGAACTGTCGGCTGACAGCCTCCTGGCTGAATCTCTAGCTCCTACTTCTCTCTTCCTGCTTCTTTGCCTAAAGAGATTCTCTGCTCATCTGAAACTCTGCAGAGCTGAAACTGATCAGGGTTCCGGGGCACAGTCCCTGGGAGTTTGTGTTCAGATCAGCAGCCCAGACAACTGACCCTCTGCTGCGGTGTATGGTCTCCCACTATGGGAGGAATCCCATCCCCAACGAGCAAGGGAGACAGCAAGAACAGGGCGCAGCCCAGGCAGGCACTTGGCCTGAAGCCTCCACACTTCCACCGTCACCATGGCAACTCTTACAGGCTGGATGGGGCAGAACCCAGAGAAGACACGGAAGGGAAATGATGTAGGATGGCGGCAGCAGAGGACTCCTGCCAGCCACACGCATGGTCACCCTGAAACCTGCTCCTGCCTCCAACCCAGCACAGGGACCGGCACTTTGTAAGTGTACAGATAACAGCAACAAGAATCGTTAGGATGCTCATAGTAAATAGTTAACATATGCCAAGGGCACTAACTGCTATCAGAAACAGATTAAGACATGCACAGACCCCAATTCTGAAGGTCATGGAGCTGCGCCCTCCCTATTTACTCAGAGGGGAAAGTACTATAAAATAAGCATAACGAAAGCCAAAAAAAGATTCCAATTTTCTGCCATCGTGGGTGACTACTGCCATCATGGCAAAATTTCCTCGTTCTGGGAAAGGGAGGAGACAGTGTGGAAGGCTGTGGCCCCAGCTGCTGGCTCTGTGTATGGAGGGAGATGCTACTGATTTCTGGCACGGGACTGTATTTGATAACTGAGTCCCACTCCCCTTCTCCTCCTGTCCTTCCCATTCCCCCTACTGTCCACCTTCACCTGCCCTCGTTCCCCAGACCCTGGGACATCCCTCAGGGAGGGCTGCTGATTCTGACTTAAGTAGGACACCTTAGGGGACCAAATCTGAGTCCCCCATTGTATGTCTTCCAATTTTAGAATGTTGTGTTCGGTCTTTGTTAGACTTGAATTCTTTGGGTGGCAAAGAAAAAGGAAGTTGCTGACGACTGTATTTGACTGTGGCCTCACTGTTTCCCTCAGAAGGGCATTTTGCTGCAAATCTATGTTCAAACATTCTAAGTTGGTTCTTCTAGGCTCTACAGCATCACATCTGTTCAGGAGCAGCTGTTTGGGCTGCAGCAATGATCAAAGCTCTGCACTCCGGAGCTCCAGAACTCTAAAAATGGCGAACACTTCTCTTTCTCTTTTTAAATATATATATGCATATACATATATATATTTATATAAAATCAGGAAATATATATAAATATATATTTTCTGCAGAAATCTATTTTAATGATTCTGACATCTCAGTCCAAAAGCAAAATATTCAAGTGCTGTTTTAAAATTCACCAGGAAAGTTCAGCAGTAAGAAAGCCTCTCCCTGCTCTTTTGAATTTCAGGAACTGTCTTTGCAAGATGACAGCGACTTTGCAGCGTCTCAAAGAATGAGATGCATGAGGGAAGGCTTGATTTCTATATAAAGAACATGTTCACTTATAGTTCTATAGGAAGAAATAAAACCCTTTCTCCTGGCTGGGATTTTCCTTGAATTCCACACCCCGCCCCCCGCAAAAAATGGGATGTATAGATATATTAATATGTATGTCAATCTGTCAGTCTGTCTGCCTAACTACCTACTGATCCACCCACCCATTCGTCCATCCGTCTAGCTAGTTAGATAGATATCCTTTCTTGGCACCCATGTGATTTGGTTGGTCGCGCCACTCCTTGGTTCTCTCAATTTAGGAGATGACATAACTACCACACACACATGGTATTGTTGAAGCCATCCTCGTCAGACAAAATAAAGACAAATGATTTTTCGATTTGTAAAATGGTATCCTTTCAGTATAATGTCTTGGTGAAATTTTAATGAAATTCCTCTTTGGTTGGTTGGAAACTCAAACGGGCCAAGGTAAAACAGGACCTAATATCTGTGTGCCTGGGCTTCAATCCTGGTTTTGTGGGTTAAACTTTCTGAAGTTTAGCCACCTGAAAGCGACCACGCTAAAGGCACCTATCACATGAAGTAGTGGGACGTTGGAGAGAGAAATGAAACACCTCTGGTGAGCAAGATGGCTGGCACTTGGTAAACATGGTGTCCATGCCAGTTGTTGTTGTAATTGTTGTTGTTCTTCTCCCTCCCAGAACTACTTGTGGTTCTGGGATTTGGGGGTTCATAGTACTAGAGAAAATGGTCCTTTTTATTTGTTTCCTGCCCCAGACTGATCTGTCTTTCACTGGTGGTCAAAGAGAAAAGATATGCATTAAGAAGTTCCTCAAAGTGAAAAGAAATGACACTTCCACTCCCTTGCGAATGATCGGTACACCAAGTCTGGCCACTGAAACACAGACACATAAGAGAAGCCAGTAGGCAGACAAGAACCACAGAGGTAGGCAGAGCCATCCAGTCTTGATGATGGAAGAAGAGCTTCCATCTGGCCTTCCTACCTGGTCTCCACTACCCAACTCTATGACCTTGAGTGAATCCCTCAAGCAAGAGTCAATTCTTTGGAAGCAAGTAGCCTCATGTTAGGACTCACAATCCGAACTCCCATTCTCTCCTGCAACTTTTGTTTCATCTTCCTGTCTCTATACTTTCAAACGTGATACCAAGCTTCTGTTTTAAAAGTAAATAGAAGGGGCACCTACGTGGCTCAAGTCAGTTAAGCATCTGCCTTTGGCTCAGGTCATTATCCCAGGGTCCTGAGACTGAGTTGGCCTCAGGCTCCCTGCTCAGCAGGGAGTCTGCCTCTCCCTCTGCCTCTCCCCCTCCCCCTGCTCCAGAACACTCTCTCTCTTTCTCAAATAAATAAGCTTAAAAAAAAAAAAAAAAAAAAAAAAAAGCAAATACCAACTGAAAAAAAATCTTATCCATTGCTATTCCCCTGGCAGTGAGGTTTATAGGGAAAAAAATGTGGGGTTTGATGGGTGGGGACTGAATCCAGCCTTTACCACAGACTAGCTGTGTAACCTTGCAAGTCATCCAACTTTTCCTGGCGATCTGTATTCTGTTCAGTACCTCACGTGGGTGCCAACTATGCTAATGTATGTAACTGCCCAACCAAGGTGGTCACCAATGACTGGTTTCCTCTTCCAGAACCAAACCAAACTCTCAGGAGAGCTGAGAGTCACCTGATAGATAGATGAGGCCATTCCATAACGCCACCCCCGCCTTGGGCAGGCCTTCGGAATCCCATCTTCAACCAGCGGTTAAACACAGCGGCTGCTTCCCTTTTCCCTCAACTGTGAGAGGTGAATGACGCCTCCATGCATTCAACTAAGGAGGCTCAGGTCCGTACTGGACCCTGCCTAAAACCTTCATGCGGCTTCACAGATTTTTAACACCACCAGTTCTCATCTTGGGTAACCCATTTCAGAACAAATTTTAAATGCCGTGTGTTGCCCTTAGTAAGGGTTTGCAGCAGGGCGGGGGATGGAAGGGTCGTACCCTTCCACCGGGTATGTTTGGTTCTTTTCTCTCTCTTTTGGTGTTGGAGGCAGGATGAGAGAGGAGCTGAAAATAATCTCTTTAGAATGGTGACATTTGCTTAATCACATTGACATTTTTTTATGGTATCAAAGCCACGCTTACTGAAATAGAACTCCAGTGAAGAGGATAAAGAAAGCTCAAGCTTGGCTTTTGGCGTTTGTATTCACTGATTCACCACTTTCCAGGCCCCCATCTACCCACCAGCAGTGTTTCTCTGACACTTAATCACACTATGCCCAATAGAACACACTGGCGGATGGCGCATGCACTGGATTTGGACGCCACTGTTCATTTTTAACTTCCTTGAGACAAACTGTACTTTTCCACCTCTGGTCACCACAATGAATCACAATATGATACTTTTTCCCAGCCAGTCAACAATTACACCCAAACTGACTAGAAACAGATTTGAACTTAAAATATCCCGACAAGATTCAGGGATGCCAAAGCAAAATGTTCTTCAATAAGAGAAGCTGCATTGGTGCTGCTGAAGAATTCATAGTAGGGCACAAATGTTCATTTTCTGAATTCTTAGAGTTTATTCAAAGCCGGCGGTCCCTATTCTCAGAGCATCGGCAAGGGTACAGGGGGACAATTTGCAAGGGAAAATTTTCCAAGGAGGGAAATGATATGTGTGATCAGAAAGATAGCATGTCATGAAGGGCAGATTTAAACAAGCGGTTTGTCTGAAGGTGTACCTGGGTTGGCCCTCATGAGAAATAAAGGCTTATCTGAGCCAGGGAATGGCACGATCCAAACAGCTTTGCAAGGTGATGGTTCACTCCGCAAAGCAATGTCTCTCTTCTGGAGCTGGGAGCAGAAGGAGGGGAATTAAGGAGCTGAGCTGGAAATGGTACAGGGGTTAGAAGCAAGGCAACTATGTCAAAACCCTGTAAAGTTAAATGTGGACAATGATAACAGCCTTGGGTATGACTACGGAGGGACAGGATCAAGAGCCCTTGCAGAATAAAAAAACAGAGAGAGATTCTTTGAACATACCAAAATGTAGAGCAATGTATCCCAAGTACGTCTCATGGGATCCCACATTATCTGCAATCAGAGACTATGCACAAAGTAATTTTGGTGGTGGGGGGGAGACACTTTAAACAAAGAAAAACAGATTTCTTCACTGTACAACCTTTCAAAGCCTTAACGAGCTGGTTGCATATTTTGATTTTCTATGAAACAGGGTACTTTATTTTTTAAGCTTACTTAATGACAGAACTTTTTTTATTTTTTTAATTTTTTAATTAAAAAAATAATTAAATTAATTAAATTAAAAATTAATTAAAAATTTAAAAAATTTAATTTTTTTGTCTGTTTCTTCTAGAGGACCACTGTAGTGCTCTGAAGATCACAATTTGTGAAATATTAAGAGTTTCTTGTTTCTCATTCCATCATTACATACTTCAGAAAAAGAATTACCCTTTAAATATTTTTAATTCATTAGCATCTTCACAGTTCTTAAATTTTAAAATCAGGAGTTTACTTTCCCTCACAACTTCTGACCACACATTAAGGGAGTATTTATCAAACTTAAAAAAAAAATTCCTAAAAAAATTATTTTCCTTTTGAACTGAATGTGAATACAAAGCCATTACCAAAAGAGGTTATGAAATAACTCAATTGTTACAAATGGCTAAGAATGGGGTGGAGAACTTTCCTTTTTAGGCAAGTTTGGGTGAACTACCAGGAAATAAGGAAACACAGCTTAGATGGCCTCTCACACCCTTTTCAGATTCACTGTTCTGTGATTTAAAACACCAAAGTAGTGTACCTACGTATTATTTCAAGATTCAGTTGTTACATCATTTACAGCTGATAAGCACTTGCTTAAAATAAATACTTCTAAAATAAAGAAACACAATCTACTTGTGTGTGTGTGTGTGTGTGTGTGTGTGTTTTCTCCTCAAATGCCTAAATGAACCCAGAATGCCAAGAGATGTTATAGAAGGTAGCAACCAAATGCCACCCACATGTCCGATGTCCCCGGGGCTTCCTTAGGGGCCCTCCACTGAATTCATGGGCTGCTGGTTCAGCCCTCAGGCACTCCCTACAGTTTACAGAGCTATATTGGGGAAAAAACAATTTAGAAGCAAAAGACCTCTACAGTCCATTTGTCTCAAGAGGAGAACTGCTTCTTCCAGGCTTAAGAATACTATACTCAAGGTGCGAAAGAACAGAAATCAAATTTGACAAAACAGAATATCCTCCATGTCATATTTTATGTCATAATAAATGATTAAGTTAAAGTTTGAAAATGCACTTTAAAATGTAAACACTAATACATCACAGACCCGGTAGTCCACATGATGAATGGACTAAATCAAAGATAACACTTTCAATTCTCGTGTTATAGAGATTATTATCCCAGAGGCCATACCCTATGTTAGCAACTGGCTCAAGTCAGTTAAGCACTGAAAGTCAATGGGTTGAAATTCAAGGCTTGCTAACTGTGATCCTTTATACGATGACCAAAAATCAAGGCTCTTCATTAGCAAAGACCACAAACTAAACCTCCAGATAGTGACCTTCTCTATAAAGACACATGTTCCCTGACTTTTGCTGGACATCTGGCCTTAAGCAGGTGACTTGGCCTTTAGCTTAGATCCTGACCGAGGCCTCACACACACGTACTGAAGGCTCCAAACAAACAAACAAAAAAAGATTCTGCAGGGCAGTATGTGACCAAATAGTGCAGATCAAAGACAACAACCCACCGATACTTACAAACTTACGTAAGCAATGCACACTTGCCACTAGTACTTATACAACTGGACACCTTTTCATATCAGTTCGTTCTGCCTTGGCCCAAGAGTATACACCTCGTACTTTTTAAATGATACACTCCTAATCATGGAAGCATAATCTACTTATGTTCACAATAAAGAAGTATATTAAAAGAAAGCTGAGTTAAAAGTTTTATTCATTCAACATCTCACATTACAAATATTTAAAAATTATATGCATACTGGTATAAATAGTCATTTGCAAACTATTTAATAACATTAATTTTCCACTAGCACTTCAACAAATGAACTCTTTTAAAAAAGGAACTGTGTTATATAACTTAAGAGTAGAACATACAAAAATAGGAACTTAACGTGAAAATGACTTTAATAAAAAATGAATTACCCTTATTTAAAATGCTATAATAAATACTACAACCTCCCCATACACAGTAAAAACTATATGGAAATTCAGCCAAGTAGTACAATTAACTGACATACTTAAATAACTTTTCCTTCTGATAATATGAGCAATACACTGGGAAAAAAAACATTAGGGATTAGTAAAAACTAGACACCCACTTGCTAAAAGTTTCACTTCCAAAAAATATAACAAAAATCTGATGAAAATTATAAAAACTAATTATACTTTAAATTTTAAAAATATAAAAAATAAAACAGTTGAATACAATATTGTCCCAATTCTTACAATGCTATCAATCACAGTAGCTTTAAAATAAGATAATAAAATAAAGCAAATGACCAAAACCTCTTTTATTCCATTTTTAAAAATAATCTCAAATTTACATTAGTAGAAAGATTGATTTCTGATTCTTTTCTTTAGAAACACCAGCAAGAAAGAGGATTACTCTTAACAGTAGAAAATGACATTTTTAAATGTCTGCAATTAAAAACAAAGAATTACACTGCAAAGATCTTTCAAAAGTTTGAAATAAGTATTGCACATAACTTGAAGTTAACTTGCCACAATTCATCACATTCAAGTTTTAAATCACCTTTTAACAGAAGATTCAACTCTTCAAAACAAAAGGGGTGAATTATCAAGTCTTTCCAACAGCACTCTCATAAAATGCTAAATTCATTCACTGCAAGTTTTATTTTGCATTCTGCAGAGGTCTGTGTATGGAGAAGTATATATATTATACCAAAGCGTGGGGACCAGAAGGGGAAGGGAGAGGGTTCCTTTACATAGAAAATAATCAGAAACACTTTATTTTACATTGCAAAAATAACCATGTAATTACTCTGTAACTACATTGTAAGTACATGGCTGGTGCCATGCTAGTGCGCTAGAACTACATGCTTGGTAAATTGCAGTGATACTCTAAAGTCTGTAAACTAATTACATGTTAATTATGTTTTGAGTTACATGGTAACTCCCAACTACAATCCCATGTAATCCGAAGGACATGTAATCAATAAAGTTCAGAGTAATAGATAATAATTGTTTATGCCCTGTAAATTGAAGTGTAACCAAATAATCTGTAAACACGCTTGTCACACAATCACAAGTAAATATTAGTAGAATAACAATTTCTTACATTAGTCATGCATACTAACATTACACACCTGTCCCACGGCAGGCTATTTTTTTTTCTTTATATATAATTAAAAGAGCAGACATCTCTGAATCAAACACTTAACATCAATTTATTAATATTAAAAATGGCTAAACATTCACCAAGAATGTCTGCGTTATGAATAATTTGAAAAACTTAGTAAGAAGCTGTAGACAATTTTGTTATTTTAAATTTCTACCCTATGCTTATGCATTTAATTTCTTTTTTTTCTTTTTAGGAACTACAGTGTTATCTGTCATTTTCATGCGAATTTTTTTCATTAATTTGTGACTTTACATAAACTATTTCTTAAATTATAGGTACACCAATAGCTGGTGCTGGGGAAGGATGTTTAAGCAACATGCTTTCTCTTCTCTGCAGACTCTAAAATAGCATTGCCAGTGCACAACATTCATAATTTAAAATGTATGCAGAGCACTGAAATGTATAAAAAGCAGAATATAAGAAAATAAAATTTATTAAAATTATTTATATTAAAAAATGAAGTATATGAAGATCTCTCAGTAATAAAAGTACAAAAAGCTACTCTTTGCAATATGAAAAATTGAGGTATTGCATAAAGAGATATCCCGTCAGTGAAAAGTGTGCCTAAAAATGTTCACTGTTGGAAAAACAAGATATACAAAAGTAGTGCATAACAAATATACATTATGTGCATGACAAAATAAGTTAGCTACAAAAACACTGTACCGAAATTCAGCAGGTCATGTACAAAGGGAAAAATTATTATTCAAAGCTAGTTCTCAAACAGTGTTATTTCTTGTTAACTCATCACACCTGTTTACTGAGTAGGAACAGCACAATAGCACACCCCAAGCCACCTACAAGCATTTAAAAGAATAAAAAGAGGCAAATGAACATTTCGATTAGAATTATGTAGTTCAGGAGAAAAGAAAAAAAGTCCCTGACCAGCTACACAAGAGCACCCTCCATTCGCATGACTGCTTTCAATATTTGCAGGGAATTCTTTAAAAGCAGCTCCCTTTCTATGTTTGACCATTAGACAGCATATGCCTCCATTTTGACCTTTGGAACTTAACAGGTATATACTTCATTAAAGCCTGTATTAAAAATAAAGGACTGCTTTTCCTAACGATAATCGGTAGGGGTCATCAGCTAGGTGGTTCCACCGTGGTGCTGGGGCAAGTCTTTGGTTTTGAAGGATCCAAGATGGTACTGTTAGGTAGCACAACTAGCAAGATTGACATTAGATTTTGATTTTTGTGTTTTTAACGTTTTGCACACTGGTAATAATCCTTTTAATGGTGGGTAGGGCATTTGATAAGAGAATGTTGATTAAAATAAAAGTTACTTCCATGACCAGGGCTTCAAGAGACTATTTTAAATTTACCCCTGAAGCATACTGTTCAACACATAATAACGCCTTTCAAAGCTAGAATTTTATTTATAATAAAGCATGCATTACTTGATGAAGTTGGCACTTCAAACACTGACTATGTCCCATGCTAAGTTCTGAAACGGTAATGTTATTTTATTTTATAGGAAGAGTAAGATAAACATACGTACCTTTGCACAGATTTACACAGTTACTTAGTTCAACAGTGCAAAACACTTTGCAACTACTTAACTTTTTTTTTTAACTTTTTTTTTTCATTTTCTATGTTACAACTAAATTACAGGATACCCAAAGTAACTTTAAATCTAAAAGTAAGCCAATCAACAGCCAATTTGTATATTGGTTTTCATTTTCCAGTTTTGGCTACAATTGTACTCTAACACAAAATCAAAAATGATATCCTTGAGGTATCTCTAGATCTGTTCTTTTTTGTCTTGTTTTTTAACGTCAAAATGGAGAGCAAAGGCTGACACCTGATGAGTGTTAGTAAATTAGGATATAGAGTTTATATATAACATCAAAAATAAAATTTATACATTTGTTCTTCAGGAGAGGAAATGCTAGTTTTCCCACCAGTTGTCGTTAATTCTAGCTTTGGTAGGTTTCCTGGGGCTGTGACCAGATAAAGAAGTTTAAAAATAAGTAAGTGCACTCCCCTCAGTAGTAAATTTACCCAATTTTTACATTCTAAAGTTTTAACAATGGTTGAAAAGAAAATAAACCTAGCTCTGCCTACTTTACTATTTTTCTTCTGATGCGGTAGTAACTCTGAGGCGTCATGAAATTCTATTCGGCCTCTAAACCCTTACAATTTGTTCTAATGCTGCTTCAATCTTGCTCATGCATTTGTGTTTGCTTTAACATGCTCTTTCCTGTTAATAATTGTTAACTTCCTCCACTGCTGTTAAATGAATAAAAAAGGGGGGATGGAAAAAAGAGAGGAAAGGAAGGAAAGAAGGAAGGAAGGAAGGAAGGAAGGGTGGGAGGGAGGAAGGGAAGGGCAAAAGCACTTCTCTGGGGGAAAAACTGTCAGGACAGACTGATAGTGTTATTGGTGCATGGTTAATTTTAATAAAAGTATTCTTATATGTTATATTATTAACAATAATTTAATTAAAAACCCAAAATACTCTATTGTTTCATTTCTCTTTTAATATTTCTCTTTCTCCTCTAAGAAAATGTTACAGGAAGTTTGGATCCTCTTGGTCTCCAGCAAAACAAGAGAACAAAACTTCCATGCAACACGATGGCAATATGAAAAAGGAGTTCTTACATATTGTTTTCAGTGACACAAGAATCTACAAAACACCTATATTATAGGTCATTCTTTTCATTATACTATTGTTAAATTACGGGCTGCTACAAAAGGACATGCCAGCGTGAAGAGGTTGAGGAAGGGGTCAGAATTAACAGAAGAGTGCACTTATTCTGAGGCCTGAAAATGAGCACTGTAGTTACCCTTTAGTTCCAGCGGAATGAAATATGTCGCGGACGGTCACCGCCTTCCTTCACCAGGGGCTTGTGGAATTCCCTGCCAGCACGAGAATGAATAGCAGCCCAGCAATATTCACAGTAATACTGCAGACAGGTAACATTAGCACAGAAAAATGGAGCAAATTTTCCCCCACAACGGGCCCCCTGACATTCATCACACAGCTGATCATCCAAGACATATGGCTTAACTTCCACCTGCAATCAAAAAGAAAAGAAACAAGTTTACATTTTTTAGTGAATGGCCTAGGCAACTCTGACTACGGTGTGTACATTTCCATCCACTGTCTGAGTGAATGTATGCCAGGGTGCTGCAAAACAAGAGTCAATAATTCTTTTATTGAAATTAAGATAATCCATCTTCTAAGAACCTGGCAAGGCTTTCACGCCCATCATTTTACATTTCTGTCTAATTAAACAGCCATTTTTCAAAGGACAGTGGGATTCTACCAGAAATAAAAAAGAGAAGCCAACTGTTTAGAACATTATGAGATTAAACCCACATGTGATTATTTATAGACACAAACTGTCACTTTAACTAGTGGATCTGGATTTCTGTCATACGTGGAAATATAATTTAAACAAACCAACTACGAGCTTCCCAGTTCCACAAAACAGCACTTCAATATTCACATCAGAGGGAAGATCTCTGGCTTCTGCGTCAGAAACTTCTAAGTTGTAATAAAGCCTGGGTCAGGGTTTCTATTTACAGTGTACACATCTTATAATCACAAACTCAAAACTCTGAGAAAACAAGATGCAGCCATAGTATTCACAATCTAAAACCCTGCTTGGTTGTTTGTCAGTGAGAATGGTTGACTTTCATCTAAAAGTCAGAGGTGGATTTATAAAACTGGGTCTGTTCCAGTGTTCAGTAGGCCAACCTGTCACTGGAGTCTCTCAAGCATTAAAAATAACCTGGCTATTAATTCACCAGTGAGAAAAGAATTGGCTATTTTTAGGCTTGGAGAGACTCATGGTTAAATTCCCTTATACCAGGTCATCACTACCTCTGGTGCCATCCAGCTCTTGACAAGGAATCCTGACAAAGGTTAGCCATGAACTAAAGAAGACGAGTGACATGAAGACAGGAAGAGCAGACGAAACTAGAGCATCAGCCTTCTGGCCCTGAGGCCATTCCCTAACATCGAAGGAGTGCAAGAACACTGGTCAAAGATCTGATCGCAGAGGAATACAAATGAAGTCTGCATTTCCAATGACTAACCTTACACTTCTGACACCTTTGTTGGGATGAAGCAGTGAGGCAGAAGACACTGCATACGCGGATGTAGATATTTTTTAGTGTGAACAAAAAACAAGTGGGCTTGTTAATGCATCCTGCAACTTGTCTTGACCTCTTCCTTTGTGTTTATGATAGAATCTAGACTTTTCTTTTTAAAGATTCACAATATACTATGATATCCACTGTCTTCTTATATTTTACACTGACACTGAAGTAGAATACACATGAAATGAAACATAAGCAATAAATGTAAACCACTATTGACTTGATAGTTCCTACATAATGAATTGAGAACAGCACAATATAATCAATCAAAAAAGACTTTTTTGAGCTCAATGCCTCAGAGTGTTGATATCAAGTCAGTCCTAATGAAAGTGCCAGTCTTCCATGAAATAAGGAGCTGACACCAGAATATAAATTAATGTATTGCTTCTTTCATCAAGAGGGTCTTTCTATGGGGAGGGGAAAAAAAAAGTGTCAGCTGAACTAAACATTATGCTTACTAATGTAGCTGATTCACATTCTGGTGCAAATTCCTATCTCACCACAAGCTAGTAACCATTTGCTGCTGGCAGTCAATACCCCAGCCACACTTTGAGTAGTTTTGGTACAGGATACAGTTATATCTATCAGAACATAAACAGAGGACAGGGACTTCTTGTCCTAGGGGCTAAAACATTTGCTGAATGCATGAAACATGAAGATAAGAAATAAATCTATGAATGCAAAGAAATTAAGATGTATAATGGAATACAGAGTTTCAAATACAGTACCTTAGAAAACAGAGGAGGATACTATCTCTGAGGTTTTCTCCAGCTTTTTAATTCAGAAGCTTAACCAACAAAGAGGAATTTAAAAGTGCTAAAAATAATGCTAATTACTACCTAATTTCAGGTGGTAGAATACACTACAAATAAAAAGATGATTTCTTCTACTTAAACTGTTATAATGAAATATTTCAAAGATATGCAGCCCTACAAGTGAATTTATTGAGTGATTTGTTACCTAGTGCACTGGAAAAATAGGGCTTCTTGAGGTATTCATGATTTTTAAAAAAAAGGTCAGGAGATCTCAAGGGCATTGATGTTTGTACTTGATATAATGATATTTACTGAATGATTCACTAACCGAATAAATTAATGAATAGAGGTGCTAGTTTAGGAGATTAAATTGCCCCGAGTAAATTGATACAGTGTTGTGTTAGGGTACAGAAAATACTAAGGGACAGAAAAAATTTGTAGGAATCCTTAGATGTATTACAAAGCACACACCTAATTGGTCGTAGAGGCGTAGTGTCAGCTGCTAATTTTACTGTCATATAAAATCCCCCCATTCCAATCTTGGTAATGACACACTGAGGGCCATTCCTAGAACTCTCCAAAATATAATCTAGGACTTACCCGTTTATCTATCTCTCCATGCTGCAGCTGAACAAAGCGGGCACTGATAGCAGCTATGTAACTCTGTTGATTAGAGAATGCGACTCGCCCAGCTCCTTTTGGGTATTTCAACTCAGGGTCGGTATCAATCCCAGCATAGCACACACCTCCATACAGACGATCCATTATCATGGCAAGCTCCACTAAATGAGACAGGAGCAAAGAGGTTATTGAAATCAGGAAAATCCATCTAGTTCACCAAAGGTTTCATCTAAAGCAGTTCATCTGTATTCTGAGCTCACGTCCTTATAATAATTAATAAATCAATCATTAATCTTTTAAGTAAGGGCAGGGGCTCTACTGGGTGCTTCACGTATGTTC